>NC_090922.1:94002536-95460036 GCF_040938575.1 Ambystoma mexicanum
CCCGATCCGGCCTCTCTGGTTCCTGGATGCCCAAGGCATGCTGGGTAATGTAGTTCTGGTACGCCTTTTTCCTACACAGAGTGTAAAGCAGTCTTCTATAAGGTCGTATGCCCACCAGCGTGGATTGAAAAGCTTTTGCAGGTTTAGTGTCAGTTAGATGGTTTAAGGTTGCTGCTATTCTCCTGGGTTTTGTTGGTTTTGTCTGACTTTTTGCCTGTTTGTCCCTGACGCCCATCCTAAGCAGCAATCTCTGATGGAAAAAAGGCATGAAGCGTCCCGTCGTGTACCCGTGTCTCCAGTGGGTGGCAGGCTTGCCTCTCACGTGCATTTCTGGTGCCAGAACCTTACGGACCCCTGGATCCTCTCTGCAGTATCCAAGGGGTACCGCCTAGCGATACCTCCCTCTCTGCCCTCCCCCACTCCACTCCCACAGATTGGGATGGCAGCTCTGTTGGCAGAGATCAGTCGCTCGTCGAGAGCCAAGCAGTGAAAGAAGTGCCAGCCTCTGAGAGAGGCTTAGGCTTCTATTCCATCCAGAATTTTCACCATACAAAAGAGGAACCATGCTGGCCTGTTGGGAGTGTTTTGGACCTATCCACCCTCAAACACTCCCTCCCTCTTCATAAATTCAAAATGGTTACGTTGGCACTCATTGCGTATACAATAGACAGGGGAGACTGGATGTGCTCTCTGGATCTGAAGGACACCTACTTACAAGTCCCGATTTGGCAACCTCATTGCTCCTTCCTACGCTTCAGGATCATGGGCTGTCATTAGCAGTACAGGATGCTACCCTTTGGCCTCAACTCAGCCCCACGGTATTTACCAGACTCAGGAATGCAGTGGCAGCCCTCCTCAGGGCCACCATGACTGCCCATACCTGGACAACAGACTCGCCAGGGCGAGATCCCCAGAGGGGTTATCCACACTTCCTCTGCGCTGATGAACACTCTGCACGACATGGCGTTCACTAAAGACCTCAAGAAGTCCCAGCTGCAGCTTGCGTAGAGCCTCACCTTCCTGGGCCTCATCTGGGATACGAGCTCCGAGAATGTTTTTCCCTCGGTGGACAAGATTACAGCCCTCGAGGGCCACAATGCACTTTTTTATCAGAGCAGTGACCTCGGCCTGGTGGTACCAACACCTATTGGGTATCATGGCAGCGGTCATCCTGACCGTGCCACACACGAGGCTCTTGATGAGGAGACTACAGCTGCACTTTGCAGCCTCATGGAATCAGGAGAGGGGCCTCCCAAACGGAGCTGGTCAGCATACCCCCTTCTCTTCACTCAGACTTCACATGGTGGTCCAGGCACTGCAACCTGCGGATGGGTAGGTCCTTCTGGCTGCCGTCCCCGCAGGCCATCATCACTACGGACTCCTCCCTAGAGGGTTGGGAAGCCACTCTGGACAGCCACAACGTCCACTGAGTCTGGACCCGGCAGTAGCAGGAGTCCCATATCAACTGGCTGGAGCTAAGGGCCATTTGGTTAGCCCTCAGATCCTTCCTTCCGCTCATTGGGGGCAAGACTGTCCTTATCCAGATAGCCAACTCCACCAGCATGTACTATTTCAAAAAGCAGGGGGGTACCAGGTCCCCTCCGCTGTGCAGCCTAACGGTCATCATGTGGGACTGGGCCCTGGAAAACATCTACCTCATTGCCGTCCACCTCCCGAAGAAAGCTAACTTGGTAGTGGACAGGCTCAGCAGGCTGGGCGCAGACAACTACAAATGGAAATAGAACGACCCAGTGCTGCAGGTGGTCTTCAACACTTGGGGCCACCCTCAGGTGTATCTATTTGCCTCCTGGAAGAACAGGAAGTGCCACCAATTCGCGTCATGGCAGGGGCTGGGCCCTGGCTCCCTGAGATACTGTCATGATGCCTACTCCCGGGGAACCAGACCAGGTCCAGCAACCCCGGAAGCAGGCATCAAGTCATTTTGAGCAAGCCCAAAAACCCCTGCTAGGGGATGTTTGGGTGCGGTCCTGGCGCCTATGGCGCCAGGCTCTAATGGAGAGTCAGTCCTGGTGCCATAGGCGCCAGGCTCATAGAGTAGAACTTACCTGATGCAGACTATGCTGCAGAGCTCCAAGCCAAACGAGGCTTGGAAGGGACTATTTTACCTAGGGACTATTTTTTACGCTGGTGGGGCTGGGGAGGAATACTTACCTGGGACTACTTTGGAGGCTATTTAAACCACGCCCGAAGAGCAGCACACGCTTCGCGTTATTCTGCATCCAGCAGCGTAATGCTCAGTGTCTGCAAGCCTGCATCCAGTCTTCTGCCACGCCCGCCTCGAGTCTGCAGCTCCTAGAAAAAGGGAGGAACAGAAGGAGAAGAGGTTAGAATAAGAGCAAAACCTCTGATCCTTACCTGAATTCCGGATCCACCGCGCCTTCGAGCTGGAAGAAAGAAGCATTTTACGCGCGCCCCCTCGCCTGCAGCAGCGCCGCACTGAACTCACCGGCCTTCACAGCATCCTCACGATCCGCTGCATCTTTCTACACGTTCCCGCCGCACTCTGGCACCTAAGGGGAACACAAGAACAGCAAAGGTGAGCCAAGGGAATAAACAGAGGCAATAGTAACTACCCCCATAGACTTACCTGATTACCGCCAGGGGTACTATTCCTCTTCACGGGTCGGCGCAGTCTCCATTGCATCCTCGTCGCACCCCGGCCACTAAGGGGAACAAAACGACAACAAGGTGAGACGAAGGGACAAACAAGGAGAACTCTTCTCACCACAATAGATTTACCTAATTTTACCGCCGGAGGCATTATTCCCCGAACTTCATATTTTCTCTCCACACCTGAATAGGGAGCAAGCCTCAGGTTACATTCTGGCCTTATTTTATTGAACTGTGTAGGATAAGCCAAATCCTTACCTGAACTTCGTCAGCTACCACGAAGAACTCTTCGCTGGGGTCAAGCTGCAAACTGCAAGGAATCAGAGAAGTGAAAGTCAGACGTGAACTCTTACGAACTACATACTTTTCAGAGTCAATATTGTTCTGGAACTCACAAATTCCTTCGAGCCAGTGAAGCAACTGGTTATCAACGCGCCCCTGCGCTCAATGCAGGATGGAGAGCTCATCTTTTCAAACCATCAGGGGAGACTTTAAAAGGGGACATCAAAGGTGATCTGTGGGGAGAACAGCGGGGGTGGGGGGAATTTACGCTCAACCCCACGGGTGGTTAATTCCCTTTCTCCATTTACAGAAGAATACTCCTACGGGCCAAGCAAACGAAGCTAAGTGGGCCAGTCCAGTCCGTCATCTCGGCCCTACGCGTCACATTGCTGGAGACCGCAGCTGTCCAGTTCAGATCGACGCCGCTGTGGGAGCCAGGTGAGCGTAACAGAACACGAAGCCTACCCGCAAATTCCCACCCGGGCGTTATGGATACCTCAGAGACTGACCAATTGGCCCAATTACATGGGGAACTGAGGGCTGAAGTGCATTCCGCCCGTCAAGAAACCAATGCCCTTAGGAGAGAACTGATTTTGTCAAAGGAGCGAACTGATGACCTTGCTAGGCAACTATTGCAAGGACAGGCTGGACAAGCACCTCTACCTGGTTCCGGGGGAAATCCAGCTCGTGTATTATCGAGTAACCCTGTGCAAATAAACCTACCAGGAAATATTCCATTAGCCCCACCCAAACGCTTTACCGGAGATCCCCAAAAGGTTTGCCGTGTTTATGAACCAATGCCGCTTGCACTTTTTATGCAGACCTGGAGCCTTCCCAAACGATCAAGCCAAGGTAGCCTTTGGCTTGTCATATCTCAACGGCAGTGCAGCTGATTGATCAATTCCACTAGTTACTCAGGATGACCCAATTCTTCGGGATTTTCAGGGCTTTCAAACTAGCATGGAAAGACTATTTGCCCAGCACTCCCAAGGACAGGCCCTGGATAACGAACTTTTGTCCCTAGGACAGGGTAACCAGGACCTTCTATCCTACATCGCAACCTTTAATAGGTTAATAGTGGAAACTGGATGGCCTGAGGTAAAACGAATCCCGTTATTTCATCGAGGAGAACTAAAGGATGTCTTGGCTCAAGTCATGAGCCCACCTCAAGACTGCGCTGAATATATAGACTTAGTGGTCCAGTTAGATCACAGACTTCAGAACAGAAAGGCTGATCGAGCCAAGTTTGAGAATCGGGTATTGGTCAAAACCCACGCTAACCCCAAAGGAGCAGATGCTTCAGAACCCATGCAAATCGGAGGGGTTAAAGGACTCTTAACCCAGAAGGAAAGAGAAAGGAGACGGCAAATGCAATTGTGTCTATATTGTGGAACTTCTGGACATTTTCTACGGGATTGCCCTGTAAAACCACCCAAGAAGGTGTGGTAGGAGCTGCTGATAAAAGCAATATGGAGTCAGACTTGGGAAACGACCACACCCGACAAGCGTAGAGGTCCGCTTGCCGAGCTTGAAGGATACTCGGACCTCGCATTTCATCATACCAATGGTCCTCGTAGATGCAGGGCAGCCATCGCGTATGCACGCAGTAAGGGCATACATTGATAGCGGGCCATAGGAAACTGTGGACTATGAATTGGCTTTCAGGATGAATCTACCTCTCTGCCGAAAAACCACCTCAGATGTCTTCACCACAGTGGATGGAACTGAAATTGCCTCTGGACCTGTAACTCATTCCACCGCAGAAATGACACTATTGGGTCAGAATGGGCATCGAGAGACTATTGTATTTGATCTAATCAAAGCCCCACAGTTCCAAATGATACTGGGGATACCTTGGATGGAAACACATAATCCTTGTATTGATTGGCGAGAGAAGAGAATAACCTTCCCGGATTGTGCACAAACCTGTTACCCAAAGAAAAATCAGAACGCAGGCCTGGCCACAGTAACCACAGCAGTCATGCAACTACCTCCAGAATACCAAGAATTCCAGGATGTCTTCCAAAAGGAAACGGCAAACACCTTACCTCCTCACAGATCGTACGATTGTCAAATCGATCTCATACCCGGTGCACAACCCCCTTGTAGCAGGATCTATGCCCTTATGGAACCTGAGAACCTTCACCTACGACAATACTTAGACCAGTACCTTGCCAATGGTTTTATTCGCCCATCCAAGTCCCCTGCATCTTCCGCTTTGTTCTTCGTACCCAAAAAGGAAGGTGACCTAAGAACGTGCATAGACTACCGCGCATTGAACCAGATAACTGTTAAGAACCGATACCCGTTGCCTCTTATCCCTGAACTACTAGACCAAGTGAAGGACGCTTGTATATACACTAAATTAGATCTCCGGGGGCATACCATCTGGTACGTGTGAAAGAGGGCGACAAATGGAAGACTGCTTTCCGCACTAAGTCTGGGTTATTTGAATACCAGGTGATGCCTTTCGGGTTGTGCAATGCACCATCAGCCTTCCAATACTTCATGAACAATGTCCTTCGTGAACTCATTGACGTTTTGTGTTGTGTATTTCAATGATATTCTAGTATACTCCTCTTCAGAATCTGACCATGTGAAGCACGTCCGAGCAGTCCTTGAGAAATTGCGCCAGCACAAACTATATGCAAAACTAGAAAAATGCGTTTTTCATGCCACAGAAGTTCAATTCCTTGGGTTTATCCTGACCCCAAAGGGAGTCCGAATGGACTTACCAAAGGTGGACGCAGTCCTTAAGTGGCCATCACCAAGTTCAGTTAAAGGAGTACAAAGCATGCTCGGCTTTGCCAATTTCTACCGCAGATTAATCCCAGATTTTTCACGTCGTACAACCCATCACAGCACTCTTGTTAAAAAATAAACGCTTTATGTGGACTGTAGAAGCTGAAAATGCCTTCCAAGAGCTGAAAGCGAAATTCACGTCTGCACCTGTGTTAAAGTACCCGCACCCTGAACTTCCATACATAGTGGAAACTGATGCATCCAGTCTAGCCATGCGAGCTGTCGTGTCTCAAAAGGACCCTGAAACTGGCCAGCTTCACCCAGTAGCATTTTGGTCCAGAAAGTTCTCGGCACCCGAGTTAAACTATGCGGTTACCGACAAGCAGTTGTAAGCCATTAAATCCGCCTTCAAGGCTTGGCAGCACTATCTTCTCGGTGCCAGGCATACCATTACTGTGATCACCGGAACTTACAGTATTTAAAAACAGCCAAGGCCCAATCGTCCCGTCAACTCCGATGGGCATTGTTCTTTGCCGGATTCGATTTCGTGATAACCTATCGACCAGGTTGTAAGAATGGTAAAGCAGATGCCTTATCCCAAATAGGGATGGGAGAGGCAGAAGTGAACCCAGAACCAGTACCTATAATTACCGAACAAAGGATTCTTGGCATGACTACTCTACAGACACTAGAGGACATTCAGGTAAAGATCCAGCAACTCTTTGATCCTGCAGCCCTTCAGGACTAGGTAAAGAAAGGCCCAGACTACTCTGTCACCAGTGATCTGCCTTATTACCAAGGGCGGCTATTTCTGCCACACAAGGAACTACAAGAGCTAGTCATTTCCCGTTATGATACCCTAATGGAGGGGCACCCAGGTATTGCAAAAACTGAAGCTAAAATTAAAAGACAATTCTGGCGGCCCACCTTGCGAAAGGATATTAAATCATTTGTGATGTCTTGTGGCATTTGTGCCCAAAACAAAAGTCAAAAGTCAAAACCAGCTGGACTCTTACAACCTTTAGACATTCCGCCTACACCATGGCACACCTTATCGTTAGACTTTATTACCGATCTACCTCCTTGTAATGGGTTTAACACCATTCTAGTTATTGTGGATCTTTTTTCCAAGATGGCCCACTTTATTCCTTTAAAAGGACTACCTTCAACCTCAATCCTGGCCAAAGAATTCCTCAAACATTGTTTGCATACATGGATTTCCGTCCATGTTGGTCTCTGACCGGGGCAGTCAATTCATTTCACATTTCTGGAAGATATGTTGTCAATTGGCGCAAATCGACGTGAGATTATCGACCAGTCACCACCCCCAGACCGATGGTCAAACGGAGAGGACCAGCCAGACTCTTGAACAATGCCTGCGTTGTATGTTACATCGGACTGAGGGTAATTGGAAGGACATTCTTTGGATCGCCGAATATGCATACAATAATTCAGTACATTCTGGAACTGGACAAAGCCCCTTTTATACCCTATATGGGCACCACCCTCGAACCTCAGACCTTGACTCACTCCAACACTTAGAAATGCCCATAGTGGACCATCTACACGCTACGATTACACAAGCCTTTAAGGAGGCAACTGCACATTTAAAACAGGCGAAGGGGAAATATAAGAAAGATGCTGATCGGCATAGAAGTGATACTCCACAGTACCAGATAGGGGACCAAGTATGGTTGGCCACAAAACACATACCTCTCAAGGGAATGTGGACCTTTAACCCTAGATATTTGGGACCTTACTCTATTAAGGGCATTATCAACCCGGTGGCCGTCAAGTTGGACTTGCCTGCTAATACGTGAATTCACCCAGTCTTTCATGTGTCACTTTTAAAGCCAGTGCAACCAGGGACAAGACTAACCAAGCCACCAGACCCCATCCTGCTAGACGGGGAACCCGAATTTGAAGTTAAGAACATCCTGGACTCCAAGATGGTGAAGTCAAAACTTTTTTTTTATTTAATCGACTGGAAGGGTTACGGACCACAGGAAAGGTCTTGGGAACCTAGTGACCATGTGCATGCACCTCGATTGGTGAAAAGATTCCACCGAAATTTCCCAGACAAACCAAAACCACGGGGAAGAAGGACTTTAGGAGGGGCCTTGGGTTGGGGGGGAGGGGGGGGAAGAGTGCTGTCATGATGCCTACCCCCGGGGAACCAGACCAGGTCTAGCAACCCCGGAAGCGGGCATCAAGTCATTTTGAGCAAGCCCCAAAACCCCTGCTAGGGGCTGTTTGGGTGCGGTCCTGGTACCTATGGCGCCAGGCTCATATGGAGAGTCAGTCCTGGCGCCATAGGCGCCAGGCTCATAGAGTAGAACTTACCTGATGCAGACCATGCTGCAGAGCTCCAAGCCAAACGAGGCTTGGAAGGGACTATTTTACCTAGGGACTATTTTTTACTCCAGTGGGGCTGGGGAGGAATACTTACCTGGGACTACTTTGGAGGCTATTTAAACGACGCCCGAAGAGCAGCACACGCTTCGTGTTATTCTGCATCCAGCAGCGTAACGCTCACCGTGTCTGCAAGCCTGCATCCAGTCTTCTGCCACGCCCGCCTCGAGTCTGCAGCTCCTAGAAAAAGGGAGGAACAGAAGGAGAAGAGGTTAGAATAAGAGCAAAGCCCCCGATCCTTACCTGAATTCCGGATCCACCGCGCCTTCGAGCTGGAAGAAAGGAGCATTTTAAGCACGCCGCCTCGCCTGCTGCAGCGCCGCGCTGAACTCGCCGGCCTTCGCAGCATCCTCACGATCCAGCGCATCCTTCTACACGTTCCCGCCGCACTCTGGCACCTAAGGGGAACACAAGAACAGCAAAGGTGAGCCAAGGGAATAAAAAGAGGCAATAGTAACTACCCCCATAAACTTACCCGATTACCGCCGGGGGTACTATTCCTCTTCATGGGTCGGCGCAGTCTCCATTGCATCCTCGCCGTACCCCGGCCCCTAAGGGGAACAAAAGGACAACTAGGTGAGACAAAGGGACAAACAAGGGGAACTCTTCTCACCACAATAGACTTACCTAATTTTACCGCCGGAGGCATTATTCCCCGAACTTCATATTTTCTCTCCACACCTGAATAAGGGAGCAAGCCACAGGTTACATTCTGGCCTTATTTTATTGAACTGTGTAGGATAAGCCAAATCCTTACCTGAACTTCGTCAGCTACCACGAAGAACTCTTCGCTGGGGTCAAGCTGCAAACTGCAAGGAATCAGACAAGAGTGAAAGTCAGACGTGAACTCTTACGAACTACATACTTTTCAGAGTCAATATTGTTCTGGAACTCACCAATTCCTTCGAGCCAGTGAAGCAACTGGTTATCAACACGCCCCTGCGCTCAATGCAGGATGGAGAGCTCATCTTTTCAAACCATCAGGTGAGACTATAAGAGGGGACATCAAAGGTGATCTGTGGGGAGAACAGCGGGGGTGTGGGGATTTACGCTCAACCCCACGGTTGGTTAATTCCCTTTCTCCATTTACAGAAAAATACTCCTACGGGCCAAGCAAACGAAGCTAGGTGGGCCAGTCCGTCATCTCGGCCCTACGCGTCACATTGGTGGAGACCACAGCTGTCCAGTTCAGATTGACACCTCTGTGGGAGCCAGGTGAGCGTAACAGATACGCATTGCAGATTCAGTGGGAAGGCATGACTGCATATGCCTTCCCTCCCACACCCCTGATCCCCAGGGTACTCCGCAAGATGAAGGAAACTTGTCACCTCAGCATCATCTTGATAGCTTCCTGGTGGCCAGAGAGACTGCGGTTCTCCGAACTGCTCAGCCTCTCGGACAGGCCACCCATTCACCTTACACTGGGCCCAGCACCACTCCTGTCCCAGCAGGGGGCAAGGTCCTCCACCCCATGCTTCAGAAGTTAGCACTCACAGCACGGTTCCTGAGCAGATCACCCTCAAGCACCTGAGCTTATTGCGGGCTAATCTAGAGATCATTCAGGGTGCCAGGAGCAAGGCTACCAGGAGCCAATATAGGAGCAAATGGAGCAGGTTCTGTCACTGGGTGGACTCTGAGGAAATCGACCCCCACCCCTTTACGTGCACTCTGGACGACGTGCTCTCCTTCTCGGCGCACCTCGCGCAGACGTTCAGGTGGACACATGTCGCACCTACTTGCCAGCCATAGGGGCCTACAGAAATTCTGAGGAGGAGGAGGAGGAGGAGGTCTTCTAAAACCCGATTGTCAAGAAACATCTGTCGGAATTGTCCAGGCTCTGCCCGCACATCAAGAGGGGCCACACCCCGTGTGGGACATCAATGTGGTGTTGGGTGCCTTGGCGCACAAACCATTCGAGCCAATGGCGACCGCGGACATCAAGCTGGTCACCATTAAGACTGCTTTGCTGGTGGGACTTGGCTCCGCTCACAGAGTCGGCGAGATCCAGGCTCTGGTGGCCTCAGAACTCTACACCACTTTTCACAGGTACAAGGTAGTCCTGCGGACTCACCCGGCATACCTGCCAAAGGTACCCTCCGACTTAGATCTAAACAAGTAAATAGTCTTGCCTATGTTCTTCGCTTACACAAATGACAAGGCTGAGTCTTGCACTGTCTGGGTGTCAGACACACGCTCTGAACGGACCCAGGGCTTCTGCAAGTCAGATGCACTTTTTTCACCTCATCAGGCATCCAAGACCTCTATTGCGTGGTGGATGGTTGTGGCCATCAAAGAGGCCTACAAGTGCCAGCACAAGCCACTACCAGCCAACATGCACGCTCACGCGGTCAGAGCCAAGGCCACGGCCATCGCCTTCCAACGACAGGTCCCGTGGCAAGTCATAAATAGAGCGGCTACCTGGGCCACCCCTTTGGCTTTCTGTAAGCATTACTGTTTGGACGCCGGCTCTAAATCATATGCAGCCTTCAGACAGGCAGTTCTAAGGCACTTATTTGCTTAAGGAGGGTCTCCTCCCCACCCTGTGGCTGCATTGTTGTAATCGCCCATGCAGTATGGAAGAAAGGGGACGGGGACATAAGAGTAATTATGAGTTCCTCACCGTATTGACTAACGTACTCTTGGTCCATAGTCCCCTTTCCTCCACACGTCCCACCATCCTCCCCCCTAATAATGCTGGTGTCATTAGGCAATGTTAAATATTGTCGACACGTCAATGGAGACTGAGAAGTGGCACTGTGGGCGTGGTTGCAGGGCAGCGCATGCTCCCAGGGCTGCATGCCCACGTGCCTCTAAATTTTAAAGGGGAAGGTTTTTTCTGGTGAAAAAGGTTCCGTCTATCATCCCTTGGACGGACGCCCATGCAGTATGGAGGAAAGGGGACTATGGACTAAGAGTATGTTAGTCACTAGGGTGAGTAACTCATGTTTTCCATAATAATTTAGCAGCCCAACATAAATAGAGACTTCCCGTTTAAATTTGTGTTGGAACTTGCTTCCTCATGTAAAAGCACAGCATGCGCTATGAAATACGCAATGATTTGTACTGGATTGCTGAATACTATATCCATGTCACCAATTTCCAATAAGTCTATTAAGGGGAGGAAGGGAAGGGCGGTTTCTTTCATATTTTCCTCCTATTAGTAACCTATTTCCCTTGTGTCCTTCAGCGTCCCAAAAGGGCCTTTAATAGACCATGAATTAAATATGACTGGCACGTTCATTTTTTGTGTGCACTTGTGCACATTTTTCTAGGTGTTTGGCAGAATACTGTGCAATGCCCTTAGGGACCACAACACACAATTAAGACTACAGGTGGCAATACAAGTTTTACCTTTTGGTACAAGCCTGTACTACTATGTTAAAGTTGTAGCAGTAGCGGAGCAGCCAGGCTTATTTCAAAAGTATATGAGCAGTAGCAGAGATTATACAAAGGGACCACAATTACTGTGACTCAAGCAAACACTGACTCAAGGTCTCAGGTAAAAAAAAAATATATAAGTACATTTATTTTTAAACCGTTTGTTATAAACACAACACTTCTATTAATTCAAAATTACACGTAAAATACACTACAACCAACCAATTCACTTTGGTACACTCTAACTCAAGGTAAGTACCCTACGTTTTAACGGACCGGTGTTGTGAAACAAAAGACGTTACCGGAAATAGGTATGCGATCACTTTTTGACAGTAATGACAGTTTAGTCTTACTAAAGAAACGGGTATCTGCGGCAAGAAATGTTACTGGGGCAAAAACACACTTAGCACCCGAGTTACCCAGAGAGAGTTGAGGGCAAAAATCAACAACAATACTTTTGTCAAGGCAGACAGAATGAGAGAACACTCGACAGAAATTCAAGAGTCAATAGGCCGTAGCCAGTGTCAAGTGGAACCGGGTTCCAGTTGTCGAGATCACACAGTCGGACAGTTCAAGATTCAACGTTGCTAGGAGTACTTAGATATTGTCAACAGAGGAAGCAAAAGTTATAAGAAGGAGGGAAGACCAGGGCAAGCCTTGGAGGCGAAGAAAAGTGTTTCACCCTAATTCCTCAAGCAGAACACAGTACCTTATTCAATGAAGAAGCTGGTGCCACGGCAGTTGTTCCTGGTAGTTTCCTGCAGACCCACGGTTCCTGGAGCTTCGGTACGAAGGAGGACGTCTGGAAGGGTCTGCACGACACAGGGATGAGGCCGGCAGCAGCGCCGGCGAATAAAAGGTGCACTCCTTAAAAACAGGAGAGGCTCTTCAGATGGCTATCCAGACCACTACATCAGTGTGCAGGGATTTCGACCAAGGAGAGGATCCTCTGCCTGTGGAAGATGAGCTGGTTATCCCCACCATGCTCAAGGGAAGAAGACTCCGGACTGGGTCTTCTCTGGTCGTCGAAGGGGAGATAGCTCCGGACTGCAGCAGGGTAGTTGCAGCAGCCGTCGTCTTCTCTGCTTCTCTTCGGTTCCCTGTAGTTCCAGCGGCGACTCTTACTTCTAGCCCAAGAGACCTGCCTTTTATGCGAAAATCCCCCATTCACACAGCCTGGCTGTCAATCACACAGCAGGGGGGGGGGGTTGTCCAGCCCGGACAACCACCTCAGCCAATCATGGCAAAGTGCGACTTGGGTTTCCTAGGATACCCTGTGCAGGGGGTGACTACACCCCTCCCTCACATTCAGCCTATCTAGACACCCAGGCGCCTGGAGGAGGGCTTATTGGCAGAAGCCCGCCAAAAGACAGTAAACAAAGAAGGCAAACCTTGTTTGCAGCGCAAAGTATAACACAAGAAGGACTTTAACAAAATGAAATGGCGAATAAACCCGACCGGAGCCAAAAGAAAAAGTATTTGGTCAAGCGGGTTTAAGTTCGAGGCTAATATAATAGCCTAAAACAATACCACGCTAGGGTAGATACCACTGCCACCAGCCAAGTCTAAATGTTAAAAGAGCGAAACAATGCTCTAGGAGGTACAGATAAAAAAGGTCTAAGGATAAACCCTTTCCAGTACTTCGTGTAAGATGGGGTGTACTGGATCTGTGGTTAAATGACTAAGTAAAGTTAATGGCAACTTCCCCCTTTTCTGGGGGACAGTAGTCCGCCTCAGAAATGGAGTCAGTGGGAAGTCTAAAAGACAACCCTGTGTCACTGCACTGAAGGTGCTGTGTAACGCACAAAAGAAGGGGGCTACTGAAGTGGTGTACTGCAGAGTCCACAGTCACAAAAGCAGATGAAATACACATGGCAAAAACACAGGTAAGAGTGGGAAAAAGAGGCACACTCTTACCAAGTGAAAAAAATAACTCTGGAAATCAGCAAAGCTGCTGGGGGACTCACTAGGTGAGGGAAATTAGCCATAAAATGAGAATTCACCCTAACACTAGGCTCCCCCCAGGGTCTCTGGAGTTCCTCACCAAGCCCTGTCTTGTTCGAGACTTCCCTTGATTTACTAGGGTGCTCCCCGGTCTGAAAACCAGGTCCACCGACAGCCCTCAGCCCTCGCCCCTCCCACTACTCGCACTCGCTGAACCCTATTGGTTTTCCAGTTCACAAAATACAGAAAACCATATTTGAATCGGTCCTAGGGCAACCTTGCCCTGGCAGCAGGCAAAGAGCGCCTTCCTTTTGGTGCTTATCCCTGTTTCCCTATTTGCCCTGACGCCCCAGCCCTGCAGGATGCCATGCTATCAAGCTACACCTACTGCCAGGTAAGGGACGTCTCCACTGAATCTTGCAACTATTGTTCTTGCCACACCTGCACAGAGCTTCCCAAAATATTCCCAATGGGGGGTTTGTTACATTAAATTTCATCACTTTTTACAATTGCTTGACTAGGTTACCCATTTTAGATTAGTGCTTAAATCGCAAGACTGTATTTTGCCACACTTGCATTCTGCCTGACACGGGCGCAAAGTTGCTACCTAATCCTCCCTTCTGTTTATATTCTGCCACACTTCAATTTAGTCTGACTAGGGCTCGTAATTTAAATGGCTTCTTAAATCTTGCCACTGTTTATATTTTGCCTCTCGAGTTTTCACAGAACATTCTATTCAACTTATCCAGGCAATTGATTTGCCACAGTGTGCCCAGGTCTTGTCCCCCGAAACATCCGAGGGACCCCCTTTTGTGCTATTTGTCCAACAGCTACTACGTTGCCAATGGTCACATTTTCAGGGACACTTCAGATATTCTGCTGGTGTCGAGTCGTGTAACTCAAAAACTTGTATGGTGGTCCCTGATGAGCAGCCTGCTGAAAGACGCTTTGTTCCGTCACAAATGGCCTCGGGTGGTGATAGTCATAGATGCATCCATGGCAGGCTGGGGTGCTCTCTTGTGGGACCTGTCTGTGGGTGGACTATAGTCTGCCTCAGATTCTTGAGCACATTAATTAGCTGGATGTAAGGGCGAGCAGGCTTGCCCGAGTCACCTTTTACCCTCTTCAAAAGGGAAGTATGTGTTGAACCTTACAGACAACACAGTCGTCATGCACTGCCTCAACAAACAAGATGGTGTGCTTTCCTTGACACTTTGCTGAGAACCAATGTGACTGGTTTTGGGCTGTGGAGAATGACGTCTGACTGCTGGCCATCTTGCCATAAGTGAGAAGGTCATGGGGGATGCCTTGAGTCGATAGATCTCAGCCTCCCATGAGTTGGAGCTCTGGCAGGAAGTTTGGGGTGATTTTTCTCTCGTTGTTGAACTCCTCGTATTTCTCTTCACTTCCAGTGCAAACAGGAAGTTGCAAGTTATTCTGCTCCAGGGAATTTCCTTGTTTGCAGAGTTCTGGGGATGCACTGACGTTTGAGTGGACGTTTGACCTTCTTTATGTTCCTGCTGATCCCAGTCATTCCACTAGTTCTTGGTAGACTGAGCCTCTTCAGCGTCATGTTGATTTTGATCACTCTGGACTGCCCCCTGAGGACGTGGTACCTGGAGTTGCTGGACATGTCTGTCTACCCTCCCTGAAACCATCTGAGGAATGTGGATATACTCTCCTAGTTATAGGTGTCGGCCTGCCAGCTGAATCTCAGCAGCATGTACCATCATGCTTGGCTACTTGGAGACTGAGATAGGAGTGGGACATGTAGGACGACATCCTGGATGTGCTCCTTTCAGCCCACAGGCCTGCCACTAAGTCAATATGTGCATGTAGATGGCGCAAATTCTCCTTCTTGGTGCAGGGAAAAGGCTTGCATATACTCTATCCTGGGATTTCTACTGTCTTTGATCCATTGGGCCTGCAGATTGGCATTGTGAAAGGGTACCTGGCTGCTATCTGTTTTTAAACAGTTCGCCGAGTAGGGCCCTTTCTTCACAATCTCCAGTTATGACATTTTTACGGGAATTGTGCAACTAGTTTCCTCCATACCAGTTTGTTGTCAGAGTGGGATTGGAATTTTAATTTGGAGTTAACGTTTCTTATGGTTGCTCTGTTTGCGCCCGTGCATTCTTTTTCTGTTAGACTGCTCACCCTTAAGGTGATCTTCCTAGTGGCCATCACTTCCACGGGACAGGTGAGTGAGCTCTATTAAGCCTTATTGGTTATTCTCCAAAGAGAATGTGATGTTGAGAGTAAGACCTTGCTGCCTTTTGAAAGTGGTCTCATAATTGTATCGCCCTCAAAAGATCCATTCTCCTGTGCTTTTCCATTCTCCTGTGCTTTTCCATCCTCCTGTGCTTTTCCTCCTCCACATCCTTCCAAGCCATAGGAACGATTCCATCGGCTAAACCTGGTGCAGGCCCTCTCCTACTTCATCTCTTGGATGAGAGATGTCTGGAAAGATGACAAGCTTTTTGTTGGTTATGTTTGGTGTCCTTGCTGGCAGAGCTGTTCTCAAACAGACCCCGTCAGGTGGGATCATTCTCTGCTTCTCGGAATGCTATGATCTGTTTGGGAGGGATGTACCTGAAGGTCACAGTGCTCGTTCTACCAAAGGACTGGCAGCCACCTCTGCCTTGCCGAAAGGGGTGGAGGGTTCCTGTTCTGGATGTTTGCCAGGCTAAGTGGGCCTCGCTGCACACTTTTGCCAAACATTGCTGCCAGAATACAGGACACCCATTTTCGTACAGCAGTCCTCCAGAGATTTCTGTTATAGGTGGTGTCCTTGCTCTCCTCCCTCCTCCTTCCTCCAGATCCACTTACTACCATGGGAGTGTATCATGAATGAATCCATTAGAAGAACAAATGACTTTTCGGTAATGTTCTTTCTGATAGATGGTCCTCCCACAGATTCATCATCACTCCCTCCCTGCTTGCCCCGCTTGGCAGTTAGCTAGTCTTTAATCCCTCATTTTCAAATTGATTTGGGGGAGGGGTGTGGGGAAGGGTCGAACTGAGGTCACATGGTGTGGCAACACAATGTAGGTGCCTGGCCCAACACCAAGTCTGTCATGGTGACACGTCCAGTGGAGCCGCACTGCACCATCTGGTGGAGAAAAAGTTTCTGAAGGTCCGCTACACTGCGGGTAGGATATCATAGATGAGGAATCTGTGAGAGGAACATCCACCAGATGGAAAATTGTTATCAATGTTAATTTGATCAATTATTTACCTTTTAAGTTTTATGGTTTGTTTGACAAATTATCTTAAACTGTACCTAACTTGAGATGCAGTGATGGCAGCTGAAGTGACATTTTTAATTAGAATAGGCAAAATAAGGTCACATGAGAAAAATAAACTGTACTGGAGATGTTTTTGAAGAATTTGTGTTTTCTTTTTTGTGCTATCATAAAGTTGAATTTTAGCAGACGGCTCTTGAATTATCAAATTGTTATGAAGATTTGACTCTATTCAGCTCTAATTAAAGTGTAATTCAGGAAAGAGGATTGCGATGGAAGACCCAAAACACGTCATAAAACAACCACGACATGGTGCTTCCCTTTTCTCGATGACATATGCTTAGAACTGGATAAGATACTTTGAGAAGATGGAACACATTCTTTTTTATTTTTAAACAATTGCTTGGGTTTTTAATAACGAACTAACAGTAAACACTGCATCACATAACTTCCCCCACATAACAAACTAATAGGCAGCAGACACTAATGACGAACCATAATAACCCCAGAAAAAAACCTCAGTGTTTCCACCCCCATATCCAACTCAGCACAATCTGAATTTCATTCAAGCTGTACTCTTGTCCCTACAAAAATTCATACATTCAAATCTTGTATAGTTCTGCCCATTTACCCCGAATCATCTGATGCTTGCCCCGGTATCCCATTGTTCAGAGGTCAGCAACCTTTTGCTCTTGATGTTTTGGACAAAACACCCCCCATGATCCCTCACCACGGAATATGCTGATTTGTGCTTATGGGAATTGCAGTCCACACCCTCTTGAAGAGCCATAGGTTTCAGACCCCTCACCTAGCTCTAAATAACCTTGCCTTCAAAGAGAAACCACATTCCACCCCTTCTAATGGATTGTGTCCTTCCTCATCTTTGATATATTCGTAAGTCTGCTTGCAGCTTCAGAAACCTTTTTCCTAGTAGAGGGCACCATGCGTTGTTGACTATTGGCCTCCATCCTGCTCTCAGCCGTGACATTGACACTGTACATCGACACTGGTATAAGTAGCTTGCCCGGCACCTATTGCCTCAGTTCTGTCTTTCCACATTCTCTGCACGCTTCGAACAGTTTACTGTCTCATTGATTTTTTTTTGTTTTGCAATATTTTTTGAAAATGTCTACTCTGAAAACCAAATTTAAAAGATGTTCATATTGTGGAGGTACAATGTCCATTACGGACCCACATCGGATAGGTCTTTGGTGTTTAGGGTTTGGTCACAAAGTCGACTGTGGCTCGTGCCAATCCATGATGGTGAACGTCTTGAAGAAGAGGAAGAGGAAGCTTACCCTAGATAGGCCCCTCTCCAAGTCTCCTTCGACTACTCCCTTGAAAAGATCATCTGACGAGTCCAGAGATATTTTCCCAGTGAAAGTTAATTAGTGCTCCAAACACTCGAAGTGCTCAATCGCGGACTAAACACGTCAAAGAAGCAATGCCATTGTTCTCCTTCGTCTGACTCCTCGCCCAACAAACGGGTATATTTTCCTAGCAAATCAGCATCTAGTGCTGCATGGGAGCAATTCTGCCTCCAAATGCTGGATGTGTTTAAGAAGGTGGCCCCTTTGAAAGAACCTAAGAGTGCTTTAGACCCATCGCGCCTGGTAGGGCTGACAGGGTGTCTTCAGAGACCACCACTCACGTGCCGATCAGCCTGGGTGGTAAT
Organism: Ambystoma mexicanum; assembly: GCF_040938575.1. Classification (NCBI taxonomy): domain Eukaryota; kingdom Metazoa; phylum Chordata; class Amphibia; order Caudata; family Ambystomatidae; genus Ambystoma; species Ambystoma mexicanum. Next base: position 94,020,846 of record NC_090922.1, read on the forward strand.
TATCCTCGACTTTTGTGGAAGGAGGCTCGGTGTCATATCAAATCGATGCCAAAACCCACCACCTTGACTCCTTTGAGGGAGCTAGCAGACATTCCATTTGCGCTGAAGCTGTCTAAGTCATTGAAGCCTTCCAAGAAAGGCTCATAAACCCATTACCCAGGACAGACTTCTTTAAGTATAGGGGATCGGTTTTTGAGGAGGAGGAGGAGGAGGAGGACTATGTCCCTTTTGGCCTCGAGTTTGGCACTCCCAATGTGCCTGAATAATTGTTATCAGGCATATACGATGCAAAATCTTGCAGATTCTCTGTGGTATGCTAGTGGCTTGGATACCCCACCACAAACTGACTTTGCCACTGTAGATTTTGCTAGACATGCTGACGCATCATATAGATCAGTCATGGGTAAGGTCACAGAATATCTGGGTTGGGGTAGACCAATGCCTGTCTTTGAAAAGAATTATCTCACTGACATCCTGGAAAAGAGCCAACCAAAAGATCCTGTATTTCTGTTCCACATGTCCTTGAGAACCAGAATCCAATTGAACTGGTTGAAACCAGATGCAACACCGGCAGTCAATAAGGATCTTGCAAAGAAATACAGGCCAGCTTCCATAGATCCAGAGTTTCTATCAAAACATCTGACCCCTGAGAGCTTGGAGGTTCAGGCAGCCACATCAACTTCAAAGGCGACTGCCTATTCAACTATCCCTCTAGATTGGGCCGACAAAAGATCTGATGCCTTAGGGAACAGGGTGTTCTCTGCAGGTGACATGGACTTGAAGGCCATTAACGCAGCCTGTGATTTGACCAAGTATACACACACCTTATGAGATTTCCCGGCGGAGCTCATTCCAGAGGTAGTGGACCGATTAGGCTTCCGTCTTATACAAGATGGAAATTATGCCATGTGTCTGTCTCTCCAGTCTAGCTTGGATTCATCCGACCATGAGTCGAGCCATGACGGCGAGCAACGTCACTAGGTGATTTGCATGATTACGCAGGTCAGGGTTTGCTCCTGGTGTCCAGGCAACAGGTTATTGCACTTGCTATTTGATGTCGGTCAGCTTTTGGACTCTAAAGCTGAGGAAAGCTTAGAGAAGGTGCAGGCATCTGTGATGGCAGTTAAGTCACTAGGGGCAGCAATATGCCAGCCTCAGCAGTCGCAAGTAACCTCTCGGGGTTGGAGAGGTCAGCCCTTTTGTTACTACTCCTCAGTGTGAAGGGCAAGGGGACATTTTGCACAAAGGGGTCAACGAAGAGAACCTTGTGGTTCACAGGGACAAGGGGGGGTAACACCACACTCTGAGCTGCTGCTTCTTTTCCCGCTGCATCATCTGCTGCTCCAAAACCTCTTTGCAGCCCTGTTCCGCAAGACTGCGGTGGGGCAGCAGGCTGACCCTGCATTGGGAAGATTGGCGGAGCATAACTTCCGATGCTTGGGCACGGCAAGCAGTCGCTCACAGCTACTTGCTCCCGTTTCTAAAAAGGCCCCCAGATTGTCCTCCAGAAAAGAATCCTTGAAAGATCCAGATCTGCTCCTCCTTCAGGAGGTTATTACCCTGTTGGAGAAGTATGCGCTAGAGTTAATACCTGTAGAGGAAAGGAGTCAAGGATGGTATTCCCCTTGTTTCCTCAATCCCAAGAGACACTGTCGAGAGGCAAATGAATGCATCATTCATATCGCCCGCCTCTTCCCCGCCTCTATACCATAGGAACGAAAGGAGCGAATTACTTGGGCCATCTCTCCCCCTCCACTGCCATATCGCAAGAACGAGAGAGAGTACTAGCTAAAGCAACCCTACTGAACTTACCATGGAGCAATTGAAGAGATGAATCTGCAAGCTCTAGAACACCTGGACATGCTGTAACCAAAGATGACTGAAGCAAGTGACATCACTACCGAAGCCGACACACATAGACACAAAGCAGATATGCATTCACCATGAAGATACAGACACCAGGTCACACTGCATATAGACACAACGAATGTTACCTGCATTCAATAGACTCTAGAAAAATATCATAAACGTATATGCTGAAACACAAGACTCATAAGAATACACCTACAGCTTGCTTAACGCAGAGATGCAACAGTAACAAGTGGCCATTTTGGATAAAATGGACGGCGCCGCCACGTTGGAGTGAATGGGAAGGATTGAAGAAACCTCGAAGTTGCAGTAAGGCCAGTCGCTGAACCAGCTGAAATCACAGATCCGAGCAAGCCAGACAGTTGCTGCACAGCTCTTACCAAGGTTACGGTAGAAAAGGGAGGTTTGGGTTAGCACTGAGGAGATCGGAAGATACAAATTCCCAAGCGCAATGCACATTTCTCTTATATTAAGTAAAGAAACAAACGAGCCTTGAAAAACAAGTGCTCATTAGTTCATGCTTAATGTGGCAGAAGGGTAGCTCAAACAAATCTACAGTGGACAGGCAGGGTAAAGGCACCCTCATTAAAACATGATAAAATCCTGGTAAAGATTGAGCAGAATAATTCTAAATGTGGTGTTTTCACACAAGACTTATAGTTGGAGACGGGCTATTCATTAACTCCAGACACAGATAGACTGAGACCTTCACTCCCCTCAAATTATCAGAACACAGATGCAGGACAAAGCCAAGTTCAAAGCTAAAAGTCCTGGCTCGTAGCCTAGGAAATCATAGATGGTGCTTTGCAACTGTTGCATTAACTAATCAAGCAGTGTAGAGATGCCATGTATTCATCATTTTCAATGTAGAGGTGCCATCGCCACTACAAGGCCGAAATCCGGAAAGCTAAAAAAGCCCATTACAACTCCTGAATCCTAAACTGATGAGCCATCAGATGGAGTATAACCAATGAGAAGACTAACCCATATACAGATTACATATATAGATGATTCCCCTCTGCATAAAAGGAGGTAGAGTTGCCCTGATCGTTAAATCTGACCTTTCCATCAGAGAATCACATGACCAAGCTTTCCCATCTGGAGAACTTCTCTCTATCAAACTTTCCTACCCCAATACTGCAACTACCACCTTGTATATCATATACCAACCACCGGGACCACTACAAACCGTTGACGAGGATATAACGCTACTACTCTCAAAAAACACTAAACCATCTACCCGAATAATCATCCTTGGCGACTTTAATCTTGGCCTCTGACAGACTAGATCCCAATGCCACAACCATTCAAAACACAATGGCTGCTCTGACTTACCCAAAGTATTGAACAAGGTACCCATGACAAAGGTCGCATACTAGAGCTGCTTGCTGACCTAAATGTATCAACCAGCATTAGAGCTAACTCCCCTTGCCCTTGGTCAGACCATAACATCACTTTCACGATCCCCAGACAAAAACACAACTGCTCCACACTTAACCCCAGCTACCTTTGCAAGGAACATCAAACTCACTAACCTTCCTCCTCTATTGGGCCCTATCACTGACTGTACCTAATGCCATGCCAACCCATCAGCCATGGTAGATCTCTACAACACCACCATCCTCCAAGCCATTGACAAAATTGCCCCACTTAAACTCTGCAAACCAAAACTGACAGCTCACTTGAACTCCTGGTTCACACCTTACCTCAAAAATCTTAGGTCAAATAAACGCACAGTTGAATCAACCTGGAAAGCCTCACCTTCAAAAAAACGGGGATCTATTCATCTCTGCCGCTAAGAAATATAAACGAGCAATACTGCTAGCAAAAAACGCTACATACAATGAGTGCATAACCAGTGCCAAATCCAGCAGTAAGGAATTATTCACCATCCTGAGGGAACGTGAGTCGCCCACCCGATACCGGTCAGAAAGATGAAACCTGGTGTGCCAACGTACTCCATGCACTCCTTGACAAAAGAGCTATGCTCCAAAACAAAATCGCAAACAAAAAAGACATGCTAAAGATAAGAGCCATTAAAACTGACCCACCAATCACAAGAGAGCCATCACCCCTCCCCCATTTCGAATTTAGGCCTATAGCCTAAAACCGTCAAGGTGTCAAGGCGACATATGACCTGTCCCTATCATAAGACTGTGTTACAGAACTCGTCCCTTTCATCACCTCTCTCATTAATAATTCTTTCTCACAAGGTACAGTCCCTAAGAATCTGAAAGAATCTTGGGACCTCTCGCTTCTAAAAAAAAAAAAAAAATCCCTTGACCCTAGCATCCCTACCAACTACCGTCCCAACACGATGGTCGTCTTCCTCTTGAAAATCCTTGACCGCGCCGCCTACCTCCAGAGTCAGGAACACCTGGAAAATAATCTCCTGAGCCCACGCCAATCAGGTTTCTGACCTAAACACTGGACAGAAATGGCATTTCACTTAGTAAATCATAAAATACTATTCCACTACCTGGACAGTGCTGCACACTTCTCACCCAATGCCATTGCCTGGATAAGATCATTCCTCTCCTAGAGTACTTTGGGTGTTTTCTCAAACCTAGCTAACGCCGCCCCCACACCCGTTCCCTGTGGGGTTCTGCAAGGATCTTGCGTGTCACCAACGCTTTACAACATATTCACCAAGCTTCTGTTCGGCCGCATTGATATGCGCGGAGTGTCCTATGCAAACTATGCGGACGATACGCAAATTCTAATTCACCTAACTGGAGACTACAACACTGACTGCATCATCCTCAATGACATTTATCAGATGATCCAATCCTGGATGGCCCAACATGAACTTTGTCTAAATGACAACAAAACAGCTAATCGTGGTAGGCACCCAAACACACCTAAAAAACATCACCCCAAATACAAACACTTCATAATAGATGGAAATACCATTACAGTCTCGAAAGAAGTTAAAACGCTGGGTGTGTACTTGGATTCCTCCTTAACCTTCTCAAGACAAGTCAATTCCATAATCTCTTCAGCAGCATACACAGCCAAACTCATTAATGCCTGCAGACCCTACTTATCTGCAGACAACTGCCTAACGAGAGCCCTCATTCTGTCGAAACTCGACTATTGTAATATCCTCCTGGACAGCACTGCGACTACCAGCATCAAAAAACTACCGGTCACTCAGAACAACACCCTACGAGCAACACTAAACATACCAAGAAGAGAACCTATCTCTGAAATCAGGCGCAAAGAGCCCTGGCTTCTGGTTCAGGACTGGATCAAATTTAAAACAATGGCAACCACCCACAAATGCCTCATTAACATAGCGCCTAAATATCTTACCAACCTGTAAACTCCAACCCAAGACATCAAGACCTCACACTCTGCTTCAGCCTTCCATCTCTGTCCCGAAATTCAAAAGAACTAAGGCTGGAAGATGCAGCTTCCCAGTTGTGGCAACCAACGGTTGGAACACCCTACCTCTAGACATTAGATCTGACCCTTCCCACACATCATTCCACAGAAAATTTAAAGCATGGTTCCTCACCTCCAATATGCAGCCTTTGTGACTTAATGATCACAGTCTCATCTTACACAATCTGCTTATGTGAATATATCTGCGCTGTATCATTTGCTTATTATTTATGGTAATAAGGTTGCACATGTAAATATTACTGATTATGTACAAACGAAAAAATGTGTATGTAAATATCTTATGTCTGTAAATATGTGTAATATTATGTATGCCAAACCATTGTTTTTTTATGGTTGCCTGTGGTAACCCTGTAATGTGTATTACCTGCTTTCCAGCTCCCAGATACCTACGGGTTTGGTGCATGTTGCAAATGCTAAATAAAAGGATTTGTGAAGCTCATCATTCTGTTTTTCTTGTAGGCACCAACAGTTTGCAAATAAACGTGAAAGTACCCAGTGAAAAATAAAAAAAAGGGTATATTTAATTTTGTCAAATATAAGCTTCTGACATGCAGACAGCTTGACGGGCGTACCCCCTTACAGCACATGGACACACTAGCAGTAATGATTGTAGCTGCTTTTTAAAAAAAACGTTCTGCTGTCTCTGCTTCTACATTCTTCTGGCATTACGAGAATTGGTCCTTTATAGTGTACATAAGCCAGTGTATACTAACATGACCCCCATTCCCATGTTGAATGAAGCAATAACCTAACCTTTCTCTATTGCTAGTGAGCAGATGAAACGACTAAAAACAAATAATTTTCGACACATGAATGCCTATACGGCTGACTCTGCCCAAACTACTAGTCACATGTGGTATCAGCACATGACCCAGGTGGGGAGAGGGACATCTGATGGGAGCTACTATGTGTGCTCTCATATTCCCTACGCCTTGAGCACTACCAGGACATCAGAAGTACCTGCACATGATGCACGTTGTCCAGCTCATTTAGCACTGCACGACTAGGCGACAGAGGGAAGATGGGCTACTCTACGATGGATGTCAAAAGACGCATTCCGTTACGCAGATAGTTACATAAAAACAAATGCTATGGTAGATTGTTGCAGTGCCCAAATGTTTGAAGGGAAAGAGATAGGAGGGCTACCTGGATGCTGGGTGGGGACCCCAGTTACTAATATATGGACAGTTATACACTTCAGCTGGATGGGGTGTAAAGCACAAGCACTCCTGTCAGTGCCAGTAGAAGTAGTGCAGAATGCAAATGATAAATACCTCAACGAATGGACCAAATATTCCAAGCTGCTCACATGGGTAAAGGATGAAGCAGCCCCCCATAATTCCCATGAAAAATGGCACATTGTTTCAGAAATACTGGCCCTGTGAAGGTAGGAGAAAACAAAGGTGTTTTTGATGCACCTGGGATGAAAGTAGGTACTGCCGTATTGATGGACCACTATTGGGCTTGTGGGTCCAGAGCATATATGAAGTTGCCCCCAAATAGGGGTTGGATGTGTTCCATAGTGTTGATAAGCATGCCCACTATGGTAGTTCCCGAAATTGATGTGCGCATTGTAGAGTTCCCTAAAATGGATGCACACATGAGAAAGAGAAGATTCCTAAACATTGAACGAGCAAAACGAAGCAGCGATTATATCTCAGATAAAATGGAAGAGGGACTTGATGAAATACCATATGAGCATAGACTGTTGTTCAGCAGGACAGACCTGTTTTTGTCTGTTTTTCCTGGGGTTCAAACCCATACAAATGACAAGTGTTTGCAGATTACCCACTGGGAACTGCTACAAACAAAACCGTGAAAGGCTAAATGCTATAAAGGAAGAGTTGAGAGCAATAGGGCTCATGACTCTTCAAAACAGATACGTCCTTGACCTGATAACAGCCATAAAAGGTGTCGTGTGCGGAAGAATTGGGCCATCCAGCTGTACATACCTGCTCACAATGAGGAAAATGGGACCCTCACAGAGGCCATAACACTGCTAATGGATCTCTACAACGAAATGACAGAGGAGGTGGACGAAGTAGAACATGATGATGATTGGCTATCTATTCTCCTGGATCCCCTTGTGGCTGGCTAATGCATTCAAATTACCAATAGCCATATTAGTGTTAGTACTGTTAGGATTTTGCATCCTGAGAAAAACCATAAGCCAATGCAGGAAGACCACTAAAAAGATGGTAGGGATGAAAACAGTGATGAACCTGGGCACAAGGATACACAAGTGCACACAAACATATGATCTACCTCATTTGGACTTAAGACCAAGTTCAATTGTCCCTCTAGGCTCAACATGTCATCCCCCAGACTTCGAGTGTGGGCAAACACATAAAACATTCGGGTGACCTGAGGAGGGTGACAAAGATATGGACCCCCAAGGTACCCCACTGGGGAGAGAGCCCTCAGAGATGTCATTGAGAACTCAACCTGAGGGGGTATGTCGAGAGGCAGATGAATACATATTTCATACAGTCTGCCCTTCCCCCCCACCTCTATACCATAGGAACGAAATGAGCACATCATTTGGGGCGTCTGTCCCTCTCCTTCACCATATTGCAGGTTCGAGAGACAGTACTCACTAAGACATCCCTACCAACCTTTGACCCAAGCGATCAAAGAATAGATGAATATGCAACCTCTAGCAGACATGGACGTTTTCTAACCAAAGATGATGAAAGCAAGTGACATCGCTACTGAAGCTGACACATGTAGACTCATTAGACACGAAGCAGAAAAGTACTCACCACGAAGGTAGACATGCAATAGGTCAAACTGCATTTAGACACGCAGAATGTTCTCCAGCATGGGGTCTGGTATGGATTCACATGCTCCTGAATATTCCCCGTCAGGCTGGGAATCCTCGGTAAAAGAAAAAAGTTTCACTTTCACTTAACTGTATTTCTCCTCTAAACCAATTGCTGTCCTCTGGGTCATAGTGCACCCATCCAATCACAGTCCTCTCCCTAAGCCCCTCCTCTGGCAGCCATCTTCAGATTTTTACCGCACGCTTCAGTGCTGGGAGTCCTCCAATTTGCTCTCCAAGCTATTTGTACGTTTTTTCATATTTTCGATGGAAAAAGTTATATTTTTGCTTCGAAGGAGCGTGTGTGCTCTTTTCTCCAACTCTGACAGCAGGTACCCGTTGTTGGTGAATTTCAGCACCTCTCAATGGCGAAGATCATCGAAGATTCTCCAAGGCCTTTGGGCCTACTTGGTGCCCTCCAATCATGACTGAGGAGAAGGAGGAAGGGAGGAAGGAAGATCTCTCTTCAGGCCCTGCACCAAATGCGGGCTACGGAATGTGTTTGTGGAGGACGAGCACCTGCAAGACCTCTTGCCTGTACCCGGACCACAAGGAGGTAGAGTGCGAAATCTGCCTCGGTTTTTCAAAGAAAACCACGAATGACAGGCCATAGTAGGCTGGCAAAATGGCATAACGCCAAGGCTTCTGACCTGCGCTTCGAGCATAGGCGTGGCTCACACAGGACTGGCCAGTCCGAGGAGCGGTCTTCTAAGTCCTTTAAGACCAGGCTAACAGCTGAAAGTCCGAGTCAAACGGGTTCACCGCAGAAGTGGGTCCCAAAGCGAATAGGGTGCGATCAGCATCACCTTCTGCCTCCATTGCCAGCCTACCATCAAGCTCCTCTTCAAAGAGGAAGTCACCTACCCCAGCTAAACTATGTGAGAAATCTGAGAAGCCGTGGACAGAGAAGAAGGCTGAGCAGCTCAAGCAGGCTCCACAGGCTAAGACCTCATCAGCAACTTTGTCGATGACTACTACTATTGCCACGACAGGTAAAGGAGCTGATCCTCCTCAGAAAGTTTCTCTACCCCCAAGGCCGCAACACTACCGCAGTGACTTTGGCGAAGTTTGGAGAAGGAGGGGGGGGTGAGGAGGCTCCAAAACAGACCTCCCAGGCCGTCGCCCAAGCCATGGAGGTCTTGCCCATGGACGACTAGGATCAGGAGTCCTTAAACACGGTCAATGAAGACTACTGAGCAGGGTCGAGTTTTCCTGTTCTGCCTTCTCAGCCAAGGGGCATTTCGTGGATATTCTGTTGACTCTACACACCTTGGTGTCAGAGATCCAGATGAGTATGCCTCCAGTACCTGTGGTCCCCCAGGTCACCGATCAGTCTCCAGCAAAGAAGAGGGAGTGTCATTCGACGCCCCCATTTCAGCCTCCTTCGCCACGTCTGGTCCCTTCTCCCCCAGCAGACCCAGACATGGGGACGGATACGACCGCGACAATGGATGATGATGATGATGACATCATCGCAGCGGGCGGTGAATCGCCACATTTGGATGTGCCCCCTCTGGATGATGTGGGATCATTCCACTCCATGATCGCCACGGCCTTTAAGCTATTCCAACTGGTTCCCGAGGAGCCCAAGAAGGAGGGCTTCTTGTATCAAAGACGAGAGACCAAGAGGAAGACTATCCTGGCTTTGCTCCTTTTGGACGACATTTGGGAAGAGGGCCTGGCCCTCATGAACCCTTGCATGGCTCCAGCCAAACAGGATAGGCTGGAGAAGAAGTATAGGGTGCTGGATTCCGCACCCAAGTGCCTGAGGTCGCAGCTATCGCCGGATTCAGTGATATCGACGGTCTGCCAACTGCCCTTGTCTTCAGTCCTTCCAGACAGCGAGGGGGGGGAAAAGGATCAATGCCATGGGAAAGAAGGTGATTCCTACCGTGGCGTCCACTATCAAGGCGGCCAACGCACTGGCGATCCTGGCCAGGTAGGACATGTCACAGGTTTCCCCCCTTCTCACCTGTCTGTGGTGTTTGTTCGAGTTCTTCGATGAAGTCTTCTTTCGCACAGTTCAGGTCTTGTATAACCCTGTGCGTGGGTCTTCGGGTTCCAGCGTGCGGTTCGTGTCCCGTCTCCAGGGAGCGTTCAGATGTCCGGGAAAAAAGTCCAGGAAATGGCGAGGAGCGTATTCGGAAGGCGAGTGTGAAGGAGATCCAGGAATGCAAGGTGAGGACAAAAAAGGGAGGATGAAGGAGGAGGAAAATTAGGGCACCGGGAACCAGGAATCAGTGGAAATCGCTGGACGAACTACTGCAGCACACGTCTGACTACTGCAAGCGGTAGCATTGAGACGCACAGGGCCGCGGGGGAGTGTCTGCTTTGTAGAACGCAGAGCATACAACGCGGAGACTGGCAAACACCGTTTCACGTTCAGCGGCCATGTTGGGAGTACTGCCGAGTTCAGTCCCCTATGGATCAGGGACCATGAAGTCCAGAAGGGACGCGTCCGGTGGTTCATGACAGGACAGGGAACTGTGGTACAAACTGGGCCAGATTCTAGAGTTCCTTCCTGACGATAAGAAGATGGAAGCAATCGCTTTATTCCAGGAAGGGGAAGTGGCATTGGATCATGCCATCACAGTGGCATTGGGCGTCAACGACACAGGGTTCTGGCAAATGGGGGAACAGTATCTGCCCTCGTCGCCAAGATTGGATGAAGGCCACGAATTTCCATCAAGCGGTCCAAGTGAAGGTGCTGGAGATGACCTAAGATGGAGAGAATCTGTTTGGCAAGGTCGTCGACTAGTCCCTCCAGCCCATCAAGCCTGGCACAGAGACGGCTTGTTCCCTGGGCACACTCCAGCAACGCTGCTCTTCTGTTCGCTCCTCCAGCGGAAAGTCAAGCAGGTCTTCAAAAGGGTTCTCCACGTCATACCGACAGCCTTCCAGATTGTCAATGCAGGTAGCCTACAGAGGCTGTTCCTAGACCCACAGTAGCAGAGGACATTGTCGCCCACAGGGCAAGACGCTGGCACCGAAGCAAGCCTGAGCGAGGCCCATCCTAGAGCTAGGACGTCTGAACAATACCTAAAGTCCCAAAAGTTCAGGATGGTTACGTTGCACCACATGCTCAGCCAACTAGAAAATGTAGACTTCATGACATCATTGAACCTGGAGGATGCCTACTTCCACAGTCACATTCTCAAGAAACATTGGACTTTCCTACGTTTCGTGGTGCCGGGACAGCACTACCAGTTCAAGGCTTTACCTTTCGGCTTGAAGTAGGCCCCCATAGTGTTCACAAAATGCCTGGCGTCAGTGGAGGCCCATCTACATCTACAGGGCATACACATATACTCGTACCTGGACAACTGGCTGATTCGTGCCCGCTCACGGGAGCTGGTGGACACACAGACGACCGTCCAGCTACTGACGGATCTGGGATTCTCCAACTATCCAAAGTCCTGCTTAATGCCATCTCAGAACGTGCTGTTCCTAGGCACCAGACTAAACACAGTGGCTTGCCTGGCATCGCCCTCAAAGGAGAAGGTAGTAGTCATTCAAGGAAAGGTGCAGTGGTTGTCGTCGTTGAAGACGGCCAAGGAGCGGGCCATCAAGTCGTTGCTGGGCCTGATGTTGTCCTGCATCTACCTCATCCGGCTCTGCAGACTGTAAATGCGACCTCTACAGGAGTTCCTGGACACCCACTGATACAGGTGTCCGGAAGCTTCACAGACCAGATCTCTCAACGATGTGTTCCGTCGGGCGATAGGATGGTGGGGCGTCCGCTCGGAGATCGCCCAAGGCACAGGATTTCAAAACCCCCATACCAGGAGACTGTTAAAAGCTCACCTGGTCTCTGCGGAGGCGTTGGGGCACGGTTGCAGCCCTCCCGGGGGTGAGGTCGCTTGGGTCCATCTTCGCCCTCTGCGCTTATGTGGTGACTGCTGGTAATAGGTGATGCTGCTCTGGACTGCTCCTGCATGGAGAATAGGGGGCGTGAGTATGCCAGCTTGTCCGCCTGATCCCCTTCCAGACCCCCTTCTCCCAAACTGTAGGATGCGCTGTCCCTGGGAAGCTCATCTGTTGATTAATTTTGGCAAGCACTCCGTCCTGCTGCTTCTGGCAGGGGCGCTTGTATGATCTGGACCGAGTTCCATCACTGGTCTCTTGCACGTGGTAGTCCAATCCTGCTGCGACTAAGCCACTATACTTCAGGTAAGTGTTTTTGTTGTATTGTAAAGTTTGTTGTCTTGTATTGCGGTTCGTTCCACTTTTGATGTTTGCTCTTTTGCTTTCTTCCCTTGCAGGTGATGTTGCTGGCCTGGCAGAAGCTGCGGAGCTCGAGGCGGCAGCCAGAGGGAATGACGAACGAAGTTGCAGCGGTACAGTAGCTGGTAAATTGTTAACTAGGGGACACGCAGGGTTCAAATGCGGTGCGGCCCTAGGACTGATGTTCTAACCTTGTCCTTCACGGGATCAGATTTCGTGGATGCGGAGTGCGGTGCTGCAGCGCCGGGATCAAGATCACTGGATGTCAGGAGATGAGTCTCAAGATGAAGCGATGAAGCACCGGTTTCCTGGAGGTGAGTATGTAGAAGAATGCCTGGTTTCAAAGGTAAGTAAACTGGTCCAAGCGGCGGTGAGTGTCACGTTGCAAGCGAGTGCACAGTAACGGGAAGCACCGGCCTTAAGGATGGAGCAGCTTATATAGCTGAGCTTCTGAAGCCATGCCCACCAGATTCAGCCTGCCTGCCACACTCGATGTGTCAGCACATGAAGACCAGGCCTAGGGAGCCACACCTGATGAGTCGGCACATGAGGATGTTCTCTGTAATAAAGGCTTTTAGCTCCTGGAAAGTTCTTGTAAAATAAAAGCACTCCTGCACTGACATAAAGTGTTTCTGCTCAAATCTTTATATGAGCCTGAGGCCAAAAGCGCCAGGACTGAGTCCAGCCAGGGCCCCTGTGTTTATGGATCCCAAAGGAACATAAGTGAGTCAAGTGACCCATTGCCCCCATCACTAGATGGTGTGGTTTTTGTGTTCTGGGGCCTGGGGCCATGACGGAGACGGTCCCCACAGGCGCCTTTTTGGGAGGATGGGGTGCGCATGCCGGACATCTGCACGCCAGAGGTCTGTGGCTGCAGGAGGAAAATGATTTTTATATCAACATCCTGGAGCTACGGGCAGTGTTCTGGGCCCTCAAGTCATTCTTACCGTCTCTTAAAGGCAAGGTGGTGAGGCTCTTCATGGGCAACCCCACCACCACCATTTTCTTCATCAGCAAGCAGGGGGGCACTCAATCCCCTGCACTCTCCAAAGAAGTGCAGGACTTGTGGTGCTGGACCGTCGGACAGGGGATGTTCCTCGTCCCTCTCCACCTGGCGTGGATTCGAGAACACAATTGCAGGTTCCCTCAGCAGGGAACTGCGCTCCTGCCACGAGTGGGAGCTTCATCAGGATCAGGTGGACCGCCTATTCATCAAATGGGGCAGGAGCCAGATAGATCTGTTTGCGACGGTGACAAACTCCAAGTGCCAGAAGCTTGCCAGCAGATTCCACCAGCCGAGTAGCCTGGGGGATGCGTTCTCCTCCCCCTGGGAAGGACGGTTTCTGTACGCGTTTTCTCCATTCCCGCTCCTGCTGAGTCATCAAAACACTCCGTGTCCATGCAAGATGATACTCATCGCCCCGGCGTGGCCGAGGCAGATTTGGTATCGGGACCTTTTCAGCCTGTCGGCGTCACCTCTGGTCAGGCTACCAGTGGTTCTGGATCTTCTCACCAGAGGAGGCGGCACAATCCTTCATCAAGACCCAGTATTGCAGAACCTGAGGGCTTGGCTCCTGCAGCCCTAGAATTTGGAGGATATGAGTTGCATGTGGACTGCAGGGAGGTCCTGGCCAAGGCCAGGGCATCAACAACCTTTAAGTGCTACCTTCACAAGTGGAAGCATTTCGCTATGTGGTGCTGGTCTCAGAAGATTATCCCTCTCAGGGTCTCGGCTCTGCAGGTCCCACCATACTTGATATGGTTGGCCAAGGCCAGACTGGCGCACGCATCGATCAAGGTACATCTGGCGGCTATCCCCTGCTACACCAGGTGTCCAGGAAGATCGTCACTTTGGTCCCACCGATTTAGTCAAGGAATTTCTCAAAGAACTGTTTCAAACTTTCCCACTGGTGAAAGCTCCTGCCCCGGCGTGGGAACTCAACATGGTTCTGACGAGGCTCATAGGGGGCCACCTTCAAGCCTGTGCATCAGGCCCCACTCAAGTTCCTCTAGTGGAAACCGGCTTTACCTGTGGCCATCACCTCCGCCAGAAGGGTTGGTGCGATCCAGGCCCTATCCTGCAAGGAACCGTACCCGACTTTCTGCAAATCGAGGGTGGTACAGCTTACGCACCCCTCCTTCATGCCTAAGGTTCAGTTGGAATTCCACCTCAACGAGCCTTTGGTGTCACCTGTTTTTCCCCAAAACCTTTGTCACTGGCGAAAGGGCCTTGCACTCGCTGGACGTTACCATGAAGTTCTACGTAACTCGCACAAATACTTTTTGTGAACTTTGGTCCTGTGAACCAAGAGAAGACCTTGTCCAAGGCTTCCATTTCGAGGTGGCTCTCTGGCTGCATCACACACTGTCGTCGGTTGGTGAACTGACCGCTGCCCGGGCACCCGAGAGCCCACGTCAAAGGAGCGATCGCTGCAACGACAGCGTTCCTGTCTGGACATCTGCAGGGCTGCTACATGGAGGTCCACGCACACCTTCATGAAGTTCTACTGTGTCGACCGGGATTCCAGGGAGGTGTCCAGAGTTGGCCAAGCAGTGCTACGCAACCTGTTCGCTTGAGTTGAGGCTATTCCAGAGGTAAGATTTAATTGCTTCTGTTGAGCATTGCCCCCTCCCGTGGTTGTGTAATGTTGTACTGCTATGTATTGGTTATTGATGAGCATGTGAATCCATGCCAGACCTCCTGCTGGAGAAGGTTTAAGTTACTTAACTCTAACTATTGTTCTCCAGCATGGTTCTGGCATGGATTCATATGCAAACTCTCCCCCCGTCCCCTCTGTGGCTCTTCTTGGTCATACTGCCACTTTAAGTGCTTACCAAATCTGAAGATGGCTGCCATAGGAGGGGCTTAGGGAGACTGTCAATGGATGGGGGCAGTATGACCCAGAGGACAGTGATTGGTTTAGAGGAGAAATACCATGTGAAAGTGAATGCTGTTTTTTTCTTTTACAGAGGATTCTCAGCCTGATGGGGAATATTCATGAGCATGTGAATCCATGCCGGAGAACAATAGTTACAGATAAGTAACTTATACCTTACCTGCATTCAATAGACACCAGAAAACATATAATCAACATGTACGTTGAAACACAAGATTCGTAAGAATACACATAAAGCTTGATTAACGCAGAGCTGCAACAGTAACGAGTGGCCATTTGGAATAAAATGAAAGGCGCTGCCACGCTCTAGTGAATGGGAAGCATTGAAGAAGCTTTGAAGCCGCGGGATGGTCGGACTCACTGAATCAGCTGAAAGCAAGGATCTGAGCAAGCCAGACAGTAGCTGCCCAGCTCTCACCAAAGTTACAGTAGAACAGGGAGGTTTATCCGAACACTGAGAACAGAAGCGCAAGGCACATTTCCCAAGCGCAAGGCACATTTCTCTTAGATTAAGTAAAGAAACAAGCAAGCCTTGAAGACCAGGGGCTAGATTACAGAAGCTTTGTACGGGTGCAAGTGGAAAGTTTGCAGAGTATTAGCACTAGGGCAAAGTTTGCCTTATTTCTAAAACACTTGCAAATATTAGAAAACCATTGCACCATTACAAGTGCATTTTGGCATGTTATAAGCAGGAGGGCAAACACTGCCCTAGTGCAGAAAAGATACATTTTCACAGTATTTTTGCACCAGGGCGAAGTTTGTTTGCCCTAATGCTCATATGGAATATTAGCACTAGGGCAAACTTTCCCCCCATGCACAAATGTATTGCAAATGTATCTTTTTTGCACTAGGGCAATTTTTGCCTTGGTGCTTCGATCATGCCAGACTGCACTTGTCATGGTGCAATGATTTTCTAATATTTACAAGTGTTTTCAGAAATGGGGCAAACGTTGCCCTAGTGCTAATACCATGCACACTTTGCACTTGCACAAGTGCAATATTTCTGTAATCTGGCCCCTGGTGCTCATTAATGAAGGCTTAATGTGGAAGAAAAGTAACTCTCCAGTGGACAGGGAGGGTAAAGGCACCTGAAGTAAAACAGGCTAAAATCCTAGTAAAAAGCGAGTAGAATAATTCAAAACGTGGTCGCCTCACACGTGACTTATAGTTGGAGTAGAGGGGCTATTCATTAACTCCAGGCACAGATAGACTGAGAACTTCACTCCCCGCAAACTCTCAGAACAATACAAGACAAAGCCAAGTTCAAAGTTAAATGTCCTGGCTCGTAGCTTGGAAATCAGAGATGGTGTGTTCTAATTAGGAAAAGCAGCACCTTGATGGCGCTCCCCTACCGCTAGTGTTGCTCATGTGCTGATGTCCTGCCAAGAAGTCCTGGTTTGCGAAGCCAATGCCAACCAATCGCCGTTCTCAAACTATGCTCTTTTGCAACTGTTGCATCAACTGATCAAGTAATGTAGAGACAACCTTTATTCACCATTATTAATTTAGAGGTGGTCTCAGGTGGAGCCATCTAATCGAATATAACCAATGAGAAAACTATCCCATATATATTACATACATAGATGATTTCCCTCACCAATCCCACCTTCCCGTAGGTTTTTGTAATTAGTGAAATGTGATGTCCGTTGCGACGTATTTTGTGTTGTTAACCTGTTAAGCTCAAAGACGATGAGCGTGTGAAGATTGTTCCAAGTTCATTGCTTTCCCTGTTTTATATGGATTGTTAATAAAACAGTCCTTTGTCCATTCTTTGACTCTTCCATTTTTGGACGCAGGCTTTCTCCGCCCGTTTTTCCCGCTATGCAGTTTGCCCTACACCATTACAAGGCGGAGGACTGTGACCCATCTTGAACTTGAAACATTGAACAAGTACCTCAAGAAGGACAAGTTCAAGAAAGTCACTCTTTTGCAGATCCTTCGTGCCCTTGAGCTCCAGCGCTCACTCAACCTTCAGGATGCTTACTTTCATGTGCCCATACATCCAAAGTACAGGAAGTACCTGATGTTCACCATTGGCAGTTCTCACCAGTTCTTCAAGTTGATTGCAGTAGTGGCAGTGAATCTAAGGAGGGGTATTCCACTACCTGGCTGATCAGAGCTCGCTCTCCCAAACAAGTTCTGGAACACCTCAGCATCACATGCCACTCACTGCAGAAACTGATGCCTTCCCAAAAGCTTCCGTTTATTTGAGCTGCGCTGGATGCTTCCTCAGGGAAAGCTTTGCCACCCAAAATGATGGCCTCTGCGGATGGTCACAAGGTTTGAGTGCCCAACATCTACTGGCCTTTGATTTTCTGAGGTTGCTCTGTCTTTTGGCATCCTGCGTTTTCCTTGGAACAGAGACCCGTCTCAGGGTGAGACCACTTTAGTGGGCCCTCAGTTCCCAATGGTCAGTTTCCAGCAGGATGTCAGACCTTTTAAGGGTCTCTAGCAAGGTCGCACAAGATCTCCTGTGGCGGGCCTGCAAGGAGAATGTGATGAAGGGGGAGCCTTTTTGGAAGCCATGGCCAGAGATAACAGTAGTTCTCCAGCATTGGATCTTTCATAGATTCCCATGCTGCAAATATTCCCCGTCATCGGGCTGGGAATCCTTGGTAACAAAGAGCAGTTGAAACTTAAACTGAATATTTTCAGTCAATTTTGTGCTCTAATAGTCATTTTGGGTCATACTGCCCACAGGAATACCTCCCTTAAAATCTCCCCTGTCGGCATCTTCAGATTTGTTACTGCACGTTAGTGTAAGGAGTCCTCAAATATTTTCTCAACTTATCTTAAAAAAATGTGAGTTTTAACATTTTACGGGAGATTCATCTTTTTCAATGTCTTCTGGACGGTAATCTTCAAAGTTTCGTCTGCGCAGTTGGGCCTACCTCAGGGCCGAATCCATGAGGAAGAGCCTGTTCAAGACCTTTGACTGCTACAGATTGAAACATTTCTATGTCGAAGATCAGCACAACGACAGACTCTACTGCCTTCAACCTTATCATAAATCCAGGACTGTGAACTCTGTCAGTCGTTTTCCAACAAGACGCTGAGGGATTGCCATAGTTGTCTTGTCGCGGGGCTCGACGATGCCGGCGGGGCCTCTGACTTCACGTCTGCATGGAGACATGCCTCGTTACAGCAGTGCAGGACGGTTCAGCGAACCAACTCTAGTAGTTCTAGGTCGGACGAGGGCCATGCCACCAGCAAGAGGAAGCATAAACCTCTGACGAGCCCAGATCCTCACACAAGGACCAGACTTCATAAAAGGTCAGTGCCTACGGTTTGTCTGCAGGGAAGGAGAGCCAAGGCCTTCTCCATCGCCCCAAGGAAGCAATTCAATCTGCCAAATCCATGTCGAAATCTGGTGGCCACTCTTCCTCTTTCGGTGGCGAAAGCTACCCCGTTATCATCGAAATTGGCGTCAAGTATGTCATAGTCTACGACCAAGCCTCCCTCCTGGTCGTCTACCCCAAAGCCATCCACGGCGACAGCCATGACTGCCATGTCAACGAGGACCTCGTCTACAGTAACATCGTTGACAGCCCACTCGACTGGAAAAAGTGGATTTTCCCATAGGATTGTTACCACTGCCATTATGACAAACGTTGCTGATACCCAGACCAGCAGTGTGTCCGCATTGAGGATGAGCCATTGTACCCTAACTTTGGGGTGGACTTGCTACCAGGAGGTATTGTTGTGTAAAGGAACCAGACCTTTGCCATCACACAGAACATCGCCTCCCAGAAGGCAATCTAGTCCCCGCGGGTTGAGGCATGACTGATCAGACTGCCACTTTTAACTCCCCTGCATTCATTCCAGGCACAGGACAATTTGCCTTTCGGCTCCATTGCTGCCTCCCCAAAGAGATGTCGCTAGACATTTCATCTACTTTGACCACACCGGTAGCAACCTTACAACAAAGGCTGCTTACACCAACCCCAGTTCCGGTGCCTCACAGACACAGATTCCGACCATTAGGAGAACATGGTTTACACACATTCATCCCACACTGACTAATTTGAGGATTTCATCACAGGTGATGGGTTACCAGATGATTTTCTGATTAGGGGTTCACCCCCCTATGAGGTACGGGCCTTCCACGCGCTTAAGTCCAGGGCGGGCAAGATGTTTGGCCTTGCGCCTGAGGAGCAGCGCAAGGAAAGCGTGCTGTATTGGTGCGGAGAGCAGGGCAGGAAGTTTGTCCATCCCGCTGTTGGAAGACATCTAGGAGGGTGGTCTGGTCACCCTGGGACATCTCACTACTGCCCCGCAAAAAAGGACTGGTTTGACAAAAAGTACAAGGCTCCGGAGAATGCTCCCGCCTGCCTCTTCACCCAACGCAAGACTCTGTTGTCTCCACTGCCGTCAGAAAAAGGTTAGCTAATCCATTTTCCTACTGTTCCGTCCCTCCAGACAAGGAAGGCAAACGCCTCAACGCCTTCGGGAAGAAGGTTATTACCACCACAGCCACTACTACCAATGTATCACATACGGGGGTAGCCGCCAGACAATAGTTAAAGCATACTCATGGTTCTGTATGCCATTATTTGTGAGAAGGTAGTCGTGTTTACAAAGATCACCAATGGTCCATACTTGTGACAGAGTCTAAAGGACCCCATGGGGTAAAGGCTACAGGCACATTCATTCGTATATATGAGCATAGTACGGACAGTGAAGCGGCTTTGCGTGGTGCAAATCTGTTACATCAAGCTAATGGTATCAGGCAATAGCCAATATGCAAAAATATAAGTTATTCACATATGCTTGTACTTCGTCAAAACACAAAAGTTGTAGACTGAAGAACATGAAAGCAAAAGAAAAGCAAAATAACCTAGAAATAAATTAATTTACAACAGTTTGGTAAAGTGCAACATAAAAGTAGAAGCAGGTCCAGTGGGCGTAAGTGTAGAGGAGAGGTACTTGTCCTTGCATGGTCGAAGCAAGTCCTGTACATTTAGACATTGGTCTAATAACTATAGATGACCAACCCTTGGTCTATGTCGGGAACAGATACCCAAAGGTGTAACTGGGGCCAGCAGGAGTGAGGCTGGAACCTAGGACGTTTCGGCTTCCAGGATTTGGTGCCTCCTTCCGGGTCAAAGGATTGTCTCCCTATGGGTGGTAAACACAAAGTGAGGGAGTATTAGACTGAGCACAGAGTGAGATGTGACACAGGTGATGCCAGTAAAGACTGCAAGGGCACAAACTTGTGTGGTTAAAAGAGAGAAAACATTCTAATTTTTTTTAAAAAAGAAACACAAATGGAAGCCAACCTTGAGCTTGAGTCCAGGGGGGATGGGCAGGGAGTGCAAATGTAGTTTTTTTTTTTAATTTATTATTTATTTGTTTTGGTTTTAACTGAAAAACCTTTACAAAACCCCAGTAATACATGCAAAACAAGAATAGACAGTTGCAAACAAAAATTGAGAAAAAGAAAAAGATGCCTAAGATAACCGGGGACAACAAGGCTAAGACTGAGCCTGGCCCTCATTTTGCTCATACAATTGGCAAGTGTCTTTTGAACTTGAAAGTATGGACATTTTTTCCAAAACCTTTACTATTGTAGCCGTGAGCATAATTTCTTGACCAGCGATCAGTCTGTCCCAAAACAAATCGCACATTAAGCTCTCTTCTTTAGCCACAAATCTTCCGAGTAACGCCAGTCTTGTTTCCCCAAGTGCCTTCGCACTCAATTAGCAAGTGTCTAAGGGATTGGTGGCTTGGGGAGTCGCATTGTCTGCAGTCTTTTTGCTTTGTCACCCTGGTTTCTTCTATCCAAAATTTCCCCTGAATGGGCTATGTTGAGTCTTAATCTCATAAAATTATTTCTTATACCTTTTTCAGGAAACTTTTGGAGATAACGAGGGAGAGAACCAAGCTTTCTATTCACCTTAAAGAGGTTTGGGGGGGTTGAGGTTCCTTACTCCGTCGATGGTGGTGATCCAGTCTCTTATTTCCAAAAGCTTTTTTACTTTCATGGGATTGCAAGAAAGGGTTTCTGGTGTTGATTCAAGCCTGAGCAAAATGCCTCCCACTTTCCTCTCCATTCCAATTAGTTACTTTGATTTTGCTTTTTTAAGATGTTCATTTACGTCAAAGTAAAGGGAGGACTGGCCCGCAGTTGTTATTTCATGGTAAAGAGAGAGGAGTTTCTAATCTGCTCGACAACCCAATGAGGTCAGTCCCAGCTCGAACTGAAGGCTCACAAGTGGAGTGCACATTGGGAGATTTAGGGATTTTTTCCGCAGGAGACCCTCGATTTTGTTCGTCGTAATGCCAAAGCAGAGGCTTTGCTTCCAGACCATACAAGAGAACCAGGACTGCTTTGGCCATGAAGTATTTGATGAGAGGGTGTAGTGAGAATTTACAAAATTTGCCATTCAGTTTCTTCATTTGCGGGATGATCTTGGTGGCTTTGTCCAAAATGGCCGTAGTCACTTTATTCTGGGTAGGAGAGGCTAGGATTTCATAGCCAAGGTAAGTGAATTCTTCGACCCAGGGGACTGATTTTCCATCCAAGACCCACTTTCTAGAGCCTAGATTCTTTCTAGGATGTTTAAAGATGAGAATCTTGGATTTCAGAGGATTAATTAGCAGCCCATTTTGTGTAGCATATTCCCCTAGTTTGGACAAGAGCCGCTGCAGACCAATCGCCGAGCTGTCCAGCAGAACTAAATCGTCCGCGTAGTCCAGCCAAAGTATTCTCCTTCCATTTATCCTGGGGCTGGCCAGTGATGATGAAGCCAGGAAGTCTCCTAGGTCTGACATATATAGATTGAAAAGCAGGCGGGCTCCAAGACATCCTTGCCGCACCCCTTTAAAGACCTGTATTATATCTGACGGGTGACCCAAATCGTCCAACCTCAGTCTTATAGTGGTGTTCCTGTGGAGCTCCATAAGCATTGCTAGTAGAGGAGCTGGAATCCCCCAACTATGGAGTTTCTGCCAAAGAAGGGATCTGTCCACTAGATCAAATGCTTTGGACTGGTCGACCCAAGCCCCATAGAGGGGGGCACCCTCTTTCTCATTTGTCTTTTCGCTGAGTAGGTTCAGAATGAGCCCGTTAAGGCTGGTAGAGAGCCCTTTTCTGAAACCTGTTTGGTGCTGTGAGAGGATCTGCCTGGAGTCCACACAGAGTGTGAGGTCTTTTAGCAGCAGTTGCATGAAGAGTTTGCTGTCGATATCAAGGAGGGCAATCGGGCGATAGTTTGCCGAACTTAACCGGTGGCCCCCCTTGAAAAATGGAATGACTAATGCATTCTTCCATGATGGAGGAAAAACCCTATCCGAGGGGATTGGGTCCTCCGACGTATTCCATATCTATGACACAGTAATCACCACAGCTTTGCTGCTTCGGAAAATCTTTCGGCGTCATGCGTCGATGACGTCGATACGCCGCCCTCGAGGACCTCCTCCGACGGCCGACGTCGCTGGATGTTATAAGTAGGACGCACGACGCCCGTAGCCTCAGTTCTGTTTTTTCTGTGAATGTGTTCGCTTCGGCGATCTCGGCGCGCCTTGACTCTTTGGAGTTCCTGTTCTTTCGGTTCTTCGAACCTGTTCGTTTGTGAAGTTAATCCTTTGTGATCTCTACCTCTTCTTCCACCCCGCGTCTGAGCTTCAAGAAGTGCGGGGACAGCAGGTCCAAGATGTCGGTGACGGACTCGCACGACGCCTGCCTCTGGTGCTTTGGGGAGGCCCATGACACGGATGATTGTGTCCATTGCCAGTCGCTTACGTCCAAAGCCTTGCGGTCGGTAAGGTGTCCAAGCCCCGGAAGTCGAGGTCCACGGGGCTTTCGACGGACGATTCAAGGGGCGACTCTCCGCATCATCGTCGGAAGTCCAGTGGGTCTCGGTCCCGGAGTGGGTGCCGCCACTCCTCTGCCTCTTCTAGTCACTCCCGGAAGCGCCGTCATCGGTCGCCTTCCCCGTCCTCATCCGAGGACTCTGCCCGTCGGCGGACGGTTTATCTCACCAAGCATGCGACGCTGGAGGAATGGGCTTCTTTCGGTAAGAAAATGCTAGCGATTATTGAATCGCAGGGCACTGGTCCGGCCGAACCTCCGAGTGGGGTTGGTCATGACTGGACTAGACACCGCTCGTACATCTTTGGGCTTGGGTGGTCGGCACGATTCGCAGGAGCGGTCCCGCTCAGACAAGGGGAATCGTTCTAGTCACGTCCGTTCCAGGTCCCGGTCCTCGACGCGCTCGAGACCGTGTGAGCCTGTGATGTCTTTGAGGAAGACGTCAGCGCCTGTGGTGCTGAGGTCGTCGAGGGACTCTCTCGAGGCTCCGCCTCCGAAGAAGTCGTCAACGCCATCGGCGCCCAGGATGTCGAGGGACACGCTCGGGGCCCTGCCCTCAAGGCCTGTGTCAATGCTGTTGCGCCACGTTCGGCGTCGACGCCGATTCACTCGACGCCCTAGATGCCTTTTGAGGCTGTGGTGTCGGAGGTAACCCGGGGCACGGTGGTACCCCCTAGAAAGGCTCTGGCCAAGGTCAAGCATGGCTTTGTTCCCCATTCTGTACCCACTTTCCGCCATCTTCAGTACATTTCAGAGGTGGATGAGGGCACTGATGATGGCATGGTTCCCGATACGGTGCCAGATGAGATTCTCTCGGGCCATAGCCAGATTGAGGACCTGCGTCAGTCCCTGCACGACGCAAGTGGTCTGGACACCTCTCCAGAGGTGGAGTTTTGTAGGCCTGAGTTTGGCACCCATGCCGACTCCTCGTACCGGCGCCTTATGTCTCGGGTCACCGAGTACTTGGTGGTCTGCTCCCCCAGGGGATTTTCTTCAGGATGACCTCACGGATATTCTCGACCAAGGTCCACCAACTGACCCGGTGCTGCCGTTCCATATGGCTCTGCAGAGGAAGGTGGTGGCGGCTTGGACTGCTCCGGAGAGTCTCCCGGCAGTGGGCAAGTCTTTGCCGCGAAAATACCGGCCAGCCAGTATCGACCCCTGCTACTTAACCAAGCACCCCACTCTGGAGAGTTTGGTGGTGCAGGCGGCTACGGCCCCAGCAAAGCAGACGTCGTATCCTACCATCCCTCCTGATAGGGACGACAAGCGTTTTGATGGTTGGGCGAAGAAAGTGTTTTCTTCAGGGGGTATGGCTCTTCAGGTGACCAACTCTGTATGTGCCTTGTCTCATTTCACGCATACTCTGTGGAACTGTGTTTACGTAGAGGCTGAACATATTCCCGAAGGGGACGAACGGGATGGTTTTCTTGCTATAGTCCTGGATGGCAAGGATGCCATGTGTGAGGCCGTTCAGTCAGGTTTGGACATGGCAAATTGCGTCAGCCGGTCCATGGCGGCGAGCTCCGTAATACGCAGGTTTGCGTAGTTGCGGAAGTCGGGTTTTGCTCCTAATGTGCAGGCCCGGCTCCTCAACATGCCCTTTGACGGTGAACATCTTTTTGGCAGCAAGGCTGACGAGAGCTTTGAGAGGTTGCAGACCTCCAAAGCTGCAGCAAAGTCGTTGGGCGCTGCAGTTAGCCAACCGCTGCCATTTCGTCCTAGGGGACAGTAATGGAGGGGAGGTTCCTTTCGTTATTACTCATCCTTTGGTAAAGCGAGAAGAGCTGCCAGTCAAAGGGGCCACCGTAGGAGTGCCATAGGTGGAAAGCAGGATACTCGAGGTGCCAAGGCCGCTTGGGCAGTTGACTCTTTGCCCTCAAGCAATGCTGCAGCCGCTTCAGCTCAGTCATGAGGCCATGTCCCATAGTTCACCGGTTGGGGGAAGGCTGGCGCAGCATCTTGTAGAGTGGCGTGCCATTACTTCAGATGTGTGGGTTCTGGAGATCATAGCCCACGGCTACTGTCTTCTTTTCCGGCAGAGGCCTCACAACAATCCACCATGGAATCTCTCTTTGAAGGGTCCAGCTCCGCTCCTTGCGCAGGAAATTCAATCCCTGCTGGAGAAAGGCGCCATAGAACTGGTGCCTGTAGCGGAGGAACAAGGGATGGTATTCCCCTTATTTTTTTAGAAAGACGGGGGATTGAGACCCATCATGGACTTGCACGGTTTGAACAAACTCCTCAGGAAGGACAAGTTCAAGATGGTTACTCTCTCTCTCAAGTCATCCAGGCCCTTCAACTTCAGGACTGGTTGGTGTATCTCGACCTCAAGGACTCTTATTTTCATGTGCCGATCCACCCCAAACACAAGAAGTACCTGAGGTTCGCGGTTGGCGACTCGCACTTTCAGTTTCGCGTCCTGCCGTTCTGATTGACCTCCGCCCCGAGGGTTTTCACCAAGCTCATGGTGATGGTGGCAGCGTATCTCAGGAAAGGGGGGATTCACGTCTACCCCTACCTGGACGATTGGTTGATCAGAGCACGCTTTCCCGAGCAAGTCCTGGATCATCTGTCAGTCACCTGCCACTCCCTCCACAGGCTGGGCTTCTCCCTCAACTTGAAGTCCCACTTGACGCCAACTCAGAGGCTCCAGTACATCGGAGCAGTGTGCGACACGTCCCTGGGGCAGTGTTTTCCTCCCCAGGTGAGGGCTCCTCACATTCAGCAGATGGTGCACAAGTTTCAGCATGCCCAGATTCTCCCAACGTTCGAGTTCTTGAGATTGCTCGGCCTCATGGCATCCTGCATTCTTCTGGTGCCAGAGGCCAGGTTGCGGATGAGATCTTTGCAATGGGCACTCGAGCTCCAGTGGTCT
This sequence comes from Ambystoma mexicanum, assembly GCF_040938575.1. Taxonomy (NCBI): domain Eukaryota; kingdom Metazoa; phylum Chordata; class Amphibia; order Caudata; family Ambystomatidae; genus Ambystoma; species Ambystoma mexicanum. The sequence goes on from NC_090922.1 coordinate 94,046,756, forward strand.
GTCCTCCGGCAGGATGTCGGACCCTGTTCAGGTGCCGTCCTCGGTCGCCCAAGACCTCGTCGAAGGCAATCTGATGAAAGGGGCTCCATTTTGGCTACCCTGGCCGGAGGTGACTATCGTGACGGATGCATCCCTCACAGGATGGGGAGCTCATGCCAACGAGTTGACAGTCAGCGGTCGTTGGTCTCCGTCGGAGTCCAGACTCCATATCAGTCTGTTGGAGCTGAGGGCCGTCAGGCTTGCCGTGAAGGCTTTTCTGCCGAATGTGCGAGGAAAGAATGTCCTGATCCTGATGGACAACACAGTGGCCATGCACTACCTCAACAAAAAGGGGGGGGGCAGGGTCACTTCGTCTGTGCAGGGAGGCAATGCAGCTCTGGTTCTGGGCAATCCAGCAGGAAGTTTCGATCTCGGCAGTTCATCTGGCTGGAGACGAAAACGAGACAGCGGATACTCTGAGCAGGCAGAGCGCAATCTCTCACGAGTGGGAGTTGGCTCAGGAGATTCTCCTGGAGATCTTCGCCCTTTGGGGGACCCCTCAAGTGGATCTCTTCGCCTCCAGTGTCAACCGGATGTGCGAAAGGTTCTGCTCGCAGGAATTTCCAATTTCCTCCAAGCGGAGCCTTAGGGGAGACGTTTGTGGTGGAGTGGTCATTCCCACTGCTCTACGCGTTTCCTCCAGTCCCCGTCATCCCGCAAGTGCTGCAGAGGTTATGAAGGTTTGGTTCCTGGATGATCCTCATAGCTCCGGCATGGGCCCGGAGGACGTGGTACCCGACCTTCTCGACTTGTTCATCTGCCCTCCACGTCGTCTTCCCTACCGAGACGATCTGCTCTCACGGGAGGGGGTCAGGTTCTCCATCCAGAGGTCAGATCCCTCAACCTTCACGCTTGGTTTCTGAAAGGTTGAGGTATAAGGATTGGGACCTCCTTGAAGACGTGATGGAGGTGTTGCTTTCGGCCAGAAGGCCCGCAACAAAGTCCCTGTACCGTTGCCGTTGGCGAAAGTTCTGTGACTGGTGCAGGGTTAAGAATGTGGGTCCAGTTTCATGTGACATTCCTGTGGTTCTGTCTTTTTTGCTTTCTTTAGCCCACAGGGGCTTTCAAGTGGTTACCGTTAAAGGTTACCTGGCTGCGCTGTCCATATTTAAGCGCTCGTCTGAAGAGTGTTCTTATTTTAAAATCCCTTTAATTTCTCGGTGTCTAAAAGGGCTCACTAATGTGTTCCCTCCGTCACCTTTCCAGGTGCCCGGTTGGGATTTGAACCTTGTCCTGAAGTTTCTGATGGGTGCTCTGTTTGAGCCTTTGCATTCATGCCCTTTGAGACTGTTAACTCTTAAAACTGTATTTTTGGTTGCGGTCACTTCCGCTCGCAGAGTGAGTACGTTACAGGCACTTTCAGTTAAGCCACCCTTCACTGTATTTCATAAGGACAGGGTTGTCCGTAGAGTTTGTCCTTCCTTTCTTCCAAAAGTGGTGGTGGAATTTCATTTAGGCCAGAAGGTTATTCTTCCGGCATTTTATCCTCCTCCACATCCTGGTAAGGAAGAGGAGAGGCTCCATAGGCTCGATCCTAAGAGAGCTTTAAGCTTTTATATTTCACGCATGTCCCGGGTCAGAGCGGACAATCAACTCTTCATTGGTTACGCTGGAAAACTTTTGGTACAAGCTGTGACTAAGCAGACTTTGTCTCGCTGGATTATTCTGGCAATTTCTGAATGTTACCGCTTGGCGGGTAAGGACCCACTGGTCGGCTTGCGGGCCCATTCTACCAGGGGTATGGCTGCCTCTACTGCCCTACAGAGGGGTGTTCCTATTCGTAACATCTGTGATGCAGCCACCTGGGCTTCGATCCATACTTTTGTACGTCGCTACTCCCTCGATTCCATCCGTGGGCAGGATCTGGCCTTTGGCAAGGCGGGCCTTTGCTCCGCAATTTGATTGGGCATTCTAAATTTCTGTATTCTAAATTCTTTTCCCACCTCCTTGCATTGGTACTGCTTTAGGAGTCTCTCATAGATACGTCGGAGGACCCACTCCGCTCAAAGAACAAGTTACTCTCTTACCTGGTAACGTTCTTCGATGGGATGGTCTGACGACGTGTTCCATATCGCTCCCTCCCTGCCTTCCTCGCTACAGAATTTCTTATGCTATTGCAGCTTACTTTTCCGCAAGGCTTTGTGTGGTCAGACTGGCAGAAGACTGGTGCCACACGTTCTGGGAAAAAACTACAACTCGAGCTATGGGCATTGTGCGTCCTACTTATAACATCCAGTGACGTCGGCCGTCGGAGGAGGACCTCGAGTGCGGCGTATCGACGTCATCGACGCAGTACGCAGAAAGATTTTCCGAAGCAGCACAGCTGTGGTGATTACTGTGTCATAGATATGGAATAAGTCGTTGGACCATCCCATCGAAAGAACGTTACCAGGTAAGAGAGTAACTTGTTCTTCTGCAGGATTTCCTTGAAGAGGCAGTTTAGCAGCTTAGCCCACAGTTTCGGGTTGTTTTTAAGAACCTGGTAGGTAAGACCATTGGCACCTGCATTCTCTCACCATCTTCTTGCAGTTTCTGATGTTTATGATTTTTTGATCAGTTTCTATAGGTCTGTTTGGCCAATCTTAGATCTTCTTTGCGTGCGATGGGATCATCCTGCCCTTTTCTTATAATGTAAAGTTTGTCGCAGGATTCTCTTTTTCTTTTGTGTTTCTTCATCAAAAAGATGAAGATGTTCTTGATTACCTGTAACCTTTGTTTCGCTTGGGGGGATGAATAGACCACAAAAAATTCCAAATTTCTCCACATGGAATTCATCGCTCCATGTTGAGGGAGGAACTGCTTCGAGTAATTTATTCAGCATTTTCCCCCCGTTTTTATACTTTACTACTCTGTTTTCCTTTGAGACTTTCGAGTTCCTGCATATTGTTGAAATGCAGAGACTTCTGTATATCGGGGAACAGGAGTTCCAGGCTTGCATGGTCGCTTCCCCCCTCCCAGTTTAAGATGAAGTTGGGGCAGAGGACTGAGGGCCCGGGAGAAACGAAGATGTAATCTAAAGTGAACTCGAGGGTCCATTGACGCCAGGTTATTCCCACTTTATCAGCTCCCTCAAGCTTTCCGTGAATCATTTCGAAATCCCAAGAAGTCAGAAAATCCCTCCACAATTTTCCTTCTCGCAATTTACTCAGCTTCGGTTGCACAGGCGTTCTACACCCCGGGTTAATATGATCTGCATTTAGATCCCCTGCTAATAGGATGTGAGGTCCCTCATAGTCGGTCTTCACCGCTGTTAACACGGAGTCCAACGTTTCTAAAAAGTGCTTGAGTTTTGAGCTGGCGGGATTCCAGTAAATGTTGACAATTGCCACGATGAAATGAGGGATATCCATTTCCAGTTCTACTTTACAGGCTTGGATTCCCACGTCGTCATCGCATAGTGGTGTGATCTCTTTTATGCTGGAGTTTGCAATTATCATCCCTTCTGCTGGTCTCCCTTTTAGTTTTTGTGAGACCCGGAGGTTTAGAATTGTGAAGCCCTCTATCTCTATGGGATTGACGAGCCACGTTTCCTGGAATAACAGAATGTCATTTAGCCCTAAAAGTTCCTCCTTCACTTTTTTTCTTTTCAGGAAACTTGTGCCTCTCGTATTCCAAGAAACTACTCTCAAACCCCTTTGTCTAAAGCCATTTTTTTCCTCAGCTCCTAGTTTCCGGATTATTTGGGAAATGATCTCTGGGAGTTTTTCTATGAGATTCCCATTTATGCTTCACCCTGCCGCCATGGTCCTGTCTGTCCCTCTTGCTTTTCCAGCTAGTCCTTCATTTTTTTCAGCTTCCTCCGCCCCCATTAGTTTTTAACCGTAACTTTCTCGAGACTCCCCTCCTCCCCAGACTTATAGAGCATCACTCCATCTCTGGCGACTTCATTTTTATTATTAAATGGGGCTTGTTGGGCTCTTCTCGAGTTCAATCCAATTTCCACAAAGAACTTATCCTCTTGAGATGTAAATTTTACATATTCGATATCCTCTGATGAAAAGAGAAACAGATTGTGATTTTTTTTTAATCTCAGACAATAACACAAATCTACAGAGTGATTTATTCTTATTTTATTTGAACAGTCTAAGCCATGCCTTTGGAATTTTGAAGTCGACCACATCAGATTCATCATTTTTTTTTGCAGGTGAAAGAGGCAAAGATCCATCGTTCCCCTGAGTGAGAGGTGCAAGATTTCTGAATTTCCCCATGCCATTCCAACTGTCGTTCTCATTTGGTATGGGCCTTGTTAACCCTTCCTCTTGGGTATGAGTTGGGTGACAGGGGGCATTCGGGGCCGTGGATAACGAAAAGATAGGAACCAATTTCACAGCAATTTTTGTAGCCACTTTTGCAGGCTCTAGGATAGGATTTTCTTGTTGAACCTTTCGTGCATTTTTTTAAAAAATATCGGAGCAATCTTGATGTTTCCATACCCCGTGTTTTGACATTGAATCTTAGAAACCTTTTTCGGGGAGATTGCAGGGTCCGTTTGCAAACCAACACTTGAGGTTTGCACCTTAGGACTCTGAGGGTCAAGAGTTTGATGCAAGAGGCCCTTTTTTTCTCCTTTTTTTCCGGTGGCTTGTTTGGTTGGTTTGGGCTAGAACTCTGTGACAATTCTGGAACTAATATGACAGGTGAAATTGATTCTGGTGTTTTCTCGTCGGTTGGTAAAGCCACATTTTTCAGAAAAGAGTTTGTTGCTGTATTTTTTATAGCTGATTTATTTTATTTTTTTGTCTTTTTCTGGGTTCTTTTCGACTGTGGAAATGGGGTTGTAGATTTTGCACTGTGCCCTTTTTTCCATTTTTGCCTCTTTCTTCCTTTAAAGTTTTGAGAGGCCGCTGGATTCCAGTTTACTTCACAAGAAGGACCTTATCCTTAGCTTCCAAAGAGCTAACAGGGGTCTCTTCTACTTCATCAATGTGTACGTTGGCTAGTCTCCTATTTCTTCCAAGATTGATTCTGATAACGGAGTGTTGTCGAAAATTGAATTGTCCTGAGGGGCCTCTACACTGATGAACTGTCCCTGGGTTTGAAGGTTTAGAACTTTGCTTGGAAGATCTTTTAGGAGTTCCTGTGTGGCGACATTTCCCGTGGTCCCCTCCTTCAGTAAGCTGAACATTTGGGTAATGTCCAGCCCTTGTTTCACTCCTTCAACTTGTGTTTCTATTAGAGTGGGTATCAGGATGGTGTTCATGATGTTGCTTAGAGCCACCATTGCTGATTCATTCTTGGACATTTCATTAGATGGTTCCAACAATAAGCCGGCTTGAGTTTGCGCCTCTGATTTTAAAAGTTCAAAGACTGAGACCAAAGAGTTAAACACAAAACTAAGAGCTGCCAGTGTGCTGTCACTAGCTTGAGGAGAGGCACTAGTAGAGGCAATACTGGATCCATCGGGAAGGTCCTGAGATGTGGATAGTCTTGCCTCATTTTGCACGCTTATATCTGACGGCAGAGGAGTACTCTTGGGGCCTTACAAACGAGGATGCCCTTTCTTCGCCCTCTTGGGCACAATCAAAAGGCTGCCATGTACTGTCAGTTAAATCAGCCAGATCATTCACACTTTTATTTCTTTTTCTGGAGAAATGATCATTTATTCTGCTCTGAATCTTCTTTGTTGTGGTTGTGTATTCCAATCCCGCTTCCATCCTTTCTGGATGAGGGATCCAATTGTAGTTTATCCTACTGGATCCATATTCGTGTAGCATGGAAAAGGTATGTGCACCGCAGGTCATAGGAGCCAGAATGCGGCCAAAGCCTCCAGCGACCAACTGTAAACCAGAAGGAAAAAGAAATCAGAAAAGGGGCATCCCCTATGAGTCTTGAGAGTAAAGAACTGCTGAGATCTACAGAGGAACAAGGAAATGGGAAGCTGAGTAGCTTACCTAAGAGTCATGTGTGGGTGAAAAGAGCCTTCGCAGGGTCATGCTGCGTCGTGTGGCGGCCGAAAAACTCGCAGTCACCGTCTCCAATGGTGTAGAGAAAAGGATAGATGGTGTGGGAGCTTCCACACTACTTGTAGGGAAGAGGCGGCTTGGAACAGTAGCCCTGGCCGTGTAATAAAGGAGATGGTGCTATGGACAAAATGAAAATCGCCAGGATGTTAGCAAGATAAATGCAAAATTAAGCCTCCGGGGTGTAGTATGTAGAATGGAATCTTCGGGGGCCAATGTTAGGGAGAATTCTCTGTTTAGGCTGAATTTCCTAACCTAGTGAGTCCCCCAGCAGCTTTGCTGGATTTTTGGTGTTTATTTTTTTTCTCCTGCCAAGAGTGAGACTCTTTTACCCTCACTCTTGGGCAAGATGTGAGTGTGTTTCTTTGAATCTAGATGTGTTTAATGGGCTATGGGTTCTTGTACTCCATAGGGCTTCATGTGTTTTTGTGATGTGTGTTACACAGCACCCTCCGTGCAGTAACACAGGGGTGTCATAGTGATCCCCCAGTATAGACTCCATACCCTGGGACTGACTACTGTCTCCCAGGGCATGTAAAGTCACCATTGACTTTACTAGTCTTAAATTCTGAACAGAACCAGTACAAACCATAATATTGTGGACGTACTGGCTGGGGCAATTCAATTGCTCCAGGGTCTGGTAGTCGAGGGGGCACGTCTCCGTCCCCCCTGATCGAGTTTTGGCTGGTGGCAGTGGATACTACTTTTTATATTCAACCGCGAATATTTTCCTATGGGATTACCCATTGTTTTAGGCTACTATCTTTAATTATTTACGGTAGCCTCGAACATACCGCCGGTTTATTTAATTAATATTAATTCTCCGGTTGGTATTTTTTGCCAAAACTTGATTCTAAAATGGCGTTTGTGTTCTCTTCTGTGACTCCAACCCAAGTCGAGCCCTTTGTTCCACTTTTTGGCGGGCTTCTCCAAGAAGCCCTCCAAAGTGGTGCCACTCTGTCTGGGGTACTTCGGAGGGGTGGAGGGAAATTTAGGCACCCTGGACTGAGTTGCCTGGGCAACTCAAGTCGCACTCCATCCTGATTGGCCCAAGTGGTGAGCCGGCCGGCTCACCACTTAGCATGTTTGAGTGACAGCTAGGCTGAGTGAATGGGGGTTTGCTGCATAAAAGCAGGGCTTTGGGGACTGGAACTTCAGAAGTCACCACAGGACCTAAGAATCCTACGAGGGAGAAGCTGAGCCGACCTGCCACGACACCACCACCGGTGGAGCCCTGCTGGACTGCCTCACCACTTTTCCCAACGACAGAGGAGATCTCCCGCCGGAGAGTCTTCTTCCTTTGACTGGTGGGGATAACCAGTTTCACCATCTTTTTGCCTTCCCAACGTACCTCGTGGCCGCCTTGCCCGTGCCAAGCACCCCGGCAACTGGGATGCCACGTTTTACCACGACCGCGAAACAAAGGTACCACCTTTAACCGGAAAACTCTGCGGCTGGTTTCTGCCCTGGTAGTGCAACGACCTTCATCTTTCCTCCAAGTCGAGATCTTCTCTTCCCCTGGACGACGACGCAACTTGCACCCACTACCAGGAACAACTGCCACCGCTGGAGGATCCTTCCCACTTAAGGTACCGTGTCCCGCCTGGCTTCCCTTGCTACCGACTGTACGGGGTAGATTTAGCCCCCGGCTTTCGAACCTGGGTTAGCCTGGGACCCACTGGCTAAACTTTCCTAAGCCTCTCTAAACTCTTTTTGAACCCTCTGCAAGACTTTCTAAGCCTAGTGTAACTGTGTGATCTTGGGCGCATTTGTGCTCTGCTCTCTCTAAGAGTGGGCCCAGCCTTTGGACTTTGGCTCACCAGTGACTTTTGCTCTTCTGCCTTGCTAATAGTGTTCCTGAATCTTAGAGTGGTGTACCTTTCCATATTCTGTCTTTTTCCCTCCCTTTCTCACAAACTTATTGGAGTGCCATCTAGTTAAGCGCTCACCTCTGTATGAAAATAAGTGGTGTTTTACTGTGATTTATCTGATGAGGAAAAAGGGGGTGTATATATTATAATAGTAACTGTGTTTAGAATATTTTACAACAAGAGTGCTGGAGTGTTTCAATCTGTATGTTTTAAATAAATAATTATATAGTTTGATACCAAAGGTCTGGTCAGTGTTTGCTTGTATTGTTGTATCTGGGTACCTATTGTGTATACTTTGCATACTGCCTAACTCTTCTTGAGGGAAGTCTGACTGCTCAGACACAGCTACCAGGTAAATCTGGGTGGTACAGACTGCTACCAAGTGGGTTTACTGCCAACACCTGTAGTCTTAAATCTTTTACAGTGTTCCCTAAGGGAACTGCAGAGGTTTCTGCCTAACAGCCAAGGACAGCATGGGTAACTCGGCCATGACTACCAAGGCAGCATATGCATTGACCATACTCGCATGTTATGATCACGAGCTGTGGTACAAGATGGGTCCCTTATTAGAGTTTCTGCTGGATGACAAGAAAAAGGAGGCCATGGACATCTTCCATGAGGGCAAATTGGTGTCAGACCATGCAATCACGGTCTCCGAGGACATTGCAAATGCTGGTTTTCGCCAGCTTGGAAATGGAGAGTTTCTGTGCAGGAAAGGTTGACTCAAGACCACGGATTTACGACCTGATGTCCAGTCCAGGGTCGTTGATATGCCCCTCAACAGAACTGACCTATTTGGCAAGAAGGTGGATGAGGCTTTACAGTCAATCAAAACAGACACGAAAACCACTCACTCCCTGGGCACACTGCAGTAAAGGCGCCAGTCCTTTTGCTCTGGGAAAGGATGTTATGGTAGAACTTTGCAAGGATAACCACTCCACATACCAGTCTTCCTACAATACCTTGTACTCATCGGGAGACCAGTATAGAAATAAGTCCCAATCCTACAGGGGTTTGCCGCACTGCTGTGGCTCCTCCCACTCCAGGGGCCAGTCAGGTAAACCACCATGCCCAGCCTAGAGCCTGGTCCTCCCACTTCAGCACCACAGTGGGAGGACTGTAAAGGTTCGGCAAAGAATGGGGAAACATCACAACCAACAAATGGGTGCTATCCCTCCTCCAGGAGGGCCACTCGCTGGAATTCATGGCCTTTCCATTGGACATTGCTCCCACACACAAGCCAGAAGGGTTGCAACACCTCCTGCTGCAGGAGGTGCAAGCCCTGCTACAGAAAGAGGCAGTGGATAAGGTGCCAAAGGACAAATTTGGCACACAAGTCTACTCCCTCTACTGCCTGTTAAGGAAAAAGTCACTTCACAGCAAACCACAGAGTTGGAGGGCCATATTAGATCTTAAAATGCTCAACAAATTCCTAAAGGCTCAAACGTTCTATATGGTTCCACTGCAGCAGTTTCTGTCCCAGCTGCAGCATTGATATTTCTTGGCATCCCTGGACCTCAAGAACACTTACGTTCACATCCCTATTGGCGTTACCTTCACTTCGTGGAGGCAGGAGTACATTCTCAATTCCAGACCCTTCCATTCAGCCTGTGTTCTGCTCCATGGGTGTTTACCAAGTTCCTTGCGCCATTGGTGGTGCACCTGCAGCGGAGGGGCATTCACATGTATCCATATCTAGAAGTCTGGTTGGTGAGAGCCCCCTCTTACCTGCTGGCAAAAGTCAACACCGCAGCCACCATCCAGTGTCTACAGCAACTGGGTTTCTCAATAAACTTCCCAAAGTCACGCCTGGTTCCATCACAACAGGCATTCTAATTCAGAGCAAGACTCAACACCAAAACCTTCACCGACAGGCCCTCAGACGAACACGTGGCAGCTCTTCTGGAAAAAGTGTGCGGTCTCTGCAGTGCCCAAGTGACCTCATCTGCTGGGGATATTGTTGCCATGCATCCCGTTGATACACATGAACACCTTCAGGCCAGGGTACTGCCAGCTACACATGACGCCGATGCAGGAATTCCTGGATGCCCGTTGGATACAAGCCTCGGGGATCCTGGGACGACTGCATTGTTATGACACAATTTTTTCAGGTGGAGCCTTTGCTGGTGGTTGGTGAGGGAACATCTGGTGCAAGGGGCCTTTTTCAGGTTGCCGGACCATCAGGCTGTCACGATGGATGCTTCACCTAGAAAGCTGGGGCACCCGCTGTCAGGACCAACACACCAGAGGCCTTTGGTCACAGGTAGAAGAGTCAGCACATCAACCTGCTGGCAATCTTCTGGGCCCTGAAGTCTTTCCTCCCCCTCCTAGCGGCGAATGTAGTTTGGATTTCCAACGAAAATACTACATTGATATTTTATGTCCCCAAGTAAGGAATGAGGTCCGCACAGCTTTCCAGGGAGGCCAAGGCCCTATGGCATTGGGCTCTATAGCATGACACGTTTTTCATTCCCCTTCATCTGCCAGGGATTCAGAACACTAACGGACTCCCTCAGCACGAAATTGCTCTCTTGAGTGGGAGCTGAACAAGTACCAACTTAACCTGTTTCAAATGTGGGGCACACCAGAGATCAACCTCTTTTCCACCAGCAACAGCCACGTCAAGACCTTTGACAGCTGCTTCCCTCATCCAGATGGCTTGGGGGATGCCTTTGCGTTTACATGGGAGGGTACGTTTCTGTATGCATATGCCCAAAATCCTCTGGCGCCTGGAATCCTACACACCTTCAGACTGTATCGCTGCAAACTGATTTTAGTGGCCCCTGTGTGGCTGAGACAGATTTGGTACTCCGTTCTCCTCGCCATCTCGTCAGCGGCTCCTCTCAAGCTGCGCCCACACCAGGTGCTCCTGTCCAGGAACCAGGGGGGCGGTGCTGCACCACGACCCGGCCTTGCTCAATCTGACGGCCAAGCTCCTGTGTTCTTAGAATTCGAGCTCTGTCCATTCCTCATTACTGCCAGGGAGTCATGGCCCGAGCAAGAGCTCCCTCCACCTTAAAGTGCTACAAGAGCAAGTGGAAACATTTTCTGTTGTGGTGCAGGAACCATCAGCTGTGACCTCCGACCATCCAGCCGAAAGATCTGTTACCTTATCTGTTGTCTCTGGCTCAGCTGGCTTGATGCATTCTTCGATTTAAGGTGCACTTGGCGGTAATCTCAGGTACAACCGCTCTGCAGGTGAGCCATCCCTGTGGTCCTACTGGCTGGTGAAAGAGTTCTTAGGTCGGCTGTTCTGGTCTTTTCCACCTGTCCGTCGCCCAGCTCCAGCGTGGGAGCTAAATGTGCAACTCGCAAGGCTTATGAGGCCGCCTTCCGAGTCTATGCACCAATCATCCATTAAGCATCTTTCCTGGAAAACCGCATTCTTAGTGGCCACATCAGCCAGGTGAGTGGGAGGGATCCAGTTTTCCTCCAAACCGCCTTATTTAACTTTTCACAAGGACAAGGGTATTCTACGTACTAACCTGAACTTCATGCCGAAGGTGCCGTCCTCTTTCCATCTCAATCAACAAGTGGTTCTGCCTGTATTCTTAGGCACACCAACATCACCAGCGGAGCAAACACTACACATGCTGGATGTGATGCGCATCCTCAAGTACTATGTGGTGCGTTCTACGGATCAATAGTTTCTCATTTGGACGATCCGTGCCCGGGAAGGCTCTTTCGTAGTCCTCCATTTCAAGATGGATTGCAGCCTGCATTTCATTCTGCCATCAACAGGTTGGCAGGCCGCTCCCTGGCTGGCTCCAGGCTTACTCCACCAGAGCAATGGCTGCAACTACTGCTTTCCTCGCCAGAATCCCGCTGCCTGACATCTGCCCTGCAGCCACCTGGAGATCAGTGCATATATTCACTGGGTTCTACTGTGTTGACAGAGATTCCGCAGAAGAGTCCAGAGTCGTCCAGTTCTGCAGAGCCTTTTTGCGTGAGGTTAGTAAGTCTCCAGTGTTAAGTTATGTTGGGAGCTTGCCTCTGCCCATATCTGGTGTTTTAATACTGCTTTATAATCTATTCACAGTATGTGAATCTATGAAAGATCCAATGCTGGAGAAGGAATATGTTATTTGGCTGCAACTCTGGTTCTCCAGCATTGGTATTTTTGATAGATTCACGTGCGACCTTCCCAACTACTCCGCATGGCTCGTCTTTTGGCTCTTACTGCCACTCATGCCACACATGCCCTTGCCAAATCTGAAGATGGCCGACAGGGGAGGAGTTAAGGGAGCTGTTGCTATTGTCTGTGGGCAGTATGACCCAAAATGACTGTACTAGAGCAAAAAAGTGACTGACTGAAATTGTTCAGTTTAAGTTTAAACTGCTCTATGCTACCGAGGATTCCCAGCCTGATGACGTGAAATATTCACAGCATGTTGAAAGATACCAATGCTGGAGAACTGGAGTTACAGGTAAGTAACTTATCCCTTACGGATGCTTCCCTCACAGGTTGGGGAGCTCATGCAAACGATCTATCAATCAGCCGTCATCGGTCTCCAGCGGAGTCCAGACCACACATCAACTTTTTAGAGCTCAGGGCAATCCGACTGGCGCTGGTTACCTTTCTGTCCTCTGTGCGGGGGAGGAATGTCCTAATTATGGCCGTCAAAACAGTGGCCATGCGTTACCTCAAGGAGATAGGTGGTGTAGGGTGACTACGACTGTGCAGAGAGGCAATGGTTTTGGGCTCTAAAAGAAGGAATCTCTATCGGCGGTTCAGCTAGCCCTAGAGGAGAACACTGCGGCAGACGCTCTCAGCAGGCAGAGCAGTCTCTCACGAGTAGGGGTATGGCTCAGCAAGTTTTTCTAGATATCTTCGCCCTATGGGGAAACCCTCCAGAGGATCTGTTTGTGTCCAGTGTCAACAGGAAATGCAATCTGTTCTGCTCCAGAAAATATCCTCGCAGGAGCTCTGGGGGGGGACACGTTCGTATTAGACTGGGAATTTGCTCTCATGTACTCATTCCCTCCATTCCCGTCATTCCTCATGTAATCGGGAGGTTGAGGTACTTCAGGAAATGCATGATCCTGATTGCTCCGGATTGGACCAGGAGGACATGGGACATATCTAGAAGGTCCGGGTACATCTGCCCTCCAATTCATCTTCCCCAAAGAGAGGACTTTCACTCGCAGGAGGGAGGTTGCCGCCTTTACCCAGAAATCCGTACAGTGAGGAGCCAGGAATGAGACGCAGATACAAGGGATGTTTTTGGTTGTAGAGCAGCAGACATACACATCCACAGGAGATCCTACTACCCGCTACGTCCCCTGAATTGGCACCATGACACTTTTCCCTGTCTAACACCAGCTATTGTACCAATACCACAGCAAGTATATGGAAGACTTTATCCATTAAGACAACCAAATTGAATGTATCCTCGAGTTGAAGACCGCCTGCAGGAGGAACTCCCTGAAGGAATATGAGAAAGAGCTAAGAAAATGGGCTGATGGTGTCATAAGAAAAAGTGCACAACGTCCTGAAATACTGAATGAGGATAATGTATGGATCCTAGAGGACGAAGTAACGAATCAAGTGTACTTTAATAGTGTAAAAGAAGAGCATTATACAGTAAATGTTGATGCTGAAATCGCAAGTATAAAGAATGTACATATGCTGAAATGAAAGATAGATGAAGTCATTGTATAGGCTAGCTAGAAGTAGTGAATGGAATGCAGGTGGAGCCGCCATTGTATAGAAACTGGACGTTGGTTTCATGGAATAAGCCAAAGAATTGTGAAGACAAATGAAAGGCTGTGTCGCAGTAGAATAACAGGTTGTTGAAGCTGTGTTCGGAGGTTGTCTGGCCTGAAGTCAAGAACTGAGAAGTCGAGGTCCGCGATCTACACTGAAAAGGAGAGTGTGTGCAGAGAATGAATCCGCTCATGTTAAGGTGAAAGAAAGAATACACAGGATGCCAAATCTTAATTCATTTGAAACATGTAAAAGCTTGCAGAATGAACAGAATCGTGGTCTCTTGTCATGCGAGTCAAGGCTGGAAATAGGACTTGAACTTGAAGTTCCAGACACAATACCGAGTGCCCTCACTCCTGTTGCATTCCCTGGACAAGAATACTCTGCCAAGTACAAAGAGACATTTCATGGCAGAAGTCATGGGTGATGAGAGATGTTGTGCTAACTGGGTGGTAGGGCAACCTCATGTCCTATCTACTTGCACCTGGGTCTTGGCTTACGTGCTGCTAATTGAACCAGATGTTCCAGACATGGCACAAGCATGCCAAACCAATTGTATTAGTCTGTATAACGAAGGGCCTTATAGCTTGAGAAACCAATGAAACACAAACTAATTTTTCTTAAATGGCACGGATGAAGGGGTAGGCATAAGTTGTCCACCTGATATCGGAAAGCCAATAACAAACTGTGCTCCTATATGATTGGATATCTAGATGTGTCCCCTAACGAATCCCAACCCTTGATAGGTTTTTCACTATTGCCACGTAGCATGACGTCATTCTGACGCACAAATAAGTATATAATTGTATTTTTTGTGGAAATCGCTGAAAATGAGCGTTCGTCTGATGTCCATTGTAAACTACTTGTTTTTGATACTTGCTAATAAAACAGCAACTTGCCATCTTCTTGTGTGTCTGGTTATTTGGACTCAAAATTGTTCTGGTGCAATCCCATCCAGTAAGAGATGCACGTTCCAAGTGCCATATGCTCATGCGGTAGCGGTGCAGATTGTTTCAATCTAAACTAATTTGACTTTAGAGTTTTGAACGATCAGGCATCCTCTGCCATTAGCTGGAAGATCGTGTTGTTTCCTGTGGAAAGCAGCCTATACAAATAAACTTCCAAGAGAAATTGAGACGGTGGGCAGGGCCCTCTTTTAAGAAGTCCCTGCTCGATTTCCACTGGCACTTCACGGACGGAAGGCGAAGTGGTCAGATTGGAGGAGTCGATACCCAAGGCCACGAGTTGATGAAACAGATGTAAGTTGACTAAGGGAAATGGCAATATAAAGGGGCGGGATTCTGATATTTTATGAAAATATGTGGGTAACAGGACATTTTCTGTGGATAAAGTAACGCCTAGGTAATCCTATTTCAAGGGAGACAGAAGAAGACATCTTAAATTCCAGTCGGAATATTGAGAGAGAATACACACGGTTAGGACTGCGGAATGTGACGTCTTAAACTCTGTATGGAGTAATATAATTGAAGGCGAAGAATTAATACCTCTTATTAGAAGTCATTATAGGGAAAAGAGAAGGTGATAACGAGTTGTTAATGTGTATTGTGTTATTATTTTGAATATCATTTGATGTATGAAGTTTTGAAAAGTGATAAATTGTGAGAGTTGGTAGTGAAGTTGGTTTGAGTTAAGTGTAGTAAATGATTGGCGCCAGTCAGACAGGTTTTTTCAGACAAGAGGATTGAGCAAAGATTGATGGTGCTTGATCATATTTATTGTTTTTGAGATTAAAAGTGGTGAGCAACGAGCTTTGAGATAAATAGAGATGTATTTAATATAACAAGGTAACGACTGGTAAGTATCGACAGTTAATTGTGACTTGTCATTATGTAGGACACTTGTCTTATACACCTTTGTAAAATCTTACCACGACATGCCTCCAAGCTCACAGTACAGTGCAGAATGTGTAAAGGGCACAGCTAATATAATGTTCATGCCATGGCCACAAGGGGATCATTGTCAAAAGCAGTATTAGAACACATGACCACATATGTGCATGCTACATACACGGGAAAGAAATTGGAGAAAAGACTGGCAGTTTTAGAACTTTGGAAAATGTATCAACAGGAGAAAGAGGACCTGTTATCGGAATAATGGATGCTTAATCAGCATAAAGGGCAGGGCATCGAGCCCTCGACTCCTCTCAATCTGCCTGAAACTAAGAATGTTAATGCCGAGGTGACAGTTTTTTTATCCTTTAAAATAATTAAAATCAGCAGTGGGGTATAGTAACCAGAAATATGCACCCCCCGCTTATAACAGCGATGACCATCCAGAACAGAGCAAACGGAAGGAAGACTAGGGTAGATTCATAAGAGATAAAGAGGAAAGAGTCAAGAGATCAAATATATCAACAGATATAAACAAACAAATAAAGAGATGGAAAGGAGAGAAGGATAGGGCCAATTAAGTAATGCTTTTACAGAACAAATGGATGTGAGGACAGATTTTACTCAAGTTAGATGTGGAAAAAGTATTCAGGAGCTTAGACAAAAGGAAGACAAAGACGAGCAAGAAAAGGATGGGGAATGAGAACATGGTTGAGTGAGGATGAGCAAGGAAGGAAAAGCAGGGACCAACGGGAAAAGAAATGTAAAGAAGAACAAGAGAGAGACGAAAAACAGGAACAAAGAAAGTATGACAGTCGGAAGAAAGAAATAGTAGAAAGGGATAGGAGCGAAAGAAAGAGAAGAGGCACGAGTGAAGAAAAAGATTAGAGAAGAGAAGAAGGAAAACAAAGACAAGAAGTAAGAAGGGTAGCACGAAAGCTAGAAGGAGAGGGCAAGAAGGGATGCGAGAGAGCGAAGGGAAGTGGAAGAATGAATAAACCACAAAAGAAGGCAGCGAAATCTTGACACCAGGCTCGTTCTTAAAGAATGAATAAGAATGAGCGATGAAATACAGGAACGATGGGACATAATAAGCAAAGATTTCCCAATGAGAGAAATGACTCAAATACCTAAAGTAGCACAAGAAGAAGAAAGAAATTATGCAGAAAGTATTGGAGAGAGGATTGATAAGATATATCAGCAAATGAGGCAGCAAAGCGAGTATGGGACTCAAGGGAGTGGGAGACGATCCCTGATATCAACAACACGGAATGAGGAGGAAGACATGTTCACTAATGAACGCAGCAACGGTGGTCATATGTCATTCATGGTCTACAACCATTGACCTGTTTGTAATACTCATCTTCTATCTGTATAGTAAGATGCAAATTGAACACAAACATAGACGGAATTACTAACTACAGGCCATTCAATTTATTGTTACCACAGTTTTAGTATTCAATCAATAAATATTTGTACAGCGCAAATCGTAAATTTAGCAGTTATTTCAATAGCTTGTGTGGATTACCACTCCGTAGTGTACTTAACTTTTTTTATATAAAACAAAAAAAGTGTTTTACTATACCAAATGAGTTCTCAAGTTCATGTAACTTGCATTCCTTCTTCAATCACTTTCATTTGCAAATTCTTTAATACTTGCCCTTTGTTTTGGCTGTCCATTAATTGTGCATGCATGGTCTCCCTTCTTACCGTCTCAATCCAGAAACCGCTCTTCGGTCGCGGTACTACGGGTCCTCGTTGGTTCAGGCGGTTGTCTTGGTTACGACATTTCAACACTCCTTATTCTAGGTGCTCTCTTCTAATCTACTCACAGATCGAATTATGTGCGTTACTATTTTTATAGAATAACACTGTGCTTTTACAATCGCGCTTTCTTCTTATCTACGTCTCGCTTCCCTTGCGACAAGTGGACACATTGCGGTATAATAATGTATTCATTAATACTAATAGAGCGATCAACTTTATATGTCTGTAAATTCAGCATTGGATAAATGATGTTTTTTATCTTATTCCAGTCCACACCTTCTTTCCCTTATATACAGACGTACATCATCGTGTTTTTGTGTTGTGTTCAAGTTGAAGATAGGAAGAAACACCATTTGAATATGCCCATCTCATATTTCACCGACCGGGGGACCGCCTCTGAAAAGTCTGTATTGTTACACCTGTTAATTAACCTGCCATTGTTTCTCTTTAGTACAGAGGCATTTGACCGTGCTGTGCTGTTATGAACATGTGTGATACTTCCACTACACACAGAAAAATAGAAATGTTTTCTGTGTTTCTCCTAACTTTTGCAACAGAGGGTCTGTCTCTGTTGCTGTTCTAATTCCATTTTCTTTTTCTTTTTTGCAAGTTTATTCCTCTGTGCTTTCATTCAGACTTGTAACTGTGCTTTTTTAATAGGAAGATAAGTTCTTTTTGTAAAATGTTCTTTTGTACAGTGATGAACGTAGAGCATTGTTTTTGAGTAGACTAGATTTAGATAGGGAAGAGGAGGATGATGGTCACACCAGTTCGGGGAGAGCAATGTCAGATGAAGAAAGGGAGGCAGGTCGTGAGATACAAGGAAAGGTTACATGCGCCCTCTTGCGAAGTCAGCATCTGGATAAGGAGGTAAGATGGTCAGATCTGGAACACCCTAAGGAAAGAACACTAGATCCTACACCATATACCAAACTTCCCCAAAGGCTATCGCGCAGTGCGAGAGTAGAATCTCCACCTTATGTGAGTAGGTTAAGGCCGTTAGCAGGATGAAGACGAATAGGGATGAGTACCCCTGCATTGGGTAAACAAATGGGGTGCAGTTACGGGATGTGGTTCTCACAGTTCCCCTTGCTATAGAACGGGGGGCAAGACAACAATATATTCCATGGCCTCGGATGGATAAGGATAACCTAAAATACAGGTTACCTAGTTTGACTTCGGGGCTGAAAAATGGATATTCGAATTAGAGGAAATGAAAGGCTGAAATACGCTGGCTATAGGGGTCATGAAAGGTCTATTGGCAGCTATTCTTGGAGAGAGAGCAGACGACATTTGGAGACGAGCGGGATATGCAAGTGTAACGGCACAAAATACGGCGAGTGATGGAATGCCATTTAATAATTGCAGGGCAGACGTTTGGAGGACTCTCAGGGTACGGTATCCCGATACGTCAAGATATGGGTGCAATTATGACACGTAAAATGAAAGAAGATGAAGACCCTTTTGCTTATATTCAGGATATTCAAGCGAGATGGAAGCTTCAGATGCGGGAGCCATAGGAAAATACTGTGGCATTATTCTATCATATTTTGTGTCATAGATTGCCAGAAAAAGTACAGACACAAATGAAAGAACAGGTAGGAATGGAAGCGAAACTGTGGGCGGAGATACAGTTGACTATTGTACATTATTGGCGATTGTTACAAGAGAAGAATAGAAAGAAAGATTGAGGAAGCCATGTTAACTCAGAAGAAATTGTCAAAATTTGCTATAGAAGGGGCAGTATTGACAAGTGAAGAAGTAGGAGCTCAAGAAATAACGGGTGCATTGCAGGTGAATAATGCACACACAGTGGGTCAAAGTGGGTATGGGTTTTGGCCACGTGGTAGAGGTGGAGGATTTACAGGAAGATGAGGGTGGAAGTCAGAACATTCAGGGAGGATATAATGGTGGGTGTGCCAGAGGGCCACCCCAGTGTGTGTTGGAATTGTGGGATAACAGGGGATATTTGGCATGTATGTAGAAGCTGAAGAAGTATGCAACCGAAGGGACAAATTTCAAGAGGGGGGGGGGCGGGAGACAGGTCATCCACCACCATACAACACTCAAACACAGGATCACACATCCTATCGGACACAGGCGGCACAAGCGCAGCAGGAACAGCAGCAGGGGTCAGTGCAAATGCACCGATCACAAGGGCAATCGCAACAAGCACATATGCAGACACAACAGAATGCAAACACAGGGCAAATACTAACATCTAGGATAGGGGATGTCGATGTGGTAGGAGGGAAACCTTTTACTGGACAGGGATGAATTTGTACCCTCCATTTTTTTAATGTGTTTATTTCCATTTTCTTATCTGATACAGTCAATGCACAATGTTAAGTTTCACATGTACAACTTAATGCATTCTGATCCAATAAACCAACAATGATGGAGAGAGAGGAAAGAAGGAGAGAACAGAGAGAACGAAAACTACTAGATACCCAACCATGTTAGAGGAAGCAAAAATGTGTAGTGTGTGTTGCCATACCCGGGGCAATAACCCAGTTCATCCCATTGGGGGGTCAAATATCCAGTGTTCTATGAGTCATTCAACAGGGGAGGGGTCTAGCGCATCATGTGGGAGTCCAGTGCGAAAGGAAGTGACAAATGTGTATCATATTACAACTTTGGGATAAGATCACGGTGGTCTGTCATCAGAGGGGTCAAGGGCAGAGTTAACTAGTGACTTCCATGCTTCAAAGCTGAGCAACATGTCCCCACCATATACATTTATTGAGCGTCCCCAAGCAGTGGTCTCAGCTTCGCACCCGCGCTGCATTTCCCTTTGCCATATTTCGAAGAGTGGGCCTTTGCATGATATCCAGGTCATGGTTATACATCTCTTGCCCAGTATACAAGCCAAGTCCATGAATTTAGAGATATATTTATACTTGCTAGTTCTAGCATACACACCCAGTATACACATTCCAGCGGATTCCACTCATATCTCTTGATCCCTGCTGTTTCACGGAAATGTTTAACTCGAGACCAAAACCGCTGTGCTACATCACGTTCCCAGAGCACGTGCATTAAGTGGGCATTCTCCCAACCACACCGGGGCCAGCAGGATGTGAGTCACTTTTTTAACACAGCAACTCTAGAAGGAGTCATAAATGTGCGATGGAGCACATTAACCTGAACACGTCTAAATCTGCATTGCACGACACATTTTTCACATTGCTAAGTGTCCATGCCCATTGCTTATCCGTGATGTCTGCCCCTAAATCTGCCTCCCATTGTGACTTGAGCTTTGTGAGCTTAATGTTTTTGTTATCTGAGAGGAGCTGTACAGTCTAGATACAGGCTTCCAGCTATCGTCTAGATCATACATTAGTGCCAAAAGTGTATTTTGTTGGGGTTTCCGCAGGCCAGTCCGGCCAGGTACGCTTAGCAAATTTAGTTACTCTCATATATCTTAGAAACTGCCCCCCGGGAGATGCTCCGTTTGCATGAGATTGACAAGTTCTCTGTAGGTTCCATTTTCATACAGGTTTCCCCAGGTGGCAATACCCGATCCCTCCCAGCATGTTCCCACTGTGTACTGATCAGGATGTGGGTGTCGGGAGAGTAGGGATGCTGGAGCCTCAATGTTCTCTCTGTCCTCAACCAGACCAGTCTGCCCACTCTTAATAGCAATGGGTCAGTTACGTGTTTGCTCCCCGGGTACCATAGTGCTTCCCTCAGTAACACAGGGATCACCAGAGTGCTGAGCAACACATGTTCTGTGGTGAATTCGTCTGACAACTATTTAGCAACAAAGCTAAGTTGAGCCGCTAAGTAGTAGTATTCAAGCTGTTGCAGTTGGACTCCTTGCTCAAGGTGGAGGGACAGAGTGTGGATGGTCAATCTATGCCTCCTCAAGCCCTATAGAACAGCTCTTAATATGCTCTCCAGTTCCTGAAAGAAGGGGGGGGGGGGGGTTCAATATAGAAGTTAACGTTTGTAAAGCTATACAAGAGCCTAGGTAAAATTGTCATCTTTGTGATAGCCACCCTGCCCATAAGCGATACGGGCAATCGGGACCTAAACACCATTGATCGTTTAACACCCTCCACTGCCCTTGGTGTGTTCAGAGCATGTGTGTCCTTTCTGGGGTATGTGTGATTCGTATGCCCAGATACCTAAAGGAGTCATGTTTCCACTTCAGGCCCCAAACAATCGCAGATGTCAATTTAGTGTAATTTGGACAAGCTAGGGGGAATAGGCATGATTTCTTCTTATTGAAGGTAATCCCCGACACACTAGCAAAGTCGTATAGGACCTCTAGCATTATAGGTAGATTATGATGCGGTTGGCAGAAGTATAGCAGTACATCATCTGCATAAAACGAGTACAGGTGTGTGGTGTCGCCAATATGAATCTCTGCCTCCTGGTACTCTTGTCTTGGGTATGCCGCTATTGGTTCCAATGATAATATTTAAAGCATCTGTGAGAGCGGGCACCCTTGTTAGGTCCCCCTTTTGTATGGCCCACTATCCCGATATGTGCCGGCCGGTCCTGACCCTAGCGGTAGGGGAAGTGTACAGTATTTTAACCCATTGTGTGAAAAACGCTCTGAATCCACTCAATCAAAGGCTTTAACGCATCCAGTGATGCCACTACATATGGTTCTGAGCCACCTTTAGTTTGGTCAATTACGTGTTGTAATCTGGGCAGGTTGGAAGTAATACTGAGACCAGGTACATACCCCGTTTGGTCCAAATGTATTAGTGCTGCAATGCACCGGCGAAGCTGTGAGGCTAGCATAGTGGTTAATGGCTTAACGTCATAATTGAGCATGGCCAGGGGCGGTATGAGTCCTGTTTCTGCAGGTTTTACCAGGCTTAAGTATGGGAACCACCCACGTTTCACGCATCGTGTTCAGTTCTCCTATGTCAAAGGCTTCTTCAAAGGCTTTTAAAAGTGTCGGAGATAGTGTGGATTGATATGTTTTGTAAAATTCCGCCGGGAGGCCATCGCCTCCTGGCGTCTTGCCTGAAGCCAATGTTGTGAAGGATTGGTCTAGGTCACTCTGACTGATAGTGAGGTGTGGGGGTTCAATCTTTGTGAAGGCTTCCGCAATTTCGTCAGGTGGTATTTTGAGTGCTGTGGCTATATAGTTTGGCGTAATGGCGAATATGTCGTTAATTGCTGACTGTGCCCTCCAAGGCTCCCCACATTTATCTTGTAGAAGCGCAATTGGGGCTCTAGGATTTTCTTTTCGGCATAGCCAAGTGAGCAGTTTCCCAGATTTGTCTCCCTCTGTGTGCGTACGTGCTGTCTTAGTGACATAGTCTAACTTTGACAATTTCTCCCAAGTGGCCCGGCAGCATGACCGAGCCTCCACGAGGGTTCGCTTAGCAGATGGTGTGTTTGGATGTAGCTTTTCTAGTTCCCTGCCCTTGGCTTCAGAGATCTCGAGCTCCACTCTCAACTGTTTGCAGATGCCGCCTGCTGCAGCAATAATCGCACCTCTGGAGACCACCTTTAAGGTTTCCCAGACAGTCCCCCGGCTTTTAACGCTGCCAATGTTTTCTCTTTCAGAATAAGATATAATTTGAGGCAGAGCTGCTCTCTAAAAGCTAGATCTGTCAGCGCATCCATGGGCTATCTATACTAAATAAGAAATATATATATATATGCATTTTTTAAAAAAATGCATCCTTTTGTTTTCGGTCGAATGCACTCACCTTTGCCATTCGATCCTTTTAATTTTGTAACTTTAACTGGACACCCTGGTGTATAGATCATGTGGGGAGGAGTAAAAAGAGTATTCTCTCGACTCCGGATGAAGTTCTCTCCAAATGTCAACCAGGGCTAGGTCGGTTACAGCATTGTTAAGAGGGGAGACCGCACTTGGGTGGTATGGACCTATCATATACTATGTCTCGAACGCAATTCAAGTCCAGACCCCAGATGAAGAAGGCGTCTCTATTTGGGGTCATTCATGCATATAATGCTTGGATGTGTGAAGGTATTGCGTGGTTTGGGAAATCGGAGTTAACTATGACCAGTTCTGTGTTGCCCAGATAACCTAAAGGATGATTTATCAGCCCTCCAGTTCCTTTTCATGATTCACTAATCTAATGGGAGTGAACTAGCAATCCATATGAGGACTCCTCTTGCAATAACTAGAATATGGAGACTTGTGTACTGTACCTCCCCAGCATTTCACTACTGCCTCTTGCTCTGCAGCCGTCAAGTGGGTTTCTTGTAAGGCTATTGAAATCTTTTTGCGCTGCAGATATGATTTGACCCTATTCCTGCGTTTGTATGTACTGAGGCCCCTCACGTTCCATGTCATGAACTTAATCTGCGCCATAACTTTTTGTGCTTTCTTTATGATGGGGCCCTGGAGCGTAGTGCCCCAGGCCACGTCAGTATGTGGTAGCACGGTTAGTACCTTACCGGTCTAATGTGCTGTAAGCGTATCGGTGCTGCTTCTATTATACAATAGTTGATGTCGTTTGACCCTCGACTTATGATATTTTATTTCTATCGCGCTCGTACACAAGTGTTTCAGAGCACGACAAGTACTTAGTATAGGTAATTGGGTAGTAG
Source organism: Ambystoma mexicanum (assembly GCF_040938575.1). Classification (NCBI taxonomy): domain Eukaryota; kingdom Metazoa; phylum Chordata; class Amphibia; order Caudata; family Ambystomatidae; genus Ambystoma; species Ambystoma mexicanum. Next base: position 94,070,499 of record NC_090922.1, read on the forward strand.
CAGACAGTCTTACATTGATTGGGTAGAAAGAAAATAAACATGAACAAGAAGCCCCAGAACATTGGTTGCAAACGGGGTCCAACAGGTGGAACTCGTTCAGGCCAACAGGTGCCTGCTTACGAATATGCCTTCAGCGGGCACCGGCCTGGTGGGTCGACCGCTAGGTTGTGTCGACTATCCGGATGGAGCGGGGTGTTTTCCATTAAAGCTCAGTGGGCTTGGTCGCCGGCTCCGGTTATGTAGCAACAATTTCCACAGTAGGTAGCGCCGATTACTACCGATCGCTGAGAGGCTGCCAGTTCAATCTCCAGTAAATTATCATACCAGCACTATCGGTGTAGTCATTGATGAAGTGAGTGTGTTGTTCCTAGGTGCCATGCTATGGCGAGGGACTGCGCTGCCCGTCGGCAGCTGCTGCTGTGCAGGCACTAGTTTTGTCATCTTGTTGTGGAGGGTCAACATGCATGCTATGTTGTTGTGCTCCATCCACATCGTCCCTGCCTCTGTACTCTCAAAGAAGCGCGACATTCCATCATATATCACTTTCAATCTAGCCGGGTAAGGGAGCATGTATTTGATCCCCTTCTATCGTAGCCTGGCTTTGATTGAGATGAATCTGTTCCATTGCTGCTCCACTTAGGGGGTGTAATCTGGATAGATGTTACGTTTGAACTGCCTCTCTGTATCACACCACCATCCCTGGAAAATTGTAGAAGCACCTCCCAGTCTCTAAAGTTCAGTATTATTGCAATTATAGGGCCAGGGTGTGATCCCGTGGAGGTCTTTTTTGTAGGGATCGGTGGGCCCTCTCAACAACAAATTCCTGTGACAATTTGCCCGGGCCAAACTCCTGCAGAAACAGATTTTCTATGTCGGTCGTTTGGTTCCTGCCCTCTGTGCCTTCCGGTATGCCCAGGAGTCTAACATTATTTCTGCAGGAGTGGCCTTCTGCATCTTCAGCCCTTTATTTTAGGAAGAGGTTCTTGGACTCAAGGGATTTCAGCCGGGTCTAGGTCACCGGCGGTGGCAGCAGTGTCTTTCAAAAGTGTTTCAGCGTTCGTGACCCGCTCCGCCAGAGATCTCACATCCTGATGTAGAAGTTGCACATCTATCTTGATCTCAACAATTTTTTGTTCTAGGGAGGATCTCGAGGCCGCAATAGCTGCAAGCACTGTCTTCTTGTGGGTCCGGCTGAGCACCACCAACCTCTGTGCTTGTTGCACCAACTGTTGGGACTGGTGACTGACTTCCTGAGGCCCGCAAAGGAATACATGATGTTGCCCTTGTGTTTATTTTTGGTTGGGGCCATGGACCTTGGTCTTGGAGGTCAGAGTGTATGACACCGTCTGTGGTCACTAGGTCCCTTCAGCTTGGCTAAGATCTTGTCCTGTTACTGGTTACAGGTCCTACACTTGCGAGACCCTGCCAGCCCTCCAAGAATAAGTGACAGTCTGGGTCTGACCTGCTGTCGATTCCCTGTGTCCGGCCGCGTATGGGTCTGCAATGTCCCAGAAATGCTTTAGTCCAGATGATGCACCAGTGAGCGAGCCACGTCGGGCCCAGCGTGATTTGGTTGTATGTGGTTCTGTGCAGGGGTCGTGCGTGGGATGGTTCACTGGCGCAGGGATGCACGTACCTCTTGTCTTTTACATAGGGTGCACAACAGAGCTGCAGAAGTGTTTACAGCAGGGAAACTCCACCCCTGGTTGGTGCACAAGCAAGAGCAATAATTGCATGATTTAGCAGCCCACTGTCTTGACCAGTTGTGACCTTAGTTGATGCACATGCGCCCTGCTATGTTAGCCACAGTCCAAGTTCCAATACAGAGGGGGGGTGCCAGCATCTGAGGGCCACAGTCGGGAGATAGTCAATGTATAAGTGCTGACCCGCCAATGGCTTTACCCAGTCTCCAGCCGGTCGCTGCGCAATCCTGTCTCAACAGAAGCCCCAGGGCAGTGCACACAACCAAGCTCAGGTATGTAGTTGTGTGGGGATCTTCTATGCGCACTAGCAGGGCGCAGACTCCACGCAGGGAGCTCCTGATGTGGGAGATCCAATCTTTGCCTCCCTACCCAGGTCATGCCCCTGCAAATCCGTTTCGCCAGTCGCACCTCTCCACCTCCTCAGAGCATGTGGCAAACAGGCCTGGGCCCAGCACTCAGCAGGTAGGCTCCAGCCGCAGCGCAAGTCAAGGATCAGATAAGTAAAGGGGCTGAGGGGTTATGCACTCTGTTGCAGCAGGCTGGTATGGATATGTGGCTGCTTTTGCTTCCCCAGTGGAGATGGTCTCTCCTTAGTTACTTTTCCGGTTCGCCCCTCACAGTGCCGCTTAACGAATCTGCAAGGGTGCTTCAGCGGTGCAGGCTCCTTTAAGCTCCTGACTGTTAAGGGCAGCGCGCCTGTGGCCACTGCGTCTCGGGCTCAGGGTCTTCGATGCTCATCACTGTCTGCCTGAACTGATGGTAAGCTCTGCATAGGTGCGCATAATGATGCTCCTCCTCCCCACTTCACAGGCGAGGTGTGACAGCTCTCCTGTGGGCACCCAGCGCCCGCGCTGCAATGCCGTCCATGTCGGTAGCAGCCCAGCCAGCCGATGAACTGGTGCAGGCAGGGTCTCTCTCACTGCCGCACCAGTTCAGCTCTGAGGCAGCACTCACCTCCCTCGCAGTAAATCCAACACTGTTGGCTTCCTAGCACATCTAGAAGAGATACAGGGACCACCTCTCTGCTCCTGACACTCAATTGCGCACAGCGCAGTTGCAGATGTCACTGCCAAGTATAAACGCTGCTGTGCACACCAGCGTCCTTAAACGAAACCGTGTATGCCGGCTGCCGTTTTGTTAGATGTTTGTTCAGTCTGCCTGCAGGTCTGCACCTTCACTCCCTTTGCCGTGTGTCAGCAGAGGATTGGCGCCCGCTACCAACTGTAATTAGTAAATATGTGCTGTAATAAACTCAGTAGGGGCTGTGTTATAAGATCATTTGCCAGGTGGCTGCCAGAGCTCAGACGAAACGCAGCCTCACAGCATGAGCTCTAGGCCACGCCCCCATGAATCTGTACCCTCAATGGCACAGCTCACAGGGTGACTTGATGTGTTCATTAACACCAGACTCTCGAGAGGAACCAAGGGTTGATGTGACGATAGCAGGCAAATCTTTTTCTTTTCTTGAAGACACTGGGGTGACTTGTTATTGTATAAGGGAGGGAAAATACCCAATGTTTGGTATTGCCATGAATGCTCAAGGGTTCTCTGGAGCTACAAATTAATTTCCTTTTACTGATAAATTACCTGTTACTATAGGGGAATGTGACATGTCTGTCCCCTTGTTATATTCATGACAAACACCAGTTAACATTCTGGGTAAGAGATTTGATGACGTAACTTAACATGACGATTTCATTCACTGATCAAGTGATCGTGTTCTGCACTCCAGGAATACACTATTTAAATGTACAAGAGTTTATGCTGGCATTTACAGGACAAGTGGCTCTACGTGGAGTTCCGGTAGATCCGGAAGTCTTTATGTATGGGGTATTTTATTAACATGGCTACCTGGATTAATAGGGAAAATTGTGAGGATACCTGATGAATTTATATTTAGACCACAAGTACCTATGGATGAGGAAGAAGGGCAGACTATTCCTATAGAATTGGAAGCAGCTATAGTACAAGGGGAAATAGCAATGCTTGAAGGAGTAGATGACGAAGGCAGAGCATGGAGAACAGTGATGGCTCTTGAGGAGGGCTACAGATTGACTGACCTAATAGATGAAGATATGTTCAGAGATTAACGTATAGATGGTGAGGTACTGTTTTTTATAAGCATTACAGGTACTTAAGCGAAGGGCGGACAAGGGCAGTCTCTGCCTAGCATCACTGGATATGGAAGGGTTAATGAGACACACCTGCAGTCCCTAAACAAAAGCCTCACTTCACGGCAAAGGGCAGACAAGGGCAGTCTCTGCCTAGCATCACTGGAGGAGGAAGGGATAATGAGCCACACCTGCAGTCCCTAAACAAAAGCCTCACTTCACGGCGAAGCCGCGGCGAAGGGCAGACAATGGCAGTCTGTGTGAGGCTGCAGAGCTGCGGGTCTCTGTGGCCAGAGGACTGTAGCTGCTTACATCTGTCATTATCTGTTATTAAACCCAGCCGAATAATAGAAAGCCCTCTGCAGCGGGCAGCGGGAGCTCTTCCTCGGACTGTGACAGTGATCTGTGTTTTTTTTTTTCTTCATGGATGTGGAAGTGCGCGCAAGGCAGAATGAGAGGTGAGGAGGGCCACGGCTTATTCAATTTACTTCCCTCTTCCTCTTTCCTGTGAACTTTTGGGATAACTTTCCCCATTACCCTGACATTTTAACAATCAGGTGTGCCCTGTACTGAGTGTGCTGAGTGGCTGCCCGTTCACAATTAAACTTTTCTCACCTCTGTTTTACGTAGGTAACGAACTGCAGCTACTGAAGGTAGGGCGCTCGCTCATCCGCGAAATTTGGACTATTACTTGCCTATTACCCGCGTAGTGTAACAGCTTCTAGCTCACCCCCACTAAGCTTTCTTTGATAAGTGGTATTTTTATCATCGTTTTATTTTCGCATTATAGCCCTTTGAAATAGTCTCTTTTGGGAACTCCCACACTGGCGTAATAAGCTCCTGCCCTGATTGCTGCTTCGACCTCAGCCTTATATTAAGCGTTATTACTGTCTTATTACTGTTTTTATATTGGGAATCTGGTGGTTAGTGCGGACTGAGGGACGGGGGGAGAGACGGACTAAGGCAGCTCCTCTAGCCGCCGGGCGTGCCCTGTCCTCACCGCCTGTCTTTCCGCCTTTATTTCCCTAATTGATTGTGTACTACCCTTTGAGGGCTGAGGGACAGGTGGGGAGAGACGGACTAAGGCAGCTCCTCAAGCCGCCGGGTGTTTCCTGTCCCAGTCCTTCGAAACAGCACGTCCCTTCTCTGTTAGTCTGTGCCTAAAGCAACTCATTGTGTTCTTTTTGTGGGGATGTTGGTGCAACTGACCTATTTGTGCCATTTTTTTCTTTTTGTTAGTATTTGGTTTTGTCCTATAATGGTGTTTGGTATGTAGGGTGAGGGGCTGCAAGTGTATCTCTCCCCTCCCCCATAGTAGGCCCACGGCTTAGATCTCGTATCTTTGCACTGTGTTCATTTCCCACAGGCATTCCCAGACTTAATATTTTTATTTTGTTTTTTTATCTTCACTTTTAACCTATTGCATGTGTTTATTTATTTTTTCAGCATATTGGCCCCGTGAGCATTCTTTGTGTTGTTTTTTGCTCTGCATTTGCACTTCAGGTAACTTGCCCATACCCTTCTTACCAATAGTGGCTCTCTGGCTGCAGCCCTTAAGAAACATTTTAGGACACCCTATTTGGTTAAGCAGGTGCTGCCTTTAACACTCACAAAATATGTCCAAACATAAGGCTAAAGCCCCCCCATCTGATTCCCAATCAAACCAAAAAAGTAAACCCAGTACTTTGGGTGGTCAGGGTGGATCTGATCCAGGTGGCAATTTTTCCAAACCCAGGGCCAGAAAAGCAAGGGCCCTCAGATCTCGCCAGGACAATCGACCCTGAACGAATATTTGAAACAAATGGCAGGGAAACTTGAAGAGCGCATCCTACATACTGAAAGAGTCATCAAAGTTGCCAGTCTACAGTACAGTGCAACTGGGGAAAAAAGAATGCCCCCATTTACCCTCTCCATATTCTTCACTCCCTAGCTTTTCGCAATGTCTTGAAACCTCATTAAATAACAATCCCCTAGAAAGGGGCTCACTGGGAGGCAGTAGCGTGGGGATTCCTAATGGGGCTTGCACACTTAAGCTAACAATAATCGTACCCCCTGACACTCTGGTGGACAAAGGCCCCTATCCCAATTCGGTGGTGTCTTTAGATGACTCCATGGAGTCAGCGTCTAGTGACTTTAAAATCCTGGATGCAGTGCTGGACAGAAAGCTTGCACCGGTTTTGGATACAATAGGCGCCCTTAAAAGCTCACGAAGTACAACCTAATAAGAGGTCTTAAAGACATTTTGGAAATTAAAACTCTGGTTGTAGATCGAGTAGGGATAGTAGTGCCTGGGAGTACCCCCGAAAACCCTGCTCACCACCCCTCGCATATTCCCAATAAACCACATATGGGTGAGACCATAGTTCATAACACCACAGGTTCGGGTGCACCACTCTCGCTCCCAATACGCCATAATGTTTCCCTCTTGGAGGGTACTTTGTGGAAGGGGACCAAGAGTGATCTGGGGTCTCAGCCGTGGACTCGCATAAGATATTAAGGGACAAATGTCTCTCTGGTGTGCAAGAAGTTCTCAACCTCCCTCCAGAAGCTGCCCCATTGGTTGGAGTAATTACGGGGCTCCCGCAACTTGATCTAGGTCAGGTGGAAACCACCTCCTCCCCTATAAACAAAACGGCACAATGGATCAATACTAGTCTGCCAGGGATGAAGGTGAACCCTAGAGGTATTCTCATGGCCAGAAGGGCTTCATGGGTGGGGAGGCAACCCAAATGGGCAAAGGGGGACTGTGTGGTGGTGTCCATGACTGCTCCAGCTATGCTTAACTACATAGTTTCCTCTATTAATCCCGTGTGGCGCTCACGCCCTCCTCCCTCAGCTAACAGTGCCCTTTTCCCCCTAGGAGCGTTTTATCCCGCAAACCCCCCTCTGTCTGAACATCGGACCACCACCACCAAACCTTTGAACCTACATATGGCTCTGGAGGGCACTGGGGGAGGGAGCCTACTGGTCCCAACATTACCAATAGCTACAGTGGATTTGACGTACCGTTTTCAGGCCCTGGGGGAAATGGAAGAACTGGATTGACCAGTTGCTGTGGGAGAGGTGGTTCAGATCCAGGACAGATTTGGAAGGGGAGGGGAATCTGGTCAAAATGTCCCTTTAGACGAACATGTGTCCCCTTCTTTGTCCTGTCTGTACTGGAACATAGCTGGTGCTGAGTTTAAGCTTTCTCAGGGGGAGATAGCCGCCACTCTGAGGGAATACGATATTATATTCCTTCAGGAAACTTGGGCACTGACCCCAAACTGCTTTGATGGTTATGTTGTAGGGTGTGTCCTTGCGGAAAAGGGAAAACGAGGGAGATGTTTTGGTGGCTTGGCAATCTTGGTGAAGGCATCTCTAGCCTTAACCTTAATGGGGAGAGAAACTAAAAACCAGAATATACAATGTGTTATTGCACGCCGTTCTAGGGCTAGTCCCCTATTTCTGGTTAATGTCTAGAACAGCCCACACATCGCTAACCAGGGGTGGCCAGGGGCTTTGAGAGACATGATTGAAGAATATGCCATTGCTAATGGGAGTCAGGCTTCACTACTAATTATGGGAGGTGATTTTAATGTGAAACTGGTGGTGGGAATCCCAACAGTGAATATAGATCCGGGTGAAGACCTTTTGCATGGGATTGCTCCTGCACAACTGGTGGATGAAAAAATGTGCGCAAGGAGCTTGCAGCTCTGTGAGTGGTTTCTGGAGTGGGGCATTCGTTCTTTGAATGGCCGTGTGGGAGCTGATTGGCCAACCTTTGTGGGCACATAGGGATAGTCTACGATTGATTACTTCTGTGCCCACGTGAGGGATTGGCACCCAATTAAGGAGTTTGAGGTACTTAAGAACCTACGGAGTGACCATCATGCACTCTGGCTGGTCTTAGGAATAGACCCGTCAGTGGTACCATCTGTTAATTTTCCCCAGTTGGACCAGTGTGGCATCAATCCTCTGTGTAAGCAGGGAATCAAATGGGCCAGACTGGACCCTGTGGACACTCAATCGTCCGTATGTAAACTTAACATGGAGGAACTCTCTATTATTTTGTCAAATGGATCCCTCCCAGGCTCCATAATTTTGGCATCCCAAAAAATTTGGAATTCTATGTCTGCCGTTTTTCAAAGGGAATTTAAAAAAGGGAAAAATAACCTGGAAACGTGGTTCGACGAACCCTGCCGGATAGCACAGAAAGACCTTAAAGGCATTTTGGAGGCAAAAGACAGCACTCGACGTGAGATGATTACTGCCCGGGTGCATTATACATGCTCCCTGGCAAAAAGGAAGACCCAGTTGGAAGAGCAAGCCTGGGAAGATCTCATCCAGTCTGTGCAGTCAAGAGACTCCAAGACAATTTGGGAATTTGTGGCTAATGGACCCCCCCCACAAAAGAGCAAAATCACGTAGAGAATAATGTTAGTACACTGGCTTGGTTTAACCATTTTAGCACCCACTGTAGTGCAAACCCTTCAACTCTCTATAGTGGGCCTAGTGGTTCCCCTCTCTAATTAACCATAAAAGAGGTAGAGATGGCTATTAGCAAGCAACTCCCTAATCGAGCCCCCAGTCCGGACACCATCCCTGCAGATATTTTCTGTGATGAGGTGGACCTATGGGCCCCAATACTACTGACCAAGTGTTTCAATGCATTTCTGGAGCTTGGTACCTACCCGGTAACATGGAGGCAGGCAATAATTTTCCTATTTTTAAGAAGGGTGACCCTATTAGCCCCCTTTCTTATAGACCTATCTCTTTGCTTGACACTGCCTTTAAAATCTTCGGCCGTGCAGGTTTGGCACGGCTGGAACAATGGATCTCTGACTCTGGGGTTCTCACAGAGACTCAATATGGTTTTCGCCCGGGCCTACGAACTAGGAACTCAGGAAGGACAAGTTCAAGATGGTGACTCTTTCTCAAGTCCTCCAAGCCTTTCAACTTCAGGACTGGTTGGTGTCTCTCGACCTCAAGGATGCTTACTTCCATGTGCCGATCCATCCAAAGCACAAGAAGTACCTGAGGTTCGCAGTTGGCGACTCGCACGTTCAGTTTCGGGTCCTGCCGTTCGGATTGACCTCTGCCCGAGGGTTTTCACCAAGCTCATGGTGGTGGTGGCAGCGCATCTCAGGAAAGGGGGGGATTCACGTCTACCCCTACCTGTAAGATTGGTTGATCAGGGGGAGCTCTCCCTAGCAGGTCCTGGATCATCTGTCTGTTACCTGCCACTCCCTTCACAGGCTGGGCTTCTCCCTCAATTTAAAGAAGTCCCATTTGACACCAACGCAGCGGCTCCAGTACATCGGAGCAGTGATCGACACATCCCTGAGGCAGTGTTTTCCTCCTCAGGTGAGGGCTCGTCACATTCAGCAGATGGTGTACAAGTTTCAATCTGCCCAGGATCTCCCAGCGTCCAAGTTCTTGAGACTGATCGGCCTCATGGCATCCTGCATTCTTCTGGTGCCAGAGGCTCGTCTGCGGATGAGCTCTTTGCAGTGGGCACTCAAGCTCCAGTGGTCTGTCCTCTGGCAGGCTGTCGGACCCTGTTCAGGTGCCGTCCTCGGTAGCCCGGGACCTTCTGTGGTGGGCCATCAAGGGCAATCTGATGAAAGGGGCCCCATTTTGGCTGCCCTGGCCGGAGGTGACGATCGTGACAGACGCATCCCTCACGGGATGGGGAGCTCATGCCAACGAGTTGACAGCGGTCGTTGGTCTCCGTTGGAGTCCAGACTCCATATCAATCTGTTGGAGCTGAGGGCCGTCAGGCTAGCCCTGAAGGCTTTTCTGCCGACTGTACGCGGAAAGAGTGTCCTGATTCTAACAGACAACACGGTGGCCATGCACTACCTCAACAAAAAGGGGGGGCAGGGTCACTTTCGCTGTGCAGGGAGGCGATGCAGCTCGAATTCTGGGCCATCCAGCAGGAAGTTCCGATCTCGGCTGTTCATCTGGCCGGAGACCACAATGAGACGGCGGACGCTCTGAGCAGGCACAGCTCGATCTCTCACGAGTGGGAGCTGGCTCAGGAGATTATCCTGGAGATCTTCGGCCTTTGGGGGACCCCTCAAGTGGATCTCTTCGCCTCCAGTGTCAACCGGAAGTGCGAGAGGTTTTGCTCGCAGGAATTTCCTCCAAAAGGAGCCTTAGGAGATGCGTTCGTGGTGGAGTGGTCATTCCCACTGCTGTACGCGTTTCCTCCAGTCATCCCGCATGTGCTGTGGAGGTTACGGAGGTTCGGTTCCCGAATGATCCTCATTTCTCCGGCGTGGGCCCAGAGGACGTGGTACCCGGACCTTCTAGACTTGTCCATCTGCCCTCCACGTCGTCTTCCCTACCAAGACGATCTGCTCTCACGGGAGGGGGGGGGGTCAGGTTCTCCATCCAGAGGTCAGATCCCTCAATCGTCACGCTTGGTTTCTGAAAGGTTGAGGTATAAGGATTGGGACCTCCCTGAAGACGTGATGGAGGTGTTGCTCTTGGCGAGACGGCTAGCAACAAAGTCTCTGTACCGTTGCCGTTGGAGAAAGTTCTGCGACTGGTGCAGAGTTCAGAATGTTGACCCTTTTGAATGTGACATTCCCATGGTTATGTCTTTTTTGCTTTCTTTGGCCCACAGAGGCTTGCAAGTGGGGACCATTAAAGGTTACCTGGCGGCGCTGTGCATATTTAAGCGCTCGTCTGAATAATGTTCCTATTTTAAAATTCCTTTAATTTCGCAGTTTTTGAAAGGGCTCACTAATGTGTTCCCGCCGTCACCTTTTCTGGTGACAGGTTGGGATTTGAACCTTGTTCTTAAGTTTCTTATGGGTGCTCCGTTTGAGCCTTTACATTCTTGCCCTTTGAGGCTGTTAACTCTGAAAACTGTGTTTTTGGTTGCGGTTACTTCCGCTCGCAGAGTGAGTGAGTTACAGGCACTTTCAGTTTAGCCACCCTTCACTGTGTTTCAGAAGGTCAGGGTTGTCCTTAGAGTTCGTCCTTCTTTTCTTCCGAAGGTGGTTTCGGACTTTCATTTGAGCCAGAAGGTTGTTCTTCCGGCGTTCTATCCTCCTCCACATCCTGGAAAGGAAGAGGCGAGGCTCCAAAGGCTTGATCGTAGGACAGCGTTGAGCTTTTATATTTCGCGCATGTCCCGGGTCAGAGTGGACGATCGACTTTTCATTGGTTACGCTGGAAAGCGTTTAGGACAAGCTGTGATGAAACAGACTGTCTCATTGGATTATTTTAGCTATCTCCGAGTGTTACCGCTTGGCGGGTAAGGCGGGTAAGGACCCTCCGGCTGGCTTGCGGGCCCATTCTACCAGGGGAGTGGCTGAGTCTACTGCCCTGCAGAGGGGGGTTCCTATTCGTCACATCTGTGATGCAGCCACCTGGGCTTCAGTACATACTTTTGTACGTCACTACTCCCTCGATTCCATCAGAGGGCAAGATCTGGCCTTTGGCAAGGCAGTTCTCTATTCCGCAATTTGATTGGGCATGCTAAATTTGTTTTCTAATTTCTTTCCCACCTCCTTGCTTGGTACTGCTTTGGGAGTCTGTCATAGATATGGAATATGTCGGAGGACCCAATCCCCTCGAAGAACAAGTTACTTTCTTACCTGGTAACGTTCTTTCGATGGGATGGTCCGACAACGTATTCCATATCGCTCCCTCCCTGCCTTCCCCGTTGCAGAATTTCTTTTGCGATTGCAGCTTGCGTTCCGCAAGGCCTTGTGTGTCTGACTGGCAGTAAACTGGTGGCACACATTCTGGGAAAAAACTATAACTGAGGCTATGGGCGTCGTGCGTCCTACTTATCACATCGGTTGACGTCGGCCGTCGGAGGAGGTCCTCGGGGACGGCGCATCGACGTCATCGACGCAGGACGCAGACGCCAAAGATTTTCCAAAGCAGCACAGCTGTGGACATTACCTGTCATAGATATGGAATACGTCATCGGACCATCCCATCGAAAGAACGTTACCAGGTAAGAAAGTAACTTGTTCATCCCGAGGGTCACTAGTTTTGATTACCTGGGAATTTGTTTTACGGAAAACTGGCGAGGGTTTGGCCATGTTGATTAGCAATGTATGAGGATGAGACAGGTGCTTGGGGGTTTGTCCCACTTTCAACATAACTGCGTGGGGCGCCCAATCAAATTAATTCTCAAAGTATACAGGGCTCAAACTAAAACTACCACCAATTACCGGGCATCATTGTGGGTTATGGAAAGGATTCCAAAAATCGAAAATGTAGTGAATTCCTTTCTTAAACTGCTTGGGCTACCACAATCTGCTCCAAACTATGGTATTGGAACTGGGATGTCCCCATATTGCCGATGAGTGGTTATTGACCCTAGTCTTGCACTGGTTGGCACTATGGGCTAACCAGAAAGCCACTCTCTCGCATAAGATCATAAGAGCCCTGGTGACTGGCTCAGCTGTAAATACAATTCCTTAGCTTATGTACATCCAGAAATGCATTAGACAGTTTAACTGTGCCAATCTTGTTTGCACCTCAACCTTCTTGACCCCATGTGCGGTCGGGGCATACAAGCAAATGTTTAAATCCATTTTGGTGGCAAATAAGGAGTCTGCCGCCCTGGGCATTCTTGCAAATGGAAGACATATTGTGTTAACATCTGTGGATGCTATTCAGCCGTATCTGCTCCACATTGATAATCCTGCAGATCGCTGGGCCTTGACTCGAGCCCGGTTTGATTGCTTATGGCTAGGGGCTCGAATAAAAAGCTGGACTCATAATGTGCAACTTACAGCCTGCCCCTGCTGTCAGTGGCCGGTGGAGGACCTTTTACATTTTGTGGTGTTCTGCCCACACTACATAGACCTAAGACAGAAAACACTTTTGCCACTACTTAGGTCTGCTGGCATGTCTCAGGCTAGGCCTGCTTTGTTATTTGCTTTCAGCTTCTACGATGCCAGTGGCCTGGGGCACAGTGGATTATTTGAGAAGGGTCTGGTATCGGAGAGCTAAAACCGCTGCCCAAAATATGATTGAACTCTGAAATATTTCCAAACTGTCTGGATGCCCCCAGTGGATTTTATCTTGATCTACACACATGCACATTTTTAATCTTTTTATATGTAATGTTTGTAAGTTTATACCGTGTATTTTATTTAAAAAATGTTGAATTGGTTTTTGTACTACTATGTAGTTTTATTCTGTTTATGGATAATCTGTTTACTACGCCCTCCAGGAGCACTTTTGCTAAAGTGGCTGCTCTGGGAGGTGTATGAGAGGGATAAAATGGGCCATCTTCGAGAATAAATCCACAACTACAAGGATGGTGTTGAACCCTTGGCTTGGAGGTAGATCAGTGGTGAAGTCAAGGGAAAGAGTGTGCCATGGAACTGGAGGAATGTCCAATGGTTGTAGGAGACCAGATGGTTTTTGTTTCTGTGATTTATTTTGTGCGCAGACACCGCAGGACTGAATATACTGAATGGTGTCCTTACGCCAGGTAGGCCACCAAAAGTTCTCTTTCACCTTAGCTAGGGTTTTGGCGATCCCAGGATGCCCTTCGATCAGTGAATCATGATAGTTTGAAATAATATGCTGTTGTAATTCCTTTTTGGGTACATAGAGGCGATCCCTAAAAAAGGTTACATGGTCCTTGATGGTATATTGTTCTCCTTGAGTTTGCCATGCGAGGTAGGCATCATTGTCTGTTGGATTTCTTTTCGTAGTTCTGCTTGTGTTAAGGCTGTCGTGATACCCAAGAGTTTCTTCAGGTATAATAGGTACTGGGTCTGGAGTTGTATATACTATTTCATCTATGCCCATGCGAGATAAGGCATGTGCCTTTCCGTTTCTGACTCCTGGTCGAAATGTGATTACATAATCCTATTCGGCGAAGAAAAGGGCCCACTGTAATTGGCGCGAGGACTGGGCCTTGGCTGTTTTGAGAGATTGTAGGTTTCGGTGGTCTGTGGAGGTGAGAACTTTTTCGACCAGAAGGCCACAGGATGTAGCTGGTCGGTTTCCTGGTCTCTGTGAAAGGACAGCCCCCATTGCGAGACTGGACGCATCAGTTTCAACGACATAAGGGAGGTCTAGACGAGGATGTCGCAGGATTGGAGCAAAGGTAAACCTTCGTTTAAGTTCCTGAAGGGCTTCTTCTGCTTCTTCGGTCCAAGCAAACCTTTTGTTTTTTCGTAATAGCACTGTGATTGAGTGCACACCCTGAGAGAAGTCTAGGATGAACGGGCGGTAGAAGTTCGCAAAGCTCAGCATGCTTTGTACCCCTTTCAGAGACGTCGGTGAAGGCCATTTCAGAATGGCATCTACCTTGTGCACGTCCATTCTGATGACTCCTGGAGTAAGCATAAAACCAAGAAATTCTACTTCGGTGATGTGAAAAAAGCATTTTTCAAGCTTTGCAAACAAGCGATGTTGACGGAGCTTGGTGAGGACTGAACGTACGTGCCTGACATGATCTTGTTCCGAGGCTGAGTATACTAAGATGTCGTCTATGTACACTAAGGCGCACACATCAATTAACTACCTTAAGACGTCATTCATGAAATACTGCAATACCGCAGGAGCGTTGCATAACCCGAAGGGCATGACTTGATATTCAAACAAGCCGTACTTAGTACGGAAGGCGGTTTTCCATTCATCTCCTTTTCTGACTCGGACCAGGTGGTACGCTCCTCGAAGGTCCGGGCATCTTTAACTTGGTCTAGCATGTCAGGGATAAGTGGCAAGGGGTAGTGGTTCTTCACGGTAATCTGGTTCAATGCGCGGTAGTCAATACAGGTTCTCAAGTCTCCTTTTTTTTGGTACAAAGGACTGGCTGCGGGGGACTTCGAAGGACAGATAAATCCGTTTGCAAGGTACTGGTCTAAATAGGATTTCAAATGAAGGTTTTCAGGTTCTGTGAGAGCCAAGATCCTGCCGCAAGGGATTTGTGCACCAGGAACAAGGTTGATCTGGCAGTTATAGGGCCTATGCGGCGGCAATGTATTGGCTTGGTCCTTTCGGAAAACATCTTGGAAATCATGGTATTCACTTGGCAAGGTATTAGTTGCTCCCAGGGTTGATACTGTCACTCCGGGAGTCATGGGGATACAGACGTCGGGTTTCTCCTCTTGGTAATATCAGGCAGGGGTGCAGTCACCGGGGAAGGTTAATTTTCATGCCCGCCAGTCTATCAAAGGGTTGTGAGCAACCAACCATGGCATCCCTAGTATTAGCCTGAACTGAGGTGCCTTGATGAGATCGAATGAAATAGACTCCCGATGTCCGTCCTGGCACAGCAAGGTTACCCTGGCTGTGCACTGGGTTACTGGTCCGGAAGCAATTTCTGTCCCATCCACGGTGGTTACCTTGGCCATAGTTGGCTTATAACACAAAGGAAGCCCCCTCTCTGCTGCCAGTTCTTGATCAATATAATTTCCAACTGCTCCGCTATCGATGTATGCTTCAACGGCATGCATTCTTGACGACTGTTAGTGGTTAATTAAGATCACTGGTATTGCAAAGTGCGAGGTCAGCAACTCTTTCTTCTCACTCGACAAACTGACATCTACGTTTGTCGAGCTTGGTAGTTTTCCGATTCCTTAGCTTCATCCTTCTCTGTGGCCCGACTGTTCTTCTTGGGGGTTTTACTGGACAGTCCTTCAGGAAATGTCCTGGTTTCCCACAATACAAACAAACCTGTTGTCGTCTTTTGTCCTGCTCTTGTTTTGTTAATGGAGGCCATATCCCTCCAATCTGCATGGGTTCTACAGCATTTTCTGGTACACGGCGTGTGTTTTCCCTTGGTCGAACATACACTGTCCGAGGGTCCGTCTTAGACCGATCTGCCTTTCGGTCCTGCAACAAGTGGTCTAGCTGCACGACCAGATTTATGAATTCTGCACAGTCTCTGGGTGGATCAACCACCTGTGCTAAGACGTCCTTTAATTCGCCTCGTAAGCCTCGATGGAATAACGTGGTTCTTTTGTTTTCTGGCCACCTAGCTTCGGCAACCAGTCTGTTGAAGGTAGCAATGTACATTAACAAGTCCTGATTCCCCTGTCGGAGGGACAAGAGTTCATTGTCTACCGCTTGTTCCTGGGTATGGCGAGCAAAACGTTTTTCCATTTCTCTCTGGAACCCCCAAAGTCATGTAATGGAGGATCGTCATGGGTTACCAACGGCACCGACCAATCTGCTGCACTACCACTCAGGTATGATAAGACAAAAGCTACCCGAGCTTGGTCGTTTGGAAATGCTCCAGGCCTACAAAGAAAATGAAGTCGGCACTGATTGATGAATGCCGCATACTTCCGTGGGTCGCCTGAGAACCTTTCTGCTGGTGCCAGGGGCACCGTTCCAGGTAACGTGATCTGTACCGGAGTGGGTGGTATGGCAGTGTTTTGCATAGTTGGATTGCTTCTAGGTAGAGGCGTCTGTCCTGCCTTTGATTGGTCCATTTCTGATGTCTCCATGGCGCCCAGGTGGATTTGTTATGGAGGTCTTCGGTTTTGTTACGCTCACCTGGTATCCACAGGGACGCCACCCAGCTGGGTTACTCGCTGGTATGCTTCTCAGCTTTGCCCTGATGTGGTCTGCGGGGAAGGTTCTGCCTTGTGGTAGAATTAGGCAGTGTGCTTTCCGTCCTGCCTTCTTTGCAGGGGCGTGGTGTCTTTCATGGGCGAGTGCGGTCCAGTTACTTCACTGACGCCGGCCCGTTTGATATTGTTCAGGTAGGTCTTATAGCTGTTCTTTAGTTTTGTTGCTATCCTGCATGCCTTTCTTTGTTTAAAATGTCTCTTTTTTTTCCCACTTAGGTATGCAGAGCTTCAGCGCGGCAAACTGGCTTGGTTGAGCCCCTCTGGTAAATGATGGCGCATTAAGAGCACTATGATGCTGTAAATAAGCGCTATCCGCAGCGCTGTGAAGTCTTGCCTTTGCTAACTTGTGTTTTCCTTCCTTCCTTGTAGGTCATGGTGTTCTTCAGCGCGAGTAGAATGTCGGAGTGGTGCAAGCCAAGAGGCGACCAGCCAGGTAAGCCTTTTGAGCAGTTCGTAATTTGTAAATGTCTCTACTGCTTTCTTTAATGTTGCCTCTGTCTTCCTCTTTCAGGTCGTTCTGTCCAGGAGGCGTGCAGATTCGAGGAAGCTGTTTTCAGTAGCTGCGAGTGTTTAAAGATGAAGACTGCAGGTAAGATGCGGCTGCTAATGATGTTCCTTTTGTCTTCTTGCAGGTTCTGCTTCTCCGAGGTTCGAGGGAATAGCTGGAAACAGTGAGCGTCACGTTGCAAGCTGCAAGTAACGCAAAGCGTGTTGTCTTGCTTGGGTGTGGTTTAAATAGCCCCAACAAAATAGTCCAGGTAAAGTAGTCCCTAGGCTACCACACCCAAAACACTAGACCGCATAGCTTGGTTCTTAGAAACCAAGCTATGTGGATGCCTCCATGTTGGCTGACAATACAATAAAGTAGTTCCCAAGCACATTGTTTTTCATGGTGTATGAGCCTGGCGCCATAGGCGCCAGGACTGGCCCCATGAGGGCTTTTGAAGAGGATGCCAGGCTCTAGAGGCCCGAATCCTGACTCCACCTGGCCAATGGGTTTGCCAGAGGGGGTTTTGGGCGAGGGTCGTGACAAAGCATTACATATTGGATAAAGATTGAGAAAAGGAAAATCCCACAGTGAATGGCACTGATGCGGCAAAGACCAGCGTTCTTTCAGGAAGACCTAGAAAAGGTGCCAAGTGTCCGTTGGACTATCGGCCCATATGACGCTGGCCTATTGAAGGGAATAGGGGAGGTTAAAATAAAACTCAAGCCAGGAGAAAGTTTAACCCAAGCAAAACCGTACCCCATGTCTCGAGAAGCTGATGAAGGCATATTTGAAACTATTTCCGCATTGAAGAATCAGGGAATCGTAGTGCCATTGGAGTCCCCGTGCAATACTGCTTTGTATCAGATTAAAAAAAGGTAGTCGTAGAGATTTATCCAGCACTTGCGCCCTCTTCATCAGATTGTAGAAGCAGAGTTTACATAGGTCCGAACCATGTGACAATATTGTGTAGCATTCCAGTTGAAGCTAAGTATTTCATGGTGATCCATTTGAAAAATGCATTTTTCTCTATCCCGTTGCACAAAAACTCAGAAGATCTTACTTCCTTTACGTTCAGACAAGAGACTAAAACATACTCGTTTCTTTCAAGGGTATTGCGAGTCCCTTTTGATTTTTAATAGGGTCCTACAGATGGATTTAGATAACATTGAACTGAAGAGTGCGGTAGTTCAGTATATAATGACACATTAATTTGTAGTGAAACCGAGGATGAATGTAGTCAGGACTCTGTTCAGTTAATGACTATATTGGCAGACAAGGGATACAATGAGAAATTACAGTATTGTCAAGAAGAGGTGGTATACATTGGCCAGTTAATTTCACATGAAGGAAAGAAAGTGACAACTGAGAGAGCTACGGCGATCATGAAACACCAGACCCAAATACAGTGAGGAAAATGCAGCAATTTCTTGGCTTATGCAATTACTGGAGGGCCTGGGTGTTCGACTACAACACGTACACAAAACTGTTTTTGCAAGCACTTAATGCGTAAGTCGGTAAGGAAAAGATAGAATGGACTGAAGAAATGGAGGTTGGATTAGAGGAATTAAAAAGCAATTTGTACAGCTCCAGTTTTGGCAATCCCTAATTATAGTGAAGAATTGTATTTGTTTTCGCACACCAATGGATCAGTAATGACCGCAGTACTCGCACAGGGAACAACACTAGGGTATAAACTTTTGCGTTTTACAGTGGGATTTTAGATCCAGTTATGAGAGGAAATTTTCCATGCGAACAATCTTTGGCTACTGCTGCATTTGCGATTGAGAAGTCCACAAGTACTAACATGGGCTGTGCAATCACCCTATATGTGTAGTACACCTTATTTGGCATTTTAGAGAAACCTAAAGGTACAATGATGACACAATGAGCTTCTGCATATGAAGTAATGATTTCTAATCCAGCAATAGAATTGAGGTGTAAAATAGTGAATCCAGCCACATTTGTAGCTGAACCTATAGAAGAAGGTGATCATGTACACGATTGGACTAATTATGTTGAATTTTATGATATACCCTGTGTGAAATAAAATGCGTTAGCGGGAGGAGATATTCTTTTTATTGATGGCTCATCAAAAATTGATCAAACTAACGGGGACAGGAATTCAGGATCTGCAGTTGTAAGACAGATTAAATGGTGAATTTGAGGTAGTGGCTAGTGCATGACTACTGTCCCATTACTCAGCATAGGAAGCAGAGTTGGTAGCACGTATTGTTGTGCTTGAGAAACACGAAGGTCAGGAAGTGACAGTTTTCAGTGACTCTGCCTATGTGACGTCAACCGTACACGCAGGGCTGTTGTGTTGGAAAAGGAGGGGTTATCTCCATGCAGACAGCACTCCAGTTCAGCAGGCGTCTTTATTGGATAGACTCATTAAGGCACTACAACTCCCAGTAGCAATAGCGGTTGTAAAATGTGCAGCGCATACTAAACAAACAGACTTTATATATTGCACAAACGAAGCTGCAGACAAAAGGTTTGCATATTCCTCTTGAAATTTCGAGTTTCGAAACTGAAAATGTTAAGGAAGTATTAAATAGAAGCATGTTAATACGAGAGGCATTTAATATGCTGTCAATTACGCAACTAATGGAGTTACAGGGTAGAGCCCAATAAGAAGAGCAGGGGCTATGGAGATGTAGGGGGTCTTCTTTGTCCCCCACGAAAGCACTATGGAGACAGGAAAGCACTGTAAAGCCAGTGATGCCAGCAGCATTACTGAAAGTCGCACTGAGCAGCTGCATTACCTTTTGCATATAACTCAGTTTTGCTGCCACCATTGCAGAGGACTGATTTGTTCCCCATTTATTGGAACACATTGCACAATTCATTGTAAATTGCATCGTGTCAGATGTTCACAGCTAGGCATACACTAAGAACAATCAAAGGGTTCATACCCTGTCTAAATGGCCAGTTTCAGCATTTGCATATTGATTACGTCGATATGCTGCAGACATGTAATGGATATAGGCATCTATTACTGGTGGTGTGTCCCTTTTCTCGATGGATTGAAGCCAGTCCTTGTACACATCCTGATGCTACCTGTGCAGCGAAGTTCCTAGTACGTGAAGTATTTCCATAATGGCGTGTGTGCAAAGTTTTAAGGTCCGATAATGGGCCATACTTTGTCAATGAGCTATTTGAACAAATAGGGCTTTTAATGAGCATAAAGCATACGTTTTCTTCAGCTTATCACCCACAAGCAAACATGATATTTGAGAGGCTCAGCGGCCTCCTAAAGGAAAGAATAGCAAAGATTAGATTAGAAAAAGGGATGGCTATATTGCCTACCCCTAGCCTTGTATACCCTTCGAAATCAGCCAGGTTCAGATCATATTACGCCTCATGAACTAGTAACATGGCTCTGCATGAGGACCCCTTTACTCCCCCATCTAGAGTCAGGAATGATGGCCAGAGTGTAATGCACACTCTAGGTGATGAGATGCATAATTATTTAACATGTAGGACTACCAGTGTTTCTTTTATTTCAGATCAAGTCACGCAGCAGAGGGAGGGGTTGAGGAATGCGGAAGAGGGTTACATTTGGGTGATGTAATGATCTACAAAGCTGAGACCCTCCCTCTAGTATCCACTAACTGAGAAGCAAGAAAAGAAGAATTATTGCCTCATGTGCAGACTGGATCGATGACTAAGGACGATAAAACAGTGTGTGATTAAAACATTTCTTTTGGACTGGAATTCATTGGACAGTCCTTAAAATTTAGCAGGAAGTGCATGGACTTGAAGAGAATTCCAGACCTTAAACATACTTTTTAAAGATTCTTTTAAAAAAATCGTGAAAATCATATCAGCACAATGCCAAGCACCAATTCATTATTAGAAATTGGAAGAACGCTCAATACCCAGATTCATTTTTAGGAGCATATTTATTTTTAAAATAACATATGACCCCACCTGATAGTGACACACATAGGCTTGTGGTTGCAGTTGTTGTGTTTATACTTAGGTTATACCCTACCCTCGTTAGGAGAGATGTTAATCTCACTTTTCTCCACAAATCAAAGAACGTCCCAGTTATAAGAAGGCTTTTAATTACAATAATTGAGCAGATTGTGTAACTAAAAATATGATTTGAGCACTTGTATCAATGATTCAGGAAGAAGAAAATGCAGTTGCAGGAAGATTAACAATTCAATGAGAAATGGCGTGGCACACAATGTTTTTCTCGACTCCTATGTATGATATACATATGCATGTGCTTTCTATTTTTCTTTCTGTAGTTTACATTTTGAATTCTTTATCATTCTGATGGTTCAAATGACAACACAACACGTGATCTTTCCCAGTATAAGTACAAATGATGATAATTTCTTTGACCTATTTGGGCATGTCAAACGAAATGAGAGGGATGCAGAAGAAGATGACCAGGGGATAAATGCCTATCTTGATAATTTGGCTCACTTGGGGAATATGTGGTACCAACATATGAAACAAGTGGGGAATAGAGCATCTGATGAGAGCCGTTATGTCTGCTCTCTCCCCTATGCCATGAGTATAGTAAGAACATTCATTTCAAAAGAGATGCCGGCACATAATGCAAAGTGCCTCAACCATCTAGCAACATGTACTACCAAAGGTCAGTTCCAAGGTAGCTGGCCAACCCTGCAATGGCGATCCAGACAGACGTTTCCATACCAGAATGATTATATCAAGACAACACAAATGGAAAAAGAGCCTGGATGGACAGTCAAGATGCTTGTGTATCCTTCCATGGGAAAAGACAAAGTAATAATTGAAGTAATGAAGAGGATGAATTGCTCTGACAAAACTGAAAAGACAGGATGCTAGGAGCGCTCAAAGCTGTTAATCTAATGATGAGTGATTATGACCGAAGGATCGGGAGATAAAATGATGTCCTGTCCAGCTCATCTACTAAGGAAGGAACCAATACACAAGGTGCAGAAGGTAAACGATGAGTGCCTAAAGTCATGGGCCAAGAACTCTAAACTGCTGACAGGGCTGGATGACAAATCGGGACCAATGGCTGTCGTCCCATTGATTAATGCGACAATGTGCTTTTGAAGCAAAGTTAAAGTCCAAGTTGGAGAAAATAAAGGGCTCAAGAACATAATTGATTTCTCAGGAATTAAGAGAGGCACTGCAGTCCTCATGGATCGATATTGGGTCTGTGGATCAAGAGCATACATGAGGTTTCCCAGGAAAAGGGGAGGGGTGCGTTCCATTTTACTCATCCATGGTCCAGCCTTGGTGATTCCCCCGAGCAACCTGAACATCAAGGGAATTCCAAAAGTGGATGAGCACCTGAGAAAAAGATCACTTGCACTCTGGCGGATGAAGAGAATTATTTCTCATTGAAATCAATAAAGGCTTATCATGACATTCCTGATGAACACAAGTTGTTCAGCAAGACTATCATAATGACGTCTATATTTATTCCTGGACTCCAAACAGTAGTGATTGCCAAATGGCCGCAGATTTCCACGTAGGTTACAGACGATCAATGCCACTATGAAAGGATTTAACGCCATAAAGGAAGTGTTGAGGGCCATAAGGTTAATAACCCCCTGAACAGGTATGGACATGACATGATTACAGCCATGGAAGGAGGTCTTTGTGCCAAGGTCGAGCCTTCTTGCCGTACTTTCACACCATCTCATGACACTAAGAACAGGACTCTGTCAGATGCTATAACTATGCTGACAGAACTACACACGAAAATGGAGGAGACCGAGGCCATTGGAGATGACGACGATTGGTTATCCTTTCTGTACGCATGGATTCCCGACTGGATGGCAAACATATTCAAGTTCCTTGGAGCAATAGGGGTGATAATGTTTGGATTCAGTGTTATAAGGATAATAATTGGACAATGACACAAAACAGCAAAGAAAGCAGTGGGAATGAACATCATGATTGATGTGAAGGATGAAACAGAAGACAACGCGCAGACTGAAAGTGCCATTAGAGACCGCATAAAAGCAAGTATTGTGGCACCTGAAGGAACAAATTTCCTGTACCCAATCGATCATAAGACCTATGATACGTTGGATCTTTTGTACCCCAAGTGGAGAATGTAATCACATGACCTGGAGTGTGGATGAACATATCAGAAATGCGTGCACCCTGAGGAGGGTGACGAAGATATGGATACCAAAGTAACCCTTGTTCAAGAGAAGATTCAATGAAGCAGGAAAACTTGAGGAGGTGGTCAAGGACTCGACCAGAGAGGGGAATGTAAAGGAGCAGATGTACACATCCGCAGGAGATCCCAACTCCCTATGTCCAATACCGTAGTGAGTATATGGAAGACGGTATCCATTAAGACGACCATATCAAATGTATCATCCAGTTTATAACAGCCTGCAGGCGGAACTCCCTCAAGGCATATGAGCAAGAGCTAAGAAAATGGACTGATGACATCATAAGAAAGTGTGCACCATGTCCTGAAATACTAAATTAAGATGTTGTATGGATCCTAGAAGAAAAATGACGAAGCAAAGAATCAAGTGAACTTTAAAAGTGTAAAAGAAGAACATTATACAATAAAAAGTGCTGTAGAAATCACAAGTATAAAGAATGTACATACGTTGAAACGCAAGATAGATCAAGTCATCATATAGGCTAGCTATAAGTGCTGAATAGAATGCAGGTGGGGCCGCCATTGTACAGAAACTGGACATTGGTATCATGGAATAATAAGCCAAAGAATCGTTATAGAATGAAAGGCTGTGCCGCAGTAGAATAACAGTCTGTTGGAGCTGCGTTGGGAGCCTGTCTGGCCTGAGGTCAAGAACTGAGAATAACTTGCATAAAGAGTTAAAAAAAAAAAAAAAAATAAATAAACTGAGAAGTCGAGGTCAGCTATCTACACTGAAAAGGAGCGTATGTGCGCAGGGTGAATCCTCTCATGTTAAGGTGCATGAATGAACACAAAAGATGCCATGTCTTCATCTAAAACATTTAAAAGCTTGCAGAATGTAAAGAATTGTGTTCTCTGGTCATGTGAGTGGAGGATGGAAATAGAGCTTGAACTTGGAGTTCCAGACACAATAGCGGGTGCCCTCACTTCCGTTGCATTCCCAGGACAAGAATACTCTGCAAGGCCAATTACAAAGAGAATGTCATGACAGAAGGCATGGGTGATGAGAGATGTTGGCCTAATTGGGTGGTAGGGCAACCTCGTGTCCCACCTACTTGCACCTGGGTCTTGGCTTACATGCTGCTAATTTAACCGGATGTTCCAGACATGGCACAAGTGTTCTAAACCAATTGTAAAAAATGTTTTTTAACAAAGGACCTTCTAGCTTGAGAAACCAATGAAACACGATGTAACTGATTTTTCTTAAATGGCACGTATGAAGAGGTAGGCATAAATTGTCCACCTGATATCGGACAGCCAATAACGAACCTTGCTCCTATATGATTGTACATCTAGATGTGTCCCTTAACCAGTCCCAACCCTTGATAGGTGTTTCACTATTGCCACGTAGCCATAAATCATTCTGATGCATAAAGAGGTATATAATTGTATTTTTTGTGGAAATCCCTGAGAATGAGTGTATGTCTGTTGATGTTCATTGTAAACGCTGTTTTAGATAATTGCTAATAAAACAACAACTTGCCATCTTTTTGAGTTTGTCTGGTTATTTGGACTCTGAATTATTCTGGTGTAATCCCATCCAGTAACAGATGCACGTATGCCCATGCTATACACTTTTATTCCAAATCAAAAGGGGTGGGGAAATGACTACTATCTCTACCCTAGGAGGTATTTCCCTTCCTCAACCAAAAATGAAGGGGCCTGTCCATTGTCAAGAAGTTCAAAGTAAAAATATGTCCTGTGTACGAAATCGTATTATATCCCTTACACTCTAACTATTAAGGTGTATAGGATATTCTCTCTGGATCTTAAGGTGCACAAATGTTTCAAGTCAACGAAAAGATAGAACTCCTACCACAAGTTCCAAGTGGACTATGTTCACAGTACCAGGGAATAGCCCCCTTTACTGCAATTTTTTTTCACCTGGTGTACTCTGTTAGGGAGAATTCTCATTTATGGCTAATTTCCCTTACCTAGTGAGTCCCTCAGCAGCTTTGCTGGATTTCTGGGGTTTATTTTTTTTCCACCTGATAAGAGTGTGAGCCTTTTTCCCACTCTTAGTGTATTTTTTGTGTGTTGTACTTTTTGTGTTCATGGACTATGGAGTGTCACCAACTCCCTAGGCATCATCTTTTTACTTGTGTGTCACATAGCAACATTAGTGCAGTGACATAGGGATGTCTTTTAGACTTCCCTTGAACTCCATTTCTCGGGATGACTACTGTCCCCCCAGAAACATGTAAAGTCACCATTGGCTTTACTACTCTGTTTAAAATACAAATCAATTGCAAACCATCTTACAATTGAGTACTGGAGGGGAATATCTTTCCCCTGTCCTTCTGTAAACTCAAGGGGCACTTTGTGTCCCCCCTTCCCGACTCGACATGGCTGGTGGCAGTGGTAACTATCATTTTTATACTGATTCCTGTGTTAATGTTCTGGCTGTGGTGACAGACTCGAACATAAAACTCGCTACCCCATATCGTTTTTATCTTGGGTCCTAGCGTGGATTTTTACCATTTCGTGTTGGAAAGGTTTTTTTTGTTTGCTTTTCGCACCAAACCAGGTTTGGTTTATGTGTTTGCCGTCCTTTGGCGTCTGGGTGTCTAGGTGGGCTGAATGTGAGGGAGGGGTTTAGTAACCACCTGAACAGGTTCTCCTTGGAGACCCAAGTCGCACTCTGTGTCGATTGGCTGAGGTGGTTGTCCGGGCCGGACAACCCCACTGCTGTGTGATTGACAGCTAAGCTGTGTGAATGGGGGATTTTGGCATAAATGGCAGGACTCTTGGGCTGGAAGTCAGTCGCCACTGGAACTACAAAAACCAAAGAGAAGCGGAGAAGAAGACTGCTGCTGCAACTCCTGGATCCCGGTGAAGCCCTGCTGCAGTCCTGAGCTATCTACCCTTCAACGACAGAGAAGATCCAGTCCGGAGTTGTCTTCCCTTGAGCCTGGTGGGATCAACCAGCTCACCTTCAACAGCCAGAGAATCCTCTTCTGGGTCGAAATCGCAGTGGTCCGGATAGCCATCAGAAGAGCCCTCTCCTGTTTTTTAAGGAGCGCACCTTTTATTCATCGTTGCTTTGCTGCTGCTGGCCTCATCCCTGGGTAGTGCAGATCGCTCCAGACGTCGTCCTTCTGGTCCCCACGACTGAAGCTTCAGGAACCATGAGTCTGCAGGAACTACCAGGAACAACTGCCGTAGCACCAGCTTTCTTCATCCGAATAAGGTACTGTGTCCTGTGGGATGTTTACCCCCACTAGTCCAGGCCCTGCAACATTCCTGTGCGCTGCTTGCATCAGGAACATCAGAATGGCCGCTGGAAAGCATTATGCATGCTAAAATCACCCAGAAGTGCGCAGGAAAAATCTGAAAAATAGGCCGCCATCCACTTTTTGCCTATGTCAGTGGTAACACAGGAGAACACTGCCAAAACCTACCATTGGGCTACCCACAGAGCAGCCTGAAACTACTTGAAAAAGCAATGTTGATTTCAAAAGAAACACAGAGCTGTTTGGAAATCAGTTTTTCTTGGTTGGAAAATTTGCAAAAATCATGGTTCACAAACCACACAAGATCCAACTGCCTTGTTGGATGTTAAACATCATTTTGCTTCAAGAATCCACATAAATATAATGTCAGCAGAAGTACATTTATCAGAAAAAAATCCACATGTAAAAGATGCTTGCTTGAGAAAATATGTTGAAAATAGGCGCAATACCGCTACTCGCCTCTGTCAGAAGCTGGCGATCTCTAAATCTGTCAGGTTAAACTTGCTTCTCAAAATCTAAGTGTGGAGAAAGAGAAAGGACTTCCATCAAATGCAATATAGGGTGCCACACAATGATTTTCATGTTGAAAAAGACTGGAATTGAAGATATGTTGCTTATTTTACATTTGTAACTGTAATTTTTCACAAGAAACAATGTCATAATTGACCATAAGGTTACCTGATTCAGCTAAAACTTCAAGGGTTTTTTCCACTGAGAACACGCCACCCTGTTTCTTTCCACCAAAAGGGGAGGATATTGCATTGGGGTGCTAGTGAGAAGAGGAGACTTCCTCAGCTGCTCTGGGAAAGAGACAATGGGTTTCTTGAACTGAAAGCAAATGCTAATTCGGTGTGACAGAAACCAGCCCAGGCAGGAACAAGCTCTTGTTACTCTCTGGCTCAGCCAAGCCTTGGAGGTGGTCCAGACTGAAAATGTGGATTTGAAACTGAAGTAACTGTATGTTTGAGAAAAAAGACTTATAGCAAATTATACTGAACTGATAAAAATGTGGAATTTATAGGGTATTAAAATGAAACGTTCGCTCACAGTTTAAAACTAATCTGGAATATGTGTGACATTCAGAGACTAAACCACGAAAATGTTCATATTCTAGCTATTGTGATTATGCTAGGAACACGAAAATTTACAGGAATGTGCCCAGATGTGTAAAAATTGGTACAGAACTGACACTGAGTAACCGCCCAAAAGTGCGAAAAACTCATTTGTGAACCAAAACTCGTAGGAAGATAAGATTTTGACAGAAACATACCTTAGTTAATCTGTCATGTAATTATGTATTATTAACAAGTTGTGGATATTGGAAATATGTTTTTTGGGAAAAATAGATTTTCTGGGTAAGAACAAAGGGGGGGGTTCTCTGGACCCTAAACACAGTGTCACTCTGACACATGATGACACATCATGACACGCTGTTCCTTTCTCAAATCAGGAGAGGGGGAATTCTCTCGCCTACCAGATTCTTAGAGGGTTGGGCATAGTATAATCAGCCTCCCCACCCCTTTGGAAAATGGATAAATAGGGACTGCAGAGGACAGGCAAGACACACACACATTCACCCATCACTGATAGACTGGCAAAGCACTCTGAAGGAAGATCCAGACTCCAGAACCTATATCCAGACTTTAGAACCCTGAACCAGAGGCCCAACCCAAAAAGCTGAACCCTTCTCAGCGGGCCTTTAAAATCTTGCTATCTGTTTTAACCCCTAAACTTCCACGGGGCCCAACCCAACTAATCCAACAGCCTGGCTTAGCTCTTTTGCTGCTTCTGGCTAAGAAACCTTGCTAGAACCAAGAGATCCAGATCAGTAGAGCAGAGCTGTCCCCAGAACCAACCCGTCAGATCCAGTCCAAGAGGCCGTGCAGACCAGAGTACCTTGCTGAGAGCAGAACCAAGCGCCTGAGACCTGTCCGGTGGCGAGTGAAGTCAAGTACAAACCTTTGACCAGATCTTTGACGGGTCCATTCCAACCCATAGTTGTGAGCATTTAGCGTAGAACTGTCCATAACCAATCTCTTAGTTTAAAGTAATCATATCCAACCCATTCCAACATATCCAGATTGCATTGTAGAATCTCTTGTGTCCATCCTGAATCCTCTTCTAATCCATATAATTCTGTGTTAATAGTAGTGATTACCATCTTGGCGCTAATATATTTGCTGGAAAAAGGCAAGTCTCGCGCAGATGGAAACCATCTGGAGGCGCCGCTAGGTCGGTGGCTGTGCTGTCGTGTAGCTTGTGGCTCCATAGAGACTCTAGTGTTAAGAAATCTTTGTTCCTAATCTTCCAAAGTGCATCTTTCATTTTGAAATCTTGACTCTTTTGAGAAAAATCTAACTTTCCTAAAACCTCGGCAACTTTTGAACCGTACATGCTAGGAACGAAATTTTGAAGCTAACATCATCAGCTTTCAATCGCATCAAGAACCGCACTCCTATTACTTAGTTTTTCCGTAATCGCATTTCTCGTGCGCAGAAAAGTTGCCGCAAATTTGCACTTGGCTCAATTTCACTCCATATAAAAATAGCTATTGCTTGCTTTCAACTTCTGAATTTCGTTAACCATACAACAATCATTGCTAGTGTTTACCTGAACTAATCCAAAGCAACTCTCACTAGTTCTGAATCTTATTTAGCGAGTTAAAATCCTTTGTAGCATTTTCCCATTCATTTCAAACCACATTTAAACGCAATTGTCCTGTTTTAAAATCATTACTGTTCTCTCTAAGCTTGCTGGGGGGAATCGAGATTGAACTTGCATTGTTGATTGTATATTCCTGAAACCTGTGTGCCCTCATTCCATCTATTCATAATGCATATTGGGGGGAGTGAGTGGTAACAGGGGGAAAGAGTGATCACATTGTCTTTGATTGAATTCATATCAAGTTTCATTTCTGTGTTGCATTAATTTCATATCATTGCATTTCATTGAACCCACACAGTTTTATTCTCTGCTACATTGTTCTTCCTATTCCTACTCCTAATTGATTAAAGAGATTGTTGATTATTGTAATACTACCCATTGTTGATCATTGTAGAAATATTCATAAGTGTGATATTCAGATATTGTTCATATTCATAAGTGTGATATATACATATTGTTCAATTCTTCAAATAAATCTTAACTTTGCAAAACAAACCTATTTCTTGGTTCAGTGAGACGGGGGGGATTCAAAGAGAGGGGCGTTATATAAGGGTACATCATCCAGAAATAAAAGAACTTTAGACATAAAAATATATAAATAAGGGTTTCCATTGGGCATAGACGCAAAAGGATTGCCTGATATCGGAATCTTGAACCAAAGAATCATTGTGCGTGACGCCGAAAATATGCTTTAGAACCGGAACTGGCATCGGCACTGCTACTAAGAGCGTAGTGAGTAAGGCATCAGCATTGGGCACGTCAGTAAGGCAAAAGTGCGTAATGTTGAGCACCTGTTGTGCCAGGTATGTCCACATATTCTCCGCTTAGGTGATCATTGGAGAATATTTTCGCCATCATGAAGATGCCTCTCGCATAACTGGCATCAATGTTGTTTTCACTTGCGCCTGACGTGTTTGCCGCATTCCACAAATCCATGTCTTCGGTCTGGCTGGCTTTTCGGCATCGGCATAGGGCTTCTTTTGGACATCATTACTCATCATTATCAATTTCTCCTTGATCGTTGGCACAGATGTGACATTTTTCATTGGTAGCAGCATGCCGTTTGACTCTCCCGAACGGAGTCCATTTAGTCCCACAATTACACCAGCCAGACACAGGATCTACAAGGCAAACCCAGAAAAGAGATATCGGTGTTGTAAATCACTCTCTCATGTAACATTTGTCTGCGGGCACATATTGCCATTTCTCTCTACCGGGCTCCATCACTAAAACTACTTGGTCTTTGCCTGATGGAATGACATCTGCTGGTACTGGTGGGCCACTTGGCCTTTCCACCCACACCTTCGCACCCGGTACCATACTGTCTGAAGAGCCAAAACCACGATCCCCATGGGTAGTTAACACTGTAGGAGGCTCCCCCTTCTTAATCATGGACAACTTAACGGGGATAATAATTAGTTGGGCCACCCGATCGCCCTTGTGGATCGGTAACAATTGGTCCCCACTATTCATCAGGATGACTTTGATCTCGCCTTGGTAATCGGCATCAATGACCCCTCCCAACACTTGAACTCCCTTCAATGCTAGGCCAGATCTAGGGGCAATCCATCCCATCCTCGTCACCAAAAATGTATTGCTCGCCCAGAGTGCACGGACAGTCATTAATCACCAGCGAATTGCATAGCCAATACTTTGAACGCAGGTAGACGACGCAATGACTTACAACCACACGCACACTTAGAAAATAATGAGCACTTATACAGCTATTTATTCAAAGCTTGGAAGCAACAAGTGATAGCACAGAAATAAATCACAGAAAAGACAGAGAATTCAAAAGAAAATACATCACCGTGGGCGAAACTGAATCCCTCATCTCGCCAGAAGCGGCTGGAAGACACCGGTAACAGCCAGGCCGAGAGCACAACAGCCCACAGGTATGCCAGACAAAGGCGTCCCCCTTCCGACTGAGGTCTTTGTACTTGTCCCGTCTGACCGTTGAGGGGTTCCACATATATATACACTCCTCAAAAAGGGGTGGTAATTTCTCGAACCTTCTGGCAATGCACTTGCGCATTGATGGGTAACCGTTGGTTGCCAGCTGGGTCAACCGACAGTAACCTCAAGGAGCAAAGCGCTTCCCTCTCCTAAGAACAAAGGCCACGGAAAACAGTCCCATAACTCATAACAAGACATAACAAAACCAGCTTTCCCAGCAGAATGTCCTTGACTGCATACCAGGTTTGGAAAGCATGTTTTCTTCAGCAAAGTAAATTCAGCTCTAAGCAAAGTAAGTAAAGCTTTTCACTGAGGCATGGAGTAAATATCCATTATGGCTCTGAGTGCCCCCAGAATACACTGCGCACCAGCGCCATGTTTTAGCTCAAGCATAACAGTCGCATTGGAGGGAAATATTACACATTTCGCCTCCATCGCACCTTAAGGACTTTGTCTCCAGAACTTCTCATCAAGACAAGGTAGGCCCTATGTTCATCATGGCTCCTCAGCGTGGCGACTCGTTCCCGGGTGTTCCTCCACAGGCAAGGGTTATTTATATTCAGGTTCTGGCAGACATGAGGCCTCTAAGGCTACCGGCTTCCAAGTCAAGGCGCTCAGGGGCCCTACCGGGCTGTCATCGGAAGGGCGATCAAGTTCGTCATTCGACTCCGAAGGGTAAAGGATAGTCGGGCGCTACCATCAAGAGTCAATCCTCAGCACGATCCAGCACGACTACAGGTGCAGAGAGCGCACAGCCTACCGGTGTTTGCACTGAGGTCGTGAGTCAGGGCAATTCGACTACCTGCCAGTCGGCCGAGAGCTCAGCTCCTACCAGAGTAGTCTCCCATGTCTGAGTCTGCATGTGGCTCTGGCCTTATCGCCCTCCCACCCAGGCATGGCGCAAGGCCGCAAAATGGCAAATAGGCACATGGTGGAGCCTGCTAGGCCGGTTGCCATTTTGGATTCGAACCAGGGCATGCCTGTGCCATCGCCCATTGAATGGGCCCTGCAAGAAGTTCCCAGGCCCCTTCTGTCTGGAAGCGGCGACGGACTGTATGGTACAGGCATCTGGTCTCCTCAGGGGTACATCTGTCCATTGCAGCCTTACAGCTACACTCCTCAAATGCCCAGTGCAAGGACCAGGAGTGGCGGCGCCGTGCTTCAGATGGCCGGGCCCGTAGGTATCCGGCGACTAGCGAGGATCACTTCTTTGAGCGTTTTCCCCACCTCATGTGTACCCCTCAGATGACGTGCTCCTGAAGGATAGAGTGAATGAGGTGATTCTGCAGGTGGTGCCTCCTCGAGCTGCCTCCTCTGGGTCCTCCGCCCATTCCTCCAGGGCTGCCGCTTCTGGTCCAGGCCCTACTGTTTTTTCAGAACCCTCCACCTCCTTCTGTACCGCCGCCTTCCCCTCAACAGCTATTGCACCTGTTTTCGGCCCCGGACCTAGGTGGGACCCCACGGCACCTGTGTCCCTGGGCCCGACTCCCCTCGGTCTGTAAAAAGAGGTGGGTGGGGACAATGACTATGAAACCTCAGCATCTGTTAAGGCCTTTCATGACTGCCTTCAGGGCCTGGTGGAGTTCTTGGGGGTCGCTCTGCCCGAGGAAGCCCCCCAGGAGTCGGAGTGCTAGTGGAGGTTTTGGGCAAGTGCACCACAATCCGGTCTGGCATCCTTCTCCAGAAGGATATCCTGCAGGTGTAGAGAAAGGTCTGGGCCAAACGCTTAGATGAACAAGAAGTTGGACAGCAGGTTCAGGTTGGCGGACGGGGAGCTGATCCTCCTGGCCTCCCAGCCTCAGACGCATTCTTCGGTGGTGGCTGCGGCCTCCTTCTATTCTAAACCATTGTCTGTCATCTTCCTTCTCATGAGCAACATCCAATTGTCTTTGCAAGGAAGACAAGGTTTTTCATACGCTGTTATGCCATATCAGGTTGCGTTTCAATGCTGACGCTCTTCTAGTCGCGGCTAACCAGAAGCTGTGGCGGGAACTTGGAGAGTTTCTGCCTGACCTCCCTCTGTAGAGACGAGCATCCTTCAAGGCCGGTCTAGCGGATGTGTCAGGACCTCATGGATTCTTCAGTCTCCCACATCGACACATTAAGCAGAGGGCTTTGCCTGGGGCTTTGCCTGGGGGTCGACAGAAGGACGGCGTGGATGCATGCCACTAAGCTTTCATCTGATGTGCAAGAGCGGATCCTAGATCTGTCCTTTGAGGGTGTGGACCTCTTTCATTTGTCAACCGATGATGAGTTGACAAAGAAAACCTCCACGCATAGGCCAAGTCCTTGGCCATGCTGACAAAGCCAGGGCATAGATCCTTCCATCAGTCTCAGGGCAGGACCGAATTCAAACTGTGCTTTCACCGGATTCAAGAGGTTTCGGGACCGAGGTACACAGAGACCTGATCGGTCGCCCAGCGACAACAGGAGGAAGCAGCAGAGGTCTTTGCACAGGGTTTTCTGCTCCCCATCCTCTGCTCCCACCTCTGATGCCAAGAAACAGTGAGGTCACGGTCGGGGAACACAGCTCCCCAGTAGGCGGCCCACTGGCTCTTTTCCAGGACAGGTGGAAACGTCTTTTCAAGATGCCTTGGCCATATCTATAATCTCCATGGATTTCAGTCTTCCTCTTCCTTTTCCTCTACCATGCTCTCCTTCTCTTCGTCAGATTGGGTTCCCAGCTCTCTTACGGGAGGTCCTTTCACTCTTGGAGATGCAGGTACTGGAACAGGTTCCTCAGACAGACAGTGGCTCCAGTTTCTACTCCAGGATTTTTGCGGTACCGAAGAACAACCTGGCTGGACTGAGGGTAGTCCTGGACCTGTCCTTACTCAATCTGTTTTTAACGCTCAAACGCTTCAAGATGATTACTCCCGTGCACATTGCAGAGTCTCTTTGTGCAAGGGACTGGATGTCTTCCCTAGACCTCCAAAATGCATACCTGCATGTCCCCATCTACCAGCCACATCAGAAGTTTCTGCGATTCACGGTTAGGTTGTACCACTTTCAGTACAAGGTGCTTCCTTTTGGCCTAAACTCGGCCCATCGTGTCTTAACGAAGTTGATGAACGCAGTGGTGGCTCTCCTCCGCTTCGAGGGCCATCACCCATACCCTTACTTGCACATACCTTTACCCCTATCTGGATGACTGGTAGTTGAGAGCGTGTTCACCCGAGGGGGTGGTGCACTCCTGCCAGAGATTGGCGGATAATTTCCATCAACAGGCGTTCTCCCTCAACGAGAGGAAGTCACAGTTGTGCACCTCCCAGGATCTGGCCCTCCTAGGGGTGCGTTGGAACACAGCTGTACAGCTGGTGTTTCGCACACCTGAGTGGCTCCTCTCCCTTTGCAAGGCGATTGGGCACTTTCTGGCTAACTCAACCACCTCGGCATGGTGGTTCCAGCACCTTCTGGGTATGATGGCCTCCTGCATGCTCACTGTGCAGCACACTCGCCTCAAGATGAGGCATCAGGACACAGTGTCTCAGTCGGATAGGATATCGATACCCCCCGACCCCCCTGCCCGATCTTCGCTGGTTCTGGGCTTCGGTGGGCTGCAGCCTCATCCTGATTGCCCCAACTGGCCTTCGAGAGCCTGATTTTCAGATCTGCTGCAGTTGTGCTCCCAGTGGCTCGTCCACCTTCTGATCCCTGACGGGGGGCTTCCTGACACAGCAGGGCGGGGCAGTGGAACATCCAGGCCAGGCTGGCGCTGGTGGCCTGGTTCCTGTCCAACTAAGGCTACAGGATGCTTAATTTTCCGATGACAATTGGGACATCATTCATCAGGCCTAGAGGCTTTCTACTTGGTCCCAGTATAATAGCAAATGGTCTAGGTTCTGCCATTGAGCTCGTAACAAGGGTCTGGATCAAGTCGCCTGTCCTCTGGACATCGTACTGGCTTTTTCAGCACACCTGGCTCATTCTGGAGTGCAGGTGGATACTTGCCACACCTATTTGGCGGCCATTGGGGCTTACAAGAATTCCCCATAGCATGTGTTTTTGAAAGCCAACCTGGTGGTTAAGGCCCACCTCAAGGTGTTTTCCTCCAGTGCATAGGCCGCATCCGGTCTGGGACCTCAATGTGTTTCTTGCCGCTTTGCAGCGCAAACCTTTCGAGCCAATGGTCTCTGAGGACAATCCTGCTGCTAACTCTAAAGACTGTCTTGTTGGTAGCTCTCACCTCTGCTCGCAGGGTCGGCGAGCTGCAGGTGTTGTTTTCATGTGAGCCCTTCACCCAAACTTCTTGCCCAAGGTGGTCTCTCCATTTCATTTAAATCAAGAGATCTCCCTGTCTATGTTCTTGTCAAACCTGCGGTCGGTGGCAGAGAGGGCTCTACATTCTTTGGACCTCAAGAGGGTCCTTAAGTTTTACCACTCTGACAAATCCTTCAGGAAGTCTGCAGCATTATTTGTCACATTTCTGGGGCTCCTCCCCGAGCTCCTAGGCTTTCAAAGCTTCTATCTTCCGTTGGATGGTTCAAGCTATTTCAGAGGCATATACGGCCTTAGCAAGCCAGTGCCAGTGGGGATTCAAGCCTATCCGGTTAGGGTTAAGGCCATGGCAGTCTCGTTTCAGAGACATGCTACTTGGGACACTCCATCAGCTTTTTGAAAGCACTATTCCCTGGACCCCCAGTTCCAGGTGCAAAGCTGAGTTTGGGCCGGCCGTTCTGCTGAACCGGCTTGCTTCTTCCTACATATGAGGTAGACTGTTACGACTCCACCCTATGGTCTTGTTTGGTGGAATCCCCCACAAGGATGGAGGAAAGGGGATGGGACTTGTGAGTAATTCAAGTTATTGTAGTGACTAGAGTGCTCATAGTCCCCTTTACTCCTATGTCCCACCCACCTTCCCCCGCTTGTATGCCAGGGGCTAATATGTAATGAGGATAGCCAGGTATCTAAGCATCCAATGTGTTCAAAGGGCACTGAGGCGAGGCGCTGGAGGGCGGGGCCTCGGCGGGGCATTCCCACACCAAGGCTTTGTGCTATACTAACATGAAAGGGGAAGCTCAATTTTTTGCTGCCAAAGGTTCCAGAACTATCATCTTGTGGGGGGATGCCCACAAGGATGGAGGAAGGGGGAATATGGACGAAGAGTACTTTAGTCACTACAGTGCGTAACTTTAATTATTGCTCTAGTTATCATGTCAGGGAATATTAATACTGGATTCAGTACATGGATGAGTGGTACAATATGTCATTAAGGCCAGAGGAATGGGGGGGTAACATCCCCAAGAGGGAAACGGTGGGGAGGTGGGATGTGACTGTTCCTAATGGCATACTCCCTTAGGGCCACCTCCCCCTGGTGGCCTCCCTCATATAGCCATCCCAGGGTCCCTTGATTGGTGGGGAACCGCATCCCATCTAGCGAGCCCACTTTACTCCCATGAGGGTTGTCTTCCCCTATATGGCCCTCGCTCGGGCAGTCTCCCACAGGGTTGGGATCAGTTAGTGGCTGGCCATATGGGAGGAGACTTTTCCCGGGGCGACAGTGGTGACATCGCTGTTTTCTGAAAGGTTAAGATACAATGATTCAGACCTTCCAAAAGATGGGATGGAGGTGTTGCTTTTGACCAGGAGGCCAGCAATTAAAGTTGTGTACCTTGCCGTTGTAACACATTCTGCAGCTGGTACAGATAAAAGAACCTTTTTTATTGTTTGCATTTATTTCAGCGCACAAAGCCCTGAGGCATCAGGCGCTAGTTACAGAAAGTGAATAGTACATGGTATAATTTACAAACTGCAAGTATACACAAATAGGTTACTGTGTGCATGTATGCATACTGGCGCAGCCTCGCCTCATGGTACGGGGGACTGTCGGCACAAGCTATGTAAGAGTCAGAAGTCAATGTGTAGAAGGTAGGTAGGATTGCAGAGGCCACCCAGGCTGACGAGATAGGGGTGACGGCATAGTGCGAACGCTGTGCAAAGTCAGATTGAGGGGAGGCCAGTCTGCCTGAGTCTGTAGTTGGAGCACGAGAGTGGGAAGTGAAGAGTAGAAGGTGCTTATAACGCCGACAGGTGGGGGTGACAAGGAAGTGTGGTGGGGGAGGAGCAGTAAAAAGGAGCACAGGAGAATGTGATGAGTGGTCTATAGTGTAACGAGCAACAACAGGGCTTACCTAAAGGTGCAATGAAGGCAAGCGACATGGGCAGCATGGCAGTGAGATTGGTCATACAAGGGGAGGGTGGCTTCTGAGGAGGAGAAAGCAGAGGGGCATCCAGGGAGAGGGTCAAGTCTGCAGCATGCGGATAGCCTGCCCTGCGCAGACAGGTGCAGACAGACTGGTGAAGTGAGTCTTTGCCCGTGCCTCGCCATGGGCTGTCTTTGCCGGTCGGCGTGGAGGTGGCAGGACGCATCTTGGAAGCAGCCAATCAGGTTGCATTTATGTCTGCACCACAGCCAGTGAAGCTGTGTGCCAGCAGGCATTGTTAGAGGGCCGGTTGTTTGGTTCACCATCGTGAAATGTAGCGAGGCTCCTGCCTCGAGGTGTGCTGTAGGTCTGCCTGCTGCCGAGGGGGTCTCCTTGGCCAGATGAAGCAAGGCCTGGGACCTCTCTTCACAGCATCCAATAGGCGCAGACATTGACCCTTTTATATGCAATACTCAATCTTTGTTCCCTTTCTTACTAGATCTGACCCATCGGGGATTGCAGTTTTCCACTGCAAAGGGTGATGCCTAGCAGCGCTCGCCTGAACAAGGTTCCTTTTTTAGATTTTCCTGTTGTGGTTCAGTTCCTGAAAGGTCTGACTAACATCTTTCCTCTGCCCCCATTTATAGGACCAGTCTGAACTTTGTGTGGAAGGTCCTGATGGGTGCTCTATTTGAAACTCTGCATTCATGTCCATTGAGAATGCTGACTTTAAGACCATCTTTCTAACAGCAATTATATCGGCTCACAGAGTGAGTGAGCTTCAAACTCTTTTTTTTCCAAACCATTTACAACCTTTTTAAGGATAGGGTGGTATTGAGAGTTCGTCCCTTTTTCTTGCCGAAAGTAGTATCGGAATTCTTTTTTGCACAAAAAATGAACTGCTTTTTATCCTCAACCCTCATCCTTCTAAAGAGGGGGACAGGTTGCACCGTTTAGACCCTAAGAGGGCTTTAAGCTTCTATATTAGCAAGATGCCTAAAATTGAAGGGATGACCAGCTCTTTGTGGGCTATTCAGGGTCACAAATTGGGACAGGCTGTAAGCAAGCAAACCATTTCCTGATTGATTATTGTATGCATTTCTGAATGCTATGGTTTGGAGGGCAAAGACCTACCCAATGGTTTAAGAGCATATTCCACTTCTTCGGCTCTTCAGAGACTGGTGCCTGTACAAGACATATGCAATGCTGCAACTAGGTTTTATTTAGATGCATTTAGCAAGCATTACTGCCTGAATTCTGTTAGGCCAGGAGGCTAAATTTAGCAAGGCTGGGCTATCGATTCCCACTGCCTTAAACATACTGCTTTGGGAGTCTATCAGAGATGATGGATCCGTTGGAGGACACAATCCATTAGAAGAACAAATCACTTACTCCTGGTAATGTTCTTTCTACTGGATATTCCTCACGCGGATTCCTCATCACAATCTATGTGATCACTGTGGCGCCCACTGTGACTTTCTAAATTCCGACTACCATTACGGCGCGGCACCGTGATCACATAGGTCACTTTGGCACACATCCACTACCCCTACTTCTGTGTGTACCGCCAACTCATCTCTGCCCCTGCAGCATCAGTTCCCTTCCACTAACATGGTTCGGAACTAGCGCTGCAGGCTTTTTTTTGTTTTTACCCATGCTCTTCATGAATTGTGGAGCAGGAGAAAACCCCCGCAACCGCTGACTCCCATTACACCAAAGAAGGGGAACAGGGGACACCCATGCTCCCCTTATTCAATGTAATGGGAATTTTCTTTTTGTTGGCATAGGTCCCGCGTTTGCCCCTCACCAAAATTCCAACTGTGACTTCAGTGAGAATTTTGGTATGGGGCAAAAGCGCAGAGATTGTAGTGGTTGGCATTTTAGAGTTGCCATTTTGTTATAGTCCTCTACATTGCCCTCCCAGCCTACCCCTCTAATTTACGAGTAATTCCATTGTTACATCTTCCTCTCTTTCAATGTCTGATTTATAACCTTTGAGACGGCTTAACGTTTGTTTGTTTCTTTATTTATTTGTATAGCGCTCTTGACCCAGGGGTATATGTGCGCTTTGAGCATCTGGTTACAGGCAACAGTAGGGAACAATAGTACAACAGTAATGTGGCATATAAAGGTTGACAAGAAGGCAGTTAGTGCATAGATAATAATAGGCAAACACAATAAGAAGCATTTGAACATTGGGTATGCAAATATACATGGTTGGTTATTTGTTGAGTAACCAGGAGATGACCTTAGTTCTGAAGGGTTGGAAGGTAGGTGTGGATTTGATATCCAGTGGAATGGTGTTCCAAAGTTGTGAGGCCAGAGCTGGGAAGCTGGATCCACCAGCTCTTTTGAGGGAGTATTTGGGCACCGTCAGTTGTAGTGTGTTAGATGATCTAGTGGTTCTAGTGTTCTGTCTTAATGTAAATTTGTTAGTGAGATAGGGCGGGGCTAGGTGGTTAAGAGCTTTGTATGTAAGGCATATGGTTTTCAAGTCTATTTTTTGTTGGATGGAGAGCCATTTGCATGCAATTCTTGTAGCGGAGATATGTTCTCTTCTGGGAAGATTTAGGGCTGCACGGAGTGCGTTATTTTGTAAGACTTGCAATTTATTGATTACTGTTTTATTGGCACCTACATGGAGGCTATTACAGTAGTCCAGTTTGGATTGAATGAGTGCTCTGGCTAAAGTGAGGCAGTTGTTGGGGGTAGATCAATGGTCTGCAGGCCCTAATTAATTTACAAGTGTAGGCAGTGGCTGAGGCAGTCATATTGATTTGTTTGGCTAAGTTGGTATTCGTGTCTAAATAGAAACCGAGGGTTTTTACACTTTTGGCGATGGGTATGGTGTTACCGTCAATGGTAAAGCTGGTGTAACCGGGACAGAGTTTACGGATGGTATTGGGTGAGCCGACAAGAAGCAGTTCGGTCTTAACATCATTCAGGCAGAGGCCATGTGTGGCCATCCATGCCTGAATGATGGAGAAGACTTCATTGATCCATTTGGCGTCCATGTTGTAATTACCGGATAGAGTGAGGAGTATCTGGGTGTCATCTGCGTAGTTCGTGTAGGTGACACCCAGATTGTCCAGCTTGTCAAATAGGGGCTTTGTAAATATATTCTACACAGTAGGTGAGACACAGGATCCTTGTGGGACACCGCAGGTAATGGAGATAGGGTCAGCTGCTGCTAGGGGTGAGAAGACCTGCATGGTCCTATTGTCCAGGAAGGATTGGATCCATGTGACCGCAGAGTGGGAGAAGTGTGCTGCCGATGACAAATGGTTGCACAGGATTTTGTGGTCGACCAGGTCAAAGGCAGCGGAGAGGTCGAGGAGAAGAAGGATGGCAGCCTTACCTTTATCTTTGAGTTCGTCTATCTGGCATTTGAGATCAACAAGGGCCGTTTCTGTCCCGTGTTATGGTTGAAAACCAGATTGGCGAGTTCCTAGTAAATGATTTTTCTCGAGGTAATCCTGGATTTGTAAATAGGCCACTCTATCAATAATTTTTAGTAAGAATGGGACGGTGGTAATGGGTCTATAATTCGTGGGTATGTCAGGGTCGAGAGTGTTTTTTTTTTAGTAGTGGTAGGACCCAGGATTGTTTCAGATTACTGGGGACCAAGTTATTGGAGAAAGACAGGTTTATAATTTAGTAATGAAGGGGGAGAGATCCCTAGCTGCATCTTTTATGATCTGTGCGGGGCAACTATCCCCCTTGCAGTTCGAGGGTTTCAGGGATGCTATCATTTTCTGTACCTCCGGTATGGATACCTTTTTGAAGGTAAAGCCTGAGCTAGTGGCGGTAGGTGGAAGAGGGGTGGGACTGGAAGTAGGACCAGGAGTGAGTTGTTGTCGTTTGTTGTCAATTTTAGTTTGGAGCCCTGAAATTTTGTTAGCAAGGGCATTCTGGATCCCTGTGCACCAAGGTTTATCCTTAGTGCAAAAGTCAGTGGGAGGAGTGGGGTTTTCTAATTCCTTTAGTATGTTAAAGAGCTCCTTTGTGCTGGAGCTTGCCTGGGAAATCCTGGAGTTGAGAGATTCTTTCTTAGCGCGTGTGATCTCATTTTTGTAGAGAGTGGAGATAATGGTGAGATTAGTTCTGTTATTTACTGACGGCACTGATTTCCATAGTGCTTCGAGTTAACTTTTTTGTTGACGGAGAGATTTAAGCTCCGGGGTGTACCATGTATTCAGGTGCGCTTTAGGTTTCGCTTTGCACAATTTCAGTGGGACAATGATGTCGATGGCTTTGGCCATGGAATCGTTGTAGACGTTGACCAATTGGTTCAAGTCAGTTGTGGCTGGTAATGCGTTCAGAGTAGGAATCACCAAGGGTATTAAGGCTTCCGCTGTGATGTTGCTCTTTTTCCTAGTTGAACAGGCAGGTGCAATAATAGGTCTTTTATGCGCTAAGTTGCTGGTATTAATGTCAAATGGGAGGAAGTAGTGGTCGGTCCAAATGAGCTGTGTGGGATCTTTCAAGGTAATGTTGCAGTTAAGGGCGGTAATCCAGTCAAGGATTCTGCCCTTCGAGTGGGTGGGTTTGGAGCAGAGTTGTAACATTGGGGGAGGGAATCATGAACTAAGGCATTGGGTGCCACGCAAGCTACTTATACCAGTGTTAATGTCACGGCAAGAGCAGGACGCGGGCCCTCACCGGAAACGAGTCGATGATGCACGATGCCCTCTACTATGAAAAATGTTTCCGAAGCTGCAAGCAGGCTTATCGATATATCAAAAGATGAGGAACCCATGGGAGGTACATCCAGTATAAATACTGTTGTTCTTTGCAGGTCTGGACTCTTGGCAAATCTTGTACATCTCAAGATGCAATATCTCTTTGCCACAGCAAGAGTCATAGATGCAAATGTTTTAAGTCTCTACCCCGATATTGAGACGTGCTAGTTTCTGACATTAGAAGTACTCACAATTGCATCTAGCTTTGTTCCCAACTGCATCCTGAAGCTGCGCCAAATAGCCTCTCGCAGGAAAGTTGCATTTAGAATTGTTCCCAATTGCTCTTAGAATAGCCTCTCACCCAATCCCTATTGCATTTAGTAAATGATCCCAGTTGCATTCTGAAGTTACGCCCATTAGCCTCTCTAATGAAAATTGCATCTAGAAGTATCCTCAATTACATTTAATAATGTTCCCAATTGCATCTAGGTGTTGTGCCCAATAGTCTCTCTGAGGAAAATTGCATTTAGAAGTGTTCCCAATTGCATTCAGGAGTCGTGCCCAATAGCCCCTCGCAGGAAAGTTGCATTTAGAAGTGTTCTCAAGTACATTTCAACAGTGTTCCCAACTGCATTTAATAGTGTTCCCAATTGCATTTAGGTGTTAGCCCAATAGCCTCTCGCAGGAAAGTTCAATTAGAAGTGTTCCCATTTGCATTTAGTAGTTGCGCCCAATAGCCTCGAGTAGTGCTCCCAATTACATTAAGTATTGTTACCAATTGCACTTAAGTGCTGCGCCCAATCGCCTCTCTCAGGAAAGTTGCATTTAGAAGATCACACAATTCCATTTAGTAGTGTTCCCAACCACATTTAATAGCGCTCCCAATTGCATTTAGGTGTTGCGCCCAATAGCCTCTCTGAGGAAAGCTGCATTCTAGAAGTGTTCCCAATACCATTTAGCAGTGTACGCAACTGCATTTAATAGTGCTCCCAATTGCATTTAGGTATTGCGCCCAATAGCCTCTCTGTGGAAAGTTGCATCTTAGAAGCATTCCTAATACCAGTTAACAGTATTCGCAACTGCATTGAAGAGTGCTCCCAATTGCATTTAGGTGTTGCACCCAATAGCCTCTCTGAAGAAAGCTGCATTTAGAAGTGTTCCCAATTGTATTTCTGAAGCTGCCCCCAATAGCCTCTCTAAGAAACTGGCATTTAGAATTGTTCCCCAAAATTACAATTAGAAGCTGCGCCCAACAACCCCTCTGAAAAATCTCATGCTATTGGAAGGGTCTCCGGTCTGGAATGGGAAGGAGTTGGATATCACATCTCATGTTATAGGAAGGATCTCAGGTTTGAGCAGTTGAACCCTAAAGTGTGCCTAAAAGTGTGTCATCACCGACCTTAGAACTACAACCAGAAAACCCTCCTAAACCAATCTTAAAACTCGCACGAATCATGAGTGCACCCACTCCACCAGAATCAGTCAGAAACACCATCTCCGATCCGTCCTCCGTCCCTTCCCGCCTCTCCCAAACCCCCCCACCCTCTCTCGCACCCCCTGCTTTTCCCTTCTCCAAACACCAAGCAAGGGGGGCACGTTGGCGAGCCACCCACCCCAAGACCACTCATCCCCCGAACCCCACCCCCGACCCACCAGCATTACCCATACCCGTTCCCCTCCCTATCATACCTGACACACCCCACCCTGCAATCACCCAACTCCCGCCCTCCCCTTATACCCCTGCCACCATCCCCACTTGACCTCACCCCTTCCCCTCCCTAAAAACTGCACGGCTAGCCCTAGCAAGAACCGAAGCTGCCTCCCAATCACCCTCCGACCCCCCCACTCTCTCCCACACACCAGTCGCAGCAAGGAAACTAAAGAGGAAACGTTCTTGGTCCCCCTCAATCTCACAGCACTCCTCGCCCCCCCTATCTCGACCAATCACATCTATCCTGAAATCCCCCCTCTCCCCCGCGGCGTCCCCCCGCCTGAAACCCCTCTCCCTCGATTTCTCATCAGCTGCAACTGAAACTCCTAACCGTCAACATCCCTCTTTCAAATCCCCCCTCCAAGACCCGACCATCCTATCACACGCAGCATCCCAACCCCTCCCAAGGCCTGCCAATCTCTCTGCTCGCCCACTATTCCCATCTATCATCACCCAACCTACCCCCCCCCCAGACTCTCTACCACGGCACCCTCCACCTCCACCAACAAGATCATCCCCGACTGCCGATCTGAACTGCATCCTATTTAACGCCCGATCAATAGCAAAAAACAGACATTCCATCTTTGACCTCCTCACCTCTGACAAACCAGACCTAGTTTTCATCACTGAAACCTGGTTCTCTGACGACTTCGGCCCAATCGCCAACGAAGCCTTTCCCCCCCAACTACTCCCTCATCCCACTGAACCGTCCCTCCAGGGGAGGAGGGGTAGCACTCGTCTTCAAATCTCTCTTCCGCGCCTCAATCATCGATAACCAACCCTCCATCCCATCCTGCGAATCTCTCCTTGTTAAACTATCCCTCTCACCATCGCTCTCACATAGCTTCCTATTAATCTACAGGCCCCCAGGCTACGATAGACACTTCGCAAATAACCTTTGCGACTCTATTGCCACCCTGCAACTAAACCATCCCAACCTCACCCTTCTTGGAGACTTCAACATATGGCTCGACATCCCCACCAACCCTATGACATACTCCCTGGTTGACGGATTAGATGCAATTAACCTCCAACCCCACATAAACGGACCGACCCACTATAAAGGACACACACTCGATGCCATCTTTAGCTCCAACAACCTGATTCAGTTAATGCCGCCCACCCCTATCATCTGGTCTGATCACTTCATTCTCTCTTTCACCATCCACTCACCCGAACCCCTCCCCTTACTCATATCCGAACCTCCGAATATAGGCAAATGCTGGAAGAAACTAATAATCACCCC
This sequence comes from Ambystoma mexicanum, assembly GCF_040938575.1. NCBI lineage: Eukaryota > Metazoa > Chordata > Amphibia > Caudata > Ambystomatidae > Ambystoma > Ambystoma mexicanum. Next base: position 94,115,131 of record NC_090922.1, read on the forward strand.
AGACTTAGCCGAGGCTCTCCTCCAGTCTCCACCACCATCCTGCCCTCTCAACAACCATCTCACCCCTGAGGCCCTTGATTCATGGCTTAGTGCACCTCTGATGCGCCTCACCCCCTCCTGCAAACCATCAACCCGCCGTGGCCCTTTCCCCGGATGGTTCACTCCTGAGCTGAAGACCACTAAACGACTATACAAACACCTAGAACGCAGATGGCATAAAGAGAAAACCCATGAGAGCAGGACCACCCTGGCCCGACACCTGTATCGGTACAAAGCCGAAATCCGGAAAACAAAAAAGGCCCACTACAACTCCCGAATCCTAAACTGCAAAAACCCAAGTAAAGAACTCCACAAAATTATCTCCGAATTCACCAATCCAGCTTGTAACACAACCATCCCGACCGCATCGCAATCACTCTGTGACTCACACTCCCTCCACTTCTACTCCACGGCTATAGAAAGGACAAATACTCTAACCTCCAAACTAGCACTCTTACAGCCACTAGACAATCCTCAGCCCGTACCACCCAACCCATCAGCGCCAACCTCCACGCAACCAACGTTCGACTCCTTCAGTCCATTAACAACAGAACAGTTTCTCAAACTCCTATCTGCCCGCAAACCTTCCGGATCCCCATTGGATCCATGCCCAGCCACTACCCTTAAAGAAATCTTTGCCTCCACCTGCGCAGGAGAACACGCAAGATCTATCATAAATGCTTCCCTCTCTTCCGGTACTTTTCCAGACGCATTCAAATTGGCGCACGTCAAACCCCTGATTAAAAAACCCTCGCTCGATCCGCTCGAGCCCAAAAACTACCGCCCCATATCAAACACCAGATTCCTCGCCAAACTCATTGATCGAACCGCCTACTCTCAACTTAACGCCTTTGTTGAAGCCAACAAACTCCTAGACCCCGCCCAATCAGGCTTCAGAACTTGTCACGGAACTGAAACCACCCTAACCTCTATCTGGGACGACCTTAAAATGACTGCTGACTCCGCGGGATACGCCGCACTAATCCTCCTCGACCTATCAGCCGCCTTTGACACGATCAATCACTCAATACTCCTTGATCGCCTCCACTCCCTAGGAATACGTGGAACCGCCCTCAAATGGATAGCCTCATTCCTCAAAGACAGGCACCAAATAACGACACTCTCCAACTTTACCTCCCAAGCCCGACCAGTCGACACAGGAGTCCCACAAGGAGCATGTCCATCTGCCCTCCTCTTCAATCTCTACCTGACCACCCTCCCACCGATAATTCGTGCACACAACATCCTATGTTACAATTACGCCGACGACACACAACTAATTCTAAAATTCCTGAACACGAGTCCTAACTCGCGACCAGACCTGGCATCCTGCCTCCTTGACATTGAACGCTGGATGACCCAAAACCACCTCCTGTTAAACCCCTCCAAAACAGAAATCATGGTGTCCGGCAACCCAGATCTTCTCCCGCACCCTCTACCCTGGCCAACCGCCATGGGCAACTCACCAATACCCTCCAACACAGTGAAAAATCTTGGATGCACCCTTGACTCTGACCTAACACTCTCGCGCCAAGTCAACAATGTCTCAAAGTCCTGCCACTACCACCTCAAAAACCTCAGGCGCGTCTTTCCATATCTATCATTTCCTAACAGAATCTCTGTGGTACAATCAATCGTCATCGCACGGCTGGACTACGGCAACCCCCTATACCTCGGAATCCATGCCTACCAAATGAACAAACTTCAAAGAGCACAAAACGCAGCGGCCAAAGTGTTACTTGCGCTTGGTCCAAGAGACCACGTATCCCCAGCCCTCAAGACACTGCACTGGCTTCCAGTAGCCCGTAGGGTAGCTTTCAAAACCTTATGCCTCACCCATCGAGCAGTACATAAAACTGGACCGCAATATCTTCAAGAAAAACTAATAGCTTATCACCCCACTCGCACCCTCAGATCAAGCACAGCCGGCCTCCTAGTAATTCCTAAGACTAACTCAGTCAGGTTAGGCGGAGCATCATTCTCAGCCCTAGCCCCAACCCTGTGGAACTCTCTCCCACCCCACATCAGGCTAACCGAGGAGCTAACAGCTTTCCGCAAACTACTGAAAACCTGGCTCTTTCCGTAAACCAACCGGTTCCGTGCTAGCATCATCATAATAACACCGACCCAGCGAAGCACCTAAAACGATACCAAAAGCAAAAAAAAAAAAAAACGGATTGTATCAAATGTTCACAAAAGAAATTAAAACGAGTAATGTAGATCTAAACAGTGAAGTCAATAACACAAATTGATCACTGGACAAAAGAAAAATTGAGTGTGGACGAGCTTGGAAAGCCGATGAGTGGGGTGAACGGATAAGTGAGAAGGGCAAATGAATAAAGTTGATTCTAGACAAGTATAAATGAATGTGGAGGATGAAAGCGGTTGACAAGTGCGTCTGGAAGACGGTTGGGTCTGGAGACCCGATGAATAATACGAGCAAAATCAATGGGAGTGACGGATGAGTATGTAAACCAATTGACTGTAGAAAGCGGGCCGAGTATGGAGAGCAGCTATGTGTAGAAAGTGACTGTGGAGGGCGGATGACTGTGGGGGACGAATGACTGTAGAGAGCGGATGGCTGTGGAGAGCGGATGACTGGGCAGGGCGGATGACTGGACAGGGCGGTTGACTGTAGAGGGCGTATGCCTGTGGAGCATGACTGTGGAGCGCGGATAACTGTGGAGGGCGGACGACTGAACAGGGCGGATGAATGTGGAAGGTGGATGCCTGTGGTAGATGACTGTGGAGAGCGGATGTCTGTGGAGGGCGGATGTCTGTGGAGGGCGGATGACGGCGGAGGGCAGATGAGGGCGGAGGGCGGATGACGGCGGAGGGCGGCGGAGGGCGCATGACGGCGGAGGGCGGATGACTGCGGAGGGCAGACGCCTGTGGAAGATGGGTGTGGATGGCGGAAGACTGTGGAATGCGGATGCGTGTGGAAGATGACCGGGGAGGGCGGATGACTGTGGAAGGCGGATGACTGTGGAGGGCGGATGACTGTGGAAGGCGGATGACTGTGGAGGGCGGATGACTGTGGAGGGGCGGATGCCTTTGGAAGATGAGTGTGGATGGCGGATGACCGTGGAGGGGGGATGACTGTGGAGGGGGGATGACTGTGGAGGGGGGATGACTGCGGAGGGCGGATGACTGCGGAAGGCGGATGACTGTGAAGGGCGGTGAGCGTACAGAGCGAACGAATATGAAGAGCCAATAAATGTGGTGGACAGATGAATGTGGAGAACACACGAGTGTAGAATGCGGCTGAATGAATATGGAGAGCACATGAATGTAGAAAACGGTTGAGTGTAATGAGGGGAAGAACATGGACCGCGGAGGAGCTTAGGGAACGGCTGAGTACAGCTATCGGCTGAATCTGACGAGCGACGGAATGTAGCGAGCGGCTGAGTATCGCAAGCAGCTGAGTATGTCGGGCGACCGAGTGTAGTAAGCGGCTGAGTATGGCGAGAGAACGGGTATGCGTCGATCGGACGAGAAATAAGAGCGAGAAAACGAGTGTACACAAAACAGTTAAGTACATTGTACGGAAGAGTGAACGGAGCTGATGAATGCAGAACTGACAAGTGGCGGATGAGCATCTGATGCGATTGAGTGCGTAACCGATGAGCCTGGGGAGCGGGTGAACGCACGAAACAAATGAATGAATGGACCAGAGCGCATGATTAGCGTACTCCTCCATGCTAGATGGAGAGGAGTACGCTATACGGAAGAATTCGCCGACCCGATGAATAGTGCATAAGAGCAGATGAGAAACAAAACACATCGCACGGACCGGACCGGTCTGCGTAATGTGCAGACTTTGATGTGGAACGCAAGGAACCGTTGTAAGAGCATACTTCATTTCACACCCCACGCTTACTCTCTCCTTACACCACCACTCAAGTAGAACACAGATACTATGACACCATTCGGTATATCTGTTCTCATATCAACATCCGCCGCTCACTCCCCATCACTCTAAGTAAACACTGCTGGTTTCTCACCCCCAGCTAAGCGTTCTCGTCAGGCCTAACGCTGCCGCACGCGGACTGGATAATCCTGCCAGACCGAACACATACTCCTGATTCCTCAACCACCACACCTATCGCTAGGAAGCAGCTACCACAGAAATTCCGCACCAGCTGCACACATACCTGGTGCGCACACGCACCCTTGACCCTCTCTAATCTCTCCACTGACCCGAACCTCGGTTCCCAAGGGCGTTCAACCTACCAGCGCCTTCAGACCATACCAATGGTATATAAGGCGCTATATAAATGCAAAATAACAATAACAATAACATTTCTCTTTACCTAACAGTGAAGGCAAGTTGTGGGGTCTAAGCTGGACCAGGTCCATAAAGGAAATCCTTGGAATAGTAAACTCATGTAGCATTTTGAGGAGTTACTGTCACAATCTACTACAGATACCCTCTTTCCATGCCAACATTGGAGCATTCACCCATACTCCTACGTCCCCTCCCCTTTCCTCCATACTTATGGGACATTCCTCTGTCCTGTGGGACGGGACCTGTCCCACAGGACGGAGGAATGTCCCATAAGTATGGAGGAAAGGGGACTATGGACTAGGAGTAAGATGGTCACTACGGTGAGTAACCTGGTTACTTGATCATCCAGCCTAAACACCATCTTTCTCTTAACTTCAGTAAGGGTGCTGAAGTGAAGTTCATAATTACTTGATACAATGTGGAAGTCAGCGTGTGTATGAACACTTCCATCAATAGGTTGAGCTCCACGGGAAAAGGTTCATGCAGGACCAATCTACTCTTGAACTGTTTATATGTGGAATGTTTAAGTTTGGTGAATGAATCAAGCTCTTTATTATGAAGTTGGAACCTCTCTATTAGAGGTTGAAAGCTCACCAAACGACCCTGAGATCACATTGCCCATTTCCATTGTTCCTTGATTTACCCATTGTGGAAATATCCCCAACCTTTAAGTTTCAGACATATGCATAGTATTCCTAAGTGGGGCTGCTGTAACTTTGACCTTCCAACCCATGACGTATGTTACAACCTTCCTAGCTTAAAAAAAAAAGTTTGGAAGAAGCTTGTGGCAATCTAGACCTCTTTGATATGCAGATGAGTACCTGGAGTGGTGAGTTCTAGTCCATCAGAGCTATTTTATGTTTTAAATGCATTCTGGAGCAGCCCCCGTGTATTCATTTGTCAGCCACTACAAACTGGGAGGCCCAATAATGACTGTGAACATCTGACAAATCAATACCCCTCCCAGACTGATCAATAGAAAGTTTTTTAATGCACACAGAAAAGCCTTTTCCACCCAAAGGATCTTCCACACCAACACCTTTATTTTATCATATTCACAGTGGAATTTATACTATAGTGTAACACATAAAATAGTCTAGGCGGAAATATCTTGAAAACGTTTGCTCCCCCAAGAATTGAGGCTGGTAGTTAACCAATACCTCATCTTCCTGTAATTTGGTTAACACAGGTTAAAAGTTATTTCCTTTAAATTCTTAATCTGTACAAATTCGAAATCCCAAAATATTTAAGGGAGTCTCTTAATATTCATAATAGTCAGTTTGCAGGTATTGCTTTATGCCCACCAGTCACAGGAAATATTTAACTTCTCAAAGTTGATGTTTATACCGCTGAATCCGCCAAATTCCTTTTTCTCCATTACGCTTGGAAAGCCTAGGATCACACAAGAAAAAGTAATCTACATGTAATGAGATTCAGTTCTCCCAATCACCCAGCCGATCAAACTTAGTCCCTGTTGATCCACTGTAATTGCTACCTCCAAAAGCCTATTTGCTAATACCTTGGTTTCCTCGCTAGTTTAGAGAGATTGGGCATTACGATGAGCAAGAGTTGGATGGCTAAACGTTTGTGCACACCACAACTATAGTGGCTGACCACAACTTTCTGGGCAGTTCTTTCACATTCCTTACTTTTAAGTAAAGCAAGAATAAATGCTTACTAACTTCCTACCCAGCCTTTTACACAGTTAAAGTGGTACCCTATTAAGGCCAATGGAGTCATGCCTGTCTGTATTTCTGCTATTGCCCCTTCAATTTCTTTCACCATAATATCCCTGTCTAAATACTCTAATTGATCAGCGTTCTCGCGTATTACTGCCCGTTCCCCTCCACATGCCTCCCCATAAAGCTGCTGATCAAAAAAGAAGCACAACCTCTGCTAATTGTCCCCCAATGATACAGTCCCTTTCATCTTGTGCTAAGATCACTCTAAGCTGTCCAAAACAATCTTTACGTCTTTCAAACCAGGCTAACAATTTACCAGGTATGTCCTTCATTTTAAACACACTTGTCACATCCCTAGAGGCCTGATTGGCCTTATCGGTTGCAACTGGCTTGTATTGCGCCATCACCTTCATCAGCTCTCTATCCATCCCTGTGTGCCATTTTCTCCCCTTAGCCCCACTTCTCGTTCCATTTACATAAATCTGAAATGTCCCTCTGCAAATCAATAATCTTTTTCAAACTCTAGGTCACAGTACATAGTATAAAAAAAGTTATTGAACCTAGATGGGGTTGAGTGGACCCTGGAATAATACGAAAAGCACCTCTCATCTGAATGTAATCCCCACCAAATGTCCCTCAACCGGAGTAAAAGTCATAAATCTATTTTCCAAGAAACCCCTATTTCTTGTGTCTGCTTCAAAGTCTGTGACTTAATTTAAGTCATTATCCCGCTACCCTGCTATTATGAATTCAGACTCCTTTATTTAATAATGCTTGAGTGTCCTGTAGTTTATCAAGCCTCATTTGGGGATGAGTGGGGGGCGGTGAAGTGACGCATATACAATAAGAATAGTTATTGATTTTTCCCCACAGTTCCCTCAACACTAACATATTCCTGCCTCTGACATATTTTTGCAGCAGTGATATGTCCAAGGGAAGACTCTTTCGGATTAGCATCGCTACTCCAAGTGAGCTGCGAAAAAACATAAATGCTCAACCACCACAATTTCCAGCCAGCTGGATCTGCTGAAGCATTACTTTGTCTGTGTGGTGTTAGGCTAAAATATGGACTACTTTGCCATGTTTGATTCATCTTAGTTCTTCATCACCCCCCCCTTCTTCCCTTTGACCTTTCTTCCTACTATTTACTTTATCCCTAATCTCTCTACCTCATCCTTCACCACCCCCCTACTCTTCTCCTATGCAAATATTGTTTTTTGGTTTGATTCATGTATATTGTTGCTTCTACTATTCCATGCTTGATGTATCCTTGTTAAACTGTAAAGCGCCTTGAATTAAGGTGCTATATAAATACAAATAACTAATTCATATTCGAGGCCCGGCATGTGAGCAGGTTTATGCTGTCGTAAGTCAACCGTGCTCTGTGTCATTCTTTATTTTTTCTATCATTCTGATTTTATTTACTCTGGACCACTGTACAAGGCCTCTGATAGAGGTGGTGGCAACCCGACACCCTCAACCAGAAAATGCCCTTACCTCCCCCTCAACAAGAAGAATCGGTCACCACCGTAAAAAGACTAATATTAAGTGCAAACAGTAACTATACCACTGTAAGAGCCCTTCCCCACTCTAGTCTACTGACACAGCTAATTTCATCCAATTACATCCTTGGCCTCTCGGTTGCCTAGCTCAAGGTTGATCCTCTGTCTCACAGCAGAACTGGGGTTTACCAGATGTTGTCCTTTACATCTCTCAAGATCTACCTTTGTAGAAATGCACCTTTGTTAACTAATTCGATCCAGTCCCAGACAGCTTTAGGCTCATTAGACAAACTAGTGGCCTCTTCCACCACAACCTCAGGAGCAGCTGGATACATCATAGCACACTTAATATTTCTTAATGTAGTTTTCACTTGACCATTTCAAAGGACTGCAGAGCCTTTTTCACAGCTCTCATGAAGTCCAGGAAAATCGCAACCCTGGAGCCATACACTTCCAAGGTCCCCTTCTTGCTATCTACAGGATTGCTTCTTTGTCTCTGTTGTTTAGGGGTTTAGCAACAGTAGCTCTAGGTGTTCTGCCAAAGTGTTGCAGGTTCTGTAAAAGGATCCCCGGGCAAGACTAAGGCAGCTGACCCTTATAGGGAGGAGGAAACCCCCACTCCAGTTTAGCTGGCAGTAAGGATCTATCACTCTATCAATAAACCTACAAGAGCTATTCCACAATGACACAAACACAACTGTACCACAACCAGAGATTTACATGGAAGAAAACCAAAACGCCAGTCAGAAGACAACACCGATAATAAAGCACAAACCAAATGATTCCATAAAAATCCACTGCAACCTAATCAACGCAAGATCAATGTCGGAACACTGAACAGAGATCTTCGACCTGCTGTGCGACAACAGTATCGACATCCTATTCATCACAGAAACATGGCTGGACCACAACTTCAAAATCACACTCCAAAGCTGCCTCCCCATCAACTTCAAATGCCTACAGTTAAACAGGAAAGGAAAAAAAGGAGGAGGCCTTGCAATAGCATTCAAAGAACACCTGAAAATAAAAACAGACTAACCTCTAAACATCGAGAACTGCGAATCCATGGTCATACACTTATCAGCGAACCCAAAAACAAACATTAAATTCATATTGGTTGACAGACCACTGACATACGATGCAACCTTCGTCGACAACTTCATAGAAGCCATCACCAACATAGCCATCCAATGTGAACATCTGATAATCCTGGGGGACTTCAACATATAGTTTGAAGAAAAACACACCAACTCACAAAGTTCACTTGGCACCTACCAACCATGAAACTACAACAACAAATCAAAGGAGCAACACACATGGCAGGGCACACTGGACACAATGTTCGCCAACAAAAAACGTATCACCACTGATACGGATTCTTTGGAACTATCACCTCAACCCGTTTGTGATCACGCTAGCAACTAAAGATACCAATCAGCCCCTCAAACTCCCAACTACCACAAAAAGATACTGGAAAGCCATCCAAGTGAGAAACCTAATAGAACAACTGGAGCTGACAAAACCATCCGCGACCGAGCTGGAGAAGGCAGACCTAGACGGAAAAACTGACCTATTACATAAATGGATTGCTGATAAAAATCGATGGCATCTTCCTGGAAAAACTGTTTACCCACTCAAGAAGAAGAGCATTGGCAAAATGATTCACCCCAACACTAAGCAGAATGAAAAGAACAAGAAGAATCTGGAATTAGAATGGAGGAAAGAATAGGACCAGGGTAAGAAAACTCAGTTCCAGTGACAAATCCGATCTTACAAGAAGGAAATTCAAAAAGCAAAGAAAAGGCATCAACACCCAAAAAGAAATGGTCAACATCATAAACGAAATGAGGAATCCGCCAGGTTGCGACAACACTCCGATACCTTCACAGAAACTATGAAACAAATTAGCAGACCATTTCAAAAATAAAATCAACATCCGACAAATCATACAAAACAGACCCACCAATCCTAACATACACCCAACCGGAATCCAAAGAACAGCCGGAGCACAAACTCCAAAACTTTGCACAATTATCGATGGAGACATTTGTGAAGCTGGTAAAACATAGCAAAAAAGCGGGCTCGCCCACGGATCCCTGCCCCCAGACATCTACAAATGAATCCTCATACAAGGAACACCATCAGAGTATTAAAGAAATCTCTTGAATCTGTCACTTGCGACAGGGACCCTAACACGATCCTTCAAATCAGCATATATTAAACCACTCCTTAAGAACACAAGTGGCGATGTGGAAGACCTCTCCAACTACAGACCTATTTCAAACATCCCCCACCGGCAAAACTCCTAGAAACCTATGTATACAAACTAACCTAGGAGCAGGTAGAAAAACACCAGTTGCTGGACCAAGCACAAGTCAGCTTCAGACTCGCGAGAGGAACAGAATCAGTACTCCTATCCATCTGGGAGGACCTAAAGACAAACGCTGACTTCAACACAACCTCAGCCCTGATTCTGCTTGACCTCTCGGCAGCATTTGACACAGTAAGCCGTGACCCCCTCATCAAGAGATTAGAAGCTATAGGTATAACAGACTTGGCTCTACTCTGGATCATTCCTAGCAAACAGAACAGAGACCGCCTGGATAAAGCCTTTCAAATCTGCTGTACTGCAGCATCTACCAAACCCTGCTAATCAAGATCTTCAAAAAATACTATTTTTCGTGCTACAACTATGCAGACGACCCGCAAATCATCTACAAAATAGAAGTTGCACAAGAACACTCAACTCTAGGAGAATGTCTCAAAGAAATATACAACTGGATGAATGCCAACAACCTAAAAATCAACCCAGGAAAGACAGAAATCATGACTATTTCCAAAAACCAACACCTACATACCAAGGTCAACAGTGTAGGGAACTGCGCCCACAATATCAAGTGTTGTCAAAAACCTGGGAGTCCTAATGGACACTAGAACCAAACGCAATAATTAAGAAATGCTTCTTCCTCCTCCACTCAACAAAAAGAATCCTACCATTCTTGTCCTTCAGCCACAAAACACTGGCAATCGTCGCCCTCCTCATGTCAAGAATCGACTACGCCAACAGCCTCTACATCGGACTGCCAGAACACCTGCTGAAGAAAACGCAACGCTCCCAAAACGCAGCGGCCCGACTCCTCCTCAAACTATCTAGAAGAGACCACATCACACCAGTGCTAGAAATGCTACATTGGCTTCCAATCAAACAATGTATCACTTTAAAAACAATGTGCATAACAAACAGGGTAATCTGCGGCCAGAGAGCAGAATTCCTACAAAAGACAATAACTATCTACAAGCCGACAAGATTCCTTAAATCAAGCAATGAAATCCGCCTGTAACCAAAGCCATTCGCCAGGAAAAAACTTGGGGGCTCCTCTTTCTCCCACCTGGCAGTAAAAACCTGGAACATCCTCCCGAAAGAAATACGAAACACCAAAGACCACCTAAAATCCAGAAAATTACTAAAAACCTGGCTCTTCAAGGCCTCGGAACCAGACAGAAACAACAAACAATAAAACCAACAATGCAAAGAAAGCCAGTTGACCGAACCCATGACGTTACAGATAACACCTAGAACCGACAGAGAGGGCGACCACCCACAAGAACTAAAGAGACAATGCAAGGTGGAACCGACCATGAACAACAATCCAATCAGGACAGAACAATAGCTAACAAGGCCAACACAAACGGGCACAACCATCAACCTTACCCACTACCAAGAATCCCCTGAAAGACACGACATGAACCATGTGCAAATCCCATGACAAAACAATTGTGTCCGCACTATCCAACTACTACCTCACTCTCAGAAGACAACCATCCTCAAACCAACCCCTCAATACAAGCTAACCCACCAGCCAAAATGAGACCACTAGCGCCACACTAAGAAACCCACACCCAAGCTAGTAAATAGAAGACGGAATGCACCAGACTGATTTACACGAAATCCTAGCAGTATTCCTGGAGATTTATTGACTTCCAAATGACTAACCCAATACACACATCAAAATCATCTGAGACATAGTTATGGTGATTCACTTGCGTCAATCCAGACATGCTGGTAAGGACAGAACCATACCGCATTGCACACAGACATAGCTATGCGTATGGGCACAGGTCACAACTAGAAAGATCGACTGGGACCAGATTGCATCGGGCACAGATTGGGATGTAGGGGCTGGTTTGAGTAACAACGAAGATAGAGTTGTAGAGATTAACTAGCGCAACATATGGACAGAGAGATGAGACGGCCTTGTCGTGCTGAAACTAGATCACAGTAAGGAAGAAATGTCTAAATCTCAAAATACACACACATGGATGTGCGTTTCTCCAGACAACAATGCTAATAACCAACCTACTAAAACCTCTCCCCTCCTCATACATTTCTCAAACCCTAACTAAACCCAACCATACCTCTTAAACCACAACAACCCTGCACACACTTCACTACACCGCAACAACAAACACACCACACAGAACCTTACACAACAGCACATAACGGACTCCAACCGGATACCAGACCAAAAAGCTCAGCGAACGGTGTTAACCAAACTGAAGCAGCACATTACAGCTCTCTTGCTCTTTCTCCAAACTTTGTCCTAATAACGTGCCCTAAACCTATCCCCCTTATATTTCAGATTCGACAGAGCACAAGGGGACCAGTACGGTGGTGATGGTGTGCGGTATAAACATCCTTTACCATTAACATTTACTCTTTTCACCCAACAGGGTAGCAATCTTATACTGTTTCAGAGCCCAGAAGACGTCTCTTCTCGTCTGATTATGATTCTGAGTTTTGCTCTGCTACAATGGATTGGGTTTGGTTGTTCACCTTGTGTGGAATCAAAGCATGTGTCTCCCCCCACCGCTCCCCCCAGCCACGTACACATACAAATACAACCCTTGCACCTCTCCAGGTAAGGTGTTACATCATAATGTACTCACTGGAACTGCAACACTTTCACGATAGCACATATTTATAAAGAGATAGAGAAGAGAACAAAACAGAATGGCATCATTGAAAAGCAAAATGCTTTAGCACAACACTTTCATATTAGTATCTCTACGTGCTGACTAACATATAAAATACATTTCACAAATATAAAAGCCCTTGATGTTCTCTCACTAAAATGTTCCAACAAATAACCTTTTTTTAATCTCTTCAAAAGCCAAAAGGCACTGTTTATCCTCACATGTGAGCATAGCTCACAATTCTCTTTAAGAAAGGCCGAAAGCCTTATCCATTTTCCAACACCAACTAAGCCATCAATCATCTATCATCTATCAGGAAAAAGACAGCATTTTAGCATCATATTAATTAAAACAAATCCCAATGCAATATTATGAAATGCAGACTTCTGATAGAAGAATAGCATCTGCTGTGAATTGTCTGACCTGTCTGTGGGACAGCAACTCATCTCACCTTGTCCCATCTAATGTGCCAGCCCAGTACCTGGGATTTCATGGCGCTTATATATGGAAACCGCCTAATTACGAAACGTGCATGTCACTGAATGGGCAGTTTCTTTGCTTCGAATGCAAATCTATTTTACATGGAGGTTAAACCCTTCCCTTAGTGTGTGATGTATATAAATATTCTATATTAGCACATCCCTTTTTAGTACAGGGATAAAATAACATTTCTTAGTGTCTTGTGACAATTCGGCTAGTGGCAACAAGCTCGAAAGCATCTCGCCTTGTTATCAATTTTCAGCAAGGTGCTCTGAGTAATTCTCATCACCTTACTAGTTTTAGCTCGATGCACTGAATGTCTAGCTTCATTATTACGGCAAAGCAAAACGTGCTGAATGGCATTGTGCTACTATGTAGGAAGTCGAGGCCTTTTACACAGCGCCCTGGCTTCATCAGCAAACTGCTGTTTTACCTTTTGTTCATGCAGGGAATAAAAGCAAATTTGCTTGCATGGCTTGCTGCTCAATTTGTCAGCAGAACTAAATTTGTGCACACATTTGCATGCATATATGTATAAAGACTACGCACTTCACTAAAATGAATGGTTGCATGTAGCAATGAATGAAAAAACACTACAATGCTACCTCTACAAAATTAGGCTTAAATAGGCCAATACAGGCCTCTAGCGCTTTGAGTGCTTCTTGCTGTTTAAAGCTTGAAGAACAATGTAGATCGTTCTCCAAGTGTATAGCGCTTCACTACTCTCTAAGCGCTACATTCTACTAACATTACCTTCTACTTACGGGCCTTTTTCTGTCCTATGCTAGTTACTTATGTGAGGGAAATTCTGGCATGTCATGGTATGTCCTGTTCTCCTTCTCTATCCAGTTAGGGCAGAATGAGTGCCCACACATGACCAGTGAGGGGACGGTGTCACTGGCACCCTGTGTGCCCTTTCCACTGAACAGGTAAAACTTCGACAGCCCCTCGGCTCTCGCGGGAAGGCAGACTATCCGGATGTTGCTGTCCCACGATCTTCCTTTCTGAGTCTTCCACTTGTTCCTCCAATCACTGGTCAAATGAGCCTCTGCCTCACCAACACCTTGTGCAGATCTTCCCACAGCATACCAACATCTGTTCCCTTCTCATCTATGTTCATCTCTATCGCATCTCTTGACTCTCTGATGGCCTTCAGGATACCATTGACTGAATGCGACATAATTCTGCTGTTAGTCCTAGCTGGTGTGTCTGCAGCTGCACCAGAACTTGGTGGAGGTTGACAGGTGGACATTGTTTAGGGGTTTATCTTGGTCTTTTGGCCCGTTATCTTCAGTCTGTGCCTGGCCATAAAAAACAGATCACCAGCTTGACCTGTAAACACACAAAAAGAAAAGAGGGCCCGCCTAGAAATGCTTCCCTCCAGTCAGTTGACACCATATGATAGGGCCTCCAATACCATTTGTTTCTCTTGGATGGCGAGTGCCTCCCTTGGGTCCTGTGCCGGGGGAAAGCAGCTCCCCCTCTTGCTTCACTTTCATTTGTAGTCCGACTATCTGCAACCTCCATAGGGAGGGTTGATTAATCCCCATCAACCTCTCGCAGCATGCCAGTGCCTCCATGCGGCCTCGACAGTGCACCCCTTTAATACAAAGTTTGTTTTGGGGCCCCACAGAGACCCTCGACTTCTCTGGTCTCCCCTGTCGCTCCTCATTGTCCTTCCCTCCAGCAGCCACCCAGAGTCCTCTCTGAAATCGGTCACCATCCCTCGTCCCCAGTCTGAGATGCCGAATTAATACGGCAGGACCTCTGTGCTGTCTGTGCGCCTGTCCTCTCTTTGTTGGCTTTCCCCCTTCTTGGAGGTGGCACTCGATGAACCCTCCGCATCCTGTAAGGCCTTTCGTGGCCACCTTCAGGGCCTGCTGGAGTTCTGGGGTTCCTTCTGCCTGAAGTAGCCCCCCTGGAGTCGGGTGTGCTAGCAGAGGTCTTGGGAAAACGCACCATGATGCAGTCTGGCATCCTTCTCCAGAAGGATGTCCTGCAGGTGGCACCAAAGGTCTGAGAAGCCCAGGGCCAATGCCCAGATGGACAAGAGGTTGGACAGCAATTTCAGGCTGTCCGACAAGGATACAATCCTCCTTGCCTCCGTTACGCTCACCTGGCTCCCACAGAGGCGTCGATATGGACTGGACTGCTGCGACCTCCACCAATGTGACGCGTAGGGCCGAGATGACGGACTAGCTTCGTTTGCTTGGCCCGTCGGAATATTCTTCTGAAGATTTGAAAAGATGGGCTCTCCATCCTGCATTGAGCGCAGGGGCGCGTAGATAACCAGTTGCTTCACTGGCTCGAAGGAATTGGTGAGTTCCAGGACAATATTGGCTCCGATATGCTCGGCAAGACGCCGTAAGTATGTAGTTCGTAAGAGTTCAAATGCCTGACTTTCACTCTTGTCCGATTCCTTGCAGGTTGCAGCTTGACCCTACTGAAGAGTTCCTCGTGGCAACCGGTAATGTTCTGGTAAGGGTTTGTATTATCCAAAATAGTTCGAAAAAATAATGTCCATATGTAACATGTTGCTTTCTCCCTTATTCAGGCGCTGAGACAAAGTATGAAGTTTCGGGGAATAATGCCTCTGGCGGTAAAATCAGTTAAGTCTTTTGTGGTGAGGAGGGTTCCCCTTGTTAGTCCCTTTTTTCACCTTGCTGTCCTTTTGTTTCCCCTTAGGGGCTGGGGTTCGGCTAGGATGCAGTGGAATCTGCGCCGACCTGTGGAGAAGAATAGTACCCCCGGTGGTAAAATCAGGTAAGTCTATGGGGGGTATTCCTCTGTGTATTCCCTTGGCTCACCTTGCTGTTCTTGTCTTCTCCTTAGGTGCCGGAGTGCGGCGGGAACATGCAGAGGATGCGGTGAAATGTGAAGATGCAGCGAAGGCCGGTGAGTTCAGCGCGGCGCTGCAGCAGGCGAGGCGACACGCATAAAATAATTTCTTTCTTCCAGCTCGAAGGCGCGATGGATCGGGAATTCAGGTAAGGATCAAAGGTATTGCTCTTGTTCTAACCTTTCTCCTTCTTTCTCCCTTTTTCTAGCAGCTCAAAACTCAAGGCAGGCGTGGCAGAAGACTGGATGCAGACTTGCAGGCACGGTGAGCATTACGCTGCTGGATGCAGAATAACGCAAAGCGTGTGCTGCTCTTCGGGCGTGGTTTAAATAGCCTTCAAAGTGGTCCCAGGTAAGTATTCCTCCCCAGCACAGCCCCACCGAGTAAAAAATAGTCCCTAGGTAAAATAGTCCCTTCCAAGCCTCGTTTGGCTTGGAGCTCTTGCAGCATGGTCTGCATCAGGTAAGTTTGCAGCATGGTCTGCATCAGGTAAGTTTTAATCTGAGCCTGGGGCCTATGGCACCAGGACTGCACCCAAATAGCCCCTAGTGGGGGTTGTTGGGCTTGCTTGCGGTAACTTGATGCCTGCTACCGTGGTTGCTGGACTTGGTCTGGGTTCCCGGGGGTAAGCATCATGACAGCCTCCCACCCGCAGCCCTATTCCTCTTTGGTGGCGGAGGCCTCCTTGTATCCTAAACGATCGCCTTTGTCCGCGGGAGCCATCTCCAGTTGCCTCTCCAAGGAGGACAAAGTCCTTGAGTCCTTGGGACAGCAATGTTACTCCATCTCAGGACTGCATCTGCAGCAAGCCAACACCGGTGCCCTCTTGGCTGCTGCTAATCAGAAGCTGTGGCAGGAGCTCGTGGAATTTCTGCCCAGCCTCCTTTCAGACAAGCAAGCCTCCTTCAAGGCCCGTCTGGCAGATTCCCGGGCCATTCTGCAGGAACTCATGGAGCTTTCGGTCTTCCATATCGACACAGCCATCAGAGGACTTTACCTGGACGTAGAGATGAGAAGGACAGCGTGGATGCGTGCCACTAAGTTTTCATCTGACGTGTGGGAGCGGATCTTGGATTTGCCCTTTGGGGGCGTGGATCTTTTTCATTCATCCACCGATGATGAGTTGACAAAGAAGAAAACCTCCACTCAAATTGCCAAATCTGTGGCCATCCTAACAAAAACAGGTCAGAAATCTTTCCCAGGGGAGGATCAAGTTCAAGCCCCATGCTTTCTCCAGCTTCAAGGCGTTCCAGCCTGACAGGTTGCCCTGTGACAACTGGAGGAAGCAGCAGCAGACGTTTTGTGTGTTTTTCCGCCCTCCCTCCTTTGCACTTGTCTCTGATGCCAAGAAGCAGTGACATCCAGGTTGAGGCACACAGCTTGCCTGTCGAAGACCATTTAGCTCTGTTTCAGGACTCCATAAAGCTTCTTTTCAGCAACCTTCCTTTGCCTCTACCATCTTCTCCTCCTCTTTGTCAGATTGGGTCCCTGGCTCTTTTACAGGAGGTTCTTTCGCTCTTGTAGATGCAGGCGATAGAACCGGTTCCTTTAGTAGACGGGGGCTTCCGTTCTATTCCAGGATTTTTGCGGTACCCAAGAACAACCATGCTGGCCTGATGATAGTCCTGGACCTGTCACTTCTAAATCTGTCTTTACCACTGGAACGCTTCAAGGTGATTACTACTGCGCACATAGCCGAGTTTGTGTGCAGGAGACTGGATGTGGTCCCTGGACCTCAGGAATGCGTACTTGCGCGTTCCCATCTACCAACTGCATTGGAAGTTTCTATGCTTCACGATTATGTCATACCACTTTTAGTTCAAGGTGCTGCCTTTCGGCCTGAACTCGGCCCCTTGTGTTTTCATGAAGTTGATGAACGCAATGGCAGGCCTTCTCTGCTTGGAGGGCCATTATGTTTAACTTTTTTTGATGACTGGCTAGTGAGGCTGGGGTCACCCGAAGGGGTGCTGCACTCCTGCTAGAGATTGGCAGATATCCTTCGTCAACTAGGGTTCTCCCTCAATCAGAGGAAGTCTCAGTTGTACCCATCTCAGGAACTGGTCTTCCTAGGAGTGCATTTGAACACTATCATTCAGCATGCTCGAGATACTTCTGTCCCTCCGCAAAGCGGTGGGGCACTTTCTGGCCAACAAGACCATCTCGGCATGGTGGTTCCAGCACGTTCTGCGCCTGATGGCCTCCTGCATGTCACTGTACAGCATATTTGCCTCAAGATGAGGAGCCTCCAGCTCCACCTGACAGCCAGTTGGGATCAGGAGATGGGGTTTCAGTCAGACAGGGTCCCAATACCTCAGTTCCTACTGCCCGATCTTTGCCGGTGGCTGATGGAGGTCAATGTTTGAGTGGGAGCCCCCTTCACCTGACCGGAGCCTACCCAGGTAGTGACAACAAACTCCTCCCTTTTGGGCTGAGGGGGGGCTACTCTGGAGGGCTATGCAATTCATGGAACATTGTCCAAGACGAAAGCCCTCCTGCGTATCAATCTACTCGAGCTCAGGGCAATGGGCATGGCCCAGAGGGTGTTTTTTGCCCCGTATCTGGGACAAGTCGGTTCTGGTCAGGACAGACAATTCTACTGCAATGTTTTACTTTATCAGGCATGGGTGGCACCCCTTCTCCCCCCTTCCTCTGCATGAAACATGTGTATGAGCACGATATAAATAAAATATCAATATCAATGGAGACGGTATCGATCTGGGAATGGGCCCTGATTGAGGGGATTTGGATTTCTATATTCCACCTCTCGGGGGACAGCAATGCAGAAGCGTACCAGCTGTGCTGCTTAGGGTTTAACACCTATAAGTGGGAGTTGCACACCAACCCCTTGTTTCCCCTGTTCCAGCATTGGGGGTTCGTGGACCTGGAGAATTTGTTCACATCCCCTCTGAATTCCAAGTACCCCCCGTTTGCTTTGTGGGAAGGACGGGGTCATGGGTTTCTGGGAGATGCCTTCCAGATATGCTGGCACAGCCGCAGGTGTTATGCATTCCCGCCCACCCCATTCCTCCAACGGATCCTCTGCAAGTTTCGTGCTTCGGTGGGTTGCAGCCTCATCCTGATTGTCCCCTACTGGCCTACGAGATCCTGGTTTTCGGATCTGCTGCAGTTGTGCTGCTAGGGCCCTGGCCACCTTTCGATCTCCAGCAGGGGATTCCTAATGCAACAGGGCGGGGAGGTATAACATCCGGGCCTGGCCAATGTGTTGCTGGCGGACTGGTTCCTGAACAGCTGAGGCGTCAACATGCTCAATTTTCAGATTACAGCTGGGAAATCATTCACCAGGCCTGGAGTCTCTCGACTCGGTCCCAGTATAAGAGTAAATGGACTAGGCTCTGCCATTGGGCATATGACAAGGGCCTGGACCCAGTCACCTGTCCTCTGGATGATGCACTGGCTTTTTAAGCACACCTGGCTCACTCTGGAGTTCAGGTGGATACTTGTACGTATTTGGCGGCCATCAGCGCTTAGAAGAATTTCCCTCAGCATGTGTTTTCGGCAACCAAGCCGGTGGTTAAGGGCCCACCTTAGAGGGTTGTCGAGGCTTTTTCTGCCAGTGCATAGGCTGCACCTGATCTAGGACCTCAATGTGGTTCTTGCAGATTTGTAGCGCAAGCCTTTCGAGCCTTTGGCTTTGGTGGACATTTGCTTGGTGAAACTAAAGACTGTTTTCTTGGTGACTCTCACCTCTGCGCGGAGGGTTAGTTAGCTGTAGGTGCTGTCCTCTTACGAGCCCTTAACGTTTCACAGTAAAAAGGTCATATTTACTCGCCCACCCAAACTTCTTGCCCAAGGTGGTCTTGCCATTTCATCTGAATGAAGAGATCTGCATGCCGGTGTTCTTCCGAAACCCGCAGTCAGAGGCAGAGAGGGCATTCCTTCTACCTCAAAAGGATCGTCAAGTTTTATCTTTCTCAGACAAAATCTTACAGGAAATCTGAGGAACTGTTTCTGACATTTGGGGGCTCTTTCCCTGGCTCTCAGGCCTCTAAGGTTTCCATCGCCCGTTGGATGGTTCAGGCCATTTCAGCGGCATACATGGCCATGGGCAGACCTGTTCCCAAAGGGATTCATGCCCATGCAGTCAGAGCTAAGGCCACGGCCGTCGCATTTCCGAGACATGCTTCTTGAGATGTCATCAGCAAGGTGGCTACTTGGGCCACTCCGTTGGCCTTCTGTAAGCACTACTCACTGGACGCCGGCTCCAGGTGTGATGCAGAGTTTGATCAGGCGGTCCTGAAGAAACGTTTTGCTTCACCCTATATATACTGCAGTTTATCATAGCACCACCCTATGTTCTTGTTCATTGGAAATTAAAGTTTCTTCAGTACTCATAGTCCATAGTCCCCTTTCCTCCATACATCCCACCCGCCTTCCCCTGCTGGTATGCCAATGCCTAATATGTAATAAGTATATCCAGGTATCTAAGCGCCCAATGTGTTCAAAGGGGACTGAGGTGAGGTGCCAGAGGGCGGGGCCTCAGTGGGGCATTCCTGAGGCCGCACCCCCACTCTTTACTAAATTTAAAGGCAATGCTCAATTGTTCACTGCGAAAGGTTCAGGTACCGCCCCCATGTTGTGGGACGCCCCACAACGATGGAGGAAAGGGGAATATGGACTGTAGGTACTCTAGTCATTACAGTGAGTAACTTTAATTTCCTTGCCAGACGGGGGCTCCTCCAATAGTCCAGGCTCCTCTTTATCTCCTCCTGAGGCCCTCCAATGCCTCACACTCACCCCACCAAATCAGAGGATCAATGATGCTGTATGGCCCGGGACGTCACCAAAAACTGCATGATGCTCTCCCCGTCACCTGTCATGGGGACATCCTCTTTCTACTGCAGCTCCTTCCCTTCCTTGTCTTCTCCTGCCTTCTTCCTTTCTAACTTACAGGTGCACCATGTGAGAACATATTAAGGATGTGATCCATGTGAAATGAATCGCAGCTAGAGAACACAAAAGTGTGAAACAAAACCACAACGAGAACCAATTTTCTTCCTCAAATCCTGCTCAATTTCCAGACAGATTATGCTACTACAAACAGCAATATGTGACAAATCAAAACAAGCAACAGACGAGCAAGTGAGGAAATGAGATGGCAAACACAAAGGGGGGAACTGGGAAATGGGTCAGTCATTTTATTTGCCTAGTTTTTAGGTGGATGGGATTAGGGACAGGACTTATTTATCTTTCTAAATTTTACTTGGGGAAACGATAGAGAAGGCATAAGAGGAAAAAAAGGGCAACGTTTTTTTAATGTGGGGTAAATTAACACCACCAACAGCACAGGCAGCAAACACTAAAACAAAAGGGCACAGACATTTGCAGAAGAACTACACTAAAAACCAATAAACTACACACACAATATCAAATGGCCAGACCGCCTGAAAGCCCTGCTCAAGTTGTCAGAAAAAATCCCAACGCCCTTGGAGTATGAACCTTGCAAGTGAATGCCTTCTCACAGCCTTGAAAAACCAACTGAGTAACTGGAAGTGAGCTGGTCCTTACTATATGGTTGAACTTCCTTTAGTAGATTCATAGGCTCTGATTGGCTGAACAAGCTCGATAAACCTACCAGAGAGTACTCAGATTGGCTGGGTGAACCCGACAAACGCAAGATTCAACCAGAGGCTCTTAATTGGACAACAAATCAACGTGAGAGACCCAGAAGCTTGTCCTGTACGTGTGATAATGGACACATTTTGCCTCGCACCGGCGAAGTCCCGACAAGTCCCGCTTTGCCCGCTGCTCTCTGTGCTTTGAAATCGTCTTTTGAACGAGGGCGCTCTCACCATTCATTCTTCACTACGGACTTCAATATCCACAAGGTGAAGCATTCTGAAGTCCCAGCATCTACATTTTAAGACTATATATATGCCAAATATATATTAACTCTATATTTACTTGTTTGTAGGGACTCTGTTTCCCTGTGTGGGCGTGCCGTCGCGAGCAAAGTGGGTCTCGGGGTTGATTTCGCTAGTTGCACACACCGGCTCGCTCACTTTCTGGTTAGAAGCCCTGAGTTTCGTGAGTCTTGCGGCTGCTGCTGCTTTAAAATTTCCAGAAGTTGGGCTCTTCTGGTCAAGTGTCCCCGACCTTGATTCTTTTGAGGCACCATGAAACAAAACTTGTATACTTTACGTACTGGAATGCCTCCTTTGATTACAGCGACCTCGAACTCAAGTTATATGCAGGTAAAAGCAGTCCCCTGTTTATCGACTCCTCGTGCGGTAGGCTCAGGGGCTGAAGCTCACCCCTTTTCTAAACTAAAAAAGCGAATTACTGCTTGCGCTACTAATTGCAAGAAACAATCCACAAGTACACAGGATATACGTTTCTTTTACCTGGATTGTGTTACTCAAAATCCGACTTTACAGAATCCCAAAGACAAGTCTCAGGTAGTTTTAAACACAACTACAAATAAGCAAGAGGAGTGTTGTACGACTGTGCATGTCTCATTATCTGACAGCACAGTTTTAAGAGGGGACTCAATGGCTCCAAACTCAGAAACCAAACACAGCTCATCGTCAGCAAAAACTCCTGAAGATGTAGCGGTGGTTGATTTGCCTTCCCCTGACTCTGATTTTATGTTACAACAAACTCTTGGAAATGTCTTTTTCGCCAGAGCTGTTTTCTAATGGTGGTTGCACAAGATCAAACCTAACATCCTCCTTTTTACATCCTACTCCGCGCAAATGCTCTCATGTAGAAAAACCTCAGCTCCCACAAAATGTGTCAAAGGTAGTGGAATTAACTTTGGGAGCAATGAATTTAACCATGCAAACAATTATCACTCTGTTTAATACGCTGAATACCAAACTGGACGTACAAAGTGCTCAATTATTATCTGTTTTAGCCTGGCAGACATACTTTGGGCTAACCAACGACATTTTACAAACGAAATCTCCATGCCCCCAAAGATGACAGTTGACCAGTGTTTATCACCAATAAAATCTTCTCCTGTTGATTTAACCTTGGATCCGAATTCTGCCCATCCAATCGTACTGCCGAACTCGGTGGAAAATTCAAGCCTGCATCAACATGTGGGGAGTCAAATGTCGCCAATTACTGTAGACAACTCAGGCATTCTGTGCTCTCTTCCCTATATGGCCAAATTATCAGAGAAGTCAATCCAGACAATAACAAGTGCCCAGTTGGTACGACTAATAACGCTCCTCTACAAGAACCTTATACAATATTTTGTACAAATTCCTCACTATCAGGAATAAAAGCTGTCTCTTCTGGGAAATCCAAACAAAAAATAAAGGCGCCTGCTGCTTCCAAAAAATCTAAAAATGTTTAAAAAAAACTGAAGTAATTGCTCCGGTAAGCTCCAAACCATTCTTTAATATGCTTACTCTTCCTAAAAAGCACAGTCTGTTAACTTCATGTGCTATTATAAAAAAGTATACGCAATTGAACCACATACGCAAATTAAAGCTTGATTGCGTTAACAAAAATGTTGCTGCAGCGGCTCCTTATGCGCCTTTGGACCACTTTGAACAAGCTTTCTGCTTTCCAAGAGTTTCAAAGTCTTGAACTGCTTGAACTGAGATTCAGCCTCCATCGCAGGCTGTTAGTACCAAATCTCTGAAGACTGCACCAAGGGGAACCGAAAAGAGAATTACTAAGAGTCCCAAAACGAGACAAGTTTTGACCTCCCTACCTAACACACCCTCTGATCACGTACAAGAGATGCTAGCGGCTCGTAGATCAGAAATCAGAAACAAAGTTGACTCATACATGAGTGCCTTTGTAGCTCTACCGTCACTTAAAGCTCCAACGTTTGAGTTAAGCAAGTGTAAAACTCCAATAACCCAATCGTCTGTGCCTAGACGGTCAGTTACCTTTAAGTGTGACCATGATAAGAAAGTGTTAGCTTCTGCACCATCTTTGCCAAATCACAAGGCTGAAATTGCCTCTTTGTTAAATTCCTTACACCCAGCGCCAATTAACTCTGACTCCCCCCCGGCATCAGCTCCTCCTAAGAACCCTGCCTCAAAGTCCATCTTGAAAACAAAAGCGAAAAAAGAACATCATATTGCTTTAGTGTTGGGATGTCGGCCAGCGCCGCATCCTCAATACGTGTTAAATCGTCATAGCATTTTACAGGTGTTCTCTGATATTCCACTCCTACAGGACATTGGGTCAGCAGACATAGCTCAGGTGGAGTTCTTCAATGACAATCTAGTGAGTACAGCGTGTATTTGGCTGACGTCCCGAGTTGTTAGGAATCTCATATGGGAAGCTAAAGACCAATTGCTAGAGCTAGGGTTCATACTCCTATTGGGACCCATCAATCCACCTATTGGACCCCACAGTGCAGAAGCCTGGATTGAAACAGCTTCAAAGGAGCTTATGAATTCCAAAAGCTCAACTGAAGCTAATACAGTTGTTGATGTACCCTCCCAATACTGCTGTAATTGTGACTCCAGAAGTTTACTTCCGTACAAGGTTAAAAATGAACGGCTTGTTACTCTTGCCTCATGGAATACGCCTGGGTTTCGTCATCTAATTAACAACACACAAGATCCCTTCATTAATTATGATGTGATCCTTTTACAAGAAACCTGGCTGATGTCTGTCCCCTCATGGGATAATCACGTGTTTTACATCACGTAATTTACATTTTCTGCCAGCAATGAAAGGAGAGAAAGGTCGGCTGATGTCTGGTCTTCTGACAGGTGCCAAATTGACTTCTAATACTAGCATAATATTTACATATGCTCCAAATTCCTTTGCTCAACTAACAATCATATCAATTGAAAAAATCTTGTACGCGATTGTAAACTTATACTGGAATCCCAAAGGCATTGAAATTCGGAGGTTCCTGGTTGATCTGTCTTTATTGTACTAGTCCCGAATATCCAGCATACAATTGTTGCTGGTGATCTCAATTTACACTGCCTCCATGAAAAGTTTGTGATAGAAAATTCAAGACAACAAATGTGGGAACAACTTATGTCAAATAGAGGGTTTTGTATGTTGAATGGGAGTAGACTTGACATTGGTGATTCTAATACACATGGCAACAAGGTGCTCTAAAAGCCACAATTGATTATATTAACACAGATGACAGGCTATTTTCCAAAATCCAAGCTTTTAACCTTGTCTCAAATGCAAATAGTGACCACTGTATTCTTTCTATCAAATGGTTAGTTGATGCTTCTCACACCAAGTGTCGTACTATGGCGGTGTCTGGTCAAATGTCTGTCTCCAATCGGTTAAACCGCATACTCTGGAATGAAGCCAGTCTTAATAATTTTGACAACTCCTTGTGAGCAGCCTTCCGCCACTCACGAGACAGCCCACTATTCACTGTTACTCCTTATTATGATCTTATGCAATACTTTCCAGACAAAAGGGCTTGCGAAACTCTGGCCCCTAGATGCATTCACATGTTTGACAGGGAAGCCCAAAACAAAAAAACAGAATCTCGACTTCTAAAAAGAGAGGCCTTAAAGCTCCCATCGAGCATGAGATATGAAGTACTAACCAAAATTAAAACCTCATACAGAAATTGGCGGCGACAACACCGCAGTAAACTGCTCCAGCAAGATGGTGAATTAATGTTAACAATCACTCGTGACAGGAACACGGCTCAAATTTGGAAGGTTTTAACTGATGCTTTATCTCCGGTGCAAACAATGTCCCAAATTCAGAGTGTTCCGGAAGAGAGATGGATCAGTCACTTCTCCAAAATGTATGCGCTTCCGCCAAATTCTGTGCAAACCTCTAGTATATTCTCTCACAAACCATTTCACATTGATATCTCTAAGGCCGATATATTGTATTTCATCAACAGAATAAGTCATTCCAGAGCCCCTGGTCCTGATGGCCTGTCTAACAAGATCTTCAAACAGCATCCTGAACTATGGTCATCGATCCTGTATCAAATTTTTGAGCATATTAATGATACGCAAGAGATTCCTGCCTCTTGGAAACACTCTTTAATTGTCCCTATCCATAAAAAAGGTCATCGTGTCTGCCTGAGAACTATAGACCCATAGCCCTATTAGATGCTCTGGCAAAATTATACAGTCGCATCATATTACACAAACTGAATAGATGGACTGCAGCTGACCTCAAACGGGATCCGTTTCAAACCGGCTTTGTGGCGGGTTTAGGAACTTCAGTGAATTTAATCACGCTAAACATGTTAAAGTCGAAATATGCCGAACTCAATCAACCACTGTATATGGCATTCGTAGACTTTCATTTAGCGTTTGATTCGGTTGATAGAATGCTACTTTTTCAGAAATTGCAAAAGTATGGTTGTCCGCCCTCAGTGCTAACCATAATTAAAAAGCTACACTCAAATACAACTATGCAAGTTAGATTGTCTCTTGAGGGTGCCCTGTCTGCGAACATTGAGACATTAAGAGGCCTAAAACAAGGGTGCATCTTAGCGTCAACTTTATTTAACCTTTTCTTATTAGATATTGGAACTTCCTTTGAAGAAGCAATCTCTGATGCACCTAAATTAGGGTCCCAAAAGATCATATGGCTTCTCTATGCCGATGATCTAGTCTTAATTTCGCAAACCCCAAAAGGTCTGCAAGATCTACTAAATAAATTGGATGTTTATGTTGGTAATAACAATCTAACCATCAACGTGAGCAAAACGCAGATAGTGATCTGTCAAAGAAAAAAGAACACAAAAATGTCTAATTATCAGTGGTTTTTGCAGAAATCACCCTTAAAAATTGTAGCAAATTATAAATATCTAGGACTTCCCTTCTCAGGCTCTGTAAAAATCAAATTTATGAAGATACATTAAGGGCAAAAACTTTGACTTTAACGTCGCAAGCAAAGATAATTCTGTATAAATATGGAAAATTCACATCAACTCATGTCGTCACTTTTTTCAACCAAAAAGTTGTCCCTATCCTTTCGTACGGAGCTGAGACTTTTACACAACGTCCAAGAACTTTCAGGGTTCTCCTGGAAAGCAAATTTTGGAAAGCAGTTTTCTGCTTACCGTTGTGCACTCCGATTTGTTTATTAAGGTACGAATTTGGTTTGATTTCGTTATCTGCATTGGTTATGTGGAAGTTGTGTAACTTTTATCGTAAATGCTTGCTCGGATTTAACAACACGAACATTCTGGGGTCACTGGCAATGTATTTGTGCTCATCTCATGATTTTTTTCCTAAATTGTGGGTAAAAGTTATCTTGTGGCTGTTGGTTGATGCTGACATTTCAATTAATTTGTTGCTAACTAATCCAGACAAAGCGAAGAAAAAAAATCTATTGGCATGATTGGGTTCTGACGCAGCAACTGTGTGTACTAATTATGTGGATTTTTATTGCAATCTCTTTCCACCTAAAAGGTTTAAACAAATGGCCTATTATCTCATAAAGTCTCCATCACATGTTGTCCGTGCAGAAATGCTAAGATTACGTCTAAATCTGCATCCGACTAATCAAATCTTAGCTAGATGTGGATTAATTCCAAAAGATCAACAATTTTGCCGGTTCTGTAAAAACTGTAAACAAGTGGAAACACTAGCTCACTTAGTAGTCGACTGCCTCGCTCTCTCTAGTTTGCGAGAACTTTATTTTCGCAATTTACTACAATTATCGTGTGATCGTTCCTCCATTGAAATTTGGACTATATTAATCACGAGCAATCGAACTGCTATTCACATTGCACTTACGCAGTTCATAAAAACAATTCTGGCACATGATTCTTTGCCATAAGAGAATTTTACATTCGTTTGGTTTAGGTTTCTTTTAACATTTATCTTGTTAAATGTAATATGCTATGATAACTATTTTATACATTTTAGCTGTATTGGCATAGCTTTGGTTTGAAAAAACTTTTCTCTTTTCTGTATAATGGTGTTTTTGTATAACTGAAGATAACTGATTTAATTGTGTAAACAATCTGTAATTGTACTTCTGTTTGTCATTGTCTAAAATATGTTGTAACAAAGTTGCTTTTTGAAAGGTTGAAGTCCAAACCACCATTTGACAATTGGTGGTGATGGTGGGCTAATCCAACGAGCTGCATTTTTAACCTATGTACTGTGATGATTCCAAGGAGATTGTCACCTCTGCCCAAGGGAGGAAGCATCCCCTTTGGGACTAGGAAGGTGAGCCTGCTACGATTAACACCCTCTAGCTGAACCCTTTGAATGTGACTGCCCCTTGGAGGATAGAGACTCCAACAGGGGTATAAGTCGCTATCCCCAGTCACTAACACCCTTGTAGGGTATGTAGGGGTTGGATTTTGCGATGAAGATTTACACCAATGGCTTACTTGGCTTCTGATCCTAGGTATGCCCAATCTCCTGTGGAGACTATGGAAAGACTAGTAAACCAGCCTACTGGAGAGTGTCTCTGGAACCGACAATCACGGAGGAAGCTGAACAGGCCCCGCAGAGCCTAACTGCATCAAATGAGGAGTGTCTGGCGAGGGAGCAAGAACGTAGGCCTCACCATGAAAGTGCAGAGAGCTGCCATTGCAGCTAACGGATGGCCGGAGGAGCCCCCGAGGGGGAAGACCCTCAGAAGGCTGAAGCCGAGTCTGGATACACCATCACATAAGCGACAGTGGGTAAACCTAGTAGAGAGAAACCAGTGAGAAGGCCTGGGAAAGGTGAAGTGGAGCCCCACTGAAGATGCATATTATACTCCAAAAGATTACAACCAACGCGACACATCGCCCCTCCTGTGGAGCACTACTTGAGGATATCTGGTATGGGAAGGCTGCAGTGGAAAGGGAGCTAAGCAAAAGCGAGATAGCATACCCCATAGGACAGGAGTGAGAAGAGGAAGAGTTCCAGAATATCCAGAGACTGAGGAAGACCAGGCTAAGGTGAGAGCAGAAGAAAAGCCCCAGAGTGGGGGGAACAAATCTATGATCACTGCGCCGCCCATAATGTTGACAGTTAAATTGCCGACTCCCATTATGGCACGGCGCAGTGATCACATAGATCACTATGCCCTGCATCCCTGCAACTGGCTCCCTCCTACCCACTTACCTTGTTTTTCTTTATTGTCCCCTGCTATGATCTAATGGAAGCAGGAGACACCCCCGCAGCCCTCGACCCCCACTACTCCGACAAAGGGAAGCAGGGGACACCCCCACGACCCCAGCTGCCATTAGTCGGTTTAGTGGGGACCGGCATTTTATGTTTTACTTTATTGTACCCCGCTACAATCGAATGGAAGTCGGGGACACCCTCGCAACCCCTGACCCCCACTAGACTGACAAAGGGGAGCGTGGGACATCCCCACTCCCATTAGTCGGTATAGTGGGGGTTGGCATTTTATTACCGCGCAAAGGCGCAGTAATGAAAAGGTTGCAATTTTCGGGGTGACATTTTAGTATTCTGCAAGAACCTGAGACCACCCCAGAGTGGGGAGGCAGAAGAAAAGCCCTGGAGTGTGTAGACTGTGAAAATACCCCATATGGGGGAATGAGAAGAAGAGCCTCCGAGTGGGGAAGAGCAAGAGAACACCCTAGATTGGGGAGAGAGAAGGAGAAAAACCACAGAGTGGGGAGAGCACGAGAACCCCTGGATGGGGTAGTGAGAGTAAGAAGAGCCCCAGTGTGGGGAGGGAGAAGCGGAAAAACCCTGGAGTCGGGAGAGTATGAGAATACCCTATCGGGGGCTGAAGAAAAGAGTGTGAGAACAACCCAGGGTGAAGACTGAGAATAAGAGGAGCACCAGAGTGGGGAGAGACTTGGAAAATCACAATGTCCCACTCCCACACTGTGGAAACGGAGAGAATCCCAAAGTGGGAAGGATGAAAGATTGAAAGCATCCCAGCATGGGAAGAGACCTGGACTGGGGCACCTGAACAGACCTTCCAGCCGTCTAAAGAACGTTCTGTCTTGAACTGTGGGCAAATGCCTTTACTAAAAAGGGATAGGGTGGGGGTCAGAAGCCAGCCGCTATCCCTTCCAGAGTAAATGTTCTGCCAAAGTATGTCTTTGTTGCTTTTGTTGTTTATTTGAAGATGAGAAACGTGGTTAGGTTGGAGTAGGAGTCTGCACAGAGGACCGTATTACTTTGTTATCCTGACGAGCACCCTTTTGACTTCCTTTTGATATAAAATAGGGTTTGCGCTTGTGGATTTAAGTAAAGATTTTTTGGCGTTCACAAAAATAAAACCCTTGAAACAATGTCTGATCATCCGAATACTAATTCGGACCTATAACAGTACGCATGAAGTAACAGTTGTTAGCACAACGGCCGAGGATTGGAGACTATATTCTAGAACTCATCCACTGCAATTCTGATTTTTTCCTCCAAATATGTTTATTGAACCACCTCTCGTCCCCCACACATTTCCTGTAATTCCACCTATTAGTTTCACTCTGTGTTCTAATATAATCCCAAATCATTGAGTCCTGCTCACCCCTCCTATTGCCCTTCACCATACTTTTCGAGGGCCTGGTCATCATTCCTTTCATTTCCCTTCTCTTTGTCCATATCTCCAATTGCTTTACTAGAATGCAGAGATTTCTAATTCACTCTGCAAGGATTCTCTTGCCACCCTTATCCATTCCCCTACCGCAGCAGGTGCCATTAACTGCTTCTCTAGAAATATAATATCCATTGTTTCGAATATTGGCCGATAGGCACACTCTTTGGGATCATGGTTTTCTTTCAGGATCACTACTATTATAGCATTATGAAATGATGAGGGGATGTCTTTCTCAATCCGTATCTTATTGAACGACTTCGTGAGATGGGTCACCAGGGTGTCCCCCAACTGTTTGTAGAATGTGACCTTGAAACAGACTTCCCCCAGGGCTTTTCTTGATTTTCATGCCCCTTGTTGCCAACATCACCACTTCAGTTGAGAATGGTCCCTCTAATTTTCTTCTCTTCCCGTAGTATGGGGGGGAGGAGACAAGGCCCCCTAGGCACTCTAGAGATGTCTCCATTAGTGGGGTTAGTATCATTCTCTTAGAGGTGTTGATATAATTAGGCAAAACACTGTTATTTTAGCAGGAGTGGTAATGCTGACTTGCGAGGCAGGCCAAAATGGAGAAGGCCGTGTGGGAGACCCAATGCAGAGCCACAGTTTTGGACCAGGGATTAACAGACCAGATTAACAGGTGAGGGTGCTTTGTGTATGCAGGTGGACTGGGCCACCTCTCTGGCAATAACTTGCAGACATTTAGGAGTGCAAACACCAAATGACTGCACCAAATCCTTTGTTCAGGTCAGAAATCAGGAACAGGTTTATTACTGGCAGACAAGCAAACTTCTTGCTGGCAGAGTACGTTTGGCACGAGGAGGAGCATCAACAGTAGGCACATAGGATGCAGGGGAGTAGAAATGAACACCAAGGGAAGGGTTGCAGAGGGAAAACCCAATTGGGGAGGTTGCTGGCAAGGCGGCGAGAGGGCGAGAGAGGAACTGGAGAGAGAGAGAAGAAAGAATGGGCAGCTGGGGAGCGATGAGAGGGAGTGACAAATGGCCAGTAGGGGGTAGTTGGGAAGAGAGAGAATGGTGAAGGAAAAACAGAGAAAGAGGGGCAAAAGACAGACAGAGGAAAAAGAAGGAGGGAAAGAGAAAAGCTGGGGCAGAGACAGTCAGCAGGTAAATGGGTGGAAAATAGAGCAGGTTGGCAGCGAAAGACTACAAGGGGAGGGAAAAGGGGGGAAGAGGGTAATGGACAGACAGGGAAAAGGGGGGAGAGGGGTACCTGGTAAAGGTCCTCCTCAGCTTCTCTGCCCCCACCCACACGTTCAGCACACCACTGTAGGCAACCCAGAAAAGGGCCCGGTCCTCTATTCACGTGCTTATAACGCTTTCATGCTCCCCTTCCAGACCCTGCCCATACCTAACCCCATGATGAAAACAACAGGTGTAACTGGTTTCTGGCTGTTCCCAGAGCTCGAGGAGGCTTGGTGACGGGAAGGGGGGAGGGAAATCCCAGGGTGTAGGCCAGGTGAGCAAACATAGGCAGGGACAGGTCCTCTCTCCACAGCTGTCACTCTCCCCCTCCAAAGTCTGCCCATGCCCATGATGACATCTGTTCCCAGGGTTCATGGAGGTTTGGTGACAAGAAGGGAGAAGGAAATCACAGGGCATATGAAAAGTGGGCAAACATAGGCAGGGACAACAGGTGCTGTTACTGGGGAGGGGAGTAAATTAAGAAAGGGACATCCCCTGGCTGCAGATTACACTGGGTTTAAACGCTGGCAGCTGTTACCTGGGCTGGGAACAGGTTTAATTTTCAGGGGGTTGGCTGGGGTCAGATGGAGTCCCTTTGTCTGTGTAGAGGCATGACTGGAGTTCCACAACCCCCAAAGTATAGTCACATACAGCCCAGTCCAGTCACACAGTGCAAGATGAAAAATACATTTGGGAAAATGTAGTCACGCAATAAATTGGTAAAAGGAAAAATACAGAAAGCCCACAGTAAACAACAAGTGACATATATATGAAACACAAGTGAAGGCTGCCAGGGGTCCACACGTGGAGACTGCCATTTCCCCAGTGACCACTCTCCTCGTGCCATCTCTCCCCTTGTGCACCCTTCTCTCCTGTATTTGGGTTCACAGCCGTGATGCTAACAGTGAGTCTTTGCCCCTTCTTGTAAACGTTTTGCTTTAGGAATCTGAGCTTACAGAAGACTTCCCCCACCTTCATTGATTTCAGTTCCTGCCTCTTCGTTTTGATGGCATAATCGAGGTTTTCCACTGTGTTCAATCCCTCATCCCCAATTCTTCCAACTCCTTCAGCTTCCTTTTTAACTTTCCTTCCAATAGTGCATTTTCCTTTTCCTGCTAGCTCCTTCCTTTATCCATAGCTCTCAACCATTGGTGTCGCGAAGGCGGGTTAAAACACCCGATTTTAATTTTGGCAGGTGAGACGCCCATTGAAACGAATGGGCGTGCAGGAGGCTTGGCGGGTGAGTCAGCTGTTTACAAGGCGGGTGACACCCGCCAAAAGCATGTGAGTTGAGAGCTATGCTTTATCAGTAGGCCCCTTATTGTAGATTTTGCCACTTTCCAAAGCGTACTATACCTCACATACCCGTTTCGTTTTACTCAAAGTACATGCCAATTTCCTCCCTGCGTGGGTTTGCAAAAAGTGCTTCTTTTAATAAAGTTGTTGCATCTCGACTTCCTATATACACTGATCAGGTCTCCTTTGTCAATGAATGCCAGTACCATCATATGGTCAGTCCATGCTACGTCACACATGCCACATTCTGTCACATACCCCATTTGTCACTCTTCCACCAAAATGTGGTAAATTCTTGCATATGTATGATATGATATTTTATTTGTATCGCGCTCGTACACAAGTGTTTCAGAGAGCGACTAGGCAAGGGAGGGGAACAAGGGAGAACACAGCACAACATAAAAACGATCTTACTAGGCCCAGTGACATTGAGAACACGCAAGTGCATGGGAAAGGGAAAAGGGAAAAGGTGCATGGAAGGGGGAGAGTGGAAAGTGCAGAAGTCGAGGAGCGCAGATAAATAAAATAAATAGAAAATTGAAGCAAACTGTGGTAGTGCAGCCAGCAAGTGGCAAGTGCTGTGTTTAAGGCAGCAGACTGGGTAAGTCTGAACAAGTGCAGAAAAAGAAGAAAAATGGGAGGGGGGCTGTATGGGTACAGATACAGTCCCCAGTGCAAGGGGTGGCCAGGAGGCAGTGCAGCAGGGTGCACAGGTACCTGGGCCCAGGGGACAGAGGGTGGCCAGGTACACAGTGCCAAGAGAGCAAATCAGCAGGGGAGAAAGGGAGCGAAGGCAGAAGCAAAGAGGAAGGTTTTGAGGTGCTTCCGGAACCGGAGATGGTTCTCCTCAAGTTTTAGAGTGGCAGGGAGGCTGTTCCAGAGGGAGGCCCCAGCCGAAGATAGAGATCTACTCCCAGCTCATTTCTTTGAAAAACGACTGACCCTGAGGGAGTTGGAGGTAGAGGAGCGAAGAGCTCGAGAGGGGAGGTATTTGCGGAGGGATAGCTGAAGGTATTTTGGACCCAGGCCCCAGAAAGCCTTGTGGACAATGCAGTTGGTTTTGAATTTAATCCTTGCATCCACTGGGAGCCAATGGAGAGATTTCAAAGCTGGAGAGATACGATCCCAGGGCTTGAGGCCAAGGACAAGTCTCACAGTCCTGTTCTGGATAAGTTGTAGAGGGCAGAGAGTAGAGGAAGGTAGATTTAAAAAGAGGCTGTTAGAATAGTCAAGCTAGAGAGAACCAGAGCTTGGGATACCATGAGCTTCTGGGGGAAGGAGAGGAAAGGCAAAATACCTCTGAGGAGGTGCAGTCGGAAGTTTCACTTTTTAGAGACATCAGAGATATGGGCCGAGAAGGAAAGTGTGGAGTCAAAGATGACACCAATGTTCTTAGCCTCACAGGTAGGGGTAGGAGGAGGGCCAAGGGAGGCCGGCCAGAGAGTGAGGGAAAAGGATGGAGATGGTGTGCCGATGAGGATCTCTGTCTTGCTGGCATTCAGACAAAGATCATTGGCGACACACCAATTTTGAATGGCAGTTAGGCAGTCAGAGATGAGAGAGGGAGAGGAGGTGGCCGAGGGCAGCCGGAAAATGAGTTGAGCGTCATCAGCGTGTAAACAAGATGATGTACCCTTCCTAGTGTACGAAGCTCAAGGCTATAATACTTTATTGGTACAGGAGTATACTCCTGTCCATAGATAAGTGTATAGGTTGGTCTATTAAATGGTAGATCCAAACCTGAGGAAAAGGGTATATTAACCTCTCACTGAGCTAAGACAAACCAGAGGGTAGCAAATAAGGGTTTTATTTGCTAATCGTACAGGTAAATATTCAGTACATAAAGCTTAAAAGAAGGTGTTGAAAAATGCAACATAGATGAACAAAAGGTAAAGACAACATATAATACCATCAATAAATACTCCGAAAAAGGGAGAGAAGTGCAGTATTTACAACAAAGTGAACAAAAGATGCTGTATTAACAATATACAGATCAATCTTGAGCAAAGGTTTTTATCTTTCGTTTTTTGCATAACAGTGTACCAATTCATGTGAACACACAGGTCCTTTGTGAATAAATCCCAAGGTAAAAAAGTGAAAGGCGAGGGAGGCTATACCATCGCCCAATTGTCATAAGGGTATCCTTGTTAAAGGAAAGTCTCTTAGTCAGGTATTGCTTTACAGCAGTATGTGTTTCCAGGGTCCTGTGGAGAATAAGATATCTTGATAGCCCTTCAGCGTAGCACTGGAAATCTGAGCAGAAAATGGCAATGCAGTGAGCGAGAGTTGCCAGGTATTGGTTGAAAAGCCAGAGTGAGAGGTTAGACCCCTGGGGAACCCCACAGGTGGAGAGGAAGATA
This sequence comes from Ambystoma mexicanum, assembly GCF_040938575.1. NCBI lineage: Eukaryota > Metazoa > Chordata > Amphibia > Caudata > Ambystomatidae > Ambystoma > Ambystoma mexicanum. Next base: position 94,150,253 of record NC_090922.1, read on the forward strand.
GATTATAGGAAAGACCCCAGTTGGACCTGGGAGGGTCGATCAGAGAGGAAAGAGGTCAGCCAGGCCAGAGCCTGATCAGTGATACCCAGATTATCACGGAGACGGTTGAGCAGGATGGTGTGGTTGACCTTGTCGAAGGCAGAAGAGAGATCAAGAAGGATGAGGACAGGGGGAATGTTAGAATCAAGGTTGGAGAGCAGATCTTCACGGATATTGAGGAGAGCAGTTTCCGTGCTTCTGGCTGCTCTGAAGCCAGGCTGGTGGTCATGGAGACAACCAACAGAATCTGAATGAAGGTTAAGCTGAGAGATGGCCAGCTTTTCCAGGAGTTTGCCCAGAAAGGGGGTAATGGAAATTGAGTGATAGTTTGTCAGACAGGAAGGATTAGCTGTTGGTTTCTTGAGAAGAGGATGCACAAGGGAGTGCTTCAGAGGGGAGGGGAAGGATCCTGAGGCAAGCGAGTGGTTGCAAAAATTAGCAAGGGCAGGAGCGAGGGTGTCAATGTGGTCCTTGATGGTTTTGGAGGAACAGGGATGAACCTGTTTTGACGAGGCTTTCATAGATCGGACTTGTCTAGCGACCTCGTCGGGTGAGAAAATAGGAAAGGAAGAGAAGGATGGTGGGGGGTTTTTAAAGGGGGGTCTCCAAGCACAGACTGAGAGGGAATAGGAGGGGGAGGGGAGGCGAGGGTGGACAGGATGTCCTGGGTTTTAGAGATAAAGTGCGAGGCAAGGGCATTGCAGAGAGCTTGGGAGACAAGAGGAGGGGAGGAGACTGCTGCAGGGTTGTCAAGCTCCTTGCAGATTTTAAAGAGTTCGGCCGAGTTGTTGGACACGGGCTTGAATGTGGGCTCTCTTCTTAGTGCGGACGGAGAGTCGGTATTGCCTTTGGAGCAGGCGGCAGGCCAGTTGTCCTACACTTACATTTAAGTGTAGCTAGGTCGGAGTCATACCAGGAATTGCACTTGGCTTTGGACTTCAAGCGGATCCTCATGACGGGGGCAAGAGCATCAAGAGTATCAGAGATGGAAGAGTAGAGAAGGGACAGGGTTGTGAGTCAGCCAGGGGAGGAGGAGGGGGAGAGAAGGTGGCAGCGAAAGCCTCAGCTGACGCACGCTTCATAGGTCGGATGTCCGAGAAGGTAAGTGGAAGTGTTGGGGTGTGGTTGGCTTGGGGAGAAGAGAGTGAGAGATGGGGGGAGAGGAGGCAGTGGTCACTCCAGGAGAGATGAGTAGTCAGAGGAATAGAGAGGGGGAGGCCAGGGGAGATGAAGACATCAAGATATGTACTTTGTCGAGAAGAATCAATACTCTTTTTCCTCCAAATGTCTGTGGTAGTGCAAGGCCAATAGGCATTTCAAATGTCATATGGCCCCTTCTCTTCCTTCCCTTCCTCCCTCCCTCCCTTAAGGCTAAAATGCCTCATTCCTGTTCCACATACAAGTTAAAATCTCCTCCCACGATGATCATGCCCTCCAAATCCCCAAGCACTGATGCCAAGGCCTTGTTCCTAAATGTGTACTGTGCTTGGTTGGCTAAGAAATGGGTTGGTGTTGTTGCCAAGTGTTACTGCGCCAATCTATTTGTCCATGTTAAAGGTATTTTCTTTCAGGAAAGCTAGGCAATGTCAGCATCCAGTGGGGGGGACCGTAACACCTACCGGTCTGAAATTCTGTGCATGAGTAAACTGGTTGACCCTCACACTTGTGCGCTCAATGCCTGAGATATCGGTCATTCAACAAATGATTCTATTCCTCGTTAGTTTTACTAGAAGTGCTTTTTAATTAAGTAAATTACTATGTGAAGGTTGCATCATATTTATAAATTGTATTCTTGTTCAATCTTAATCAGCCATTGCATACAAATGCAGTAATAAACAGCCAACAATAACCTCTTGGTGCACGTGCCTCTTGTTACGCCTAACAATGGCTTCCTCTAGGCTAGTTCCACAATATCTGGCTCTTACCGAGATAATTCATAACATTTGGTTACGGTATCTTATGTTTGGTTACAGTTTCGTTATAACACAACTGTTTCGTTATAAGATACAGTGATTCTTTACATTAAATATTAAGAAATTTAGATTACAGTACAATCTGTAAGCTTTAGTCTTTATGCAACATGTTGCATCATGTTAATAAGCGTTCAGGCACTCAGGCTGAGTGCTTTGCCGCTCGTAGCCCATGTGGGAGAGGAAAGAGTTTAATTCCTATGTACACTTGCTAGAAACGTTCATATTTGCGCTTACGGAGTCCACCCTTGGTTGGGGTTGGACATTGAGGCTAGAGTCACTTTTAGGTTGCCTATGCATCCTTTAATCCTTACCACTTTCTCTCTGTTCCCCTTTTCACCTCTAGCCTCAAAGTCTTTCTCACTACAATCCCCCCCCCCCTTCTTCAGCTCACCTGATGCCCAGAATACCTGATCCACCCTCCTGCCTGGTATCTTCCCCTCTTTACCTCTCTCGTATCTAATTTTCTGAAGGAAGAGGATGTCTAGGTTATGTTTAGTAAATTCCTGTGACCAAGCAATGTCTTGTTTGGGGAGTGTAGCCCCTTTATGTTTAATGTGGCTATCCTCCGTAGCCATGGGCCCCCTACTCCTCTGATTTCCATCATCCAACCTCTCCTGTGGTTCCCATGCCAATCTCCTCCACAGACTGACTTTGTGATTCGGGTGCTTTTTTGCTGATGACACATATACAAAAGTGTCAGGTTGCCACTTCCTTACCCAAAAAACTCCCCCCCTCCTCCCATCCCCCCCAAACCGGAATCCGACCTTTCCCCCATAACTAGCTATATAAACAGAGATGCCCATAATACCTTGGGTTACCAGGAACATTGTCTCCCGGCCTTCTCTGTAGTTTAATTCTTCTACATCTCCGCCCTCTTTCCTCAATAAAACTAGATTTGTGTCCAACACCTGCAACCCTCCCCCCAAAAGGCATTGTTATATAACCCCAGTGCTAATATCCACAGTGACTTGCTGGTGAAAGTCTTATCCATTCCCTGAAGGGTGTGTATTCATTTTCTGAACTTCAGTGCTCCCTGGACACAAGTACCTCGGTACATCACCTCCTTTTCTGTTGTCATTGGACCGCCTGTCGATTCCTCGTGGCATACCTGTAATCTCCGTCCTCTTTTTCTTGCCGCTTGTAATCCTGTAGTCCTCTCGGTTGAATTCAAATGCCAGACCGTATGGGGAATTTCAGTATCTGATGTCCTGGGACATTAACCACGCGGTTAGCTGCCTGCATTTGCTTCTTTTTGAGTTCTGAAAGATCTTTCCTTTGGCACCATCACATTTTATTTCTTCTCCTTTCCTTGCCTTCAGCAGTATTTGTTTTTTCCTTGTAGTAGTAGAATTTTACTACTGTTGAACTGGGACATATCAATGGCTACCTCCTTGCCTCCCTCCTCTCAGAAAAGCGCATTGACTATTCCTTTCACTTTCCTCTCCACTTCTAGCGGGGAATCTCCAGGCGTTTCCTGCAGCCCAGGATCTGCAGGTTATTCCTCCTTTCTCCATTTTCTGCATCGTCTACTCGCATGGTCATTTCTTCTTCCATCACTTCGATTTCTTGCTTTCTGGCCTCAAATCTCATTTCCACCACATCTGGTGAGATTTGGTTGTTTTCAAGGCCCTCCAGTCTGTCCTCAACCTTTGCAACTCTGCCCTTTACCTCTGCCACAGATGACTGGCTATCAGACCGGAGGTCTCAGATTTCCTGAAGAATATTGAGAACAAATTACTCATGTTCTTTTGGAAGAATTATTCTTTAGTCACTCTTCCCGCCTCCCCACCAGTCTCTGCCTCCTCTGTCCCCCTCTGCTCAGGTTGATGCATTCTGTGCACCCCTTCAACGACTCTGTGGTATTGTTGAAGAGACTCAATCCCCAGCCATGTGAGGCAGGAGGCCTCTGCCTTCATACACCCCACTGGGTGTCCCCATGCCTCCAGGGCCGTTACCTAGTTCCTTTCTGGCAGGTGGGAATATGTGGAAGAGTTTTTACAGTTGGGGTTCTAATTCTGGTGGGGATTCAGTCCACCCACTCCCCAGTCTGCTCCAAGTATTATTCCTTGCTCCTGTATCATGTGCCAGGCTATGGGTGGTGTGAGGAGGTCAAGACTCCTCTCCCCCTCTTAATACCTCCTTGTTCCTGTTCAATCAGGATACCCCAGGATGGGGCGGGGGGGACTTGCTGTCCTCCTGTCCCTATTTGTTCGACAGAGCTATTTCGTGCACATCCTTGTCCCTCTCTCTGCTGCCTACCACTGCATGTGCAGGCTAAAGCTGCCTGCCCTCTGGGGGGATAGGCTCTGTCCACCGCCTTCAGTTTCTCCATACTGCCCCTCATTGTGTTCCCCTCCAGCTGTGCGTGGGCACACGCCTCCTTTTACCCCCTTCTGCCTGTCACTGCGTGCTGTTCGGGGTGTGGGAGGGAGCCTCCTTATACTGCCGGGCATCTGATGTGTCTTCTTGTGGGGTCGGCGGGCAGGATATCCACCCACGTCAGGTGGTCCTTCTCCTTTAGCAAACAGCTTCACACTGTCTTTTGCTGGCTGCTATTGTGCTCATTTGCAGCCACCAAGTATGTTGGCCATCTCTTACCCCCTCCACCATGCCCCACGGCAGCAGGATGGTTGCGTCAACGAATGCCTTGATCTCCAACTGTCTCCAGCTGCACCTGATGTAAAGTGTCATTGGAGTGAGCACTTCTCTCCTGCAGTACCCGATCCGGGTACCCACCAGGTGGCCTCCGGCACTGTCTGGTGTGGTGGGTGTGCGCCTCTCTCATACTGTGCAGCTCTCCAGCACAATCCTCCTCTCTTCAGCTTTGCCTCTGGCTCCTGAGGGATGGTGCGCATCTTTGGAAGCCCCCTTGCTAGTCACCACTCTGCTGTGATGCTTCCTTCCGCACGTTCCCAGTGGTAAAAGGTCAGTGTGCAGTGGGAATACAGGCCTTCCGATCACTGCTGTGCTGCGGGAGTTCCAGATTTATACTTTTGTTCAGCTGGGAGTTCCAGAGCTCCTGCTCATGTGTCCATTTTGGTCCGTGCCCTCAGCTGTCTCCCAAAGTGCTGTACGCATAAGTCCCCTCCACTTTCCTCCATCCTTTTGGGCGTCCCCCGACATGGCGACGGTACTGGAATCTTTGGCAGAGAAGAATTGAGCTTCCCCTTTAAATTTAGAACAGCGCGCAGCCTCCGGCATGGGAATGCCCCACAAAGGCCCCGTCCTGGGACGCCTCACCTCTATCCCTTTATCTGCATGGTTGGTTTTGGACCTGGCAGCCAGCACAAAGACTTTAATTTTCCACTTGCTCCCCTTCTTTGTTTTTCAATCTTATTTAACCTCCCTTTGGTGCCTCCCCTCCCTTTGCCGCATGTGGCTCCAGGAGGATTCACAAGATGTGCTTCATCCGGCCGCTTGTTACCGGCCTCGGACCCTCATGCACTCTGTCTTAAGTGCGAACTGTGCGCGGCGTGCAGTGCTCTGGGTTACAGGAATTGTCTGTAGTGTTGGAGGGAGATTTTCCAAACTTCTCCCCTGGTGCACCATAAGGGCTTCGTCTCCAGGACCACTCGTTGGGACAAGGTAGGCTCTCTGTTCAGCACGGCACCTCAGTGCAGTGACTCCTTCCTGCAGGTCGCCAAGGGCAAGGGTTCCTTGGATTTAGGTTCTGGCAGGCCCGAGGCCTCTAAGGGACTCTTCTGGGCATTCTGTGGGCAGGCCTAAAGCCATCAAGGCTACCGGCTCCCAAACCTAGGGACTCGGGGGGGCCCTACCAGGCTGTCCTCGGATTGGCGATCAAGTTTGTCCTCTTCTTTGACTCCAAGCCGTAAATGATCCTCGGGTGCTACCACCAAGAGTCGGTCATCTGCATGATCCAATACTGCTACAGGCGAAGGTGCCGAGGACGAAAATCCTGCCGGAGCTCGCTCCCAGGTTGTGCGTCAGGGCGTTTCAACTACCGGCCATTCGGCTGAGGGCTCAGCGCCTACCAGAGAGGTCTATGAGGTCGACGCTGCTGTTTCGGGGTCCAGGATGTGTCCTCCCATGTCTGAGCCTGCACGTGGCTTGGGCTTTTGCGCCATCCCTCCCAGGGCATGGCGCAAGGGCCCAAAATGGCAAATAGGCATGTGTCGGAGGCTGCTGTGCAGGCAGCCATTTTGGATTCGACTCGGGGCCTGCCCATTCCCTCGCCCATTGAATGGGCCTTGAAAGAAGGTTCCAGTCCCCTCCCTCTGGAAGCGGCAGCAGACTGTATATGGTACAGGCACCTGGTCTCTGCAGGGGTACATCTACCCATTGCAGCCTTATGGCTACGTGCCTCAAGTGCCTCAGTGCTTTCACCAGGAGCAGCAGCCCAGCGCTTCCGAGGGCCAGGCCCCTAGGGATCCGGCGACTACAGAGGATTGCTTCTTCGAGTGCTTCCCCCTCCTTATGCGTTCCCCTCTGATGACGGGGATCCTGAAAGATAAAGTCAAGGTTATCCCGCAAGTGGTGCCTCCCTGACCACCTCCACTGAGCCCTCTGCCTGTTCCTCCAGCGCGTTGTTCAGACCCCTCCACCACCTCCTATACCGCCAATATCTCCCCCTCAGCAGCTGTTGGACCGGTCTTCGGCTCTGGACCTAGGGGGGGGCCCCGTCGGCTCCTGTGCCTCAGGGCCCAGACTCCCCTCAGTCTGTAAAAAAGGGGGTGCGAGGACGATGACAGCAATGACATCCAGGACCATGAACCCTCGGCATCCGCCAAGGACTTTTATGACCGCCTTCAGGGCCTGGCGGAGTTCTTGGGGTGGGTCCCTCGGCCTGAGGAAGCACCGCAGGAGTCAGGAGTGCCAGCAGTGGTTTTAGGCAAGCGCACCACGATCTGGTCTGACATACCCCTCCAGAAGGAAGTTCTGCAGGTGGTGAGACAAGTCTGGGAGAAGCCCAGGGCCAACACCTAGATCAAGAAGTTGGACAGCAGGTTCAGGCTGATGGATGGGGAGCATGTCCTCCTATCCTCAGCCGCATTCTTTAGTGGTGGCTGCGGCCTCCCTCTATCCTAAACCATTGTCTTCTTCCTCCCCGGGAGCCATCTCTAGTTGTCATTCCAAGAAAGACAAGGTCCTCAAGTCTTTGGACAAACGCTGTTACGCCATATCAGGACTGAATCTGCAGCAAGATAATGCTGATGCCCTTTTAGCTGTGGCTCACCAAAAGCTGTGGCGGGTGCTGGAGGAGTTTATTCCTGACCTCACCATGCAGAGGCAAACCTCCTTCAAGACCAGTCTAGTGGATGCCTGGGCTGTTGCGCAGGGCTTCATGGTGTCTTCAATTGCTCCACATCAACACAGCCATGAGAGGGCTGTGCCTTGGTGTCGACATGAGAAGGGCGGCATGGATCCATGCCACTAAATTTTCATATGATGTGCAAGAGCGGATTTCTAGATCTTCCCTTTGAGGGCGTGGGCCTCTTCCATTCATCAACCTATGACGAGTTGACAAAGAAGAAAGCCTCCACTCTAACTGGCCATCCTGACAAAACTAGGTCAGAAATCCTTACCTCAGTCTCAGGGCAGGACCAAATTCAAACCCCACCCTTCCACTGGCTTCAGGGGTTTCGGGACCTAGGTATGCAGAGGCCTGACTGGTCACCCAGCGACAACAGGAGGAAGCAGCAAAGAACTTTCCATGGGTTTTTCCGCACCCCCCATCAAGAAACAGTTAAGTCATGGTTGGTTTACACAGCTCCCAGTAGGGGGCCGACTGGCTCTTTTCCAGGACAGCTGCAAGCGTCTTTTGAAGAACCCTTGGATTCTATCCATCGTCTCCACAGGCTTCAGTCTTCATCTTACTTTTCCTCTACCATCCTCTCCTCTCCTTTGTCCGCTTGCATCCCTGGCTATTTTACAGGAGGTCCTTGGCCATGCAGGCAGTGGAACCGGTTCCTCAGTCAGACAGTGTCTCTGGTATCTACTCCAGGATTTCTGCGGTACCCAAGAACAACCAGGCTGGCCTGATGGTAGTCCTGGACCTGTAATTTCGCAATCTGTCTTTACCGCTCAAATGCTTAAAGATGATTACTCCTGTGCGCACTGCAGAGTCTGTCTGCAGGGGACTGGATTTGTTCCCTTGACCTCAAGGATGACTACCTGCATGTCCCCATCTACCAGCCACATCAGAAGGTTCTGTGGTTCACGATTGTTGTACCACTCATTACAAAGTGCTGCCTTTCGGCTTGAACTCAGCCCATCGTGTCTTCACAAAGTTGAACGCAGTGGTGGGTCTCCTCCGCTTGGACGGCCATCACCTTTACTCTTATCTGGATGATTTGCTGGTGAGGACGGGTTCACCTGAAGGGGTGGTACACTACTGCCAGTAATTGGTAGATCTTCATCAGCTTGGGTTCTCCCTCAACCAGAGGAAATCACAGTTGTGCCCCTCCCATGATCTGGTCTTTCTAGGAGTGCATCACAACACGGCCGTTCTTAGGGTCTTCACCACACCTGAGAGGCTCCTCTCCCGTCGAAAGGTGATTGAGCACTTTCTGGCGAACTCGACCACCTCGGCATGGTGATCCCAGCACTTCTGTGTACTCGCGGTGCAGCGCTCGCCTCAAGATGAGGCGCCTCCAGCTCCACCTGGCAGCCTATTGGGATCAGGAGTCGGGGTCTCAGTCACACAGGATCCCAATACCCCCCTATCTTTGCTCATGGTTGATGGATGGCAATGTTTCTGTGGTTGCCCCCTTTACCCGACCGGAGCCTACCCTGGTGGTGATGACGGACTTGTCTCTTTTGGGCTGCGGGCTACCCTGGAGGTCCAGTGCTGAAGCCCTCCTGCATTACAATCTGCCCGAGCTCAGGGCAATGGGCCTGGCCCTCAATGAGTTTGTCCCTCATCAGGGACAGGTCTGCTCTGATCAGGACGGACCATTCTACTACAATGTTTTACCTGAACAAGCAAGATGGCACCCTTCCCCTCCCTCCCTCTTCATGGAGGCGGTTGCGATCTGGGAATGGCCCCTGATGGAGGAGATTTGGATTTCAGTAGTCCACCTCCTGGGGGACAGCAATGCGGAAGCGGACCAGCTGAGCTGGTTAGGTTTGAACCCCTCGAGTTGCACACGGACTCCTTGTTGCCCCTGTTACAGCGTTGGGGGGTTTGTGGACCTGGAATTGTTTGCATCTCCTCTGAATGTCATGTGCCCCCAGTTTGCTTCATGGGCAGGCTGGGTGTCTCTGGGAGACGCCTTCCAGATCTGTTGGCATGGCCGCAGGTGTTATGCTCCCCCCCCCCTCTTTTCCAGCAGACCCTTCGCAAGTCCCAGGCTTTGGTGGGCTGGAGCTTCATCCTGATTGCCCCCCACTGGCCTTCGGGACACTGTCTCTCAGATCTGCTGCTCCCAGGGGCCTACCCATCTTCTGATCCCCGACAGGGCGTTCCTGATGCAGCAGGGCAGTGGAACATATGGACCTGGCCAGGCTAGCGCTGGCAGCTTAGTTCCTGACCAGCTGAGGCTGCAGCATGCTCAATTTTCGGATGACAACTGGGACATTATTCACCAGGTCAGGAGGCCCTCTATTTGGTCCCAATATGTCAGCAAATGGACAAGGTTCTGCCATTGGGCTCGTGACAAGGGTCTGGATCCTTTCACCTGTCCTCTGGATGATGCACTGGCCTTTTCAGCACACCTGGCTCGATCTGGAGTTCAGGTGCACTGAAAATGCCAGTAAGTCAACCTGCTGCACTTACTTGGCGGCCATCGGGTCTTACAAGAATTCCCCTGAGCATGTGTTTTTGGCGGCCAACCCGATGGTTAAGACCCACTTCAAGGGGGTTTTCTATGCTTTTTGTTCTGGTGCATAGGCCGCTTCCTGTATGGGACCTCAATGTGGTCCTTGCAGCTTAGCAGGGCAAATCATTTGAGCCGCTGCCTCTGTGGACATCCGGCTGATAACGCTGAAGATAGTTTTGTTGGTAGCTCTCACTTATGCGCGTAGGGTCAGCGAGCTGCAGGCCTTGTCTTCGTGCAAGCCCTTCACCACGTTTCACAGCGACAAGGTCATCTTGCGCACTCACCCAACTTCTTGCCCAAGGTGGTCTCTCCATTTCATCTGAATCAAGAGATCTGCCTGCCGGTGTTCTTCCTGAGCCCGCAGTCGAAGGCAGAAAGGACTTGACATTCCTTGGACCTCAAGAGGGTCCTCAAGTTTTACCTCTCTGAGGAAATCCTTCAGGAAGTCTCAGGCGTGGTCTGCTACTTTTGGGGGCTCTTCCCCCAGGCCCTCGGGCTTCTATTGCCCGTTGGATAGTTCAGGCCATTTCAGAGGAGTACACGGCCATGGGCAAGCAGGTCCTGGAGGGGATTCATGCGGTCAGGGCTAAGGCTGTCAGGTTCCAGAGGCATGCTTCTTGTGATGGCATCAGCCAGGTGGCTACTTGTGTCACTCAGTCGGCCATCTGTAAGCACCACTTCCTGGATACCATCTCCAGGCGCGATGCAGAGTTCGGTGAGGTGGTTCTAAAGAACAGTTTTGCTTTGTCCTAGATATGAGGCAGGGTGTCACGGCTCCATCCTATGTCTTGTTCAGTGGAATTATCCACAAAGATGGAGGAAAGGGGACGGAACGTATGAGTAATTGAAGTTACTCACTGTAGAGACGAGAGTTCTCATAGTCGATAGTCCCCTTTCTTCTATACGTCCCACCCACCTTCCCCTGCTTGTTGACAAGAGCTAAAATGTTGTACTTCAGCATCCAATGTGTTAAAAGGGGACTGAGGTGCTGGAGGCAGGGCCTCGGCCCGGCGTTCCCACGCCTGAGGTGGTGCACCTGCATGCTGTTCTAAATTTAAAGGGGAAGCTCAATCATTCACTGCCGAAGTTTCCGGTACTGGTCCCATGTTGGGCGCGGGGGACACCCTGTTACGCTCACCTGGCTCCCACAGGGGCGTCGGTCGGACCTGGACTGCTGCGTCCTCCACCCACGTGATGCGTAGTGCAGCAATGACTGACTGGATCTGCCCTCCTTATCTCGTCTGCTTGACCCATAAAAATATTCTCCTACAAGTGGAGAGATGGATTTAGCCACTTGTGGATTCAAGTGATAGCACCCCCACTAATCACCTCTGAAGCGCCCTCTCAGCAATCTCACTTTATATTCTTGAAGGATGAGCCCTCCATCCTGCAAAGCACGCAGGGGTGCGTTGATGACCAGTTACTTCACTGGCCTGAAGATATTGGAAGAGTTGTAGACGAATCCTGACTCCAAAAGGTCCTGGCGAAGAGCCGTAAGTATATAGTTCGTAAGAGTTCAAAATGTCTGGAATTCACTCCTGTCCAATTCCTCTTTTATCTTGCAGCTTTGACCCAATAAGATTGGCAGCTGAAAGCGCTCCGGTAAAAGTCTGTGTTACCCAACACTGTCCGGTAAATAATGCCAAGGGTTAAACTTGCTGCTTTCTCCTTATCTTGCAGGTGCGGCATAAGAAGATGTGGCATGCTGATGAATTATACCTCCGGTGGTAAAATCAGGTAAGCATATGGCGGCTAAAGAGATTGTCTCTGTCTGTTCTCTCTGCTCACCTTGTTGTTTCTTGTCCCCCTTAGGTGCCGGGATTCGGCGATGTAAAGTTAGAGACAGCGCCGGATCGAAGAGATGCTGTGTGGAACGGTGAGTATGACGCGGTGCTGCTGCTGGCGATGCGACGCGTTTAAAACAAAGTCTTTCCTCTGGTTTCAAGATGCGATGAATCCGGAATCAGGTAAGAAATCGGGTAATACTCTTGTTCTAACCTTTGCTTCTTTCCTTCTTTCTAGGTGCTCCAGGTTCGAGGCGGGCGTGGCAGAAGGCGGGATGCTGCTGCTGGCACGGTGAACGTTACGCTGCTGGATGCAGAATAGCGCAAAGCGTGTGCTGCTCTTCGGGCGTGGTTTAAATAGCCTCCAAAGTAGTCCCAGGTAGGTATTCCTCCCCGACCACACCCGAGTAACAAAATAGTCCCTAAGGTAAAGTAGTCCCTTCCAGGCCTCACATGGGCTTGGATCTTCTTGCAGCATGGTCTGCATCAAACAGATGTCCCATATGAGCCTGGCCCCATGGGCACCAGGACTGAACCCAGACTGCCCCTAGCAGGGGTTGCTGGGTTTTCTCAAGGCGACATGATGCCTGCTCCCGGGGCTGATGGACGTGGTCTGGATGCCCGGGGGTATGCATCATGACACACCCACAAGGATGGAGGAAAGGGGACTGTGAGTTCTCTGTCACTACAGTGAGTAACTTTCATATTTTTGTGGAATACATATTGATGTGTTCCTGCCGTTTAGTTTATATTGTCAGTATGATCAGGCATGAGGGTATTAAACATATAAGTGCCATCAGAAAGGTGGCTAAGGATTAACCAGTAGCTCTTCATTTTGCAGAGGTTCATAACTGCAATCCGGAACTCCTGACATAGAGTGGAATATCTACAATCAACACCGTAAGTGCAACCATGGACGGGTGTTTACACAATTGGAATCTCCAAATCTCCTTGGTGGCTTTACTTTAAGCAGAGGCTATGTACCTTTTCTGTAGTAAATACAGGAGTAATATCACATTGTTAGTTAATATTTTTTTTTTTATTTGTGTCTCAGCCAAATCATGGCTTTTCACAAAAGTACAAAACCTACATAAAAATAAGAAATGATCCAAAAAGTGTATGCTCCCAATTGCGCCAAACTAGTAGAATAGTAAATAATGCTTAATAAGAGCTAGAACAAACCCAAAACAAAACACATGGTCTTGATGCAAGTCTTGTGGTTAACAAGTAGAGACTGATTTATTAAGGTCAAAAGTTGTTTGAAGACTCTCATATGAGTCAATAGATGTTTCAGAACTCTCAACATGTGTTTCTCCCTATTGTTATTAAAGGGATCTTCAGGAGAGTATCGAGTAAGGACCCAATTGTCCAGGTCCGTGATGCACCCGAATTAGATGCATCTAATTCGGCTGCATCACGGACCTGGACAATTGGATCCTTACTGGCTCTGGCTGTTCTTCAGCACAAGGCCAGTAACTGACAATAATTGGACCTTGAAATACTATGAAAAACTCTTAAATTAAGAATTATCAAAGCACACTAAGATTGATTAGTATGGTGACATAGATACTCTCACGAAGATCCCTTTAGTAACAATAGGGTGAAACACTTGTTGAGAGTTCTGAAACACCGATTTACTTTTTGGATCATTTCTTGTCTATCTCAAGCAATCAAGATAAAGTATAAACCCTCAGCAGACAACCACAAAAACTGCATAATCGACACCTACAATTAACGTTATGATTCGGCCAAAGAAATAAGTCCTTTTGTGATTGCAAATGGTGTATAAAAATGCATAAAAATACATAACACAATATATGTACAAAGCAAAATTCTCCAAATTTCCCCCCCATTTGTTGATAAAAACATATACCAGGAAGACCCCACGTTACACTTATGCTTCATGAGGTCTCCTCCTATTAAAACAAATCAATCATCTAATCATCTATGGGTATGACTGTTTGTAGTCAAACCTTATCGATAAAGCCCAGAGCTTAGAGTACCCGAATCACTTGGATAAGTCAGAGCGGTTTCTTCACCTGTAATCAATCTGTCCCAAAACATTGTATTCAGTGTTTCTTCTCTATCTACTGCAAGGAACAGTTGTCTCCTCATCTCCCATGTGCCACTGCAATTCAGCAGGATATGCTTAAGAGACTCAATTGTTTTCTTTGCACAGGGGGCATCCTATCCCACTTACTTTACCCTTATCACGAGACGCTAGAACTTCCCTGGGGGGAACAAGACTGAGATGTACTCTCAAAAATGTCTGTCTCAGTTTTGAATTGGGGAATCATCTTGGAACGATTCCCATTTGATTATCAATGGTAAGAAAGGATTGCATTGTGTCTATGGTGTGTATCCAGTCCGCTCTTTTCATCAATCTCTTTATGCGTAGTGTATTGGAAATAAGCCCGTCAATATCACTTTCACACTCACAGTATTCGAATAGCCAGCAATTTTAGTTTTGTCAAGAGCCCCAAAGGAATTCGATCCTAATATGGTCGCAATGTTTTCATAAAGAGAATTCACCTGTGGGAGTACATTCGATCAATATAGTGAGATAATGCACCAGTCTACATGCATTTTCAGTGTGTAAAGCCCCAGTTTCAATCTTAAGCTTGCCATAGGGAGGGATGATGGTAAACCCAAAAACTTTTTCCATAGTCGACCCTACACTCATACCCAATTGGTCTCCCAGAGCTGAGGTTTTGTGTCAATCCCATAAAGTACCTTTACAATATAGAATCATATAGCATCGTGCCGTACAGCGACTGTTTACTAGTCAGCCAACAGCCTGCAAATATTATATTACATGTGCCTTCATGCTATGTACCTTATTGAGACTGTGCTCTGTAACTGTATGCCAGCTAGTCAACAAGCCCCTTAGATTTAATTATTTATGCCTTCATGCAATGTTCCTCATTGTGATTGTGCATGTTGACTGTATGCCAGCTAGCTAATAGGCCACTTAGATTGAATTATTTATGCCTTCATGCAACGTTCCTCATTGTGATTGTGCACTCTGACTATATTGTCCTAGTACAACTATGCTGCATGTACTGAATGTACCCAATGTGCCTGTATATCTGACACCTTAAAATCATGTACTACAATGCCTACATTTTACCCTGCACTGCACATGCTTACTTACCACTGTGAATGCATGCGTGCCTAGCACATTGTACTGCCCACTATGATCTGTGACTACAGCACATGATTCTGACTATTCCCTAGCCTCAGCAGCGAAGTTAGAACCTCTGAACAGTTGTTTCTTTGCCTTATCCTAGTCCACTGCGCCCTAATCGAGTGACCACCCACTGTGTCAGCCTGGGATCCTGCGCTCTTTGCCCACCTATCTATACAACACTTATATAGCACAATATCCTCTACGCTAGCAGAATGCACTTTAGCATGATGCTATTAACATACGTCTCACTGCTGTTAGTACATTTTATACTGACAACTATGGACCAATTTAAACCTGCACCCTGCCCTACTCTTCTCAGAAACTCTAGGCTTCGCGCTAGACTTTCCACCCTCTATGAACCGCAGTTACCTAGCAATGCCTACTTGAACCGCCACACCATCCCCATAAACCAGACTAGGTCCTCAACGCAACCTAACTTACAATTGCCGGCTAGAACCTCAATGAAAGAACCCATCCCGGTTACCCCTAACACCAACCATCTACCTAAAACAACCTCCATAACAGGAGCACTGATCAATGCTAGATCAGTCGTGGCCCACGCCACTGAAATAGCCGACCTCCTTACGCAATACCCAAAGAGTACCAACTACTAAGACTAGACCGCCCTAACGCTAGAGGTGTTGGCTTAGCTATCACCACCAAATCCAACTTGAATGTAAGGTTAACAACACTGCCCACTTTAAAATCCTGCAAACCCCTGGATGCTAAATTACCGATATCCCCATGCCAAACCCTAACTATCTATCTCATCTACAGGCCACCAGGGCCCTTAGGCCTCCTCGAAGAGGAATTATCCTGCCTCTTAGCAGGCAACACAAAAAAATCATCCCAGATAATGATCCTTGGCGACCTTAACCTAGGTCTTAACGACCCTAATGACAAACAAGCGCAAACTATTGCCACCATGCTTGAAGGGCATGGCCTCGCCCAAAAAGTTCTCACCCCCACCCACGACAAAGGGAGGATACTAGACTGGTTAGCCATCTCCAACTGCCCTTTTACTAACACCAAAATTACACCCCAGCCGTGGGCTGACCACTTCCTCATCAATTTCGACTTAACACTTAACAAGATGCCCAGAATTGAAAAAACTATGGCACCACCTGTTCCTACGAGATCCAGAAAAAACATCACACCAGACAATGTCCTACCCCTGCTCCTCCCAACCATCAACACCATGCCAGCCGACTCTGACCCAGACACCATGGTTAAAATATACAATGACACCATGGCCATAGCCATGGACACCGTTGCCCCATTGAAAAGCTGCAAAAGTAAACAACAATCCCACCTTAATACTTGGTTCACCCCCCACCTAAAAGAACTGAGACTGAAAAAAGGAAGCTTGAAACTGTATGGCAACACTCCCCTACAGCTGAAAATAAACTTAAACTCAAACTGTGCGCAACGAATTACAATGAAGCTATCATCCAGTCCAAAAAAGAAGTCTATAACGACCGAATCTCCAAAGCGTGTTCCAATACAAAGGAACTATTTGCAATCTTGCGAGAACTCGAATCTCCCATACCACGACCCGACAACATACCTAAAAACAAGCAATGGTGTACCAATATCCAAAAAGCCCTCACAATTTAAGTAAAAACATTACAATCAAAAATTGGTATAAAAAAAGCTTTGCTCCCTCTTAGAAACTCCCAGCACGCCCACGTTCAAACATAGCCTAACACCCTTCAAATTCTCTAAAGTTTCCACTCATGAAACTGAAAAAATCATTGCCTCACTAAAACCATCCAATTGCAAAGGCGATCACTGCCCGGCCCAGATAATCAAGGTTGCTGCCAGAGACCTAGCCCCCTTCGCCACCAAACTCATCAATGCATCCTTCTCATCTAGCACTGTCCCAAGTAGTTCAAAAGAATCCTGGGTTCTCCCTCTGCTTAAAAAACAAACCTTAGACCCCTCCATCCCCACCAACTATCGGCCCATCACCACTGTCCCTTTCCTCCTGAAGATAATTGATAGTGGCCTATCTCCAAATCCCAAAATACCTGGAGACTAACCAACTCCTCGGCACTCGTCAATCGGGCTTCAGACCGCAGCACGGCACTGAGACCGCTCTTATATATCTGAAAGGCCAAATCAAGGAGCTCAACGATAAAGGAAACACAGCTATGCTACTCCTCCTTGATCTGTCGGCGGCTTTTGACCTAGTGGACCACGCAGTACTCTGCAAACACCTAGCGTCAGCCGGCCACTTTTCAAGTGAAGCTGTAGCCTGGGTCCAATCCTTTCTCGACAACAGAAGCATGCGAGTCTTCTCCACCTTAGACTCTGCAGACCCTATCCAGACAACCTGTGGAGTCCCACAGGGATCTTGTGTCTCGCCAACGATGTACAATATCTTAACTAAACCTCTATTTGACAAATTGGTCAGACTGGGTGTCACCCACACAAATTATGCAAGCGACACCCAGATCCTCATCCTCCTTTTGGGCAATTTCACTACGGATACAGCTTTAGTAAACAAAATCTACACCCTCATTCAGGCATGGATGGCAACCCATGGCCTCTGCCTGAATGACGAAAAAACAGAGATCCTTATTCTAGGCTCACACAACAACCTAAAACAACTTGACCCCAACTACAGCTCCTTCAATATCGATGGCAACATAATCCCTGTCGTCAAAGAGGTGAAAACCCTTGGTTTCTATTTGGATTCCAATTTGTCTCTAAGGAAACAAGTGAACTCCCTGGCCTCATCCACCGCCTATACCGTTAAACTTATTAATGCATGCAGACCCTTCCTCTCACAAGCTAGCTGCATTATCCTAGCCAATGCACTAATCCTCTCAAAACTGGATTACTGCAATGCACTCTATGCAGGCGCAAATAAATACATTATCAATAAACCTCAAACCCTACAAAATAACAAGCTCTGAACGGCCCTGAACCTCCCAGCCAGAGAACACATTTCGAATGTGCGGAGAAACCACAACTGGCTAAAAATCAGCAATAGGATCACCTTCAAAATTGTCACACTAACATTCAAATGTCTGAACAATGTCTGAACAATTCTGTCCCCATACCTTAGGGACAGAATACTAAGAAAAACGACTGCACGACCAACCAGAACAGCCAACTCTTACTGCCTCCAAATCCCTAGATTCCGACTAAATAAAACAGGAGGCAATAGCTTCCCTGTGCAAGCAGCATAGTACTGGAATGCCCTACCAGTTGAACTAAGAAGGGACCAGCCTTACAACAGCTTCAGGCACCATACCCGCACCTGGCTTCGATGCAATGACCTTTGAAACTGATGGCCCTGTGCACTGTGATCTAATGACATACGTACCCCTCCACTCCCACATGTAAAATGTACCTAATGTATTTACTGTATATAAGATGCTACCTCTCTACCCTTACATGCAAAGAATGTATATAATAAAATTACTGTATACAATACATGTTATCTGTATAGCTGCAACCTGTAACCAAGTTCTAAGCATTCTTGTTGTTCTGTGCGCCCAGCTACCCAAGGGTTTTCTGGCACCCTATAAATAAACAAACAAACACATTGAGGTTTCCAGGGAAAACTTGCAATAGGTTTTAAGGACTTGCCTCATCTGGCTCGTCAACCCATCGGACTTGTCATCTAGATTTAATTTGATTTGCGTCAGGCAGGCATATCATTTGAAGCCCAAGTAGGTATCTCCTCTTCTGCTAAGACCCATTTTAGCATTCCAACCTGTTCCCCCAGCCTTTTACAGATAATTGTTTGATTTCTTTACATTGATCACAGGTTAGTTTAACTCTCCATACTTCCATAGCGCTCTTAAGAGGCGTTGCAGACCTACCGGGGAATAGTCCAGGAGGACTGTCATCGGCATAAGCCAACCAACTCATGAGAGTACCACCAGTTTTAGGGCTGATCAATGCTGCAGGTCTCAGACTTCTGTCTAGGTCTGCCATATAGAGGTTGAATAAGACAGGGGCTAGAAGGCAACCCTGCTTCACCCCTCTCTCCAACCTTACTGGGACCGACCGCTGACCTGCTTCATTCAGTCTTAGCCTCAGGAAAATATCGTCATGGAGGCTTGCTAAAATGGCTAAAAGATGCCTTGGAATTCCCCACGCATTGAGCTTTGCCTAGAGAAGCTCTCTGCACACTGTATCGAAAGCCTTCAATAAGTCGATCCAGGTCCGATACAGGGCGGGACCTCCCCTAACCCATTAATTTTTTGCTAGCTAGATTCAACACTAGTCATTCAGGGAGATGGATTGTCCCCTCCTGAAGCTTATTTGGGCCTTCAATACAATCTTATGTTTTGTTGACCATTCCTTCAGCTCTCTCAATACCAGCCTCAAGAAGATCTTACTCTCAGCATCCAGGGGAGCGATCAGGCAATAATTCCCTGGGTTCGCCCGATTGCCTCCCTTATAGATTGGGATAACTATAGCTGACTACCATGAGGTAGGTAGACGGTTTTCCCTTAAGAGCTCCTCAAATAATATTCCCAGAACTCTAGACCAGGTTTCCGCATTGCTCTTCATAGCATTCAGGCCAGATGCCCTAGAGCAGTATTTAGTAATATGTTCTAGAATCAACTCCTCCGATATTCCTATATACCCACTCTTTCCTTAAAGAAGCATTCAGGGGCTTCCTATATACAAGGGCAAAATGCTTGGGGGCTCTCTACCCAATTAATGAGGGGCCAGAAGTTACGGGAGTTACCCTCCCCCAGTGCTCTGAGCATGACGTCCCCACCATTCTGATAGCGCTGCTGTTTCTGTCCCTGTATGCAGTTCTTATACTTGTTCTGGAGGGGGGGGGGGTTCTTTAGCCTTTAGACCCGATAGTCCAGCTGGATGGTTTTAGGACCCTTAAGGCTTTCTGGAGGAGTCTTTCTCCAACAGACCTCTTTGGCAAATTAATGCAAGCGAGTTATGCGCTGAACGGTGGACCGGACATCCTGCTGCTCAACTGACCGTAGGAAGACTTGAAAGTTGTATGGTGTGCACTTCAAGCCCAGCACTTCATCATTCATTCTCCCACATCTTCTAGATAGGTCTACATTCAACCTGGCACCCCCTTTCTTAAAGCTTAAGAGACTGTTCTTGCCTTCATTTATAATCACGTCAGGGCACAGGCCTACGTAAACCACCGGGAAACCCCAATTTATTGATCCAGAAATCCTCTTATGTTCACTTGTCCCGCCATCCCATTCCTGAGACTTCTCACAAAAGGCGAATGAGTAAGGGGACAGAAAAACATAGTCCAATATTGAACTTGATGAGCCCTGACTCCAAGTCGAAGCCGGGGGGGACGTCTCCCATCGTGGCACCATTTGCCATAACCAAATTCCAATCCATTAGAAAGTGTAACCTTTGTTCACCTTTTACCAGCCCACTTTTCTTCCCCTTACTTCCCTTCTGCTTATCAGGGGGTGATACACTGGGATTTGAAGTCCCCTGCTAGCAGTACCTCAAGCGACCCCTTTGCTCATTCTTATTTCTAGGAGTAACACAGCTAACCTTTCCAGGAATGCCCCTAATTCAGCACAGGCTTCATTCCAGTAAAGGTTCACTACCACTACTGCTTTCTGTGTGGCTTTAGGACTGAAATTTAGCCTCACTGCCTGGATACCCCTCATATTTGTAGGAATCAACACCGAGTCGGAGCAGCAAGAATTTCAAACTGCTATTACCAGACCTCCTGAGGGTCTACCACAGTTTTTGTGTGAGGCCAATAGATGAAAAGTTGTAAAGCCGTCCATCTGGAAAGACTCTGTCAACCAAGTCTCCTGTAACATTATCAAGTCATGTTGTCCAAAAATGGAGTTATATTATAATTTGTGGATTATCAATGTAGTACAAAGTGTTCGTCCACTGTGGAAATAGTGAATTGAATAAGATCCCCAAGTGTATTGTTGAATTTTATGGTGATGGTTTGCATACGTTTTAAATTATTTTTTCTTGAAGTTTTATCAATTGTACAACCATCATACTGCGTTGGCCAAGATGGGGCCCCTTCCCAAGGGCTCCCTCGGCATCAGCCTCAGTTTGCAGCAAATATGGAGAACAGACACAGACTGGTGGTAAACCAAGCTTCTTGTATTAGATAGCGAATACACAGCATACAGAGTGATCAGCAGGACAAGTGTCCAGGCTGTCGGCACATGGAGCTCTCTAGGCACCACCCCTAGAGTGCAGTTTATATAGCCTATAATAAGCAATTACTAATATATTATATGTTAAGGATTCTAATGGGGTGTCACACGCCAGACCAGGACTCTTGATACTGGCCTAGGCTGTAGTGCACAATTAAAACACTTTTACTTTATTTACTAAGAATTCAGATTGAGATGGCACCCAACCCGTCTCGCACCCCCTTTTGCGAATACCCCGGGCCACAGTCTACCATGAACACGGCCGGTGGGTGGTAATACAATATTTATTTATTTTAAAATCCAAATGAAATCACACAAATTTAATATTGGGCAGCAATCACAAGTGGGGTAATAATTACACAGTAAATTGATGGAATGCACTTAGTTAGACCTTTTCATGTAAGATAAACACTACACAATTGAAAGAAAACAAAATTAATTTTTGAATGGGCTTTTAAATAGCATCACGGTTAATTATCCCCCTGCAACACTCCCTCAAACCCCTATTAATCAAACTTTGCATAGATCGGGAGAGGTAGCAAGGAGTCAGGTACACTATGCAACAATCGTAATTAAAATCCAACTTACCCCCACTGAATAGCTCCCTTGAAAAATGAGCAAACAGCCCGCGAAATTACTAAATGGTTATTTTACCTGCACGGTTGAATGGAGAAGGCACGAATGTGTGCGGCTATATCAGTAAGGCAGAATAAGGCAGGAAAACTCACAAAATACAATGCAATGGTACTGAGCATATGCATACAATACGGAAAATCGAGTTGGGGAGAAAATGACAGTGCAGAAAAATCACATGTGTAGAAATTGCATTTTCTTATGTTCACAGGTTTAAATGTCAAACAGTTTGAAAAACGGGTTTAACAGACAAAATCGGAATGCAGTTTTTATGCTAAGGGACAGATACGCATCCCAGGAATAAGAAAGTGCAAGGGGAACTCTAAATTAATGACGGGATGAGATTCTCAACGGGAAAGGAAATTCGGTTTTTGAACGTGAAAGCCGTCGACAGGAAAAATTGGTCTGGAACGGAAATGACAAGTACTATTACAACTATATTTCGCAACTAGATTACCAAGAGGAGAAACCCTGCCTGTGGGAAAGGTCAAGCTGCAGTCTTGGGCCCCCCACTCACGCTGTGTAGCTCCTTATGGGGGAATTTATTAGTTTATTCCAAATTTTACTAAGGATTTATGCAATGGACTATAAGGATGGGGGAAAATGACGCTAACACTTGGAAATCAAGGAATAGGATACACAGAGGGTTCTGGTAATTGTAAACAGTTAGTAGTGTAGTTTCAGGATTGCTTATAGGATGACACAAAGGGCAAAGTACCAGAATGGGATATCCTACGTTTTGCTATGGGATGGAGTGATATTTACAATAAGCACTTGAATATGGAATTCTGGACCGCCAACCGGGTATCTGAACAGCGGGACAAGGGTCTGGTCATGGCAAATCCGCTGGATAAAGCAGGTAGCACTGGATAATCCCAATGAGGATTCAGCCACCTTTACCCTTGAATTAGTGAGATTGTGGTGGGGTTTAATTCTGAAGGGTGGTTCTGCCCGGATCAGAGGGTCTGGTTCAGCTATCCCTTTCTTGGCAGTGGAATCTGCAGGAGAAATATAAAATGTCCGGATCTTTGGATGTGCTGAGGCTGGAAATCAGAAGAGTCAGTCAGTCCTTTTTCTCTCTGACACTCCACCTTATATAAGGAGGATGACATCACAGGATTATACTATGGGGTCAGACTTTGGCTGGACATGCCTCTAACAACTGGATTGGTCAGGGGTAGCTGTCACCGCATTCATGTCAGCTGGTTGGACTTCAGGCACATGACATCAGTTTTATGGTGTGTGCCTACAATGCACATGGCCCTCCCACAGTTAATTGTGCCAAAAATCAGTTACAACATAAATTGCACATTTTTACAGCTGTGCCGCTTTTGCAAATTACATAGGCAAATGACATATTTCACACAGAGCATGGCATTCCAACTCCCAAGTTTGTACGGTGTCATTTTATTTAGCCCTTCTAATAATCTTTCACAATTTCTTGTTGGAACAGTCTCCCCTAAAACTGTACAACTGGGTGCACTAAAGCAGATTAACGTGGGTCATATTTACATCCAACTTTCATAAGCGGGTCCTTTGTACTTTTCCCAGAAATTTCATTTTTCTGCAATTTACATCCACAACCTGTCAGAAAGGCCTACATCGTCTTGTTTTAAAAGCGTAAAATTGACATTCCTACTGTCAAAATGTCACATACTAAGTTTTCAGGGTACAGAAATAACAGTTTTAAGAAGAAATGTCTTTAGAACCAAATGGACCGGCTTTTCCCCCAAAGAGGGGCAGTCTTCTGAGCCAAATGTCTTTCTCTGGCCCACTGGCACAGAGGTTGTCATGACGATTTATTTGAAGCTCTTCAGTTTGAGTTGAGGGGAGATGCCACCAGAAAGTCGCACCTGTGTGTCCTGGAAATCCTTTGTCCCAGGCTGGAGCACTGCTGCTTTGTCTGACGAGGGTGCCAGATCCTCCACCCCTACCTATTTATATGCTGCAGATGCTGGTCCACTTGGGGGAGGTAGATCCTGTAGTCCGTCCTTTGAAGCAAGGGCCTGCAAACAAACACATGTTCTGCTGGCCTCACAGCAAATGTATTTGTTTATTTTTCTTTCCTGAACCAGAAAGCAAGTCTGTTGGAATTAAATATCCCATATATGTTTTTAAAGAAACCCCCATCACATTTCTATCCAAGGAAAGGGCCTTAATTCAACATTAACGTTTAAACCGACATTGTCTTGTTTGTCAAAAGCACAAAGAGAGAGAGAGCTTTTTGGAAGAGTTTGCCTGTGATATTTTGTTGCCAAATAGTAAAACGCTTGCCACACAGCTTGGAGTGCAGTTCTTTGCTATTTCACAGATCCTGCCCGACACAGTCTGTCATTCAATGAGGAATGCCCCCTTTTGCTGGAGCACAACCTGAATGTGGATGAACATAGCTGGGTCTTACTGGAACCAAATTGTGTACAGTTGAAAGGATGGACAGCGCATTAGTGCGCAGTCATTTTTAAATGCAGAACACTTTCTTTTTCAATGGGAAATTCTGAGCTGGCAGTTTAGCAGCTCTGCCTTTGACTTCTTTTCTCTGGTGCAAATGAAGAAATTACTGGCAGCATTTCTTACGGTGTTCTGTGTTTCCTATTGCCCCATATGTGTCTGGTTAGACAGCGCAGCCATTATTTTTAGTGACTGCAAAACACAGTTTTAAGGCAAGGCAATCGTGCTCAACAGAGCCAGCGCAGCCATTCTGCTGGTGACTGCTGGGATGTAGTTTGGTGTGGTAGGGGGGTTCTGCTGTGCTGGTAGATGTATCCCACAGATAGCACTTTCACAATGGGGGGTGTTACATGGCACGATATTGCAGATATTTGGCAAGACTTGTCGACATCTCGCTTGTCATGCAACCTTGTCGGCACATCATGTTGTATTGTGGATAAGCGGCATTCGCAGACACCCTACTGTTATCTCCCATATATGGTGCTGATGCTATACTTGTAGAGAATAAGCGGAAGAGAAGGTCTGATGTGCCCTCTGCCCCAGGAGGGGTTTAGGCATGTTTGGAATGCTGCATTCAGAGGAAGGCAGAGGGAAGATTTGTAGCCTAAATGTACGAGAGAGCCTAGGTGTGCTATATAAATAAAATAATGTAGTATAGCATAGCATAACAATCTTACATAGCATAGCACTCCTAGCATAACATTGCATCGCATATCAATCCTGCCACATCAACCCCCCATTTGGTTGTCACTGAGACAGGGCGTAGACCAGAGGGAGCAGGATTGGTGTATAGCATCAATCAAAGACACCCAGGTACACAAGTGACTTAGGGATAGGGTGGGTATGTGCAGGGATTTCCCCCAGAAAGGATGCTGCTTCAGAGAAATAGATTGTCTGCTTCTAAGGTCCTATTTCAAAAATTCATACGGTGTCGGGCATATGTCTTAGCACATCTATCATTTCCTGATCAACGGAGGTGTCTTTTGAGGCATCCTCCTTGAGTAGAGGTGTCTCTATTTTGAGTGGGTGCAGCCTGGCCTCGGTGGGCAAATGAGACACCTGTTTAGCACAGCATGACAGAAGGCAGCAAATAAGAAACACTATCATTGCAAAGGCGGCAATTACAACAATCATTGAAATACCATGTAGAATGGAAGAGTCCAGTGAACGAAAAGGGTTTTCAATCCAAGTTAACAATGAGCCGGCATAACCCTCGTTTATACAATTTAAGGTGGTACCAACCCCTTAGAACTGTTTTATGACGTCCTCAACCTGGAAGGAGTTATCGGGTAGCCAGGTGTAACATTCTTGCCCTATAACTTTACAGGCACCCCCTTGGGTAACTAGTAAATAATCGAACGCCATTCTACTCTGGAGGACCACAGTTCTGAGTGCAACCTGTTTACTTTTAAGTATCTGTATTCCTTTGGCGGTGTTTGTCATGATGCCTACCCCCGGGGAACCAGACCAGGTCCATCAACCCCAGAAGCAGGCATCAAGTTATTTTGAGCAAGCCCAAAAACCCCTGCTAGGGGCTGTTTGGGTGCGGGCCTGGCGCCTATGGAGCCTGGCCCCTATGGAGAGCAGTCCTGGCGCCATAGGCACCAGGCTCATAGAGTAGAACTTACCTGATGCAGACCATGCTGCAGCGCTCCAAGCCAAATGAGGCTTGGAAGGGACTATTTTACCTAGGAACTATTTTTTACTCGGGTGGGGCTGGGGTGGAATACTTACCTGGGACTACTTTGGAGGCTATTTGAACCACGCACGAAGAGCAGCACACGCTTTGCGTTATTCTGCATCCAGCAGGGTAACGCTCACCGTGTCTGCAAGCCTGCATCCAGTCTTCTGCCACGCCCGCCTCGAGTCTGCAGCTCCTAGAAAAAGGGAGGAACAGAAGGAGAAAAGGTTAAAATAAGAGCAAAACCTTCGATCCTTACCTGAATTCCGGATCCACCGCGCCTTTGAGCTGGAAGAAAAGTATTTTACGCGCACCGCCTCGCCTGCTGCAGCACCGCGCTGAACTCACCGGCATTCGCAGCATCCTCACGATCCACTGCATCCTTCTGCACGTTCCCGCCACACTTCGGCACCTAAGGGGAACACAAGAACAGCAAAGGTGAGCCAAGGGAATAAACAGAGGCAATAGTAACTACCCCCATAGACTTATCTGATTACCGCTGGGGGTATTATTCCTCTTCACAGGTCAGTGCAGTCTCCATTGCATCCTCGCCGTACCCCAGCCCCTATGGGGAAGAAAAGGACAACAAGGTGAGACAAAGGGACAAACAAGGGGAACTCTTCTCTCCACAATAGACTTACCGAATTTTACCGCCGGAGGCATTATTCCCCGAACTTCATATGTTCTCCACACCTGAATAAGGGAGCAAGCAACAGGTTACATTCTGACCTTATTTTATTGAACTGTGTAGGATAAGCCAAATCCTTACCTGAACTTCGTCAGCAACCACGAGGAACTCTTCGCTGGGGTCAAGCTGCAAACTACAAGGAATCGGACAATAGTGAAAGTTAGACATGTGAACTCTTACGAACTACATACTTTTCAGAGTCAATATTGTTCTGGAACTCACCAATTCCTTCGAGCCAGTGAAGCAACTGGTTATCAACGCGCCCCAGCGCTCAATGCAGGATGGAGAGCTCATCTTTTCAAACCATCAGGTGAGACTATAAGAAGGGACATCAAAGGTGATCTGTGGGGAGAACAGCGGGGGTGGGGGGATTTACGCCCAACTCCACGGGTGGTTAATTCCCTTTCTCAGTTTGCAGAAGAATATTCCTCCGGGCCAAACAAACAAAGCTAGGTGGGCCAGTCCAGTCTGTCATCTCGGCCCTACGCGTCACATTGGTGGAGACCACAGCTGTCCAGTTCAGATCGACGCCTCTGTAGGAGCCAAGAGAGCGTAACAGTGTTGTTGGCTACCTGTTCATGGAAGAGTGATAGGGCTTGAAGATCGGCCCTTTTGATGTGTGTGCTAATGCTTGCAATCAGGAACCCTATGAGGTCTTTGAACCATGTCCAGGTGTGGTTTTTGGACCGTCGGGGTGTGTAGTGAGATTGCTGTGCGAATGAACCCAATGGTGCACTGACTAGTCCAATTAGTTGGTAGCCATTGGTAGGCGCTAGCCCCACAAAGGATATACATCCCTCTGGGTGTAGAGTGCTATGGCAGTGCTATACTGTGAAATAGTCCTATCTTACTGACAGCTGTGTCGTTCTAGGTGGTAGTAGTAGCACTTCTGTTAAGGACATAGGTTGCTGGTGTGATACCCATTGAAGGCAGTGTGCCTGTCGTGATGAAAGAGATCAGAGTGTGTGGAATAAATGTGGTCGGTATCTTGGGAGGTAAAGTATTGGCATAGCTGGGGTAGAAGAATCCCTGGCGAAATGGATGGGTCATATTAGGACAATGAGAGTTCTTGAGCATGAGGTCATAACACCATTCAGCAGGATTGAACTGGACAGGGATGAAGGGAATCCCCCACTGGTGTACATAGGGGTGTGGGAGCACATATAGCAATCGGAGGCATTCATTAGGTCAGCATAGGCCCAAGAGAAACTGAGGAAGGTGTTGGTGTCTGGATGTAGGCTGGTGGATGTAGGGTGCGGAAGCGCAAATATGGTAAGGAGCAGCAACATGTGGTACAAAATACAACTTCAATAATGCAGCCTTATTCCTACCTTTAGCAGTGCAGCCCCACAGACATTGGGGCCTTATGCCCAAAAATTCTAAAGAGTGCAAGTCATTGCAGGACCCAGTAGAAGGGAGAGATGATAATGCAAAAGTTAAGGATCCCTGCCAGGATGATGACAGATGCGTAGAGATGGAAGAAATCAGTTGCGGCAATGGGCACATTCAGCTGGCCTCCAAAACCCTCTTGTGCCGGCGACTTATGCACCTATCTCCAGGTGTGCAGCAATTTTGTGACTGCTTGGTGACAAAAACATTTTTAGAGCAATGAGCCACCCGCAGGAGACAAAGGTAGCAAAACATTTGAGTGATGGGCCACACCCATATGAGACAAAGGTAGCAAACATTTAAGAGTGATGGTTTTCCTGCTGGTGTTAGGTGAGATGGTGGCCGCACTATGCAAGTTGTACCTTGGGGCAGGTAGCGGGACTTTGTTTTCAGAGTGTTGGATGCAGAGTCACCTGGATTTTAGATACTTGGACCCCAATGGGCAGCCAAAGAGGTGTCTTTTTCTCCTATACCCCTGCAGATTGCAGCTTTGCTGTCTCTTTGGTGCTGGCGGACGGCGGGTTATCTTTGTCCTGGACCTCTTGTGGCTTTTCTTCATCAAGTGGAGGTGCTGTTTTCACACACTGGCTGGTGCGGACCCAGGACTCCTGGACTCTACACCGTACGGCAGTGTGGATTGTCAGCAGGCTCGGGAAAGGACCTTTCCAGTGCAGATGCAGGCATGATTTTCACTGATGCACTTTCAGGACCACCCAGTCCCCCGGCAGGAGGCTTTGGCATGGCGTTTCAGGCAGTCGAAACAGAGCTTCTTGGATTTGCTGAAAGTGAGAACGGATAACGAGCATTAGTCTTTTGCAATAGGAAACAACCAGATCATCATTCAGTTGTAAGTCACAAAGTTCAGGGGAAGGTGGCAGAGTAACTGGAATTCTTCTCATGGGCCTCCCCATGAGTATCTAGTGAAGGGAGAGGCTATGTACTCTAGAAAAGAGTTTCTTGGGTGCATGAGGACAAGAGGGAGGTCATCCAGCCATTTTAGGCCTGTTTCCTGGCAGACCTTGGCACGGCAGAGCTTCACGTCAAAGTTTTGGCATTCCACTGCCTCTACTGACTGTGGGTGAAAACTACAATGGAGGTGCTGGAGGATCCCCAAGGCACTGAAAATGTTCTGTACAATTTGTCCAGTGTAGTGGGTACCTCTGTCAGAGTTTATGGAAACTGAAAGGCCAAAACATAGGATGAACTATTTGAGCAGTTTCTTGGCCCCTGTAATGAAATCAGAATATTTTCAGGGGGTATGCCTCCGTCCATCCAGAAAATGTGTCAATGATGACCAGGATGTACTCAAATGAGGCGCACTTTGGTAGGTTAATGAAGTCTATTTGGATATTCACAAAGGGCCATAAGAGGCTTCATGTGCCCCTGGAGTGGTTTTCTTAGGCTTTCCAGGGTTGAGCGTGAGACGGGTTGGACAGTGAGCTTAGTATTTCTGAGCAATGGAGGGAAACTTAGGGGCAAACCAACATCCCTGGACCTCTGAGGTCATCTTTCCCTTGATGGAATGGGACACAGAGTGAGCAGCACGTGCGAGATATGGTAATAGAGCTAGTGGGAGCACTAACTGGCCCATGTTATCGCGCAATAGGCGATCAGCAACAAACACATTCATGATTTTCCCAGCCCTGTTTCTTGGCCTGGAGGGCCGCATCCTGGTGGTCTGCCAGGACGGAAAGAGATGCTAGGGGGTCCTCAAATGATCAGAGGAACAGCAGTACATTATCAGGGATCTGAGGGCCATGGTGGGCTGCATTTCTTGCATGGCCGTCATCCAGTTCGTTACCCTGTGAGGTGCGGTCAGAAAGTAAATTGTGGGCCTTGCACTTCACACTGGCAAACTCGGTAGGTAGTACAGTCGCATTAAGCAGGGCTTCAACATGGGGTGCATTGATCATGGGCGTACCTTGTGCAGTTAGGTAACCTTTCTGTTTCCACAGGGTCCCGTAGTCGTGTGAGATACGTGAATCGATGTATGTAGTGACTGTGTGGCGATCGTGCAAGCCTGTGTTGGGGCAATGAGTTCAGCAATTTGTGCTGATCGTATTGATGGGAGCTGAAAGCTTCTAATACTTCAAAGGATGTGCAAATGGCAAAACCTGCCTGTGTACTACCTGTTGAATCTTTAAGACAAGACCTGTCAACAAAGAGAAGGATGGCTGCATTGGGGAGGGGATATCCTAGAGTTCTGTTCTTGGTGACCATAGAACATCAACCACTGCAAGGCAGTCGTGCATTTGACCATCATCAGGTGTAGGCAGGAGGGAGGCAGGGTTGTTTGGGGCGCATCTGATGAGTTATGTTGGTGTCAGAGAGGAGCTGTTGTTCATATTTGGTGAGACGTGCAGCAGACCAGTGTTGTGTTTTATCCCTGAGGAGGAGTGCTAATACAGAGTGTGGCACTGCTACATTTGTGGTGCACCCAGGCTATGTTGTCAGCTTTTTTAAGGAGAGGGGCAGCTACCACTCTGAGAAATTTGTGAAATGGGGAAGCAACAGGGTCTAACTGTGAGCTAAAAAAGGCTACCGGGTGTTGTAGGACTCGGTGCCTCTGTGTGTGCTTAAAGCATACCTCTCTCTCTCATCACAGAACAGGGAGAATAATTTAGAGCAGCCAGGAAGGGCGAGAGTGGGGGCAATGGAGAAGGCAGCCTTGATCTTGGCGAAAGCTGTGGAAGCGTCGGGAGACCATGTGAACTTGTCAGGCTGGGAGTCCTGTAGCTTCTTCTGCATAGTTGCAGGCTTTATCAAGGATCCATGGGTGACAGAACTTGCTCATCCCTAAAAAGCGCAACTGCCTTTTATTGGCGGACACGGGACGTTGTAAGATGCAGGACACTAGAGAGGGGACAAGTCGCCTAGCACTGTGTGAAATGTGTCCTAGGTAGTGGACTGTAGGTAGGTAGAGTAGCAATTTTGCTTTATTCACTTTGTGACTTTTTGCTGCCAGGGCAGTGAGGACCACTTCGGAGTTGGCGAGGGAGACCTGAAAGGAAGGTGATTTTAACAGGAGGCCATCCATATATTGAATCGTACTGGAGCCCCCCGGGAAAGTGACATCCTGGAGGTCTTCCTGCAGAATCTGGGAGAGGAGCGATGGGGAGTCAATAAAGCCCATTGCAAGGGATTTGTAGTTGAGCTGACATCCCTTGTACATGACTGCAAAGAGATACTGAGAGTCATGGTGGGTGGGGACAGAGAAGAAGGCAGAGGCAAGATCAATGCACGTGAAAAATTGGACATGAGCGGGATACAGGAGAGAATGGTCAGGGGGTCCAGGACCACCGCTTGTGAGGATATTGCCGCCTCATTAAGAGCGTGCAAATCGTGAGCAAAATTGAATTTGCCTGTGCTCTTTTCCTCAATTGGGAGCACCAGAGCATTTCAAGGGCTGGTGGTGTAGTAGAGAATGCCCTGATCAATGAGGGAAGAGATGACAGGCTTGATACCTTCCTCTGCTTGAAGAGATATTCTGTACTGTGGCACATGTGGGAGGGGAACCTCCGGATGGAGAGAGATATAAACAGGTTTAGCAGAGATAATGTGGCCTACCTCATTGGTATGTGCTGCACAGAGGGCCACTGGCACTGAGTCAATAGGGTGTTGTACCTGCATCGCTTGTGCTGGTGTGAGGAGTAAAGGAGGCTCTGGGTGAGTGGGCTGTTGGAGGAGAAACAAACATTCATCTTCCCTAGATTGTAGAACCTCTAGATGAATACCATCAGGAAAACAATAAATGGTACAATGCATCTCGCATAGCAGATCAATACCCAACAGATTTACAGGTGAACAAGGGCTTAACAAAAAGGCATGATGTTTGTGATGGGACCAATAGAAACAGACCATTCATTTGACACCAGGTGTGGAATAGTGGTGACGGATATCCCAACAGCATTTACAATTTCCTTTGAAACATCCACATTTCAGAGTAGAACACCTGGCACCAGTGTCACTCAAACAATTCACCCTCCTCCCTTGGATGTCACATTTGAGATGGTGTCTAGGCCGGTCTAGTGGGAGCAAAGCGGCAGACAGCATGGCAGGGTCCCTCTGTCTATGTCATTGTGGACCACAGGAGATATGCATGTCCTGCTAGCCCCGTTAGGATCAGGAGGTGGAGGGGGTGGTGCCGGGGCTGTAGGGAAGCGATTAAATATGTTCAGATGAATTAAGGTTTGGGTGGTTTGGTAGGCCATTGTTGGATGAGATGGCCTGTCTGCTTACAATATCTGCAGCAAGGTTGCCCTGGCAGGGGTTGCTGGGCAGTCAAAAATGGGTGTGCAAAAGTCTATTGTGGCTGTTAGCCGGGGTGAAACGGCGGCAGAGGATTTAGTTGGACATCGGGCTGGCGTGAGGTACCTGGGTGTCCCTGGTCCCCAGAGGCAGTATTTTGTTGATCATGCTGTATTTGTAAAGCTATGAGGCAGGTGGCCCCATCTTGCTCCTGGTGGTTTAGTTTGTCATAGAAATTTTGAGCTGCTTGCAGTGCTTTCTCAATAGATTCAGCTTGCCACCCAAACTGAACATTTTGAATATTCTGTGAAATTTCGGGAAGGAGACCGAATGTGACAAAATGTGCAACTAATGCTGGTCTAGACTGTTCCCCAACTTTTGCAATACTAGAGTATTTAGTAAAACAGTCAGTTAATCCAAACAGGTTGTCAGAGGGAGATTCCAACTGGTTTTGTGTGCAAGTGGCCATCTTTGACCAGTACATGTTGAGAGGGTATTTCTCTTTGAGGGCGGTAAGTACAGTAATATTAGAAGTAATAGCCTCACCATCTGCCAGTGTGTCAGGCCCTTGCAGTTTGTCCATAATTTGTTTGTAAAGAGTGTGTTTGAGCACAGCTCGTAGAAGTTGTTTAAGGTCCCCAATGGTGGAATCATAACAGGCAATTGCTGTGTTCAAGTGTTCTATTGAAGCAGTGGGTGTATCAGGCAAAGTGGGGAATTGTTCCATATTATATGTTAGGGGAGCTCCAGGGAGTGTGAATTCTCATAGGTTCAGCCTCTGTATTGGCCCGATGATAGGTGCGCATAGGCATGAGGGTGGTGGCAGCAGTGGTGGATTATGCGTCATCAATAGTGTGCTGTGCCTGGGGTGTTAACATAGAGGCATGTGACGATTGGAGTTCTTGTCTAGTTAGCCTCCAAAACCCAGGACATCCTTAACACCCTTGCTTCTCTCCTTCACAGCCCGTCTCTCCCCCTCACCACACCTCCCTCCTCCACCCCTGTCACACCTGAAGAATTTACCAGAGTTGTCTGCTCCACGAAGGCCTCCTCTAAGCAGGTTTCCCCCTGATCATAAGGACCATCAAGTATAACATTAAATGTATTGGCCCTGGTCTCACTTATTTCTGCAATCATTCATTCCGCACAGGATCTTTCCCTTCTACCCTTGAGCACTCCCTTGTGCGCCCACTCCTGAAAAAACCCACATCAAATCCTACCTGCCCTGCCAACTACCGCCCTATTTCCATCACCCCCTTCCTGGAGAAACTGCTGGAGAAGCTGTAACTGCCCCAACTTAACTCACACACTGATGGTCGTGGAGACCACCAACAAGTTCAATCTGGATTCTGAGCATCCATAGGCACGGAAACTGCTCTTCTGAACATCCGTGAAGAACTGCTCGCATCTCTGGACTCCAACTCCCCAGCTGTTCTTACCCTTCTCGATCTCTCCTGCCTTTGACACAGTCGACCATTCCATGCTCATACAAAGGCTCCACGATACCCCTGGTATCTCGGAACGGGCACTTGACTGGCTGACATCCTTCCTTACTGTCTGCTCTTCCCAAGTCATCCTGGATACCTTCTTCTCTTATTTCCCTCTCCACCTGTGGTGTCCCCCAGGGTTCTATCGTCTACCCCTGGCTCTTCAACATCTACCTTGCTCTGCTTGCACACCTCCTCTCCTCCTTCTATTCCAACTTACAGTATTACACAGACAACACTCGGCTCTTTTTCAAACTCCCTGCCAACCCTCTTACTTCCATCATCCCTGACTGCCTTTCTGCCATACAGTCCTGGTGCTCCGCCAAAGATCTGTGCTTCAATGCCTGTAAAACTGAGACCCTTCTCATCGGGACCCCTGCTCTCTCCTTGTTCCCTTCACCCTGGCCTTCCTCTTTGGGCTCTCCCCCTGTGCCCTCCTCTGAAGCCAGAAACATTGGTGTCATCTCCGACTCCTCCCTCCCTCTCCTTCCTCCCTCACATGCAAACCATTGCCAAGAAGTCCCACTTTCAGCTCTTCCATCTCAAAGGAATTCTCCCTTTACTCACTTTCCCTCAGAGGCTCAGTGTGACCAAAGCCCTGGTTCTCTCTAGGCTTGACTATTGCAATAGCCTCCTCCTTAATCTACCATCCTCCACTCTGCGACCCTGCAAGCTAATCCAGAATAGAGCAGCAAGATTTAGCCTTGGCCTTAAGCACAGGGACCGCATCTCACCTGCACTACAAAGTCTTCTCTGGCTCCCGGTTGCTGCACAGATTAAATTCAAATCTCTTTTTATCATCCACATGGCGGTCTGGGCCTGTGGACCACACTATCTTCAACTTTATCTTACTAAATTCTCCCTCTCTAGACCACCATGCTCCTCTGGCTCTAACTCTCTATGCGTAAAGCATTTTGCTAAGCAGAGGGTTGGTGGTTGTTCGCTTTCCTCAGCTGGCTCCCTCCTATGGAACAGCCTCCCCCTTCCCATTCACCTTGAGCAGAATCTTCTTAAATTCCAGTAGCTCCTTAAGACTCTCCTCTTTACCTCCTCCTTCCCTTCTTCTTTCCCCTGCCAATCACACAGTTGCTGCGATTGGGTGTCCTTAGCCCTTATGCATCCTCGGGGCCCTGACCGCCCTCACCCAATCAGCCCAGCTCCTGTCTATATGCACTTGCACCCTCTGCCCTAGTGGCTTGCACTTACACCACTCGCAGCTCCTGGCCGTGTAGCAGTCAACATTCCTAGCACTTCAACTGTGGCTCACCCATGAGCTCAGACCCCACATCACTGACCTCCTGCCTTCTTCCTTGCTGCACTTGCACGTTCTGAATACTCACAAGGCATAGTAGGTTCATCCTTTCCTCCTCTTCCCTCCCACTGCTCTTAATTTATTGTGTTGTTAATGTAATTTAATATATTCCCACCCCTGCTCCCTCCCTTGACCTGTGAGTGCTTTGAAACAGTATTTATCGTATAAGCGCATACAAAGTAAACAATAAATACATATAATAAATTAATAAATAAATGCCTTGTAGAGTGGTGAGCTGGCTCTGCTGTCGCAAATGATTTTAGTAAATCGTCTGTGCTCCATCTTTATTCCAAGCTGTTACGACAGTTATGTTGGGCGGGTACAATGGGGGTGGAGGAAGCTAGAGGTTTGGTTCTTGTGCTAGAATGTTAAAAGTGAGGTGGTGATTGGGGTGCAGAATGTGGTGCAGGAGCTAGGAGAGGGCTCTGTGGGTTTGGTGCATGTGGCTCAGGTGGCATGGCAGCTTGCTGTGACGTGGGTGCTGGTGGGTACCTTTGGTGCAGAGGAGGTGGTGTACAGGACCTCAGGAGAGGCAATTATGGTGCTAGTTCATCTAAAAGGTCTACATGTGGCACTGTAGGTGCTTCTGAAAAGCAATCTTTCATGGTGTCAGCAGCAGCAATTGGGTAGAGGCCTGTTTTGCTAATGTGTTTACTGTTTGGCTGGCCTTGGATGGATGCTTGTACTGCTCTAATTCTTTCTCTAGCTTGGCCTGAGAGTTCCTCAGCGGTACAGTCTGACTGTCACGGCAACTGTTTGTAGACACTTTGTACCAGGCAAAATAGGCTGACCAATGACCATCAGACACCTTAGACTATCTTTGTTCCAAAGCCTTGCGCCCCACAACAAGGTGATCTGCTTGAAACGACCACTCAAGTGGCCACTGAAACTCCTTTTGAACGAGAGTGAAGAAATTCCACTCTTTCAAATAGTTATATGTGACTGCCCCATATGTCAAAAACATGACAAATGCATTAGTCCCACTGCAGGTGTGAGTGTTATTGTGGATAGCAGAGAGCCCATTGCTAAGTCTAGACATCAAAAGAGCAGGGAGACACAAAGAGAGGTAGGCCCCAGGTACTGCAGATCAAGAGGGGTGGTGCAAGCAACCTCCCGGCAGTTGGTATGTACTGGTGGCAACAGCATAAAGACAAACCGTAGAGGTGGTACACAAGGGGAGACCGGAGCATGCAAGGATTGATAGTTTGCTGAATATAAAGATAAAGTAAGACACAAGATGGACATGAGGAACCGCTTCAAGGTTGCCTCAGCAGTAACATTTGGTACTTAACTCCCAAATAAATAGCAAAGGTCCATCAGCTTCGCCTCTTTAGCAGAAACTAGACAGCAATGTTCCGAGTGTTGTGGTAGGTAAAGCAATGAAGTGGGGTGCCAATGACACAAATGTAGTTATGCAGGAACT
Source organism: Ambystoma mexicanum (assembly GCF_040938575.1). Classification (NCBI taxonomy): domain Eukaryota; kingdom Metazoa; phylum Chordata; class Amphibia; order Caudata; family Ambystomatidae; genus Ambystoma; species Ambystoma mexicanum. The sequence goes on from NC_090922.1 coordinate 94,186,475, forward strand.
TTTTTCTTGCCAATCAAGACCTCCCCGTGCATGGAAGCAAAGCATGTAGGTATGCCTGTGGCACTAAGTTGTCTGTATCATGGACAGGGCCTTAGTGAATAGTAGCAAGTACAGCTTGATGGTGCCCACAATAAAGAAAAGAAAACAGTCAATTCATCAACCAAAAATCACAATGCCAAGTAACCCCAAGAGAATGTAAATTCCCTAAATCAGGCAGGCCTGCGGGCATAACATTAAAGATGTCTGGTGTAGTCCAAGGACATGTGTGGTAAAAAATGTTTTTATTGTTTATTGGTTAAAATTAATTCAACCTGAACAATGGAATAAAAAACAATTAAACTAACAAAAACATACAATCTTAAAATCACAGACACAAAATGTTTTAAAAAAAGAGCAGTCAAAAGTATACAATTAACTAACATACTTTAAACCCAGTTAAAAAAACTAAAATAAGGGAAGAAAAGTAGAAAAGAGAGAGTAAAAGCGAGGTAAAAAAACATGCACCTACTCATTATTACTCGCCGTTCTTTTGTTGTACGTTCTCCCTAAATGCATATTCATTCACATTTAAACTATACAAACAATTCATCACTGAAACCACAAAATTCGTCTGTTGGCCAGAGATACATTTTCTCCAAAAAGATTCACAATTAGTATCCCTACAGGTATCAAAGAAATTCTTAAAATATAAATACCTACTAGATCTCAAGTTCAGGCATTCAACTACTAGATGTTCTAATGTTTACACCAGCCCTTCCATACAGCAGAATCTACATTGTGCATTATCTCGGTCAACAATTTTCCTTCTGACCATGACCTCTTTTGTCAGTAATAAATTCCATCGAAATCTAATGAAATCATCTGATTTTGTTACTGGGGAACTTTATAATACAAGGGGTTGGTGTCCCTCTGGTGATTGCTAAGCTGCCTTAGGGACACATACCCATGATTTTTTCCATATTACTGCACCAGTCCCAATCAAACAGTTTATTTTTAGTCCTGACAGCGTTCTTGACCAGATCCTCCCTCGTAAGGTGTATTTGAGTTAGTAATGTTTTGCCTCGTTTGGTGAAATCATTGAGGGTGGGCACTAACCCTGTCTTCATCTCCTCTGCAATTGCATGATACATGGTGTTCTCGGTCGGCTCGGAGTTTCCCATAAAGGGACCGAATACGCCAATGGCCTTGCGCTTTTAGAGCGATGAGGCCAAATTTGTGTTTAATTGCCGCCACAGCGACTGAGTTTGGAATACCAAAAACCTTCCACCTTCTATCATGAATAGGTGCTCAAATGCCCAATCATCAAGAAGCTCTATCCCATAAAGCAATTTAGGGCTAATTTTGCCTTCGTAAAAGCGAATGACAGGTAACAGAGAGAACATCCAGTATTTTCTCTTACTACATCTCATTTGAGGTATGTAGAAGTCTGCTTTTGTTCTCAAGAGATTCTTAAGATGCAATCTATCCGGAGAACTTGTGAAAGGAAAGGTAAGGTATGTAATTCAAGAGGCCCGATTCAGAGCGATGCCATTGATTGAGCAATGCAACTGGGTCTTACATTTTCTTTTAGCCAGGGACATGATCTGCGTTTTTTTTGGGTGTTGATAATGAAGTTGTTTTCTCTGGAAAAAGCCTCAAAGGCCTCCAAGAGCCGCCGCAAGCCAGTTTGGGTGCGATCTATTAAAATAAAATCGTCAACATAAGGCATCCAACAAACTGCCAGGTTCCCTATTTTTGGTGGAGCAAATGATACTACTACTAGCTTCTTACCAATTTCTGCTATATATAATTAGAGACAGAGTGCCAGAATGGATCCCTGTCGTAAGCCATTGCAGTAGTTATCTTTTCTGTTATGGAACTTTCCTGATTCAATCGAAATCTCACATTGGAGCCCTCCTGTAGCTTCTTTATTAGGTTTAACAGTCTCCCGGGCATGCCGCACTATGATAGCTTTTTCAACAGGTTAGTTCTTACAACAGTATCAAAGGCTTTTGAGAGGTCCATCACTGCAACATGAATGACTGGATACTTTCCCCGGTTAACAAGGTCCTGCTTAAAAGGAAACCGTTTAAGTTGGTGCTATGTGATTTACAAAAAGCGCTGCTTACCTGAAGGAACTGCTGTGTTGGACTTAAAGCTGCAAACTTTCACCCAGCATTGTGAGCTTCTCCTAGGCTCTTGCCGGCTTCCCTGCTGTACCTCGCTTCCTGGAGGAGGCAGGCCACGTTTGACACGTGTGCTGATCACATGATCGAGGGCTCACTGAAAAGGCACAGGCTACCACCCTTGCGGCGTTAAGCCCGACTGGGGTAAAGGCCTGGAGGCTGTTGAGCGGCTGTTTGGGGCTGGTGGTGCACCAATTAAATCTTGGGAGACTGCGGAGGGTTCACCTCTTTGATCTCTTTTTGAGCGCCTACGGAGTCGTGCTCAGAGTCAATCTACGTCACTCCATTGCAAAAAAAAAACAGCCCGAGAGCGAGTTCGGCTCGAGTTCCTAGTCCGCATTATGACGGACGTAACGGGCAAAAAGTGAGGACCACAGACCCGCAACAAAACGCTTCAGCAACGTCGTATGTTGAACCCATGGACAGCCCTGAACAAGGATAAACCATGTGAAGGAAAGGTAAGAAAAGAAACAAACTGTAATCTTGCAGATCCCGGTTCCTATAATCGAAATGAAAACTTTGCAGGACACGAGCACGAGCACGGAGGTAAGTCTCTGTGCCGGTGCCGCGAAACTTCAAAAGCCAAACACTGCCTTTTCCGGCAACACAAATGGAGACATATCTATCATCGCTACATCTCCATTTATTGCCCAAAAAGATTTACCAGTAAATAAGGAACAACTTGACACCCTATTTAATAACATCAATGAAACTTTGCCAAATTTAGAGTCTGGAGAAAAGCTCATCATGCCAAAGGCAATCCAGCCTGAGATACGATCTGTAACTCCTTCGGCGACAGCATCGCCAAAAATTGTCCTATTGACTCTAGACAATCTAGAACCCATATCGCAGTCAATTTGTGAGTCTCATGAGAAAATTTGCAGCTTGACGTCGCAAGAGACGTTTTACTACCCATTTGAAATCACAGATGCCGATATGATGGCTGCTGCACATGTTTCCTCTTCCGCACCAATCATGTGCATAAAAGATTTCCCGGAAAACACGCAACCTTGTGAACATCAGGACGTTTCATCAAGTGCCCTGACTATTGAGCATGAGTCTGCGGAGACAACTCAATTGTTAGTCGGCAAGCAAATAGATGCTCAAACCGCTGTGTCAGAAAAAGCAAATCAGATATGCAATTAGTTCAATATTAAAAACAATGTTGACGTGAGAGAATTGAGAGGGGTGAGAGAGTCGAAAAATGGCAAAGCCGGAAGCTCAAAAGAGCTACACTATGAGTCTCCAGACGTAACAAGGTGCAATTTGCATCGAGTTCAACTTCATGGAACTCACCGGGGTTTAACTCCAACCGGAGGCAAGGTGATACGCTATCATCCCATGCCAAATGTAAAGCGATTTGACAAAGGGCAAAATTATAGTTCCATTGCTTCATCTCTGCCTACATCTTCCGTGGATGAAATTCTTTGAATGCCCATCTTTGAAAGCATAGCGTCAACATCTAATGAAACTCCTACGTCTCCAAGTCAAGAAAATAACCTTGCTAAGATCACTCAGACGATGAACAGGAACTCCTTGAAAGGTGTAACTGCGGACTCAACTTTTGAATTAATCAAACCAACTACAAGTACCCCTGTGATGCCAACACGAAAAAGCAGAAACAGAGGGCCAGAGGCGGCTAGAAAATCTGATTTAATGACTGAAACAAATGCTCAATACAAAGACTCATCATGCCTCTCAATTAGTGGAGGAGAGAACACTGGACAAACTCCAACAAAAGCCAGCATTTCGTCAGCCGCTGCTATGCAAATTCATAACGTTTTGGCAGCATCCTCCCTGGCAATGATTCCTTTTGTTAAATTACATGAAGCATTAAGCGAACGGTTACAGGATCAAGGGGCTCTACTTTCGAACCTCATTCAGAAAACGACAGAACTAGAAAAATCTAACATCTACCTAATTGAAAACATTCATGTTGACGCAGAATGCATGGCAACATGGCAAAGAAGGCAAGATGATATGGCTAATCGAAACAACTGTCACCAGGAGAAGTGAGTTGGTGGCTTGGTTGAGGCTCTGAACTTAACGCAAAAATGTCATTGTTGTATGACACGCGGAAATTATAGTGCCAAGACCATGTCGCAGAATACGGATTTCATTAAGGCAAAAGAGACTGGAATCTCAGCAAAAAACAATGCTGATAAAATGACTGAGGATTGTGTGATCCTATCTGAGACAAAAGGGGGCCGACTAAACGCCAACACTCCGGCCATGGCTGAAAAATTGATGTCTCAGCCTATCTGCTCGGAGGTCGCGACCACGTCTGGGATTGTAATCTGTAACGACATCCATGGACCCCAATTAAGGGAAAATGACCCAGGAGAAGATATTAATGTCCCGCTTCAGGCTGCCACACAAGCAAAAGTGGCCTTACCAGGATGTCATTTCTCCTCTTTTGGCATATTTTCTGGGCCCGCAAAAACGACGACAACTGCTATAATAACAGACGAAAATAAAGCTGCATACAAAAAGGCAAGTGGTAAAACCAAAAACCTTGTAATAAATCCGGTAAAGGACACCAAACAAACTGGCGCTTCTAAGAAAAAAGCGTTTCTAAGAAACGTATCAACTCCGCCACGTTTGAGTACATTCAAACGTAAAAACGGCCAGAATAAGATAAAACCCGAGGCTGCTTTAAAGCTAGCGTCTCGCATGCCCTTGACTCAAGCGTTGTATAAACCATCCTTAAAACGGAGAAGAATAATTTCTGATTCGGATAGCAGCTCGACTACAACTGTATCCACCTCCATAGACCTCTGCGATCTATCCACGTATTCAATTGGTGAGGTTCAAGATGCTGAAAGCAGTCAAAATGACAACAGAGAGACATCGATCCAGACTTTTGTCGATATAGTAAACAAACGATCGGCAAAAGATGTGAAATCACAAGGTCAAAAATCACAAGCTTGTAATATGGGTGCTGGAAAATCCACCCAGGACAGGTCTGCGGATATTCAGTTGAATCCGAAATTCACACAGAAACAACGAACACAGGGTGTCAAATTCAAAAGCAGAGTTCATGAGAATACTTACTCTCAAAACACCCGCAACTGCCAAAAACTACGCCTGCAAAACATTCAAAGCAACGACGTAGAAGTAAACCTGAATAGGGCAAACATAATGAAACTCTTTCAATGCGTGCCGTCGCTACGCACAATTGTCTCTGAGGATATACGCATAGTTGAGTATGCTACTGAAAAAACCTCTGATCAGGTGTTATTGCACATTAATTCAACAAGCTTTCGTGGTACACTCCTAAAGGCGTGTGATGAATTTCTGTTCTTTGGCTTCGAACTCTTGCCCGAACCAGATCAGGAAGAGTGTAGCTGTTCAGAAAGAACTGTGGGAAAAAGCTCCTCAAGCAAACCCGTTGCCGCAGATGTACTAAGACAGTCCATGAGCATTTCTTCATCCTCCAGCCCAGTCCAGCTGTCACAAAAAAATGTCATTCAAAAAACAGAATCCAAAGCACTATGGGAAACAGCACTAGCCATGACTAACAACAGGAGGAAATCCATCTGAACTCATCTCCTGGAACACACGCGGATATAAACATCTATTCAACGAGTTTGAGACACCACTAGAAAACGTTTTCATAATATGCCTGCAAGAAACCGGGCTTTGTATACCTCCTATTTGTGATGGATTCTCGGTTCTATTGAATGCAGTAGTCAAAAACATCAAGGGTCGCCCGAGTTCGGGCCTTATAACAATGGTGAGGATTACTCAAACCTGGTCACTGCCGATTCCAATAAATCCAAACCCATATGTGCAAGGAACCATCATGCACACAATGGAAAAAAAGATCATAGAACAACAATATTTACTAATCATAAACATTTACTGGAACCCAATAAAGATCAGTACAGACAGCATCCTCGCTGCAGTCTCACACTTAATTGATGAAGCGATGTTATCTTATAATAATCTTTCAGCTATCTGTTGTGGAGACATGAACTGCACGTGGTTCCGGTTCAATCAAGCTCTGAAAAGCTACCAGCCAATCCCCAAGGAAGCGCTTGATGAAAGAGCGAAAAGATGGGAAACTGCCATGGAGGTATGTGACTTTCAAATGTTAAATGGAAATGTGAAAGGAGATGTTCCAGCAAATCCAACATGGAATCGAGACTTCACACACAGCATTCTTGATTATATATGGATTTCAAGAAATTTGGTATTTAAGGTAGTCGACCTGAAAATAAAGAAAATGAATGACAGTGACCACCGTCTTGTTCACTTACGCATTATGTTAGACACGAATTTGCCGATGAGGCCGTGTAAGACAAACCTAGAAACCAACTGTCACGGAAATCGTATACGAGTAAGCGGGAAACAAATTGAGGGACTTGGTGTAAAGCTTTTGAATAAATCAGCCCCACATGTGCCTAACTACATTCCACTCTTGACTGATTTCATCATGTCGGGAAATACATTCCAAAATCTAGGGCGGACTCATCGACATATATATTGCAAAGTGCTACATGCTGCCAAAAAGGACTTGCGAAAAGATCTGAGAAGCCTAAAGAAACTTAGTACTAGTATGGAAACTCAAAAAGCTTTACAAGAAAGGCGCGCGAGATATCGAAATTGGCTAAAGTCACACGCAGCCATAATTGAGCAAGAGCCCGCTGAGCACATGTTGCAACTGATTCTGAACAAGAATACACGCGAGATTTGGAAATTATTGAACATGGAGTCAGTAAACGGTGCCCCACTTATAATAAATACCATAACAAATGATGTATGGAATAGGCATTTCTCTTCAGTCTTCAAAAGTCCAGATTCCGAGGTTCCGTTACCAGTGAGCGCAAATGACACCAAGTGGGACGTGCAGATGGAAAAAGAAGAAATAATTAGAGCAATTAAAGTCCTCAAGTGTTCACGAGCTGGGGGTCCCGACTTGATCTCGAACATCGACTTAAAAAACATCCATGTGAGTGGGCAGATTTCATTAGGAAACTATTTTTAAAAATGAGTCTTATGAAGAAATTGCCTGATTCTTGGAAAGCCGCAATTGTAGTGCCAATTCATAAGCGAGGCAGTTGGGACGATCCTAACAACTATCGCCCAATTGCCTTGCTAGATACGATCGGCAAAATCTTTGGGGCAAACCTGTGCCTTAAACTCGCAGAATGGGCTGAAATGGCACAGATCAGCGATATACGGCAAACCGGTTTCACGAAAGGGACTGGAGTGGACGTAAATCTACTTATCCTGACGATCTTAAAATTGGAAACTTTATATAAGAATGGCAAGATGCATTTCGCATTCATTAACTTAAAACAAGCGTTCGACGGAGTGAATCGAAGCTTATTATGGGCAAAATGGGGTTGTCCGCCTGCAATTCTAGAACCAATTATTGCTATGCACGAAGATACGTCAATCAAAGTACGGTTAAATCATAGCGGTGTATTGTCTAAAGCCATCTTTACCCACAAGGGCGTCAAGCAAGGCTGCCCCCTAGCCGCAGAACTATTCAAATTATTCTTGGCTGACCTTCCAATCCACCTGAACAAAATTCCTTGTTTCCCACCCAAGATAAACCAAACACCAATCAAATGTATAGTATGTGCGGATGACCTGGTCCTGATGGATAAAACCCAAATTGGGCTACAACGTCTCCTATCGGGCCTGAAATCATACATGGACTTAAATCAATTGTCAACAAACACCTTGAAAACCAAAATCATGTCGATTGGAAACATCAGAAGTAAAAAAGACAAAGCATTTAGGTGGAGAATTGACGAAACCAACCTAACAACTGTTGACTCGATAAGATATCTAGGCATACAGGTTAATAATTCCTTCTGCTGAACTAACATCCAAAATGAGGAAGTTATCTTTACAAGCTGCAAAAATCAACAGGAATTTTGGAAAATTTTCATTAGAACCTGTCCTCAAATTTTATCTACAAAAAATGACTCCAATCATAATATTTGGGGCTGAGGCAGGCTGGAATATAAGTGTCCAAACGTGGCACATCTTGGAAGGCCACTTTTGGCAGAAAGTCCTGCAGATACCGCAAGCAACGCCAATTACCGTACTGCGACATGAACTAGCGATCAACTCGCTGCATGTGAAAATGGTTTGGAATTCTATCGCAACAATGAGGAAAATGGCACTATTGTCACCGGCCCCAGCCTACAAAATATTTGCTAACAATCAGATCCTGAACAATCATGATCTTCTCAGCATATGGTTTTGTAAATTGTCGGCTTTCTTTTCTGCAGCAAATATTACCAACAAGGAGTTGATAAACCGCCCACAACATGCAAAAATGAAATTTGATAACTGGGCTTGGATTACCAACAACGATGCGAGATCTAAATTAAAATCAATGAAACTAATGGAAGGTGGTGTGCATAGGAAGCTAAATGAACCTGCATGTTATCTACTGCACTGTCCCTCGAGGCATCATCGAGACCAATTTCTTAGGTTTCGAATTAATGCTCTAAAGACCAAAGAAACTCTTTCGCAAAGAAAGGACAAATCCATCAAAGACAATCTTTGCCGCTTCTGTAATCAGTCGATCGAATCAGCCAAACATCTGTTAATTGAATGCACCAAGATGAGTATTCAACGTACACTACATCTGGGTAATTTTGCACCGATAGATGGAGATATGGAGCGATGGTGGGGGCGAATCATCACTGGACACAATATAAAACTTGTATGTGCCACTGTGAATTATTTTGACTCGATTCTAAAAGAGGAGAGCCAAAGCTAAATTTTGGTATCAGGTGGAAGGCCGGTGTCGGCGGTGATGGTGTCGCAACTGCATGCCTTCATCTGCATTTTTGCTTGTAATTCTGCATCTTGTTTCTTGCTTGTTTTCTTTTCTTCCTTTTTCCTGTTGTTTTCTTGGATTTTTCTTGGATTTTGATTACTCTTATGATGTGAGAATTGAGGTCTGGTTTGAAACAAAAGTTTGTTTCTTGAATTCAAACTGTAGTTTTTCAATAAAGAAAAAAAGAAAAACAATTTGAGGGAGTGGAATCAAAGAGTTATTACTCACCATGTTTCTAGCTGTTTTCGTATTAGACTTGCAAGGATTTTACTATCCAAGTCTAAAATTGAATCGCATGGTAATTTGTTGGTATTCTTCTGCTACCCTTTTTGAAAATTGGAATAATATAAGCTGTGCTCCATGTTGGGGGGAAAGTAGCCCGTCCTCAGATGTCGTCGAACAGAATCTTCAGGATTCCTGCCCATTTTAGTGGTGAGCCTTTAAAAAGCCTATTCAACGTTTTGTTAGGACCTGGTGCTCTTGAGTGACTAGCTTTCTTAATAACCTCTAAAACATCTTCCATTTTAAAGGCAATGGACCACATTAGATAAGTTGCTTCCACTGTTTTGTGTCTTATTGAAAGGTTCAGACAACAGCTCTCCATAAAGATGGCTAAGGTGGGCCACCCAATCTTCTTCAGACACAGAGTTGATTAGGTTATCCCTGAATCACTTTTTTAGGTTGCTCATTCTAGCTCAAAAGGAGTGAGAGTTCTTCCCTTGGAGGTACCTCAGCATTGCCTCTGAATCTACCTGAACTAGATTGGCACAAAGATTTTTTTATCCAATTTCTGTATTTTTGTCTGACCTTCTTTGTTTTTATGACAACCTCAAGGTCAGTGGTTCCTTCTCTCTTTATTTTTCAAATGGCATATCTCATCTCCTTTTTTTGTGTGGCTACGGTCTCGTCATAAATATGGGATTTGTTACTGTGTATTTTTTCAATTTCCTTTTTATGATTTCATTACCCAAGACGGCGCCAATGGTGTCACACACAAAATCAGAGAAATTGTCATAAGTGAAGGTTTGTAACTTCCATTTATAGTTTGAAGTTTCAACAATCCCTCCGATATCGTTATTCACGGAGTCTAGTCTGTGTTGGTTCCATACTAATATATTATTACCAGAATTCAAAAGTCTTCATTGTAGTGTAATCTTTCATTGTTATAGGAGCACTTAAATGCAACTCTCAGCAGGCAATTCTATTGATCTAAATATAGGTAATCCAAGGCCGCCTACCACAATTCCAACTAATGTAATTGCCATCTTCAGATTCATTGAAGCCCTTTAAAAAATAGAGACCCACACTGTTGAGGCAATTTTTCCACTTTGTACAATTGTCTAGTGTACCTACGGCTGTATGAGCAGACATTTCCCCTGCAGCTGGGACCCTTATGAAATCAGAATCTCCCTCTGCATCAAGAGAGGCCGAATTAAGGTCCCCTAGGACATTTACATGGCTGTCCCTGTTATTTACCCTCCAATTGATAATGAGGTCAGTGAGGATTGCCTGAAACAAATCTATTTGACGCATTCCCTCATGCCAGTAGATATTACAAACAAGCAGGGACAGATCACTACACCCGTTTGCGTCTTCCCACTCAGTAGCCTGTATTTCTATTACAGTGTCTAAACGCACAATCTTTCTGTTGCAGTCGATTTTACACATCGTTAAGAGGCCCCCCCTTGGGTCTCCCCGTGGGGACCTTTGTTGAACAGTGCACATTCGAAGCATTGTTAATGTGCTTTTTGTATATATGTCCATTGATGTGGGTTTATGTTTATTCTTGTGACTGCACAATTGAAATGATCAACCAATAGTAGCAGTTATCTGTTGTTGTTATTGCATTAAGATCCAGCCTGTCTTACTGGATCATACCTATATGTATTGTTTTTTCTAAACATCTCTGGGTGCTCTATCCCCACCAACATTATCCAGATGTCATTAAATACATTTTGTGAAGAATAATGCAGTAAGAAGTGGCTGTTATATGTGACCTCTCACCCTGATGTTTTTGTTAATTGGTGCTGTACATAGGCCAGCTAATCTCACACAAAGGGAAAAAGGTAACCCCAGAAAGGGCTGAAGCTATCATGAACACGGCTAAACCACTCACGATAAAACAAATGCAAAGCTTCTTAGACCTGTGCAATTATGTCAGAGCATGGGTTTTCGACTACAGCTCGTATACCAAGCCCTTGCTTCAGGCTTTGAAGAAAGCCCAGGCAACAAAAGGAGAAATTGAATGGACTGAGGCAATGGAGAAGGGGTTTGCAGAACTTAAGGAGGCAATTTGTGCAGCCCCAGATCTCAGGATTCCTAATTATGCAGAGGAATTCTACCTGTTCTCACATACCGATGGCAATTTAATGACAGCAGTACTCGCTCAGCAAACCTCATTGGGGTACAAGCCCCTAGCGTATTACAGCAGGAGTTTGGACCCAGTCATGAAAGGCCACTTCCCATGCGAACAAAATCTAGCTGCTGCCGCGTTCGCCATCGAAAAGGCGTCATTCATTGTGATGGGGTGCTCCATGACATTGTACGTCGAGCACTCGTTATTCCCATATTAGAAAAACCAAAGGGCATGCTGACATCTCAGAGGGCATCCGCATATGAAGTGATTATCTCTAACCCATCGATCAAAATAGTGCGATGTAAAACTGTGAACCCAGCCACATTCATAGCTGAGCCAGTCACAGAGGGAGAACCTATACATGACTGTGCGAATTATGAGGAATTCTATGATGAAGTCCCCAGGGTAAAGGAAAATGCCCTGGCAGGTGGCGAAATCGTGTTCATTGACGGTTCTTCGAGAATCGATCAAGAAGACGGACAAAGATATACAGGCGTGGCCGTGGTAAAACACCTAGCGAATGGAGAGTTCCAAGTACTCGTCAGTGCGCGAATATCCTCTCACTATTCTGTGCAAGCTGCAGAACTATTGGCGCTGATACTCGCCATTGAGAATCATGCAGACCAGGAAGTAATTGTGTACAGTGACTCCACCTATGTGACGTCCACAGTACATGCAGGTCTAGCGCACTGGAAAAGGAGGGGCTACCCCTGAGCGGACGGCACGCCAGTGCAACATGCCTTATTGGACAGGTTGATAAAAGCACTACGGCTCCCAGTGGGCATAGCGGTCATGAAATACGCCGCCCACACCAAGGGGACGGATTTCGTGTCACGTGGAAACCATGAAGCGCACACAGAAGCCAAGCGCATGGCATCAAAAAATGAAACGATCATGGACGTGGAGGTGGCACGTACCCATGAGAGGATGATGGTAGCACGAGCCACACCTGAGGCCTATAGTAACATGGGGCAGACTCAGCTAATGGACCTCCAGGGGGAGGCACCTCAGGAGGAGAAAAATGTGTGGAAGCGTCGAGGGTTTTCTTTAAACCCCTCTGACGGGTTGTGGAGGCAAGACAGCACTGGTAAACCAGTGATGCCTGTCGCCCTGCTAAAGGTAGCATTAGAACAACTACACTACCCCATCCACATGTCAAAAGAAAATCTAGCTGCAACGCTCGCAGAAGACTGGTTCACACAGAATGTATTGCATTTTTTATGGTGAACTACATAATCTGTCGGCAATTCACCACTGGGCACACATAAAAAGTAGTGCGAGGAGTTATCCCCAGGCCAAATGGACCATTTCAGCACTTACACATCGATTATGTCGATATGATTCAAGTGTGCAATGGGTACAGGTATTTAATTGTGGTGGTGTGTCCATTCTCTAGGATGGATAGAAGCAGGTCCCTGTACACACCCCGACGCTACCTATGCTGCCAAGTTTCTGGTGAGGGAAGTGTTCCCTAGATGGGGGATGTGCGAGGTAATGAGATCAGATAATGGGGCCCACTTCGTTATTTCAGTTTTTGAACAGATTAGCTTGTCGCTTGGTATAAAGCACAAGTTCTCGTCGGCGTATCACCCAGAGGAGAATGGGATATGTGAACGGCTCAAGGGCCTATTAAAAGAGAGGATAGCCAAGTTGAAGCTCACATTAAAAAAGGGATGGTTGCACTGTCTACCACTGGCATTGTATGCACTTCAGAACCAACCAGGCTCCGACCATCATCTCACGCCGCACGAGATAGTCACAGGCAGAAGGATGAGGACCCCTCTTACCCCCCGAAATAGAGCTAGCTGTGATGTCCGGCCGACTAGAGAGGTTCTGGGAGCAGAGATGCAGGAGTAACTTAACTGTATGACATCCAGCGCCTCTGTCATTTCAGGCCAGCTGCAGCGACGGCGAAAAGGGGACAGCGCAGCACAAAACACATCGGGAAGTGCTGAACCAGATGCCACGCAAAGTCTACATGCGCCCCTCGTCTTCCCTGGTGACAATGTGCTCGTAAGGAACTTTACCAGGAAGAGGTGGGATGAGCCGCGATTCAATGGCCCTTTCATCATAGAGGACTGCACCCCTTCCGCCGTCAAGCTCCAGGGCAGAAGGGCATGGATCTTCATAAATGACATTAAACCTTATATAGGAGAGAGCCCCCAAGCTACATCTAACCATGAAGAAGCCACAGACAACGGGGAAGAACCTCAGCACGTGAAGACAAGATCCATGACGAGGAAGGACGCATGAGCAGTGAAATAAAGGCGAAAAGAACTGTTTTAAAGTGTGGCTTGTAAAAAAGACATTTTCACAAACCAGTGAAAGATAATAAAGGACATAAAAGGAACACCCTGTGCATCCTAGTTGCAGGGTAAAGAGAAGCACATCCAATGCCACGACAACATTGATAAAATGAACTTTTGAAAGCACGTCATGCCCAAGTAGTACAAAGAATCAAGACTGACAGACTGCAAATAAAATATTTTCTGAGAGTGTAACACAGTATCCTGAAGTAACCACTGTCAAGACTTTGTTCACAGAACTCATGGTAACTCCTAGCAGAAGCCTCAAGTGGCATGTGCTTACGTATTTTCAATTGGTGGTGCTGTCATACCCGTCACTCATAGGGAGAGAGACCAGTGTCACAGACTTTACTCAAGATCCTGCAAACACGAAGGTAATTTGGCATCTGCTGACTGTCATCACGGAAGCCTTCGCCGAGCTACCCGAGCACAGCAAAGAGGACACAAATGCTTCCACCGCCAGTAGACATTGATGAACTCACATTTAATTTGTTCTTTCAAATAATCGAGAAATGCCCAGGACTTGTCGGGAGAACAACTGACACACGCACTTTCATCAGAGACCCAAGAAATCTAGCTCAGCTGAATCAGCTGTGGACTAAACTAAATCACCTCGTGGTAGTCCACACAACAGAAAAGTGCAGAGACCGTGCGAATCAAAAGAAAAACTAATGACCAGGACCCAGCCAACACAGGACAAATGTCCCTATCACCCGAAGACACCCGGCTGGCGCACAACGTCCTGCTTAGACTAGTCACAGACTATCCAGAAATGGTGGGGAGGCCTGCAGATGTTGACGTCATCACCTTCCTTAGAGATCCGGCCAATGCCTCACACATGGGCACACTCCTCCACGGCATAATGCTCCAGGTGGAGCTATCCAACTTCCAGCGAGAGTACCTTAGGAGATCCCAGTAAGACTTTTGCTGTGGGACAGATCGAGGATAGAGACACAGTTCTTCAACCACTCAGCCGCAGGACAGATCGAGGAGAGCAAAGACAAGAACTACACCATCCTATTTTTCCTTTGCACTTTCCCTCTACTTTTCCTTATTTTTTATTTTTATTTTTCATTTTTACTTCTATTTTTCATGTTCACTTTTATTTTTATTTTTACATTTTATTTTTGTGTGATTTTTAGCAGTTCCCTCTTTTCATTCCTTCGCATTGAACTGGTTCCAGCATGTCCTCAGGACCAAAGCAAATTCGAGGAGTGCACTGAGACCTTACCTACTAGATATGCATTATGAATGTGATGTACCAAAGTTGCTAGCCTACCCCTTTTCCATAGTCTAGCAAAAGGAACTGTACTGCATACCCAGAGATCACCGACAGCTCCCACAAGAGGGGGGGACATTTGTAAAGCACTCGTCACTTTAAAGTTAATGAACTCTTGAACTACGAGATCAGAGCAAGAGAAGGAATAAATAACTGCCTTTGAACTAGTTCGAAATGGGGGCCCAGAACAGTAACTTGGTTTTACCTCCAGCAGAAGGGCGCCCCCACTTCCCTGGAAGAAAATGTTGCAACTTGTCTTTCCGAACGATAATGTGCATATTTTTAGTAATTATTATTGTTTTTCTGTCATTAACAATCAGAACTGCTTTCTTTATTGGGGCACGAAGTGTCCCAATCTCAGTGCACCCACCAGATAATGAATGTCTGGGGCCTACGAAAGCACCCAGACCCTATATAGTCATTCCAGTCCCAAGAAAACCTGATGGTAAAATTAACGAACTAAAATTAAATCTAATTAGCAGTGATTTAGACACATTTGAGGTAACAAATGAAGAGAAAAGCTGGACACAGGGTCAGCACGGAATGAATGAAAACGCAGCACTGACCACTGCAACGCACTCACACACAGGATGCACACGGACAAGGGCAAGTGTCAATGGCTACAGGGCCTCCAACGAAGGCTGCAGAGAAGGGGAGACAGCCTGCCGAACAATCAGTTCCAGAAAATAGTGGAAGTAACCAAGAGAAGTCAAGTGAGAAACCCAAGAGAGAGGGCATAGCAAAATCCCTCAAAAGAACAGAAATGGCCACAAAGGAACTCGCAGAGAAAATGCAAGCACTGATAGATTAATTTTTCCAATTCATATTTAGAGCAAAGAAACTGCACGAGGAGCTGAAAAATAGAACTACAGAGACTGTAATGACGAGCACGCCAGCTCGGACACTGCTTACAAGCACCAGATCTACGGCCCAGCCACACGTTGGGGAGTTGGTGAGCCAATGGCGACCGGAGAACCTCGATGAAACATTACAAAAGGAAAGGAAAAGAAACGCAAAACCTTCTCCTACCTCAGTGATACAGGTAATGAAACCCGCTCCGCTAACAAGCATGCCCAAGAATCCTCCAACAAGAAAGAGTCATATAGACGCATTTAGAGATGTGCTTATATCTAACTACAAAAGGACATTGAGGATTAAGAGAAACCCACATGGAGACAACAATGAACTCAATGAAACAACATATGGTACCAGCATATGAAGGAAGTAGGGCGAATGCAGTGAGAAGGAGAATACTTCGTCTGTGCTCTCCTGCCGTGCAGCATGGGCAAATCCAAGATCTTCGTGGCTGTAGAAATCGATGTACCCACAGCACACTGCATGTCACATGTAGCAATGTGCAACACCAGAGGACAATTTATGGGAAGAGAAGCCTTGTTGATATGGGCCAACGAAAAGGACTACCCGGACGAAGATGGCTACGCCCAGGACATTAAAACAAGAAACAGGGCGCACACCAGGAATCACGTGATCCGATATGAGAATCCTGACGTCAAAGGATCAGGAACACGATGGGTGACAAACCCGAGACTGAACATTCAAGGAAAAACTGCAGAAGAGGCCCACATCTGGAAGAACAGAGGCCAAATGCAGATCTGGGGAACAGTGGTTTCCCCAAATGGATGGGAAGAAGGAGTAGTAATCTGCCGAGCTTGGATGGTCCTTGGAGCCTGCAAGGAAGCAATAGAAAACTCTCAAACTGTGCAAACCCCTATGCCCAAAGCTAGTAAAGTTACTAACATGGGTCAAAGATAGAGGGGGACCCCTGCAGATAGTGCCACTGGAGAGCCCGTAACTATGCTTCAGAAACAATGGCGCAAGGAAGATGTTAAAGAATCTAAACTGCGGACAAATCTTTGAAGCTCCAGGAATGACACAAGGAACCTCAGTTATTATGGACCATTACTGGGCGTGTGGATCCAAGTCATACATAAGGCTGCCGAAAAACTGGGGAGGCATATGCACACTAGTGAACGTCCACGTTCCCGTGCTAGTGATCCCTAAGAATGACCTGAAGTTGGACAGTTTCCCGAAAGCAGATGCTCATCTAAGAAGGAGATCTGTGGAACTGGTATCCAGGATGAGGAGAGAAAATGACTTTTCTACCAAATCAGAAGAGGCATTCCATGCAATCCCATACGAACACAGGCTGTTCAGCCTCACCTCAACAGTGTTCACCACGATGCTCTTGCCACACATCCAAATTGGAGTGAATGCTAAATGGTTGCAGATAACCAGATGGGAGTTATTGCAGACCATCAATACCACTATAAAAGGATTTAACGCGATCAAAGAAAAGCTGAGCGCAATCAGACCCTCCAAAACAGATATGTGCTTGACATGATCACAGCAATAGATGGAGGTATTTGTGCAAAAATCATCGGAGAATCATGGTGCACATTAGTACCATCGGAACCCTAACAGAGGCCATAAGTATGTTGACAAACTTGAAAAAACAGATGATCGATGAAAGTGATGAAGTAGACGATGACAGCTGGTTTGGATTCCTGTTCTCATGGGTCCCACAATGGATGGCAGATATATTCAAGTTTATGGGAGCTTTACTAGCAATGGTACTGCTAGGATTCTGTGTTATCAAGATAATCAATACACAGTGCCAGAAAACTGCGAAGAAAGTCATTGGGATGAAAATCATGGTCGATATTGGACCAGGATGGAAACCCAGCGACCTGACGGATGAAGAAATAAGAGACTTTGCGAAGGCCAGCAAATTTATGCCAGAAGGAACAAGGTTCACATATCCTAAGAAACGAAGAAGATATGAAGGAAAATGGATCTACTGCAGTCCAAATGGACAATGTCAGCTAATGACATTCTAGAGGAGGTCCCAGACATCGCCTGCACCCCATCCCCTCAGTTCGAGGTACCAGGAGCGTACTCGCCAAGGTATGTGACGTATGAGGAGCAAATGAATCAACAAAGAGCTGCACTGGGACTCTGCCCAGTATACATCAGAAGATCCATACCTGTTGAAGCGGCCATAATCAATCAACCCTTGGGCAGCCGTACCAGCCGCTGATACGAAACGAAGAGTACCTACAGACGGTCCATGAAGAGACCCAAAGAGCCTTAATGGAAGGCCAGTGGAAATGACACAAGGGCCTGAACAGACTCGTGAATGAACAAAAGCGGCTATGGAAGACAAACACGTCAGTGCGAGTAACTACGAAAATAAATGTAATGAACACAGAGAAGAGACAATGTTAAAACGTAAGGAAACGTTGCTACGAGACAAGATGGAAGCAACCGACCAGTTAAACGTGTGTAAATAGGCTTGGAATGCAAGAGGCTAAAGAAACGATACTGCTTGCAATGCTTAGTAGAAGATTAGAGCGGTAAGCGCCAACCATATATCTATCTCAATAAGGCACATTATACAAGTGTGACTCCATTTTGTAAAAGCAGAAATGTACCCAGGTTGTCAGAGGCCTGACAGGCTAAGTTTCGTAACCCAGCAAGAGGCAAGAGAAGGAGCGGAATCGAAACTCAACAAAGAGCGGCTCATGCCTAGGAAATCGATGTCAACCAGAGAAAGGGAGGAGAGCGTCAGCTAACAAGACTCAAACTTCAGAGCATACCAGCCTGCCCCATGAAGGTCAAGATAAGGGGGCCAATGCAGGTGGCGAGGCTGAAACAGAATTAAATGCACTAAAAGCTGGAAACTGAAGCAGATTCATGGTGAACTAACACGTGACCAGCCAGGCGCAAAGAGGTACCACCGCCTAATGCATCCAGGACCCGAGGATGCCATAACTTTTCCCGATAAGAGGCTACAGTTTCGAGGCCATACCCAGCCAACTAATTGACACATAGCTCTAAGATACTGATTGATGGAAGGGAGGCAGGGTGAAACTTGGGACACCAGGCACATGGGTTTCCATTCTGCATGCTGCTAATTAAAATGGGGATTTATGTCTAGGGGTGTAACCTGCCCAATCACAATGGACCAAGTTATCTGGAGTCCTATAGATAGTAGAACCAATAAGACGTCGTACTTGTAATGATGTCAATCACGTGTGATGTAGTGGGATGGGTGAAGACGCCCACCCGATAAGTTATCCAATCCGCATGGCCTATTATCATATACAGATATAGCACCTATACTTAAGTTACCTTTCCTAACCAATTGTATTGCATGTCGGGTTTTTGTAGAATTAGACGTCAGTGATGACGAGTTTTGCCTATAACTATTGCTGTTTGAGGAAGTCGGAGCGAGACGGGTAGTTGCAACAATGCTGATTCCTAACTGCTTCCCTGTTTGATGCCAAATTACTGAGTCCTCATTATTGAGCCGTGTTGGAGTAAGTGAATCCTGCACCCCCAGTCCTCACATGGTACTGCTGTCTTGTCTTACAGGTACTAGAGGGTGTGCACTGATCTATGGGCTCGTCAGTGAAACCCCGCTCCTCTGTACAGCGGCCTGCCAGCACTTCTCTGTATCTGGATCGAGCTGCTCTGATACAGGGAAGAGGGGGTCGTGGGCTGTCAGTGCCCATGCCACTGCTCTGCTACAATATGGTACACCTATCAGTTTGTTTATTTGACTGCCAAAATACTGTGCACTGACTCATAATCCTAAAGATCTCTCAGAAAATGGCAACAAAAAAAAACATTTACACACAGGATAGCCTGCCGCACTCACTTGTGGGGACTCAGTTCGAGCTCTTTACTGAAGCCAGCACACAGCACAAAGAAGCAAAACAGACCGACCATAGATTAGCACGATGGCCATATTCCCGGTTTTTGAGTAGCTGCCTTCAACTGCCTCTCCTAGCAGTATCACTGCTGGATCCATGGGGAGTTGCACTTTCGTTATTTCTTTGATGTGGCTCAGGATTTCTTTCCAGTATGTCTGAGCCTGAGGACAGGTCCACCATATATGAATCAAGTCGCCCACCTTCCCACAACCTCGCCAGCAAAGTGGTGAATAACTGGGGTTGATCGAGTGTATTCGCTGCGGGGTCATGTACCACCTAAGGCATAGTTTGACTGCTGCTGCTTTGGTTAATGCACATTTGGAACGTTTCCCCATTTGCCGCCATATCTGCTCCCATGTCTCTATAGGGATAGGTTTACCCACATCCTCCTCCCATTTCACCATATATGAGAGCCTTTCCTCCGGGTTCCCCCCACTGAGTAGTCTATATATTCGCGATATCCCTTTTCTGGGGTGACCCTTCCTGTATAGTGAGTTCTAGCCATATCGGCTGCCTCAATGCTCCTTCCTTCACCTTTGTATTCTTGACCCAGTGTCCGATCTGGGCATAATGGTATTGTTCGCTTTCGGGGATCGCGACTTTTTCTTTACACCCTTCAAATGTCAGGCGAACCCCATCTGTGTAGAATTCGTTCAATGTAAGGTTCCTCCCTCCTTCCCATCGGGACCAAAAGTGGGGTTGCAAGCCGGGTGTAAAGTCTGGATTGTTGGCCACAGGTGTGAGTGGGCCGCCTCCTAATTTTAGTTTTTTACTACGTAAGGCCTTATCCCAATACCATAGTGAAGCCTTTGTTGTTTCCAGTAGTGTGCCTCCATTCCCCAAATTTCTTGGGCGCAGGAATCCTAGGTATTCTAATGGGGTTTTCGTTGCTTCTCTTACTAGTTTTACCCATCTATTTTGGTGTTCCCTTGGAGACCACTACAGCATCGGTGCTACTTGTGCTGCCCACAAATATCTTCGGAATTCTGGCACTCCTAGCCCTCCCATTGTCTGAGATTGAAATACGACTTTTTGGGGATTCTGGGTTTTTTCCCTTTCCATATGAAAGCCATTGTCTTCTTTTGTAGGTTCTGAATCTCGGTGGTGGAGGGGCGGGGGGAGGGAATTTCAGTGGAAGAGCTCCCACTATATATAGAAACGTGGGAAGGAGGTACATTTTAACTGCTGCTATTCGCGCAGACCAAGTTAATTCTTGCATATCCCATCTTTTCAAATCTTGCACTAGAGTTGTCCGAAGCTTCGGGATATTTGATCCATACAGTTTCTTGTAAGTGGGTGGTAAATTGATGCCCAAGTAAGTTACAGGTCCTTGGCTCCACTTTAGGGGATATTTCTTTTTCCGCCCTGCCACCCGCCATGGGTCTTCTGTTATATTAAGTGCCTTAGATTTGGGGTAATTTATATGGAACCCTGAGGCTTCTGCAAAGTTCTCTAAGATTATAATGATATGGGGAAATGATAATTTTGTGTTTCTCACGAATAGACGGATGTCATACGCTTATAAAGCTATTTTCTGGGGCCCACAAGTTCCCGTCTCCACCCCCTGGATGCTCTGCTTTATTCGTATCCCTTGTGCCAGAGGCTCCATAGCCACTGCAAAAATTAACGGGGACCGGGGACGCCCTTGCGGATTGGAATGCTTTCGGTCAACTGGCCATTATCCATCAGTTTAGTAAATGGGTGTACAAAGTTGGCTAATACCATACGGGAAAAGGTTGGGCCACATCCAAATCTTTCTAGGACCAGCTGTAGGAACCCCCAATCTAGACTATCAAAAGCCCTGGAGGCATCTAACGTTAATACTGGCACAGGTTGGCCCGTTCTTTGTGCCCATTCGATGGCGTTTATTGCTCTACGGATGTTATCGTACATATGGCGTCCTTTTATAAAGCCTGTCTGATCTGGGTGGATAATTTTGGGAGAACCTTAGCTAACCTTTGTGCTAAAATAGTGGAGTAGATTTTCGCATCCCCATCTAACAGTGAGATGAGCCGATAACTTGCACAGTCTGTTGGGTCTCTCCCTGGTTTTAATAGGAGGACTGTGGTGGCTGGGCTCATGTCTTTGATAACTTGACCACAATCTCTTATATAGTTGAATAGGCGTGTTAGAGGGCCAACTAGAATGTTTTGAAACGTTTTATAATAGGCGTTGCTAAGGCCATCCAGGCCTGGGGATTTATTGCCTTTCAGAGCGTTAATGACTCCCCTTACTTCTTCCGTTATGGGCGCTTCCAGCTCTTGTCTATCACTGTCAGAGCACTGCAGCAATTCTATTTGTGCTAAAAATTCCAATTGTGACTCTAGTTGGAGGTTGTCCCTTGAAAGGTGTTTGACATAGAATGCTTGCATAGTTTCTGCAATCTCCTCTTCTTCCCTTGTCATCCCTCCTTCCGGGCGTTTTAGTTGGTTAATGCAGTTACGATTCCTTTGCTTTTCCAGCTTGGCCGCCAGTAGTCGGTTGGCTTTGTCCCCTTTTATATAATGCATTTGTTTCGTTTTGAGTAGAAGTTGCGCCGATTCATCCGCGTAATGGGCCTCTAATTCAGCTTCGCTTTTTTTAAGTTCTCGCCATGCCTTCTGGGACTTTTTATCTTTATATTGGGTTCCGGCCCTTTGCACTTGGTTTTCTAATTTCAGCCTCTCTTTCTTTCCTCTTTAGGAAGTTCGTTCTATGTGCAATGAATTTGCCTCTAACTACAGCTTTGCTGGCATCCCATATCGTCCCCAGTTGATCCCCGGCGTGGCGTTTTCTATGAAGTAGTTCTTTAGCATTTGTTCTATCTCTGATCTAAGTGCCAAATCTTTCAGTAATATCTTATTTAGACGGCATGGTCTACGAGTTTGTGGCTTTGGACGTGGCAATTCCATGGTCATTGAAACCGACGCGTGGTCTGATATACATCGTACTCAGATTTCCAGGCCAGTGATGCGCGGGATGGCTATATCCGAAACCAGAATCATGTTGATCCAGGAGAATCCTTTATGTACTGCTGAATAAAAGGTGTAGGCCTACTCCTGTGGGCGAAAAAAACCCGCCAGTTCTCTATTAGCTGTAAGTCTCTAAGAAATTGAGCCAGAGCTTTCCTATTTACCTTATCGCTAGATGTTGACGGGTGAGTTTTGTCCATAGGAGCATCCATCACGCAATTGAAATCCCCTCCTATTAGGATTAGCCCCTTCCCCATTCCGCCACTTTTGGGAGTAGCTTGAGCAAGAACCTATCTTGCTTTTCGTTTGGAGCGTTGATCGCCACCATGGTCACCTGTTGATCCTGTGAAGTTCCCTCTAGGATTAGATATTGCCCTTCTGGATCTTTTTTTATATACTGCTTCTCAAAGTGGACCCCTTTAGTGATAAGAATTCCAACCCCTCTTCTCTTCGTCCCACTCAAAGCCAAGAATTGCATTGAGAATGCTCTATGTCTTAGTCTTGGTTCATCCTCTGGGAGCAGGTGGGTTTCCTGTATCCACACTACTGAGGCTTGCAATTCCCCTAGTTGTCTCATGATCGATCTTCTTTTTATTGGGGAGTTCAACCCCTGCACATTGAGTGTAACAAAGGTTAGATCAGCCATGTTTTGAAATGTACCTTCCATCTTATATCTTTCCTACATAAATCTATGGGATAAGCTATCTCGTAGTCTTTTGTCCTCAGCCGAAAATTGCACTTTATGGAATGTTTCTTCCCTTCCCCAATTCCAACACTCCATAATTTGGAACTTTAACAGATAACATGAATTGTCACAACCACTCACCGGGACTAACTTCTCCCAGGAGCATAGGGATCTGTGTCCCCTCCCCTCTCCCTCCTCCCCCTGCATTGACCACTCCCACCTTCAATGGAAAGATTCTTGCTAAGTATTGTTAACTCATTTCTTAGTAGTTCATCGTTACCAGGCCATCACTCCGGCCCTCCATAGCACTTCTCCACATTGTTGGCGACTTTCCACCCACTTGTATGAGTTCCTCATGTCGAGTCTTGCTCCTTGTGTTCTCTAGGGCGGCCTCTCGGTCGAGGTCTAGCTGACTTCCATTGCTTACTCTCCTGCGTATCGCTCTCTCCAGGAGTACTTGAGGGAATCTTTCTTCTCACCTCAACTCCGTCTTCCTCCTCCTCTCTCCTGAGTTTTTCCAGGTCTTCTTCTTTCGTGATGGTGTATCTCTGCTCTTTCCATTCAAATCGAAGACCATTCGGAAAAATCCATCGGTATTGGATTTTCTTGTTCCTCAGCCAGTCTGTTACCACCCGCAGACATTTCCTTTTTTGTAAGATGTTTTGTGCTAAATCTTGATATAGCTGAATGGGTGCTGTTTGGTACCTGATGGGACCTGTTTTACGAGCCGCTCGCATGATATGTTCTTTCAGTTGGTAGAGATGCACTCTAGTCAGTATATCGGGGATCAGATTTCTCTTAATTTTGTAGGAGGAGTAAAACCTGCAAGTTCTATCCAGTGTTATGTCTCTCTTGTCTTCTGGGCCCAATATTTGTCGAAATAGCTCTTTTACCGTTTGCTGAAGTTCAGAGTCCGGGATCGATTTGGGGATGCCTCGAATCCTTATGTTATTACGCCTTAATCTGTTTTTGGCATCCTCCTGTCTGCTTTGGACAAAATCCATCTGTTGCTCCAGCTCCTGAACTCTCCTGGCTAGTACACCCTGCTCATGTCCTTGCTCCGCCAGTGTTGTCTCAGCTTCATCCATCCGTTTTTCCACTGCTATAATTCCTTTATTAAGGTCTGCTATTGACTTAGCCAGATCAGTGGCGCTATCTTTAATGTCCTTCTTTAGCTCCTGCAGCATCTCTAGCAAATCAGATCTGCGCAGGGGTGGATCCTCATGCATCGACGTGTCTTTTGGGGTGGGGGAATGTATCTGGGTGGTTGTTTGCTGCAGGTTGCGTTTTTGGGAGTCTCCCGCTTGCATGAGTGCCTTGATCTCCCCTGACGATGATCCTTTCTGCTTCAGCCCCTCTTAAGCCATGTTGTATGATGCTATTATGATTCAGGGGGCTGGAGCTTATTTAATGGCGTCTGGCCCTAGAATAAAAGTAGTCAGAACCTCTCCAGCTCACTGTTCCAGCAACCTTCAGAGGTTTCCAGATGTTTATTAGGACCAGGAGTTATCTCTCTTTAGTTACTTGCTCCACGGCTGAAGGAATATATATGGTGTATTATGTAGTGGGCCTTTAGAACGTGGCACTCACTTGTTTCTGCTTCACTCTTACCTTATTGGGCACTTATGCTTTAGTTTCAGTTCGTAGTGCCTACAGGCACATTATGGTCCAATGCTGACCATTCTACTCAAGTTCATTGTCACTCTTCGCCTCTCCAGCCGCACCCGACTCCGATGATTCAAAGAGTGTTGATCTTTCTATTGCAGCGCAAGTAAGCGCGGCTTGTTATGGTCCCCCTTCACGTTTCAACTGTGCTTCAGGAAACAGTGCGCCTTTTATTTCCGTTTCTTCCAGGGATGGTCCCTCCCAGTTGTGGACCTTCGCCTCGCTGCAGTCACTCACTGGGGGTTTCAAGCGCGCCGTGGATCCTTCGCCTAGCTGCAGTCACTCACTGGGAGATAAGAGCGCTCCTCCGCCACTGCCTTCCACACCGCTGCACTGACCGGCTGGGTCCGCCGCTTATTGCCACGCTCACTCTCCTTCTGCGCTAAGCATTCGCCTCGCTCCTGCCTCAGGGTCGCCCACTTCCGTGCCATAATAGTCCTCCACAGCGCGGCCGGGTTGGGGAGGAGAACCGCACGCTGTTTTCAGACTCCGTTCCAGCAGGAGATTCGCTGAATAACTCCTGGGATTGCCTGAAGTTAGTGATCAATGCAGGGGGAGTTGCATGGCACTTCCCTCCGCCTCCTTGCGGATACCCACTGCTGCAGCGCTCTTCTCCGCGTCCTCCTCTCTACAAACATATGACGGCCACCATCTTGATCAGGGGACCATTCTGCATACTGCCTTGTCTCCTGGCCTCATCTGCCAGTTTCACCGCCTCATTGTTGGATAACCTAACGCTTCAGGCATTCATGGCTAAGGGAGTTTGTTCTGCAGGGATTTCAGTGTTTCACAAAGGGGTATTCGGGTCTCCAGACAGGAAGGGACCACGGAGCTCACTGAGAAGCCATGCGTACGGGTCCTCGGCTGGCCACACCCCCGATACCATCTTTTTAAGTAATTTACGATATGACTGCACAAGACAATTTCTTTTGATCCTGAAGAATGCTGGGGGCTAAGGGCTGGAGAGTGGGATCCTTATGAACCGCAAATCGAGTTGAACTCATATTTTTTACATATTTGTTTAGAAACATTGTCACACACAGGAATATTGACTAAACAACTGTCAGCTTTTAGGCAATTGCTCTTTGATTTTTACATTGATATGCATTGTGTTTTGCTACATGAAACATCTGCACATAGCACAAATTATTGGTTTCTTAAACTTGGCATTGTTATGTTGTTATATTAAAGTTTTTTGTACCGAAGTACAGCGCAAACCAACACCAAAACGCAACCTGGTGCTATGACTGAAAACATGGATATCGAAGGAGGAAGGAAACTAGAAGAGTAGAGTTTTCAAAGCTTTCCTAAAGTGAGTATGGATAGAACAGGCACAAAGGGTAGCAGGAATGGCATTCCACAACATAGCAGCTCTGACCGAAAAACAGCAGTCTCCAATTCTTGTGTGGAGAACTCTGGGGACAGCCAGCAGAGTGCAGTGCACGGGCAAGAACATAAGGTCGAAATTTCAACTGCAGATACTCCGGACCAACAGCATAGAAAGCCCTATGCACTAGGCAGAGGGATTTAAAAAACACAGGTTTAGCCACTGGAGGCCAATGTAGAGACCTAAGAACAGATCAGACATACTCCCAATACAGAGTACCAGTGACAAGGCGGGCAGCAGCATTTTGAAGGACCTGCAGACGATTTAATAAGTAATCTGGTTGTGCGAGATATAAAGAGTTGCAGTAGTCAATTCTGCTGAGAACCAAAGCAGAAACCACTGGGGCGCGCAGATAAAATGGAGTCAAAGGCAAAACCTTCCTGAGGATTTTCAATTAAAAATGGGCAGCCTGACAGACCGACCCAATCTGAGAGGCCATAGAAAGATAGGCCGACAGTTTGACACCCAGATTTTAGACTGTCGGGACCGCTACAGGAAAAGTACCCAATGAAGATAGCCAAAAGGACAGCGTCCAAAGAGACGGAACAGTGTCAGCAGCTGCCACCATGACCTCAGAGAATCTTATGCTTTCATTGTGGTCATAAAAATCTTTGTCATGTATCTATTCATCAGTGTAAGTTTCTTTTCTGACTGTACATGTTCTTTTCTCTATTTTTGTTTATTTACATTTGTATTTTCTATTTAGCCATTGTTGATTTAATTGTTTGTATATGTTTGTGATGTTCATATGTTCTGGAAAACAAATTTTGTATTTGCTACAGATTACATTATTTTTCTAGACTTTATTATTAGAGGGAGCCAGACCCAATATTTTGCATTCATCATGTACGTCCAGGACTGTGCACAGAATTAAAATACTGCCTGTTTCGACGATATCTGGTGACTACCCCGGAACCCCTGAGATGTGTCCTGCATACTTCACCACGACTCAATAAAGGACTCCGCAAATTTGACCACATTGCCCCGACCCCCATTGAACTGCACTGGTTCCTGCTGCAAGCCAGTATCACCTTCTACAAAGCTGTCACCCTCAAGTACCCTCACTGAGAGAGACTGCATCTCCGGAGGCCTACGGTCCACTAGAAGTAAGGGCATTTGCAGATCTGAACCCTGCCAGTGCAGGAAGGAAAGAACCAGAAGACAGGCTTTCTCTGTCAAGACTCAAGACTCTGGCATCTACTCCTTGACAACATCAGACTCCCACCATCGCTTCTGTAGTTCAAGAAGAAGCACAAGACCCGCCTCTTCAAGGAATGGTTCCTCCTCCCTCACACTGAGGTCCACACACCCTCCACTCCCCACCATACATGAGACTGGGTGATCTGCTCCACACTCACTTGCCCTAGTTGCTTGTAGATCC
Source organism: Ambystoma mexicanum (assembly GCF_040938575.1). Taxonomy (NCBI): domain Eukaryota; kingdom Metazoa; phylum Chordata; class Amphibia; order Caudata; family Ambystomatidae; genus Ambystoma; species Ambystoma mexicanum. The sequence continues at coordinate 94,214,194 of NC_090922.1, forward strand.
CTTGCTACCAAACACCCATCCTCCCCTTCCCCTTCTGTTGGCTCACCCACTCCCTGTTTCTCTGCTTCCTTCACCATGTTGTTCACCCCCACCTTATGATTGCAAACCTCTCTGTTGCTTCCCACTAGGTTCACGCTAAGAAAATACCTTATTAATAATATCAAGATTTCATGGGACATCAGTTTCTTCATTTCTATCTGTTGTGGTTTGCCTATCAGCCATGGAGTCATAACGCTTCTTTGTGCTAGTAAAGTTCCTAGAAAAGTAAGTTTTGTCCACAACAATCACCTTAAGTTTCACATGGAAAACAATTGCAGCATGCCGGACTCCTTTTTGATTGAGACAAGGAACCTTTGCTTACTCTCCGTATCCTGACTAACATATGGGAACAAATGCACCAAGGTGATTTTCAACAGCAGAATGACATTTTTTCCACCCGGTCTACAAATGTAAGTCCCTCAATTCCTTATTCCTATCTGTGAACGTGATGGTTGGACTGTCCCGTTAGTTCCAATCAGCTGGATTAGGCGGGGCTCTTAGGCTCCAAGGGACATTTTTCTGAAGGGAGATCAAGCAAAATTGAAATCACACTTTCCAAGAAGGCATACAAGTCATTTTACTGAGCTCCCCAATGAACTCCTAGGAGGTGCAAATTGGTCTTCCTCAGTTTTTCCCCACCATTCGCAAAAACATGTCTGACTCGCTAAGCTTCTTCATAAGTGAAGCACATCCCTTCCGATTCTTCAATTAAATCCACGTATTCATCAACAACACTTTTATTTGCCTTCCACCATTATATACAGTACAAAATATATAAGTGTAATCAGGTAAAAGACATTAAAATGTAAGACTTTTCCTTAAAATCTTACATTTTGAGCATAGCAATACATGACAATAAAAAGTGATATAGATGGTCGGTTCCTCCAATTTTCCATTCACATATCTTGCTAGCCATAGAGCTAGTCTGTCGCCATGCTTTATCTCCAGTTGGCAAAACATTTAGTCGTATAAGAGTTCGGAGGGATCTTAACCTCCGGGAAATGATTGAGTTGCTTCAGAGCCAAGGGAATCCTTTCTTGATACCCAAAGTGTTAAGTAGCTGAGACTATTTTAAATGACCCAATCATTGACACGCCACTCTGCTGCTGCAATGTTTATTTTCCTCAAAAGTTCGGGTGGCGATTGCTCTTTTTGTAGTGTCATGGGATTAAAGCGGTCCCATCTCTCACATAAAGTTGAAATATCGGGCCACCCATTTCAGTCATCTTTTGATGAATTCACTACTTGCATTTTAACACTGAGATTTAACAACCCAGCAAATCTTTTGGCTAAGTAACAAAATGGAGCAGCAGCACAAAGGGACACCAATGGGGTTATTCCTAACTTCTATTTAATTGCATACATCGAAGTGCAATTTGGAACACCCCGGTTTGATTTTAGGAACCGGCTTTGGATTATTTCCAGTGGGCCTGTGCCTGAGTAACCGCATCTCTGCAAAAAGCTACCAAAGATATTTTAACTTTAAACCCACAGTGCATTTTATCAGAACTTTAGCACCAAATTCATAATAACAAGTCCCCCTACCCTTAGATTTAACAGATTCCTAACTTAATTTAAGCGCTACCCAGGAACTGTTCTGTGGAAAAAGTGATCCCCAAATATGTATGATTTACAGCCTCTATACTAACACTGTCTCTTGACCATTTAAATAAGGATGTTTTCCTTCCAAGTGATAAAACCTTTTTTTTTTGTTGCTAAATTCAATTCAAGCTTTAGGGATTTAAAATTAGCCTTTACTGCAGAGACTTCTCTGTACGCCTATCAGAGTTAAGTCCGTCAACCTTGTATTATCAGCATATAGCAAAGATAAATGTTTTACACTGTTTAGGGAGGGTGCTGTATGTTGATGATATACCAGACATGATACAAAATACGCCAGCAATAAAATAAATAGTAACTAAACTAACGGACAGCCCTGTTTGATTCAAAAGGTGTTGACGACCTAGACCCCACCTTCCCACCAAAGGTGTGTTCTAGATCAATCGGATTAATTTAAGAAGCCCCTCTGAGATCCCAAACTTAGATAATTTAAGACATAGTGTTCCTATATACCGGATCCAAAGCTTGCTTTGGGGCTAGAAAAGCTACATAGAGGTTATTCTGTGGGTTCTATTATATTTGTCTACCATAGCAGCTAATAACATACAGTGGTCGATGGGTGAGCAGCCTGGATGCAAACTGGTTTACTTGGGATGATATTGGAGGTATTCATGCAATCTTCCAGTCTACTAGCAATCCTGCTTGAGAAAAGCTTTCCCGAGATATCAAGTAATGCTATAGGTTTATAGCAGCTCGGGTCTGCAGTGTCTCCCTTTTTAAAAATGGATACAATAATGCTGTTGGACCAGGATTCTGGGAACCTATTCAACGGAATAGCTATACTGAAAACTTGTTTCAGAATATCAGCCCACCAGTCTTGACTGGCAAGGGACGTCTGTGGTTTAATTTTATGGGGAATGCTTGCCTTTACCCTTTTCAGAGACTTGAGCCTTACTTGAATTTCATTGTGTAGGGGAGGAACTTGGATGCGATTAGATGAGCATGACGTAGTTACAACATCTGCGATAGAGTACTTTCTGAAAGTGAGACACCCAGTTACTCAACGGAATTCAACATTCTGGGATGCCTGTAGGGACATTTGTCTTTCGCAAACCAATTGCCAGAATAGTAGAGTGATCTTGCCCTGGACTGCTTACAAAACCTTATCCCACTGCTTTCATTTATAGTGCATTTTTCTTAATTGGTCTTTGGTAGACGTGTTTAGCTCAGCCTCTCTTGCATTGCAGATATTACATTGTAGAGAGTTATAGAACATTGACTTTGCCCAAAGGCAGTTAGCATTAGCATCAACAAAAGATCATGCGGTTTTCCCTCCCATGGTCTGTGATTAGATATGACTATTATTAGCAAGAACCACAGTTTTACAAAGAGTGGCAACATTCTTCATAAATTCAATTAAATTAATTTCTCTGTCGTCCTGGCTCTCCCGCTTTCCCAATTGGTTGGGAACGCCTGCATCTGCAGGCGGGCTGGAAAAGCTGGCTGAACAAGATAGCTGTCACTTTAAGAGTTTTAGGAGGCAAAGGGCCTACGTCACGCGTGCGTTACTCCGTGCGCTGGGCACACACCTTTCCCTCATCTCACCAACGTTCCACACCTAGTTCCTGTTTGGGCGTGTCAGAATTTTTTGCTGCGCTGTAATGCCCCTTTCTGGGCATTCCTTTGGCTGTCCATTCCTTTTCTCCTACTTATTGTTTCTTTATTTTATCTATTTGTGGTGTCTCCCTCTACGCATGGCGTATGCGACAGACTTCAGGCAGTGCATCCATTTCCGGAAGCATTTTTCAGTGGACGATCCCCACCATGCCTGCATCCCCTGTCTGGGTATATATCACCCGGGGAGTGCCTGCATATTTTGCTGTGGAATTCACCCAAGGTCTCTGCAAACTCCCCTTCTGTCCATGTTCGAGTTGCGACCGGTACCGAAGGCAACCGAGGACTTCGTTCCGAACAGGAGGGAGGCAAATATCAGTATGAGGGGGACTATACCTTCAGGTGAGGTACTAGTTTCGGCACCGGCTGTCGGTACCCAAGGGAAGACTGCATCCTCAGGTCTGGAGTCTTCACAGGACCATTCAGTGGGAAACCCCCCACCTATTCACCTGAAAGTACCTCCGGGTGGGAAAGCACTAGTACCTTTAGATGAGAAAGTCTTAGTACCTCCAGGTGGGAAAGGGTCACAGAAGAGCCAACCGGTACCAGAAGAGTTATTTACTCTGGATAAAATAACAACTGTACCAGCAAAACCCTCTATTGCCTCTGTACACTGAGCAGGCAAGGGTACGTGCAAAGAAGCTCGCACCTCCAGGGTTGATTCAGTCCATTCCGATTCCCTTGTATCGGACAAAGCCAAGTTGGCTTCTGCACATAAAACCTCTGGTACTTTGGTACTGAAAGAAAAGGTTTTACCCTCAACTACCGGAGTTGAGCTTGCAAGCTCCTCTGTACCAAGGAAATCTCATAAGTCCTCTCATAAGAGGCATAAGCACTCTCATTCAAGAGCTAGTCCAGTACTGAATTCTCTGCGAAAACACAAATGGAAGAAATCTCCCATGGCTCAGTACTGGAGAGTCAGAAAGACAATTCAACTATAATTTCTGACTCGGAAGACGTTGACGCTTCAAAATGTTTTACTGTTCCACCACAACAGTTGTTCAGCACTCCTGTGAGAGCTCAGATGCCTCACATTTTATCTCAATTTTCTCCTCAGTCTGAGGGCAATTTGGGCCAACCTGCCCTGGGGCCATCACAGTTTGCACCCCAACTGGTTCTAACCAACATCCAGGTGTCTAGAATGGTGGTGTTGAACATTTTCAATCCCAGCCAACCGCTTGATAGGGTTGATTCTTCTACTTCTCCTATCACATTGCAAGAACCTTCACCTAGCCCTTCCCAAATGGCAAACGACATCACTAACACTGTGCTAGAAACTATGCTTTCTGAGCCCTTCCTCAAAGTCTTGGCTCAATGCATCAATGCCAAAATGTCACCAGTACTACTGCAGGGATCGGTTCCAGTTGACCCTACTCTAGAAACTTTACTGCTACCAGTGGACAATGTGGACCCTGCTCCTCCACCCAAAAAACAGAAAATGTCAAAAACACAGACTGTAACGCTCACCTGGTATCCACGGGGACGTCACTCAGCCTGTTCTGACCTCTTACGACCTTGAACCCTTCCCTGGAGTCTACTCGACTGGAGACTGGGCCTGAAACACAGGATTGGTAGAGTTTAAATCCCTATTGTCTCTGTGTGCTTGAACCCCTTCTTCCCCGGGGTCCAACCCTTCCCTTTGATCCACAGCTTACCTTGTTTTCTTGGAAAGTGTGCTCTCCGTCCTGCTTTCAGCACAGGGGCGCGTTGATTGATGCGGGCTCGTTGCTGCCTAGTTACTTCACTGGCAAAAGTCCGACAGGTAAGAATAGTGAGTCTTTTGAACAGTTCTCTAACTTCGTTCCTTTCCTTCCTTAGATGATGGGCAGCGTCCGAGGTTGGCGACGTGCTGCTGAGATGAGTAGCACTGAAGGTGAGTGAAAGCGTGATGCGCGATGCGACCCTTTCGTATTTGTATTTAACTGAGTTCTTTTTCTGTGTCTTTTAGGTGCTGCAACGTTTTCAGCGTGGATGCCGGTTATGAAGAAGAAATGCGGAGAGTAAGCGCGGTATGCAGCGCCTCTAGATGTTTCCACGCTAACCTGGAGTGTCTTTTCCCTCTTGCAGATGGATGAGAAGTTCCAGAGACCGAGTTCCCCCAGAGCGGCTGGGATTCAGGTAAGCGTTTGAAGCTCGTACAGTCTTTAAAAATAAGCAAAGATTTGCTGAATGCTTACTCATGCCTTTTTTCTGTTCTTTTCCCTTTTCCTTAGGAAGCGGCGTGCCGGGATGTGAATGACACCACCGAAGATGCCCGCAGAACAGAAGAAGCGATGAATGATGGGCAGAAGCGCCGCAAGGTAAGGCCGTTCCTAACGGTGTTCTTGTTCTTGCAGGAGCTGACCGCAGAGGAAAGATGCAGGCCTACTGGAGACTGATCCGAACACAGTGAGTGTCACGCTGCAGGTGCAGAAAACACAAAGCATGTTTCTCAGCCTGGGCGTGGCTTAAATAGTCTCTGGGTATCCCAGGTGTCTCTGGGTTGAACCACACCCAAAAGACTAGACTGCATATGCAGTTCTGGGAACCGAAATATGTGGGGGCATCCATCTTGTCCCCATCAATGCACTACAAGTCCAATCCCCAATGTTATCCTATGGGAGTGAGTGAGTCTGGTGCCAAAAGCGCCAAAACTTACTTCAAGTGGGTCTTTGGAGGGATGAAGAGGCCCTTGAGGGCCATGTAGGTGATCGTGGCCTGGCTCCAGCCTGACATCTTGGAGGGCTGGGGACATGAGGGGCAGGAATCATGACACAGGCTTGGATTCAGAGGAGGACACCCCTCATTCACCTTCTAAAATGTTCCATGACATTGTCACTAAAGCCATGCATGCTCTTGAAATCCTCCCAAAGGATAAGCCAGAAACGGCTGGTGTTTTGGGAAACTGCCATCACAGCAGTCTAGGGTTCCTCTTCCCATGGAATTGTCCGTCATGGAGCAAGCTCCAACTCATTGGGAAAACCTCATTCCTATTCCCACATCTCCAAGGCCCTAGATAATAAATACAAGGTGCCCAAGGATGAACCCTTCATTCTCATGTGAAATCTTCCAGCTCGATCAACAGTAGTCTCTGCTGCCCTAGGCACAAAGGGTAAAGGCCCTTCTCTTTCTCCAGCTTCAGTGCTGGACAAAAATGCAAAAGCACAGGAGACCCAAGGTAAGAAGTCTTACACCACCTCTACCTTACGACTTAAGCAGATTAACACTGCTACAGTTCTGGCGGGATTTAATATCATTAACTGGAAGAATCTAGAGTGCTTCACTGACATGCTACCTCAGGAGGCCTCGGATGAGTTCTCGTTCTAGATCTCTGAAGGCAGAAAAGCTGCTCTACTACAGCTTCATGTCATTAAAGACCTAATTGACACAACTGCTAGGGCAGTTACTAGTCCAGTCTGCATGCTGAGACACGCATATCTGTCTGCCTCCTCCCTTCACCAGGATATCCAGGAGAAGGTGATGATGGCTCGGGGGCAAGTGCTCGCCTTGGAAACAAGACGACATGGAGCACCACATGTTCGATCCCCGGGTCCGCGCTTAGAAACCTCGGGGTATTAAGCGCGTTATAAATAAATTATCATATCATAAGGTGCTTGACCTTCCATTCGATGGCAAGACACTGTTGGACCCATCTATAGATGAGGTCCTACAGAAATGTAAGGCCAGTGTCACAGCAGCTAAAACTCTCAGCTCCATCTCGGTGAAACAACCATCTCACCAAAACCTCAAGGCATGTAAACCACATACACAAGGCAACAGTGGTTCCTCCACATCTGCTAAATCGTATTAATCTTCCAAAAAGAGACGGTATAGAGCCAAGAACAATTCGGCCCCCTCCTCTGCCTCTAATTCTGTTCAGGAGCAGAAGCAGTCTATTTGACTTTACCCCGGGCATGTACTTACCTTCTGCTCCAACCATCATCCATGAGCATATATCTCTGGTAGCAGGAAGGCTTTCCAACTTCCTCCCTTTTTTGAAAACCGTTACTCATGAGGACTGGGTGCTAAATATTATTCAACATGGGTACCACCTTGCCCTTGCAGCTACTCAACCTTCCTCTCCTCCAAAGCTCCAAAAACATCCCCAGAGCTCTTGGAAGAGATTCAAAAACGCCTTCTTCTAAGAGCAATAGAATTGGTTCCCCAAGAGGAAATAGGTCAGAGATTTTACTCACATTACCTCCTCATCCCAAAGAAATTAGGCGGGATCCGGGCAATCTGGACCTTTCAGATCTCAACAAATTTCCGTCTCTGGTTACTTTAAATTCTACCTTAAAAGGACCAAACCATTTAGAAAAGCAGATGGGTTGTCTCCTGATTATCCAAGGCTTACGACTTGAAAGGGCTTGCGACTCCGCAGACACTTCGGGCTCATTCTACTATTCTACAGCATCTGTACCCTTTAACAGGCACGTTCCCATTGTAGACATCTGTAAAGCAGCCAACTGGCCTACAACGCGTGCCTTTTGCAAGCACTATGCTATGGACACATCATCCAGAAATTATGCAAAATTTGGCCAGGAGGCTCTCTGCAACTTGTTTGCCTGAATCCTGTATATGCTGTCTCCTCCACCCTTGCTTATTAAAAGGCTTTTTAGTCTGGTCCCAACCAGTTGGAAAGGATGGAGAGCCAGGATGTTGGAGAAATGAAAAATTACCTTCATGGTGATTCAGGTACTCCCTCCTCACAACACCCACCCAGCTATCCCCTGCACTACCACTTTGGCGGAACCACAGGAGCTGCGTGTGGACCGTTGGTGATGTGAGAGTAGTGTGGGCCCGGCATCCGGAGGGACACACGCGTGACTTGGGGCCTTCCCTTCTAAAACTCTTTCAGCCAGCTTTTTTCGTGCCTGCCTGCGGATGCAGGCGTTCTCAACCAGTTGTGAAGGAGGCAGAGCCTGGACTAAGAGAACCTGAATCACCATGAAGGTAATTTTTCATATTTCCTTCTCCTGCTAGGGTCTAGGGTCACAGAATTTCACATTTAGATAAAAGGTCCTTAATGTCGACCTCCCCCATGCCCTCCTCCCTCCACTATGCCCTAAGAGATACAGTGTGGCGGCTTTTTCTCTGCACTGCATGGTTCATGTCGTATACAACGAAGCAAAAAAGAGGGTTGTGGTCTCTTTCAAGTGCATCAATGACCTTAAGATCAATAAAATGGTTCACATAAAAAATATCAATTAAAATATAATAATTTATTGGAAAATGCCTTCCACTAATAGAGGTAGGATGAGGTGGAATGTAAGCCATTTAAGCTCCATTCAGATGAGCAAGACAATCTCTTATCATAAAGTTCTCCAATCGTCTGCCTCTGCCAGCCCTCTTTCCATTTAAGCAAGGGGCAAGCTTCATATCCTCGCAAAGCTCTAACACCTCTGTCCGTGACCCAGAGATGCTTGAATTAAAATTGCCTCTGACAAAATTGATTTGGTCTCTATGCTCATCAAATATGTTCACCAGATAGCCACCTTCCCATAGTTGTTTTTTTGCTTGAATTAGACGGTGACAAATGTTAACTATGATCCAGGATTCCCTGGGCTTATTTGAGGGACAAAGTCCAGTAGCAAGACAGCCATATTCTTAATTATCTAGGACCATCATTGCATTAAACAGATTGCATCGAATTAACGTCAACAAACCCCCATTGTTTTTATTTCTTTTACTATGTACTGCCTTCTGAGTAAAATAGTGAAAGGCATGCAAAACACAAGTAAAAATCAACCCATGTCTCTTGAAAGCATATGTCAAAACCGCTAATAAAACATGCGATAAATCCTTATCATAGCATTTATCCACCAACCCTACTACATTTCAGAAATGTTTTTCAAACATTTTGTTTCTGAGGGATGTCAAACTACAGTCAGTTTGATTGGTTAAGTGAAAGAGATACAGTTGTAGACTTTTCCCTTGCAGATTCCAACATCATTTGTGCTGCTTTTGGGCGAAGTATCTGTTTGCAATCTTTTTGATTAAGATCCTGTAGAGGAGGAGCCAAATACCCCCACCTCAAGCGCTGCTCCCATGTTGCCTATATGTTGGGAACCAGAGTGTGAAATACGTGCAGTGGCAGTGAAGATACCAATATCAAGGAGAATCCTGGAAGCAAGGTTCCCATTGAGCAAACCATACCTGCATACACAACAATATGATGGCCATTTGAATGAAATCCCAGAAGAAGTGGGAAAAGTGAGCAAAAGGGAAGATTGGTGACGTCACACGAAGCAGGGCTGACGCACCCAGAAGAGATGAAGAGGCAAGAGAACATAAACATTCTATAGGTGTTAAGAAAGTGTCGAAGATGACCAACATTTCGAGATCGAGATGAAGATGTTTTTGCTACAGAAACGATGATTCTATCAAGTCCTTTTTACACGTGTACAGATGCAAGAAACGCAAGCAGACACAATATTCTTAAGGCTAGCTATGTAATTAATAGATTGCGGTATGCGCCAAATATATATATGTCTAGGAGTGAATGACCTATGGACGATTCCACTCGGCATTTTAGCAGAGCTGGACCCAGAGAAAGAAAGGCTTTTCCAGTGTGTCGCAGTTGAAAAGCAATTGAATTACAGAGGTGAATCAAAGAGAGGCGAGATTGTACTAGCACCAAGAAGCCAAAGCCGCTCTGGGCCTGAATGATCAGACAGTGGTTACAAGTGTGTGAAAAGAACAAACTCCTGTTCAGAAGATGGGCATGAGAACAACGAAGACGTCGGAGGTTCATTGAGAGTATTTTAAATGCAGCAGACCTGTAAAACATGGTCTTCAGTCACGTGAATGAGTTAAAATAGATAATCATGATGTGCTACACCAAGTCCAGGAGACAGAGTATGCTATATTCCCTCTTAGTCCCAGGCACAAAGAACAAACACAAGGCCAATTTTCAAAGGGCTAATTGACTGGCAGACAACAGAGTGATGATGGATAGTAGGCTAATTGGTGCAGAGCTATGGTCAAGACCAACCAACCAGCATCTGGATGCCAGCCTGCGTTCTGATAGTGTATGTGGAAAAGAACTGACAGATACAACCAATTATAGAGGGCCACGTAGTAAAGAGCCCTATAGTTTGTGTAACCAATGGGACATTGTGTATTTGATGACGTTCATAGTGACCTGCACTAGGGGAGGGCTTAGTTGTCCCACCTGATATTAGAGACCCAATCACTTTCCCATCAAGTATGGAAAGTATACCTAGATGTTGCCTCTAATCCTATCACTTTCTCGAATAGGTTTTTGTAGTTTACTACGTAGGATGTTGTTAGTAATGAGTTTTTACTACATAACCTGCTTTTTTATTAAACTTGCTGAGTGAGAAGATCATTCTCTACCCAAAATTGGCCGCAATACATCCTTATTTCTGCCATTACATGTTTGGATCCAATCTAACTCCTGAAGTGTTTTCTTCACCTTCTGAGGGTTTGAAATAAGATCCTCAATCACAATCCCCCTCTTACTCAAGATTGCCTCAATCTTTCCCCTCCACCTTATTAAACCCTCATCAGGGTTGGTGTTGTCGCGTTTAAAGATTTCAAAAGGGGCCATCATTTCAGCCAACCTGCATTTCATTTCCTATACAAAGTTATCTTCCAGAGCACTATTGACTCCAATGACTGCAATCGAAGTTCATGTCTAAGCTTTATCATAGCCAAATAACCTGGGAACCTTAAGACCCTACGCCAGAATAAACCCTCCAATAACAGCCATACTTTCCAAAATACAAGGGTTGGTGATATAGAATATTTACAGTATTTATGATATATTTTATTTGTATCGCGCTCGTACACAAGTGTTTAGGAGCGCAACAAGGCAAGGGAGGGGAACAAGGGAAAACAAAAACAACGATCTTACTAGGCCCAGTGACATTGAGAATGCGCAAGTGCATGGGAGAAGGAAAGGGGGAAAGCGCATGGAATTGGGGAGAAGTGGAAAGTGCCGAGCAAAGGAAAAAAAAGATAAATAATAAAATAAATAAATAATGAAGGCAATAAACAGTGGTAGTGCAGCCAACAAGTGGCAAAGGCTGGGTTGAGGCAGCAGACATGGTATGTCTGATAAGTGCAGGAGAAAGGGGGGGACTTTATGGTTACAGATGCAGACCCCCATGAATGGATTGCCCGGGGGCAGTGTGGGTGGGTGGCAGGGTGAGCAGGTACCTAGGCCCGGAAGACCGAGGGTAGGCCAGGTGCATGGTGCTGAGAGAGAAAAGATCATCAGGGGAGAGGACGGACGAAGGCAGAAGCAAAGAGGAAGGTCTTGAGTTGCTTCCGGAACCAGAGATGGTTCTTCTCAAGCTTCAGGGAGGGTGTTCCAGAGGGAGGCCCCAGCCAAAGACAGATATCTACCCCAGCTCGTTTCTTTGAAAAACGACTGATGCTGAGGGAGGTAGAGGAGCTAAGAGCTCCAGAAGGGATGTATTTGCGGAGGGATATGTGAAGGTATTTTGGACCCAGGCCCCAGAAAGCCTTGTGGACAATGCAAAGGGTTTTGAATTTAATGGGAGCCAGTGGAGACATTTCAGGGCTGGAGAGATACAATCCTAGGGCTTGAGGCCAAGAACAAATCTCGCAGTCCTGTTCTGGATGAGTTGTAAAAGGCGGAAAGTAGAGGCAGGAAGATTTAGAAAGAGCCTGTTACAATAGCCCAACCTAGAGAGAACCAGGGCTCGGGAGCTTTCAGGGGACGGAGAGGAACGGCAGAGTACCTCTGAGGAGGTGCAGTAGGAAGTTTGACTTCTTAGAGACTTCAGCAATGTGGGCAGAGAAGGAAGGCGTGGAATCAAAGATGACCCCAAGGTTCTTAGCCTCACAGGTTGGGGTAGGAGGAGGACCAAGGGAATCCAGCCAGAGAGTGGGGGTGAAGGTGTGCCGATGAGGAGGATCTCTGTCTTGCTGGCATTCAGGCAGAGATCGTTGGTGGCACACCAACCCTGAATGGCAGTTAGGCAATCAGAGATGAGAGAAGGAGAGGAGGTGGCCAAGGGAAGCCTGAAAATGAGTTGTTGTCAGCATAGCACTGGAAATTGGAGCAGAAAATGGTAATGAAGTGGGTGAGAGTTGCAAGGTATTGGTTGAACAGCCAGGGCGAGAGGTTAGACCCCCGGGGAACACTGCAGGTAGCAAGGGAGATAGATGAAAGGAAGGACCCAAGTTCGACCTTGGAAGGTCGATCTGTGAGGAAAGAGATCAGCTAGGCCAAAGCCTGATCGGTGATACCCAGGTTGTCACGGAGACGTTTGAACAGGATGGTATGGATGATCACCTTTCCTTGAGTTATCAGATTCATGGCCTTAAGTCTAAGGGATACATAGTGAGCTTTCTCATATGTTTTTATTAAGGGTCACCCCTAAATTTACCATAGTTTCAACTACCTCCATGTTCGTATTCATAACATTCCAATTAAGGCCCCTTTTAGTTTTCTCATACGCAGATGTCACGATGAAGATCTTAGATTTTTTTACATTCATGTTCATTTCATGTACCTCAAGATAGTCATTAAATTTGTCAATCCTCCTCTGGAGTCCTATTGGGGTGAGATCCAAAAACATCAAATCATTGGCGTAAATGATTCAGGGATTTGCCATACCATTTACTTTTGGGGGGAAAGCTCTCACTAGTTCTTGTGAGCATCCAAGATCTGAGATATATAGGCTAAATAAAAGGGGCTCCAAAGCGCACCTCTGTTTTAGTCCTTGATGTGTTGCAATGTTTTCCGACAAAATCCCAACCTCCGACAGTCGGATCTGCACTGAGGTATCGGAGTAAAGTGCCCTGATTGCCTCTAAGAGATCAGCAGGACAATCCCCATCCCTCCATTTTGTTCTAAAGGAGCTCTAAGTTCACACAGTTGAAGGCTTGCTCTAGGTCCATAAAGGCCATGTAGACGTATGTCCTCGATTTGAGAGCCTTTAGTTTCAAGATACCAAGTATGAGGAGATTGAGGGACGTTCCAACCCCTTTTACGAATCCAGACTGTCTTGGATCGAATTTCCCAGTTTTCCTGACCCAGACTTCAAGATCTTGCAACAAAATAGAGGCGAAAAGCTTCCCCAGTGAATCAAGAAGGGCGATAATTACGAGGATCGCTCCCATCACCCTTCGTGTACAACGGAACTATAATGGCTTCCCGCCATGTCGTTGGAAGGCTCTTTGATGGTAGGATCTGCTCAAAGATCAACATTGCTAGCTTCCCCCAGGCCAGCAGATTATTAAGGATTTTATTAGAAATGCCATCTGAGTGCGCCGCCTTAGAGCAGCTAAGGTTTCTTATCAGCTGCTCAAGCTCCTCTCTATCAACCTTGATAGCCGAATTACAGTAATGCTCTTTAGGGGCGATTTCTATCTGGTCCGTAGAGCCAGCAAACAGAGCAGAGTAATGGGCAATCTACGATTCCTTATTAACTTGACCAAGCATTCAGCATGATTGGAAATGGCCTCCATTATTCAATAATTCCCAGATATTGCAGGTATTTTTTTTACAGACAGCTTCCAGCATCATCTCAGCATCTCTCTGGGCTCTTAAGCTTCTGGTAGTTATAAGCCAGTGGTCGAACTCAAGACACTGTACATCGCCCCCCGAGAACAAGTGGCGTTGTCCCCCCAGGAAGAAAAAAAACACAGGGCTGGAGGGCCACCTGACTGTCATCGAACACGCCAAGCGCCGCCATAGAGGCAATAAAAAGTCTAAAGAACACAGAAAACGGTCCCAATCACAGAGTGGATCGGGAAAGCGACTCAAGACCAGAACAAAAGTATCGGTCTGGTAGGCCTCGAGTACCATCGCACAAGGAGGCTCCAAGGTTCAAAGAGGCCAAATTCAAGAAGGAACTAAAGCTAGAAGGAACGTCATGTTTTAAATTGGAGCAAATTTCAGCGAAGGAAAGCTATTTGGTACTGAATAGAAGGACGGTGCTGAAAATATTGGGGAAAGTCGACAAGCTCCAACATTTAACTGCTGACGACTTTACACTTGTTGAACCTTACCACAGGGAACATAGAGCCAAAGCGTATCTCCATATAAGAACAAAGGCGATAAGTGAAATTTCCACAGAAGTGACGAAAGATCTTCACCGCTTAGGACTCAAACTTCAACAGCTACAGAACCCCGATCGGGCCCAGGCAGAGTCTGGAAGGGACAAGAGTGGCTTCCCGAAAAAGTGCTACGAGCAGCTAAGATAAGAAGTGCTGCTGAAAGACTGCAGACGGGAAGAACCCTTGAAGAGAAAGGAAAGGGATTGGAGGGAACAGCCGGCTGATCGCTTATATAATCGAACAAATGGAAATCAAACAACCGCCAAAACTCCAAAAAGACAAGTGGAGCAAACTCATGAGGGACAAGTAAAGGGAGTCAAGGCGACACCTCCCAAGACGGAAACGACTGAAATAGTGGTAAATAAACCATGGAGGTGGATCGCTTACACCCTCAGCCGTAATCAGAAGAAATAGCAGTGAGTCCACTGTTCCAATGACATCGACAGGGAGACCGAGAAACCACCGGTACATCTAAACAAGAGCGCTCTGCAAATGGCATCATGGAACACAAGAGGCTACCGCCATCTAACCAGACCTAGCAACGTTAACCTGGGATCATTCGACTTGATTTGTCTACAAGAAACCTGGCTATTGGAAAAACCGTCACTGGACGGTTTTGCAATAGAAGTCTCGCCAGCATCCAGGCCCATCTTGGGCAGACCATAAGCGGGACTACTGACTGCAATACGTCTGGGCTCAGGGATCACCCCGAAGGACAAAATTACAGAGGAGTATGGTATGCAGACTACCGTATCTACATGGTACCATCAACATCGGGACCGAGACTCCTGGGTAAACTCAGAACTGGCCATAATCAACTTGTATTGGAATCCAGACAGAACAACTGTCAAACAATTCTGCAATTCAGTAGCCAAAGCCATTGATGAAATCATAGTCGACCGAGGTGTGCCAGACATCATAATATGTGGAGATTTAAATGCTAAATGTGGGGAGGCAAGAACAGATGGCACAGTCCCACCGATTTTCCCGCAGATTGACGAAAGAGGCTGAGCTTGGTCGAATCTAATGAAGTCGAGAAAGATCCATAATGTGTCGTCATTGCAAGAACGAGGCAATCTAACTCCAACTTGGGAAAGGGCGGACTCGTTCGCCAATCAGGATTATATCTTTATTACGGAAGGCCTGATCCCATACTTCATTGCCTTCAAAGTCCAAAAAAACAGCAAAAGTGATCATAACCTCCTTCATATGTCATGGGGTGGAGCATCTCCAGAAATACTTTATTACTTACCTGATATTGAGTCTAATAAACAACAAAATCGGCTACGTCTATCGTCCGAAAACATAAGAACATTTCAGGACAAATTACGCTGGAATCAAGGACACACAAGCAGGGATACGGCAGACAAAAGACCCGAATACGTGTCCCTACTGGCCCCTCATAAAGTGAGCTTCTCTGGTAAGAAACAGACCCAGTCAAATCACAACCACACGTATAACACCATGGTGGTTGAAAAGCAGCAAGAATTGAGAAAATAAAAAAAAACTGGCACTGAAATACAAAACCAACGAATCATGGACCACCTATCACATTGGAGCTATCATGGCTAAAGGAACACCGGCAGACTCTGTATCAGAACGACGCAGAAGCCATGTTAAACACCTGGGCTTCAAGGAACACAAGAGACTTTTGGTCCCTTCTGAAGAGTACAAATGGTCAGAATGTACATTTACTTTCTAATTCCGTCCCTGAACAAAACTGGATTTCTCACTTTACTGAACTCTATCGACTTCCGACTACTTCGGCACCACAGACGCTATCCTCGAATACCGAACCATGGATTCAACTTTCAAATGTGGAAGACATCTGTAGAGTAATCTCGAACTTAAAATCATCAAGGCCCCCGGGTCTTGACGTGCTGACTAACCTAGATTTGAAAAAACATCCGAATGATTGGGCACGAGCAATCGTCGAGCTATTCGACTACTGCCACAAACAGAAACAAATTCCTAAAACATGGACAGAAGCAGTTCTGGTTCCTATTTTCAAAAAGGGGAAAAGGGACAACCCGGCCAACTACAGACCAATAGTCTTACTTGACATTATTGGGAAGATCTTCACATCTCTCTTGTTGCGGCACTTCAAAGACTGGGCCAATAAATCTCCAGCAGCAGACATCTTCCAAACTGGCTTCCATAAGGGCGCCGGCACGACGATCAATCTCCTAATTCTCAACATCATCAAAGCCAAAGTGAAGGGAGGCGCGCCCAAGGTCTACATGGCGATGGTGGACCTGTCGCAGGCCTATGACACGGTGGACCGCAACAAACTATGGTCAAAGCTAACAACCTGGCAGTGTCCAGACCCGGTACTAGAACCAATAATGGCCCTACATACAGCAACATCCCTCTGGGTGCGCCTAAGCCAACAATCGATCCTTTCAGACCAGATCCACACGGAGCGAGGAGTCAAAAAGGGCTGTCCTCTGGCCCTGGCCTTGTTTATTGCCTTCATTGGTGACTTTCAGGAGTCTGAAAAACTGGTCCGATCATTCCCGCCTAAAGTAAGAGACAGTAAAGTGCCAAGATTGCAGTACGCTGATGACTTGATCCTCATGGACCAAACCGCAATAGGTCTTCAAAGGCAATTAACCAACCTAACCACATACATGGAAAGTAACAACCTACAAATCAATAAAAAGAAAACAAAAATTCTTCTATTCTCCAAATCAACCAAGAAAAGCCTGAACAGTCCGTCCTGGTTTCTCGAAAATACATAAATTGAAGTAGTAAAGGAATACAAATACCTGGGTGTCCTGATCGATAACACACTGAACGAAAACTCCCTTCAGAACTCGTTGTGGGAAAAAATAAGAAATCTGGCGGCGCAAACTCGCGCAGTGGACACAAAATTTGGGAAATTTTCATGGACCCCAGCTCTCCAGTTCTACAAGTCTAAAGTAGTCCCAGCGATATCTTACGGAATGGCAGCCGACCTAAGTCTGCCTCCAGAGATCTGGACTCAGTTGGAGGGAATTCTGTGGAAATAGGTGCTGGGCTTGCCCAAATCAGCCCCAATGCCGGCAATCCGGCGCGACCTAGGCCTACCATCTCTAGCCTCCATGGTGGTCCTGGCTACCCGAGCGCTCTCGTCCTCATCCAACTGCCGCATGTGTGGAGATAGTGAACAGGTAGAAACAATTCGTCATCTCCTTATGTCCTACCCAGCACTAACACTCGAAAGACAAACGTACTTGGCACCACTTACTTCACAGGCATCAATACTAAATGAAGAAATCAGATGGTTTCGGATGATCGCAGGCGATTCTGCCAGATGGTCCAGTATGGCAGCGAAATTCCTGGTAGTGGCACTAAAAAGAGCCAATTCGTCAGGCATCATCTCGCACAGAGGGTCTCTCTGTGACCGGGTGAACCAGTGACCAGTCTCCCCAAATCTTCTCGACGAAAAGTGGTGTCCATAGTAGCATATAATTGATAAGAAAAGACGACAAACGTGAAATTCTTTTGTAAAAACCAAATTGGTTGAAACAAAAACAAATTAAAATTTTTTTTTAAAAATTAGCCAGTTTCTTAACTTCTGTTTGCGCTGTCGGACGAGTTCAAGTGTATTTGCATTTCGAGAGGACTTAATCTTTCTAATGTCCGCTCTGAAGTCTTTCCTAACCTTCACGACCTGTGGATCGTAAACATTTTTAGAGCTAAGATCTTTCTTATTCTTATGGCTAGGCGGCACCATATAATCTTTAAGTGCCCACAGGTAATCAGGGCGGGATGGGTTATTTTTAGTGGTATCTGTGTACAGGCAGGTAATGGAATTAATCTTTCCTGCCCACCATTTAACGATTTTTAGACTGATTTACCTCTACAGAATCCATCATCGTCCTAATGCCTGATTTTCCACAGCCAGTTAGTGTGATAGCCACTAGGTCGTGGTCACTTACAGTTTGCTTGATGATTTCAAATTTCATAGCTCTTGCTGCTATGTTTTCCAACATAAAGCAGTAATCCAGACAGGATCTATGCAAGGCTCTACTCTAGGTGCAAGCTCCCAGTATATCACCAGCTATCTGCCCATTTAACATGCAGAGACCTTGGGCATTCATATGTTGTAACCAATGGAGTGGTCTTCCATATAGTTCACATTCTATATAGGGCAATCCACTCCCATCCAACAAGCATACATTCAGATCACTGCATAGAATAATATTCGAGGATTCCCCTTCACACCAGGCTTTACCAATCACATCTACTATAATTTAACAAAGTTCAATTTTCTACACATATTAACCCTCAGTAGACATTCATCAATAGAACAAGCTCTTTCCTTTTAGAGATTTCTCTCAAAAGCTTTATTATCTGAATGTACAGGCTTAGTTTTCCAGGCTCATTATTGTAAAACCTGTGTCTACTTTTCTCACAGTTAGAAGACCCGAGTAGGGCCTGTAGAGGATACCCTTGCCTGCGGGATTCAAATAAGCGACATAGCCATCACAGGTGGGACATGTTCTAAGCCAGGTTTCCTGTAGGCATAAGATGTCATATTGACCCGGTTCGTTAAGATTTTCAGTAAATAGTGGCTCACATCCTTGTGTGTTCCATGATCCTATGCCCAGATCCAGATTCTCAGTAGTAGAGGCAGTCTATTAATTGATCTTACTGGGGAGTGCACCAGCTAGCTCCCGCTGCTCCATTTGTCAGTCTAGAAAAATGGATACCTCTACTTTGTGACCGCAAACATATTTTGGTGGCTGTGGGCCAACCGTCTCATGCACGATATGACAGAATATAGGTTTTCGAGTTTGCCAATGAACGGACATTTTGATGTAACAAGAATCACCATTTTGTTTTCTAACCATTGCTCATTGCTTTCTGTTCCTATTGCTTCGCAGTATATTTTCCGCTTACACTGCTCGACTGTAAAACATTGTTGTCTGTACGTAAAAAGGACAAGGCCGTAGGGCTGAGAGGATAACAAGAGTTCATTGAAACACAAACGTAGGCAGCGCCAGGAAGAATGCCCGGCTCCCTCCTGAATGTAGCCTTGAAGCAGAGCTGCAGGGCATTTAATCATTTCGCAACTGCCAGCCAGTCTCGTTATATGGTAGAATATGTTAGAATAATACAGCTAAAGGCTTGAATTATGCTCTTCTTATGGCCTCCTTTGCTGAGCCCGCTAGAGCGTGTCGGCTCCCAGGACATGTATAGCGCCTAATAGATAGCAAGGTCCGGAATGCAACTCTTCCCCCCGTATGTAGCTCGCTTCCAAGAACAGAAGCGCTGTGTTCTATTCAACAACTGAAAGATGCCTTCGCACTCGCAAATTGTTACTAGAATAGATGTTTGAAGGTGTCATAGTTGTCGGAGATGTCCATCACACCAAGTTCAAAGAAACCCAATAAAAGGGGGGTGTTAAACATGCCATAGCTGATTGTTTGATATGCATTTTGTATATATGTAACTGATCTACGTAATTCACTCTCTTGCGTCCCTCGAGGTCTAGAGATACACGTGGCGGGGTGTGAGACCGAGTTGGCCAACTGAGACTTTTGCTTTGCAATAAACCCTAGCTTTGGGAATACAACCTTGTGTCTGGCATATCTATCGTGTGTGGTGACTCGCCTTGTTTCCATAGACGTCAGGATCCCCTAGGGGCCCCTTTCAAGATGGCGCCCGAATAGGGACCCTCCCCCACTTGTTCCATCGCATAATGTTGTAATTGAGTAAGGCGGAGAACGGCGAGGACGGGACGATCGAGCCGGGATCAAGAGGTGTTCGGGGCACCCTGTAAAAGTGATGAGAGACTCCTTTGCAGATCTGCACACATCTGATCCCTGATCAGCGTACCTGGCTAGAGAACAAGGAGGCGAGGGTCCCGAAATGAGGCAGAAGCCAAGAAACGCAGACACGACGTCCTTTGGTGCGTCAGTATACAGACGACTTGATTTATCAGGTGAGTCATTCCCCGATTCAAAGTAATCCTGATATTGGTTGAGAGTTGACTTTGCAAAATCAAACGCCCTAGGTAAGGTTGATTAACCAGGGGGAAGGTTGAAACATCCCTGGGGTATTGTCCACCTTAGCAGGGTTTTTCCGCTGTGGTGGACAATCTTTGGAAGATGGCCAAATTATACCACCTGGGGGAACTCCGGCGTATGAGATGTATGTGAAGTATGGAGTGGGTGCGATAATATTCTGTGAGACTTGGCATACGCAAACCAGAAAGCAACAAGACCATCAGTGGCCGATTAATGGTAGTTTTGAGATAGCGAGGATAGACAACCTGGAAAGGGTGTTGATAAGAAAGAAAGCGCGTCCTGCAGCATTTGAGACTATTAAAGACTGGAGAAAGCAAGCAATAATCAGATTTAAAAGCAGAGCGAAGCATGCGTGCAGGCATAAATCGAAAGGTGAAGTAGCGGACGAGAAAGAAGAGGAGGAGTGGACTGAGAGTCTAAGAAGGGCAGGCAGGCGAGACCAGTTGAATATAGAAAAGAAATATCCACAACGGGAATTACACATAGCAGATGAATTAATAGAAAATATATTGACCCATACAAAACAAGGCCCAAGATCAGAAGTAAGACCAGACACGTCAGTAGCTATTGCCCAGACCCCGCCCATAGCCCAAGCTCCCCCTCCGGTAGCTTAAGTCCTCCCACAGCCACAGGCCGTGCACGTAACACTTCCTATTAGCCAACCAGGCCCACAACAGACACTCCCAGTTCCCATTGTCCCATCCTCACCTCCCGCCTCAGACACAGACTCGGTACCATCCGTTCCTCCCGGGGTTGAAGTTGAAACCACGGGCAAGAGGCGGGACTGACCAATGGGGATGCACGAGGGTAACTCGCAGCGCAATCGGCAAAGAAAGGAAGGAGGAATTGCAGCAACAGGCAGAGATATATATAGACGGGAATGATGGGACGGCAGCATTGGCTTCGATGTATGACTTCCGTAGGAGCAACTAGAGGCAGGAAGTGTTGGAATGCATGGGTGAATATTTGGTGGAGAAATGGAAACAGTTAATTGTGAAATCACCACCGCAGCGATTGTTAGATTTGAATGCATTAGCACGCTGTAGGGAGAGGGATGAAGAAGTGAGAGAACATGTATATGGACTTTTTGAACTGAACGATGAATTAGATAATGATTATGTCGAAATGTTTACTACACCTGTCAAAATGTTTACTACACCTGCGTACAGGAGTAGGGATATCGGAAGACCTGGGAAGGGGAAAAAGGTGTCACATAATAAACGGCAGCAGTTACCATCACCGGGGTAGAAGGAGAGGGTGAACGAATTATCGTTGCTAAAACAGGTGGTGGCAGACTTGAAAGAATGTCTACTGAGAACACAGGTACTATTGCAGCAAGTAACAGGACATAATGTAGGGTGAGGGAACGCACAAGGAAGGAGTAATTCGAATATTCATGGGGGAACAGTGGGACCGAATCAGTGTGCGTATTGTAAGGAGGAAGGACATTTGCGAGCGCAATGTCCGCATCTACAGAATAGAAATGGGTCTGGTCAGAGGAGACAGCATAGAGGACACCCAGGAGGGAATGGACCAAATAGGAATAGTATGCAGCAGCATCACAATAACGGAGGTAATCAAAACCAAAACCAAAATGCCCCAAACCAGAGTCAAGGACAGCAAAATCAACAATATGGAAACCAGAGTTGGGGAAATAGAGGAAAGAGTGGGAATGTTTTCGATACACAGCCAAACATGTATTACAGTAACAGCAATGATTACACATCTAGAGCCGAGCATAATGCAGTTTTCAATCCATCAAATGCTTTCTGACATCCGTCATCCCACTGCAAAGGCATAACCGCATCCTTTCTAGTTAAATTCACCAACGGCTTCACAATTCACGCAAAATTGCCAATCCATTGTCGGCAATATGAAGCCATGCCTATTATGGCTCTGACTCCTTTTTGTGTCTTTGGAATAGGCATACAAGAAATACTTTCTATGCGTTCTCGCGTTAGTATTCTCCCTCCTTTCGAAAGTAGGTAGCCCAAATAGGCCACCTCCTTTCGATTATATTGAAATTTCTTCAAACTAGCTTTATGGCCATGTGCCGCTAGGTGTGACAGTAGTAATACAGGGCTTTCTTTACAAATCTCCTCTGTGTCTGGAGCTAGCAATAGAAAGTCTATGAATTGCAAGAGTACACAACCCACGGGTAATTCCAGCATGTCTAGCTGCTCTTTTAATGCTCTACTGTAAATACTTGGACTTTCCGTGTAACCTTGCGGAATCCGCGTAAATGTAAATGATCGTCCTCCTAATGTGAACGCGAACAAATATCTGCTGTCCTTGTCCACTGGAATACTGAAGAACGCGTTTTTCAAATCTACTACACTAAAATATTCTGCTGAAACAGGTATCATTGTCAATATTGTAGTGACATCTGGCACTAGAGGAAATTGTGGATCTACTACTTTATTCAATGCGCGCAGACCAATTATAAAATGGTATGGTACCTCATTGCCTCCTTTTTTATAAACCGGAAGAATCGGGCTGTTGCATGTACTGCCTGTAGTTTCCTCGATTACCCCTAATTTCACCAAATCTGTAACAATACTCTTCAATCCTTTCTCACCTTCCGCCGAAATTCTGTATTGGGGTATTCGCGGTAGGGTAACACCTTCTTTCAAGATGATCTTTACTGGCTCTATCTTTAAACATCCTACATCATTGTCATGCATTGCCCATATACAGGTTGGTACTTTACTTAGTTCCCCTGGTAACGCTTCAGGCATGAATTCTGACACAGGGGCATCGTGTGGCCAAATCGTTAGAAACACTCCGTCTCCCGTGCAATGTATAACGGAACCTAGTTTCTTCAACAAATTTAATCCCAACAAATTCTCCCCACAATTTTCTGTTAAAAGGAAAGGACAATGTTCAGTGAATAGTCCTATAGTAACTGGGACTGGTTTAGACACTGGGTTTATGACTGGTGTACCTGCGAACCCTACAGAAACATTCTTTTGCCCTGACAGTGGTATATCCGGAACCAAGTGGTGGTCTATTGAACACTTCTGTGCTCATGTATATACAAGAAAGCGGTGCTCCTCATTCCCGACTCTCATTTCTACGTAGGGTCCTCTCTGATTCACGGGAATAGACACTGGTTCCGACCCCTGTCCTGGGCTGTCCTATTGGGAAAATAACACATCGTCCGATGTGTAATCATTGCTGTTACTGTAATACATGTTTGGCTGTGTATCGAAAACATTCCCACTCTTTCCTCTATTTCCCCAACTCTGGTTTCCATATTGTTGATTTTGCTGTCCCTGACTCTGGTTTGGGGCATTTTGGTTTTGGCCTTGGGCAGAGGGATCTGCTGAGTTGGATATGGAGTGTTGTTGGGTGGACAAGGGAACTAGAAACTGGATGTTGCCAAATTTGTACGTGAATGCAATGGTCACAATGGCCCACAGCCCTACGCACATCTGTGCGAAGAAGATAATACAGCACCTTTCTACAGTTTGGCAGAATGTAAACATAAAAAAGAATGCAGAGAGGCTGGTGCAGAACTGTATCACGTGTTTGCAACACAATGTAGGGAAGGGAACAGTGACTCCAACAGGCAGTTTTGGCCCGCCCTCAATGCCATTTGAGGTGATCCATTTTGATTTCATAGAGATGGAGAGGTGCCAAAACTTAAAATACGTCTTGGTGGTGACCTGTGCATTCAGTAAGTGGGTGGAGGCATATCCCTTGAAGGACTGCACAGCAATGAGCACAGCAAACGTAATGTTGAAGGAGTACTTTTCCAGATTTGGCTTGCCCCGTGTCCTATGGTCTGATAATGGACCACATTTTGTGGGTGCAGTGGTATTACAGATATGTGCTGGTCTTCAGATTGATAAGAGATTCCATAGTTCAAGGCATCAGAGTTCTGCCGGTCTTGTGGAGAGGCACAACGGGATTCTTAAATCAAAGATTAGCAAGATTTGTGCGGGAAGCAAGTTGAGTTGGGTGGATGCATTACCAATAGCACTATTATGCATGCGTATGTCTGTACAGGCTAAAACTGGGCTCTCCCCGTACGAGATCGTGATGGGGAGGCCGGCAAATGTATGGTGCGCACCACAGCCAAAACGACTTAGTGAGGTAGAACATCCTGTGCTTAGTACTTATTGTGGCCTTTTAATGCAGAAATTGCGTTTGATTCATCAGCAGGTGCAGGAGGCGTTACCAGTGGGATACACCGGTCCGGGGCACGCGCTAGAGCCAGGCGACTGGGTGCTGCTAAACATTTTTAAAGAAAGTCATCATTAGCACCCAGGTGGCGCGGGCCCTATCAAGTACTCTTGGCGACGCAGACAGCAATACGGGTGGATGGAAGGAAGTCGTGGAGTTCAGCTGGCAGTGGACAACTAATGCCAGCATCCCCCATGTCCCTTCCGAAATCACACATTACAGTGGCAGTAACTTCTTCCACCACTGCCTCAGAATGATGCATATTTTCAGGTTCCTTTAGATCGACAATCATAGATGGCATTGGTCGTGGGGGGCCACCTTTTTTTTTCATTGGCGTGGACCTGTTCAGATTGGCATTTTCCTGCCCGAGTCTGATCAGATCTATTTGTTTAGCATTCAAGCCTTTCTCCAGTAAATCACTAGTTTTGGGCAAGTCCATGTTCTTGAACGTCCTACTTCTGACACATTCCTCCCTGGACCGCTGCTCATTTAAAGTAGCCTCTGGAGTCAGGCCATGGCCGCTCAACGGGTTGCTACACGGCTCCACATTGCTCACCCCAAAAGTAAGCTGCAGGTTCTGTTCAATTTCCAGAGCCTTATGCGGCAGCAATTGTTTTCCTTTCCCTTTCTTTCTATCCGGGAGCATCTGGCCCCCAGCCAAGCCTACATGATTGCCAGACAGTTCCTCTTCCTGAGACACACAATCCCGCTAGCTATTGAAGGCAGCTGGGGATCACTTAATGCGGTCTGTCTCGATTGTAGATGCGTTCAGGTCCTCATCAGGTTTTTTTCATGCAGCATTGTTATCAGGCTTTCAAGCGAATGCATCAGAGCAAAACCAACAGGTTCAGTTAATTACTTCAACTTTAGATAATGTAGAAAATCAGGACACAAGTGAATATTCCACCTTTCAAGCCAGGCCGTGGCTCCCCCTCCTCTCGCTACCAGGAGTCTTGCGAATGAGCACTAGCACAAATCGAAGGTGCCTGGGATACTCCCAATAGCCTGAGGCAGAGTTATCTATACACACTGCACCAATCCATGTTGTTAAATCAAGATAAAGGGTTTCTGCAGGCCAATAGCTTTAAACATTCACCGTGTTTTTGAGGAAGCAGGAGTCCAAGGATCAATGTTGCGGGCCAGCTAGCGACCAACCGACCACCGAACACCAAACACTTTTTGAAGACACTTTGCGCAGGCGCTTCACGTGGCCAGTCAGTTTTTAAAGAGACGCCTCCAGGTGTGATTAAAGGCACTGCTGGGCGAACGCGATGAGGAGGGATGCCGGGCTCTGCACTTTAGTGGGGGCTGTTGGCCAGCCACCCCACTCGGAGCATAGGGCGGGCCAAAGGGAGGTCTGGCCCAGAAGGGGAGTGGGGACTGTTACGTTGTAAAGTTAACGCACGCATGAGCCTCGTTCTCGGCCATGCATGCGCTTTGAGAATAAAGACGGTTTGATGGCAGTTGCATGTATGCGTGTGAGTGAGGCGGCCCGAGGCACGGGTTTAGCCACAACATTGACGACGAGGACGGCTGCCACGAGGAAGTTAATTGACATGCGCAAGCGTGTCAATCACGTATCTTTTTTCTGACGCTATCCGGACCCGACATGATTAGTGGCGGCCATCTTCAATTTTGGCGCGTGAAGCAGTAGCGGCCCGCGAGGGTGCTCGTGTGGAGATTTGTAATTTTTCAGTTTTTGGAACCCTCGTGGTCCTCCAGTCCGGAGGGCCGCGCTTCTGATCATGGGGGGATAATCCCTTCAAGGCATGGTGGAAAAGAGGCTGACCAGGCCCAGCAACACAGCCAGTGGACTTTGCTGAAGGTGGAGTCCACCACAGTCCCACTGTCCACACGCCGCGCTCAGGTACGTCTGCGCTCAGGAAGATCAGGTGTGCGGCCCCCTTCGAGAAGGGTGGTGCCTGTGTGACCTGCGCGCATGGGCGACAGCGACGGCGAAGCACCCACACCGGCAAGAATGGCCCGACGACAGCATGGATCCTTACCACCAATGCAAGAATTTGACACCTCCGGTCCACCCTCCAAGCTGGGCCCCGAATGGCTCCTAAGGATAAAGAAATTAGACATGTTTTTCAGGGGGACAGGGGAGGACGATGACGCGAAGGTGGCAATGCTGTTACACTCGGCAGGTACGGAAGTTCTGCAGATATATGAATCCTTGAACCTGCAAGTAGTGACTTATACAGCTTTCAAAACTGCACTCCATAACCACTTCATCCCACTGTCGAACATTGATTTCGACAGATTCGTAATGTGTGGGGAGAAACAGATGATGAATCCATGGACCAGTTTTGCGCACGTCTGCGTCAGTTGTCGAGCACCTGCAGGTGGGACAACGAGGAGGTAATGATTAGAAACCAAGTTATACAGGGATGCAGCCCCAGCAAACTGCGAAGGCAGATTCTGCGAGAACCAGGAATGACTTTTCAACAGATTCTGGACAATGGCAGGGTGTATGAGCTCTCAGAGAGCAGAGGGGCGAAAATGGACGCGGCTGTATGCCCCGGGAAGGGTGAAGAAGTGTTTGCCATAGGAAAATCGATCCCGTCCAAAACACGCTGGAGCCAAAAACGCCAGGAGACCTCACCCACGCAGGGATCCCCCACAGTGTGCCAGTACTGTGGGTACGATTTGCCACACATGGAGGACTGCCCGGCAAAGACTAGAGTGTGTGGGAGGTGCAACACACCGGGACACTATGCGAGGGTGTGTCGTGCGGCCGCTCCAGTGACAACGCATCATGGGCCCACAAGAGCAAGTGGAGGCAGTTTCAGGAGGCAGCAGAGCATCGCAACGCTGGAACAGGAAGCTCAAAAGCTAAATATCGCAGAAGAGGAGGAGGACGATGAAGAGATCTTCTTCATCTCGAACCTGGCCACTGGAACCAAGAAAAGAAGGCAACCGACATGTGTCGTGAACATTTAGGGCACCCCTACACCAGTGCTGATCGACACTGGGGCCTCCGTGTGTGTGTTAGCCACGGAACACTACAAAGCCATCTCAGGCCCACTGCCGTTGGACAAATCAAAGGCCAGAATTTTTACTTTCGGGGGCGATACACCACTGCTCATTCAGGACATATTTGTTGTGCCTGTGTCACACGGAATCGATGCAATCAAGGCGCGGTTCTACGTCACTGACGTCCGTCAACGCTCGCTGCTGAGCTGCGCCACATCGGAGGCACTGATTGTCCATTTTGCATTGGCAGTATACCAAGCAGATATTGACCAACTCCTCTACAAGTTTTCAAACATTTTCTATGGTGTGGGTAAACCAGAGGCAGCCCCAGTACGCTTACATATTGATGAGACAATAAGACCCACGGCGCTCAAACACCAAAGGATTCCATTCCACCTCAGATCTCAAGTCGAGAAGGAGCACCAATCACTCATTGAGATGGACATTATCGAGAGAGTTGAGGGGCCAACTCCCTGGGTGCCGCCCATTGTTGTAGCACCAAAGCCGAAACAACCCAGTGCTGTCCGCACTGCATGGACATGCGGCTCCTAAACGCTGCCATCAAACAGGAACGCCACATCACGCCAACACTGGATGACATTGTGGGCGAGCTGCAGTGGGCCAAAGTCTTTTCAAAGCTCGACTTGCGGTCCGGGTATCATCAGCTGGAGCTCCACCTGGACTCGCGGTACATTACAACATTTACCACTCATGAAGGACGCAACCAGTTCAAACGTCTCAGTTTTGGTGTGTCCTCTGCCGCTCTAGCTTTTCAGAATACCATAAGAGGGGCACTAGCAGGCCTGAAGGGAGTGCTCAACATGAGCGATGACATTTTTGTATTTGCAGCATCCCAGGTAGAACACATGAAGCGGCTAGAGATTACTCTGCAGAGGCTGAAAGAGCTGGGCCTCACACTACATCGTGGAAAGTGTGAGTTCTTTCAAGATCGCATCGGATTCTTTGGGTTCATTTTTAATGCGAATTGGGTTTCGCCTGACCCAGAGAAAATCCGAGACATCAGGAGGCTGCCGCGCCCCAATCTCCCACTGAGGTGCGCAGTTTCCTCGGAATGGTCAACTACTGTGGACGATTCATAAAAGGCCTCGCTTCACTATCTGAACCGCTCTGTGCCCTGACCAAGAACGATGTACCATGGAGATGGGAAAGAAGGGAACAGGAGGCGTTTCAGGACATTAAAAAAGCACTCTCAGATCAGGACACCATGGCCGACTTTAACCCCACTGCCGAGTCGGAGATAGTAGTTGACGCCGGCCCGGTGGGGTTGGGAGCCGTTCTCATGCAAGCAGACGCCAGAGCAAAGATGCGCCCGATCGCCTACGCGAGCAAAGCCCTCACGGACACTGAAAGATGTTATTCATAGGTCGAAAGGGAGGCGCTGGCGATCTTGTGGGGGTGCCGACATTTTCGCCTCTACATCCTAGGGAAACCAGTAGTGGTAGTGACAGACCATAGGCTGCTGATACCAATTCTGGCAGGAGTGTCGTCGAAACCCCCGCATCGCATAGAACGGTGGATGCTGGTGCTCATTGAGTATGGGGTGAAACTGGTGTACAGGCCCGGGACAAACAACCCAGCTGACTACCTGT
This sequence comes from Ambystoma mexicanum, assembly GCF_040938575.1. Lineage (NCBI taxonomy): Eukaryota > Metazoa > Chordata > Amphibia > Caudata > Ambystomatidae > Ambystoma > Ambystoma mexicanum. Next base: position 94,243,298 of record NC_090922.1, read on the forward strand.
CCCGCTACCCGAATTGGGAAAGGGCGCAGGGTCCGGGTGAACTGGTAGAATGTCAGGATTCGTCCACAATATTGTTGAAGGAGCCATGCCAGTCGCGCTGTCGAGGGAGGTTGTGGCCAAATAATCGACCAATGATGAGGTCTTCAAGATCGTACAGTCTGCCATACGGAGCAGAGAATGGAGGGAGGTGCTCAACAACAACACCAGGCGAGAGGACAGAGCACAGAAAGATCTGCAAGCTCTGTGGAAGGTATGAGATGAACTTTCGATCTCTGATGACAGCCTACTACTGCGAGGGCGACAGATTGTAGTCCCGCACTCGCTAATATCCCAGGTCCTAGAGCTGGCACACACCGGTCACCAAGGGGTCGCTAGAATGAAAGCATGGCTGAGAGAAAAGGTGTGGTTTCCGGACCTAGAGAGCCAGGTAAAAGGACACGTGCAGAGGTGCCTGTCGTGTCAGGCCGCAAGTCCAGAAGAGAGGGCTCCGTCCATAAGCTCCATGGAGAGGAGTGAAAGTCCCTGGGGCACAGTTCATGCAGATTTTGGGTTGACTGGGAGTGGTATGTATTTCCTGGTCGTAGTCGACCAGTGGTTAAGATATCCTGAAGTGGAGCTAGTGGACTCAATGGGAAGTGACCACACCATTTTAGCACTTGAAAAGATGTTTGCAACTCATGGGTTCCCAAGGGTTCTGTGCTCCGACAATGGGCCACCATTCACGGGGAACCAGTTTGCACAATACATGAAGAAGAGGGGGATTCAGAATAGAAAGGTGTCGCCGCTCTGGCCCCGGGCCAATGGGGAAGCGGAAAGATTCATGAGAGCATTAAATAAAATATTCCGCGTCTTAGCAAATGGAGGAGGTGAACTGAAGAAGAACATGTTTGAATTCTTACCTGACGACTCCCCACCAGTAAACCGGGGTCGCCCCGGCAGAGGCCATGTTTGGATGCTGCGCCAGGGGGCTCATCCCAGAAATAGAGGGCCGCGAGCCAGGAGTCCTCGACGACGACAACGTTCGGCAGGAACAAGCAGCCCGAAATGAGAAGGAAAGCAGGAGGAGGGGCCTACTGGAAAAGGAGGTAGCAGTAGGGGACTCGATACTGGTCCGGAATCGCAGACCGGAGGGCAAACTGTTGCTCACGTACGAGCCGCAGCCCTGGACAGTCACCCACGTAAAGGGAACGATGGTAACAGCAGCCAGCGAAAGAGGGACTGTGACTCGCAACAAGTCCTTCTTCAAGAAGGTAGAGGTACGTCACCGGGAAGAAGAGCAGGAAGATGCTCCCAAGCCAGAGGAAAGGGCAGAAGCCACCGAAGCCGAAGTGCCAGTGGACATACCACCCCTTGACTTGATCCCGCTACCGACCCCAAGGAGTAGCAGCCGGTATCCCACGAGACACGGCCGCCAACCACCAGTGCGTTTTAAGGACTATGTCCTGGACTCAGGTGACTGAGCCGACAGACTGTCCGGATCAGTGACTCACGTTGAGTCAGTTCACAGTTGTGTTGTTCATGTTGTTTCTGTTTAAAGAAAAGGAGGGATGTTACGTCGTAAATTAAACGCACGCATGCGCAAGCCTCGTTCTCGGCCGCGCATGCGCTTTGAGAATAAAGACGGTCCGATGGCAGTTGCCGCCGGGACCTTGCGAACAGCAGACGTGTATCCGTGTCTATGAGTGCGTGCAGGTATGCGTGTGAGTGAGGCGGCCCGAGGCACGGGTTTAGCCACAACAGGGACAACGCCCAGCGTCACCAGAAGGGGGATGGGGCACGGGACCGAGTGAGAGTTGGGCCTATAAAGGCCTCCATGAGCGTGGCTTTCTATCTCGGTCGCCGCCATACTTCACGACAACAGAGCGGAATTTGTGGCTGCAGTCCAAGGAGGGAGAAGGCTTCCAGTGTTCTCGTGGCAGGGGTAGCAATGTTCCAGAGGGAAGATTGTCATTTGCTGTGCGAGCGTTCCAGGAAGAGGGATCGTGGTTGCAGTTGGAAGCGACGGTCGAGGGGTAGTGCGGAGGAAGGTTCGGTCTACGAGGGATGCAGCAATAAAGGATTGAGGTGAGAGGGGGTTGGCGGGTGTGTGGCTGTTGTCAGGAGCATGGCGGGGGCAGAACGTGGGCTGCGCCGGGTGCGTGGCTAATAGGTTTGGGGCACGGGCGGGGGATCAAGTTTAAAAATAGATATGGGTGCTGGAAGGCTGCACTGTTAAATACGATTGGCGCGGGCGGGAGCAAAGTGCAGCGCCGGTAGTCGCGGGCGCGGGTCATGGGCGACAGGATCCGCGGTGATGTTGCACGAGGGAGAATCCTGTCTAGGAACAAGGGTGTCAGGCTAGTGGGTGATCACAGGCGCGAGGCCATGATGACTGGTATAAAAGGTATTTTCTTCGGTTGTAAGTAGTGTGTCCCAATTGCGCACAATTTCTTCTCATTCTCAACGTGTTAGGCTGAAAGTTCCTTGTTCCTGCCAGGTCGGTCGCGCTCTTGCTCTCGCGTGGCCATTGTTAGGATCATGCCGGGGACAGAACCAGGGGACCATAGTTAAATAGGAATGGGCGCGGGAAGCGGATGCGAGGTGCGGCGGGGGTCGCAGGCGCGTGGAGGGGCAAAAGGCTCTGTTGGGACGTTCGTCATTCTGTAGTACATGGTCGACTCATGATAAGCCTGGAAGTGTTTTTGTGCTGGGGAGTGGCATGCGGGTGATAGGTGTCATGGATGACAAGCATGACATGACATGACAGGAAAGACAGCAATGACAGTTGCTGGAATGAGGAGACTGAAACCAGGGTGTGAGGTGGAAAAACTTTGGCCACAAGCTTTATTTTAGTACCAGCCATGGTGCAAAAGAAAAACCAACCATAACATCACATAAGAAGGATAACAATAATATATTTTGGGGACTGTATTGCTCTCCCATAGTGCACAGAAAATCATAAATCACCAATGCAATTACAGAGTCAATACTTTGAACGCAGAAAGACGCAATAACTTGCAACCACACACTCTTAGAGAATAATGAGCACTTATACGGCTATTTATTCAAAGCTTAGAAGCAACCAGGGATAACATAGAATTAAATCACAGAAGAAACATAGACATAGAACACAGAAGAAGCAAAGAATTCAAAAGGAAATACATCACCGTGAGCGTAACTGGATTCCTCATCTCGCCAGAAGCGGCTGGAAGACCCCGATAACAGCCAGGCTGAGAGCACAACAGCTCACAGGAATGCCGGACGAAAGCGTCCCCCTCCGGCTGAAGTCTCACCTGACCACCCCCGGGGTTCCGCATATATACACCCCGAAAAGGGGTGGCGATTTCTCGAACCTTCTGGCAACGCACTTGCGCATTGATGAGCAGCCGTTGGTTGCCAGCTGGGTCAACCGACAGTACCCTCAAGGAGCAGAGTGCCTCCCTCATCTAAAAACAAGCACTGTGAAAAACAGTCCTATAGCTCATAACAAGACATAACAAAGTTAGCTTTCCCAGCAGAAATGTCCTTGACTGCATACCAGGTTTGGAAAGCATGTTTTCTTCAGCACCGTGAATCTAACTCTCAGCAAAATGTGTGCAGCTTTTCACTGCGGCATGAAGTAAATATCCATCATGGCTCTGAGTGCTCCCAGAATGCACTGCGCACCAGCGCCATTTTAGTTCAAGCATAACAATTCCACCCTTGGATAGTTACCTTCCATAACCCAGTGGCAGAGGAGCCGGTCTCTGAAACCGACGAAATATTAAAACTAAATTAGGAATGCATTGAATACAACAACAAGCTATTATGATAGCTAATATAATGCAATAGTGAGCAAAAGCGTAACGTAGTGTACCCCCAATATCAGGAATCCATGAAAATAACCAATCCCACCAATTCCCAGTATGATCTTGGGACACTTGAGAAATGAGATCCCTCAAACCTCGAATATGACTTTCAATGGATCGTGAATGGTCACTTAGATTGAAACAACACATACCTTCAACTGCGTTACACCCTAAATTATGCTTTAGCAATAGATAATCAACAGCAGCTCTATTTTGCAAAGTTGCTTTTCTAATAACTTGACTATCAAGGAGTAATTCTTCTAATGCCCGAGAAGTATGATTAAGGCATTTGACTACTAAACATGCTAATTTCATCAAAGATTTGTAACCCCCAGCAGCTAAACCCCAAACTCCCACTAATGAAAGGGTTAAAACTAGAACCTCAGCTTCTGATAACAAACGTACATGTGAATCACAATCGGGAGATAGACCCACAGACTCGAAAGTTGACCTTTTGCCTCAACTTATCGCTGGGTTTAAAGGAAACATCATTAGTCCTAATCGAGTTAAGGCACATGGACCTCCGGAAATGTTAGCGGGAATATAAGTGTTTGTGATGTTGCCACATGAAAAAAGCCATCCTGTTGGAAGTTTCACATGATTCAAATGACTGGCAGCTATCACTGTATGATTACAAGACATAGTATTATTTACACTGGTACATGTGCGTGGCACTCTTGAACATAATCTTTGCTCAAACATTGTATGATTTTGCTGTTTGGTTAAATCGAGCTGTTGGCGTTTGCCAATTTCTTGTGCATTACATGTCATAAAGTAGCATACATCACCTTGGGTTATATTATAGGTAATAACACGTGTCAAATTTCTCCATTTGCGATCGGTTTCTTGGCAAAATCTGCAGTACACATAAACGGAAAAAGATTGCCTAATATCAGAATCTTGAACCAAAGAATCATTGTGTGTGACGCCGAAAATATGCTTTAGAACCGGAACCGTCGTCGGCACAGCCACTAAGCACGCAGTTAGTAAAGCTTCAGCATTAGGCACATCAGTAAGGCAAAAGTGTGTTATGTTGAGCACCTGCTGTGCCCGGTATAGCCACATATTCTCCGTTTGCGTAATCATGGGAGAATGTCTTCGCCGTCCTGAAAATGCCTCTCGCATGACTGGCATCAAGGTTGTTTTCACTTTCTCCTGACGCGTTTGCCGCATTTCACAAATCCATGTCTTCGGTCTGGCTGGCTTTTCGGCATCGGCATAAGGCTGCTTTTGGACAACATTACTCATCATTATCAGTATCCCCTTGATCACTGGCACAGATGTGAGATTTTCCGTTGGTAGCAGCATGCTGTTTAACTCTCCCAAATGGAGTCCATTTAGTCCCACAATTACACCAGCCAGACACAGGATCTACAAGGCAAATCCAGAAAAGGGATGTCAGTGTTGTACATCACTCTCTCAGGTAACATTTGTCTGCGAGCACATATTGCCATTTCTTTCTATCAGGCTCCATGACTAAAACTACTTGGTCCTTGCCTGATGCAATGACATCTGCGGGCACTAGTGGGCCACTTGGCCTTTCCACCCACACCTTTGCACCCGGTACCATACTGTCTGAAGAGCCAAAACCACGATCCCCACAGGTAGTTAACACTGTAGGAGGCTCCCCCTTCTTAATCATAGACAACTTGACGGGAATGATGATCAATTGGGCCACCCGATCACCCTTGTGGATCGATAACAATTGGTCCCCACTATTCATCAGGATGACTTTGATCTCGCCTTGGTAATCGGCATCAATTACCCCTCCCCTTCTTTTCCTATACTTATACCGGGCTACTCTGACTGCTGCCCTCTTGGCCACAGCCTGATATGTGTCAGCCTTAGCTTTAAAAAGTTTCATCTGAATCTGCTGCATTAATGCAGTCTGCCTTTCTGCAGCCAGCTCTCTTTCTAATCGCGAAACCTAATTTTTCACTTCCACCTTCATTTGATGTATTTTCCTATAAGGATGCAAAAGAACCCAACCTCGCCTACCTAGTGCAGCGCATTCTCTGCCACGTTCCACTGGAACTTGTTGCAAGCATACCATTACATCAGATGGATCAGCATCACCCAATCCCTGATCCCATGTTTCACTTAGCCCTGCACCACACGCCCACACCTGGGCCAATTTATCATATGGACTCTTAGTCCAGCCTGGAATGATAACATCAGAACATTCACCGCCAGCGGTAACACTCTTTTTCTTGAACAAACTACTCATTATCGCAAACAAAACAAAACCTCTTTATATCTATATATTTTTTCTTTCCACACTGCAATTACTCCCACAAGCACGCACACACCGGCAAAATAAAAAAAAACAGCTTAACACAGTTCAGCACTCACTGCCAAATTACTTTCATTTGCAAGGTAACCGAATCCTATCTACGTTCAAACAGATTCTGGAATATTTGGAACAATTCATCACAAATATCCTGTTCGTGACGCCAAAAATGTATTGCTCTCCCAGAGTGCACGGAAAATCATAAATCACCAATGCAATTACAGAATCAATACTTTGAACGCAGAAAGACGCAATAACTTGCAGCCACACACTCTTAGAGAATAATGAGCACTTATACGGCTATTTATTCAAAGCTTAGAAGCAACCAGGGATAACATAGAAATAAATCACAGAAGAAACATAGACATAGATCACAGAAGAAACATAGACATAGATCACAGAAGAAGCAAAGAATTAAAAAGGAAATGCATCACCGTGAGCGTATCTGGATTCCTCATCTCGCCAGAAGCGGCTGGAAGACCCCGATAACAGCCAGGCCGAGAGCACAACAGCTCACAGGAATGCCGGACGAAAGCGTCCCCCTCCAGCTGAAGTCTCACCTGACCACCCCCGGGGTTCCGCATATATGCACACTCCGAAAAGGGGTGGCGATTTCTCGAACCTTCTGGCAATGCACTTGCGCATTGATGAGCAGCCGTTGGTTGCGAGCTGGGTCAACCGACAGTACCCTCAAGGAGCACAGTGCCTCCCTCCTCTAAAAACAAGCACCGCGAAAAACAGTCCCATAGCTCATAACAAGACATAACAAAGTTAGCTTTCCCAGCAGAAATGTCCTTGACTGCATACCAGGTTTGGAAAGCATGTTTTCTTCAGCACCGTGAATCTAACTCTCAGCAAAATGTGTGCAGCTTTTCACTGTGGCATGAAGTAAATATCCATCATGGCTCAGAGCGCTCCCAGAATGCACTGTGCACCAATGCCATTTTAGTTCAAGCATAACAGGGACAGAGGGATCAGGTGAGCGGGGGGCCCTAATCCTAATTTTGGCCCGCTCGAGGCTGATCCCCGCCGCCATTTATATGAAAGCTTGTGACAATTGTTTGGCCACAGCGTGTGAGCTGTGACTTGTTCATACTTTGCTAGTCTTTTGGAGCAGGTTCTGCCTGCTTTCTCTTGTCCTTTCCATGTGAGGTGGGGAGGTGCGCACTTATGTGCCTTTCATTGATGTCCAACCTGACCAAGTTTAGCACTTGCGCCCTCGCTTGCTCACAGTGTGTTTTTTACTGAAGTTATGGCTCTTGGTCCGCTTTTCTTGACAAAACAACCCCCTCTTGTGCAACCTTTCACTTGATACTCCTAGGGGTGGGTTCTAGAGCCATTTGATTTTTTGGTCATGTGTTTTGTATTTTTCCATGGATGGAGGCGGTTTAGCCTCTTGGTGTAATCTTTGTAGATGAATTTGGCATTTTCTACTCACATGATCCACTTGCCGCCAACTTGGTTCCTCAGAGGTGGGTTCTTGTGTTTCCACCTGCAGCCAACTTGATTTGTCAGAGGTTGGTTCTTGTGTTTCCACCTGTGACCAACCTGATTCCTCAGAGCCGGGTTCTTGTGTTACCACCTGCGGCCAACCTGATTCCTCAGTGGTGGGTTCTTGTGATCCGCTCCATTTGAGTTTTTGAAGCCCCCACGCTCTGTTTGTGGGGTAATTATTTCTTCGGGGGTGGGTTCTAAGAGCCTTACTAGGATTTTCCCTGCTCCCGATCCACTTGTGTTGTGAGAGCCCTTCCGCGCTTTAGGCTGCTTGTTTTACAGCTGGGGTGGGTTCAAAGAGCCTTACTAGGATTTTCCCTGCTCCCGATCCACTTGTGTTGTGAGACCCCTTCAGCGCTAATGTTGTACTATTTTGCCGCTGGGGTGGGTTCTAAGGGCTTTACTGGGAACTTCCCCTGCCCACGATCCACTTGTGTACCCCAGTGCGCTTATCTTGTATATAAAATGTAAGAGGGGTGGGTTCCGGAGCCTTACTAGGAACTTAGCCTGCTCCTGATCCACTTGCGGTTAGACCCCCCCTATGCATGGAGTTGGATGCTTGAGGCTTACTAGTACATGTTTCTGCTCAAGGTCCTCCCTCCTTTTCTGTTTGTAAGACCCCTAGAGCTCTAACCTGTATTGATTTTTATCTGAAATGGGTTCCTGGAGACTTGATGAGGATCCTTCTGTCTCGTGATCTGCTTTTGTTGGTGGATTCTGAGCGCTTGGGTCTTACATAACTGTATTTTTATTGAAAATATAAGTAATCGACAAATCCCCCCCCTCCCCCCAGTTTCTTTTAAAGCCCTTCTTGGAGTTGAATTTTATTTTTAAGGCGTTTTAGCCTCCCCTTGTATCTGTGTATGTTCCATAGTCTACCTGGCCCTCGCTACTAGATTTCCTTAGTTATTTGCATGGTGGGAGGGAGGTATTTTCTAGACCTGCAGCCGTCCTGCTGCTGTCCGTGGATGGTGGGGAGAAGGAATGAGAAGGGCCACCTTGCCCCCGCCAGATAAAGGCAAAATTCTGCCTGGGGGCAAGGCGGCCCCTCTTTGAACTTCAAAGGTCCCCGCTCCGCATCCGCCAGGATGGGAAGTGGAGACCCTTGAAGTTGGTGAGCAAGGTGACAGGGGGCAGGGACTACCAGTTGTCACCTGTCCCCCTCACCTCGCTCTCCTGCGTAGGAGACTCGCAGTCTGGGTCTCGGCCCCCACCATGTGCATGCTAAGTGGGGCAGCACCAAAAGGTGCTGCCCCACCGGACTTCGCACAAACCCCCCACCTCCCAGCTTACGGCCCCGGGCCTCCAATCTGGGGGGACCTGGCTGTATAAGGCTAGAAGTGTCTTGTGCTGGGGAGTGGTATGCGGGTTACAGGTGTCATGGATGACAAGTATGACATGACAGGAAAGACAGTAATGACAGTTGCAGGAATGAGGAGACCGAAACCAGGATGTGAGGTGGAAACATTTTGGCCACAAGCTTTATTTTAGTACCAGCCATGGTGCAAAAGAAAAACCAACCATAACATCACATAAGAAGGATAACAATAATATATTTTGGGGACAGAGGGATCAGGTGAGCTGGGGACTCTAATCCCAATTAGGGCCTGCTCGAGGCTGATCCCCGCCGCCACCCTGAGGGGATGCTGACCGGCGTCCCCCAGGTCCCCCCAAAATGGGAGTTATGAATTAAGTACAACCCCTGGCCGCCAGGGTCCAGAAAATATTCCTGGTGAAGATGTCCATGCCTTCAATGGACAGGTGGACCCCGTCACTGCAGAACATGGCCTGGTTGTGCACCGGGATCCCATGTTTAATGAATTTGAGGTCTGATAAAAGGCAGAAATTGGCCACTGCTTTATTCAGTTTGCGCCTAGAAATCTCCATGGCTTTATTGCACTCTGCCCCATGCCAATGTTGGCGCGGGATGATTTCTGACATCATCACTTCTGTTCGAAGTCTTAGCATGTGGGCTAGGGATCTGAGGGAGGTGCAGATTTCAGCCAGGAGGAGCTTCCTGCCCAGTTGAGGCAAGTCATTGCCCCTGAGGTGGATGATGAGATACTCCGGGGGAGGGGAGCAGGTCCCCAGTAGGCCGTCCACTTGTAGTGGTGGACCCCCCAGCGCATGCCTGGCTTGCCCCACCAGTAAGTGGTGGTGTCCTGAACATGCATGCCGACCTGGGTTTCCTCCAGCCATCTTCTGGCCCATGTGATAAATGAGTGGCCCATGATCCATGCCGTTTGTGGAGGGAGGTTGCCTGTGAGCACCCGGGGGGAGGTGGGAAGAGGAGAGGGAGAATACTGTTAGATCAAGTCTTTCCTAATATACATATTTTAAAGGCCCCGTTTTCCAGCCCCCTATCCCTTTACGGCTTTTCCCTGCAACCCCTCCATGTAGGCTGAAGTGGCTGCTCCTATCCTACAGGAGTGGGACCTCAAATCAGAGAGGGCTCCTGTTACGCTCACCTGGTATCCACAGGGACGCCACCCAGCCGGGTTACTCACTGGTATACTTCTCAGCTTTGCCCAGATGTGGTCTGCGGGGAAGGTTCTGCCTGAAAATACAGGAGGACTGTGTTCTGTTAAAGACTGACCGACCGGGATAAGTATCCTCCCTCCACCCCGTATGATTTCAGCCCCTCCTGGGCCCTCTCCTCACCTTGTGGTAGAAGAGTTAGGCGTGCTCTCCGTTCTGTCTTCTTTGCAGGGCGCGTTGTCTTTCATGGGCGTGTGCGGTCCAGTTACTTCACTGACGCCGGCCCGTTTGATATTGTTCAGGTAGGTCGTATTGCTGTTCTTTAGTACTGTTGCTATCCTGCATGCCTTTCTTTGTTTAAAATGTCTCTTTTTCTCCCTTAGGTATGCAGAGCTTCAGCGTGGCGAACTGGCTTGGTTGAGCCCCGCTGGTAAATGATGGTGCATTAAGAGCGCTATGATGCGGTAAGTAAGCGCTATGCGCAGCGCTGTGAAGTCTTGCCTTTGCTAATCTGTGTTTTCCCTCCTTGTAGGTCGCAGTGTTCTTCAGCGCGAGTGGAATGTCCGGAGTGGTTACAGCCGAGAGGTGACCAGCCAGGTAAGACTTTTGAGCAGTTCGAATTTGCAAATGTCTCTACTGATTTCTTTAATGTTGCCTCTATCTTCCTCTTTCAGGTCGTTCTGTCTGGGAGGCGTGCAGATTCGAGGAAGCTGTTCTCAGGAGCTGCGAGTGGCTAAAGATGAAGACTGCTGGTAAGATGCTGCTGCTAATGATGTTTCTTTTGTCTCCTTGCAGGTTCTGCTTCTCCGAGGTTCGGGGGGAATAGCTGGACACGGTGAGCGTCACGTTGCAAGCTGCAAAGTAACGCGAAGCTTGTTGTCTTGCTCGGGTGTGGTTTAAATAGCCCCAACAAAATAGTCCAGGTAAAGTAGTACCTAGGCTACTACACCCAAAACACTAGACCGCATAGCTTGGATCCTAGGAACTAAGCTATGTGGATGCCTCCATGTTGGCTGACAGTACAATAAAGTAGTTCCCAAGCACATTGTTTTTCATGGTGTATGAGCCCGACGCCATAGTCGCCAGGACTGGCCCCATGAGGGCTTTTGAAGAGGATGCCAGGCTCTAGAGGCCCAAGTCCTGACTCCACCTGGCCAATGGGTTTGCCAGAGGGGGTTTTGGTGAGAGTCATGACAGCTCCATCCTATTGCAATAATGGTCTTTTGATAACTGACCTCGATTGAAATCTACTGAGTGCTGACCCATTTTTTAATTCATGTTTTGAAGGCGTTTTAGCCTTTGTCTGCCCACTTTTGTGTTTAAATCGGCATTTTATACGCTCATGATCCACTTGTGTTTGAACCCCCCGGTGTGCTCTTACTGCTTTGTTTCTCCTCGGGGTGGGTTCTATGAGCCTGGGTTTTAATAACTGACTTCTCTTTCCCTTAACAGGTTTAAAGCCCTTCATGGCCTTTTCGTTTGATATAAACCCCCCTACTTGCTTTTGCCCTGGTGACGGATGCGGGCAGGGGTTCTAATGGGGAAGCCTTGTCTGGAGGGATGGAGGGAGTCTGTCATGTTTTGTTCCCAGGATGGCCCCACCCTCCCCTGGAACTGCTGTCTTCTTTGCTTATGCCTGTGGGTTTAGTGCACTGAAAATGGAGAAATGAAAACGGCACAGAGCGTCAGCGGCTGTGTTGTCTTTGCCTGCAATGCGCCGTCCATTTATTACAATGGTGTGTTTAATACTAACTTTTGTACTTTCTCTTAATACTTTCAGTACCATATAGCAAGATGCAGCACCCTTGATAAACAGTAAAGCTGTCATGTTGTCTGACCATGTGACCGGCTCTGTATTGGCCGGCAGGTCCCCCACAAGTAGGGTGCCAACCATGTGGGTAAATCTATAGCAGGGTGATGTTACTAGTCCCACCCCACTCGTGCCAGTGGGGAGGCCAGTGGCCAGCACCCCACTTGTTGCCCAAGCATATCCCAAAGCCTTTGCTGCCAGCCGCATCTGTGAACAGAGCCCTATTCCCAGCATCATTCTTGCCCATACCATTTTGCCATTGAAATTGTCAAGGAATGACGCCCATATGGCTGGGTCTTGTGCTATCTCTTTGCCCAATCTGATGTGGTGGTGTGACTTGGTTAACCCCCTTTATTTTTCAGTTCCAGGCTTCTGTGGAATCATGCCCCTGGGGCATGATTCGGGTAGCAAAAATGACCTTTCTAGCGAGAGATTGCGTTTCCCGCAGGGTCACCTTGTCCCTGCCTGTCTGGTCAACGCTTCCGGTTGAGCCCGGCCCTTGCTGCCAGCTTCTCTCTACCCATGGCCATTTGATATGTTACCTTGTATCGCACCTCTCTACTCTGTGCTCCCATCCCAACAGTGCCGCTTCTACCCTAGCCCTACCTCCAAGCTTCGGGCCCCAGGTGTCCCCCATTCCAGTTTTCTGTCTCCCGGGCAGGGCATTGCCTTAGTACCCGTACTCCCAGAGCCCTCCCCCTAGGCCCTCCGAGGTCTTACCCAGCGCCCTCACCTCCATCAAGTTCCATAATCCCTAGCCCTAACCCTCCCTCTCTCCGGCTTGCTTCTCCCTTCTCCTGGTGCCATATTCTTTTGCATTGGGGCCCCCCAACTTTCTCCCCCTCCAGTTCCCTGGGCGCTGTTCTCCCCCAAAGACTCCCACCCCCATTCTCTCATTTTTTCCAAAGTACCCCCGTCTGTTTGCCCCCCAGCCTTGCGCTTTCCCCCCCTCTTCACCTCCTTGGACCTTGTGGCCCCCCTGGTTCCCTCTTGTCACCCCTCAAGCCCATTTTTTGACCCCCCGCACATCCCCCTGTGTATCCTTCCATTATCCCTTATCCCCACCTGTTTCTTTGGCAACCCCACCTGTGCCACCATACCTTCATCTAGGTCCCCCCCCCAACTTCCCCTGTAGACCTTTGTTACCTTGTTTTCCAATTTTTTCTTTCCACCCCCCCCCCCAGCATTTTTGGGGTTGGAATGGCTTCCAAGCCCCCTAAACCCTCCCCTTTTTTTCCCAAGGGCCTCCCCCGAGTCTATTACTCGTAGAATCTAAGCTGTTGGCTGAGCATTCCCCTATGGGCCTGCCAGTACTTTGCTAAAGGGATCGACCTGTGACACCTCCAAGACTCTCTGCTGGTTGCCGGCGGCAGAGAGTTCCCCCAGCCTGAGCAGATCGCTCCCTAGCCTCCTCCTTGAACCCCGCCTTTTGGATTGGAAATATGTTATAGTGCATTCTCCATTGCCCCCTTCAAGGAGATGAACATTTCATTAAACCGCGCTTACCCTTACAGTAGTGTTAATATGTGATAAATCATTAATTTGTTGGTTTAATCGGACTGTGCGCGCCATACCGGACACACTTAGCTGTGTTATCTGTGCCCTGACCCTTGCAACCCCAATGCGGTGCCCGGTTCTGTACCCTTTAATATTATACGTCACTTCGCCCCCCGTTGCACCGGACCGAGCACCCCACTCCCCAGCACTCTCCGCTTGGGGTGAGGGGTGCGAAACAAATGTGTAGTGCTCCGTGTGGCCTTGCCTCCGGCAATGTACCTGTCACCCCCCCCCACGTCGTTTTACCTCGTGCCCCTGACTTGCGAGGTGCACCTATCCCATTTCCAAACCTGACAATGTTCTGAAAGCAAGACATTCCGGGAGGTGTTGCGCAATGTGGTAATGATTTCCCTGAAGCCAGCCACCAAAACCTTGAGAGATGTCCCGCCACACATGCATTTGATTTGCCCGACCCTACAGATAAAACCCCCTGTTCCCCAACATGAAATACCTGCCCAGCACCACATTACAGTTCCATCCCTTTGGGGAGCACACTAGATGCTTTTAAATTCACGAAATGGCGTTAGAGGAAACAACTTATGCGGTAACCATCGGATGTGGACTGGCCTATAGAGAACTCGGGAGGTTCGCGGGTGAGCCTCTGCATCGCAGGCCTCTTTTGTACTATAACCCATTATATTTCTAAATATTCAAACAGGAGAGGGCCTGGGCATCTCTTGGTTCCCAGCCCACCCTTGTTAGCCCGAAGGAACCGCAGCAAGAAAATGTCAGGACATGGGTTAATCTCAGAGTTGAGGTCCTTGAAATCCCATGCCAACTATACTGCACATCCAACTTCCATCGTAAAGGCTACCCAAGCTGGCTGGTCTACCATCAATCAGAAACATCGCCGCCCCTAACCCGCTCCTCGGGGGTAAAGTCAAGGGTACACGCAGGTGGACGGAGTCCCCCCCCCCCCACCAGCTAAATGGGAAACATTGAATGCCCCCTTTGAATTTCTGAATTAAAGCCAACCTCGGAGATTGAACCACAGTCGTCAGACTTGTAGGCCAGACACTTCCCCACTGCACTATATAACCTCATGACAGACAACAAACAACTCAAGTTGAAATGTCCCATGTATTGCAAGTTCTAGGGAAGACATGTGTAGTGGTTCTTGGAGTTTAAAATATGCACACCTATTGACGTTTTAAAACACTATTCGAATAAATTATCCATTCTTGGTTTTGTGTGTGTGTTGATTCAATGAAAGGCAAATGCCAGTCGTCCTGTGCAATTTGGGTGGTTATGGAAGGCCAATTTAATGAAATGTGAGTTTTCACCTTGATGTGCTAATTTATAGCAGCGTCACTTCCCATCGAGTTTGTTGATGAGTCCCCCCACTTAAATTTTTTGGACTTGACCCCTGCTGCTCCTCAACGGACCATTTAGATGCCGCGCTTCGATAATGGCCGCAAGCGTTCCTGCCCCTCCCTCGCATGGGACTGTTGACCCCCGCCCCCCACGCATGTAATCGCCCGCAAACCCTGTGTATTAGCCCATATAGCCTCCACCTTGATAGCAGTCGTGAGGAGATGGCAGCACCAAGGCCCGTAGACCGCATGACCTTCCCTGTATTTGCTGCTCCCTTCATAACCCCTGCAGCCGTCCATTTGCCTTTTTACTGCCAATTATTCTTTGCGCATGTACCCCAATGCATTTCTCCTTATCCCCCATAAATTGGCATGACACAGTATTTCAATTGGCAAACTTGGCCGCAGTTTTATTTCCATGACAACAGAATTATTTGTACACATTTGTGAACTTCAGTCTGTACGTGTGGCGCTTGCTTGCCGGATTTCCTTTGCTTCCCCCTATACTTGGTATAGTAGGCCCCCAACTCCCCCGACCCATTGTACCTGTTCCTATACTGCCCGTGCAGGTGTCCGTGGGTGAGGAGAGTGCCGTTTGTTTTGGGGGAAGCTGAGCCTTATTTGTCCCTACCAGACGCCCCCGCCGTTTAGGCCCCCAAGAGGCGCTGGTCCGGAAGAGCGAAGACCCATTCCGTTTCCTTCTGGCTCGTCCGGAGTCTATCATTTCTGCTTGGTTGCCCAAACACCGCCACGCCAACTGGTGGGTTCCCGCCCACCGGCTGGCTCCCCCCTTCCTACTCTTTCTCACAACTCCAGCAATTTGGTACAAATGTTCCAGAAAAAGAGCTCCATTCCCTTTGTGGACAGGTGCACCCCATCTGCTAAGAAGTATTCGGGTGCCTTCCCATCAATCAGGCCATGTCTGACCTGTTGAAAACCTCTGCCCCTGCAGAACTTGGCCACGGCCCCGTTCAGCTTCCTCCTTGATTTCTCTACTGCTGAATGGCTTTCTGCCCCCCTCCATTGCGCCCGGGGAATCACCTCAGACCAGATGATCTCCGTTTCACCCAATTGTTTCGATATTTCCTGTAGTGAGTTTGTCATGTTTTTCAGCAAGACCCCTCTCCCCAAGCTGGTCAGGTCATTCCCTCCCAAGTGTATCACCAACACCTCTGGCTTCCGCTGCCTACTCAGCAGCTTTTGCAAATGCCCCTTCAGCTGCGCCCATTTCATCCCTGGCAC
Organism: Ambystoma mexicanum; assembly: GCF_040938575.1. Classification (NCBI taxonomy): domain Eukaryota; kingdom Metazoa; phylum Chordata; class Amphibia; order Caudata; family Ambystomatidae; genus Ambystoma; species Ambystoma mexicanum. The sequence goes on from NC_090922.1 coordinate 94,259,309, forward strand.
CCCGTGCCACTCGATCCTGAACTCTCCAGCCGTCAAAATCTCTTGCTGTTGAGTCCAGCTCGTCTTTGCCCTTGAGATGAATGAGTGCCCCACTACCCACACTGTGCGTAGTTTCCTTTGGTGTACCGCTGGAAAAATAAAAATGGAGGGAACGGCAAGGTTAACACTTACATTTTCACTGGTCTGACATAGCGTTTATAACATCCTGAAGACCATCTCCCCAGCCTTTTGATGTCCTCCGCCCCCAAGCCCCCGACCGCCGCGGAGGTGGCGGCCCCTATCCGAAATGAATGTGTCCCAAACCGCCCCCCTGTCAGCCCCATCCTTTCCAAACCTTGCGCCATCACTTTCCTGAACTGAAAACGGCTTAATGCGGACCCATCCCTGTGCATGAGCCACGGCGCCTCCACCCCTGATGGCCGCCGTTGCTGCATAAAGTTTGCTGCCGCCGCCACCGGGCAAACCCTGCTTGTCTGAATGGCCTGTAAGGTCAAAGCCGCCCCTTTTCCCTTCTGATCCGTTTTCGACCTCCTCACATAAATGACGACTTGGGCGCGTCCCACTTGGACGTCCCTGACGCGCAAGAACCCTTTCCCCTTGCCGTCCTTGTTCTCAGTCACCAGTTCGCTGACTCCGAGAGCCCCAAAAAACGCCACCGTGAAGGCGGCTGTGAAGAGAAACCACTCTGCCTCTTCACTACATACTGATGTTAGACATTTAATTAATCCGCGCAATTTCACGATATGAATTGGCCGCCTCTCGTCTGGTTGTGCTACTGCTTGTCTAGCCCAGCCTCTCATGGCTAGCATGACGTAGTGCTCCTTCGTGGGGTCCTTCTCTCCTTTTACTTTTGCGAAATATGCTATGGCTGCCAAGTGGTAACCTACCCACGCTCGGGTCTTCCAGCACCAGCCTATGAATGCCTGCACCGGGTTCACCCCCTGGTTACCTGCAAGCACCTCTTCCTGGAATTGCATAAAATGATCCCAACAAGCCCTGTACCTTTTGGCTGTACCTGGTGCTAGTGCCGTCCCTACCAACGAGGTCAGATCACCCCAATCATCCCCCACCATTGTTCCTCGAATGGGGTCATCTCTTTCCTTGCTTCGGGGCAGCTTTCTCGGAACCGGTCCCACTGTAAACGAGACAGAGAATCAGCGGCCGTGTTTTTTACCCCTGGAATGTGCCGTGCCCTGACCTCGATGTTCAGTATTAACAGACTTCTGGTGAGTTTCCTGAGGAGCCTCAACACCCTCAGATTGCTGGATGACCCTGTGTTAATAATCTCCACCACCGCCAAATTATCTGACCATAGTGCGACCTTCGAATTCTGCAGCTGCATCCCCACAACTTAAATGCAACCACTATGGGGAATAGCTCCAGCAGAGTAATGTCTTTAGTGACCCCTTCCTTATGCCATTCCCTTGGCCATGCCATGCCAGACCATCTGTCCCCCAGAATCGCCCCAAAACCCAGGGATCCCGATGAGTCGGTAAACAGCTTGAGCCTCTGGCTGCTTGCCCAGTCAGCCCTCCAGATTGCCACTCCGTTGGATTCTGTCAGGAAGCTCTCCCACATCCTGAGATCCTCCTTCACCTCTGAGCCCAATCGGACGTGCTGTGAGGCGTGTTGTAGGCCCACAGTTTTTAGTTCCACACTTGTGGCAAACGCCCTACCTGCCGGTATCACTCTACCTGCGAAATTGAGATTCCCCACCAATGACTGCAACTCCCGCAAGGTCGCCTTGTTTTTCCCCAACAGCCCCTGAATCAGGCCCCTCAATTTTTGTACCTTGTCCTGTGGGAGCCTACATTCCCCCTTAACCGAATCAATCTCAATCCCCAGAAATGTCAATGTTGTAGCTGGACCCATGGTCTTCCCTGGTGCCAAGGGGACCCCTAGCTGCTTCATCCGCTCTTGAAATCCTCCATCAGGGCCCTGAACTCCTCCGTCCCCTTTCTCCCAATGAAGAGAAAATCATCTAAGTAGTGCAATATTCCCCCTCCCTTTTTTCCCAGTTTTACTGTAAATTCCAGGAAGGAGCTGAATGCCTCAAAGTATGAACAAGAAATAGCACAACCCATGGGTAGGCATCTGTCGTAGTAGTACTTGTCCCCCACCTTGAAACCCAGCAAGTGGTAACTGTCCTTGTGGATTGGTACTAGTCGGAAGGCCGATTCTATGTCTGCCTTTCCCAACAACGCCCCTTCCCCTGCTGCTTTCACCATTTGTATCGCGTCCTCCAGGGAGGCGTACTGCACTCTGCACTGCTCCTCAGGGATGCCGTCATTCACCGACTGACCCTCGGGAAAGGACAGGTGGTGTATCATGCGGAATTGGCCCTCTTCCTTCTTTGGCACCACCCCCAGTGGGGATACCACCAGATTGCTCATAGGCGGCGCCGTGAATGGGCCGGCCACTCTCCCAAGCCCCACCTCTTTCTCCACCTTCCTTTCCACCACCTCGGGTTTCTCCAATGCAGACCGTAAGTTGGCCGCCTCCCTCCCCCCTTGGGTACCTGCCCCCGGGATCCGAAAGCCCCACTTGAACCCTTGCCATAACAACTTTGCATCGGCCTTGTTGTGATACAAATTTAAAAAGGGCGTCCTGGCAAGGAGGCTAACTGGTGTGGGCAGTGCCCCTTTAATCACACATTTGACATTCATAAGTTCCCCAACATTGCCTTGTTTTGTCGGCGCATCAGTCAACATTTGCTTTTTCTTTTGGTTTACCACTTTCCTTGGGCTTAGCCTCTCCTACAACACGGGTCCTCCTGGAGTGGGTCTGCGGGGACCCGTGTTGCCATCCCTCTGGTGCTTGTATCTGCATGTCTTCCCGTATGAGCAGTACCCCTCTGCAAACCTCCAGCAGATTTCTTGCTCCCCCTGGTGGGCTGCTGCCCGGTACACCCAGGAGGATGGCCCGCGAAAGGACCCTCTCCCCCGCTGTGAGTACCCGCCCCTGCCTCCCCCCCCCCCCCGAGACCTCTCCCCTTGTGGCTTGTCCTCGGGTTCCCTGCAGGGGACCACTTTGTCCATATACCCTCCGACATCCATTTCATCCCATGACATTGCTGGCCATACCTGCATCTTTAATCTAAAGCCTTGGTCATAATCCAACCATCCCTCGCCGCCATATTTCTGATACAAATCATGCACATATTGTTCGTATGCTATCATTGCCAGTGCATCCTGCGGGTACTTCTCCAACATCACTGACATGTACATCCTATAGGCTTTTAGCCAGTTGTTAATGGAGTGCTCCACCTTGGTGCACTCTCTGTCCCTCTTCTCCTTTTCTTTCTTGGACAGATTCTTCAGCCCTTCCCCCGTGGGCACAATCCCCAACAAATCAAAGATGTCAATAAATTCCTTCCTCCACAACCTCTCCTTGATTCCCCACGGAATGTGCCACACCAAGGAGTTTACTGTAGCCCGTATCGGTGCGAACCCTGGCATTGGTCTCCCATACTGGGTTGCCTGGCCCCACACTCCCCCTGTCTCACCGCTGCTCGGGCCCCCCGCCGGTAGCTGAGCTGCGCTCTGCCCCCCAGGCAAGACCGCCCCTGGCCCTGACCCTCCTTCCTTCTGGGCCGCCTGCGCCGCCGCTGGTACCTCTGTAGCAAGCTGCTGGGCCATCCCTGCACTCACTGGAGCCCTCGGCCCCTGACTCCACCATTCCTGTCCCCACGCAAGCCCCGCCATCTGTGCCTGTTGACTGCCCCCAGTAGGTGGGCCCACACTAGGCAGCCCGACCGATAAGAAACCCCCGGGTGGAATCCTGCTTCTCTGTGGTAGCTGACTTACTCCCCCTGCCTGGGACCAGCCCTGACTCCTGCCTCCGCACCATGGCCCCCCTAGCCCCTGAGGCACCCCCGGTTGCGTGGCTATACTCCCATTAACCATCATTCCTTCCAACATACTAGCATTGGCAACAACATTTGGCATTTGCCCATTTTTCCCCCATGCTTGCATGCATTCCAGCACCATACCTTTTACCATCTCCAGGGATGTGGTTCCTCCACCAGCGACTTCCACCGTTCTGGTCACAGGAGTGCTGGGTGGGCTCACTTGGTTCCCTGGAGCCTCAGCAGGTGTAGGAGCCGTTAAGGCCACATCCTCCTTCGCCCTCCCCTTTTGTCGCGGTCTCTTGGTGCTGTTGGCCTGCTCCTTGCTCGCCTTAGCCTTGGCCGTCATTGTCCTTTTCCTCTTGTTCACTTGGATCTCCTCCTCTTCATCCTCCTCCAAGCTGTGAATCTCCGCTTCGACCACCGTTGCCTCACTGCCGCTGTCTTGAAACATCAGAGGGGAGCTCTCTACCCTTTGGCTGGGTCCTACCTGGCTAGGTTGGGCCACCATCCTTGTCATCCAGTCCGGGCCATGGGTTGCTGCTGCCACCCTGGCCATTTCCATAAATGCCGCCAGATCTATTGCCTGCTGCCCACCTGCCGTGGCAATCACCTGCTTCCTGACCCTCCTGGGCAGCCTGTTGCTGTTGCCCGTGCTTCCTTTGTTCCCCCTGCTGTCCTGGTGCCTTTTCTCCTGCACCCTCTCTTTGGCGAGTGCTCCCACCTCCTGCCCGCCGCCGCTCACACGGAGGCTGCTGCTTCGCGGCTTGCCGCGTGTGTTCCTGTGAGGAGGGGAGCCTTTGCGCTGCCGTGCCCCTGCAGCGTGTGGCAGGCCCTTCGTTCGAGAACCTCTGTCCGTAGGGGGGGGGAGCTCGCTCGGGTCAGCTGGGGCCTCGAAGCCGGGTTACTGCCCCGGATGTCCTTGCTGTGCCTCCCTGCCCCCTGGGCCCCTGCCCCCCCTTGGCGCTCGTTCGCGCTGGAGCCCCTCACCTGGTCCACCCCTCTGGCCGTTTGCCGCGCCGAGCGGTCTCCTTTCCTGCTCGCTGCCGGTCCTGTGCTGCTCTGCTCCTGGTCCCGGGCTCCAGCCCCGCTTCTCCGCTGAGCGTGCTCTCCTCACCGAAGCGACTCCACGGCCCCGATCAGCTGGGCTTTCTTCCATCTGCTGGGTGGTCCTCTGGAGTCCGCAGCTCTGCTCCTGGTCCCAGGCTCCAGCCCCGCCTTTCCGCTGTGCGCGTTCTCCGCCGGCAGCGACTCTACGTCCCCGATCAGCTGGGCTATCTTCCGTCTGCTGGGCGGTCCTTTGGCGTCCACAACCCGATCAGCCGGGCGATCCTGCTGCTGGTCCTTCAAAACGAAATCCCTTCCACTGATGAGGTGACCGGTTCCAAGTGCAGGAGCGAGATGCCTGCCACCCAGGCCCTGCCTGCTTATAACTTGGAGGCCCCGCCCCTTTTCCTTTGTTCAGCCCTTCGCGGGCTTTTTGGGCCATTTGGCCTTTGGCGCCGTTCCGCCCCTTGTCCTCCTCCTGTCCCCAGGGGGAAGGTCCCAGGTTACTGGCGGCATGACCCCGCAGGGGTTAACCTGCTGCCTCCTCCATTTTGGGCTGATTTTTTCCGTCGTCAGCGCCAAATCTCGCGCTGGACCCCCGCATGCAACCTGATAGAACAAAGGTTCCTTTTATGCAATTGGCAGGGTCAAGCATGCCTTTTCCCGCGAATATGCTATGTTTTCACTCAACACGGCATAATTGATCATAACAAAACTGCATGCCCCATAATGCACTTAAAATTATCCACTGCCCCCCCCCCCCCCGCCTGTGACCGCGTTGTATCGTCGTTGGAGTAGCAGCGTGGCCTGTAGCCAGAGTGTCTGGAGGGGACCTGTGCCACATTCCATAACACATACATGATTGGTGCAGAGGCCCGTCCTATAGATGCAAGCAACCATCCCATTGTGAAATGGTCCAACACGTTGATTCGTTCATAATTGCTCACATCTGCCCATTCCGTGACCTACTTCCAGGTGCCCCCGCTACCTATAAGCCCCTTAAATGTACAAGATAGTCCATATTGCCCAATTGAGAGACCCCTACATGCTGCCACCGTAGTTTCCCTTTAAGTCGTGTCCCCAGTTTAAATGTACTGCTCTCAGGGATAACACACCAAGGCTTTCCAACAAAGCGTGCCAATCAGCAAGCTGGCCCCACAGACAACGGTTATATGCTTACTTTATATATTCGTGGTAAATATCAAAATTGCATATGTTCGCCGCCATCAACAGTTATTGTACCTTGCTACGGTTTCGGCCCAATCAACCTAGTAATTCCAAAGAAGCCTCCACTTACAAACCTAACGTGCACAGAAACGCGGCATCATCCATCATCCCATACCCTAAATCACAAACATACGAATTCAAAAGCGAAGAAACACTTGCAGTATTCTATTCTGAAATACTGCATAAACCCTGCAACGCTACGGGGTTCTCTCTCATCACGACCCACCGAAGTAACTGGGGTCCTTCGAATTGACGCAAATGGCAAACTGTGTGTAATCCAGCTTTTCAAATGGCCGCCTGTCGAAGCTAGCGTGCAGCAGGCCTGCGTGTGGCGCAGCAAACAGAGGTGGACACGGAGCTCATGGATAAACGTCTTCTTTATTTCCCTGCATACAGATCCCGCCCCCACACGTCACTTCCCTTTCCCCTTCCTCTTCCCGCCCCCGTCGTCACGGAGACGTCAACGTGACATCTCCCCCCATTTTTAAACAGTTACCAGATTCCTCGCAACGGGCGGCGGTCTGGTGGGCTTTTAGTCCATTTCCTCTATCCATCGACAAGGTCTGTTCTGAGCCCTTTGTGGTCGTGCTTGACTTCGCCCTGGGGAGGGTCCACTCTCATCCACTGCATTCACCTTGTCCTGTCCTGATTCCTCCGAGTCCCAATGATCAGCTTGATAGGGATCATCCGATTCATAGGTGAGGTTGGTCTGTACTCGTCCACTCAGGCGCCGAGCTCCGGTCGGTGGAAGCTCTTTGAAGTGTGAGGAGTTCCTTGTGACAGATCCTTCTGCGCCTTGAGCGGTCACCATGGAACCCTTCTTTTGGGTGACTAGTAAAGGTTCTTCACGAAATGCCGACGTGTACTTGTGCGTTAAAGGCTGGCGGACTGCCACAACATCGCCCACCTCTATGTGGGAGGGCTGCGCTTTCCTGCGGGTGTCTGCATACTCCTTCATGCAAGCTTTCGCTGCCCCATCTTGCTCTCGTACTGCTTGATCCAGCAGCGGTGGTGGAGCGATGTCGTTGGCCTGTGGAATGCGCGTTTGCATATTTCGTCCAAACATCAGTTCTGCCGGGGTCTTCCCTGTGGTGCTATGAGGGTTCCCTCGGTAATCTCTCATCAGTTGATTTAGGACTTGTTCATAGGGCTGGCCTGTTAATTTGGCTATCTGTAGAGCTCGCTTTAGGTTGGCCATAAATCGTTCGATCATTCCATTGGCTTGAGGCCACAGGGGAGTGACCTTCCTATGGTGGAATCCTAGGTAATCGGCAAAAAGTGCAAACTGATGTCCGCAGAACGAGGCCCCATTGTCTGTCTTCAGTACCTTCGGCACTCCATAGGTTGAGAACATGTGGTCTAGGGCGGGGATGACATGGTGGGCAGCAGTTGACGATACCAGCCGCACATCAGGGTATCGTGAGTACTCGTCCATTACGGCCAGGACGTATTTTCCCCCCTCGATGGGCCCGAAGAAGTCAGCCGCCACCGCCTCCCATATTCTCTGTGGTAGTTCCGACATGAGTAGTGGTTCCGGGTGACGATTTGGTGTGATCAGGCAGCAGGTGGGGCACGCCTTCAGTACGGCTTCGACCAAAGTGTCCATGTAAGGGAACCATACCTTTTGGCGAAGCATGCGTTTTGTTGATACCATGCCTCGGTGAGTCTCGTGAGCCAATTCTATGACTCTGGCTCTCATGGATTGGGGAATTACGAGCTTGCAGTCTTTGATGAGCAGATGATCATCCAACACCGCAAGTTCCTCCTTTACTTGCAGTAGTCTCTCCACCTCCTCTTGCACCGTTCCCCTTGTGGCCCTCCCCCTTTCTTTTGCCCTTCGCCACAACCCCGACTCCAGTCCTTTACGAAGATGCTGCATGCTGCGTCATTTTCTGTTTCTCTGGCAAGTGCCTCCATGTTGATTCCTTCTGGCGCGGACTGATGTATGAGGTACCTTTAGGTACCTGTTGGCTACTGATGGTCCTGGAGCACTCTCTTCTCGTGGTCTCCTGGACAGAAAGTCAGCCGGGTTTTCGCCCTTCCCTGGCCTGTGAATGATTTTGAATGCATAGTCTTGGAGCCTCCGACCCCATCGTGCAATACGCGGGGGCATTTTGGCCTGAGGGTTGTCATAGAGGAACAAGAGGGCCTGATGGTCCATGACAACCTGGAAGGGTTTTCCATACAGAAACAGGTGGAAGTGCTCGCACGCCCATACTACCGCAAGCCCTTCCTTTTCCGCTTGCGAGTATGCTTGTTCCGTGGTGGATAAACTGCGACTGGCGTACGCCACAATGTGTTTCTGTGATGGGTCCTTCGGGTCGAGCTGCGCCAGGATGGCCCCTATTCCTACCGGACTGGCGTCAACTGTGAGCTCAGTCTTCCTGTTGGGGTCATAGTAGGACATGTTCTCTGCCTTTGCGACTCGTTCCCTGATCACTTTGAATGATTTCTGGCATTCACTGGTCCATTTGAACTTGACGTCCTGGTGGGTCAGTTGTCGTAATGGTTCGCTGACTGACGCGAAGTCCCGTATGTATCGGTTACAGTAACTGGCCAGGCCCAGGAAGGACCTGAGCTCCGATACGTTGGATGGGGCAGCGGTGTCGTTCAGCGCTGCCACTTTGTCCGGGTCTGATGTCAGCCTGACTCCGAGTAGTTGAGGCAATTGGGAATGTGCTTTATGATGTTGTGTACCTCGGCTTGGAACGTCTCTGCCGCCGAGGATACCCCAAAGCTTAGTCTTTTGTACCGGAACAGACCAACGTGCATAACGAAGGTCGTGATGTTTCGGCTCTCGGGATGTAGGACGAGCTGGTGGTAGCCTTTCTGCAGGTCAAGCTTCGAAAAGACTTTTGCCCCGTTCAACAGGTGTATCATGTCTGCGATTCGTGGTGCAGTGTGCCTCTCTTTTGATGGCCTGATTCGGGCGTCGCATGTCAACACAAAGTCTGATGGCCTCAGAGCCCTTTTTGGGGACCGGGACGATCGGAGATACCCACGTGGTGGGGCCGGTGGCTTTCTCGATGATGTCTTGTTCTAGCAACTTCTGAAGCTCATCTTCTACTTTCTTTTGGATGTTTACCGGGATCCCACGGTAAGGCTGGGCTACTGGACGAATTGAGTTGTCCACGTGGAGTTTTATTTGTCTATTCCGAAGTCTTCCAATGCCTTTGAAAATGTTGGGGTATAAATTGTTTATCATTTCAACTGGATCTATGTATTTGTGGACCATTATGTTGTACAGAATGTGTATCGGGCCCATGTCGGCAGCCGCTTTGAAGCTGAGGACGCAACCACTGTCCGTTTCCGTGGCCAGAACATGTATTGGTATCCTCATTTCATGTCCTTTGTAGCGGCACACACTGCTGAATTGTCCCAGACATTTGAGCAGTGTTTTGGCTCCATATGCGTATATGTCCACCGTCGCTGGGAGCAGTTTGGGTTTTTGCAGGAGGTCTGTGTAAACCTTTTCGCTCACCACGTTGACCGTGGCTCCTGTGTCTATAAGGAACTCCGTCGGCCTTTCTTGTAGCTTGATTATGAGCGTTGGGCTGTGCGCTGTCGCTGTGGGGTTGCCCAGAGCATACATGTAGGCCTTCTTCTTTTGATCGCTCCCGGATGAGCTGGGATCAGAGTCTGTGGGAGATTGTTCCACCAGGTATTGCACATGGCGCCGGGACCTGCGCTCTGGTTTTGCATGCATTACAAACCTCCTTCTTTCCCTCCTTCTCTGCCGATCTTCTCCTGAGTCACGTTCTCGCTGGTCGTCCATGGGTTGGTTCGGGGCAGCTGAGGTGTTGGGGGCTGGATTGCTGTTGGATGACCCCCCCCCGTATCGGCTTCTCAGGCGAGCCGTGCCATCCCTGGGTCGGTCTCTCCCTCGGTCACGGAAAAGCCTACATACTGCTTTGAAGTGTCCTTCTTCACCACAGGATGTGCATCGTTGTCCTATCGCAGGGCAGGTTCCTTCGTGTGGGTACTCAAACCCACATTTGTAACAGAAGAGTTCTTCCGTCCTCTTCTCTAGCTGTAGCCTGTTCACATTTTCCCCAGTGTTAGTGTTTCCAAAACTCTCCACCTGGGAGTCTATGGCTCTCTCGACCCTTGCCAGTGCTAGGATTTTCTCCAGTGTGCGCGATTTTTGCAGTAGCTTCCGGCGGAAAGCCTGGGATTCACACCCTGAGATGATCTGTGACCTTAATGCCTCGGTTTCCTTCCTCCTCCTAGGAGTGATGTCTCCACTTGTCAGTGGGGGATGGCCGCCAATTTGGCACGAGCACCATCAATTTGTCCTTCCCCTTCCTGGGGTTTCAGTGCCCTCTGCTGCTGGGGGTCTTTGCGTGTTTGAATAATTTGCAAAGTCACAATGTTTTAGTTTGGTGCGCAGGCGCATCACATATGCGTCCATGGTTTCCCCTTTAGCCTGTTTGGTACTATGGAACAGGTGCCTTTCATAATCTACATTGGTATGTGGTGCGAAGTATGCGGCAAGCGCATCTTTGAGGTCTTGAATTGAGTCAATGGAGTCTTGGGGCATTTCATCAATTTTTCTCGGGTGGCAGATCCTACAGCTAGTTTGAGTAAGCATACCTGTCTTGTGTCGGCGACTGGTCATGTGGCTCCCATATAGAGGTCAAAGTCTCTGATCCATTTGGTCCATCTGGGACCCATGTTGCTGGTGTCTGTCACGTCGAATGCTCCCAGCATCTGGGCGGCCAGCGTGTCCGGTAGCTGGTATGGCACATGGTCTGGCGATGGCACGCCTGGAGCTGGGGGTGCATTTGCCTGCGGTTGCGCTCCTTGTCCGTCGTCTTGGCCTGACATTATGTCTGGCGTGGTGGTTGCTGGTGGTGTTTCACTCGAAAACCCCTCGTGGCGGTTTCCTTCCTCCTCCTAGGAGTGATGTCTCCACTTGTCAGTGGGGGATGGCCGCCAATTTGGCACGAGCACCATCAATTTGTCCTTCCCCTTCCTGGGGTTTCAGTGCCCTCTGCTGCTGGGGGTCTTTGCGTGTCCTTCACTCTTTGGGCTGCACAGATGTAGGGATTCCCGTGCCCTGCAGAGCACGTGTGCTGCATGCTTTTCCTCGCCAGGAGGATAGAGGGCCTCTCCCTCTCTGGCGCACGTGCGTTTCAGGCTGCTTCTATGCACGTGGACCTGCACTGCCGGCACCCCTTGCTGCGGCCGGAAAGCACGTGGATGGTCTGCTCGTTCCAGGGAGCGCGTATGCCGGTGTCAGCTCCTCCCGTTGCCCTGTTTCCACGTGGGCGGTCACTGCCACGGCCCGGGCTACGCGAGAATTCGGCGTTCGCTGGGCCTTCTCGCGCTCGTCTGCTTGTGGGGGCCGTGGGCGGTTCACAGCTGCTTCTGTGTGTGCCGCGGTACCCTGCATCCCACCTTCGTCGCCAGTGTTGAAACTAGCGCGCAGCAGGCCTGCGTGTGGCGCAGCAAACAGAGGCGGACACGGAGCTCATGGATAAACGTCTTCTTTATTTCCCTGCATACAGATAACACCCCGATCCCGCCCCCCTCACGTGACCTCCCTTTCCCGTTCCCGCCCCCGTCGTCACGGAGACGTCAACGTGACACCGCCAATACCCTGGCCTGCCTCGTGGATTTGACCCTCAGAACCCAACCTGGTTCATATTGTATGACCACATACCTGGCCAATTCGGCGATTTTACTTTCCAAGCCGCCACATACCATGCACCGCATCGCGGCGTCCACTCATACGAAACCCACCGAAATATGGATCACCTGTGTCTCGGCGTGTGGCAAACGCCTCAGCACAACATGTGCCATCACGCCAGAACTGACAACAGACAAGAACGCCTGCCCCGGATCACCGCTGCACACCGGACGGTGTTGCCGAGATTCACCGGCAACCCCAGTCGTCACCTCTGGGCACCCATGGCTCCCCATGCTCCACCGGCCATGAGACCAATCCCCGGTAGCCCACGCGCCTTCTAGCAGGACTGAAACTGGACCGGGGTGCATAATTAAGGAGCTCCTAGCTGGGAGCGCTGCTCCACACCTTGGGGGGGTGGTGGGGGCTTGCACTGGACACTCTAAGTCCCCCGCCTGTGCCCCCCGTCCACCCCCGCCATCTCCATACAGCCTCATATCACATCGGATCCATGTTGCCGTATCCTCCCCTCTCCTCCATAGCCCACGCGGTCCCAGTGCGGCGCTAACCGTTTTATAGGTTTCTGGTTTTCCCCACGCTGCCTAGTTCTCGTGGCCAGCCCGCCCCTTTAAAAACAATGCCTTTGTTACACCCGGCCCGCGTGCCAGGCCCGCAACCATTGTTTCCATGCGTGTTTACCAATGCCACTCGTATCCCAGCATATCGTATCGCTGCCGTGTTGCTCCATTGCCCCTTCCACCGAACTTTATTGCAAGCGCGGTGATCTCTCTCCGATGCCAGTCATCGACACGCACCCATTGACATGCCCGCGACTCTACTCTAAGGCCTTCGGTCCGTTTGCCTCCCTCCGCCTTAAACTGCTAACTACAACTCACAGAATGCAGCATTTGTCAAAGGAAACCCCAGGTGTGAACATTCTGCTGCCATACAAAGCTGGGCCTCTTTGCTGCATTTCCCCACGGCTGGCCCCGGTGTCCTCACCGTGTTCCCTGCGGTTCCCATGTGGTAACAAGATGGGGAGAGAGTTGGAGAGTACTCTGAGACCCTTTGGTGGTTGACCGTTTATCATGTGTCCGTTTCTCGTTGTCAATTAACTCCTGCACCCAGTGCTTTAAGAGGGCCGGGCCCCGCCAGTCTCCAAAAAGTGGAGCTGAGCCAGGGCCCTCCTGGGCCCCCGTCCCACCACGCCATGGCAGGACGCATTATCCTGCCACGGCCGCAGCCGCGACAGGAGATGATTTGTTATGACCTAACATCCCCGAACCGCCCAGGACCGCCTTACATTCGGCAGTATTACTAAACCAACATGAAACTTTGCTTTCGCTAGCTGCCCAGCGCGTGTGCGTTAACCATGCAGCTACTCCTTTCCCGTACTCCTCCCCCTGTATTCAATTCTCTACATCTGGAAGTCATCCCTCCCTTCCCCCATTAGGACTTCACTATCAGTTTAACATCCCCATAAAATTCGAAGTTGGGCATGGCACTCATTTCCTGGGCATCGTGGTCTTGTTTGAGCCTACACCGCTGCATACTATATTCCACCCTTCACACACTGCCCATACGCGATCGGCGGGGTGTCCCACGCCCACCACTTGCCCCACCAATCTACCAGGATGTGGTATTCTCCACCTCCCCTTTCCTATCTCTGGCGCCAGCACCCAAATTGATTCGATGCCATGGATCCCAAGTAAAGCCAAATTCCGTGTCCAGGGAAGCCCGACTTCGTGCCCTAACTGTTTAGATATCTCCTTGATGTCCCGTTGCACGTCGCCTACTCCCCGTGGCTCTGATCTAAGAGCCCCTTTTTACTACCTACTCGTTTCCTTTTTTTTGTTACTCGTTTCCTTGGCAGTATTCTCTACACGTTCCATATAGATTCATCATTGTTTATTTATTATTATTTTTTAACGAATCGCCACGTTCACGTTCAAAGGAACAAACCTAATTCATGGTATAATGCCACCATACCTGCCTTTATTTCAAAATCAAATCCTGAGATGTATGCCCCGCCTGCAGCCACACAAGACTTCGCCCATTTGCACACGGTTCCGCCCACACGCCCCGCCCACCTGTCAAAAAGGTAAACTCTATTGTTGAAGCCTTCAGTTTGCTTATTATAGCATTGACAATAATTCATGCAATGCTATAGTAAGCAAAATGAAGGCGGCGCGAAATAATAGTGCTTTCAATCCATGTCATTGGATTGAAAGCGCTATTATTGCGGCGGCGGCGCCTTCATTTTGTTATTTTATTTCTTGTTATTTTATTTTGTATTGTTTTGAAACATTGGAGCCTGCCGTAGCCTGAACATATCGTGGCACGATGACCGTCCTCATGGCCTGCACCACCATTACGCACCCAGCATCGCTGGATATACCCCCACCCCTGTCGGCATCTTGACTGCGAAGCACCATGTATCATACCCCCACTTGTGTGCTGCCTTCGAAATAGCTGTGTAGTCATGACTGGTGCCTTTGTGACGTGTGGCGACTGTGTGATCCTCGGCACGTCTTGTTATCCGACAGACCCTCCCAACCCGTTCCGTACAGGGGTTGTTGTACCCCTACCCTCTTCTGAGCACTTGCATCTACTCACGAACCCCTGCCTGTTTATTTACTTATATTTGCCTCCGCCCCTCATGCCAAACCTGTGAGCCAAAGCATACCCTGCGTATCCGCCTCCATGGCCTAACAAACTAAAGGAATATTTTAACAACCAATTAAATAAATTAAACATTTTCATTTTCATTTTCCCCCAACAATTAAATAATAAACCATTTCCTCCCTAATGATCCCTTGGATCCTACCGTCTCCTTGCCCCTTTTCCAGGCGTCCCGCTTTCTCCCAGGGCCATGCCCCTCCAGGCTCAATACCTGTTCCCCCGGGTTGACCTGCTTGTGCAAACAGCGCCACCCCATCCTTTCCCGTGTCATTCCCCCATTGTGCTTCCCTCCCCCCACATCAAAAGGGGCCATGCCCCTGGCACCAGAAAAACCCTCCCCCGAGGAGTTCCCGGAACACGGAGCCCCCCCACCCCCAAATTTTTCTACCTCAAACTTTTCACCCAGTCTCCCAGCCAAGAACCCAAGTCGGCCAGGTAGTGATTATTCCCATACACGGATAAGTGTACTCCATCCTCTCTAAAGATAAGGAGACCCTCATATGTTATTTCCTTATGGTCCATGACCTGCACCGCCACCGGGGCACAAAATTTGACCATTTCTCTGTTTATCCCCTTCCTGGCCCGCTCTATTGCTCCCTCACTTCTTGCTCCGCTCCAAACTCTTCGCGGCAACAACTTAGTCCACACCACCACTGCTTGAGGCCACATTTCCCGCACCCACACTAAGTCCCTCTTCATTTTCTTTAGCAGAGCCACCCCCGTATCTCTCACCAGGTCATTCTCCCCTGCATGCATAATCACCACCTCTGGAGCACCATAGCGTTCCCTCATCCCTGCCAATATAGGAAGCAGCTGATCCCACCGCAGGCCCCCCAAACCGTGCGATCTCAACACCACTTCCTTGGAACTGCACCCCAGTTGCCTTCCAAACACCCTTTTCTCCGCCTCTTTCCCAGCCCACTTAACAATTGAATGGCCAACAATCCAAACTTGCGCCAACTCCCCCTTCTTTCACGCAGCATCTGAAAAAGAAATACAAAATCACTGACAAGTCAAAATATTTCAACAACAACAGTTGGCCCACAAGGTCCTACTCCACCTTCCTTCAACATTCGCCTTTATCAAACTCCCTGATGTACCCCTTGTATTCCCCAGACCTCCAACGCCCCAATCTTTTCACCTTGTCCTCTGAAAAACCCAGCCTGGTACCCTCAGATGCTGCGCCCATCCCAAAGGAATGAGTCCAAAATCCTCTGCCTTTTCTCCCACTGCAACGAGCGCCTTCCGCAATACCCCTAGCACCTGGGCCGCTGAAACCGGCGATCCATCCGCATGCTGAAAAACCAAGCCTGTCTTACCCCCACAGCGCTCCTTCCACACCTTGCCTGCCTGAATTGGGCATAAAACCTTGCTCCCTCGACCCAGCAGAACCCAAGAGCCCCTTTCCTTCTGGTCCGTCTTAGACCTTTTAATCTTGATGTCTAAACCTTCTTCTGTAATTTGAACATCTTCCCATTGCAGTCCCCCTACCACCCCTTTTCCCCCGACCAACTCAGAAACCCTGAAAGCCCCAAAAAATAACCACGTAAAACAAGTCGCAAACAGTTCCCCTTCCCATACCGACCAGCAAACTCCCCCCACCACCTCAATCAACCTCCGCAGCAATTCCGCCGATATCAACCTCCTCTTATCCTTGTCCCTCTTACTCTCCCTTGCCCATCCTTCCAACATCCTACTCGCCATTTCCCATAAAAGGCAATCCCTGCTAGCTTCCCCGCTATCGTTGCCCTTGACCAGCCCCTGTCCATGCACCTCAGGAGGAAATTCGTGACATCATCCCTCCTCCGCTCTTCCGCATCCCATCTACCCTTCCAACTACAAGCTCCTCCTCTAATAAAATCCTCCCAGGCCCTCCTGTATGACTTCTTAGACGCCAAGGCCAAAGAACCCTCCACCAAAGCCAGCACTCTCAGCTTCCTATCTTCCACAGTTCCTCCGGAATCTGCTGCCCCTCCTGATCTGCATCTGGAGCCAATCCATGGAATCTCTGCCATTGAAAACGAGATAATGCATCAGCGATGCCATTATCCTTCCCGGGCACATGTGTTGCCTTAAACACCACATTCCATTCCATGCAACGCAGAACAAATTCTCTCATCAGTCTTGCCATCCTCTGATCCCTAGCTGACTGCCTGTTCACCACATGGACCACGCATTCGTTGTCAACATTGAAGTTCACCTTCTTGTTTTGCAACTCCTTCCCCCACAACTCCAATGCCACTAGTAATGGGAAAAATTCGAGAAATGCTATACTCCTCCCTTCCTTCAACCACCACGCTGGCCACTTCTCCGCACACCACTTTCCCCCCCAAAACACTCCAAAACCTCCGGCCCCTGCTGCATCCGAAAATATCTGAACTTCCCATGTCACCGGGTCTCCCTGCAACCACATTGACACTCCATTGAAACTCTCCAAAAAGCGCAGCCAAATTCTGCAATCCTCCCTCACTGCCCCCGATACTCTTATCCGATGATGTGGGCACTTTGCTCCCGCCATGGCCCTTGCCATGTTCCTGCAAAACGTCCGCCCTGGGGCCACCACCTTACATGCAAAATTCAGATGCCCAACCAATCTCTGCATCTCCACCAGCATCATTTTCTTGCCCCCCACCGCTTTCTCCAACAGTACCACCAATTTGCTCACCTTGTCGTGCGGCAAGCGTGAGGTCATGGCCACTGAATCCAGTTCAATTCCTAGAAATGTCAACACCACTGCCGGCCCTTCTGTTTTGTCTTCGGCTAATGGTACACCCAGCTCCTCCATCAATTCCTGAAACAACTTTAGCATTTCTCTGCAATCCTCCTCTCTTTTTGCCCCGCTAATGAACAGAAAATCATCCAGATAGTGCAGCACACTCTCCCACCCCGAGCTGAATGAGAAAACCCACTGTAGAAAAGAGCTGAACCGTTCAAACAAAGCACAGGAAATTGCACACCCCATTGTCAATGCTTTGTCTATGTATATGCGGTCCTCAAACTGCAAACCCAACAACCAAAAATCCTCCGGGTGCACCGGCAATAACCTAAAAGCCGCCTTGATATCGCACTTGGCCATGAAGGCCCCTCGCCCTTCCTTCCTTATCACTCAACCGCCTGGTCAACACTTGCATACACAACCCCACATTCTTCCGGGGCAATGAAATCATTAACTGACATACCCTCGCCATGACAAATGATGAATCAGTCTGAACTACCCCGGAGCTTTCTTGGGCACCACCCCCAATGGGGATATCACTAAGTCACCCGGCATGTCATCAAATGGGCCCACTATCCTTCCTGCCGCTATTTCCTTGTTCAATTTTTGTCTTACCACCTCAACATTCTCTCTCGCCGACTTCAAATTTTCAGCCCACCGACGCACCCTTGGGCCCTGGTAACCTAACCTGAACCCCTGACAAAACCCCTCACTCAAAATCTTAGCCCCTTCCCTATCCGGATAAAATTGCAACCATTTTTCCAACACACCCACTTTAATTGGAGTAAAAGCTTTTCCCCACAACCCCTTTTCCTGAACCTCTCCCCCTGTCTCCCTGTTAGAAACACTGCGTGAGAGGGTGTTTTCCACCACACTTGCTACACTCGTGCCTGAACCTACACAGGGTCCTTGTGCAGCCGTCCTTATTATACCCCCAGCACGCTGCTGAGGACTGACCCCTGCCTCCTCCCCTCACCCCCTCATGGGCGGGGCGACCAAGAAAGGGCCGGAAAGGCACAGGCAGCCCACTTGCTGTGTGCAATGTCGGGGCAGGCATCGTTGGGGCCATCCATTGCAGCCAGAGATCCATATCTATCTCCCCCCAGACCGCCTGACTGTCCTCTGCCATTCTCGCTCTGAATTCCTCATCATACCTTACCCAGGCAAAGCCCCCAAAACTCGTGAAAGCCTTCCTTATTACATCCATATATTTAAGCAGGGCCACGCAACGCTCCGGGAATTTTTCGCAATACACACTGGCGTAAATGATAAACGCCGACGTCCAATTCTCAATAGTCACCGGGACCCTTGGGCATGAAGCCAGTTCCCTCTCTTCCTCCTTAGACCCCTCCTTTGCTCTCACTTCCCTATGGAGCAATTTAAAGACATCCACAAATTCCCCCGCCTGAATCTTCTCCCTGGTCGCTGCCATCAAGTGCGCCCCCAATGGTTTTGTTATCCCCATGTATGGCAATTTTTTCTCCTTTCCTTTCACTTCAACCTCCTTATCTTTTCCAGCTTGCACTTCGAGCACCAATGGCTCCACCACCTTGTCCGTTTGGACCTCCACTGAGCAAATGCTCTTCTCAACCCCCGCGGCTCCAATGGCCTGCACACCAACTTCTTTCCTTACACCTTGAAGTCCAGACCCTTCTTCCCCTGTCCCCCTTCTTGTGACCCCTGTCTGCCATGCTGATGACCATTCCCTTTCTCGCTCACCTCTTTCCACACCTGCCGCCTGTGGTCTGGCGTCCACACCGATGCTCCTCCTCTCCTTTCTTAGAGGGCTCCTACATTGCGGATGCGAGCTCATGCCCGAGTTGAGTTGATGATCTTCTTGCGAGCCCGGGGTGTCCGCCCCGCCACTCCTTTGACGTCTTCTCGGCGGGGTTGTGGAAACCCCTGCCTGGTCCTCTTCTCTCGGGCGAGGCGTTCCGTCCTCCACCCTGGAATCCTCATCGCTAGGGGCTGTGCTGCGCCCTCTAGGCTCTCCTTGAGGAGGGGCCGTACTGAAACCCTCTACCTCCACCTGACCAGCGGGGGCTGCGCAGCGCCCTCCGCCCTCACTCCTCCTACCCGGGGGGGCCGTTCCGCGCCCCACTCTAACCTCAAATGACGGTGACCTCTCCCTCCTTCTCCCCCCTGCACTCTTCTGCAGGTATTTACCCCCTTTTCCCCTTTGCCCTGTCACCCCCCTCTGCACCCCTTCACTGGCTCCACTCTGATTCCTTTGAGCCACCTCCATCTGAGAATTCCTATCTTCCCTAGAACTAATACTCGCTCCCTCCCTCCATGGCTGCTCACCCGAAATCATTTCTCCCCCTGACGCCCTCCTGTCTAACTCCTTCCTCAACTTCCTGCCCCTAGTTTCCCACACCTCCCCTCTCCCCGCCGATGGGGTGCAAGCCACCACTGCCGCGAGAGCCCCATCTGCCGCTGCTCTACGCTGCGGCCTACCACCACTTATCTCCCCCTCCCCCGTGACCTCACCGCCAGTGACCTCCCCCACTGCCCCCTCTAACTGGGCCCTAGATGCCCTACTAATTATTTCCAAGGCCTCCCTCAGAGCCTTAGCATCAACTAGCCCTCTCTTGCTGGCTCCCTGCCCAACCATTGTGCACTACTAATCTGGTTGTGCACTAAATAAATGTATCCCGTGAAAACTTAACCCAGCAACTCCTAAGCCCCCGAGCCAAAACTACCCTTGGACCTATACCCCCCAAAAGCCCAGCTAATAAACTGGGAAACGAGTCAACTAGGCGCTTGAGAACACTCAACCGTTAATAACACACACTATTCTCAAAATTATAAATAATTAAAACGAAAATGTGTATATATATATATATTTCTTTTTTTTTATACCCCCTAAATCCTGCTATAACCCTTAACACCCCCTACCCCTTCAATTAACCGCCCCAGGCACAAGAAAAAGTCCCCAAAACCCTCAGCCCAACCAGCAATGAGGCAGAGGAGTGACCGTGTCACACTGCCTCCTGGTGGATCACAAGATGCACCGCACCGTCAGTAAACCAACAATATCGCACTGTCCCTTTAATGGAACCACACCGCTTCCTCTGGCCCCCAGCCTGCTACCGTGCCCCGCGTAGACTCTAAATCCGTATACTTCACAATAACGGGCGGCCGCCCACACACGAGGAGGGCCCTGAAAAACAGAGCCGGCGCTGCGTGCACAGTGCCCAGCACACCCTTTCTAGCCACCAAAAGCACCCCGCCTGCAAGCGAACGTCGGCGGGATGCGCCCTTCCTCCTACGGCACCCCCGGGCCCTCGATTCCCCCAACAACCTATCCTCGGCCCCACCACTCACCCGCCACTGGGCCCACAGGTAAGCACACGAGGGGTGTTTTATCTACGGCACCCCTCCTACCCTATTACCCAATTCTATAATATAATATGTATATAAAAAGAATTTTTTTTTTTTTTTTTTTACTACCTACCCGCCCACTCCAACAATACTCCCTTTCCTACCTCCCTAACGCGCACCTCCAGGCCCAGCTAATCCCAGGGAAGGCTCGGGAGCAGGCGACGGTTAGGACTTGGTGATTGTCAGTCCTGTCGCCTGCTCCCGAACCTTCCCTGAGCCCTTAAATACCCCCCCGGGAGGCGCTTTGCCCCCCACGGCCACTCGCTGGCCGTGTGCAGCGCCAAAAAACTCCCCGGGGGGAAACGCTTTGCGTTCCCCCCAGGACCCCTCATCCGCCTCCATATGTTCCCTGTGCACGTTGCCCATTGGAGTCTGACCATGGTGACCTTCCTTCTCACTAACCATCAAATGTGCATGTTTATTCAACGTGCAGCAACGAGTCGACCTGCGTGTCTTCTCCATCCCCTGTGTTGCTCGACTCCTCGGCAGCTTTTTCGAATGCAACAAAGCGGACTGATCGCCCGTGTCTCGGCTTTGTCCAGGCCCTATCCCTCGGACGGCGCCATTTCCCACGAGGCTGTCCCCCCCAGTCATTGGCAGAAGTTCTTAGCTTCGCTAGATGTTCGTCCAACATCTCGATGTCCAGGTCTCTGTGAAGGTCTGCTGTCCTTGTGAAGATTGGAGTTCCAGATGATATCCGCAAGGCCTTGTTCTGAACTGTCTGAAGACTCTTCCGGTGTCGATCATGGCATGTCATCCATGCTGGGGAGGCATACGTCAGGGTTAACAGTGTTTGTTAGTCTGGGGTTTTTATAGGCCTTCTTCCCCCTCGCTTGGTTCCCTTTTCGGAATCGAAATAATATTATACCTCCTATTGCATTGTTTGAATGTGTGTTGGCCTACGCCAAGTTGTCTAAAAACATCATGTAAATAGATTCCGCGGCAAGGTCTTGACCTTAATGTACTGTGTAAATCGCCATCTTGGATTTAGCCACCATTTTAGGTTCTCTTGTAGTGTGGAAGTCACCCTGAACATCAAAATGGAGGCCGAATGACATTTCGAGTGGGATTCTGGCCGTTGTGACCTCCGCACACATGAATAAGTAATATGCCTGCAGGCGACTTGTTGGGGTCGCGAACTGAGACCTTGTCCTATCCCTGACCTATGTGTAAATGAACAACTGTATCAGCGGAACTGATCAAAATGCATACATTATGGGATTGACCTGGCAAGGAACCCTAGGCCTGGTCCTAAGAATGGTTAACCCGCGAAGGGGTTGGCCAGAGCTGGATAAAAAAGTATAAAAGCATGAGTTTCCCAATGTACGGTCTCTCACACTAACGCAGTGAACTACCGTTGGAAGTTTGTTCTGTTATTCTGAGAGCCGAATAGCTATCCGTTTGTCAATTGACTTTTGGTAATTGTTGTAGCTTTTGAATAAAGCACTTTGTATGTTCTTTGTAACCTGTGTTGGTGTGTTTCCTTTGGGCTTCCCGGCCTCATATCAATTTCTCTGTTTTCACAGTTGGCGCCCGAACAGGGACCCTCAAGATTGATGCCGGATCATTGAAGGTTGACGCAGACTATCGAACCGGGATCGGACGGTGTGATTCTGCGGGCCCGACCGATCGAGACGCGATACCTCGGCAGCGCTGCACAATCCGATACTTGGACGATAGTCGTGTGGTCTGACACGGCATCTTGACGAGGATCCAATTTTGAGGCGGGCAGATTTGCCGAAACCACCAAACGCAAGGTAAAATTCGTTGGGTAAGTTCTTTGGTAAACCGTACGGTCCTCCTTAGGTTTGGTCAGGTGCAGTCGTGACCCGGCTCTTAATTTAACCCTGACAATTTGAATTTGGCATATTGTATCGGCAGACACAATTATTGACCAGTTAACACCAATTTTTTGTGAAATGCCTGGGAAATTGTCTAGCTGCTTTAGGGCTCTGTTCCGCAGCGATCGACAATCCCTGGAATTTAGCCGCCCGGCACCACAGGAGGGGTCGCCGGCGTGTACTATGTACTGTAAGTATGGCATTGGAAGTATAGTATTTAATGATATTTGGCACAGACAGACCAGACATGCCTCTGAATTTCAGTGGCCAATCAACGGTAGTTTTGAGATCCCCTGTATTGAATACTTAGAATCGATCTTGTTAAAGAAAAAGACCAAACCAGCAGCCTTTTATGTGTTACAGAATTGGAAGAAAGAAGCATTACAGCAGCTTAAAAGTAGGGATAAACATGCACGTCGTCATAAAACAAACGCCGAAAAAGCATTATTATATGATAAAGAAAAGCGTTCAGAATCAGTTAAAAATATGGATAGAGCCTTTTCACTCAGGATCCAGAAAATTTACCCCTCTAAGGATTTCCATGTTTCTGAGGAATTTATTGAGAAGTTATTAAATGAACGCAGGCCTGATGCCTCAGCGCCACCTCCGTATGCTCCTATTTTGGGCGCTCTGCCCATTCCTGCTGTTGCTCCTGTTGTTATTCCTGTTCCCCCTGTACAACCTATTGTTCCTAGTCCTCTGGTTGTAGTTCCTCCACCTATTGCACCGCCCCTTCCTTCTATACCGATGGTTGCACCTTTATTAAATGTACCTATACCTCCGCTCCCCAGTGGCCCCGTATTGACTGAAGTCGATCCAGGTGCAGGATCAAAGATTGTGACTCGTAATACTGTTTCTGCAGATAGGAAACAGGAATTGGTTGCATGGGCTAAGCATTGCATGGAGAAAGGTGATCAAGTTAATGTTTTTTCCACGTTATCTAATTTGAATAGTTTTCCCGAGAAAAATGTTTTTATCGAAGGTTTGGGGACTCATTTGTGGGTGATGTGGGGTAGATTACAAAATTCAGATCTTCCACAAGGGGTGAGAGATCTGAATGCTTTGGCACTTTCGAGGGACACAGAGCAGAAAGTATATGGGCATGTTGAAAGATTGTTTGAGTTTAGGAAAGACTTCGAAAAATCACGAGATGAGGACGACGAAGACGATAGAATATATGTACAGAAAAGGTTCCTTCCGTGCCGTAGATCGGCACCTGAAGAAGTAAGAATTTTTACTAAAGATGCGGTTCGATGGATCTCGGATTCATCGATTCCGCCAGAAGAGGTATATGGCACGTATAGTCAGTATGCAGTAGAAATGCAAAGAAAGGTAATTCAGGTGATGGTACAGCACCTGCAAGAGGAATGTGTAAGGAAAAGGGTTAGTTGCCCCATAGAATTATTGGGGATTTGTAAAAGGGCTTTCTCGCCCGATACTTCTACAGCTGCCTTAGCGCTCGACCTGTTACTTAGTAAGCGGCCGGAGGTACCTATATCTCAGTTGCCTATGAGAGAGGTTCCTCCGACCTTTGTCCCAAAAGTTGAGATCCCCACCAACGCTGGGACTGGTGCCCCCGCTGTGGATATCCCTGCACATTATGTATCGCAATTTGTTCACGTCCCGTTTTCACGACAGGAAGTGAACACAATTAGACAATCAGTCCCCGATATCAGGAAAAAACCCGACGGGGTTTTACAAAGAAATAGAGTCCGTTTTACAGTCCTCTGTGTTCACCTTGAGTGACATTGACTTGTTATTCCCTGTACTCCTACCCGTAGATGTATGGAAACAGGTTCGGACAATAGACGATGTGCCGGGTTTGGGAGATACGTAGGCTAATATGATTAGGATTGATGGAGAAAGACCAGCTGGTGAGAAACCACCACAGGTAATACTTACTTTGCCTGATAGAATTGTCGCAAAACTGAAAACTATAATTCCAGAGAAAAGAATTATTTGGGACAAGCTTACGGCCTGTGTCCAAGGGAAAACTGAAGGCGCCACCGAATTTTTTAATAGATTCGAGCAGGTATTTTCTGACTTCAGTGGACAGGATTTAGGTACAGAGTCGGGGAAGAGGTTGTTCGTGGACAAATTTGTACGTGGATTGTTACCTGACATCCAGTCACAGATTATGTCCTGTGAGAGCGCTTCGCAGGCAAAATCTCAATCTGAGGTTTTGCACATGGCTCAGTATTATGAGAACCGTGTTAATAATGAGAAGGAAAAAATTGAAAAGAGAAAGGGAGATTTGAAAACCAAAGTATTATTACAGCAAATTGTTAGAAATCCCAGAGGAGGCACGACACAGACTAGAGGTCAGTACGTCCCAAAAGGAAATGCTCCTTTGAGTCCCGTGAATATTAATCAGTGTGCCTATTGCTGCCAGGAAGGTCATTGGCGAGCACAGTGCCCTGTTCTTCGCCAGAGGGCAAACAGTGCGTTTGGGGGTATGGGTAGACAACCTAGGGGCCGCCCTGGAGCAGGGGGCCCTGATAGAGGTCAGCTTTTACAAGATCCTCAGCAACCTTTTTCACGGGAAAATCAGACCTCGAGTATGGACTCGAGAAACATATTTGATCACCCTTCGGCTGCCTACCTTTCTGAAGAGCTTCCCTTTGACGAGGCTTTATTTCATTAGGATTGCCCGAAGCAGGGTTTGGAACCTTCACCTATTCCCGTTAATCAGAAAGGCCCCTACGTTGAATTATTAGTAGGGAATAGGAAACACCAGTTTTTGATTGACACTGGAGCACAGAAGTGCTCCATTGATCATTCTCGGCTTCCAAACATCCCACTGTCAGGGCAAACGAATGTTTCCGTAGGGTTTTCTGGTATACCAACTGTCTGTCCGGTTTCTGCACCGGTATCCATTTCTTTGGGTCCCTTTACGGACCATTGTCCTTTTCTTCTCACTTCGAACTGTGAAGAGAATTTGCTGGGGTTGAATTTGTTAAAGAAATTGAATGCAGTAATTCATTGTTCTTCTGATGGAGTACGGCTAACGGTTTCACCACAGCAACTTCCTAATTCTCAGTTTTTGATTCAACCTTTACCTCCCGAGTTCAGCATTGTCCCGGAATGTTTGTGGGCGGTGGACGACAATGATGTCGGAGTGTTACAGATTGAGCCCGTTAAAATAGTTCTGAAACATGGGGTGAAACTGCCACGCATTCCGCAGTATAAAATATCAGTCGAAGGCGAACGTGCTTTGAAATGCATTGTCTCCGATTTTGTACATCGTGGGGTGATCGAGGAGATTACAGGTAGTTTGTGTAACAGTCCGATCTTGCCCGTATATAAGAAAGGCGACAATGCAATTCCATACCGGTTCATAATTGATCTTCGTGCTATTAACCGAGTGGTCACCCCACAATTTCCAATTGTGCCTGATGTGACGACGATATTGACAATGATCCCTGCTATGGCTACGCACTTCAGCGTTGTGGATTTAAAAAACGCTTTCTTTAGTATTCCTATACATAAAGAAAGCAGATATCTGTTTGCGTTCACCTTGGGGGGACACTCATTTACATTTACAAGGGCACCTCAAGGGTATACTGAAAGTCCCAGCATTTATAGTAGAGCTTTGAAAGAGCAGCTCGACACCCTTGAATTGCTACCTACTTGTACGCTGCTTCAATATGTTGACGATTTGCTTTTGGCTGCAGACTCTGAGAGTGCTTGTAAAGAAGGCACTGTACTGTTGCTTGTTCATCTAGCTAAAAATGGTCACAAAGCTTCGCTTAAAAAATTTCAATATTGTTGTCAGGAGGTTGCCTATTTAGGCTACCTCCTGTCAAAGGAGGGGAGAAGATTGACATCTGAAAGAATAAAAACATTTCTGGCATGTCTGTTCCAAATACACAGAAGGAAGTCAGAGCCCTGATAGGTATGGCTTCTTACTGTAGGTTATGGATCCCGAACTTCTCACTAGTGATAAAACCGATATTGGCTCTGATGAAGAAGGGCATTTCTCTGCCACTGCCATGGGAATCGGAACATCAATGATCATTTGAGCTTCTCAAAACCACGCTATGTTCGGCACCGGTTCTGGGTACTCCAAATTATGACAAGGCCTTTGTGTTGTTTGTGCATGAATGTGATGGATGTGCTTTGGCTGTGTTAACACAGGAACAGGGAGGGAAGAATAGGCCGTGCGGCTACTACTCCTTCGCCCTTGATCCTGTCGCATGCGCTTTGCCAAGATGTTTGCGCGCTGTCGCTGCTGCCGCGTCTGTAAAAGAGAGTGAGGGGATGGTCCTAGGCCATGATTTGATTTTGATGGTACCTCACTCTGTTGATATTCTATTGAATAAAACCCAAACACAACACCTCACCTCTGCGCGGTTAACAAGGTATGAACTAATTCTGTTTGCCCCTCATATCCAAATTAAGAGGTGTTGTGTTCTTAATCTGGCTGAACTCTTACCTTTCCCGCAAAACACTGTTTGCGGTGACGAAGAATTACATGACTGCCTGTATACCACTGAACAAGAAACGAAGGGCAGGATAGATCTCATAGATACTCCTTTGGATAATGCAGAAGGGGAGCTGTTTTGTGATGGCTCCTGCTTCAAACTTTCAGATGGTACATCTACAGCTGCTTACGCAGTTACTACGCTGAGTAAAGTTGTCGAAACTAAGAGAATTTCGCATAACTCCGCGCAGGCCGCAGAGATTATAGCGTTGACCCGAGCTTGTGAACTTTCCCAAGGGCGTAGAGTAAATATATATACTGATAGTCAGTATGCATTTGGGGTGGCTCACAACTTTGGAAAGCTCTGGTCAGAAAGAGGGTTCCTGACCTCACATGGGACCAAGATTCAGCATGGCCCCTTGATAGTGCAATTACTCTCGGCACTCTCACTCCCTAAACAGTTAGCGATCGTGAAATGTGCAGCACATCGGAAGGTCATAGATGATGTGGGCAAAGGGAACGCTTTTGCGGATATGATAGCCAGACAAACGGCCACATACCTTAGCACGGACATGTATGCCTCGAGGGAAATGAGAGATGCTTGCATAATGGATGAAGGTATTGGGTCTGTGCGAGATATTCAAACTGATGTCACAATAGAGGAATCTAAAAGGTGGGCTGAAGGAATGGGGAAACTGGATGATGAAGGGTGTTGGGTGGATACATCCGAAGGGAAATGGTTGCTCCCTGATTCATATGTATTGGCAATGGTTACGATGGCGCACGGCCCTACGCATGTGTGTGCCCAGCAGATCACGAAAATGCTAGAACAAGTTTGGGTAAATGATAAGATTCTGGAGACTGCAAAGAGGCACGTCCAGAACTGTATGATCTGCTTACAGCACAATGTGGGTAAGGGGACAGTGACTCCAAGGGGAAGCTTTGGGCCCCCTTCTGTTCCCTTCGAGGTCATTCACTTTGATTTTATTGAGATGGAACGATGTAATAATCTAAAATATGTTCTTGTAATTATTTGTGCCTTCAGTAAATGGGTCGAGGCTTTCCCCGTTAAAGATGCTACTGCCATGACCACTGCAAAGATTATGGTAAAAGAATTCTTTCCTCGATTTGGGCTCCCGAGGATAATTTGGTCGGATAATGGTCCCCACTTTATTGCAGCAGTAATTTTGCAGATATGCACAGCCCTATGTATTGAGAAACGATTTCACTCAGCTAGACATCCTCAAAGCGCTGGGTTGGTGGAAAGACACAACGGTATTTTAAAGAATAAACTTGCAAAAACATGTGCTGATACCAAACTAAAATGGCCAGATGCCTTGCATATTGTGTTATTAGCTATGCGTACCA
The DNA here is from genome assembly GCF_040938575.1 of Ambystoma mexicanum. Classification (NCBI taxonomy): domain Eukaryota; kingdom Metazoa; phylum Chordata; class Amphibia; order Caudata; family Ambystomatidae; genus Ambystoma; species Ambystoma mexicanum. Next base: position 94,287,473 of record NC_090922.1, read on the forward strand.
CACCTCAGACTAGAACCGGGGTTTCTCCATTTGAAGTAGTGATGGGGAGACCTGCTAACATTTGGGGTCTCCCAAAACCTAAAGCCCTGAGAGAGGTGGAAAATGTATTGCTTGTAGACTACTGTAACCAGTTAACTAAAAACCTGTATTTCATTTATCACCAGGTGCACGCAGCTTTACCTGTACGGTTCAGGGGCCCAGGACACGATATACAGCCTGGAAGTTGGGTCCTAGTGAAGGCCTACGAGAGGTCTTCCTGTCTCGCGCCTCGCTGGCGGGGACCCCACCAGGTGTTATTGGTCACCAGGACAGCAGTGCGGGTGGCTGGGAAGAAGAACTGGATTCACGCGACGCACGTCAAGAAACTTCCTCACCCGACGCCACACGTTACAGAAGAAGCAGAACCCCTCGCTGATGCTACGGTTTCTGATCTTGGAGTAGCAAACAGCGCTGTGAGTGCGTCGGACAAGTTCTCGGAGCCTGAGGAGCTTGGGGAACAGTCCATTTCGTCTCCGCACTCTCTTGAAAAATCACTTCCGGAAAACACTGTTTCGAGCTCTGCGACTTCCGTCGCCTCCGACACGTCGCTTCCCTCTGGAAGTGACGATATTTAACTTCCGGACCAGACAATTTTGGGTACCACCAGGTACAACCTTCGATGAAGGAAATAAAACTACGGCACGAGTTTTGCATGCATTTGGAAAAAGGAAGTGATTGGAAATTCTCATGTTATGAGAAAGTTTTGTTGAACAAAAGGGATTCTGCTGGTTAGGGTTGGGAAGGACTAAGAAATCGCGCGACCGTAGTGTCGCCAGCAACGAACATTGTGGTCGTCGATTGAGAAACTACGATGCCTGCCACCTCCACCGCTGCTCCCCGCACTGGACTTGTAAACAAGGGGGTGACCAAATCGAACAATGAACAATGTGCCTGAGCCCCGAAAACGTACTGCTGTGTGTTGATAATGATAATTGTTATTTTTGCGACCGCTGCTGTAGGACTTTGGTATTTCAAAGAAATCTATCCTCTGAAACCTTTATTACCGACCGAGATTGTACCAACTGTTTTGACTCCCTCTGTACACCTTCACACTCTGTCCCCTAGAGACTCCCAACATAGACAAAAGTATCATAATAACACTCTGATGATAGTAATGAATGCTACTCATGCCATTTTTAATAAGAGTAATTGTTGGATTTGTACTCATTTACCGCAACATGGGAACAAGGGACTGGGATGGTATATACATCCTCTACCTTTAACGACTGCTTGCTATGCCTCTCTTAGAGCACTACTCTTGTCATACCGTTGGAATGATAGAATCTCATAGCATCTCAGGGAATTTTGATGGAACTAATCTGAATGATTTCGAGAAACGTGAATTGACTCCCCTGGGATGCTCGCTTTTCGCAAATAGAAGTAAACCTAACGTTGCTTCTATTAGGCCGTCTGACAAACTATCTCTTCCTTTTCAAACTCTGATTTCCTTTAAAATGGCTCCGATAGGCAATAAGGACGCTGTACCTCCTTCTTATTCTATAAATCATAGTCCTGACTTAGTTCCCTTCTGTGTACAGAGAATTGGCACTAGGCCAATGGGAGATTTTGAAGCTTGTAAAAACGTTGTAAATTTGACTGGGGAAAACAGGCCTCTGTATGTAGGGGGGCCTGTTTATTTTGTTTGTGGTAGTTTAGCATGTCCCTGGTTGCCTAAGGATTGGCAGGGAACCTGTTATTTAGGAATATTGTTACCCGGGGTATTTGTAGCAAGTACATTAGAGATTGCTAAGGCTCGCCCGCGGCGAGACGACAACGGAGATACCCCTGGGCAAGTATTGGGAGATATTGCGAAATCAGTTGTGCCCTTTTGGGGACAAATAACAAACTCAGAGAACATTAGGGGATTAGCAAGGGTACTGGAGAGAACGATCAACCGGACCACGGACATACTCTACAATATGACCTTAGAGCAAAAAGCAATAAGATTGGTAGCACTTCAAAATCGGATGGCATTAGATGTCATTCTGGCATAACGAGGTGGAGTATGCAAATTAGTGGGGTCTGCTTGTTGTGTTTTCGTACCAGACTCCTCGCCAACAATTTTTAAAGCGATTCAGAACTTACATACTGTCAGTTCTGAAGTACATATCCCTGTAGGAGATTGGAATCTTAGCACTTGGTTCTGGGATTCTTTACGATCTTGGGGTTGGAAGGTGCTTTCCGTTATGCTGGTTATTTTGGGGATCCTGTTATTCCTTTGTTGCTGTTTTCAATGCCTCCCAAGTATATGTGGAATGTTAGGGGGATGTTGCGCCCAAGCAGTGAGCGCAATAGGGCATAAAATATATGCCCCAGATACAGCATCTAAAGAATTCATGTTACAAGAGGTTTTGATGAACGACCTAATGGCTATAGACATTACAGACAATGATGCGGAATCTATGGATGATAACACATGGAGTTATTTTCAAAAGTATTAGGAATGATGTTAGCACTTGGCATAGGCCAAAAGGAGGGTCTGTCGGAATCAAAATAATATTATACCTCCTATTGCATTGTTTGAATGTGTGTTGGCCTACGCCAAGTTGTCTAAAAACATTGTGTAAATAGATTCCGCTGCAAGGTCTTGACCTTAATGTACTGTGTAAATCGCCATCTTGGATTTAGCCGCCATTTTAGGTTCTCTTGTAGTGTGGAAGTCACCCTGAACATCAAAATGGAGGCCGAATGACATTTCGAGTGGGATTCTGGCCGTTGTGACCTCCGCACACATGAATAAGTAATATGCCTGCAGGCGACTTGTTGGGGTCGCGAACTGAGTCCTTGTCCTATCCCTGACCTATGTGTAAATGAACAACTCTATCAGCGTAACTGATCAAAATGCATACATTATGGGATTGACCTGGCAAGGAACCCTAGGCCTGGTCCGAAGAATGGTTAACCCGCGAAGGGGTTGGCCAGAGCTGGATAAAAAAGTATAAAAGCATGAGTATCCCAATGTACGGTCTCTCACACTAACGCAGTGAACTACCGTTGAAAGTTCGTTCTGTTATTCTGAGAGCCGAATAGCTATCCGTTTGTCAATTGACTTTTGGTAATTGTTGTAGCTTTTGAATAAAGCACTTTGTATGTTCTTTGTAACCTGTGTTGGTGTGTTTCCTTTGGGCTTCCCGGCCTCATATCAATTTCTCTGTTTTCACACCCTGCCCCCAGTCCTTCCTGTGTAACCCTCCCATTCTGCAGGTGGACCCATCCCTCCTTTAGCCTGCCCTCACTGTCGGAGGAGGGGGAGGAGGTTGGCTGGGCAACCCCCAATAAGGGGCGGCGCCTGCCATGCCTCCTGCGTCGACGCGTTCGCCCGCCATTTCGGTTGGTTGGATCATCTCTGCCGTCTTCTTCTTCATGTGCCTTGTCAGCATCTGCATTGAAGCTGGTTGATGCCACTTGAGCCATTTTTCTTTCGCCCCAAGTCCCTGCCATGGAATGCTTCGGCCACCTTGGCCCACTCCAGGAGCGTCGTCTCCTTCAGTGAGAGTGCGTCAGCCATCCTTGTTCTTAGCTTGAGCAGTGGCTGGGTGACTTCCTATGGACTGCACCCCTTGCATCCCTCTGCTTGTAGACTAGGTGAAATTGGGGTTGGTGAGTGCGGTACACCCCCTTTTGGTGCGGCTGTTTCGCCGCGGGAGCCTTTCTGGTGCCGCCGATTTGGCACGAGGGACGTTTGGACGTGGCTGACATTGCAGCCACATCTAAACTCCCTCACGCCAAATTTAAAAGCATAATTATTTTCAAATGCAGCACGTTGATGAACTGGGCCTGACAACGTGTTGCATTTGAAAATAATTTGCGGTCAAGTGACTGGCGTGAAGTGTAGTATTTTTTATTGTGAATTGCCCAAATGCTTTATTATAATTTTTTTTTTATTAGACTGTTCAATTATGCGAGTTAAATATGCAACTTTTGCTGCCCCAGGCACAAGGCCAGTTTGGTCTTGTGGTTAAGATCCAAGCCTCACAATCTTGCAGGCCATGGTTGGTGGCTGGGCTAAAGCTTTTAATTGTATTCTATTTGAAAAAAAAATAATGTGATATTTTGCAAATAGAATAAAATTAAAAGCTTTAGCCCAGCCACGACCCATGGCCCCCATGATTGAACAGTCTAATAAACAATAATAATAATAAAGCATTTGGGCAATTCACAATAAAAAAGAACCCTCTGCCCACTACCACCCCTCTCCACCCACCACCTGCCCACTGCAACCTCCCACCACCTGTCAGCTACCACCTCTCCTCCACCCCATGCCCACTACCACCTCCCACCACCTGCCAGCTACCACCTTGCTCCTTCACCCCTGCCCACTACCACCTCTCCCCTCCCACCACCTGCCAGCTACCACCTCGCTCCTCCACCCCCTGTCCACTACCACCTCCCACCACCTGCCAGCTACCACCTCGCTCCTCCATCCCCTGCCCACTACTACCTCCCCCCACCTGCCCACTACCACCTCCCCCCACCGCCCACTACCACTTCCCCCTCCCACCACCTGCCCACTACCACCTCCCCCTCCCACCACCTGCCAGCTACCACCTCTAACCCCCTGCCAGCTACGACCTCTCTCCTCCACCCCCTGCCCACTACCACCTCCCCCGTCCCACCACCTGCCAGCTACCACCTCGCTCCTCCACCCCCTGCCCACTACCACCTCCCCCCTCCCACCACCTGCCACCTCCCACCACCTGCCAGCTACCACCTCTCTCCTCCACCCCTGCCCACTACCACCTCCCCCCTCCCACCTCTAACCCCCTGCCAGCTTCCACCTCTCTCCTCCACCCCCTGCCCACTACCACCTCCCACCACCTGCCAGCTACCACCTCGCTCCTCCACCCCCTGCCCACTACCACCTCCCCCCTCCCACCACCTGCCAGCTACCACCTCCCACCACCTGCCAGCTACCACCTCGCTCCTCCACCCCCTGCCCACTACCACCCCCCCTCCCACCACCTGCCAGCTGCCACCTCCCACCACCTGCCAGCTACCACCTCTCTCCTCCATCCCTGCCCACTACCACCTCCCCCCTCCCACCCCCTGCCAGCTTCCACCTCGCTCCTCCACCCCCTGCCCACTACCACCTCCCCCCCTCCCACCACCTGCCAGCTACCACCTCCCACCACCTGCCAGCTACCACCTCGCTCCTCCACCCCCTGCCCACTACCACCCCCCCTCCCACCACCTGCCAGCTGCCACCTCCCACCACCTGCCAGCTACCACCTCTCTCCTCCATCCCTGCCCACTACCACCTCCCCCCTCCCACCCCCTGCCAGCTTCCACCTCTCTCCTCCACCCCCTGCCCACTACCACCTCCCCCCCTCCCACCACCTGTCAGCTACCACCTCCCACCACCTGCCAGCTACCACCTCGCTCCTCCACCCCCTGCCCACTACCACCTCCCAGCTACCACCTCGAATGTAGTGGCTTTGCGTTAAGTTCTCTACCCCAGAGTCTTGCAGGCCATGGTTTGTGGATAAACAGAACCTTTCGTTAATTCCCCCTTTTAAATAAAAAATAATGTGATATTTTGCAAATAGAATAAAAATAAAAGCTTTATCCCAGCCACCAACCATGGCCTGCAAGATTGTGAGGCTTTGAACTTAACCACAAGACCACACTGGCCTTGTGCCTGGGCAGCAAAAGTTTTATATCGAAGTCCCATGATTGAACAATTGATAAAGAAAAAAAATAACAAAGTATTCGGGCAATTCACAATAAAAAATACTCTAAAGCATGTGCTTTAAAATAAATACTGTAAAAAAATACTGTAACCCTCTCCCCGCGCCAAAACATCATTTGCGCAAATCACATAAAAAAATACTGTAACCACCACCCTGCACCAAAACATCCCTGCGGCCAAACGTCACAGCGCCGAATTGGGCGCGCCCAATTGGCTCCCGCGCCGAATCGGTCACGGCGAATCGGCCCGCGCCAAACTGGCCGCGCATAATCATCCTGCTCCATGGCGAGTGATCCTTGCCCCTGGTCTTTTGCCAGTGAATTGTGTGCAGTATTGCACGAATCAGATCCTGGAAGTGGCGCTCAGCGGACGGGATGCAGGGAGCTCGCTTTCTGCAGTGTAGACTGTAGTATTAGACCACTTATGCCATTGTTCGCTTGACTGTTCAAGGTACTTGTGTTTGCTCAGGAAACATTTGTTTGTTGTTGCTGCTCTGTGTTTTCCTGCTTCCAAAAAGCACTGCAGTGTTTTTCTAACACTGCCCTGTGTGTGCTGCGAGGTACAACTGCCCTGGAGTTCTTAGAACCTCCAGGTATTCGTGTCTTTTTGACCACATTTGCACTCTGTGGTTGTGAAGATTGCTGCTCCCGTGATGCCGCAAAGTGAAAGGGTAGTAGCCGCTATCTCTCTACACCCTTCTTTATTTTATAGCTCCTGATGCTTGGGATGAAACCAGAGGGGCTGGGACAGCGTCAGCCTCTGGTGGTCCTTTTTACTGCCCCTTTTGCCTTGGGTTAACGGCAGCCTTCTTCCCCCCACGGTTTGTCTATTAAACTGTGCCCAAGTTCAAAATGCTATTCACCTTCACGTCCTTGTAGGAGCTGTGCACCTTCCTGCTTCCCAATAAAAAAAATGCAATTTGTCACGAATGCGTGCATTTATTTTAAAACCACTTGCCCCTTCTGCGGTAGTTCTGTCTCGCTTGCTGCTCCGGCGATGAGGCGAGAGCAACTGTTACTTTTATTCACCCTCTCTGCTGCTCCCGGAGCCGTGGGACAGTCGCAGTGTGTCCGCCCTGTGCAGTTGAATATGCTTGGAATGTGGGTGGGCCAGGGGCTGGAGGGGTTTTGAGCCGTTATCAGCCCTTGCAGCTGTTTATGGCTCTGGCGATCAGCGGATAGTAGCGTCGATGGCACCTGGCTCCCTTCAAGCTCATTCATTTAGTGGGCGCGCACGCCAGAGGGGCTGGGCCAGCATCAGTCTTCGGATGCCCAGACACAGACACCCTTATTTTCAGTTCAGGAACGGCAGCGAACGGAGCTCCTTCTCTGCCAAATGTGTCCTGCATGGGGGAGCCACACAGGCACCCGGCTTCCACAGCGTCTTCGCTCCAAGGGCAGTGAGCACAGGCATGCTGGCAAAAGGGGCCAGCTGACGCTTCTTGGAGATGGCAGCCGAGAATCGGTAGTGCAGGTGACAGCCTCCTACATAGCGTGGGCATCCCAGTGCCTTGTCCTCCCCCCTCCTCCATGCCCTGCCCCCTCATTCCCCCCCCCTCCTCCACTCATGCAACCCGGCATATGTCATACATCACATGTTGGAAAAAACAACTCAGACACTTTGTAAAGTTGGAAGATTAAAATGCCTCAGCAGCTTTATTTTGCATAAAGTCTTGGAGTTATCTTACAGGCGATCCGTAATTCACCACCACAGGTATACTACTCTGTGTGCGGCTACCTAGGTATCCCTTGCCCCCCCCCCCTCTCCCTTACCGTCCTCATCCGGTGGACGCCTCAGGTTGAGCCCGGCCCTTGCTAATAACCTCTTTTTTCATTTAGTGGGCGCGCACGCCAGAGGGGCTGGGCCAGCATCAGTCTTCGGATGCCCAGACACAGACACCCTTATTTTCAGTTCAGGAACGGCAGCGAACGGAGCTCCTTCTCTGCCAAATGTGTCCTGCATGGGGGAGCCACACAGGCACCCGGCTTCCACAGCGTCTTCGCTCCAAGGGCAGTGAGCACAGGCATGCTGGCAAAAGGGGCCAGCTGACGCTTCTTGGAGATGGCAGCCGAGAATCGGTAGTGCAGGTGACAGCCTCCTACATAGCGTGGGCATCCCAGTGCCTTGTCCTCCCCCCTCCTCCATGCCCTGCCCCCTCATTCCCCCCCCTCCTCCACTCATGCAACCCGGCATATGTCATACATCACATGTTGGAAAAAACAACTCAGACACTTTGTAAAGTTGGAAGATTAAAATGCCTCAGCAGCTTTATTTTGCATAAAGTCTTGGAGTTATCTTACAGGCGATCCGTAATTCACCACCACAGGTATACTACTCTGTGTGCGGCTACCTAGGTATCCCTTGCCCCCCCCCCCCCTCTCCCTTACCGTCCTCATCCGGTGGACGCCTCAGGTTGAGCCCGGCCCTTGCTAATAACCTCTCTCTACCCCCGGCCGTTTGTAGATTTCCCATGACCGAGTTTTCATATGCCCCCCCTTTTGCTTTAGGTCTTTGTTGGGAATGCCCTGCCCCTCCCCTCCTACCCTGACACTTACCCCTTGTCCTGGGTCTGGGTCTAGATAAAACCGGCAGCAACGCGGTGCCTCGCTAGTGTTCAGGTTCCTATACCGGCACCACCACAAGTGCCCCAACATTACACATATCCCACATCTGTTGTTAAGGCCGACACCGCCCTCCGGTGCCGGCCCACACCTTTCTGCCTGCCTATATGGTCATCGATTTGCGATGCCCGTCTATTTTGAGTCGTTTCTACTCTACTCTGTCCCCCCCTTCGACCTCCAATTGCTGCTTGTACTGGAAGCCCAATCCTATCGATGCTGCCCCCCCATGTCTCCTTTGCGTCTTGCCGATACCCTAAGAACTTCCCAGTCACTCTCCCCCAAGGCCTCCCTGTGAAGTTTGACCCAGTGCCCCCCTGCCAGCGTAATATCTCTTCCGGGTACCCGATCCCTTCTCCTTCCTTCCTTTCCCAAGCTTGCTCCTCGACTCACCAGGTCCCCAGTTTTTTGGGTCCCGCCAAAACCCCCCCTCCCTGTTGTTTCTGCCCCTCCATATCCTAGCTCCATTTCCCCCCAGAGGCAGACTTCCCAGCCCTGTTCTTCCGTACCCTGTCTCCCCAGCTTTTGGTCCTTGCTCCCCCCCTTTCCTTGGGGCTGGCTTCCTCCCCCCTGTTCCCTCTATTCACCTTGCCGCCCTGTCTTGGATCTCCCACCTCCCTCCCCCTCATGCCCCCTCCTTCCATGAAGACTTCCCCTTGCTGTTATTTTGTCACCGTTACCTGACCCCCCATAGTCTCCTCTTGTTCCCCCCCGACCGACTTCCCTTGATGGCCTTGTTTGTGAGTTTGTTATTCGTTCCCCCCTCCCCCCTGCAATTTTGGGCTTGGAATTGGCTCCCAAGTCCCCTACGTCCCTCCCCTTTTTCCCAGGGCCTCCCCCGAGCCTATTACTCTTGGGGCGCCGTAAATCTAATCTGTTGGCTGATCATTCCCCTATGGGTCTGCCAGTGCTTCGTTAAAGGGATTGACCTGTGACACCTCCAAGACTCTCTGCTGGCTGCCGGCGACGGAGAGTTCCCCCCATCCCCCCAGCCTGCACAGGGCACTCCCCTCCTAGTATTAGTTTTGCTTTAGCATGCCCCCGTGCCTCCACTTCTACTCATTCGTGTGGATGTTTGGGAGATGGGGGGTGGTAAGAGGAGGAATTGCCTCCCCTTTGCCCCCTACCCCCTCCTACGCCCTTTTGATCTGTACCCCATCACGTGCATCATTTGCGCTCTAACCCTTGCAACCCCCAATTCGCAGTGTCCGGTACTGCCTCCCTTGCTCCCCGTTGCACCGGACCGAGCACCCCACTCCCCAGCAACTCTCTGCTCAGGGTGGGGGGGCTCTAAGCGAATGTGTGATGCTTCGTGTTACCATCCGGGGCCTGCTGCCCAGGTCCCTTGTCGGGATGTAACGGTATAACGTTAAAGGTACCGTGAACCCCTTAATTGAACAATAATAACCGTCACGTTGATTATACCGTTATACCGTTCATACCGTTAAGTGAGCTTTTCAATCTGATTTGGAAAGGCTGCAGCAAGCAAGTGCTGCCCAGTCTTGTCTTCCCCTGTTGGATGTGCCGTCTGCCAAGTAGTTTCGGTTGGCGCAGTTTATAATGCCATTTCATACACCACCCATGCCGGACACAAAATCAATATGTTAGCAATAGGAAGAATAAATACTGTGCCAAGAAGGAAAATGGTTTTTCTTTGGGTTGGCGGCTTTGGGGATTATATATTTGTAATGGATGTTTTTTAAACATAGAAATGGGGGATTTCCCTGGTTCTATCATTGAATTTACATGCAATAAGTCATACCGCGAAAATCACTCATCTCTGTGGGTATTCCCTGCTGCCATACCAAAGGGTAACATGTTCGTGATTACTGAACACCTTATGTCCCGTAAGTAAACTAAAGCCTGTAATGTAAAGAGACTGCATGTGTGTGTGTGTGTATGCACGCAAGCGTGTACCATCATCAGCCTCCATTGATCTGTGGTATATAGGTTACCAAGAGGGCAACATGTTCACCTTCCCCCATAGCCGTGCCATTTTGGGTTTGTCATGCTAGCTCAATTCCATGAAATGTGCATATTTCACATTGAGGTGCTAATTAATGGCGATGATTAATTCCCTGCATTTGTAGCATGGGGGCAGCGCTATGGCCAGCGGGCAAAAGGGCAAATGCTATAACGTGGTTTGGCCGAACGCGGTGCCCAGCCAGAGCAAGGCATAAAGCAAAACTCCTAATAAAGCCTTAACGTCCCCCTGCACTTCAGTATCTGATTTGCCCATCCATAATGACCGCCATTAGACATTCCTTAGACTTGTGACATGATACTCCAACTCTCTACGTTGCCACGTGTAAACACCATTTAGCAAGCCCATGCATTCGATATCCACCATACTGTTCCTACTAAACCCGGAGCCGTTTGAAATGTGCCGCTCCATAGCTGTGGTAATGCACCACCAATCGCCTTGTTGAACGAAACTTGGAAACCCTAACAGTGGTAAGGGAACTGCATGCACTACTATCCCACCTAAACTTATCCCATGCATGCCGATTTCCGCAACTTTATAACTGAACCTGGCAATCGCTGCCCATACAAAGCTTGGCCTCTTTCGTGTGTGCATAATGGTGACCTACTACTTTACGAGCCTCAGAGCTCAGCATTGGTAGCGGTGCATGATGTACGTAGCAACCCCCTGTTACACCTCATGCTTGCAGACCTGCCGCTGTGCACCCACCATGTTTCGTTTTACCAAAAGGCGCGCTGCCACCCATAACACCTTCGTGCCTCGGGGAGCGTTGTGAATGCCATAACGCTGCCTAAACCGACCAACCCCAACTCCCTCCTTCACCCCTTTACCCTGAACATGCAGCCATCGGACACGAGGTTTGTTGCGGGTGGGCTTTGTTGACCCTTGCATCCCACGGTCCTCTCCTTGCCCCGTTTCCTACCTGTGGTGCGGCGGCCATAAATACACGGAAAAACCTGCTGCATTGCATTTTTACATTTGAGGAAAACCTTCTGCCTATCGTTGAACTTACTAACACGTGGCGCGGCAGCCATAAAACCCACATGCTGTCTTCCTTTCTTACATTAGACACAAACATGCTGCTTTTACTCGAGCCTATGAAAACGTGGCGCAGCAGCCGTAAAACAAAGAAAAGCAGGCTGCCCCTACTTGACATTACTACACGTGGCGCAGCGGCCTTCGGTTTTGGGAAACCACCTGCCTTTGCTAAAACAATTCACGTGGCGCGGCGGCCATCGCAATAGAAACCGCATGCTGCATTTCTCCTACACAAACATACTGCCTTTGCTTAAACAACACGTGGCGCGGCGGCCATCGAAATAGAAACAACATGCTGCATTCCTCCACTCACACTGGGTACCCCAACAAACCCCTTCCCCTACTTCGCCGCCCCCTTACTACCTCACACATTAACCGGGACAACCATGTCTAACAAAGCACAGAGCATGCCATACTGGATTCCCAACACAATATGGTGCATAGTTGAAAAGAACTTAGACTCACCCTGAGACTCTGCCCTTTGTGCATCGCGCCATACTAACCCCTGTAACACAACATGGCCATGCGCCGAAAACCGGCGACGGAACAAACAAAGCATTTCAAATGCGATTCCATCCCTTCACATTTTTCTGTAAAGACAAGCAATTAACTGGCCATCACTTCAAATTCCGGTAACTCTTGGTAATTGTGATGGCTGCCAACTATCTACTTTCCAAATAATGCCTCCTGAAAAACCCCTTCAGTAAATGCGATAGCAGCCCTGTACCGTGTATCCCTGAGCTTATTCAACATCCAGTTTCACCGCCCCTGCAGCCCTGCTGCCACCCCCCGGCAGGACTGCCAAACGGTGGCATACATAAATGAAATAGGCATTCCCCTTTAGGACCAGCCCCTCCCCATCAACACAGCCCCCGAGCCACCTTGGCCAACCATGAGCTCATCGCTACACCCCCCATCTTATGTAAGCGCATTGTGTACAGGCGCTATATAAATAAACTATCCTATCGTCTATGACTCCAGTATCCCCCACGGTACGGCGGCCACTCCCCCCCCCCCTTTTCCTTACTAAAGTTTCTCCAAACAAAACATGCATATTGTACCCAGCAGTGTTCGTTCGACACACCAATAGTACACAATGCCCCCCCCCCTGTCCATCCACGCCCTAAGGAAAGTAACGTAACCATCAGCATTGGGCCTTAGCATTTTGATGTACCCCGCCCTTCTTGCAAAACCTACTCTTACACCCTGGTCCCTGCCGCCCCCCCTCCCCTGAGCTGTATTACTCGGCCCACCGTCGTCCACGCCATGTTCGTGCTGCTAACTCCTGTCCCCTCACCGAGCCAACCTGTCTCCTTCATGTCCCACCAACTAACCGTGTCCCGTTATGCTGTCTCTGCAAAATGCGCATCCCTCTTTTGGACGTTATTTCCCCCACGTCTTGGTAACAAGTTTAAACTTACCTCGCATGACGCAGGGCTGCACCTTATTTCTCCCTCATTCCTTTACATCGCATTTTTTCTTCCCCCCAGTCTTTTCCCTATGTCGTTGGCATCCCGCCATTACACACGCAGCCGCCCATACCAACTCTTGGCCTCTCTACCGCGACCCTGCCTTTCCCAATTCTGCCACGTTCCCCCTGCCCCTCGCTCGCCACTACTCAGACCCCCCACCTTACACGCATGCCAAGTACCGGCCTCCCCCACACCTATACAGCGCATAGGCTCCCTGTAACGCCCGACTACTCGCCACCTTTGAACCCGCTCCCTCCTTTCTCTTCTACCCTTACCAGACTCGCGGGACTGGAACTTGGATTCGCAGGACTGCAGGAACGCTGGACTCTTAGGACCGGAACACTGGACCAAACCCATCTTCCTTCTGGGGGCAGGAACGAGGAAATTCCAAAGTAATTGGATCCGGTGAGGCAGGAAACCGAGGGAGAATGTGATGGTGTCTAGAAAAGACCGTGCCTTTATGGGGCCTGCTTCTCCCTTGGTTCCCTACCCCGCCCCTCACGTTTCGCGCGCTCCCGTCCGCTTCTGGGGGTAGGCTAACGTGTTCCTCCCCCCATCCCTGCCCCCTGACCTGTTTGAGTCGTGGGGGGAGGAGGCAGGCTGGGCAACCCCCACTAAGGGGCGGCGCCCGCCATGCCACCTTCGCTGGCGCGTTCGCCCGCCAGTATGGGAGTTTCCTTCACCTCTCCCGTCCTATTTGGGATGAACAGAAATCAGCTGCCTCGGTGAACAGCAGCCGGATATTCCCGTCCCGGTCCACTTGAGTCAATACAGCCCCCAGGCCAAATGGACTGGCATCAACAATGATCTCTGACGCCAGCGCCGGGTTGAAAAACGCCATGGTGTCCTCTGCTGTCAGGGCGCACTTGATATCCTCAAAAGCCGACTGCTCCAGTGGGCCCCAGTGCCAGGCCGACTCCTTCTTCGTCAATGCCCTGACCGGTTCAGACGTCGAGGCGAGATTTTGAATGAAGCGCCCACAGTAGGTCACCATCCCCAGGAAGCGTCTTACATCCGACACCGACTCGGGGGGCTGCGCCTTCTTAATGTCTTGGACCTTCTTCGGGTCTGGTGAGGACCCCCCCCTCCTTGAACACAAACCCAAAGAATTCAATGGAGGGACGCAGGAACTCACATTTGTCCCGATGAAGGGTGAGGCCCAGAGATTGGAGCCGCTCAAAGGTCTTACCGAGTTTCCTTAGATGGTCCATCTCGGTCTTTGCGAACACCAAAATGTCATCGCTAATGTTCAGGACACCCTCCAGATCTGCGAGGGCGCCTCTAATGATGTTCTGAAAAACTTCTGCCACCTATGACACCCCGAAGCTCAACCTCTTGTACCGGTATAGTCCATGGTGAGTAGTGAATGTGGTTATGTACCGGGACTCAGGGTGGAGGACCACCTGATGATACCCTGCTCGAAGGTCCAGTTTGGAAAAGAACCAAGCCCCTTGCACTTCGGCAATAATGTCATCGATGGTGGGGGTGAGATGCCGCTCCCTCTTAATGGCCTTGTTGGGGAGCCTCATGTCCACACAGATCTGGACAGATTCGGGTTGTTTGGGCTTCCTAACCACAACGATTGGGGACACCCAGGGGGTCGGGCCCTCTACCTTCTCGATAATGTCCAGACTCACCAGGTTGTCAATCTCCTTGTCAACTTGCTCCCTCAGATGAAACGGTACCCTGCGGTGTTTCAATGCAATGGGCTGCACAGAGTCATCGATGTGTAGCCTAACCGGGTCACCGGTCATCTTTCCAATGCCGTTGAAGAGGGCGGCATACTTGTCGAGCAGGTCATTGATGTCCTCCAGGTACACCGAGTATGGGAATCTGACAATTCCGAGAGCCTCGGCAGCGGCACAGCTCAGCAGAGTGTTATTGCTCACAGGGGTCACATAGAATCGGGCCTTGATTCGTGAGCCCTCGTGCTCCACGCTTGCCACGAATGCACCGTCCAGCGGTATTGGTTTGAGTCCTCCAAACGCAAAGATGCGGGCTCTCGGCGTGACCAGCTTTGGGGGCGATCCAAGGGCATCATAGTGCCCCCGGGCCATCACATTGACCGAGGCTCCGGTGTCCACCAGCACTGGGACTGCGAGTGGTCGACCTCCACAATACACCTCGGTTGCCTCCTGCCCTTCCCCTTCAGGACTTCCACACTGGAAACAAAGAAAATGTTCTCTTCCTCCTCGGCCTCCTCCCCCTGGGTCTCCTCTTCACCCTGGTCCACCTGGGCCAAGTTTGGCAGGTGGTTCTGGCGTGGGGTCCAAGTCCGAGCCGGGCCTCTCGGCACTATCACGGGCAGGGCTGCCCTGCACACCCTCGAGAAATGGTCAGGCAGGCCGCACCTACCACATGTCCTCCCAGCCGCCGGGCACTCCGTCGGGTGGGGTAGGTCGTAGCCACACTTCTGGCATGATTCCCCCGCTCTCCCAGCTCTGTCACGGGGTCCCCCACCAGGCCTTCTCACTCCTCTGCCTCCACGCCACACGGCACATGCCTCCTCCGACTTTATTGAGCGGGACCCTGCCTCCATCTTGCTTGCCCGAGCCTCCGCCACCTCATGGCACCGGCCCAGTTCCAGAATTCGGGGCAGAGTAATACCTGGCTCTCTCAGGACCTGCCTCCTGAGTTTGCCGGAGGAGCACGCCTGAATCAGCATCGTGCGCATCATGTCCTCCGCGTCCCCCCACGCACAGCCCAGGGAGAGGCGGCGCAGGCGACCATAAAAGGTGTCCAATGTCTCATCCTCCTTTTGTTTGGCCGATAACATCACAAATCTTTCATAGTCCACATTGGCGAGGGGTAAAAAGTGGGCCTGGAGTACTGCCTTGGCCGCATCGTAGGTGGCATCCGCTGGAGTGAACGACTCAAAAATTTCCTGGACCGCAGGCCCCGTGGAATACAGCATCGTAGCCACCCTGCTGTCGTAGTCCATCACCTGAGCAGCCCTGAAATACATGTCGAGGCGACCAACCCACCTCCTCCACCAGGGCCCTATGCTGGATGGCGGGCCCGACGCATCAAATTCGGGGATGGGCTGCAGGGCCGCCTGGGCTCGTACCTGAGCCATGATGGGAGGTCCTGGCTGAGCAGCTTTCTGTACTTCCGATGGCCCCTGAAGCCCATGAGTTAGACCACCTACTTGAACTTGAGGGGGCAGCTGCAGAGCCGCCACTGGCTGTTGCACTGGAAGCACCGGGGGCCCAACGGCCTGTTGATGAGCTACTGCATGACCACTGTCCTGGGGAAGCTGTGCGGCTGCCGCGGCCCCACCGTCTAGATCCTCAACGTCACCCATGGGCTTGAGCGCACAGGCACCCCCACCTTGGGTCCTGAGGGCCTCAACTCAGCCACCCACCACCTCCACATGGATTGGTCACCCCACCCAGGCACAGCACCAGTCCAACCTGGGGGAGAGGTGGTGGTAACCTGCCCTCAGCTCACCTGAGGCTGCCTCCAGCATCAAAAAAATCGAAGAGAAAGACAGAAGCACACCAACATGAGGATCTCCACTGTAGCAGTCCACCTTGATGATGAAGGGGGCAAAGAGGAAGCCACAGCGTCCTGATGATGAAAGGGATGAAGAAGCACCATGTCCCCTTGCTGCTGCAAGGCTCAAAAGTGTAGGTGTTCCAAAAATTAAGCTGAGAAAATGAAGTGTGCTAAGCAGGCCCAGCCATATTAGCCCTTCTCCTCGCTTTCACTCGACGTAGAAGTCCCAAATCTGGAGTAAAATCTACAAACCAGGCAGGGGCGTGCAGATTAATCTGTCTGCAATCAGAATATCCAAAAATTAGACCTGGATCACCTACACCTTCCGAAACGGAGCCTGATGAAGTTCCACGGCCTCACTGACAAAATGGGCGCCAGCCGCGTGTGTGATCCACGGCCACGGCGTGAAACAAAATGTCCGATCGTTCCGTTTCAGGGAGAAAAAAAATTTCGGAATGCTTTCACCGCCGGGCCCGGGCATCCGACATCACTCGTCGCCACTGTTGGGGGTTTGTCCTTTGCCCCATGCGGTCCCGTAAGCCCCCAAACTGGAAAGACCACACCTGACACACGTCTTTCCAGTTCGGGCTTCCCGGTCGCTCTAACGCGGCCGGGAACGCCCTGTTTATTTATACTGCACACGGCGACGTGCAACTTCACGGCGCCGCGCGTGCATCCCATCACCGGGCAGCGCCACACTGCCCCACTGGACTTCGAACAAACCCCCCACCTCCCAGTTTACGGCCCCGGGCCTCCCATGGGGGGGGGTTTAATTAGGCAGTGCGTCATACCGCATGGGGCTACTCAACTGTAATGGCTTTACACGTCGGGCTACATGCAGGGGTCTCGTTACTGATTCTGCATGTAATATTTGCATGCTGAAGATTTGTTTTATGGACTCGTGCTCCAGTGTTCCAGTCCAGGTTCCCAGTCCTATGAGTCCAGTCATGCGAGTCCAGTCAGTCTGCTGAAGGTAGAAGAGGCAGGTCCAATGGAGGCGTGCGTTACAGGGAGGCAGTGTGCAGGATACATATGTGTATGGGTTGGGGGATTTGCGTGGGAGGTTGGTACACGGCATGTGAGTTAAGAGTGGGGGGTAGCGCTGTCAAGTCGTTGTGCTTAGTTCAAGAGGGTCACTAGATGGGTGGTTGCAGTGCAGCGACGGGCAAAGGTCAGGCAACCAGAGGGTGTTGGAGGGGGCCGTAAAACAAATGGTGACAAGCCTCCCAGGAATATCAAACAAAGGCGGAAGTGCTCACACTGATGTTTGGGAGAGCTTGCTGGTAGTTTGTGCCTGCAGGAGCAACATCAGGCGGGAGTGGGAGGCGGAGGGGGCGGGGGTTGCAATGTCGAATTGTGTTCACGTATTTGTTGAATGACGAATGCATTCTTGTGATTCTTGGGTTCGGGTTTTGGCTAGGGGCAAACTTTTCACCAATATCGCGCCACGTGGGCGGATGGGTTAAACACTCCAGGCGTTAAATCGGGTGCGGGTCGGCAAGACCCGAAATGTCAGCAGCAGGGCCAGCACGGCGTGCTGCTAGCAGATGCACGTTTCTGTTGTGTCTTTCTTACGCCGGTTTAACATAATTCCGCGAGGATGACGGTTTACGTGCTATTTTACGGGCAGTATACAATGTTATATGGGGCGTGGGGCCCCGAAATGGAGTTGGGATGGAGTTGTTGTTGCACTCCGTCACCATTTTAAACCTGATGTCATGAATAGGAGAGAGTGCGGTAAGTTGGTAGAACAGAGGCGTGTTAGAAACATGCTTGGAATTTAGGAATGCTATGATTGGGGGGAAAAGGAAGAGAAGTGTGTCACCTCGCAGTTCTATTGTGTAAAGGCTGGCAACGTGGCAGCCAGACACATGGTTCAGGAAGATGGCTCAGTGGGTTGTGCGCGCACGTGCCTAATACATTTTTCATAGTTTGATGGTTGAAGGGGGCTCAAGTACAGGAGCCATGTGTGTGTTGGTGGGCGCGAGGCGCCAGTGGGGAAGGGCGAGAGCAGTATGCCCCAGGCCCAGGGCCGTATGAAGTACGACACGATTAAGGGCCTGGGGGGTTAGGCGCAGGGTGGGGGAGAAGCGGTGAGAAAGCCAAGGGGAGGAGCGGCCAGATGGCGCCCTCACCCCAGTGTTGCCAGGAAATGGCACAAAGACGCCAAGGAAAGGTGTGAGGGGAAACAACAGGGGGGCTGGGGGAAGTCCGGCCCCCCCAAGGGAAGAACAAAGGGCCCTGGGGGTATAAGTAGTCCCCAGAAAGAAGGAAGGAGCACAAACCAGGTAAGGAGCTCACCTCATTCGGGTAAGCTCGTAGGGCCTGGAAAAGGGGGAAGAAAAACGGTTTACTCTTGCGGGTTCACTGTTTGTATTTCTCTTTTACATGCAGGCTCAAAGGCAGGCATTACTTAAACCTACCGTTGGTTGGGATCATCCGTCGGGTCGAGCCATGAAGAGAGGACCGCCGGGAGCGACAGGACCGCCAGGAGCTGTAACCGCGGGGGGGAACAGGCAGCCAGTTGCAGAGGTGCCGTGCGGAGCAGTGAGGAGAAGACCACTGGAGCTGAAGTAGTCGTCCGGTGCGTGACGCCAGGTTTGAAGTCGGAGGCCGGCGGCGCAGGCGCCGAAGAAAACAGCAGCCGAGGCACGGGAAATCGGCCAGAAAAGCAGGAAGCAGCTCGAGGACGGCCAGGAAGACTCGGGAGAAGATCCGAAGTGCAATGCAGCATACCACGGACCGTAAAGAGGGACCGACCCGCCCACAACGGGAGAAACAGGGAGGAAGCCTGCGAACCTACAACGTAGGAGGCACGGCAAAAGAAAGGGGGCGGGGCATACGGGAGCGGCAACGCTCGAACAACAGTGGGCCAAACAAGGAAGCGTTAAAGGGACACGCACAAGTTTCGTTTCGCGTTGCCAAGCAGCAAACGGGGGAAAGGCCGGCCCGAAGCGGAAGCAGCATATTTAAAGGGGCAGAAGCACAGGGGAAAGGACAAGCTAGCAGCAGAAGCCAGACCTAAGGAGACACACACAGCCAGTCTCTGTGGCACAGTCAGTAAGGGTTGAGACTGATGTCTGAAAGGTTGGGGGTTCGAGCCACTGCGCCAACTGCAAAATTCTGAAGGGGGTGTTAAAAGAAATTACAATTTTAAGGAGTCACAAGGAAACAGGAGAAACACGAAAAGGCAGTCCAAAGAGAAGAACAAGTGTGGTAACTGCAAACTGGACAAAAGGAAAGCAGCAGAGCAGAAAGAAAAAATTGAAACAAGAAGGATGGCAGTAGAAAGAGAAAGAAGGCGGAGAAGGAATGTAGGGCACAGTGGGTGCTGGAGTTAATGATAAAGGAGGAGAAGGCAAAGGCAAGGTCACCGTTGTTGTTTATAGAGCCCAGCAGCAGTGAAGGAGAAAAAGTGCTGCAAGGACAAAAGAGGAGGAGAGAAGAGCCAAGGAGATCGCAGGACCAGCCAGAGGCACCCAGGAAGAAGAAAAAGGAGAAAAACGAAGGTACCGTAAAAAATGATGTGGGGAGGAAAATGTTGAAAACTTGTGTCACTGGTACGGGTAAGTCGCCCAGAACCAATGGCAGAAGGGGCAAAGGCAATAGGGGACCCAGGGAGGAGCAGGGGGGTTCTTCATCAGAGGGCAAAAGCAGCGAGGATGAAGAAAGGGATCACCTAAGGGCTTGGGTAAAATGGAGAGGGGTAGGGAGCAAGGAGAGGCAAGGAGGGGTGGGGGGAGCGGGGGACAGGACCCAGAGAAACCCCAGTCCCAGCACCCTCAGGGGGTGGCACCAGTAGTACCAAATCCAGGGGGGGTACCACAAGGTACCAATCCACAACCGGTAGCACCAGTAGGAGCAACAGCAGTACCAGTGGCAGGAACCCACCGCAGGGGGTGGCACCACCAGTGGTAACAGCTACAGGCACAGAAGGGGGACCAATCATGATGAAGTATGGTAGACCAAAAAAGGGGAAGGACGGCCAGGGCATGTTCACGAAGGCAATAGCTGGGTATATAATTGACAAAGTAAAGGAACAAATATGGAGAAAGGAATCGATCGACATTTATACGCTGCTAGATTGTCAAAAAAGAGGGATGAATGCGGCATTGGAGGACATAAGGGAGGATGAGAAAGACCTACTAGGGGAGGGGAGCAGTAGTAAGAAGTTTTTGACAACGGGATGGCAGCCTTCCCGATAATATCCACAATTATATTGCAGATATTCGCAGAGGACGGGGTAGCGTTAGTCGCATATCAGCAAAGGGTGTTAAAAGTATACACCGCATTCGGGGGGATGCATTGCAGGAATATGACCACAAGTTCAGAAAGGAGATTGGCTGCTTTCAAGATATGGGATGGGGCAGAGAATTTTAACCTCTACATATTCTGTGTACTAAAAGAAAAATGGGAAACCAGGGAGCGGAACTCAGGAGGGCAGCAGAGGAGGCAGTATGGGTAGAACGATTACAGAACTGAGTATAGATACAATAACAGAAGATATGCAAATGGCTATGACAGTGGAACTACTCAGGTATAGTGGCAGCAGGCACACCAGGCAAGGAAGGGGGGCCAGCCATGACTAAAAACGGCAGGTCAACAATGGGGAAAGATGCACAGAAGGTATGGAAGTAGCTATGATAGATCCAGGGAACATAATTTTCGGGATAGGCAATAGGGGTCACAGAGAGGGTGGCAGCTGGAGCTGGAAGGGCAAGTTCAGCCGCAAGTGAGAGAAATATAGAAGAGACCATAGCAGCACCAGGTGCACCAGGGCAAAAAGCACCCAGCAACAGAAAAAATGAGAAACAGAACTAGGGGCTGGGGGAAGAAGGGGGCCACACCGGTCAACATGCCAAGAAACTGTGGGGGTAGACAGGCAAAGGGGTATGGGTGGCTAGGGAAGTTATATAACCAGCCATCCGACGGTGACCGAGTTTCCGGCTGGCAGGAGAAAAAGAAGAGGGGCCCAAAGCAGACAATCCAAGGTTTGGGGATTGGAATTGACTCAGACAGGAGATATGCCGGATTCCAGAGGTAAAAGTGGCAGATCTGCGGGAAACAAACTTCCAAAAGGGAGAAACAAGGCGATAGTAAGAGAATGGCAGCCATTACCAGGGAAACTAAACTTTGCTGAAAGGTTCATGCCACAAGGAAAAGTTTTTCAAAAAAGCATTGACCTAAGGACAAGAGGGGCCAAGAGGGGGCACCAGAGAGCCAGGATAGGAGGGGGTATCAAGAGAGACATGTAAGTTTGGGGAGACTCCCTAAGGTCATTTAATGGGTCGATCATCAGCGCTCACCCGCCAACGAAGAGGGAAAAGAGTGTTGTTCACGGATGCAGCAGGAGGTTCTTGGTTTTGGGGCAATACTAGGGAGAGAGTGGTACATGGAGAAATGGCCAAAGACATGGCAGGAGGCAGCATGGAATAGGAATATCACATTAATGGACCTTTGTTCAAGCTGGGTAGCATTACGTGCAGGGGAAGGGAGCTAAATAGCAAGGAAATGGCGGGTTGGTCGGTTAACATGGCAGCGGTGCACGTGTTGAATAAAGGGAGTGCATCGTGCCCAGTGGTATTGGAATTAATGAGAGCCATCACGCTGAAATGCCTAAGAAATAATACATGTATAAGGGCGAGGCACATCTCTGGAGAAACAAATGTGGTGGCCGCCGCTTTGTCTCGGTTTCAGGGGGAAAAGGTCCAGGGAGCTGAGGCCAGACCAGAAAAGGGAGAAAACGCCCACGCCAAAGAGGGCATGGGTCCCATTGAAAGCTTTGGTGAGGAAAGGACGATTGACTACAAGGTTAACTCAAAAGGAAAAGGAAAACCACAGGAAACAGAACGGGCCATAGAAAAACAGGCCAGGAACGCCCCAATGTAAAAAACGTGGGGGAAAGGCTCAGGGAGCGGAGGCCGGGTGAAAAACGCCTACGCCAAAGAAAGCATGGGTTCCATGGAAAGCACTGGAAAGGAAAGAAAGGTTGACTACAAGGTTAACTCAAAAAAAATACAAAAATACAAAAAAAAATAGAAAAAAAGGAAAACCACAGGAAACAGAACGGGTCATAGTAAGGTTGGCCAGGAACGCCCCAACGTACAAAACGGGTAAGCATTACGGAAAGCATAGGAATAAGGGATCGGTGGAAACGGGAGTGCAAGATGTGGGTAAAGTTGCAACAGAGAAAATGTGGGAATCTTTGGAAAGGGGCGTGTGCCAAAGGAAAAAGGGTGGCAGCACACTTAGCCACAGTTGCATACACCGCAAAGGTAGCCGGTGTACCAGATCCAACAGACAGCCCACGGGTAAAGTATGCGGTGAACGGTGGGGGAAGTTAGAAGGGAAGAAACCGGGCAGCAGGAGGCCTACTAGAGGGCCTCCAGGGCAGGGGAACTAATAGCCCATAATACGATAGCAGGGGATGGCTAGGCAAAAGCGACGTGGGCATGGAAGCAAGGGCAGGTACATAATGTGGGGAAAATCCAAAACTGACCGGGCAGGAAAGGGGAGAGCTGTAGACTGCAGCGGCATCAGAGAGAAGGACCACTGTCCCAGATGCATCACCCAGGCATTTCTAGAGAGATGACCGGAGGTCGGGGGGGCAATTGCTAAAACATAGGGACGGCATCGCACTCAGCAGATACCAGCTCAAGGGGCTGTGGGAGCAGGGACGAGATAGAGGCGCTTTTGGGGGGGGGCTGAGCGGCCGTGGCAACACCCACTCAGGTGTGGCGGCACGTGTCCAGGAACGGATGCCTAAGGGTAACAAAGACCTGGGGAGGAGAAGTTTTGGGCATCCGCAAAGCTGGACACGATGTGCCCAAAAGCAGATTATTGTTATATATGTTTTTGTGTATTTTCTGTAAGAAAATAAAAAGCCTACGGCCTACAATTTTTCCACAACAAAACTGGTCTGCAATGTTATTCCATAGGTAGGGGTCAGGTAACAAGAGCAAAGGGAGCCCACGCTACTCAGCCTATGCCCCAGGCCCCGGGCCGTACGAAGTACGACACGATGAAGGGGCTGGGGGGTTAGGCGCAGGGTGGGGGAGAAGCGTTGAGAAAGCCAAGGGGAGGGGCGGCCAGATGGCGCCCTCACCCCAGTGTTGCCAGGAAATGGCACAAAGATGCCAAGGAAAGGTGTGAGGGGAAACAGGGGGGCCAGGGGAAGTCCGGCCCCCCAAGGGAAGAACAAAGGGCCCTGGGGGTATAAGTAGTCCCCAGAAAGAAGGAAGGAGCACAAACCAGGTAAGGAGCTCACCTCATTCGGGTAAGCTCCTAGGGCCTGGAAAAGGGGGAAGAAAAACGGTTTACCACCCAACCCACCCTACAAAGATAACAAAAGAAGAAAGAAATGGGCAGGAGCCGGAACGCCGAGTACTTTCTTCGGTACACGGTACAATAAAGTTGCAGGCAGCACGCGGCACGTATCCAGGAACGGAACCCACCATCCAAAGATAACGAAAGGAGGAAACGGGCAGGAGCCGGAACGCCGACTACTCTCTTCGGTACACGGTACAAGAAAGTCGCAGGCAGCATGCGGCACGTGTCCAGAAACGGAACCCACCCTACAAAGATAACCAAAGAAGAAGGAAACTGGCAGGAGCCGGAACGCCGAGTACTTTCTTCGGTACACGGTACAAGAAAGTCGTAGGCGGCACGTGTCCAGGAACGGATGCCTGAGGGTAACAAAGACCTGGGGAGGAGAAGTTTTGGGCATCCACAAAGCTGGACACGATGTGCCCAAAAGCAGATTATTGTTATATATGTTTTTGTGTATTTTCTGTTAGAAAATAAAAAGCCTACGGCCTACAATTTTTCCACAACAAAACTGCTCTGCAATGTTATTCCCTAGGTAGGGGTCAGGTAACAAGAGCAAAGGGAGCCCACACTACTCAGCCTATTGCCGTAGGGAAGCATAGTGAAAACAGCAAGGTTTAGTACAGGGGCGGCTTCGCCTGTGGTGCTACGACGGCGGTAGGGGGCTTTGTTTGTTAGGACAAGAACGAAGTTGCGCTGGGTGTATGGCCGCCGTGCCAAGTGTCCGATTCTAAGTCGACCTTTTCGTTTTGACTTGATGCTCTGTAGTGGTTGTTGTTTGGGATGTTCAGTTTCACGTTGTACTAGCAACATCACAAGTTCCGGAATATAGTCCCTCCTTGATCGCTTTAGATGTTAGTTCCCTGTCATACCTACAGGACTTCAGGTCCCAGACTGCATTTGAGTCAATTGCCGCAAGCATTTCACATAGTGCGGTCTTCGTGTGGCTGCAAAGCATGAGGCAATGTGCTCTCTGTTAGTTGTAATTCGAGATTTGAAGGGGGCGGCAAATGCATGGAAGATCATGCGGTCTACGGTCCGTGGTGCGTATTATCATTTCGACTGCAACCAAGGTGGAGTGTATATGGGCAAATATGCAGGGCTGCGGGCGATTACATGCGTGGGGGGTGAGGGGCAACAGTCCCATGCGAGTGAGGGCCAGGAATGCTTGCGGCCATTATGGGAGCGCGGTATCTACATGTTCCGTTAAGGGGCAGTGGGTTGGGTTAATGTGGCAGCTGCTTTGCTTTGTAGTTGGCCAGCAGTTCTTTGGTCCATTTTACGAAAGGGACCCCTGCTGGTTATGGGCAGTGATGTTACTGGTTGATGGTATCCCAGCTTGGGTGGGCATTATGATGGAAGCTGCGTGTGTGGTTTCGCTGTTGCATGGAATTTTACGGAGCTCGAGTCTGTGAGTAACCCATGTCCCAACATTTTTCTGTTGCTGTCCCTCTATGGCTTACACGAGTGGACTGGGAGCCAAGAGATGCTCAAACCTTTCCCTATGAGAACATTTAGAAATAAAGTGGGTTATCACACAAAAGAGGCCCAGGGTGCAGAGGCCCACCGGCTAATCTCCAGAGTTCTCTATAGGCCCGTCCATCCTCCATGGTTAATCGCCGTGGATGAGGTTTACTGGGATTCACTGCTGTTTTTACTTGTGTGACAAGCTAGTCGATCGACACTTCCTGGTGGCTGACACTCACGATGCACGGTGGCATTGTTGTCTGGAGGCGCGTGAAGTGAGGGGTGGGCTGCAGAAACAGCGCGAGGTGAATGCACAATGCATGACGAGGGGCGTCTCGGCAGGAGGCTAAAAAAAAGTTGTTTTTTTCTGCTGCCTCACTCGAGGGAGCACGTTTTGTTGGAGAGGGCCAACCCACCAACAGTCATTGATTGGGCCAGAGATATTAAGGATGCGTTGACTGCTGGTTTCCATTGCTTAATGCTACTATGTATATATTATTAAGAACCCGGAACTGCGCTGGAAGCAAGACCACACAGTGCACCATGCATTCGCTGGATCCCCCTCTGCCTGAGCAAAGTGGCACAAGAGAGTGGGGAGCTCTGGCTGGTGCGATGCGGGCAGGCCCAGTGATAAAGGGTAGGGTTGTCAATACAAGAGCTCTTTTGGGGCCGGAGGAAGGCAAAGAAGGGCGAAGTCCAGGAAATCCAGACAGTGAGCTATCACACATGAAGGGGTTGCTACCAGTTACTTATTAAAAACACGGAATTGGGTGCTGGCTCGCTCATTTGAACAGGATCCACTGGGGGCTCTGGGCAACAGGCTCCTGTTGGAAGCAAGACCACACGCAGCACGACGCACTCGCTGGATCCCCCTCTCCCTGAGAAAAGTGGCACAGGGGAGTGGGGTGCTCTGGCTAGGGCGACGAGGGCAGGCCCAGTGAAAAAGAGTATGGTCTTGGGGCACACAGCTCTGGTCAGGGCTGCCAAAAGATATTTGAGTGGGGGGGGGACAGAGTGGAAGGGTCATGGGCACAAGCTTAGTGCGTTACGACAAGGCAAGCACTGAGTCGCAACTGGCTTTCACAAATTGGGGGGAAACGGTGAGCATGGGGGGAAAGTGGCAACTGCAAACCTATGCTGGGAGGGCTGTAGAGCTGGGGTTTCGGCTTCATGGTCAAGTCGGGGTCAACGCCATGCAAAAGGCACATAGTCCAAAGTACAAGCCATAGTGGAGAACACCCAACAGTGGTATACGGGCGTCAATACCTTTTCCGTACACATTCAGCACAGTGCAGACATATTGTCGGCCAGTAGAACCAGCGGTTACTTTCACAATTACATCCATTAATGCAAGGGCAGTACACCCTACCAGCGTACAGCGACTTTCAACCACAATTCACTTAATTTGTCAGCTGGACAACATACTTTTGGTGTATAGTGGAACACTTACGGCAGGGGAGTGGGGGAATGGCTGCTAACAAGGGCGAAGGGGTTGGATGTCAACAAGGCAGAAGAGGAATAAAGGTGTGCAGTAGAGGTATTGAGATGCTCATAAGACTCTAGTTGTCATGAAAACAAATCAAAAGGGGGGGTCCCAGTTCCCAAAGTATGCCCGGACGACTGATACATTAGTTTAAAGGTAGGGGGGTTTTCACTGGGCTATGCTTCTGGGGCCCTCTTATGCCATAAGGTTTATGAGCGATGACAAGAAAATAACCTTTCGTTAAGAGGGAGGGGGCTTATATTGATTGACAGTGGAAACTCAGGGGTCTCAAGAGAGACACGCACACGAGGGGAAGGACAGGGCCAGTGTTCTTCGCCACACTGTCAGACATGTCCGGAGTACCCTGTCAAATTTATTAATGTCGGGTTGCATGTGAATGCGTGCAAATGTGAGTGTTTGAGCAGGATGAATGGGGCTATGGGGCCTAGTTTCGGGGCTACGACTTGTTCTCAGGGGGGAACTCTCTGCCGCCGGCAACCAGCAGAGAGTCTTGGCGGAGTCACAGGTCGATCCCTTTAGCAAAGCACTGGCAGACCCGTAGGGGGCTGCTCAGCCATCAGCTTAGAATCTACGGTGCCCAGGAGTAATAGACTCAGGGGAGGCCCTGGGAAGAAGGGGAGAGGTTAGGGTGCTTGGAAGGCATTCCAACCCCAAATGCAGGGTTGTGGGTTGGGGGGAGAAAGAAGAAAATGAAAAGGACAAGAAGGGAAGTTGGGGGGAACAAAAAGGTGGTCTGTAAGGTTGGTAAGGAAACAAGTAGGGGAAGAGATAACTGAAGGTAATTGCCCAAGGAAAGGGTAAGTGGGACCGGGGAAGGGCTCGGGGGTGACCAGGGGGAGCAGGGGGGGGGAAAGGTCCAAGTGGTCTGGGGTAAGCGCAAGGCTGGTGGGGAAGAGACTGGGCTACCTGGGGAATAGAGAGATCATAACATGGAGGCCAGGGGGGCGGGTGTAATGGATTACAGGGAACAGAGCATGGAGGCAAGGGGGGGGTTGGGCGAAAGAGAAGAGACCCGGAAGGGGGAGGAGGAGTGAACCTCGGGAACGGAAGTGCAAGTGCAAGGGATAAACGGAACGGGGGTAGCCCGGGGTAAGATCATTGAAGTTGGATAAGGGGGAGAGAGAACAAGGAGGAATGGAATGAAGGTGAATCAGAGCACACCGAGACGGGAAATGGGAGATAGAAATGAAGCAGGGATCACTTAGCGCTAGAATTAGATGGTTGGTTGGGCAGGTAGAACAAGGGAACAGAAACGTACAAAGGAAGAGTTGGTACAGAAAGGGGACGGGAGCACAGAGCAGAGTAGAAACGTGTACTGTGAATAAGGACACCGAAAAAAGTGTCTGTGAGAAAGAAGTGTGTACTGTGAATAGGACACCAAAAAAGTGTCTGGTGAATGGGTACTGGGAATAAGGACACCGGGAAAAGTGTCTCGAAAAAGTTCAAAATGCAAACAAAGAATGGCAATGGGTAGAGAGAAATCGGTAGGAAGGGCCGGGCTCAACCGGAAGGGTCCATCGGACATGGACGGTGGGGTGTGGGGGTGGGGAGGGGCGTACTTAAGAAGCCACACCCGGCATAGAAGAACCTGTGGGTGGTGGATACACGGATCACCTGTAAGATAACTCCATGACTTTATGCAAATAAAGATTGCTGTGGCATCGTGATTTCCATCTTGAAAACGTATTTGGTCTTTTATTTTGGGAAATTCATCCCAGGGGTGGTGGGTGTATGAATGTGGCATACAAGATGTGGTGTCTGGAGCGGGGGGAGGCGCAGCAATGGGATGCCCCCGCTATGGCGGGCAAACGCGACGACAGATGTGTGCCCCCCGTGAGTATCTGTGTGCCCCCCTGCCCCCCGTGAGTATCTGTGTGCCCCCCCTGCCCCCCGCCCCCTGTGAGTATCTGTGTTCCCCCCTCTGCCCCCCCACCCCCCGTGAGTATCTGTGTGCCCCCCATGCCCCCCGTGAGTGACTGTTTGCCCCCCCTGAGATTCTGTTTGCCCCCCCATGAGTATGTGTGCCCTCACCCTGCTTGCCCTCCCCTCTTGCTCTGCGCTCCACCCCCTCCTCATTTCCATCCTCTTCAACTTCCCTCCTACTCCCCCCTCCTTTTCTCCCCGCTCTTAGACTTCCGCCTCCTAGCACTTACTCCTATCATCTGTTCCGTGACTCTTGATAGCAGCTTGTCTGTCCCCCCCTTTTTGTTCTCCCCCTCCCTCTCCCCTACTTTTCAATTTGTCACTGACTTTTTGATCAGTAGCGTGTCTTGTTCTCCTTCCCCCCTCCGTCCATTTGCCCCCTTCCCACCCCGCCTCTTGTTACCACCTGCACTGCGTAAATTGTCGTCAGACTTAGTAATGTTACTGCTTGCTCTGTTTTCCTTCCTTTCCATCACCTCTTGCCTTACTTGTTCTATGCACTTGCACTATCAGAAATGTCGACAGGCCTATTATGATAGTTATTTTCACATTCTGTATTGTTTCAAGGACTTTTGCTGAATGTAACTGTATTTTTCCTATGTCCCCTCCCTCCTTGAAGCGCTTTGAAACACATTGTGTATAGGCGCTATATAAATAAACTATCATATCATATCATATATCATGGCGGGCGCCGCCCCTTAGTGGGGGCTCCTGGCCAGCCACCCCACTCGTAGCATAAGGTGGGCCAAAGGGAGGTCTGGCCCAGAAGGGGAGTGGGGACAACACCCAGCGTCGCCGTAAGGGGGAAGGGGCGCAGGACTGAGTGAGAGTTGGGCCTTTAAAGGCCTCCACGAGCGTGGCTTTTTCTCTCGGTCCCCGCCATACTTCACGAAAACAGAGCGTAATTCCCACCCTCCTGCCCAAGTCCGAGGTTTGATGTCTAACATTAACATGCCTGTTTTATGTTTCAGGTCGCCCAGCGGAGTTACAATGCGATCCCTTTAGCAAAGCACTGGCAGACCCGTAGGGGGCTGCTCAGCCAACAGCTTAGAATCTACGGCACCCAGGAGTAATAGACACAGGGGAGTCCCTGGGAAGAAGGGGAGGGGTTAGGGAGCTTGGAAGGCATTCCAACCCCAAATGCGGGGAGGGGGGAGAGGAGAACGAAGAAAACAAAAAGGACAAGAAGGGAAGTCGGGGGGGAACAAGAAGAAGGTGGTCTGTAAGGTTGGTAAGGAAACAAGTAGGGAAGGGATAACTGAAGGTAAATACCTAAGGAAAGGGTAAGTGGGGACTGGGAAGGGCTCAGGGGTGACAAGGGGAAACAGGGGGGGGAAGGTCCAAGTGGTCTGGGGGGAGTAAGCGCAAGGCTTGGGGGGAAGAGACTGGGCTACTTGGGGGAATAGAGAGATCATAACATGGAGACCAGGGTGGGCGGGTGTAATGGATTACAGGGAACAGAGCATGGAGACAAGGGGGGGGTCGGACGAAAGAGAAGAGACCCGGAAGGGGGAGGAGGAGTGAACCTTGGGAACGGATGTGTAAGTGCAGGGGATGAACGGAACAGGGGTAGCCCGGAGTAAGATCATTGAAGTTGGATAAGGGGGGAGCGAGAACAAGGAGGAATGCAATGAAGGTGAATCGGAGCACACCGAGGCGGGAAATGGGAGATAGAAATGAAGCAGGGATCACTTAGTGCTAGAATTAGATGGTTGGTTGGGCAGGTGGAACAAGGGAACGGGAACGTACAAAGGAAGAGTTGGTACAGAAAGGGGACGGGAGCACAGAGCAGAGTAGAAACGTGACTGTGATTAAGGACGCCGAAAAAAGTGTCTGAGAGATAGAAATGTGTACTGTGAATAAGTACACCGGGAAAAGTGTATGTGAGATAGAAACGTGTACTGTGAATAGGACACCAAAAAAGTGTCTGGAGAATGTGTACTGGGAATAAGGACACCGGGAAAAGTGTCTTGAAAAAGTTCAAAATGCAAACAAAGAATGGCAATGGGTAGAGAGAAATCGGTAGGGAGGGCCGGGCTCAACCGGAAGGGTCCACCGGACATGGACGGTGGAGTGTGGGGGTGGGGAGGGGCGTACTTAAGAAGCCACACCCAGCATAGAAGAACCTGTGGGTGGTGGATACACAAATCACCTGTAAGATAACTCCATGACTTTATGCAAATAAAGCTTGCTGCGGCATTGTGATTTCCATCTTTAAAACGTGTTTGGTCTTTTATTTTGAGAAATTCATCCCGGGGGTGGTGGGTGTATGAATGTGGCATACAAGATGTGGTGTCTGGAGCGGGGGGGAGGCGCAGCAATGGGATGCCCCCGCTATGGCGGTCAAACGTGACGACAGATGAGGCATGGCGGGCGCTGCCCCTTAGTGGGGGCTCCTGGCCAGCCACCCCACTCGTAGCATAAGGTGGGCCAAAGGGAGGTCTGGCCCGGAAGGCGAGTGGGGACGACACCCAGCGTCGCCGGAGGGGGGAAGGGGCGAAGGAGTGAGTAAGAGTTGGGCCTATAAAGGCCTCAAAGTGCGTGGCTTTCTCTCTTGGTCCCCGCCATACTTCAGGAAACCAGAGCGTAATTCCCACTCTCCTGCCCAATTCCGAGGTTTGATGTCTAACATTAACATGTCTGTTTTATGTTTCAGGTCGCCCAGCAGAGTTACAATGCGATCCCTTTAGCAAAGCACTGGCAGACTCGTAGGGGGCTGCTCAGCCAACAGCTTAGAATCTACGGCAACCAGGAGTAATAGACACAGGGGAGGCCCTGGGAAGAAGGGGAGGGGTTAGGGAGTTTGGAAGGCATTCCAACCCCAAATGCGGGGAGGGGGGAGAGGAGAACGAAGAAAACAAAAAGGACAAGAAGGGAAGTCGGGGGGAACAAGAAGAAGGTGGTCTGTAAGGTTGGTAAGGAAACAAGTAGGGAAGAGATAACTGAAGGTAAATACCTAAGGAAAGGGGAAGTGGGGACTGGGAAGGGCTCAGGGGTGACAAGGGGAAACAGGGGGGGGGAGGTCCAAGTGGTCTGGGGGGAGTAAGCGCAAGGCTTGGGGGGAAGAGACTGGGCTACTTGGGGGAATAGAGAGATCATAACATGGAGGCCAGGGTGGGCGGGTGTAATGGATTACAGGGAACAGAGCATGGAGACAAGGGGGGGTCGGGCGAAAGAGAAGAGACCCGGAAGGGGGAGGAGGAGTGAACCTTGGGAACGGATGTGTAAGTGCAGTGGATGAACGGAACAGGGGTAGCCCGGAGTAAGAGCATTGAAGTTGGATAAGGGGGGAGAGAGAACAAGGAGGAACGGAATGAAGATGAATCAGAGCAAACCGGACGGGAAATGGGAGATAGAAATGAAGCAGGGATCACTTAGTGCTAGAATTAGATGGTTGGTTGGGCAGGTGGAACAAGGGAACGGGAACGTACAAAGGAAGAGTTGGTACAGAAAGGGGATGGGAGCGCAGAGTAGAAACGTGACTGTGATTAAGGACACCGAAAAAAGTGTCTGTGAGATAGAAACGTGTACTGTGAATAAGGACACCGGGAAAAGTGTCTGTGAGATAGAAACGTGTACTGGGAATAAGGACACCGGGAAAAGTGTCTCGAAAAAGTTCAAAATGCAAACAAAGAATGGCAATGGGTATAGAGAAATCGGTAGGGAGGGCCGGGCTCAACCGGAAGGGTCCACCGGACATGGACGGTGGAGTGTGGGGGTGGGGAGGGGCGTACTTAAGAAGCCACACCCGGCATAGAAGAACCTGTGGGTGGTGGATACACGGATCGCCTGTAAGATAACTCCATGACTTTATGCAAATATAGCTTGCTGCGGCATTGTGATTTCCATCTTGAAAAAGTGTTTGGTCTTTTATTTTGAGAAATTCATGGGGGGGTGGCGGGGTGTATGAATGTGGCATACAAGATGTGGTGTCTGGAGCAGGGGGAGGCGCAGCAATGGGATGCCCCCGCTAAGGCACCAGCGTAGAAAAATGCCTTCAGTTTCTTTAACTTTGCCACGTAGAAAGTGCTTTCACTTTGCCACGTAGACGGATAGCTGGAGATACAATACAGCAGTGATATAGCACGTCGGTAACGGATTAGCACTCCCAGCATGTGAAGCACCAAACACTTTTCGAAGACAAAGTTAAATGTGTAGCAAACCATGTTAACTCTATTCACTATTGTGCAAGCAGAGAAAACCCTTTTGCTTAATTTTTGGCCTAGTGCAAAAATCTTTAATATAAATTGAAGCACACCATTCCTAATACTGTTACTAAAATGGTGCAGGGTAGTGCATTTGCAAGACTTTCAGAATTAGTACATATTTAAAAGCGGCTGGTGTCTACTCAATAAGCCATATCATGTGAGTTAGAAAAGTTGTATTGTAATTTATTTTCAGATTATTCTACTGAGAGCTCTAACAATTGCGGGATAGGTTTGGTACGCTGAAAATGTGCTAAATGCAAATTGTGGCGGTAAGCAGCCTATTTTTGGGAGTCTTCTGATTAATACAGCAATATTAAAAAATACATGGGGGTCATTTTCCAACTTCCTAACGATTAGACGCAGGCGATTGCATATGGCAGCACTGCACCCTCTGTGCAATTTTGATTCGGTTTGCAAAATGGCGTCATTCTAACACGCCCATCCCGGAACACATCCAACAGCACCTAAACCTGCATCAAAATCAGATCCAGGGGAGATGCTGACAGATTTGTATGACTGAGCGCGAGGGAGTGGCAGAATTGGATATTAAACCTCTACAGCATACGATGCCTTAAAAATCCAATGGTGTATGAAAAGCATGTAGCAAACATTTACACATGCTTTTTACATTGTTTTATGCTTGTTTGTATTACTTTATTTTGGCAAAGCCATAAAAGTATGTCCATGATACAGAAACGACAATAAAAATGTACACACCACACATAGGAAGGCAAACCAAACAGCTATGGCAACATGAATGTGCAAAACAGCAAATAAAAGTGCATCGCTAGCGTACCAGTAGTAACGTGAAGAAACGTTTGACACAGAATACATCTGTCGGGAGCTGCTTAAATGGCGGCCCCCTGCCCGAGGTTGCCAGCAGGATGGACCTCTGCAGTGGGCCCCGATTGTGTGCGGGCCTTTGTTTTTATGGCCTATGCCCCATAGATGTAAGATGGTACAGCAACCACTTAGCTGTTTATTTGCAGAAGGCCAAAGCATCCCTGGAATTATAAACTGCTGCTGATCTTAACAAAAGCTTAAGGAAACGAGACCCACCCTTCTTACAAAAAGGGCACAAAAAAGAAAATGTGCTGAACCTCCTTATGCGAGAAGCACGGGGATATTCAATGCCATTAAAAAATAAATGTGACCTCTTCCATAATTCTAGTAGTTTCTTCCTGTGGTGCAAACACATTGATGAATCAGTTTGGGTGAAAGCAGGGGCACACGCTGCAATGTGTCCTTTTCCCATTTTTTGGGGAGAATTTGTACTTCCTATTTTTATTTTTGGGGAGTATTTGCCTATTTTTATGGAGTAAAAGTGGCCTATACACAACTTACTTGTAGGGCTGGGTATAGGTCCGAAGCGGTTCTCTGACATAACCGCAGCCGATCCTGTAGCAGCAAGGTCCCTAGTTGGAATTTGATATAAAGTGCACGTAAGAACCTGGGTGTTACAAAGTCTAGGTAATCTTCATAGTAGAAGTCCGGCTTGAGGGACCAATACTCTGGCTAAACTAGACCTTGAACAGGCTAATATAAAGCGTGCTATTATGCACTGCAGATCGTGCCAGAACTGAATGAAATCAAGGTACTGTAAGAATGCACGAACATTGGAGCACCATTTCAGATCCTGACTACCACAAAAAGACAAAATATCTGCCATTGCTAAGATATGGAGAGGACCATAAATGTAACCAGTTCCGAACTGGTGCGATGGCAAGTACATCTGTGATGAAATATTGATTAAGTTCCAGGCATAAAGTCACACTCCTGGTTGAAGCTGATAAATGCAGCCCTTTTTTGAAGAAACTATTATCAACCAACAACAGTTTTGTAGTGGTTGAGTGGCCCCAAAGTTCGGCACCAAAATTGTTGGAAGATATATATATATATTTTTGTTTTATTGATATGTTTGTGTCCAAACTTTTCATTATTTTATGACTTTATGGCTAACTTTGTCTCTGTTATTTTATTCCATTATGTGTAGACAGAATTTTATGATAGTAAAAATGAGGGCTTTATCGGTGCCACCAAGAATTTGGGTCCATCTTTCCTGCGTTGTTATCTGTTTTGACGAGATGTTGAAAAATTCTCTGAAGAGGTTTTGTTTCTCTTTCAGTGCAGGGCATATCATCATTTGGTGGAAGAGAGATTTGGTTATACTTTCTTCTTTACAGAATCTGCATTTTCTTTGCCCCGTGTCTATTTGTTTGGTTTGCGCTTAGTATCTCGAGTTGGCAGTATATTGAGTCGAAAACACAGATAATGGTCTCGTATTTTCTGATCTGGAAATTGGGCTATATAGGGCAGCAATTCATTTAAGGCTCTAGATTCTGTCAGAGAAATCTTTTATAGTTCGTTTGGTATGCTTGAGTTTTAATCCAGTCATTGCGTTGGAGTTTTCTTTTCGCGTATGGGGTTAATGTCAGCATCTCTTCAGAGATTTCTTCCTGTTGCATTAGTTTCTCCATCTGTATTGTCCATAGAGTGAGTGCGGTCACGTGCACTGTGTTTTTTTTCTTCCAAAGAATCTCTATTTCGGGTATTTTTTAATTTCCTATGATTTTTCTGTACATGTCCATTTGCTTCCACACAATCATTGATTCAAGTGATTGTAGTGCGAGCTCATATCGAATTCTCGGCATGGGAAGGTTTGATGGTAGAGCTAATGTTTTCCTCCAGAATATTGCTTTATAAAGATGCCATTTCACGTGATGTTGGTTAAGTATAGTTTCTCCAGCGTAAGTCAGGATTGGGACTACTTTTTATTTGAATAGGGTGACCAATGGTTTGAATGAAAATGTACTGAATTTGGTATGGAAGAAACGGCGTTGGCGTGCTAGAGATTGACCTTTAGTTTCTAGATGGTCTTTCCATTCCTGTTCGTTAAGAGATGGATTGATCATTGCTCCTAGGTATTTAATGTATTTTACAATTTTGATCTGTTCGCTTCTCAGCGTTACCAGTGGTGGTTTCCATTGCCATCCTTTAGGATTTGATGATATCATCAGTTTTGTTTTGGTTGTGTTGATTTGAAGTTCATTGACCATCATATATTTCTCTAACTTGTTGAGGCTTATTTGGAGGCCAGATGAAGTTTTGTCCAAGATGATAATGTTGTCTGCATAAATGAGTGTTTGGACTGATTCATCATTTAGGGGCTGATTCATGGAATTTGTGCGCCGAAAAACAGAGCTGTGTGCACCATTCTGCCCGCAAATCCCCATTTGTTAGACAGAGATTTGCGGGCAGAATGGCGCACAAATCCCCTTTTTTCGACACACAAATTCCATGAATCAGCCCCTTAATTTGGGAGGATTTGTGGCTGTATAATGAATTTGCTCGACAAAATCTGGTGTATAGGTTATACAAGATTGCTGGCGAGAGGGCATCCTTGTTTCAGAACATTCCGAGTTTGTATTGGAGTGATTACCAATCCATCCTTTGTTAGTTTGACTTGGATTGTGGTGTTCGCATACAGTTGTTTAATTGGGTTCAGGATAGCTTTAGGGCATTTCCACGCTGTTAATTTTTCCCCATAGATTTTGGCGGTTAACTGAGTCGAAGGCTAATTTTAGATCTATGAACGTCGCAAATACCTGTTGTTTTTTGGTTCGTGCTTCTTGTTTTATCAAATTTAAGATTAGCAGGTTGATGTTAGTTCCTACGTTACAGACAAATCCAGTTTGACGTTTCACCAGTCTATCGTTCTTAGTTGCCCATTGAGTCCTTTTTTTCTGGAGGAAGGATGCAAACATTTTCCCTAGCAGGTCTAAAAGTGCGATTGGTCTTTAATTTTCCATTTGTTTTCCAATCACCTTGTTTATAGATTGGGATGATTATTGCAGTTTTCCAGCTGATTGGAAGTTGTTGTGTGTTCTCTGTCAGGATGAGGAGCTGTGCAAATAATGTGGCCCACTCTGCTGGAGCAAGTTTTAGGTCACTGTTCGGGAGATTATTTGGTCCAGGGGCTCTTGATCATTTTAGAGCCTTGATCATGAGTTCAATATCTTCTGTGTCCCATTTTAAGTCCCATGGTTTGCTTGGCTTTGGTGTGTCCGATTTTGCACAGGTATTCCGTTCTTTATACATGGCTCTGAAATGCTGTATCCACTCTTGTTCTTCTACTTCTTAGGTCATCAAAGATGATGTTTTTTTTGTCTTCGTTTAGAAGCGCCCATAGTTCTCTTGTATTTTTTTGATTTAATGCTGCTAAGATAGCTTCTGCATCTGTTCGGTATATGAAGAGCTTTGGTTTGTTTGATCCAGTTTTTGTATTTTTGTTTTTCTTTTTTCATTTCTTGACTGGAATTAGGTGTATTCTGTTTTTTCAAAGTGCGTACTCGTTTCCAAAGACTTTTTTTTCATCTGGTTGACCTCTTGATTGAAGTAGTGCTTATGGAGTTTTTCTGGGTTTGCCTTTTTTGTAGTGTTTTGCTGGTATTTTTGTAGAATCCATTCGTAATTTAGTTTGTCGCTATATGATTTCTCTGTGGATTCAAAGTTATTTAAGATGGCAGGCATATGGTGTTGTTTTATACGAAGTCTTTTATGCCATTGGTTAATTCTAGTTCGGGTAATTTCAATCTCACTGGTTGGATACGTGCATTCGTCCAAGTTATTACTATCAGATGATGATCGCTGTTTTCTTGCGGGTAGTTTGTTGCGGATGTCAGCGATTGGAATAATCTTTCTGAAGTAAAAATGTAGTCTATGATGGCTCTTGATTTCCCTCGCGACCATGTCAGTTGCAGATTGCCTTGATCATCTAGCGGTTTCCCTGTCAATGTTAGTTGACGGATCACTATTTCTTTTGCAAATTTTTTCGCTCTTGGAGTGAGATCGATTTTGTCCTTTGGCATTCCATTTGCGGTGACTAAGTGGATGTTCAAGTCTCCAGTAATTATGAGTTCGATGTTTGCATAGTTTGTTGACATATTGTCTATTTCATCGCATATTAAGTCTACCAATTGGTTGTCATTCATTGCAGTAGGATTACAATAAATGTTAAGGATGCCCAGATGTTTCTGTGAGCTTGCCGGTTGGTTGGTCTCTGTTGGTGCCATCAGTACAATGACGTGTTGGGCCCAGGGGTGAAGATTCTTCTTGGATACTATTGCCCAGTTGCAATCCATTCTAGTTAATATTAACATTCCTGTAGATGGCCTGACTTGTTGTGGGTGGATAGCTGGATTCATGTGTGTAACGTAGCCTTCACAAGTTACTTCCGATGTCAGCCATGTCTCTTGCAGACATATTATGTCCAGTTTTTTCAGCTCAGTTGGGCCGTCCATAAGGAGGTGACTATGTCCTCTGGTGTTTCACGATCCTAAGGAATACTCTTGTGGCGGCTGGTTCACACTGATTGGTTGTTATAAGTAGGTTGTCTGGGGGTTTCTTAGATCTTTGTTCATATATTGGGTGTTAGTTCTGAATTGATCGTTGTAGGTCATGTCTCGCCAGATCTCCTGTCTCCTTCGACTGCTCGTAGGCTTATTTTCTGTCTTTGAACATGATTCAGCATCGGCTTTAGCAGTATCTTTCAGAGTGTTTGAATTATGATTATCTCATAGTGCTTCTGGTCGTTTCTCCATGGTTTGTTGTTATTTTTACTACCTTATGCATAGCTTCCTGGGATTTCGTTACAGGTGA
Source organism: Ambystoma mexicanum (assembly GCF_040938575.1). Lineage (NCBI taxonomy): Eukaryota > Metazoa > Chordata > Amphibia > Caudata > Ambystomatidae > Ambystoma > Ambystoma mexicanum. Next base: position 94,325,897 of record NC_090922.1, read on the forward strand.
AGCCCAATTTGGCTACATGTGTATTTTCGCGCAATATGTGCTTCATCGTTGTTTCTCGTTGTAGGTCAGTTGGTGGTCGTCTGGGAAAAAGATCAGATCAATGTCTTTGGATCGAATTGTCTTGAGGTGCGGAATTACGTTAAACAGGCGTAGTATGTTGTCTCTGTTCAGGATTGGTTTCTTGTGTGTTCCCGTGTTTTCCTGATGTAAACAGATTCGAAAAGCTTTGGAGGCGTTTCTTGGGTCGACAAATTCCAGAAAGAGTATGGAATGTTCTTGACTGTCCTGTTCCCGACATTCGGCCTGTGACGCAGAAGACCTTGCAGATTGGATACTTGTTTCGGAATCCGAAATGGAAGAGTATGACAAGATGAGATTCATTGATTCAGCATTAGAAATGGAATTAATTGACTGAGTTTCCTGATATTTGTCTATCATTATTAGGTCTTGGTCTTGTGGATATTTCGTCAAGTCTATTGTGGGCACTTGCTCTTCTGTGTGATCTGTGGCCAAAGATGTCTGTTCACGATCTGAGTGGATGTTTTGGTGGGAGTTTCACATTCCTATTAAGTCATCTAGGGGTTCTTCAGGTTGAAAAGGTTTGACTGGCTGTGGACACTTTGGATTTGAGTTCTTTTTGTTGGTCTGTTGTTGGATAGTCTGAACACCTTTTATCGACTTCAGATCGTCATGGTTTTGTATGACAGGTAATTGTAATTTCCTTAAGAAGGCTCTTGAGCCTGTCTGATGCTTTTTGATTTCTTTCTTCTTCTTGTTTTGGTTTGTTAGAACTTCTCATTTAGATAAGTTGAATATATCAAAAGGAGTACATGGAGGAGGCAGGGCTTTATTTTCTTTTAAGATGGAAAGTTCTTCTTGCGGGTTTGGAATCAGAGGCTGAGTTGGTTGTTGAGGTGGGTTTAGTAGTACAAGTTTGATCTTATCAGGGTGTGTCTCTACTGTATTTGGAGGAATTGGAATAGCTGAATCCTTTTGCCGTTTGTCGTCTGTCATTCTTTTAGTTATTGTTGCCAGGTTTTCGGTCAAGTACTGTTTATCTTCTCGATCTGCTCGAGCCATGCCCGCTAGGCGAGTTTGCCATATTCTTGTGCTTTCTGCTTCGTGATTTATCCTGTCAATGTAGATTTGCTATGAATGATTCCATGTATGTCTGTTTAGTGTGGATCATGGGCAAGAGTGTGGCCTGATCTTTTGTGGCTTCGACCATAGCTTCTTGAATTTTAAGAAATGGGACCATTGCTACTGAGAGGACTGCAATTAGTGTGTTCTGTAGGTCAACCATGGTGGTTGGTATTCTGTCATGGGGGTTAGTGCTGTTATGTCTTTCATGGTATTGGTCTTCCTGCGCCTTGTGGGTGGACTCCAACGTCATTTTAGGAGAAAGTTCATGTGTCAAATCTGGTGGATTATTAAGTGTGTTTTTCAGAGAGCTTTTGGGTAGTATTGCTTTGTGTTTTGCTAGATTTGGAACTGGAGTCGAAGTTGTGTGTATATTACTCGGTATCATGTTGTACAAATCGCCAAAGATTTCCTTTTTCCTTTCGAGCGAGTTCATTATCGATTCGATTTCTGTTATGTCTAGCGATAATCTTGCAGCTTGCCCACTAGATGGAGGAAGCGTCTTCACCCATGGTAGGTCCGTTGTGGCTAGTTGTCTAAACGTTGTTTGACATTTTTGCTTCGCTAGTGTCGCTTTTTCTTTCAAGCAGCTGTACTTTGGTGTGTCTTCCTTTTTATTTTTAACGTTGTCTAGGTTTATCTTGGTACTAATCTTCTGTTGTGGAGGCATTTTATCCTTTTTAATACCTCTCCCTGTCACAAGCATAGTATTAATCGTTGTGGAGAGGTGGCTCAAGAATTGAGGCTGTGTATTGGCGTGGTCTATCTTATCTTGGGTGGCAGAGGTATTTGAGTTCGGGATGGTGGGTGGTTTTGTGGGGGGTGCCTGAGGATAATTTTCATTTGGGATAGGCACCTGTCTGTCATTCGCGGATACAGGTGTCTGTGAGTCTTCCGGTGCCGCGGTCGCTGAGTTTATCTAGGCATTGGATTCTAAGTGGTTCAGTGTGTGATTGCTTGTGGGATTTGGCGAGTCCCGAATTACTGAGGTTTCCTCCACTTTGATTTCTGAATCAAGCCTTGGCGGGTTCAGGAATCTAGTAGGGCTTCTTGGTTGGGGAGTGGTCATTGTTGGTGTGTCACTCACCTGTGTAATGGTTGTCGTAGTTATTTGTGTATTTGTGGTGCAGGTTGAATTTGCTGAAGGGTTTCATTCAGTGCTGTAGATTTAGTCGCGTTATGGTCATTTGTTAATTTTCCATCTTGTTTCTTTCTCTGTCTGGTTCTTGGTCGTTTGGGGGTAGACATTTTGGTTTTTCCTTGTTTTAATTTTTTTCCTTTTTCAATGACTGGAGTCGCGTTGTGACCAGGAGGGAGCAGACTTCTAGGTACTGGTCGTTGATCTTTGCCGCCTCCAGCCGCAAACAGCAGAAAACTGTTTCTTTCAGGCGCCCTTGTCACTACAGCGAGCTTAACGCAGCGGGGCCGGCGAGGCTCTTATTATAAGGGCACTTCCTGTGGGCGTGGCTTACTCGGATCACGTGATCCGTCAGCTGTGCTTGCTTCAAACTGCGATTCGGAGCGTGATCAGCTGGATAGCAGAGGCGCATAGGAGCGGGAGGCTTGCAGAAGTCACAAATGCCAGGTAGGCTTCAAGGGGTGTTGGGCTCCAGCCGAACAGCAGAAAACAGTTTCTTTCAGGCTCCCTTGTCATCATAGCGGGCTTAAGGGCACAATTGATACAAGGGTGTGCCACAGTGAAGCAAATATAATTGAATGCTTGCGGGCCGTGTGCAGAGTAATGAGCAATGCGCCTGCTACTCATGTCTTCCTGTTCTTTTCAATGGAATAACTTGGAAGTTATAGTGTTTCAGAACAGTAAGCGTCATTACAATGTTGTTGGCTACATTTCAGAATGGAATCACTCAGTCGCTCTAAGGACAGCATAGTCTTGTCTACCAGACTTGTCCAGGAGCAGTTGCTGGAAAATGTAATGCCTAAATATACATACAAGTCCACCTGCTCAATTGCATGACCTTCCATTGTAACCGCCGGTCTATTAGTCCCCCTCTGCCCAGACTTCTGAAAAACCAATCTTAAGGCTTCATTTTAAGTTTGGCAAGCTGGAAATAAGGCTGCCGGTAGCAACGTACCAGTTTTTCCACACCGCCAAACGAATATTCTGCTGGTAGGGACGCAGAACACCCAGCAGGCCTGACCTGCTGGGAGTTCCACCTCCTACCAGCAGTGGTTTCACTGAAGCACCGTTGGCCACGGTGCCGGTGCTTCAGTGACCCCATTCCCATGTAGTTCTATAGGACTCCACAGGAATGGGGATTACTGTTTCCACCGCCTGCCACAATATCCTGGTGGCCCCCGGAAAACCAGGCAGCGGAAACAGTGTTATGGGGTTACTGGTAACCCGCCCCCCTACCAGCAGGTTTTACCGGCAACATCCACCTAACAGCGGTTTTTACTGGCGACCCCGTAATGAGGGCCTTAGTTTTGTCATAGTTCTGCAGCTTTTACAGCCATCAGGAAATGCTTCATATTGCAGATGTAGACCAGCAGGGGTTGTAGAGAGGAGCACTGCATCATCAGTGAATAATAGAGGCAGGATTTTATGCTTTCCTAATTTAGGAGCATCAGATTAAAGAGTTAGCAGCCTAGTATAATGTTGATGATAACCAGACAAAATCGAGTTGGGGGCGAGAACTCACCCTGGTTGCACTCTTTGTTCGATGGGGATTTGAGCTGTAACATCCCAGCTAAATTCCATTGCACTCTGGCTGTGTTACTAGTGCAAAGGCCCTAGTGTAATCCTGTGTAAAAGCTGCGGGGTGGTACCAAGCTCATGTAAGCCCCTCCACAGTTTCAACCTAGGAACAGCTTCAAAGGTCTATAAGCGCATTTATTTTAATGTGAACGTCCGTTTATGAACGCCTAATAGCCTAATCTTTGGTCCTCGGGATCGGGTTGAAATCCTGCATGCATCTGGTGAATGATCTGGCCACTAGCCCATTCTTCCAGAAGGATTTGCAATGCCCTGGCAAACATGTTGCCAGAGGTAACCAGAAGAGAAGTGGGCCTGTAATTCCCAGGGCTATCCCGCCCTCTTTTCTTTTTTTTATACAGTGGGACGATCTTAGCCTTTGTCCAGGATTGGTGTCTTGCCTGTCACGATGATTGCATTAAAAAGATGGTAAAACATGGCTCACCAATATCTGGGGCTTTTTTCAAAAAGAGACACGGGTTCCATATGGGGACCAGATGCATTGTCTGATTCCTGCAGCTCAAGCACCTTTCTTATCTCTAACAGAGAAAAGATCAAAGATGGAGAATCACTTTGAACCCGCAGGTGTGGTAATTCCACATCAAGGGTGTTAGAGCCTTCATGGGGGCATATAAATGAGTCAAATGTCGAACCCATTCACTCTCCGAGATACAGCAGGCCATCCTCCCTAACCTTGGAGACCTTCCTCCAGAATTCAACGCTATCCGTGCCACCTAAAGGCCTCCAACAGCCCCGGCCAAGCATTGCCATCATACTCTTTCTTTTTAGCTTCAACCAAATGTCACGTGGAGCTCCATTTTCAGCCAACTCACTCTTGGCTTTGCGGCAACCCCTATCGTACCGGGGTTGGCGGGGAGCCACTGGAACCTTTGCCATCTTGCAGGATTTAGTGACCGGTGGTCCTATCTTACCCATCATAACCTCGAATAAAGAGCTCCAACTTTCCACAGCAACATTGGGACCAAGTAAAAGAGCTCCAACTCTGGCGATACTTTACCATATATAACTTGTTCTAAGTTATCCTCGACTATTGTTTGCCATTTGATCTTTTTCCTGGCATGCCCACGGACAACGATATCATGGATGGGAGGGACACTAACCAGGGAACATGCAAGCTTCTTCTGTTCATGCAATGCTCACACAGAGTGGTCGGTGATCACTATCAAAATGTGGAGTTTTATGCATCCGCTTTGTGGAAAAAGACCCCCAAAATGTTTACGCCACATAGAAAAGGGTCAAAACATGCTTAATGCGAATAGCTCATGGCCCAGGACAGGCCACCGTAGGGCAGGGCATTTACAGGATATATATGGGAAAATAGAAAAAACATCTGCCAAATCTCATGACACACATGTTATCATTTTTGGCGCATTAAGGAGCAATAAGGATTCTCAACAAAGTGCTAAAAATGAATTATTTGCAGGTTTGGCCAGACAAGGATACAACATTTTTAGGACAGACTTTGGGTGTTGAAAACATGACGTGAGCAATGTTTCACAGCGCCTAGGTTATCTTCTGGCACTTTAAGGCACATTTAGCATAATTGTGCACATAAAGTGCTTAATGTGAATAGTTTACAGGCTGAGCCACCAAAGGGCTATGCTTTTTTATTATATGGATGGGAGTTGGAGGTACGTAGTTGATATTTTGACACTTTTAGGTACAGTAAGCATCATCTCGGCACTGCCAGAAAAGAACATAATCTGAACAGTGTACATGTTGTAGCACCAAATGACATGGCTTTCATAGGGCATATCTTGTCAGTCGAAAAAATATGGGCAGAGTTTGAAAGCACACAGTGTATGTTTTGCCATGTTTTAACGTAGGGTTCTAGAGTTCGAAACATTTAGCATGCAAAGTTTTGAGAGATGTAAATCTGTTTTTGCATGTTCAGGAGTATTTAGCAATTTTAAGAGCTGACAAGTGCTTACTGTGAACAATTTGCAGGTCATAACGCCGAATTGCCTGGTAGTTAGAGGTTATTTTAATTTAGAAACATGATATGTGCAAAGTTTTGAAGGACATGGTTCATGATTAGGCACTTTTGGGCACATTAAGCACTCCCATAAAAGTGTTTAACGAGAAGAAGAAAGTCTATTGAAGTTTAATCCTAGAAACATGAAAAGAGCTAAGGTTGTGAGTATATCATTTGTTTAGGCACTTTTAGGCACATTAATAAACTTTAAGCCCTGCAAACAAAGTGCGTAATATGAATAGATTGCAAATGACAAGGATATATTTCGTTAGTTGGAAACAAGATATGTGCAAAGTATTGAAGTACGTGGTTTACATTTTTGCACTTTTAGTCAAAGCACTTGTGTAGAGGAACTTGCAGTTTCAGCTACTGAACATTCTTGCATATAGTTAAGGATTCAGAAATACAGAGCGTGCAAAATGATGCGGTATATGTTTTATATGCTGCCACTTGTAGGCACAGTAAGTAATTTGAAGCATTTCCAAAAAGTGCTAAATGGGAATGTTTTTCAGGTTTGACCACCCATGGCTAGAGCAGACATTTTGAAGTTATAGACACAATGTGCATAAAGTTTCTGGATATGTGGTTTATCTTCCATCACTTTTGGGCATGTTAAGGTCTAGAAAGTGTGTAATGCATATCATCTCCAGGTAGATCAACCTAATGCTATGGGGTTAAAGGATATATGGAGTTGAGAACGTGATGTGTTGAAAGTTGTACAGTATAGGGTTTTTTGATTTGGCACATTAAACAACAGCAAGTGCTCAATGAAAATAGCTCAATGTGAATAATTTGCATGTTGGGCCCTGACAAACCATAGAACTTTCCAGTTGTGATTAGAAAAGATGTAACGTGCAATAGGCATCGTTTCTAGGTAAATGAGTTGTTTTGTCACAATTAGGCACTTTAAGTAAAATTAAGTGTTGTAAGAAAAGTGCTTAATGTGAATATTTTGCAGGTTCGACCACCAAATACCATGGAACCTTCCCATTATTTTTAAGAAGTAGGAACCATGTAGTGTGTAGAGAAGCTAGGTAAATTATTTGTGTTTTGGCTCAATTTGGCACATTAAGCAACATTAACTTCTCTAAGAAAAATGCTGAATATAAATAGTTTGTAGGTCGGGTATTCAAAAGCCATGGAACTTTACAGTTATATTTAAGAAGTAGGAAACATGTAATGTGCTGAGTTTCTGAGTTAATGCAGAAATTGACGCATTAAGCAACATCAGGTTCTCCAAAAATGTGCGTAAAATGACTACTTTATAGGTTGGGCCACTAACAATCATGAGCATTTCTCGTTCTATTTAGGGAGTAGGAAGCATGTCATGTGCAAAGTTTCAATGTTTTGCCTCAGTTTGACACATTGAGCAACATTAAGTGCTCTAACAAAAGTGTGCATAATTTGTCGGTTATGCCACCAGCGTCCATTAGACTTTCCAGTTATGTTCATGAAGTATGAAATGTGTAATGTGCAGGGTTTCTCAGTTATTGATTTACCTTTTGGCATCATTTGCCACACTAAGCAACTTTAAGCATTTGTCACATTAAACGTTTTAGGATGTAAGACACATGCTTAGTTTGAATAATGTGCAGGTCAGCCACCAAAATCCACCAAGCTTTTCCAGTTATGTTTTGGGAGTAGGAAAACAACAATGTGCCGAGGTTCTTGGCAAATGATGTATGTTTTGTCACAGTTTGGCACATTAAGCAATGTTAAGGTCGCTAAGGTTATTGCTTTTATTATTAGGGTATTTGTTGAGCGCGGCCCTACCTTTGGGAAGCAACAGAGTGCTTTACAGTCTTAGGGGGAAGAATGAGGTTAGGGAGCATAGATACAAGGGAGTGGGGATCGAACAACAGGGGAGGGAGAGCAATAGTCGGCAATGGATCTACAAGTAACCACAGGAGGAATGAATGGGGATCAGATCACCCAGTCTCGGGGAAGGTGGAGAGTGGACGGTGTATGGACCTTGGTGTTGGGGGGGTCATTCCTTGAAAAGGAGGGTCTTGAGTGCCTTCCTGAACTGTAGAAACGAGGGGGTGAGTCGGATGTGGATGGGGAGGAGGTTCCAGAGTCTTGGAGCATAGACAGAAGAGGCCGGTCTTCTGGTTGTTTCCTTCCTGCACCCAGTGCTTAATTTGTGGGGGTGGTTGCCGGTGGCCAACACCGGCACTCTTTTTTTGGGCACCGGACCTCATGCGGGGCCAGCGCACGTGCAATTGCTTTGTTCTTCCACTTCGCTTTGCTTCGATTATAAATCATTGGGATTTGTCATTCTGATCTTGATCTCTCTCGTGCTTGCAGGTAGCAGGCCATGGCTGGCTGGGCCTGGGAGGGGCCAGCAATAGCAATGAACAACAAACGGTTACAAACAACAACCAATGAAAACTACCATTCTGTTGTTACTATGCAGTATTTTATACATTAGTATATAGTAACACAGAATGTGCAGTTTTCATTGGCTGTTCTTCTGAGCCAGTGAAATTACATGGTGACGTGTTGTTGTTGCCACAGGAGGCAGCGCCACCTTCATTTCACGAGTTACTGTGAAGTGAAGGTGTCGAGGCGTGGCGTCGTCAGTCCTGACTTGTAAGAGAGAGAGAGCCTGCGTGGTGCGGTCTAGTTGCTTCCTGGGGCGCCCTCTGCCTGCTTTTTCATTTGTGCGGGTGCCAGTGTGCGCACCCGGCCCTGACAGCAGAACAAGTCCCAGTCGGCAAAGCAGGTAAGTCACTTGTTGTTGCGTGCTGTGCAGCCTGAGCCTGTCAGTCAAGTGATCAGGCAAGAGCCAGGTCGGGCCCGGGTGGTGGCATGGTCCCCTGCTGGTGTCCTGACTGCGCAGGAGTCAGGACCCCACCAGGGGCCCATCCGTGCCCGGGCTTCTGTCTGTGTGACCTGTGTGCAGTGTGCTGCTGACTGCCGTCAGTGCCAGGCCCAGGCCAATTTCTGTGACCAGGGGCTGCCGCAGACTGAGTCCGATGACTCTGCCGCGGGAGGCCGGGCCCGTGGATTGTGCCCAAAAGTACGTTTTTTACTTTTTTCTTTGAAAACCTGACCTTCCGTGGGGCCGGTGGCTCGGGCCTGGCCCCATGGAAGGTAGGTTTTAAAAGAAATTACTTATTTTGAGTGGCGGCTGTGGCCCATCACTTCGAAAGTGACGTGCCTAGCCACCCAAATATACGTTTTTTCTTTTAAAATTGTACCTATTTTTGTCATCATCAGGCTCAGCATGGCCGTGGCGGTGGCGGCCCCACGGAAGGTAGCCTAAGTGATTGAGGCAAGGCAGGGCACGGCCCAGGACCGGCCGTGGCACGGGCGGCATCGTGGTCCCACTAGTCTGTCACAAAAGGAATGAAATGTTGTTTGCAACTTTGGCCACTTTTTCATTGGTGCCAATCCCGACTTGAGACAATTGTATGCCCCAGTCCCACCCTGGATAGCATTCATCTAAGCGAAACATGAAATGTGAAGTTTTGCCTGGGTGTTTCCATTCTTCCTTTTAATGTTATCGGTCTCATTATTTCACAAACAAGCTTCAGCGAGGGGACCCGGAACGGTGCACATATTGGGCCAAAAACCGAACCGGCTGCACTTTGCGAGAAAAGCCCATGCAAAGACGAACTTCTGAAATGCCATTTCAGGCTTAAAGATACACACATGGAAACTAGACGGGGATAAACATGGTGCACGTGCCCACTAATCTGTCGTCATAAATAAAAGCACTAGTTGAGTATTCGTGTATAATTCTCAACCGTCTTTTGCTGTCATCTTTTTATATAATTCCAGCGCATATTTTCTATCCTGATGTGTGGTTTATACACCAGATGTGGCCCCTTAACCTGGGTAAAATACATTCCGACTATGTGCTCCGAATGAGAGCACATGCAATCCTCAGATAGGAATCATCAGATAGAGGTGGGTGTCTGTTACACCCCGCAGTTTAGTGAAGCATGTCAAGAACATGTCAGTGGGAAGGAGATATCCAAATATGCATTCTCCTCTGGCTCCTGAGTATTGGGTGACAAAACATATTTAGTAAAGCAGGAGTAGCACAGGCCATTGATTTCGCAACAATGTCTTGCAGAAATTACTTTTTCCAAGTTATACAACACCATGCTCCTGCTTGAAGGAAGGGTGAAGGGGGATGCATTTATCAGATGTGATGACTGATAAGGGCTTGAGAGTAAATTGATTACACAAAAAACCTGGATGAGGTGACTGAGGAACGGGCAGAGGGGGGGAGGGTGCTCTTCCAGAGGTAACCGATTAACAATACTTGGTGTACTTTAACAGACTGTCAGATGGGGCAGAAGGGCTACAAAATTGACAAATAAGGTAACATCCACAGGTTTGCAACAATTTGATCAAATGCATTATCACTGTGAGGACAGCAAGTATGGTCCAGACGTCTAACAAGTGTGGTCTAGAACTTAGAAGTGTGTTCAAATGCACTCTTTTGCCTCTGGGTTTGCCGGAATGCTGGAAACACTACACCTACCATAGCAAATGTTTTCCATCTTTAAAGCATTATACTTTCTCAACCCATGTGCGCCCTTCCCCATCCATCGGACTACCAGCCTGTGCCATCAGTTGCTATAGCGCCAAACATGTGACATGGAGCAGCAGAAGTGTGATGGGCTGGTGGTGGGCCGATCTAGGTAGGTCTAACACTGAACTGTCGCGGCTGGTGCGCCCGCGCTGAGGGCGGTGCAGCACCCGCAATGCGGGCGGCACCGTGCCCGGCATTATGGGGCCAATATTTTTTGGGCACTGGCACTTATATTTTTACAAATTAAGCACTGCCTGCACCGGCTGAGTTCAAGTCTGCAAATGTCTTTACTTTTCGTGGATCATAGGCCTCCAGAGATGCTGAGTTTCTCTGAGGCAGCTTGGGGTCTTTAGGGTGACCACTCTCTATGTTATGCAGTGGGATTTGAAAATGATATGGGCTTGCAGCGGGAACCAGTGCAGTTCGATGAGGGTCTGGCTGATGTGGTCGAATTTGTGGAGTCCTTTGATGAGTTGTGCTGCAGCATGCAGGACAAATCTCAGGGGTGTTGCAGGAAGGCCTTCCAAACCAGGTGGGAAAGGACAAAGGCTTGGACAGCAGTTGTGAAGTTGTTTTCTGAGATGAAGGGCTTGATTTTACGCAGGAGAAAGTTGGTACCAAGCCGTTTGTGTCTTCCTTGTTATGTGCTGTTTGAAGGAGAGGTGCCAGTCAATGTCAAACCCAAGGGAGGAGGCGCAGGTGGCCAGCTGGGGTGTGACGCCCTCGATGCTTAATGTGCATCATTTGAAGGTGGAGCCACCAAAAACCGTGGCTCTTCCCTGTTATGTTTAGGGAGTAGGAAACATGTAATATAAAGAGTTTCGGGTTAAATGACTTACTTTTTGACACATTAAGCAACACTAAGAAAAGTGCTTAATGTGAATAATTTGCAGGTTGGACCACCAAAAACCATGGGACCTTCCTGTTATGTTTTAGGGAGTAGGAAACCTTGTAATATGCAGAGTATATGGGTAAATGGTTTTGTTTTGTCTTGATTTGGCACATCAAGCAACATTAAATGCGCTATGAAAAGTGCTTAACATTCATCATTTGGAGGTTGAGCCACCAAAAGCCATAGAGAAGTTTCCAGTTATGGAAGTAGGATACATGCAATGTGCAGAGTTTCTTATTAAATGCTTTGTTTTAGCACAATTCTGCACATTAAACGCTGCAATAAGAAAAATGGGTAACATGAATATTTTTCCAGTTGAATCACCAAAAACCATGCATTATGTAAAATTAAGTGCTCTAATAAAGAAGCTTACATTGCATAATTTAGAGACCGGCCCACCAAAAACCATGGACATTTCCAGCTATACTTTGCAAGTAGGAAACCTATCATTTGTATAGCTTCAGTGTAAATGATTTATGTTTTGTCTCAAATTGGCACATTAAGTATAACCAAGTGCTCCCATGTACTCGATGCCCCTGGTTCTTACATGGCGTTGAATAAATCCGAAGCAGTCTTCTCTTTATCCCCTTTTTTGGCTATGGCCCGTATCATAGTTGTGTTGAGTAGAGAGACCTCAACCTCGCTGTCTTACGGGATTGCATGCATAGGTTTTCACTGGAGCCAAAAGAGGAGACAAAGGTACAGGAACAAAGATCTCTGTTCAGCAGTGCGTGGGGCATACAAAATCAAGGGGTGCCACTAGGTACTGCCAGCAACAGGGAGTCTGCGGGTCTGGTACAGTGGAACAGGGGCAAGATATGCAGCACAGGCACACCCAGTGTTTTAAGTGGGCTGGTAGATTGAGGGAGGGCTCTTCTTAGGGGGCATGGCCTAAGTACGAGCTAGCCTCTTCCTTTGTTTCTGAGTAAAGAGCTAACGCAATGAAAGCCCGATCGTTCGGGCATGTATTTTTAAGCATACTGTAATCGATCTTAAAAATGTTTCCTATGCACCTTACCTTAGTTTTCCTCACTTTGACACATGCGAAAACAACGGTTGGGCACGGCCATCTTGTGCTAATCTTATCCATTGATGCATCGCCCTAAGCTCAATAGTTTGAGGGTCATGAGAGAATGGTTGGTGCCCTTTTGCGCTCTCCTCGTCCCCATCTATCCCCCCTCTAGTATCCCCCCTCCAGTATTGGGTGGGTGAATGGGAACGGCCAAGGTGCCAAATACCATATACAACTCAAAGGGATCCACCAGACTCCCCTCTGCAAGATCCCGCCCCTGCAATCAACATGGGTTTGTGTCCCTTCAGTAGTGTTTTGACCTGTTTGCGCTCACCTCATGCCCATCCATCCCCCCTCCAGCATCAATGGCAGTTCACACCTATGACCGTGCACCCCAAGGGGGCAGGGTGGGTGGGAACACTCAAGAAGATCATGTTCTGTAATATCCGTTGTCCACATGGCCATGCCAGACCCAGTGTCTCCCGACTCCTCTCTACAATACCCCGTCCCTGCAATCAACATATGTTTTTGTCTGTTGAGCAGTGTTCCAGGACTTTCGTGCTCGCCGCGTCCCCATCCATCCTCCTCCCTAGTATCAATGGCAGTTGGCACCTATGAACACAGTGGTACTGGGCCATAAGTTTGTCTCAGGCAGCAATGAAAATGTGGCAAGCAGTTTGAAGTCGCTATTCATTGTTTTTCAGACACTGTTTGAATACTACCCAAAGGTGAGTATTTTGATGAAAAGGTGATGCAAATTGTACATTTGTAAAAATATATATTCAGCAACAGTGTTCACTACTACTAGCTGCATATTGGAGTAACTCATCAAACTGGCCCCCCCTGGCCCAAAAAAGTTGGCCACCTTCATAAAAAAAGAACCCACATAACCATTTTGCATTTGTGGTTTAACCCTGGCCCTATTGTCCTATAGGCAGCATGAGCAGGCCTATGCCTCTGCACTTGCAAGGGGGCTGGGTGGGTGGGCATGTCAGATGTGAAACTTTGGCAACGAGGCTGAGTGGGTGTCGACGAACATTTCACACATTCACATACACACACATACACACACACTTTTCTAAGCCTTTATAAACACTTTGACATTTACCAGGAGAACATCTCTGAGATCTACAAGGTATATCTTCATCAAGCTACTTGTTCCCCGGCTATTTTTTCCTCTGTTTGCTGAATCTGCTCATTTGTCCGTCCAAGTAAGGGTAGGTCACCTATTTGCTTCTCTATGTTCATCGATCGCAGCTCTGAAAGTTTCTATCAGTTTCCAGTCTAATGTATCCAGTATTCTAATGTTCATTTATCTCAAAGACTTCACCATTATCAAATGTTTGATGTATTTTGAGCTCGGTAAACAGCACATTGCATCACTGTGCATTGCAATAGAATGGAATGTTTCGTGGTCCATGTTTGCAAGCATGTTTTCTTTCGATGCTTGAAAGTTCATTCAATGGACGAGTAACATGTTACGATTTGTGGTATAACCGTCAATTCTGTAAGAAGGTTATCAATGTGTTCATTTGACTAGGTTTCAAAGGTTTTCTTTATTTATTTAAAACAAACTTTACAGACAAAGCTATGTTATAATTCCTTTATTCACATTCATACAGTATTTGTAATAATTATATTTTTTTACACAGATCTTACAGGCTTTTCAAGAATGCCTTAATGTATCGTTATCGGGTGCCCTTCTGTGAGCCATGCCAAATCTCAGGGCACAGTCCTGCATACATTACCGAAGGATATTGATTTAATAAGAAGATGGATTACAAATTGCAGTTTTCTAGTGGACGAGATTGAAAGTAGAGCCCAGGCTGTCTTCTGAGACGTCGGGGCCAATCGATTCCGCCTCTGCAGCCTACACTTTACCGACGATATGTACGAACAATCAAAGTACACAAAAAGCATTGACCCAGAATTCTTTGGAAATTGCCTTCAAGTGTAATTCCGACTCAATTACGGCACACGCTGGCTCAGGTGAGTAGTGGACGATGAATTTGTTATGTTTGTTGGTATGTAGGACAATGGTCTACATAAATAAGTATTCTCTAAGATCTCTCGATTTATTTACAGTAGTCTATTGAAAAGGTAACTTCATTAACCGTTTAGAGTTTTTGGTGTTTATTTCCATCAAAGTTGTATTACTCAAGTTTCCATAGTTACCAGATTCACCAGAATTTTAAAATGTTTCACTTTAGTATAATTTATCTATCCCCACTTTCTGGAGCCTCTAATAAATCAGTGAAATGTGACCCTCAGTGCCCTTTAAAGGTTGCATAATGTTTTTGAAATGTGTTGGTTGACATGTCCTTCTTTATGTAGAGCACACTGATGGAAGCACAGACCCTCCCCAGTGGCAAAACCACAGACACGTCTAGTATCCCAATGGTGAGCCCTACCGACTTGCACAAAGTGATATTTTAGAGGGTTGGATGTGGGCAGATTTCTAATACTAATTTACCTTTTCCATGGTACTATTTTCTGACAATGTACTGAAAATGAAGGAGCAAGATTCTGCATCAATTACTTTTCCAGAGTCAACATCAACCTCACTCGCCTATCAAGTAATTATATTGTACTAGTCCTTTATATGCGAATGAACTATGTGCATGTGTTATGCTTGGAATTTCAACATATTGAAAATGATTATCTATGGTATTGGTTATTTACACAAAGTGGCATGTTTGGGTGTCTCTATGTACCATCATCTGCATCTCATTTGTTCAGTTTAATTTTGCTTTTTCATCCATATTAAAACAAGTTCTATGTTATAGGGGGATGCTGGAACTTCGACTACAATCACTTCCCTCTTTGCAACAGGTCCAGAGTATGAGGTATCCGTACTTACAGTTCCCTTACTAGAATGAAAGTAAATTCTACAAAGGATACACTCTGAGACTGAAATGCATGTAACCTTGCACTGTATCAAAGTTTTCTGATTTTGGTTGTAACGTTACACTTCCTCCCTAATGCAGAATAGATTATAAAGAACCATTACAAAGCAAACTACTTTTCAAGGTGACATTATAATCACTGTGTTTTGCAGGGTGATCTCAGATCAAGTCCATGTGTCATCTCGGAAGGTTATCAGGTGAAATCTGAAATGTATATTATGACCAGATCACATACTGTTTTCGTGGGTATGTTCATACGAATTTTCTATTTGTGTTGCAACAAAAAACCTTATAGTATATGGTTCATAATAATTTTAAACTACTTTGTGTGGAAGTGCTCTGTGTGATGAAAGATTTTAATTTTCAGTACGATTGTCATTTTATTTTTTTATGATTATTCTATTCAAGGAATGTACTCAAGATGTGGAATTAGAAGAGGCACATGGACCATGGACCATATGAAATGCCACATTATATATCATATCATATATTATATCAGAGGTATACATAACCATTAGGAATACATTTTTATAATGTAATGTTTTGAAGTCCCTGAAGTTGGTTCAGTTTGTAGATATGTACATATGTTTGTTTGAGTGGAAATGAAATTTGCTTAATGTAAACCATATAAAACGCTCTTTTTTTTGCTTGATGTTGTGGTCAGCAAATAGAATGCCATGGTTTCGAAGCAAATTAACAAAACAAGAGTAAAGAACGAACCAGTTTGTTTTGGAGAAGTTTTTAAGCAGATGTTTTAGTCATATCATGTTTTTAGTTTGAAAATTGTATCTTCTGTATTTGTGCTATACATTGAGCATGTTTTGCTATAAATCAGTTAGAGGCCCAGAAGGAAGAGGAGTATAAAAACTCAGACAACAACTGAAACCAAAGATGTTGCTTGCCAAACGGATTTGACATTGGAGCAACTACTCTTTGAGGCACAGTGTTATCCAGTCAATATTGAGAGTCATGATGCATATGTCCAGTGGATGGGAAATTAATGGATTCTCACGTGCGAACCGTACAAAGTTACCATGGACCATTGCTACTTTGTGCAAACTCGTCCTGATGAAACTGAGGACAATGAAGATGCATTGCAATTGCTCGCAGACCCTTTGAAACAATCTGCAGCCTCTCAAAATGTTCCACTCAACAAACACTCAGTGTTACCTGTTTCTTCGATTCATGCAGAAATATCAAAGCCTGAACTAACAGAGGCTGAAGCTTCAACACAATTGACTGAGGAATGTGCTTAAGATCTCGTTTTCAGTTTGCCTAGTTTGGGGGAATTGTTCACCACTGTTGAGCCGCAAAACACAGTACTGCAGGACGATTGGCTATTAAAGGAACAAAAATACTTTTTATTTCGGCAGCTGCCTGCTAGAGATTGTACAAACGCTGAAATGTGATCATAGATTAAGAGGGAACATATGCGCGAGCGATTGGTGAATGTGTCTCGTGTATTAAAAGGCGCCAACCTGAAAATCCAGACCAGCTGTGTCCACCTCAATAATACATTTTCATGGTCTGCTCAACCGATGCTCGGCAAAGTGCCTGCTGGAAATGTACTTTGTTCTGCAGCTTTACTGTTCAGCTGATCGACTTTCAGTAAGATATCCAGTTTCTGTCACTTTGTGGGACTTTAGTTTCTTGCTAAAGCCCAGTACTTCAAATTTCAGAGGGAATTCTTATTTCCCGCTATTGGTCCTGCCTGGAAACTCAAACAGATGCCAATGGACAGTACATTCTCTGGCAAACGTTTCAGTCTAGCTGGCGATGGACAGTGTGACAGTCTAGGATTTTCTGCTAAGTACTGCACATACCACATTCAAGATATATAAAGTAAAATAATTGCGAGTTCGGTCATCGTGCAGGTGTCTGAATGTACATCGTCTGTGGCCATGTAGAAACATGGCTTCATTAAATCCATTGAACATCTGGAATCCCCGGGAATGCAAATAGACCTGATAGCCACTGACAAGCATGTTTCAATAGCCAAGACCATGCGAGAGCAGTTTCCACACATTCGGCATCAATTTGATGTATGGCACATTGCCAAATCAATCAATAGAAAAATGACAGCTGCTGGTAATAAAGGGGTTCGGAAAACCTTTTTAAAGTGGTCTCAGACTATCAGCAACCATCTTTGGTGGAGCTCCAAAACTTGTGATGGATTTTTTGAAATTCTATTTGAAAAATGGCGTTTATTGATGCACCATTGTTCCAACGTACACTCATGGACAAAATACCAACATTTCCATGAATGCGCACATGGACCTTTATCAAAGGAGCAGGAATGCAAGAAGTGGTTGGTGCTATGTTCCCCTCAACACAAAGCACCTGAGAAGATTGTGTACGATAAAACTCTTTCAAGAGACCTGAAGGGACTCACCAAATTCTGTCATACTGGAGATTTGGAGATATTCCATAATATGTGCTTAAAGTACAGGCCCAAAAGTTTGCATTTCGACATAGATGGTATGAAGGCTAGAACAAGACAAGCTGAACTTGCGCACAACAAGAACGTTTGGAGGGAACAAGCGAAAACTGCAGGAACATTCGGGATGCTTCATTACCTCATGGCCTTTCCAAAACGAAGCGAACAATGGGTGGCCAAGCCAATATACCAGGAAATGGATTTGGAATTTGTAAAAGATCTGACATTGACTGTGTTGACCATGCATACTCATGGAATGGATCCTGCTTTTGTTCCCAGGACACATACAATGCTACAAAACATTGCAAACGAGCATTGTCCTCCAAAATCGGAACTTGTTGAAAGGTTGACTTCCAGATTTAAATGATTTGTAGCAGTCTTCAAAATCTGCTCACAATAACATTTTAGATATGTTCCCCAATGTTTGGACATTGTACAGAAATGATCTAATGCTATTACAATTGCAATTTCAATGCTAGATAATGTATTACAAAGTATTTATTTACGCCAATATAATTGGGTTTATGATGCATTATTGTATATCTTTTACCTTTCCTTCTTTTATATTGCTTATCCACTGTCTAGAAGACATGTGTCTGGGTTTGCTATTGGTGCTATTGTTCGGAAGTGAATTGCTTTGTCACTTCGGTGCTGGACTGCACATTTGGGTGGGAGAAAGACCGATATGCAAATGGATATTTCCCATCTGTGAAAGATTAACTGAGGCTTGATGTCAGTCAAACCTCCTGCTAGACCCAACCCCATGCACACATGCAATCCATGGCACTTGCACTGATGCCCTTTTTTAGGTAAGATTTTCATAGAAATGATAAATCCTCCTGACCTGTGTCAACCCCAGGACATTTAGCTTTACTGGTGGATTATTTTTTCTTACGCCTCTGTATGTAAGTGGGAACCTTTTTCCACACTCATACAATATTTTCCTCTTTTTATGGGTGTGATTTTTTTTTTGGGCTCTACTTAGTGTCTTTTAAAATGTATCCTCTTTGACATCTTTTTGGCAAAAAGTTCCTGTTGCTACTGGGTTGCCCTAGGCGCTCCATTTTTAACTTTCTCTTGTTAACCTTGAGAGAACTACAGTTCCTATGGGTAGAAAGGATCTTTTTTTTTATCCCTTTTACATGTTATCAAGTGAGACCAGCACCCCCCACCTTATGTGAGTGCTGTGAAGATACTGAGTATCCCCTTTTTCATTTTAAATAAATGTAACATTTATGTTACAAGGACAAACTTACAATTAATGGCTGGTGGCATGTGAAAGGCTTACCTTGACTTCATTAGAGGATTCAAACTGTCTTCACATTATAAGAACATATGTTCTAACCTTTCTGCAAAGTATATAAAAGGTTAGTTTAATTACCTTAGAAATGTTGTGCCATTCTGGAAAATAGATATACGGTAATTTTACTTACCTGTGAATTGGTTGTGCCTCTTCCACACAAGTAATGCTATTGTTTTCACTTTATTATTCCTGTTAGGATAATTCTATAAGGGTCCTCCAACTGGGTTTCGCTTCCCCTGACTTGCTGTTAGCCTGTCCAGAATACGTCTGCCTTAGGATTTACCTACCTAGAATAACTTTAGGTCATTCATAAAGTGTAACACTTGGTTTTGCTTTCCCTGGTCTGTTTTAGACAGACACAAAAACTGTTTTAGGTTACACCTGCCTTAAAGTTGCTTATATCTCCTGTAAAAAGTGTATAGGTTTTACCTACCTTGATTGTAACTGTGTTATCCTAAAATAAGTTAGTTATTGCTCCCCTTAGTCTGGGAACTGAAAAGCAACTGTAATTGAATATTAAACCCCAAGGTCCAACTCCCCTAGAATAACTGTTATCCTGAATCAGAGTTATAGGTTTATACTGTACCTAGTATCTGTGGTTCACTAGATCAGAAAAGTATATTGTCCAGTTAATATTACTATGTGATTTCCTGCTGAGCGTTATGGTACA
This sequence comes from Ambystoma mexicanum, assembly GCF_040938575.1. Lineage (NCBI taxonomy): Eukaryota > Metazoa > Chordata > Amphibia > Caudata > Ambystomatidae > Ambystoma > Ambystoma mexicanum. Next base: position 94,345,515 of record NC_090922.1, read on the forward strand.
TCTGATAGGGTCTACTACCCTGGTATTACTGAAAGTAATCTAAAAGTAACTATTGGTTTTGACTTCCCTAGAACGCCTGTTAGGTGTTCCAAATAATGTTATATGCTTTGGTCTGTGTACCTTCAAGTATAGTATTGTGTTTTTATAAATGTGGTCATCTATGATGTGATAGTACTTATTTCCCCCAGGATTTATCAGGGCCTACTCGTATTTAAATAAACCATTTATTTTTACAATACCTAGTGCTTCAGTGTTTATTTGGACCGTTTGTATTAAAAGTTTAATTTCTTTTGATTCTACAGCCCTCTCTCCCTCCTAAAATAAGCCTGGCTGCAATGTGTACGCTACCCTGAACTCAGGTGGTACAGCCTCATACTAAGAGTGGAGTTTTGGACTGCCTCAGTTGAATGGTTTCACTAAGCCCTTAGTAAAACTGTCCTAACAGCCACCCCTTAGCAGACGCAATAAGTTGTTCCAGTAAGGTATATGTTTTTTATATGGATGAAGTGGAGGTGCGCCGTGTTGACAATAAGTTTGATGAAAGGGGTAAAAAGGATGAAATCGCAGACCTACAATCTATCCCATGGCTCCAGTTGGATACATGGATCAAGCCCTTTCATCACTTGATGGTTTCACATCAGCACAACTGATACCTTTTCGGCACGAATATCCCATACATTTATACGTTGGCTGGGTTTGCCTGCGTTCCTCAGCTATTCTTACCTTTTGAAAACTGTTCTGCTGCCAAGAGCACATCCTACTGGAATAGTGGGAGCCAATTCTTCATTGACTCAGGCCCCTTCCTTACTTTCTACAGCCTTCCCAACAAGACCCGATTTTTGCTTCACCGGCGCGATTGTGCGCTTTGATGCTCTACTGCACTGTTGACCCCAAGGCTACCCACTTCTTAGGGCTGTACTAGAAAGTTAGGGAACAAGTCCGAAAAATTGTCTAAAGCTCCTAGTATGTTAACCAACCCTTCTCTTTACAGGTTGTGCTGTGTTTTCCTAATTTATCGCATTAGAAAACGTATTGTATACATGCTGTATAGTAGAGTATTGTGTGTGGTAACTCTTTTTGCATGACAAAATTGTACTTGTATCTATTGGTCCTGTCGACAATAAATGTATAGATATCTTTCATATACACTTGTCTAAGAGTAACATGTGGTTCGTTGCTATGTGTGCTCATTGTGGGCTTCCAATCACTGACACCCCCCCTGAGGCTTAGTCTTGACCGCCTGCCAAGCTACCTAGATTGGTCTGGCTTGTCCAGAAAGTTCCCCTGGTACACTAAACTGAGGGTGGCCTCCTAAACTTCGGCCCATCATGTACGAGTTTATAAATCCATCTTAACACCCTCCTCCAGCACTTGAACACCGAGAGGCCCTTCCTTCCATCCCCGATGCACTAGCACAGCCGAGTGGCACAAGACCTAGTCGGAGCATGAATGTAGCTTATCTAGTATGAGTACGCAATGTCACCTGTCTCACATGATGGTAGAGAGGGCTGCCTCAGGTGCGCAAAGGAGTATGAAGTGACATGCATGAATTATAGTAAGCACAATGCAATTGAAGGCCGTCCCCTGTTATGCTCACGACAGAATGAATACAACCCTCTAGGGAAAGTAACCGAGGCATAGCTTGCAAGAATAACAATGTTTAACTGTACAGAATATAAAAAATATCAGCAACAGACTCTGCTGCTTGAAAACGTTCTGACTCCAGAATGAATGTTGTTGCCTTTTGAGAGGCCACAGCATCAGTAATGACATCACATATAGGGTCAAAACCCGCACAGTTGATTGGTAAGACAGTATACATGATCCTGCTCCATCGGGGATGCCAGGCTACAATTAGTTTGCTTTTCAGCCATCTGTCGATTCCCACGTGGGTCAGCTGGGCTCATGTCTCCATGGAGTGAAGGTTAGGTTTCTCATATGTTACTTTGTGAAAACAACGATAATATGCTAAGCCTACTACTACATCACTATGGCATGCACTTGGGATGCTCGGTGGCTGGTGCCGGGGGGGAGGGAGGAAGAGTTACAGTCACACTGACCCACACATTCTGCGCTTTGTGCCATGAAACAGTGCTGGACGAGGGAGAGGTGGGGTTTCAATTGAAGTTTTTTTACTGAGATGATATATCACGGGAGGTAGCAGGAACACATACCTTTCTGGATTGTTCTTCCGTTCCTATGGCGAAACATATTTTACATAGCTGTTTGTAACTGTCATTGGTTTTCTGAACCACTTGGCCAAAGAAGCGTCTTGTCCATTTTCTTTTTGTTTATGTGGCATTCTTTCACAAAATCGAAACCTACCCGTCTCTGGCTGCAGTCACTAAAACAGGATGCTATTGTTATTTGGCCTTGAGCGAAAGTCAGCAACTGTTCAAAGGACACAATGGGCCTCATTACGATTCCGGCGGTAACCTTCCGGTTTTTCCGGCTCGGTTAACGCTGGACTCGTATTACCATTCCACCTCCTTGATTCCCGGAATTACCAGGGCATTACAACCCCGGTGACCCGGGAATTCCGGAGGTCGGAATTCGGTAAATCCCCTTTCCCATTGAGTCCCATAGGATTCAATGGGAATGGGGACCATGGAAACACCGGCATCATCTTGTGATGTTGCCTGTGTTTCCATGTCCGCCTGCAGGTCAGGCAGTGTTAAACCCGCCAGGTCAGACCTGGCGGGAATGACACCTCTGCCTGCAGGACTCGAGATCACCTGGTATGGAAACAACGGTGGCGGCGGGTTTAACGCCACTGTTATTTTCATACCGGGTGACTCGTAATGAAGCCCAATGTGTCGAATACCCACAACAAATGATAACATTTAATATATTGAAAGTGGACATACGAAAGTTTTGTTTCCATTTCTGCGATCTGTTGTTCGGAGCGGTTAGTCAACGTGAGATCGAGAGAATCGAACTTCCTGAAATTATGTAAGCTCAACAATACATAAAACTTGTGCGATTAAAAACGAAATGTGTACTGTATGTATAATGACTAATTCATCGACGTGCAAAAGTGCGTTTTGACTAAAAGAATTGACACTGTACGTTATGTTGAATGATATTTATACTGTGCACTATAAAAAACCGAGAGCGTAACTTGCGGCTAATCTATCTAGTAATGATTGTAATTTGTGTATAGTTTAAAGAGGAGTGAATAGAGGTATGATTTTTCGGGATGTATTGATTACTGGCCTTGCACACCAATATATTTGGTGCTGAGTTATGGGTTGTTAGATGGAACATATTGTGATGATTATTCCTCGAATACCTGCAACCACAACCTCTATACAGGCTAATGATATCTAAACCGCTTTGTCCCGTGGGATATACTGGTGTGCTGTCACCATTCCATCCTTGTGCACCATAAAGTGGGGGTTGCGTGGAGGGGCGGGGGCTGAACTTTTTCCATGGGCACTTGGTTCTCTTTTCGATCACTAATGTTAACAAGTTCATTACAATGCCATCTGTCTGTGGTTCAACATAAAACATTACTATCGCTGTCCTTATTTTCTGGTAGGGCCCGCTGTGTGAATCGGGTGCATCTGCTTCTCCATCCCGTTCGGAGCTAGACCTACTTCACAGCGCTAAACTTTCGTGCACACCGTGGTCTCAAATACTCCCCCATGTTGTCATGTGTGTGTTCATTCTGTGAGGTTGGTGTTTATGATTAGGTTTCATCTGGTTCTGAATTATACATTGTTAGATTCGATTACAGAACGGCTACTAAAATATATTATTTTATTCTGTTTTCTACACACAGGTATATTGTACTGTTCTGCGTATGCCATAGTTTTCAGCTACTGTCGGATGGATTCTTCAATCAACATAGGCAGATAATCAGTAATGGCGCATATTGTATAATCGTTATGTGGGATGACCGACATCTGATCTGCCCTTTGGTGGTACCAGCTATAAGGCTCAACCTGTCAGCTGTTATGATATAAATACATGCTGAAGTGAAAGTGTTGCGCTTGAAAGGGCAAAGAATCCATATCTTCTCACTAATGGAACACCATGTGCGTCATTACCAAGTTTTGCTGGTGCAACATAAGGACACACAAGAATTGGAGTACAGGGATTGATTGATTGATCGCTGATCACAATCTGCATATAATGAGGACGTTTATAAAGAACATTCGAAGCATGCAAAGTTCGCTAGCTATAACTTGTAGTGAAAAAAGATATTGGGCCTCATTACAAGCATGGCGGTCCGGGAACTACGGTACCGGTATGCATGCCAGTACCGTAGTTCCTGGACCGCCATACTACATGCTCTGCTTGCGGGTGCCGTTTCACCCGCCAGGTTTTTGCTGGAGCAGAGCACGTCGGATGCACCGGCACAACTCTGTATGTGCCGGTGCATCCGACCTCCCCATCCCCATTCAGCCCTATGGGGCAGAATGGTTATTGGGAGGCCCTTGATTCCGGCACCCGCAAATGGGCAATTACCGGGTCCACCAAGGTCTGCATGGCCCGGTTCTTGCCCATTCGCAGGTGCTGGAAAAAATGCAACTCCGGCAGCAGCCGTGCCCTTAATAATTGCCAGAGTTGTAATGAGGCCCATTGTTCATTTCGTGGACATAATCGTTTCTTGTGAGCGTTCTTTGCAAAATAAAATCACTTGTTACATTGCAGACTATTGATCTTTTCTTAAAAATAAATATTTTGCTCTCCTATTTTGGACAAGAAAGAAAAGTTGCACGCTGTGAGAGGATGTGTGTGTTTATCTCCCTGGTTCTGCGTTACGTAACATTATGGCATAGGTGATGATGAGGCACGTTTGAATATGCTGGCCATGAACGTCATGAAAATAGGTGGAGCACATCGTTTTGACTAGTGATATCAGTTTGTGGGGCGAGCGATCCGTATTCTTGCCGCAAGGGCACTTGAACTGATGGCAATGCATCAACGGATAAGATTAGCACAAGATGGCCGCGCCCAACCCGGTGTTTTCGCATGTGTAAAAGTGAGGAAAGGTAAGGTAAGATGCATAACAAACATTTTTAAGATCGATTACAGCATGCTTAAAAATACATGCACGAACGCTCGGGACTATTCCATTTTTGAGCGAACTAGTCATTTAACTTTACAAAAGCAAAAAAAAGTACAATGAAATCAGAGTTGGATGGGAAAAGAGTTTACAGCTTGGTAACTAAGATGGAGCAGTACTTGTTAGCTATCAATGCTATTTCTCCCTCGGCCATCAAAGGCAGTTGATTAGCTACATACTGCATTGACTATGACAACTGTCAGCTTATTTTAAAGCTGTAGGTTCTGTAATAAAAGTACGAATCCCAAAAGGCGTTGGCGCAGGTGGTATTCAAGCCCAGTTCTCATGACTGGTCATTCAAGGTCCATGTCATATTCACTTGCCAATCCAAGGGCGTGAGAGTGAACCATGCAGATCAGCTTTAATACTTTTACGTCAAAAAGCGGCCAGCCCCAGACGTAAGCTCATTAAGAGAGACGGGCAGTTACTTTCTCGTTAGGCATATCAGTGACAGGAGGAAAAGAGTAAATCACGCAGCCATCTACTCAAGCAGAGGTCACTCAAGGAGACAAGGGATCTGGCTTGCTTCAGGATCCATTTATGTATAGCATGTAGGCATTCGTAGAAGCAGAAAACTATTAACTGCAGTTCTGATATCACCACAAGATGTCAGCATCGTTTCACAAAAGGATGGAATGTCTTGCTTGAAGCTGGCGTGTAGCGCAGAACTGAACAAGAATTCGAAGGACGTTTTTGAGAATGGAACTAGCAAGTCAGGTTTTCTGCATATTGGCTAATAGTTACATCTACACACCAACTGGCTGATAAACCTAGGTCTTCTGTGCATTTGTCTTAACCACCAACACTTTACAAGATACAAAACCAAGGTCAAAAAGGAAATTGGGAAACAATGAGTAATATGACTTCAACAAAAACATGGCAGCAGTAATGCACTCAACGGTTCTGAGTCTTTACATTCCCAGAAAAAACATCGTTGGGACCAAAGATATTTTGATCTCCTACTTATCAATCTCGACATATTCTAGGAATGGTATAGTTCTATAAATAAACTCCAATCCTAGAATCTGTGGCGGAAGTGCTGCTTCGTGGGAGAAAAGAAGTATAGTTTCCTCAACGCTGTTCTTTCCTTTTGATATATTGACTGGATACTGTACCCAAGGCAGGGTACAGGGGGTGGTTTGCTCCTCTCACAGGGCTCCACAGGGCAGAAAACCAGGACATCTCCGAGCTGCCTGGGGCTTTTACCTTAGTTTCTGCCTTGTCAGGAAGGCCCCAAGGATGTTAATGTTAAAGGATATTTGTACTGCGCACTGTCTCCACCGGAGTGGTCCCCTGGTGCTCTGGCGGCTCTGAAACGGGAAGGGGGCGTGGGGTGTGTTAGTGGGAATATGTGGGAAAAGTGCAAGAGAGCAGGGATGTGCCGTTGTCAGCCTCAACACAGTTAACACCGTTCGCTGGGTTTGGGGTGTTTTGTGTTGTGCAAGTCTGTGTGGTTTGTTTTGTTGTGGTGCAGTGAAGTTTGTGCGGTTTGTTGTGCTATAGGGTTGTGGTTGTGTTTGGTTAGAGTTTGAGAGGTGTATGCAGAGGGGTGAAGTTGTTAGTGGGTTGGTTATCGGAATCGCTGTCTGGAAGCGATATGCTAAATGTCCACGTTCTTTCTAGGTGTGGTGCGTGAACATCTCTACATTTCTGTCTAGATCCGGCATCCGGCCATATTCACAATCTCTTCCATATATGAGGCCCGCCAGTATCACAACTGTGTCTAAATTCGGCCCTTGCCCACCTTTGAAGCCTGTCTGTGTGTGAGGCGAGCAAGTGTTATTCCCAATGCACTCCAGACGCGGCATCGGCTGGCAGCCAATACTCTATCCAGATGTGGCGATGGTCGGCATTCACAATCCTATCCAGCTGCTCACGCAGCTCACGCAGGCAACCGCTCACACCGCAACCCGGCGTGGCACATGTCAACACCCACAACTAAGGATGGAGAAAGTTTCCGGGCTGCTCGTTCTCTGCTCTCCCAGGTGGCAAAGCTTTCACACGTCTTTGTTTATACAATGCCCTGCTAACGGTCTGCAGTTTGATTTAATGGCTGCAGTTACCCCTTTCAGGTCTTTGTTGAAGGGCCCTTTTCACCTTCACTGCTCTCGCCAACAGGGACAAAATGCCTCTCAATTCTTCTCTCAAAAAATGTCGTTGGTTAGCAGCACAATTTTAAGGCATGAGTGTTTAATCAATTAATACTGATGGCACATTTCCAAATGAAAGACCCACCACACCCCTCCAGTTACCTACCAAATCTATTTGCTACCAAGAATAATTTATATCCATGAGGCAAAATAAGGGTTGTCTTTCGTGTGGATAGTCCAATGTTCTTAACATCAAGCTGAACGTTTTTGACAGACAATCTCTATACTCGGGTGACCTCTGCATCATTTCTTTTAGTGTGTGTATTAAAGTGCAAAAAGGTACAGCAGGGTAAAAGAGGATTTGTCTAGTATTATCTTGCTTTCTGGGACTTGTAGTTTTCCACTCAGGATGCACAAATAAAGCCAGCATTGTATTATTGTTCTTTAACATGTGTCTCTGAGGACTTACATATTGTTAGATTGCCTTACTGTGTGATGTGTGTGTATTTTGCAACCACTAACTACAAGACAGTTTTATTGTAGTCCATGAAAGCCAAAACCTAAATATTGGTAGCAAGTAAAATCCTATCTTTACTCCTTAACCAAAGTGTATAACCCAGGGCAAACCATTTAACATCAATTTTAACTGCAAACATGGGAGTCCTTAGAAGTGATTAAGTTCACATTACTCAGGATCCCAAAACTCCCCTACAATGGGACAGATTGAATAATTTTTGGGACAAAACGCCCCTGCTGGTTTGTCAGCGAACCACGAGGTCGTCACCTAGAATTGTGTTATTCTTGCACCGGCTCCCCTTCTGTCCCATAACACTTGATTTGATGGGCAGAAACTTGGCCTCACAAGCCAGTCAGTGCACCAGAAATTCTAGTATAGCAGACATGCTGCAGCGGAAGCAATGACAATGGCCTCCTATTGCTGCCAATGGCCAGAGTACCGCCCCGCGAGAGAATGAGTGACACTCTTTGATATGCCACGTCATGTTATGCGATCTTGCATCACACGCAGCATGCTTTTTAAACAGATTCCTCGAGCTTCATGATCTGAAAGAGGTGGGCTACAGGGATCAGCGTAAACGCCAGGGGAGCAGGGCACATTTGCTTTTTTTGCCAAGTTGATCCATGCAGATCTGAACACACAGGACTTTGGTGTCTAAGTTTAAGCACCAAGGAGCAGTGGTTATTTTACACTTTAGTCGGCTAATGTAGATGGTTTGTGTGGTTGTCTGTGGTCTCAGTGCGAGCAGTGAGTGTGGAGAGTTGTGCTGTTCTATCTGTGCTGGCTTAGTATGGTGTATAGGAAATGTTTGTGTATATGCGTGACTTCGGGTGGTGTACGTTCCATTGTGCAACGTTTGTTGTCTGGTGTGGAAGTTGTGTGGCAAGTTTCATTATATGGCTCTGAAGTATGTGCTTTCCACCAACACACAACTAAGAAATCCTTGAGCAGATGTTGCAACACATTAATAGAAAATCAGATGGAGTATATATATGGGTCTGATTGTGGTTTAGTAACCAGTGAATCCCTTGCCAAGTAACGTGCTTTAAGTTTTTACATGAAAGGTATGGCTGCTTCCTCTAGTTCTTTAAACACTTGTATTAAGTTTGTGTTCACAGTCAGCCATAAAACTGGGCCAATCAAATGTATTTATTACGATGAGGAAAGTTCTTTGTAAAAAGGAATTTAAAAGTGGATTATGATGGTATAGAAGATATTAAAACGGTAATTAGATGCATTAAAACAAAGGTTGCATCTATGGATCATAAACAGAATTATGAACATTTGGTAGGTAAGACTAATGTTATGGAATATGTGTTGTACTTTACTGCCCTGGAAGAGTGTGCTAGGTATGGGATTGATTAATTTTTTCCAGCAAACACCATCATAGTTATGGTGAGTTTAAAAAGTATTGAAAAACATCTTCCACCTGAAAGTAGAATAAGCCATTTGAGGCATGTTGCACATTGCACAGCGCGCCACCCAGTATCCATCACAGGAATTTCACATCTAGTGCCGAGCCACATAAGTAAAGCATTGTGGGTGTGCAAATTAGCCCTTCACTGGCTCCCTGTGGCAGCAAGGTTCAAATTCAAGACCCTTACGATTGTTCACAAGGACCTCTGGGGCCTGGGACTTACCCACCTGCAGCACTGTCTACCTAAATACTGTCTCTCATGAGCCCTCCGCTCCTCTTCCTCCAACCTTCTGCGAGTGAGTCGCTTCTCCAAGCAGAGATTTGGAGAGAGATGCTTATCCTCAGCAAGCACCTCCCTCTTGAATAGCCTCTCGCTACCATCCGGCTTGAGCCAGATCTCCTTAAATTCTGGAAACTCCTCAAGACTTTCCTCTTCTCCTCTTCCTTCTCTCGCCCTCTACCCTGCTAATATAGTTATCGCAGCTTTTTCCCTCTCTGCCTCCTCTGTACAGCATGCTGACTGGCCACTGGGTGTACCTCAGAGTCTCACTGGTCCCCGGTACCCCTGCCAGTCCTCCCCCCTTGCACTTGCCTCAGCGCCCTGCACCTTACCCCACTCAATGCCCTTGAGAAATTAACCAAAGGGAGTGGCTCGCTCTGCACTTACCCCAGTCTCTACCGACTGGGTGCACTTGATCCTCCCCCTTCCTGTGCTCCGTGCACTTGCTCAATCGGTATGCACCGCGCCGAAGATTGCATGCTTGTCTTCCTTATCTTCACCCCTTAATTGTACTGTCTAAACGGCAGAATCGCTGTCAGGCCTATTTGCTGTTCCCCAATCTGTTAAATGTACTTTTAACGCACTTACTCTGCCTGTGCAGACTATCATCGTCTCCGAATTTCAAGGGCTCTGAGCAACTGTTTGTTTTTTCCCAATGTTCCCACCCTCCTTGAACGCTTTGAAAAACTTGCCAGTGTATAGACGCTATATAAATAAACAATACCATACCTGCCTATCGTGGCTACAGCAAAGGCAGCAGAAAGGTCCAAACCAACCACAAATAAAGGGCAGAGATCATCTTTAAGAAGCCATCACTGGCCCCTTTCTTGTCCACAAATTATTGCCCCCATTTCTAACCTTCCCAGAATTGGTAAAATCATGTAGAAACTTGCCATCGGTCAGATCCAAAACTGGCTGGAAAAAAGCCAAAGCCTGTACACCCATCAATCAGGCTTCCGATCATCATATAGCATGGAGATAGTCCACCTGAGCTTTCGGGGGTAGTTAACTGACAAACTTGACTCTGGCCAGTGAGTCATCCTCCTAAATATTTTGGCACCCTTCGATACAATCAATCACGCAACCTTTCTCAGGCATTTCTGGGACTTGTTCAAGATAATCTGCACAGCATTCGCATGGCAATAATTCTTCCTTTCTGGAAAATAACAAAAAGTCAAACGTGGACCTTTTCTAATGCACGATAAAACCCAGACTGCGGAGTGCTTCAAGGCTCACCCCCCAACCCCATCCTCGTCAATACTTTCCAGTAGTTCGTGTTATCAGATCCTTCAGTATGTACATGACGTTCAACCGGTGGCAGGAGCTAAAAACCCAACAGATCATGCTACCACTGCCTCAAAGCCATCAACGTTTGAATAAAATTCAACAAACATACCATAAATTGAGATGAATCAAACATCTTAATGTTTGACCATCAATGCCCCTCGCCCTCGATTGGCTTTCTCAACTATGACCAATGTCACTCCCCTCCAAATCAGTTCACAATCTGTGATTCAACTTTGTTGACATAATATCCATGCATGCCCCGATCAACCATATAATTGTCTTGCATCCTCCAGCTTAAATTAGCCTGAAACATTACACCTTACACATCTCCTCTGTTCACAGAGCTTGGCTTCTCAGATCCGTAATCCTATCGAGGATCGACTATGAAAACTCCCTCTACTCTTAGGTGCTCAATACTCCCCAGTGACACTTCAAACCATCCAGAACCAAGCTCTGAGACTAATCTTCATTCTTTACCCAAACAATGATGCCTCACCTGCTCTCGTCCAACTCCACCATCTCCCCTTCACCTCTCTAAGGAAGGCATGGCATCAAAGTAAGACAGACACAAGTGATCCCAGTTCAAGGGTGTTTATTGAAGTTTATCAAGGGTGTGATAAATGCCTATCTAAACCTAAGTCTAAAAATGGGAGCAAGCTACGACCATCAAATAATAATAGCACAGTCAAAATAAAAGTACCAATACTCAAAAACCTATTGCCAATCCTTCCCGCTAGTTTACAAATAGTGTGGGGGAATGTTCATGAAAAAGATAGAAGTGTTCACAAAATGATAAGTCAGGATGTTCACACCGTTGGCCTCCCTTCCCCACGTTTCAGCACGGGACAAGGCGGTTCACTCGAGCATAGCACACTCTTGGGCTTCTTCAGCACAAGGACACCGTTCTATTACGAGCATCAGGGCCTTCTAAGCACAAGTCTCTTAAGTTATCAAAAGTCTCTTGATCCAGAGGGCCTGATGTATCAAACAAATGAAAAAGTTCCTTTCCAAGTATTCAAGTAGGGTGATTCATTCTTCACCCTGGATCCCCTCAGCCGGGCTCGGACCCCTTTTATACCACAATCTTTTTTCGGGTGAATCACGGTTCACCCCGGATCCCACCTGGATCCCACTCAGTCAGGCTCAGATCCTTTAAACACAATTAGTCTCCCTCAATCAGGCTTGGACCAATTACAGTTCGTATATCTTTTCTCAGGTGACTCAGAGTTGACCCCGGATCGTCCCTAGCTGGGCTCAGATCCCCTTTTCCACAATTAGTCTCCCTCAGCCGGACTCGGACCAATTACAGTTTGTATTAGCTAGCTAAGACTTTCGAATGTACACAGGGTTTGGCTTAACCCGTTGCAGGACCACTTCAATTTCACAGTTCACAATTTTACACTCTGTTGGATACCTAACAGAGACCTTTGAATGAGCACCCACGTGTCGCTCATCACATACCTCTTACACTTGGTTCTTTGCAGATCCATCTGCTATCAGTCTCCCCGACTCCCTGGCTGTGCTGGCTACTGGAGTGGCTTCTGTTGTAGGAGCCAAGGACAGTACCACAGTGGCAATCGCGCCTCGGCTATCGATGCGGGAGAGCCCCGGCTACCTTTGACACACAATTCACCTTTCTTCAGCTTTAATTGCCGGTCTTATGTTTCTTATTCTTGAGGGCTCGTGGAAGTAGTGGTTTCTTTCCTTTGAAAAGGCCACGGGCAATTCCCTCCTTGCAACCATTTCTGGTCTTGCCGCCTTTCACCTCTTATTAAACTGCCATCTCGGAATTGCTGCTTCCTCCTGTGTTTTGCCTTGCTCAGAGTGTGCTTTTGTGCTCTGCATTGTATTCGTGAGGGGAAGCATGCATAATTATCAGTAATTGCCTGACTCTGCCTGACCCTTGTGCCGGGACATATCATGTATACAGTTCTGGTGTGTTGTTGCTCACGTTGAATTGTCCATGAGAAAATGTTCCTTTTGGAAAGGGGGGGGGGGTTGAATTCCTAGATATCCTACCTGGTAGGGTGGGGAAAGGGTGTTATTGAGAAGGGGATACCTCATCTCACCCTCACCTGTTCCACTTCCACTCCCCGAGGACATCTCACCCAGGTGATCCTCCTGCACTGGTCCACCCCCATGAACTGGATCCAAAAGTGATGGCTGTATCCTGGCCACCTGGATGACAGAACCCAAGGGACTAGCGGGTGAGACACTTTCAGGTTTCTCACACCTCCCAAATAAACTTTCAGCTCCTCTGCTTAACCCTCAGAGCTATTCATGACCAAGGACAAGTCTCCATCAAGACTTACCATACCAACCTGAAAGACCCTCATATCTTAAGTCTCTGCCTTTCTCAACGTGGCCCGATTTTCAAAACAACATCTGCAAGGTCATTATTTTGCAGTTGGAGCGACCACCTGTGGAACTCACTACCATCTGTCGAAGAAACTGAGCTCACACAATATTTTCTGGGTAGTAGCAAGGACCGAGAGAGCTGTATTGTCTTGCAAGACAATCTACATGTTCACTATAACAGAACAATCCTGCCAAATCCTGTTCCTCCCACCAGACGTCCAGCTTTATAAGTTATGACGTTGTGATCAAAACTGAAACCTAAATAAGACCTTCAAATGCAATAGTGCACTGTTCAGTGTCTGGAAGGAGGCGTCCCTCTGCTATACAATTCTTTCTAGAACATCGTAAAAGTCTGTCGTCGACACAGGTGTCTCCACTGCACTGTTCATTTGATCTGTATACTTATGGAAAGCTCCCACTTAAACGACAATAAGGATTGCCATTTTCGTTCTCTCATGTGGCTGAAGCTTTCCGTTGATACTTGTACATAGCCTCTGTCTGTATTGCTCGTACCACATGACACCTCTGGTGCCTTGTACAGAACTGCTGCCTCATCAGCTTCCATGTCATAATCATATGGCGCACTTTGGCCTAGAAGTGAAAGTTTAATGGGGAAACATATAGTACATTAATAATAAGTCAATCATATTGAAGTTCACTCATTAACTGGAATAAAAGAACGTTAGCAAGTCTATTCAAAGCATTAAAATAAGAAAAGCACAATGAGATAATCTGACAATAATAATAGGAAAAGCATAAGATATTAAACTTGCATCTACACCTCCCACCGGCATCACAAAGAAAACTATGGTCGCTTGTGATGTTCCATCAAGACTTTAGTTCTTGCACAGGACTTTTAAGTCCATGGTCCTCCCCCTGGCTGCCTCTCTTGGATCCAGCTCTCGGAAGCGATCTTAAGGTTCATTAGTGCACTACAAGAATCCCAAATAAATAAATACATGTATCTAAAATACCATTGACTGTGAGTGGCTTTTGCTTAATTGACAGGAGGTGGTAACCCAGGAAGTGACGTAAGGACTACGATCCTCATGCAAGCTGGAATTGCTCTTGTTTCTTTGTTTGCTTTGGAAGCCTATTATTCTTCTGTTCACTTCACTCCAAACCCTGGGTTCATTTGAGTTGTATAATAATCTTGAGTAGACCCTATCTAGTGAGTCTTGGTTTACCGTTGATCCCTGGGTTTGACACCCCCAACTAATCCACCCCCCTCCTTGTCGAGTACCCCTGGAGGATTTCAAATGCAATGTTGATCTTCCCACACTATCTATGACGGTTTTTACAAGTTTTCCTCTGCCCCACTAATATATAGACCATGACATGACTTCCCCATGCATGCTCTACAGTTGAGGTTTTACCCTCGCTAGGAATTCCTTTTAATGTTTGCTATTTAGTAGTCATGTAGTATATTATCAGTATGCATGGAAGCCCAATGAAGGGGCTACAGGGACAAAGTGAGTCCCTAGTTCTGCACTTCCACTCCAGGAAGGTTGGCTGACATATTTAGAGGTACTTCAGTGCACAGAGATTGTTAGGCAGCAGAGTTCTGTGTTGTCTCTGTGGAAGAGGACTTTAGACTGTATCCCGAACAGGGTTCCAGATGAATCCTCTTTCTATCAGAGTCCAATGATGAATCAATTAAGGACAGAGTTTCCTGTCCTTATAAAGGCAAAATGCTACAGCTGATTTGACCAAAGCAACTCTTTTGTCAGGAGATCAATCCATGCTTTTGTAACAAGTAATCCTTGCCTACTGACATCATACGCAGAGTGCTTTATCTGCAGAAAGTGGAGGGGGCAGGACATGTAGCGAGCCCAAGTAGAAACCAAAATGGTTCTCTCAGCTTACACTGCTCCTCTGGTTACTCTATACCACATTCCCACATCTACCTACTTCAGAAGGACCCAAGTGATCAACACCCTGATGTGAGAGTGGCTTTGTAATGTCAGGACTGTCTTTGAAGCACTGGTTCCCAGGGGACCTGTCGGGATGTGTTGCTGTGCCATTGGAGGAAGGTGTAGTCTTTCCTCAGGGGATCAAAGAGGTAGCTTAATGAGCACTGCCCCACATGTTTGTTGTGGAGACTCAGAGCCCAGACAGCTAACATACACCCACCCTTTCATGAATACATTTCTGTTTACCAAGCTAACACTAATGTGATATCCATATGCTATGGCTGTATAATTGTGCGACCCCCGGTAGCCACCATGTCAAACCATACATGTCTTATATTTACAGTTTAACGTGCCACCAGGCTGACTTGGGTATACAATTATTATTATTTAGAACTGGGCCTGAGGCTGATTAATGGTGACACAAGTTGTTGGACAGTCTTGTACTGGCTCAGAATATGGACAGTCCCTGAACTCATGATTTATTGTGAGGCAGTTGCACATATCCTGAGCTATGAGGGTGGCAGGTCTTCGCCTTGGTTTGTACACGTTAAGAAATGCTTGATTGATTTGAACCTAAGCAAGCAATGGCTTAATCCCCTGGACATTAAAAAAAGGAACCATAGAATTGGTAAAGAGGGTCTCTAGTGAGGCAGCTGAATTTGAACTTGTTAATACCTGTAGTGGGTTAGCAACGGGTGAGTCATATTTGACTGGCAAGTACTCTTTGGGACTCGTAAAGTATTTAGACATGGTAAATCTGCCCTTGGCATGTAGCTTGTACATGAAATTCTGACTAAATCTACCGTACTTGGCATACCTTGCTTGCTAGGGCCACCCTGACTCCCTCGCCCACACTCTCTGCACATACATTCTCATCAGCCCCTCCCTCACTGGCTCCCTTGCTATCTACCACTCTCCCGGGTCCCTTGATGGACTCTCCTGACTAACGTCTTTGGCATCTTTGGCCCCTCTGCCTTCTACTACCTCTGTCCCCGGCACACCCTCTCGTAAGTCTTTCAAAAATGGCAATCAGCTCCACGTTGCCACGCTTAACTCTCGCTCTGCAGCCAAGCACTCCTTGAACATCTGGACCTTGATCTTGCTCTCACCGAGACATGGTTTAAGGGCAGCTCTGTCACGAGTTCTGACACACTTCTGAAGGCTACAAGATCCTCTCTGAGCCCAGGCCCAACAGGCCAGGAAGGGGAGTCGCCCTGATCTTTCCTGCGTGGATCCCGGTTTCCATCATTCTCCCTCAGGCCTATTCCTCCTAAAAATGCCTGGTCTGCAGGCTCTCTCTCTCACCGGTCTCCTCTCTTATTTTGCCCACCTTCTATCGGCCAACGGGCCAGTCCACCCTCTTCCTCTCAGAATGGGCTGACTTGGCATCTTCTCTCCTTTCCCCCTCCTCCCAACTCCTCCTGTTGGGGGATCTTAACATCCATCTTGACTCTCCTGGCTCCTCAGGACCTTTCTGCAACCTATGAGACTCTCTCTCTCCATTCTACCTTCTTGTCCTACGCACACTGCTGGCCACACCTCAATGCTCTCATCTCCACAGACATCCTTCTCTCTTTCCCTCTCACTACCTCACTCTCCTGGACTGATCACCCTCTTCTCTTTGCACTTGAATCTTCTCCTTTGACACTGGCACACTCTGTATTGCCTCCCGCCTTCCTTGTCACCCGACCCATGAAAAAAGTGTCAGTGGCTGCCTTTGCCTCTACCTACTCTCCTCCTCCGACTCCTGCAGCTGAGTACCACCCTGACACAGCCCTCTCTAGCTTTCACCTTTCTATCTCCAACTCTCTCGACATCCTCGCTCCTGTCATGGGGGTCTGACTGAAGCCTGCCAAAAAGTGCAACTCTTGTTAAAACTCTGATTTGGCTGACCTTAAACGCAAGTGCAGGGCAGCGGAATTAAAATTGCAGGCACGCCCTCTGACAAGCTGGCCTGCTGTCTTCTGCAAAGGCAATATAGACTCTGCATCCCGTCCAAGAAAAGAGTATATATTGAAGCCCGTGGCATCCAACAACACCGACAAACTTTTCAAAGTCTGCAACTAACTGGCCAACCCTACTGCAGCCTCATACTCTACTGCACCCACCCAGGCCCTTTCCACAGCCCTCGCTGCACACCTCGCCGCCAATACACAGGACATCCGTTCCTCTCTCTCCTCTGCACCCACTCTTGCACCATCATCTCTTAGGTCCCTCTCGGCTGCCTGCACTCCTCCGCTCCTCTCCTTCCTCTCCTCCCTCTCCCCTGTCACACCTGAGGAGGTTTCCAGACAAGTCCGGTCTATGAAAGCCTCTTCCAAACAGGTGGAACCCTGCCCCTCCAAAACCATCAAGGACAACATCGACTCTCTTGCTCCGGCCCTGGCAGACCTCTGCAAACTCTCCTTCACCACTGGAGTTTTCCCCAATTCTCTCAAGTACTCTTGTGCACCCACAGCTCAGGAAACCCTCTGCCGACTCTTCCATTCCCACAAACTATCGCCTGATCTCTATCGCTCCTTTCCTGGGTAAACTCTTGGAGAAATTGGCTATCTCTCAGCTTACCCTCCACACTGAAACTGCTGGCTGTCTCCATGACCATCAGTCTCGCTTTAGAGCATCGAGAGGCACGGAAACTGCTCTTTTGAACACCCATAAAGACCTGCTCTCAAATCTTGACTCTCTCTCCCTCTGTCTTCATCCTTCTTGATCTCTCTTCTGCTTTCGATATGGTAAACCACAACATCCTGATATCCTCTCTGTATGATATCCTGGGCATTACAGAGCAGGCCCTGGCGTGGTTAGCATCCTTTTTCTCAGATCTTCCCTTTCCTTTCTCTCTGCTATGACTCTCTCTACTTGTGGTTTTCCCCAGGGATATAATCTATCCCCTTGGTCTTCAATGTCTACATGGCCCCTTTGCTCTCTTTCAGGGTACCCTCTGCCTCTTCCTCCTCGCTCATCCCTGACTGACTGCAATTCAGTCCTGGTGTGCTGCAAATGATCTCTGCCTTAATGTCAGTAAGACAGATATCATCCTCATTGGGACCCCTGCTCCTGCTTTCCCACTTTCACTCTGCCTGGCCTCCCTGGATCCTGCACCCTCGCCCACCAGTGAGGCAAAAGATATGAGGGTCATCTTCGACTCCACTCTCTCCTTCTCTTCTAACATCTCGGTCATCTGTAAAAAAATCCCACTACCAGCTGCACCTCCTCAGAGGTATTCTACCTTTTCTCACTTTCCCCCAGAGGCTCACCATCTCCAAAGCCCTGGTTCTCTCTAGACTGGACTACTGTAATAGTCTCTTTCTCAGTCTTCCTACTTCTACTCTCCGACCTCTTCAACTTATCCAGAACAGAACCGCAAGATTTATCCTTGGCCTCAAGCCCAGGGACTGCATCTCTCTGGTGCTGATATCCCTCCACTGGCTCCCCGTGGCTGCATGGATCAAGTTCAAGTCCCTCTGCATAGTCCACAAGGCCTTCTGGGGCTGGGGCCTGCACTATCTACAACGCTCTCTTCCTAAATAGTCTCCTTCTAGAGCCCTTCGCTCTGCCTCCTCCAACTCTCTGCGGGTGAGCTGTTTCTCCAGTGATTTGGGGGTAGATCTTTATCCTCTGCAGGTGCCTCCCTCTGGAACAGCCTCCCTGCCCCTCTCCGTCTTGAGCCAGACCTCCTCAAGTTCCAGAAAGGCAGAAAGACCTTCCTCTTCTCTTCCTCTTTCTCTCTCGCTCTCCCCTGCTAACCTCCTTTCTCTTCTCTCCTGCTTCCCTCCTCCTTTATCCTCTGCAACTCTGCTCAGTTTTGCTGACCGGTCGCATGGTGCACCTCCAGAGCCTCACAGGTCCAAGGCTCCCCTGCCAGTCCTACACTGGCACTACAGCACTCGGAATATGTTCCATGAGAGGGGCAACCACTCTGCACTTAACCCAGGCCCCAGATGGACTGGGCACACTCGTTCCCCCTCCCTCGCACTTCCTGTCTGCGCACTTGCATGACCTTGAATGCACTAGGCCTAGCAAGATTGTTTGTCCTGTCCTCCCTCCCCCCTTGATGGTTGCGCCTGAAACACTTGTGCATAGGCGCATTAGAGATGACCAATCATCAGTCAATCTGATTGTTGCCAGGCCTAGTACGGTAGTTTATTGTTCTGTATGCCCTCTTCCCCCCACACCACCCCCTTCTCTCCCCACTCCTGTCATGCACCTGGACTTTTTGACAAGTCGTTGGGCCTAGTAGGGCAGTTTATTGATTGTATGCCCTTTCCTTCTCCTCCCCCTTCTCTCCTTCCCCCCTGTCATGCACTTGCACTAGTAGGAATGCCTTAGGCCTAGTATGCTAGCTATTTTTGTTAGATCATTTGGAAACTTCAAGGCCTAAGAATGACCACTGTATTCCCTTGTTCTCTTCCTGCCTTGAAGGGCTTTGATGCACTTCACCTGTGTATAAGCGCTTTACAATTTTACAATTCTACAATGTACTGCTCAAGTAAATGGTCTTCAAGTGGAAGTGACCTTTGCTTAGTGTGTGAATAGGGTACTTATTTTTTTGTCAGGGCTACCAAGCGGCCCGATGTAGGTACTCGAAAACGGTCTGTAATAAACACAGTGTAGGACGTGTAAAGCAAGCATTTTTATTGTTAACACGAACTAAGAACTTGGACATCGTACATTGTGTAGCCAGCTACATGCATCAGGCGTGGTGTATAAGATGAAGAGCATGGAAATAGGGAATCTATCCCCTAGCTTTTAACAATACTGTATGTATCCATTTATGCTGACATTGTTTTTCCCCGCTGATTTGGGCAGACAGAAATTTGCCAAGGACCTCTTGACTGGCATGATTTGTACCACCTATTTGGTCCCATTCATATTTGCACTAATGAAGACTCGTTATACATTTTGTGGCCCAGATTACCTTGCAGATTGCTCAAATCATGGAGGGTTGTTAAAGGGACCTCCCAAAGGCTCTATATATCTTCAGGCTCCGATAGCCCCAGTCTTCCTTTTGTACATTGCGTACATGTCTGTGCGTCTGCACTGCATGCCAGTTTGCACACTCACTTTGTTGTTTAATTCAATACAAAATTGCACTCAGTGTGGTTTGCTATTTGCACATTTCTCATATTCCGAGGGTTAACCATCGGGGTCTGCTTCTTATCCACCTATATAACGTCATCTGGAGGCCTTGTATAAGATCAGGGATGTCATTTAGGGGTTACCAGGGGGTGCAACTATGACCGCTGAGGTCTCCCTTGCCACCCCTGTGGTCTCCTTTGCTACCCCTGGCCTCTGGACAGTGCCATATGGCTCTTTGCTTCTGGAGTGGCTGGCTTTCTTGTTCTGGCCTCTTAAAAACAAAATAAAACAGGGATTCCACAAGTTTAACACTTTCAGCAGTGACCCTAAATAAGAAAGAATAGGAATAACAAATAATTTGTCTTTCTGGAATTCTGTACAATAATTTCTAAACTCATCAAGGGTTTATTTCAGGCACACTTCAGTGGGCGAGTCACTGATTTAGTCTGTTCTTAAACACCTCAACTCAGTCTTTCATTCTTCTGAAGTCGATAAATGAGTACCGACACAGGTTGGGTGATATTGGGTGTATATTTTTTCTATGTAAAACGCGTAAGCGTAAGTGCTATATAATAACACATCATTATCATTTTCCCATACTTAGGAACAATGCTACGTGATGCAACTTCCTGTTTTGTCAAGACCACGGTCATCACTTCCCATAGGGGTCGGAGTTCAAGGGTCATGTGATGTCACTTCCGCTACCCCTGGCATTTTGGTGAAATGACGTCCCTGTATAAGATAGAGCTGAATCACTGACAATTGATTAACAACTTATTTTTGAATATTTGTATAGACCAGGCTCTTTTAATTCTTTGTGCCAAAATTGCTGTTGTATTGTAGTACTGTTTATTCTGTAAATCATACCACATTTTATATTGCTAAATGTTTTTATGGGGAGCATTATATATTTCTTGGCAAATGACGAAAGTCGAATAAAAGCCTAATGATGATGGTTGTTATGTGTTTAATCAAAGATGCAGTGGATTAAAAACACGCCTGTGCCTGCTGGAACTTGGGAAAGCACATGTGACGTTTGAAACTGCCCCGCTGCCACTGCAGGGCAGTTGCCACAGATGTCAGTAGACAGGCGCCATCAAAATGAACATATGTTTTTTGACATGAAGCAGTATGAAGGGATGTCTCGTTAGCAGGCGTACCTTTTCAGAAACCGAATGATCATGCTACAGGGCAAATATATCTATGGGTATTGTTTTAAATGCCCATGCAAAGTGGCTCAAATTAGTATTATGTCAAAGACACAAAGGGCCCCCATTTCTTATGTTATGGTTCACCTGTTAATTATCTAGAAGAGCACACATCTGTTTACCAGTCTAAGTGACAAATTGGTTCATTAAACTCGTCTTTACTTACATCTAGTGGTGAAAGAGTGGCCCGACAGACCAAATCGTAGACCACTGCGTATTTATATGAGCAATTTAAGCTCACACTTTGTTATAATAAATGTACATATATACAAAAAGCATTTCACAAAAACAACAACACAAAGTAAAATCAAAAGATGTATGGGTAAAGATAAAGGCCAGCACTACACCACTGGATAAACCTGGGAGAGGGGGAGGGGAGAGGGGAAGAGGGGGAGAAAGGGATATATATATATATATCTTTTTCTTCGTGCCAGTATGTCTTCACATAGACCAGTTGATCAGCTGTTGGATCTCTAATAGATTGTTCCGAGTGAGCTTCTCTCTTGTTGTCTGACACACATTGTTTAGGGAATTATTGACCATTATGGATGCATACCCTTTTTTGGGCGAGTTTCTTGGTGACAGTCATAGATTATTTCCCAAAATGTGTTTTGTTTGTTCTGTTTATGTGAAGTTCCCAGTGTTAATCATAGGGCACCTTTTCACTTGGTGATAGCGGATGAAAGCCATCAAACCCAAGCAGAGGCTTGCTTGCAGTTGCCTTGGTGTATGGGCATATTTTGAGAATCTCCCTGGTTTGGCATTAATGATAATATCCAAAAATGTCTATTTCCCTCTCACTAATGAGGCTAGTGAATTTCAAGTAAGGATGAATTGCATTCAACCAGAGATGGTGACGAGAGCAGAGCCGAGGTTCTCATGCCTTCCCAAATGACGAGTATGTCATTGATAAATGTATGCCATAATGTGAGCTGATAGAACAAGATATTGTCAGTAGTGCCGCCATCTCATTTAAAGATTCAACATCTAAAATGGCTGTATTAGGAGCAATAGTAGCTCCCATGGCTGACCCCTCTGTTTGATGATATAGTTGATACACTTTTATGTAAACCGGATCTCACTGCACCATGTCTTGAAGTTTCTGATGTCCTCTGTTTCACTATCATGATGGATATCAAAGGGCTTTTTCAATATTTTCACAGCTGCTCTTTTTGCAATGCAAGTATAAAGAGATTTTATATCGAAGGTGCTGAAACCATTGACAGATTCGTCGTAGCTGATTCTTTTCAACTATATTGATCATGTGTGTCGTTTCTTTGGTTAAAGATTTAATTTGTGGAATATGCTATTACAAAACAAAATCAGCAAATTGGGAGAGATGCTCAAGAAAAGAGCGTGTCCTTGATGCAGTAGGGCAGCTGGGCAGGGTGTCTAGGTTCTCATCTGCTTTCAGTAAGG
This sequence comes from Ambystoma mexicanum, assembly GCF_040938575.1. Classification (NCBI taxonomy): domain Eukaryota; kingdom Metazoa; phylum Chordata; class Amphibia; order Caudata; family Ambystomatidae; genus Ambystoma; species Ambystoma mexicanum. The sequence continues at coordinate 94,368,157 of NC_090922.1, forward strand.
TACACACAGTTGCAGTGCCTGCATCTTTTCGAGTAAGTATTGATGCTTCCTATTGGAATATTCAACCTTTGTCTACCTCTTTTTGTGCACTTCTGGAAGTAACCTTTGCCAGCGGTTGGTGGGGTCCATGTCCGTTGGTTCATAACTCCTATTTTCTCTCAGTTGGTGTAGACACTCCTCTTCATGTTTGGTTCTGTCCATGAGGACAATGGCCCCATCCTAATCCGCTGGATTTATGATAAGCTGCTGTTGCATGGATTTTATTGCCTAACTCTCAGATCTGTTATATTCATTAAGGGTGTCATTCCCTTGTTGCTCAATTAGTGTTAGGCAACAATATAACCCTCAAAACAGCTGTTTGGCAAAGGCATTTATTTTTAGTTTTCAGTTGCTGACCGCCCCCTCCAACTCCCTATGGCGGGCCCTCCTGCCAAACTCCTCTGCCTTTTTACCATTTTACCCTCTGACTACGGTGATGATGTAGAAGAGGACATGGCACTTGGAAACAGGAGACTTGTGTTTCAATCCTGGCTTTCACAATTCACCAAAAGATTGTGATCCAAGGAAAATCATCTCATCTCTCAGCCATGCAGTCCAATTCATCTCTCTGGCAAAATGTGACTGCACAAAACAGTGACCACTATGAGAAGGTGCTGCTTTATTAAACATGAAGGAAAATGGACCACTCAGCTGTGCTCTGCAGACTTTATGGGCAATCCAGCTCACAGTATTTGTCTAAGCGCAAGTCTCTTCATGTTCTTAAATAAGGTTGACTAAGGAGACCAAGATTTGTTGGAATGTTGGGAATACTGGCTGTGGGGCAAGAGGAGCATCGAGAAAAGCCACCCTCGACCATTTGTGTGGCTCCCACCAGTGCGTTCTCTGAAGTCAGACCTGAGTGTGGTTCACCTGGGAACGGAAATGTGGGCGAGACCATTTATATTACACCTGAGCACTTCAGTGTACCAGTCACACAGAGGCCTGGTCCCGAGAAGAGGGGACCCATAGTGGAAAGCTGAGAGAGGGGGCGAAATTAGGGGTCAATTTTGCATACAAATGTATTCTAGGTGTTTGGATGTTGGTTCAAATAAGGTGAGAACATTGGATTACAGTGCAATAGTAGTTGACCAGTAAATGAAACATGCTATGTTTCCCTATTTATGGATGTTAATGAAAGAAATGCTGTTTTTTTACCATCTGTAACTGGTAATACTCTCAGTGAGTTTCACAAATCAAGGTTCTCTCTTCATGGCCTCCTGACACCCGTCATGGGCAAGATGGCCATGGTGCCTGGTACCTCTTTTGATGGTCATCCTTTGGTGAGTCGCTCATGCATTAAAGGCTCTACACACCAAAGCTGTGTTTCTGGTTAATTTTTTAATGTTTCACTTTTCAGGCATCATTGTTTGCATTTGCATTACTCGGCATCTTGCATGCGGGTTCTTTCCTTTCTCTGCTATGCACGAGAGTAAACATTGTCTCTGTGCTCTTTCCAAGCTCTCCCACTCATGTGGCCCCACCCCCTTTGTGTGTGATGCCACTGATGCTCTTCAGCATGCATCCATCATTTCTATACCACCTCCCTTCCTAGGAACGAAGATTGTGTAGTGGCAGCTGCTTGTTCCCACACAGTTCACAATCTGAGTACTTGCTTGATACATGTTTCTTCTCCATGACCTCCTCAATTTCTCCTTCCAATGTTTTGAGATCACTCCTTTACTTCCTTCTCTGTGAAGTTCCTCTTCTTGGTTTTCCCCGTTTAAGTCCTTGGTGTAAAAAAAGCTATGTTTTCGACTTTAAAGAAATGTATATAGGACTGCCCTTTAGCCCACCGACACTGGAGCAGGTATCAAGGAAAAGATTGAGGGTGTATCTGGTAGTATAAATTAGTTATTCAATTTTGGGAAGAATTACATTCATTCATGGTTCAAAGTAATGAACGAGTTGTAAGGGTGCAGAGGAAGGCCTCTGATACAAAGGTGGCATATTTGGGGCTGTAGACTTTTATTAGTAGAAGTAAAGCAAGAGACCCCCTATCTTTCCCTATTTCTAAGAGAGGTATCTCTGCCTTAGCTAAGGATCTAAGGTGACTGTCCTGTCAGGATGTCTGTTAAAGTAAAAGTGTCCACAGTCCTGTGTCAAGAAAACCCTAGTTCTGGCCCTTACACTATAAACAACGAATTACTGTGCTATTCTCAGGAGAATGCCTCCTTTCTCCTAGGTTATTGTCCAAGTTCCACACAATGTCTCCTTGGTGGGTCAGGAGAAGAATACCTCCCTTTTCCTGGCTTTCAGTTGTAAACAACCTGGCAGAATGACTCCTTTTCCCAGGTCACGATGTTCCAAATAAAGTTCAAAGTAGTATGCCTGGTGGGAGGATTCTCATCCCCAGGTCACAAAGTTCCAAAATAACTGTTACTTCATAAGCCAGGAGAAGTCCTCCCTTCCCCTGGCATTTGGTCTCAGTCTCAAATTAGCCTGGGGGATGACTCCCTTGCCCAGGCTTGTTGGACCTTCCTCCCAGTCCATGTTACAAGGGGAATGCCTTCCTTCTCCTTGTAGTTATGACACAGTCTCCTTCAACCAGGGGAATGAATGCCTTCCCCTGGTCTTCTCCTCATTAGGTTTCACATTTACAACACCGAAATCTGACTGTGGTGGGGGTCCATGACCCTTGTTTCTCTCTTCTTCTTTGGTTTGGCCCTCTTGGTCCACTGTCCTGCCAAGTATTGTCATGAGGAAGATAACTCGTATTGCGTTCTTTGTTTGGGTTCTTGACCCTTGTTTCTCTTCTTCTTTGGTTTGGCCCACTTCCCTTCCAAGTCCGGCCATAAGGAAAATGACTTGCATCACTCCCTTGGGTTGGGTTCTCGACCCTTGTTTTATTTCTTCTTTAGCTTGGCCCACTTTGTTCTGTGAGAAACCTGAAGGTGTCTCACCGGCTAGTCCATGGGGAGCTGTCATCCAGTTGGCCAGGACACGGCCATCACATTTGGATCCAGTTCCTGGGGGTGGACCAGTGAGGGAAGATCACCTGGATGAGGGGTCTCCGGGGAGTGGAAGTGGGACACTGAGCGGCAAGACGTGCTATTCCCTTCCCTGTAGCACCTTTTCCCCATATTATCAGGTAGGATACTTAGGAATTAAACCCCCACACCAGCTTTCTGCCACAAACCCTTTCTCACTGAGAGCTCACTGTGAGGGAAAATGGAGTAGCATTCGAGCTGTATACCTGACATATCCCAATGCAATGGTCGGGCAGGGCCAGGTAATTACTGATCATTACACACACCTGACTTCCATCACACTTCCCAACACGGATAAAAGGTGAAGCACACTCTGAGCAAGGCAAAGCACATGAGGAAGCAGCAGTTGCAAGATGGCAGTTTAATACGAGGAGAAAGACGGCAAGACCAAAGAGGGTTGCAAGGAGGAAAGTGCCCTTTACCTTCTCAGAGAAAGACTGTTATTTTCATGATCCTTCGAGAATAAGAAACATAAGACCTGGAATCAAAGCTGAAGAAACCTGCATTGTGTGCTGGAGGTACCCAGGACTCACCCCACGTCGATAGCCAAGGCGGAGAGGATTGTTTGCCGCCCTGGTACTGTCCTTGGTTCCTACAACAAAGCAGCACCAATCAAGTCAGCACAGCTGGTGAGTTGGGGAGACTGATAACAGACCGATCTGTGTTCAAGCAAGGTTGCAAGTGGCAACATTGTATAGAGAAAATGGAAGAGAACAGTGTGTGAAGCATATGTGACAAGCAACGCGAATATAATTAAGCAGCGGATGAGTGACTGAACTTTTGAAGCCAAGACAGATACTGCAAACAGAGTGGTCCGGTGCCATGTGGGTGCTCATTCGAAGGTCTCAGTTAGGTATCCAACTGAAAGGTGGCAAATTTAAAAGGAATTGTGAAATCGAAGTAGTCCTGCAACGGGTCAAGCTAAACCCTGTGTACATTCAAAAGTCTTCGATAATTGATGCTAAGTGAAATTGGTCCGAACCCGGCTGAGGGAGACTAATTGTATTAAGAAGGGGATCTGAGCCCGGCTAAGGGGGATCCAGGGTGAACTGTGAGTCACCTGAGAGAGAATATTCTATGAATATTGTGAAAGAGGACTGAGCCCAGAAGACAGGGATCAAAATTGATGATCGTTGTATTAAAGGGATCTCAGCCCCGACTGGGGGCGATCCGGGGTGAATAGTGAATTACCTGAATTGAGTACTTGTGAGAGGAAAATAACCGTTTGTTTGTTTTGTCATATCAGGTCCTCTGATAGACAAAGAGACTTGGGCACAGTTGGCACTGATACTAAGGATTGAACTGTATCCTTGTGCTAAAGAAGCCAGAGTTTGTGCTACACTCGAGTGAACCGCCTTGTCACGTGCTGAAAACATGGGGAAGGGAGGCCAATGTCCTGAACATCCTGACATATCATTTTTGTGAACGCTTATTTCTTTTTCATAAACAGTACCCCCACACTATTTGTATTTAGAGGTAAAGATTGGCAATAGTTTTATTTTAGTATAGGCCCTTTGATTTTGACAAGACACCACTAGGACTGCGTTATTATTATTTGATGGTCGTAGCTTGCTCCCATCTGTAGGTTTAGGTTTAGATAGGTGTTTATCATACCCTTGTTGAAGTTCAATAAAACACTCTTGAACTGTGGTAACTTGTGTCTGTCTTACTGTTGATACCATACCTTCCTTACAGTTCATTTCCCTGCCAAATACTGCCACAAGGAAGATGATTTGTATCACTCTCTTGGGTTGGTTCCTTGACCTTGGTTTCTCTCCCTCTCTTTATTCCCTTGGTAGCCTTGCTTGCCAAGTATTAGCATGAGTAAGATAGTCTTGCTTGGAATCTCAGTACATGGTTTGTGCCTCCTGCACCTCACCTTTCGACCCCTTACCGGTCCTAATGCCTCTCCCATTACCTTGTCTGCACCCGGGATGCATCACCAGTTCTTCCTGGCATCCTTCCCCTGCTCTGAGTGTTGCGTGCTCTTCCCAGCATCTCGGTTCCTTTGCCTTCCAGATCTCCTGCCTGGGACTTGGAGTGAAGGTAGGTATGGATGCTGCTTCTTGCGTTCGAGTCTTCATTTGACAGCCTCCCAATACCGTCTGGATTCCGTCGGGTGAAGGAGTCCTTTTGTCCTCTTAACTCTGGGAGAAGACTTCTATCGGCTCTTTCCTGGCCTTCTCAGTATGTCTTTTGTGCTTCATGGGGCTTAACGGTCCTGGTTGGCTGTGTCTCTCCTTTAGACAGTCCTTCATCACGTAAGTGGGACCACTAAGTCTATACTGCTGCAGTTCCTTACCATTGTTCTTCATTTCTCCAGTGTCCCGCCTTGTCCCATTAGTTGGGTTAGCTATATTCCGGATGTTCTTCTTCATCTCAGAACTTTCCAGAACCTTGAGGTAGTCTACTTTACAAAAACACACATTAACTAAGAGATTAGCAGAGTAAGAAGAGGCTAGAGTGAGTGATGTTCCTATAAAAGCTACACCTTAGATAGCCGTCGTCCTCCCCAGGTTGCAGCGGGGGAGTCCCTCTCCATGAGATCCTCCTTCATTATACCACCCCCAGGGGAACTATCAGTTAGCTGCCTCACCTCCCTTGCCTCATGGGAAGGGGTCCTCCCCTGGGGAGAATGGAAGACATCTGATGATTCGTCACAAGTATAACTGACCTCATAGTTATTTGACAATTTGTTTTCCGAATAAAAGTAATTTAATATGAGAAAGAAGTGCTCTAAACAGACAAATATAACAGCTTTGATAAGGAAATTAGCCATTTTCTAAAATTTAAGAAATCCATTGTGACATACTCAGTTAAAATCCTGAATACCAGTGAACTACACAAAATACTAATTAAACAGAAAATATTAAAAAAATCAATAAATCGTCCATTCATTTGATCTATGAATAACTTTAGTTCTTCCTTAAATTGAATAACTAATTTATCCCACCAGATACGCCCTCCATTTTTTCAACTTGCCATTTCTTTCAACAGTTAAATGTTATGGTATTTCCATGAACATTCTGTACTTGGGTGCACTGTAACAGAACTGTCAGTTTGTCCTTATAGGCTAGTAATATGTTCACCTAATCACTGTAGAGAAGCCCCTCAACACTCACACCAGAAAAAATACAACCCACTATGGAAAAAAACCCAGCACACCTCTTGCAAGAAAAACAAAGTTTTATTTCTACAAAAATAGAAATGCACCAGCAAAGAACTCTGCTGCCATGATATGATATGTTGTGGCATTCATAACACGTCTGTACACAAGTGTTTCTGGGCGCGACAAGGAGGGGAAACATAGGGAGGGCAAAATAACAATCTTACTAGGCCTTGTGTCATTCAGATTGTGCAAGTGCGGGAAAGATGGAAGGGGAGAAGGGGCAGGGGAAACAGGCAGTGCAGTTAACTCACAAGTGCAGCCAGCGGGTGGCTCATAAGTGCAAAGAGAAGGGACTCTAGGGTTGCAGATACAGACCCTTATGTTCTGGGGAGCCCAGAGGCAGTGCAAGGGCAACTGGACATGCAGGAGCCTGGGCCCGAGTTCAGAGGGTGACTAGTGCGTGCAGCAGTCAGGTGCAACAGTAGGGGAGAGGAAGAGAGAAAGCAGAAGCAAAAAGGAAGGTCTTGAGTTGCTTCCGGAACCAGAGGTTCTTCTGCTCAAGTTTGAGAGAGGCCGGGAGGCTGTTCCGGAGGGAGGCTCCAGCCAAGGAGATAGATCTGCCCCCAACTCTCTGCTTGGAGAAGTGTCTGACCCTCAGAGAGGTGGAGGTGGATGAGCTGAGAGCTCGAGAAGGAAGATGTTTTGGAAGAGAAAGTTGGAGGTAGAGCAGTCCCAGGCCCCAGAAAGCCTTGTGGACAATGCAGAGGGTTTTGAAGTTGATCCTTACAGCCACGGGGAGCCAGTGAAGACATTTCAGAGCTCTAGAGATACGATCCCTGGGCTGGAGACCAAGGGCAAGTGTCGCAGTCCTGTTCTGGATAAGTTGTAACGTCGAATAGTAGAGGGAGGAAGCTTTAGAAAGAGGCTGTTGCAATAGTCCTGCGTCGAGAGAACCGGAGCTCTGGAGACAGTGAGCTTCTGGGGGAAAGTGAGAAAAGGAAGAATACCTCTGAGGAGGTGCAGCTGATTGCTTGACTTCTTAGAGACGTCAGAGATTTGAGGAGAGAGGGAGAGGGTGGAGTCTAAGATGACACCAAGGTTAGACCCCTGGGGAACACCACAAGTAGAGGGAGGGATAGAAGAGAGGAAAGACCCCAGTTGGACCTGAGAGGGTCGGTCGGCGAGAAAGGAGGTCAACCGGGCCAGGGCCTGATCAGTAATACGAAGGTTGTCAATTGAGCAGGATGGCATGGTTGACCATGTCAACAGCAGAGGATAGGTCAATCAATGTTATTGGTAGTTATGGGTAGTTTTGCTGAAGCATTCCAATTGCTAAGATGACTAATGTCATCTATTTCTGATGTGTGGATGATTGTGACCGTTTAATGTCTAGTCTTGTAGTCTTGCTTGATGATGGGGAAATAGTACTGCCTAGTTGGGGAAATGGAGAGTCTGCCATGTGCTGATATTCCTTGGGCTGTGATATCACACTTCACATACTCCGGTAATTCTAAAAAAACAAAAAAAAGTGTCTTCTATATCGCTGATCAGATGATGTCTTGCTGTACTTACTGCATAGGCGCTTCTTGTCCAGAATCAGCCAGCATCAGCCTCTTTTGGCCCACAAAGTACAGTTTGCATATGAGTTTTGACCTCTTAGCCTTCCCCTTTTATTCCTTAATGCAAGGACTTGCACTTATGTTTTTTTTCTTCTGGTGAAATACATTTTCCGGCGCTGTCCTCACATTCCAGGTTTTGCAGACCGTGGCAAAAAAGCTAAAATCTGGAACATTTGGTGCGCTTTGCATCTTTTGAGGGCAATTGAGATACTGGCTACATGACGCCTGCTCTCACAATGGAAACTCTTTTGTGTCGTTTAATTTGCCGCCAGCCCTTTGCCAACTGCTTCTACAGTTGTCTATCTTTCGGTGCCCAACCTTGATTTCATGCAGATGAGATCCTTGCCTAAAGGGCCTGTCATTAGTCTTGCTGTCAATACCAAACTGGCTGTCTTCGCCATGGTTCTTTCCAGGGCGTGGGCTTTACTTTGTAGCAGTTTCTGCTGGACCGAGGTTTTCTTGCACCGTACCCACACCCTGGGGCTCATTATGAATCTGGAGTATACGGTAAAAGTGGTGGTAACGGAATTACTGCCACTTTTACCATACTGCTGAATCATGAGTCAGAGGTGCGAAAAACCAGAAGGTGTCTCACCCACTAGTCTCTGCGGGTCTGTCATCCAGGTTGCTAGGACACGGCCATCGCTTTTGGATCCAGTTCATGGGGGTGGACCAGTGCGGGAGGATCACCTGGGTGAGGAGTCTTGTGGGAGTGGGACACCGGATTGTGAAACACAGTAACACCTTTACTGCATCCTACCAGGTAGGATGCATAGGGACTCGGTTCCCCCACCTTTTCCTACACAAACACTTTCACACGAACGGCCCGTTCTGGGAGGAAACAGAATAACACCCGAGCAGTGTACCTGACGTGTCCCAATACAATGGTCAGGTGAGGTCAGGCAATTACTGACCATCACACACACCTGACTTCCATTAAACTTCCCCACACAGATAAAATGTGGACCACAAAAGCACACTCTGAGCAAGGCAGAGCACATGAGGAAACAGCAAGTCGGCAGCTGAACAAGAGGAGAAAGACGGGCAGGTATGAGAGGTTTATGAGAAGGGCAACACACTTGACCTTTTTGGCAGAAAGCCGTTACTTTCAGGAAACGTTCAAGACCGAAAGCGTATGACCAGGAAAACAGGCTGAATAATCCTGCATTGTGTGTCAGAGGTACCCGCGCTCCTCCTACATGACTAATCCGGTCGGGGAGAAGCAGCAGCTGCTGTTGTACCGTCCTTGGCTCCAAGAACAAAGTAGCGACAAAGAAATCAACACAGCTGCTGAATTGGAGAGACCAATGCCAGACCGGTCTGCGTTGAAGTCAAGGTTGCAAGCAGCAACATTGTATAAAGAGCACCGGAACGAGCATTGTTAAAACGCATTTGATGAAAGACATGAGTAAAGTTAAACTGCTGAATAATGCCTGAACAATGAAAGAAAAGGTATGATACCGTTGACATAGTGGTCCGGCATCACGTACATGCGCAGTCCAAGGTCTCTGTGAGGTATCCAGACAAGGAATGGCAATGAAAGTTAAATAGTTGTAAGGAAAAGAGTTTGTGAATAGAAATGGTCCTGCGACGGGTGAAGCAAAACCCTGCGCACAGTCGAAAGTCTTCAATTTTGGATACAGAAAGGAAAGATTGGAAAATGAGATAAAGTGGTCCGAGCCCGATCGAGGGAGGCCAATTGAGAACATTGTGTTAAAGTGGGTGTGAGCCTGACGGAGGGGGGCCTGGGGTGTACAGTGAATCACCCACAAAATTGTGCATATGGAAATCCTGAGAAGAAAGGAACATAAATGTTTGTTTGTTTGTTACATTAGGCCCTCTGTAATAAGAGACTCTGAATGGCAGAGAGACTTTGGCACAGAAGGTCCTGATACTGAGGTTTTGAACTGCATGCTCGTGCTAGAGAAGCCAGAGTGTGTGCTAAGCTTGAGTGTGCCGCCTTGTCTCTTGCTGAAAACGTGGGGAAGGGAAGCCAACGGCTCAACTATCCTGACATATAGTTTCTTGAACTCTTTTCTTTTGCATAACATTGTTTCCCACACCATGTGTATTTAGAAGTAAGGATTGGCAATACGTTTATTAGTATGGGTCCTTTTATTTTGACGAGATTCTACTAGGACTGCGTAATCATTATTTGATGATTGAAGCTTGCTCCCATCCTTAGATTTAGGATTAGACAGGCATTTTTCCAACCCATTTTGAAAGTTCAATAAACAAATTTGAACTGCGATCCCTTGTGTCTGTTTCACTGTTTGATACCATGCCTTCCTTACAGCAGTAATTCCGCCGGTGGAATTAGCCCAGGCAGAATGACCACCAACATATGGCAGAATTACCATCGGCACTAATTCCACTGGCGGAATTACTGCTGAGATACAAAACAGTATTTCTGCCATATTCCAAGTTGAAATACCACCGAAAATGGGCAGTTATTCTGCCAGAAACACAGTGCAGTTACCTCCAACTAAAAGATTTAGGTAAACGCATACAAGTGATGGAAACAAGTCACAGGTGCTCCCAATCTGCGCAGGAGGAGTACATGAGGCACACACCTTCATTAAACACACTTTCCAACACCATGTTTCCAGTAGCTGTTGTGGATTTGGACGTTGAACTGCTCCTGCACCACACTGAGCTGAAGAGGCTGGAAGAGCAGCATGGGGTACAGAGAGGAGGAAGAGATCCCATGTAAGGCGAACACCCATACCCCGGGTCCGGTCACACCCTGGACCTTAACTGACATTCAGCTAATCACCTTGTACTGGCTGAACAGGGAGACCATAGCTGAGCTGCTCACACTGATCCAGGATGACCTTGAGAGCAGGAACAGCATCAGTACAGCATTACCCCTGGTGCTGAAGCTTGTGTCGATCCTGCATTTCGTTGCAACTGCCACCTTCCAGCACACTGTGGGCATGCTGCATGGCATGTCCCAGCTCACATTTTCCAACATGCTTGTGCAGGTGCTAGAAACACTCCTGCACCATGTCTCACGGCACATCTCCCTGTCCACTACCCCAGCACAGGAGAATGCCATGAAGGCAAGTTTTTATGCAGTAGCCCAAATTGATTGCTCCTCTGGACTGCACCCATGTGGCTTTGGTGGCCCACAGGCATCTGAAGAGGTACACCGCAACTAGAAGCAGTATCACTCCCCCAATTTCCAGGTCACCTTTGATCCTGAACTCCTCATAACACACTGCTGTGCATGCTTCCCTAGTTCCACCCACAATGCCATGGTACTGAGGAACAGCACACTGCCTGGTTTCATGGAGAGGCATAGAGGGCAACAAATGTGGATATTGGGTGAGTAAAAGTGCCATCACAAAAACCAATCTTGCAGCACTAGTAAAATGCCATGCGAAATGGGGAGGGACATTGCCACAACTGAAGAATGCAACCCTGTCAAAGCCCTGGTGAAGGGGGGCGGGACTAACCACGGGACACAGACAGGATGACAATGCTGTAGTAAGTCACTGATTCATACTGCCCTAACAGGCTACCAACACACCCAGGTCTACAGGAACCCCAATGCAACATTAGACATCCCTATGCATACAACGACACAGTTCAACAGTGCACCAATGGAATGCAATGTACTCAGGAAACCATGTATATGTAGCATTCATGGAATAGACACAGCCAATACAAACCTGCAAAGGTACAACTAATCACCCATCAGGGCACATGCATGAGAGCAACGCACAGGCCCAACACAGACACCATTGCATCCTGCCATGACAATCACACACCCTGAAAGTGACGAGTGCTGGCTGTCTGCTGAGTGCGCTGTGCAGCACAACAAAGTCAATGCACCCCCATAGTGGATGACTCCACATGCAAGTGCTGTGATGGAAAATCATGTCATGCAACAATACTCGTAAAATGCGTGCAGTGTCTATTAAAAGGTGACACATCCACAATGCTCTGTGACTGACACTTATGACCTTTGCCCTTACAGGTGACTCTGGATATCCCCAGCTACCATGGCTGACGACACCCGACACCCGTGCGGAATCCACAGACGCCAAAAGTGGTGGCCTACAATGAGGCACACATCTGGACCAGGCTCTGCATCGAGCTGACCTGTGGCCTGTCAAAGGCTTGTTTCCAGTGCCTACACCGGACTGAGTGGGCCTTAATGTACAGGCCAGACAAGAGAGGACAAATTGTTCTTGCCTGTACCATGATGCCTCTGGCCCCTGATGTGGACATGCCACCCCCAGAAGAGGAGGACTCACTGCCTGTGGGTGGTGTGATGCCATGCACTGAGCGTGAAGCGGGTAGGGATTGTCTTTTGTCCAGCAAGAACTAATGGAAAATTTTGTTAGCACATTTAATGTCTCAATATTCCTTCAAGTGAACTATTGTTTTAATTAGGATAGTAAACACACCCACCCCACCCTCTTACCCCATCCCTGCAACACCAACCCCAACACACCCTCCCTGCCCACCTCCCGACAACACTATTGCAACACACCCTCCCCACAAAACCATCCCCAACACACCCGCACCACCCATCCCTGCAACACCATCCCCAAAAACACCCTTCCCAAACCCCTCCCCACAACACCATCCCAAACACACCCTCCCCACCCACCTCCCTTATGCTTATATGCCCAGTGCCACGAACATTCACTTGTGTAGCCTCCTGCCCTTAAAATTCTCCTCCAGCACCTTTGGAGCCAAATGGTGTGCAGAGCGTGCCTGGGGTGCTGGGCAGAGACCCCTCTGTGTGGGTGACAGAGGTGTACTGGTCTGACTCAGGACCCCGGTTTGCTTTGCAGTGCCAGTAGCATGCTGGCCTACATAGCCGCTGCAAAGGCTGAGATGCTCTGCCATCGCCCTTACTCTGTCTCACAAAGGTCAGGGTGGCAGATGTAACAGCCGACTGTCTGTCCTGGTCCATGGCCCTCGATGTAACGCTCACCTGATTCCCACAGAGACGCTGACCCGAACTGGACTGCTACCGTTTCTTCTATTGTGAGGCGCAGGGCCCGGAAGATGCTCTGGACGGGGCCTCCGAATTTGGATTGCCTGGCTTGTAGAGTAAGTTTTCTGCAGGTGGAAGAAAAGGGATTGATTACCAGCTGGGGTGGATATGTGTTCCCACCAATCTCCCGTTTCTCACTCTTCTTGACCCCCCCAACTTGGTTTCTGCGAGCTCTCACCTTAGGTATTGTAAAGATGAGCTCTCCATCCTGCTTCAAGTGCAGGGGTGCGTAGGATCCAGTTACGTCACTGGATAGGAAATAGTTGCGGACACTGTGTCCTTTCGTCTCTCCTGCGGTAGCCGTAAGTATGAGTGTCTTTTCTCCACAAGAGCCGGGGCCCAGAAACCTAAAGCAGGTAAGTCTCTTGGTGAGTATTTTTTCTCCGTGCTTAGTTAGTCCTCACCATGTATTCCTCTTATGCAGGTGCTGGGATGTAGCTGGCGTTGTGGCCGCGGTGGAGGAAGGTAAGTGAAAGAAAAGCGACTGCTTACTTCTAATGATTGTCTTTTTCTGTCTTTCAGGTGCCGAGATGCTGTCGGCGTCGTGGCCGCGGTGGAGTTCGGCGAGGCCACGGATAGGTAAGGCAAGGCAGCGTGGCTGCGAGCGTTTGAGAGCGCTGCTAATCTTGTACCTTTCCTTTGCAGGATCGTCGGAGGTAGGATTGCTGAGGCCGGATTCCGGTAAGTATAATTTCTAATGCTCGCCTTCTCTTTTCTTGTCTGTTTGCAGGTTTTCCGGGTGCTGGCGGGCGTGTCAGGAGCCAGGATGCAGGAGCCGACTCGGTGAGCGTCCTGCTGCTGATGCAGAATAACGCGAAGCACGTGTATTCCATCGGCGTGGTTTAAATAGCAGAGAAGTGCTTCAGGTGTGTGATCTTCCACCGGCCCCACCCAGGTAAGAAAAGAGTTCCTGAATAGAGGAAATAGTTCCTCCCAGCCCTGATGGCTGGGGACTTCAGCCAGACTGGATTGTTCTGGGTAAGTATGCAGCATGGTCTGCCTCAGGTAAGTCCACCCAAGCATTATTACACAGTTTATCGGCGCCGGGACTGAAGTCCTTTATGAACCTGGCGCCAAAGGCGCCAGGACATGGTCCAAAGGGCCCCTGTAGGGGTCTGCTGGGTCCGGAGATGTGGAAGAAGGGTCTGCTTCCGGGGGCGCTGGGCCAGTCCTGGCTCCTCGGGAGTAGTGCTCATGACACTCGATATCCTCAGAGAGGCGCCCTGGACACAGTCCCTGTTGGCCTGCAGGTGTTGGACTTGTGTGTTCGCCAAGGTTTCTAACCGCACCTGTCGCTGTTCGGTGGTGTCCAGTCTCCTCACGGTGTCATCCTGTGACACCTGCACCATGAGCTGGGGGCTATTGGAAGGGCTGGTGGTGAAGCAGAGTGAGCCGTACAATCTGCCACCCACACACGCACACTTCCATCTGTGTCACGCTCAGACTCCAGACCACGATGACCATGCTGCTAGTCATCCTGCTCAGGAGATGAGGGTGTGTCATGGGCCAGTTGAGTGGTTGCAGCCACGTCTCCATGTGTGCGCCTGCCACCATCTGGCTCCCCTGTCACTACCACAGTGGCCGGCTGCTGGGTGGCAGTTGCAGGTGCGAAGAGAGCAGTACCTGCAGCTGTGTCTGATTTGTTGCCATCAGGTGCTGTGCCGGTATGTGTGGAACTGCTTGTCCCTGGTGTGCCACTCCTGCCCTTACTCCTTCCCTTCCCATTGCTGGATGATGCAGGGGTGGTGGCTGTTGGTGTTGCTATGGAGACGCGCCAATGGGATGTAGATGGGCCTGCATCCTCCTCCTGATTCGCCTGTGAACCTGTAGGGTGGACAAAGACATGCCTTTAATCATCATGCATACTTGTAGATACGTGGACTTGCTCGTTACACATGCTACATGGTGATGGGACATCATACACATGAGGTCTGATGGGTATGGTCGATTGCAGGCCAATGCAAAGTAGGGGCATTGTCTGCTGAGGCTGTACACCCCATTGGCATGTGCCTTTTGCCTCTTGTGCTGCCATTGTGGTCTGTACATGTGGTTGTGATGGGGTCCACTTTGGCACAGGGACCTTCTCAGCAGACAGGAGTGCTGCACGTAGTTGCATGAGCTCACATGCTCATTCATACTGCTGTGCATGTGTACATGCACAGTTGGCCACCTACCCTTGCATACAGGGCAAGCCTTTACCATGGCTGCACCCTGGGAAAATCAATATTTGTCCCCCCCTCTGGCAAGGGGGAGACACAGAATCTGGGTTGCTGTGTGCCACCAGCATGGGGCAGCCTTGCAGACCACTGCTGGTGCAGCTGTGGTGCTGTATTGCAATGGAAGGCACCCAGCTCCTGTGCTGGAGTGGGGAGTTAATCATTTCAACTTAGCGCCACTGCTATACAAGCAGCTCTATTCTTCCTGCACTTCTCTTCGTGATGAAGCCACCTCCTCTCTGCTCCCAGCACCCTCCACGCGCGCCAGACTTCCATCATTCTGCGCACTGTCGGGGGTAAGGAATTGAACATTCTGTAACTTTTCAGCACCGTGGGGAGCGACCTTCATTTGTTGTTGGAAATTGCACAATCCGATCGTGCCTGTGTTATTTTGGCTGGTGAGACCAGAATGTTGCGCTGCACGCTTATTCTACTTGGCTTGGGCATTTCAATGTATTTGCCTTGCCTACTGCCACCATGCCTTAAGACCTTTCAAGATGGCCTTTCCTTGTTTTGCTGTAGAAAATGAATTGAATCCAAAGTCTCGGGTCTAGAAAAAGAATTAAAGACCCAATTCTCCAGAAAGGCAGACAGGGAGCTAAAAAAAGCTAGAAGGGCGCTGGAAATGCATTGGGCTGACCGCACCGCAATGGCCCTGTCGTACACAAAGCAATTTTATTATCATAACAGTAATAAGGCAAACCAGCTATTAGCATACAAACTACAAAAGAGACACAGTAGAAACAATATCATACGCCTCAAAGGGCCGGATGGGAAAAGCAAATTCACCACTCCAGACATAATTGAAACCCTGGCAGCCCACCACAAGTCTCTCATGCAGGGGCCACTTTCTTCTTCAGAAGATAGAGATCGGCAGCAACATTATCTAGCATCATTTTGCGCCCCAGAGGTCACAGTACCCCTTGACTCCCTAGAAGCCCCGATCTCCGCAGAGGAAATCCTTGAGGCCATAAAGTCTCTAAAAAACACTGGGCCAGGCCCGGATGGGCTGGCACCTAAGTTCTACAAAACATTTGCACACTGAATTCCACAACTAACACTACTATTCAACTCCTTCCTATCCACCAAAAAGGTAACAAATTCCATGGCTGAGTCAACTACTATTCTACTCCAGAAACCGGGAAAGGACCCCGAACAGGCGGCCTCATATCGGCCTACAGCACTGATGAATACCGAGGGGAAGATCTACTCCAAGGTACTAGCAGCCAGGCTGGGCAGATTTCTTCCCGAGTTAATACACAATGACCAGACAGGCTTTATCCGGGCAGAGGGACGCACGATAATATCAGGCGCATACTAAATATTGTCGAATCCGCGAATAGGATGAAGACCCCGCTGCTAATAATATCCCTCAACGCACATAAAGCATTTGATCTTGTAAACTGGGACTACATCCGGAGCACCCTGACCAGCATGGGGCTGGGCCATAATTTCATATCCTGGATAATGGCAAATTATGGGTCCCCGTCCACACAACGGGAGGAAATCAATGCCCATCCCCATCTCCAGAGGGACCCGCCAGGGTTGCCCGCTGTCACCCTTGGTGTTCGCCTTATCTATGGAACCGTTTGCCGAGAGGATCCGCCTTAACCCAAACATCAAGGGGCTCACCGTGGGTGGGATAGAGCACAAAGTGGCACTCTATGCGGATGACGTCCTTCTAACCATCACCGACCCAGATACATCACTGCAACCCCTGCTTGAAGAACTAGAGGCTTTTGGGGCAATCTCCAGGTTCAGAGTGAACTACGATAAGCGCTCAGCTTTGCCGATCAACCTTCCAAAGCAACTGAGAGATATTCTGTGCCTGACCTGCTGATCCCATGGGCAAACGCCACACTCAAATACCTGGGGGCCCAAATTCCAAAAGATAGTGCTCTGATCTACAAACATAATTTCCTTCAACTATTGAAAGCACTCCGAACAGACCTGAAATGGTGGAACAAACAAGAGATTTCCTGGCTGGGTCGGGCAGCGG
Organism: Ambystoma mexicanum; assembly: GCF_040938575.1. Taxonomy (NCBI): domain Eukaryota; kingdom Metazoa; phylum Chordata; class Amphibia; order Caudata; family Ambystomatidae; genus Ambystoma; species Ambystoma mexicanum. The sequence continues at coordinate 94,385,140 of NC_090922.1, forward strand.
CGGTGAAAATGAACTTACTCCCCAGAGTGTTATACCATTGCCATGCATTACCAACCCATGTCCCGGAAAAAGACCTCATCTCTTTGCAGCGAGAAGTCATGAAATTCATCTGGGGGGGAAAAAGGCCTCGTATTGCAAAGAAAATTATGATTCGGAGTCGGCAATTGGGAGGACTGGGTGTTCCGGACATCTCCAGATACCGGCGTGCAGCCCAATTCACACATGCCTTCTCTTGGACACGGACCGCAGATCGCCCATGTTGGCTGCAACTGGAAGAAGCATGGTGCAAGATACCCCTGCCCGACCTGCCACATATCCAATCCTGGAGATCATCAACTACCCTGAATCCGCTATCAGCAACACGCAACACAGTAGACAGCTGGAGAGCTGCAGCTGGGAAATGTGGAACAAAAAGCACACTGGGCCCACTGACCCCAATCTGGGATAACCTGGGTTTCTCCCCTGGCCTTTGTAATCGCAGCTTCATCAGGTGGAAGGAGGGCGGCCTACATAGAATTTCGGACTTCCTGGAGGAGGGCCAACCACTTTCATTCGAAAACTGCAAAGCGAGATTCAATATCCCTGAGGAGGAGAGGTTCCACTATGCACAGATGCGCCACTGGATTTCTCAGCGCAGCGTTAAAGAACGCGGTTCCAGGGCCTCTAGAACTCACACTGCCATCCTCCCCCCCCAAGGGGCAAGATATCTGCCCTCTAAAAACTCTTGGAAAAAAAAACGAGCCCAGAGACGAAAGAAAGATATATGTTGCACTGGGAGAGGGATCTGGGGCGGCCCCTGGAGCCGGAGACATGGAGTAAAATATGGTCAAGACCTCATAAAAGCACTCAGTGTGTTACTAACAGGGAAGGGGGATACAAGGTGTGCTTCAGGTACTATATTACACCAGCCCAGCTGCACAAAGCGGGCGCAAGCCCATCACCAAACTGCTGGAGAGGATGCCCGCGAGAGGGATCACTATTCCATCTCCTATGGGGATGCCCTAAAGCAGCACACTACTGGAAAGGGGTGCTGAACCACGTGCAGGCAATCACAGCACGTGGTCTACCGCTGTCAGGGAACGCAGCCCGCCTGTGCACACACTTGTGAACAGCAGCCAAGGTAGTCCTCGCCTGCCTCTGGAAGCATCCCGAGGGTTCCTCGATCCCGTTATGGTGGGCCAAGTGTTGGGACATCGTCATAGCGGAAAGGATCACTGCACTTCGCATGGGCAATCTCAATCCCTTCCGAAACATCTGGGCCCCATTTATGGATTATGCAGATCGCTATCCAGCCCTCACGCAAAAAAAAACCACCGCCCGTTGGCTGGACTGAACCGTGAGCCGACGTATCCTCCCGATACGGAACTCTTCTTTGCTACTCCCAGTTCCATGGTCCAACAACACCATGAATGAATTACGCAACCATTACATGATCATTTTATCATTACAATGAATTGTGCCTTTTAAGCTTGTGCCAATACCGATGTCTACTGTTTGTTGTTGCTGTGTTTTTGATTGATGATAAATAAAATATCTATTTGAAAAAAAAAGAAAATGAATTGAATTGTTTCCTGCTTCTGGGCCAGCTCCCGGCCCCCACGTTCCTATTGGTTGCCTCTGGCCCCTTAAGCTAATGGCTGCAACTGGGGGGCGGGAGCCGGCCACACCAGCTAAGGCCCACAACGAAGGCCCTGTCTACACCTGTACACCACGGTAGGCCACCTAGCTGCCCCCGTTATGCTAATTTGCTTCAAGCACCTATGGACCTGATCCGTGAGGCATCCGTTGATGTCTGCGATCGGGTCCGTAGGTGCTTGAGGGGAATGCTTTTCCTTATGTGCTGTATGTTTACACCTTCATGGAATTATATTCTGCGCACAAGAAAACTGACATTTTTCTGCCATATCATGAGCATGTTTTGGTGCCATACTCCAACAGTGTCTTAATACAACTTGAAATTATGTTGGTTACCCATGTAAAGTGAGGCATTGAGCCCTTTTGCTATGCTGGCCTCAAATTTTGGAGACCTCGATCAGAGGGCTGCTTCCTTGCACTGAAAATTACAAGTCCCTGATGCAAGTATATCTATTTTTCCTGATGAAGACTTGATCAAGCCATCTTTATATGTCAAAACCAGTCGAAAAAACTGGGGATGTGATCATTGGACTCCATCTATCTGATCCACTCCACCAGTTGAACACATATGTTATAATTATAGTGGTTTTGTAATGATATTGATGTGTTATTTATATAGCACCTTAATCCAAAGCGCTTTACAGAGCACATATTTACATACAATATCACCCAACCAAAATTGGTACATTAAATGCACTTTATGAAACATGATTGTTAGTTGTGACCATTAGAAGGACCTATTACATATCAAATGTATTGTGGTATAGTTTTAGAAATGAGTTGATGAACGAGTGGCGCTGAATGTGGACGAATGTGTTAGTGATTCACTGTCAGTGATATTAATTGGTATGTTTTTATCAGTATGTTTTTCTGCAATGCAAACAAATAGTCTAAGTGTTAATTAATACATGATTAATTCATTTTTTATAAATGATGTATCAAGTTAAATTTGTGATATTTTATTAAAAATTAATGTCCTCTGGACAATTTTTTCTGTATAAATCTGGGATGTTCTTTTGGCCAGTGCATTTTCAGAGGAAGTGAGGGACATTAAGAGTCACCAGATTCTCCTTGGCTGCTGGCTCCGACTTCTGCATTCCCAAGTCCCTTAATCCCCCCCAATGTGGCTGATGGAGCTTGCCTTTTTCTCCCACAGGGTCAGGACAAGGGGTTCCATGGTGCCGTGTTTTTTGGCCGATAAATCCTGCTGGTGTTTGGCAGGTGGCTGCAGACCCTGGCCTTCAGGTCATTCCACCACTTCCTACAGTCCTCACCATCCTGTGGGACTGTGCCCACAGCTGTCACCTTGTCGTATGATTAGATCAGCAAATGCATCATCATCTCTGTTGTGGATGAGAAAGGGCAGATTGATACATGCTCTACAACCAAAAATTTAAGAAACTACCAGAAAGCCCACACGAATAAGAATAAGGCAGAAAAATACTAGTGGCAGGACGCCTCATGTTTCATAACCTTGTCACATATGGCAGAGCAGATGGTTGCCTTCCTTTGGCCAGATATTTTCGATGCTGGGAGCCATACAACTCCCCGGCATGGGCCACCACCTCATCAGTGAGGACCTGCAGCTCGGCCTCACTGAACGTTGGCTTGATTAGCCTCAGATCAGGCACCTTCCCTTTGGATTTCTCTTGAGACATGTTTTCCCTGACTTTTGGGTCTGGATGGCTAAGGAAATGTTGGATTCAGAGCAAATTGAGTTTTTCAAAATGGCCACCGCTCTGCTTCCCATTCTGGTGATGATGCTATTTCCGCCGATGTACTCAGGGACTTGTCATCCAGGTGGACTGGACACTTCCATCGATTTTGGATCCAGTTCCTGTGGGGTGGACCAGTGCGGGAGGATCACCTGGGCGAGGGGTCTTCGGGGGGTGGGGGTGAGATACCCAATGGTGAGATGCGGTATTCCCCCCTTTTTTTTATCTCCCCCACCCCCTTTTTACACAAACACCGGGCCTAGGAAGAGGGTGACTGAGAGTAACCAGACTAACTCTCTCACATCGTACCGGACATGTCCCGTTTATCGGGTCAGGCAAAGTCAGGCACTTTACCCCAAGTGCATACACCTGATAACAATTAGCTCTCCTCACATGAATAAAAGGCAACACTTAAAAACACACTCTGAGCAAGGTGGAACACGAGAACGAGCAGAACCAACGGACAAGAGCAGCGGGACGAAAACTCCAAGGCTTCCTTACTGGAGGTCATTGCCTCCGACAGACCGTGAAAGACACGTGGAGAATGCCAGATCCCACAAGTGAAGATTGCATTGTGTTTCAAGGACGCCAGCGACCCTCCCGAGTGAACGGCAGAGTTGGGGAGGGGAGGTCAAGCCTTTGGTACTAGCCTTGACTTGAAAAATCGGAAAACGCAAAACAAGAAAGAAACATACAGAGACGGTGAGTCGGCAAGCGTCCTGAGAGACCAGTGTGTGTTAAAGTGAATGAAGTAGCAACATCATATCACAAATGAAGGCTGCAGGCTTGTGGATATGAGACAAAGCAAGTACAATACAGCTGCAACATCTGCGACACTAAGTGGTCCGGTGAAAGGAAGTAGCCCATTCAAAAGTCTCAGTGAAAGGTGCGTTGTTTTAGGCTAAAGGGCGAACAAACAGCAAGAATGAAAGTAAATGGTGAACGTTGAGTCAAAGTGGTCCTGCAGTGGTCTGTAATGAAAAGTCACACACATTCAAAAGACTTTGAACATCCGAAAGTGGTACGAGTCCGGCAGAGGGAAATATATTAAACTTGGGAAAGAAGCCCCTTGCAACTTTGTGTGAACTGTTTCATGAGAGGTCTGAGCCCGGCAGAGGGAAACCCGAAGTATATTAAGCTTGGAGAAGGGAGGCCCCTTGAAACTTTGTGTGAACTGTATTGTGAGAGGTCTGAGACCATCAGAGGTCGACCTATGAGAACTGCGTGGTGAAAGGTCTGAGCTCAGCACAGGGGGACCTTTGTGAATATTTTGGTTGAAACATTATTTTGAAAGTCAGAGAAAGGGACTTTAAACGTGGAAGGCCAGGCGGGTTTTGATCCATGGTTTTGAACTGTGTACTGTGTTGGAAGCCGAGCCAGAGTCTGTCATCCTGCCTACAGGGATCACCCTACCACGTGGAGCCTAAGGTTGGGAGGAGTGCTGGTCCTGCTACATTATCATTTGAACACTGACTTTTCATTTTGCATATATTTTCTCCTTTTTACACTTTTTGTACAAGAGATAGGGCAGGCATTAGTTTTTTGTTAGAATAGGCCATTTTGATTTGACAGACTCCAATACGACTGTTTTGTTTATCGTTTGATGGTCGAGACTACTCCCATCTTATTTATAGGGCACAATAGGAGTTTCTCCAACCTCAAAATTTTCAATAAAGGTTTTACAAATTGTATCCATTGCGTCAGTGTCAATACTTGTGATACCATGCCTTCCCTACACAGGCGACAGTGAATTCTCATACATTTGTCAAGTACTTGTTGATGGTTTCATTAATATCTCATTTTATAACACTTTAGTCTGCACTTCATTTTCTTTCACATCAAGTCTCTTTGTTGCTCCCTTTAAAGATTCTTCATACCTGTATGTAATTGGATCGCTATCTGCGCTCTTTTTGAAAGGTAATATTTATGTAAATATACCAAAATGTCGCCTCCAGAATTCCGACTGCCCAAAATGTGGGGGGTATGGGATATAATACAAGTATGGGGGCGCATTAATCTCATAGATCCATATTTATTATTATGATGGTATTTATTGAGCGCAGGCCTAGCTTCGAGAAGCAATGGAGCACGTCTATATGTTGAACATGCATTGACTCTTTGTTCTCAAGGCATTTAACAAAAGGGTCTCCTTTCTGCCGCCAGTGTGTGGGTGCCCTTGTTCTGCCTAGCACTTCTAGATCTTGCAGTTCTCTTTCCATCGTATTGGCCGTGTCCCTGGCATCCACATGAAAGGTGGTAGTGTTGCGATTCTACGGGTCATAGTGATCAGACTTTCTAATCTCTCACCAACAGTGTGGTGTTGTCACTCTCTCGTCACGTGGGGAGGGACATGGGGTGGCGGCAAGGGGAGGGGCCAAACCCCAGCTCCTGAGTCCGGCTCTTTGTGATACGCCTGAGCTGTGTGCCTGCAGGAGCGTGAAGTGGTCCACACGGGACCTTACATTAGCGACGAGGCGTGGATCGCAGTCCGCACACCACTCGCTGTGTCAGAGGGAGCAGCCGCGTTCTGCAACGGAGTCGCTGGCCCTGCAGTAAGTCACGCGTAAGACCACAGGCCCCAAAACAGGCGCTACACGTCGAGCGGTAGAGGTGGTGCCTCCGGCTCAGCCCAGCCTGCACCGATGCGACACAGGTAAGAGAGTGAGCAAGCTCCCCGTCCCATCTAAGTGTCCGGGAGGTCGGAGGAGTCACCTCCCTCCCGTGGACAGCAGCGGAGGCTGTGGAAGGCCTAATAAGAAGGTGGGAAGGGTGCACCAGCCCACCCAGCGGGTAGGAGCACGGAACGTTCCCTGTTGGAACAGCAAGGTCCCTGCACATCAGGGCGGTCGGAGGAATCGCCTCCCACCCGTAGACGGCAGTCAAGGCCGCAAGAGGCCGACATTAAGGTGGGAAAGCCCTCGCCCACCGGCAGCGCCGGCCCACCCCAGCGGTTGGGAGCACTGAACGCTCCCCACTGGGACAGCAAGGAACACAATCATCTGTTTTCTCCTGGGCTCAATACTACCAAGTCACACGCATGACCAGATACACTGCACATAGCCCGCCAGACACAGACTATTCAATTTCTCTGCACGAAAGTCACAGCAACTACAACGCGGGGGGAGGCCAGGACCAAAATAAACCAACCAGGACGCCCCACAACACCGGAACGATCCCTAGCGTGGAAAAAAACATTCACTCCACATGGCCCAAGGGAACATATCTCGGGAAGATTCCCTAACTGTACCAGTAACCCCTGCAAGAATACCTCCACAGAAAATGTCCGACAGCTTACTATCACAACTACCATCAAACTTCGACCTCAGCGACACCAGCACCCTAGGATCATGGTGTAAGAGGTGGCTAAACTACCCTCACTGACTACTTCACACCACACACAAACATGGACTATGAAAGGCATATCTTCCACACCACAAAACAAAGGTGAAACAATGGATGCTTTTGTGATTATACTCAGATTAAAAATGAAACACTGTGAGTTCAACAAATACTCGAATGAAGAATCTCTTCGATCACAGATCATAGTGGATGTGAAAGTTCGGACTTCAGGAAACAGCTACTATACAAGCCACGAAACCTGGAAGAAATACTACGGTTGGCACGATCAGACGCTGCACTGGCAGCTCAAGTAGAAGGTCTAGATGACATCAAGATCACGCACGGAAAACATGAAACCCTCAACAAAATCGAAAGCACTTCAAGAAACAACGGCGAACCATTCTGCTACAGGTGTGGTCACAAGTACCCGCACGAGGGGCAATGCCCCGTCATGGGCCAAACATGCTTTGCATGTGGAGGAGAGAACCACTACAAAGCGGTTTGCTTCATCTTTCGAAGCAAAATGAAAGGAGCGGGAAGAAGCGGACGACCAACACCAGAACAGGAGCAAGGACAACCGAGCCAATTCCAAACAACATATCAAACCCATGACCCTGCACGTTGGAGACACCGAGATGAGCAATCAGAGAGAAGATCAGACAGAAGTGAGTGGAGAGACAGCAAGACTCCAACTTCCAGGCAAAGGAGGAGACCCCGCAGGTACATCAGATACCTCGTAGAACAATCACAGTCTGACAGTGCATCCAGCGCCTTGTCGGAGTACAGCACCCGCAGAGAGAGGCACAAAGGGGAGCCACGGAAAAAAAGATACTTGTACGCCTTAGGAAATACCACTGCGAAGGAACACAGCCCAATGCTGATGATTCAAGTCAACCAAATAGCAGCAGAATTCCTAATCGACACGGGAGCCACTGTAAACAAAATCAGTGAAGAAATATACAATCGCATACCCAATGCACCCTGTCTACAGCCAGCCCGAGCACTCGTATATCCATAGGGCTCCATGACACCCCTGGCCTGCAAAGTTTTCTTCACAGCGTCGTGCCACTAAAAAGACCATGCTAAAGACATGCCCATGCAAGTCCTGGAAGCAGCCTCAGACAGTGGATGCATCCTCAGCTATAAAGCGGCCATCAAAATGGGACTAGTTCACATTTTATACCGACTCCTGGTGCACAAATATCTGGACCCCACTGCAAAAATAAAACAGGTCTTCCCCACACTGTTTAAAGGTATAGGAAAACTAAAAAACCGACAAATAGAATTGCACATTGACACCAGCATCCTGCCAGTGGCACAACATTACGGTGGAATCCCCATCAATATACAAAAACAGGTAGAAAATGAACTAATGAAACTGGTGGAAGCAGACATTATAGAACAAGCGGAAGGTCCCACGCCGTCGGTCTCCCCCATAGTGCCTGTGCTCAAGAGATATTCACAGGACATTCATATATGTGTGGACATGAGAAGACCAGATGAAGCCATCATGAGGGAATGTCACCAGGCCCCACGCTTCACCGACATGGTGCACCTCCTAAACGGGGCTACAGTCTTCTCAAAGCTGGACCTTAACAAAGGTTATCACCAACTGGAACACAGCAAAAAGTCCAGATACATAACAACTTTTGTCACGCACCTAGAATTGTACAGATATAAAAGACTAAGCTTCAGAGTTTCATCAGCTGCAGAAATGTTTCAATCGGAAATCCACAACGTAATCAAACAGGTGCCAAACTGTCTAAATTACAGTGATGACACCCTTGTATTTGGACAGACACAGGAACAACACGACGAGACCCTCATGAGAGTATGCATGGCTCTGGAGGAAGCTCAGCTCACACTTAACAAAGACAAATGCGAATTCCAACAGAGGACTCTCTGTTTCTTTGGTCACATTTTCTCTGAAAAGGGCAGGACACCAGACCCGGAGAAAGTCAGTGCACTCACAAATGCAGAGGCCCCAAACTCCACCTCAGATCCTTCCTGGGACTGGCGAGCTATTGCACGCGCTACATCAGAGATTTTGCTTCCATCAGTGAGCCCCTCCGGGCACTCACCAAACTCAATGCTGATTTTGTCTGGTCCACCGAGTGCCAAGTGGCATTCCAACTCATCAAGGACCGCATTGCGGACGCCAAAAACATGGCCTATTTCGACCCTAGAAAGAACACTGAACTCATTGTAGATGGGAGTCCAGTAGGCCTGGGAGCCATCCTAACTCAACTGGACAAAAAAGAAGGACACAACAAACACATAGTGTCATACGCAAGCTGAAGCCTGTCGAAGACAGAAGAGGCATACTCCCAAGCTGAAAAGGAAGGCCTTTCCATAGTTTGGGCCTGCAAACACTTTCGTTTATTCCTCTACGGTAAGCCTTTCACAGTCGTCACTGATCACCAGGCGCTGATTTTCCTCTACGGCAACCCTCAAGCCAAAATGGCACCGAGAACAGCAAGGTGGGCACTTCGCCTTCAAAACTACCAATTCAAAATAATCCACAGACCAGGGAAAGAACAAAACCCAGCGGATTACCTCTAGCGACACCCAAGCAGAGAATTCAAAACTGACTTTTCAATAGTGGATCAGTACATCCGATACGTCGTCCAAGGCAACACACCCATAGGGCTTGATGCAGAGCAAATAGCTCGGGAATTCAATGCTGACCAAGGTCTGCAAATCATCCTAAGATCTTTAAAAAAAAAGAGGTTAGCAACCATCAAAGCTCTCCCTTGGCGCCAGCTTCTATAGCAAATCGGTTGTCTGCATGAGTAGTTCCCAAATCTGTGTGTGGCTGCTATACAAATATTACTATGCAAAAAATATTTTTTGAGATGGGATGAAAGTTACTCAAATGCGCCAAATCTGAATTTTAAAGTGCTTGATTGGTGGGTCAAATGCACTTTCCACAATGTTGTACTCATATTAAACAAAGTAGAAAAATAGAAGAACTTAATTCCATATTGATAATACAAAATAATATTTTTATTTGATTGTTTACTTTACATCAAAAAAAAAATTGTCCTGGTGTTTCTATCACACCATTAACAGTCTTTTTTTTTATTTTGTACATACAAGTTTGATTGATTTCTGGTGTTAGGATCACACCATTTCACTCTTTTCACACTCAAATGTTGATTGTTCTTAAATCGTACTCCAAAAATTGCTCCACAAATAATACTCAAAGTTCATAGTGTTCAATGCTCGACACGTGTTTCCCCATTGAATGTATCAATGGTTCATCAGGAGAAGAAAGTGTTTTGGAACTGGAGAAAGTAAAGAAAAAATAAAACTTATATTATAAACTGATCTATTTTTGTGTTCTAATTCTTAATATCGTAACAATTATATCAGGATTTTTCATAGCCAACAAATTTGTTTTTAAAAAATGACTCACTCTTGCAAAGTACTTTTTCTGTATAATTTGGGTATTTCCTTAATTGTGTAGACAATTTCAGTTTTCTTACAAAGAAAAATAAAAAATAAAAAAGAAAAAAAGAAAAAAAATGTTTTTATTGTATTGTATGGCTTCAATAGGATTTTTTCTTGTTCACTTAGGTCATAATGTGTTCAGTAGCTAAAAGGAAAGAGAAAACTCTATTAGCGTGATGGCTAGGATCATTGTAATAAGGGCTTGGAAAATGTAGCAGTCCTGGCATTTAGAATAGCTAGGTTTTTGATCATGGCTTACCTTCTATTTAATGTAGATGGTGTTGTTCTCAGTGCCCTGATAAGCGTGGATCCAACTGGCCGTTTTGCGCGACTTTCTTGTGTGAAATTCGGCTATATATAGTCCTAGCGTTGCATGGTGACGTCATCATGTCACGCACAATGTAATTAAGTGCGGCGCAATGACGTCACTGCGTTGGCGGTACGTGCGGCTGCCATTTTTGGAACGGGATGCTCTGAAAACGGCATTATTTAGTAATTTTTAGAGCGGAATGCTCTAAAAACGACATACTTTGGTAATAGATGTTATTTGTGTGAAAGGTTAAACTAATGACCATGTATTATTCATGACTGTTGTTTCTTATGAGGAACTTACTTATTTGTACACTGTAGAATGGTTGTGATCTAATTTTCAAAATGATTCTAATTCGATCATCAATGGTATTCTAAGAATATTTTTTGTGACATAATGTTTTCAAAACTTGGTAATATCTGGAGTGCTGACACACTTTAAACTTAATGGAAAAATAAATAAATACATAAATGAAAAAATATTTGCTGATGACACAATTTGAACAAAATTAAAAATATTTATGGCTAGGAACTTTATGGTTTGAATACCACTATGTGTTTGATGCCTGCTTGGCATGCAATAAAGAAAAAAAACATTTGTAAGAAAAGAAATGCCCAAATTATACAGAAACATACTTTGCAAGGGTGAGTATTTTTTTAAAAAACAATATTTTTGTTTGCTATGAAAAATCCTGATATAATTGTTATGATATTACGAATTAGGACACAAAAATAGACCAGTTCATAATATAAGTTTTATTTTTTCTTTACTTTCTCCAGTTACAAAACACTTTCTTCTCCTGATGAACCATTGATACATTCAATGGGGAAACATGTGTCGAGCATTGAACACTATGAGCTTTGAGTATTATTTGTGGAGTATTTTTAGGAGTATGATTTAAGAACAATCAACATTTGAGTGTGAAAAGAGTGAAATGGTGTGATGCTAACACCAGAGCATTGAAAACTATGAGCTTTGAGCATTATTTGTGGAGCAATTTTTGGAGTATGATTTAAGAACAATCAACATTTGAGTGTGAAAAGAGTGAAATGGTGTGATGCTAACACCAGAGCATTGAAAACTATGAGCTTTGAGCATTATTTGTGGAGCAATTTTTGGAGTATGATTTAAGAACAATCAACATTTGAGTGTGAAAAGGGTGAAATGGTGTGATGCTAACACCAGAAATCAATCAAACTTGTATGTACAAAATAAAAAAAAAGACTGTTAATGGTGTGATAGGAACACCAGGACAAAAATCATTTTGATGTGAAGTAAACAATCAAATAAAAATATTATTTTGTATTATCAATATGGAATTAAGTTCTTCTATTTTTCTACTTAGTTAAATAAGAGTACAACATTGTGGAAAGTGCATTTGACTCACCAATCAAGCACTTTAAAATTCAGGTTTGGCGCATTTGAGTAACTCTCATCCCATCTCAAAGACACATTTTTTGCAAAATCATCCTAAGATGCCTCGAGACAGGTCGATGGAAACAGGCTAAACAACTCAAGGAAACAGTAGATGAGGATATTAGACAAAACATCACATGCTTCCTTGCAGTCAAAGACCAACTTGCCAAATCAGACGAGGCACTACTACTGAAGGGCACCAAACTAGTGATACCACGCACCCTGCGACAAAGAATCCTTGAACTGGCTCACGAAGGACACAGGGGCATTGTGTCCACAAAAAGAATGTTGAGACGGAACCTGTGGTTTCCCCACCTCGATTCGCTGGTGGAGGAACTATTCAAGAACTGCCCCACCTGTGCAGTCATAAATCCACATGCCAGACCTGAGCCACTATGCATTACCATGCTTCCCGAAGGAGCATGGGAAGAAATAGCGGTGGACTACTTCGGACCCCTGGAAGGGGGGGAGCACATACTGGTGGCTGTCGACGAGTACTCACGATTCCCAGACCTACAAACTGTACTGTCCACATCAGCATACCACGCCATTCCTGGCGACTTTAAAAAGTTTGCGGAATATATGGGTTTTTGACATCGCAAAGTAATACTTTTGTGGCCCCAAGCCATTGGGACCATCGAAAGGTTCATGAGCAACATCAAGCGCACCACCCAAATAGCGCGGCTCACTGGTGAACCCGTCAAAAAGTTGCTGTATCAACTGATGCGGGACTACCAGAACACCCCACATAACACCATGGGTAAAGCACCCTCGGAAGTGATGTTTGGCAGAAGCATCGGGACGAGGCTTCCACATATCACTGCAGATAAAGAAAGATACAAGGATGACCCACAAATGAGGAGAGACACCCTCATGAAAGAGGACATGAAGAGGGCCGCTGATGCAAAAAGGAGGGCCAAGGAAATTATCTTACACCAGGCGACATGGCCGTTGTCAAGCAACCCCAAAGTCGAAAGAACATGGCGGCATTCAATGAGGAACCCCTCATGGTTGTCAAGAGAAAAGGTTCACTCGTCACGGCAGAAAACGACCGCAAATCCACAACAAGAAACTCATCCCACTTTAGGAGAATGCCAGGGATTATACATCTAACGGAAGATCCCTCACCCGATAACAGCCACATCTGGGACGCACCTTATAAAGGAGACAGACAAGACACTGACAATGAGATGCCACTCTAGACATCCTGCGAATTATCGGAAAGAACCGACCTGCGACCTCGGAGAGTTCGGAGGAAACCCCACCGGCTCATAGAAGAGATGACCTGAGGACTATACTTAATGTTTAGTACCGGGGGGGGGGGGTGGTGGTGTGGTGCCGTCACTCTCCCATGTCACGTGGGGAAGGACACAGGGTGGTGGGAAGGGGAGGGGCCAAAGGAGCGGGGAATGGACAGTTCCCATTTATGTGTAGAAGAATAAAGTTGTGTTGCACCCCAGCTCCTGAGTCCGGCTCTATGTGATACGGCTGAGCTGTGTGCCTGCAGGAGTGTGAGGCGGTCCACACGGGACCTTACACAGAGGTCCTTTTTCTCCTACCTTGGTGCGCCCTGGTTATCCTTGTATCACAAGCTCGGCGCCATTTGTAGTGCTTGCTACTTCCTGTGATGCTGGTGCACGGCAGAGACGTCATTTGCAACCTCTGAGGTCTCCCTTGCGACCTCTGTTTAAAAGAAATAATTAATGTTTTTACTTTTTTTTTTTAATACAGCCTCCTCGGCTATGGCCAGCACCATGTGGCTCTTTACCTCTGGAGTGGCTGGCTTTCTTTTTCAGACCCCTTAAAAAAAAAAATATATATATATGTATATATATATAAGAACAGGCATGCCACAAGTCTAACACTTTCAGCACTGGCCCTAAATAAGAATGAATAGGAATACAAAATGTATTTTTCTGGAATGCTATACAATAATTGCTAGACTCATTAAAGGTTTAATCCAGGCACACTTCAGGGGACGAGTGACTGATTTAGTCTGTTCTTAAACGCCTCAACTCAGCCTTTCATCCTTCTGAGGTGGATAAATGAGTATCACCACAGGTTGGGTGATATTGGGTGTATATTTTTTCTATATAAAGCGCTTAAGCAGAAGTGCTATATAATAACACATCATTATCATTTGGTCATGGACGTCTGCTTGCGTTCACAGTAATTTTGGTAACATGGGCCTATACACACTGATCTTAACGATACATATAGTGATCCATTCTTGTATGAAATGTACATCACATTATAGTGATATTGTAACCATATTTTTCGTAGTGTACAATGCTATGTGATGCCACTCCCTGTTTTGTCAACGGGTGAAAGGTCGTGTTCCATAGCTTCCCGCGATATCACTTTGGGGTGGGTCAAATGACATCACTTCCTGTGATGTCATCAGGCGGTCAAGGGTCGTGTGATATCACTTCCGATACCCCTGGCATTTTGGTGAAATGACGTCCCTGGTGCACGGGAAAGGCACTCTTAGATTAAAAGCTTTGCACACCAAAGCTGTGCGTGTAACTATTCTATTTATTTAGGCAACATGATCCGCATTTAACAGCACTTAGAAGCCGTCAGCTCTTGAAGGCTGTTGAAATATTTTCCCAAGGGCGCCAACACTTCTGTCGTGTTTTTCGTCTCCTGAACAATAGGCTTGCTTCAGAAAGCGACACCTCGCCTTTTTCACAACTCTTTGCGGAATTACTCAATGGATAAGGGAACTGGAACGTTATCAAAGGCTGCTTTATGGTAAGGACCTCCTGACATTTCTCTTTTCGATGGCAGCCATATCTGCTAAACCAACATAAAGCCTACCACTCCACATACCTCAATAGCCAACAAAACCCAGGGCAGGTGTTTCTCACTGTCCCAGTGGCAGCAGCTAAAACGCAGCATGAGAAGTCGAATGCCCCAGCACCATTCATCAACCAGCAGCCAACCTCCTGCAATCCCGCTCTACCCAGCCCTGGCATGTGCCCTAAATTACAGACACCAGGTTATTTACTACACGCAATCGGGCACAGATGGCACGTTCAGGATCAAGTCTACAGAACTGGTGTGGACGAATGTACTCATTCAACTACCATGAAGCGCGATTACTCCACAGTAATAGTAAACAGCACTATATTAAGGCAAATCAAAACATAAATATTAAATGTGATGATGTGAAGGAGGGGTGTGAACTAGCCGTTTGGGCTGGCTGCCCTTTTTTTGGGGTGGGACCAACCCTGATTAGCATATGATCTTTCCCCCTTTTGTCATGACATGGCAGTCTGAACAAGGGTGTCCCGGAGGGTTGCCCAGAGCAATGTTAGAAGTTATGAGTACTTAAAAATCTTTCCAGCCTTGAAGCTTTAGTGAAGGGTATGCCCAGGCGAAGGCCCTGAGCCTGCTGTGCCCATAGACCCAAGCTACATCTCACTGACGATGCACAATGAGGCTGAAATGAGCGGAAAGGAGGTGACCTCGCATTTAAGGCTGGGCTCCCTTTTTGACTCAAAGAAAGAGGTAGAAACACACCGCATAGGGAGAGACCGGGTATATAAGACCACATGACATAGCACAGAGTGAGCGCGCCTGACAACGCGAGACTCATGTCTGCAGAGATATAAAGGGGGACACAGACTAGGACATGATTTGAGGGTTTCCATGGGGTGGAACCTACTACTACCCCTGGCAACTCCTCTGCTACCTCTGGAACTGCCTCTGACTTCCATGATTCGGGGCTCACAGAGGCATCATCAAAACAAAAATAAGAGGACTTATGCAAGTTCCCACTCCTTCGGCCGTCCCCTGCCGCTTAGCATCCTCCAATTGGCACTAACTGGTTTGGGCTGGCATTAGTGGGGTGCTTGAGCCTGTGCTTGTTAAATGATGGCAGCAACTGGGCATTTGAGGCTGCACAGTCCTTATGATTACTTTAACGTGCACACAAAGCATTGACTGGTGTTGGGTGACATTACTATGGATTCGAGGCAATGCTTTGCAAATGTTATTTGATATGTATATACTGCTTTACTGGCATTCTTATGGCTTCCAAGCGCTGTTTGGTGAATGTCCATTCGGCAGACGATAGTCTGACCAAACATGAAATAAAGAAAAGGATACATTGCATGCGAATAGTATTATTAATTTCAAGCACTTGTTTAATTATTAGTAGATATTACAATAACTGTAGCATGAACAGTGTTCAGGCATGGCTTGGATTGCTATGTCACACACTATGTAACAGCTAAATCAAGTTGTTAGACTCAGGCGTATTGTATGGGTTACGTAGTTAATGGTGGAAAGGGGCCTACAAAAAAAGAAGTCTATCAACCCCAAGGGCAACTGTCTACAGTTGCGGCTCTGGTACAATATACATGAGGAACACATGCACAATTAAAAAAATGCAATCCTCTGCAGCTTTGTCAGATATGTGAAAAATACATTTAATGCATGTTCACTTGTCAGGCCGCATTTGAGAATGACCAGACATATATCACATTCAAAGGCTAGATAACTGGTGTTAGCCAAACATACATACATATTTTATACTAGCCGTTCCCAGCATAAAATACGCCATTATAGCATATCTTAAAGGTCAATATCGGTCGGTAATTCATAGGGTCACTTCTGTCCCCCTTCTTAAATATCGGAATTGTAGAGGAGGGCCCAGACATGGCCTGCACCCGAGTCCCCCAGTTCGAGGTACCAGGAACATATTTGCGAAAGTATGTGACGTATGAGGAACAAATGAGCCAACAGAGAGCAGCTCTAGGACTCTGCCCAATGCCCATCAGAAGAGCAATACCTGTTGAAGTGCCTATAACCAGACAACCTTGGGCAGCATGGTACCCACTGAGACAACCGTACCAGCAGTTAACACGAAATGAAGATTACTTGCAGACTGTCCCCGAAGAGACCCATAGAGCCTTCATGCAAGGCGAGAGGTGACGACACACGGGCCCGTGCAGACACAGATGAACATAAACGACGACCGAAAGATGACACACAAGGATGAAATGTAAAGAATAATGATGTAATGGACTTGTAAGAAGAAACAATGTTGATATGTGAAGAAATGTAAGGAAACGTAGCTGTGAAACAAGATGGAAGTATTCAACCAGCTAACGCCTGTAAATAGGCTTGGAACGCAAGAAGCTAAGGAAAGCATACTGCTTGCAATGCTTAACAGGCCGAGATTCATAATCCAGCTAAAGCCAGAAGGGAAGAGCGGAATTGAAACTCAGTAAGAAGTAGCTCGTGACTGGGAATTCGAGGTCAACTCCAAAAAGGGAGGAGAGCGGCAACTCCGAAGAATCAAAACTTCAGAGCATAGCTGCCAGGCAGTGAAGGTCGAGATAAGGAGGCCCCAGGCAGGTGGCGAGGCTAAGTAAGAATCAAATAAACGAAAAGAAGGAAAACGAAGCAGATTCATGGTGAACAGACACGTGACCAGCTAAGGGCGAAGAGGTACCAACGTCTGATGTCACCCAGAACCCGAGAATGCCATAACTTTTCCTGATTAGAAGCTACAGTTTCGAGGCCATCCTCAGCCAACTAATTGACACATAGCCCTCAAGTACTGATTGATGGAAGGGAGGCAGGGTGAATCTTGGGGCACTCCGCATCTGGGTGTCCATTGTGCATGCTGCTAATTAAAGTGGAGATTTATGCCTAGGGGTTTATCCCACCCAATCACAATGGACCAAATAATCTAGGGTCCCACAGAGAGTAGAACCAATAAGAAGTCGTACTTGTAGTGACGGATATCACGAGTGATGCAGAGGGATGGGCGTAGACGTCCACCCGATAAGAGTTATCCAATCCTCACGCTCTGTTACCATATACAGATATAGCACTGTTACGCTACAGCAACACGGGGCTGCTTTGCAGAACGTTGCAAGATCCTGGAAGTCGCTATGGCAACAATATAAGTTTCCTTGGAAACTGTTTAAGCCACGCACATATTCTGCTCAGCTGACAAAGGTCAGACGTGCTTCGCTCACACGGTCTTGTTTCCCAGTTTTTTGTACTTGTCATTAAACGGACTTCCCTTTGCCAAACCATTGACTTGTCCTTATTGATTTGTGTTGGAGTAAGAGAATCCTGCATCCCATCCTCCTTTAGGTGCAGCTATCTCATCTTAAAGATACTTGAGGGTGAGCTCTGATCCCATGGGCCCATCAGAGGTCGATCCGCCCTCCTGTACAGAATTACCACCAATCACTTCCAGAAAGGGGATGTAGGCAGAGGCGTAACCAGTTTTGTCTAACAAGTGGGGCCTGAAGCTAATGTAGTTGGGCCCACTGCAGTGACGTTAACATCTGTAAATACCCACACAGCACTGCTGAGTAGGCATTTACTGATTTTGGGTTATCCTTGCCTGCTCAGGCCCCCTACCCTGTCTACGCCTCTGGACATAGGTCCCTGTGACTTATTAATGGTCATTGAACAGGCTAAACGTATAGGTAACTGTCTTCTTTTGAATTTGAAAGGCATATTTGTATCGGATGGAATGAGAGGAATGCACGGTATAAGAACTAACTTCCACCGATTACACAGTACTCTGATGTGCCTTTGTAGACGCGTAATTGTCAACCTTGTTCAGTTGCAGAGTCCCCGTGATGACATAAGATTGTGTAGTAGCATAATTATAGCACCTACTTTCAGTTTTACCTCGTGAGGAAGCATTCGTCCTAGAGCGTTTTGCTCTTTAGGGACTGAAACATTGAGCTGGTAATTTATCTGTTCATTGACACTGGAACCGCTGTGCCATGTGTGAAGAAAAGTGGGGGTGGAAAGAATGAATGTGAATGTGACCGCATACAACCGTGCTCATTCTGGTTGTTAAAATGATAGCTATTGTTGAATTGGAAGGGCACACAGAGGTGCACTTTGTCATTTGGACAGCACAGGGCAACCTAACACAGATACATGGCATCACCCGAGCACGAAAATATACCTAAGCATTTTCTATACATAGATGCTAAACAATGCAATAAAACAATGTTTTAGAGTAGTGCTCCCTACTAGTGGTTGTATTGCTTCTAAGCACCGTGAAAGTGACCACTCAATGGACTATCATTGGAAGGTATCACCAGTCGCAGTTAGAGGTGTAGAAATTGGCTTAGTTTAGTGATCACTGGGATGAATAATTAGTTTTCAGTGTTTTGACTAGAAGAAAATGTCATCAAAGGAAGGGGCACGAAATTCCCTTATTCGCTGGCAGAACTTTCATGGAAGACATTTCTAGTATGGCGATGGTGGTACTAAGTTAAGTTATGTTGTTGATGTGTGATGGCCTTGAGGTGTGCTCCAGTGTGCTCAAGGGGTCCTGGGAGTTGCAGGGGCTACTAACCATAAAATCATATTGGATTTTCACTTGCTGACAGGTGGATGGGGTTTTGGTAAAGCCAAGCTCAATGACAGAGGTCACAGAAGCAGATATTGGACATGAACACAGTAGGTGTAGATTAAAGTATGATGCGAGCAACTGGATAGGTTAGACTGCACCTGCATATTGTGACTATACCAGGCATATAGATAGTATTTCTGAAGCATTTTATGCTGTTCTTGACATAGTATTGTCTGTAATGTGGGCCTTTAGAGCAGATTAAGGTGGCAGCCTCGGGATATTGGAGGGGACATGTGACATTGTGGCAGCACCTGGAAATGTGGGAATGTATTTAGCATATAATGACTATAACTGGCATGGCCGGATATGACTGACCCCTAGATGGCAATAACTGGCTACTTGGGCTATAATTAACATTGGAAGGCAGGTCCCTTTTCTCATGCTGGTTCTGCCGGAGGATACCCTCATCATAAACTCACTCCTACCATATTAAGGCAGCACCCTAGTTAAAATGTGGTTAAAAACTACAATAGTATTTTATTTGCTTTTACAACTACTTTCATTTTATGAACCTTTAGCTTATTTTACTGTGTCTGTGATATCACTTTCTTTAATGACATCAGTGTCAAAAGATGTGTGTCATCAGTGTAAGGAAGGCGTGATACCATTAGTAAGACAGACACAAGTGACCACAGATAAAGGGTGTTTATTGAACATTGACAAAGGTGTGATAAACGACTGTCTAACCCTAAATCTATAAATGGGAGCAAGCTACGACCATTAAATAATAGAAAACGCTGTCCTAGTCGTGTCGTGTCAAAATAAAGATGGCCTATGCAAAAAAACTATCGCCAAACCTTACTCTATATGATAAAATGTGTGTGGGATATTGCTATGTATAAATGAAAAGTGTTCAAGAAATAATAAGTCCGAATGACTGAGTAAATGTGTTCCCCTTCCCCACGTTTTTAGACACGGGACACATCATCTCATTGGAGCTCGGAACACACTATTGAGCCTCTGGATACAGTTATTGTCAATGGTGCTATTCCTCAATGTTAGCACAAATCACTTTGTCTCACAATGCTGCTCACAACAGATCTCCCTTTGTTGGGCTCGGACCTTCTTCAATTATTCACTGGCATCAAAGACATTCGTTTGTGTGAGGGAGGTTTGACTCGAACCCTCACATGACCACTTTGACTTTATTCCTGACTTTGTAATAGTTTCTGGTATCTGTACTTCTTATACAAAGTTTACTTTCACTTTGGTTCCTCTCAACCGGGGTTACAGCATTCAACTTTCACAATTTCTCTGGCTTCCCTCAATCGGACACAAGCCTTTTAACACTACTACTTCTCTTCAATCGCATCAAAGTTTGCAAAGACATGTGAAGGAGAGTTTCGACTGGGCGGTTTCCCTTCGGCTGACCTCTCGGTTGTTTTGTACCCTTCTTCTTTCATCACTACACAGTGCAAAAAGTATCAGTTTTCCTGCAACCTTCTCCTTGTTGCTTGGCCTTGCTCAGTCTTTCAGGGTCTCCCTCCACTGGGTTCGGACCCTATCCCAAGGTTCACAAGGGTCTCCCTCTGCCAGGCTCAGACCCCTCTCCCAATGTTTACAAGGGTCTCCCTCTGCCACTCTTGGAACCCTCTCAGGGTACAGAGGGAGTCTCCCTCTGCCGGGCTCAGACCCCTCTCTGGGTTCTCAAAGGGCCACCCTCTGCCAGGCTCGGACCCTTCTCCAGGTTCACAAAGGGCCTCCCTCTGCCGGGCTCAGACCCTTCTTCAATTTATGCAAACAAAAATGAAAACAGTGTCCCACAATGCAGTTCTTGGTATTTTGCTCACATTTCCTCAGCTCGACAAAATGGCTTTCTTGCAGTTTTAGGAGCCACCGGAGCACTTGGGGAATTTAACCTGGGGTCAGGGTCTCGCCACTTGTCCCGAAGAGGCTTGGGCACTCCTGTTTAGCCCAGCAGAGGAGCTTTGTTGTGGGTGCCACCACGTAACCCCAGCTGCCCCTGGTTTAGGCTCCCTGGAGGCACAGTTTCCACTCCATGCTGCAGCCTCCCCTGCACAGTCAGGCTCAGTGTCTGGGTATTCCTTTCTCCTCCAGGCATTCCAGGTTCCTCTGAGCTCCACAGGTCGCTCTCTGGCATCCTCTTGCTCTGCATTTTATACTTCTAGGGAGTGTTACTGTAAGTGGAGTCAGGTGTGAGTAGTTAGAAAGGGAGGCCTGACCTTGCCTGGCCTCCCCTCTTCCTCATCTCAGTGGTTGTAGAGAAAACCAGTTTGGAAGGATTATGGGAGTAGTAGTTTTTCTGATTAATTTGTGAAAAGCTGTGTGGGGTTTTGTCCAATTAAACAGGGTGAGTGTGTGATGGTAAATAAATGCATGTGTATGGTTTCACAGAAAGGTACTGGGGCATAATGGAACTGGTTTGACAATATTCTATTTCAACTGAAGGAATGTCAGATAGAGGTATATCTGAGACAAGGGAATAGTCCTGCGGTTGTAACACATGGGATGGTAATTGTCATTTCTTTCTCTCATTTCTCCCACGTCTCCTTTCTGAGTTGGTACTTGCTGGAATTAGGGAAGGGGTATTGGGACAGTATTTAGAATAACCTATAAAGGTGGAGGAAGTGTCAGAAAGGGGGCAATATCGCGTCTAGCCTTCAAATGTCTCACCACCTTTCCCCAAGGATCCTTCAGCCAGGTGATCCTCCCGCACTTGTCCACCCCCAGGATCTGGATCCAAGGGCGATGGCTGCGCCCTGGTCACATGAGAAAGTGATCCCCAGGGTTCAGACAGTGAGACACTTTCTGGTTTCTCACATACCCTCCCCCTAAGATACTGGCCTTCCACCCAAGGAACATTAGTTCTGGCTTTCTCAGAAATGTCATTTTAAGGGCAATCCCTAGTACGGTGGCCAGCTTTCTACAAGAGAAACACGGATGGTTTGAGGAGTAAGTAGTTTGTTTCTCTTGGACTTCCCGAAATGTATTTACCTCTCGAAAATGGGTATATAATAGATCTTCCTCTGGGAGGTCAGGGTTGGTCCTTTCACTTTGCCTCGCTAAAGACTCAAAAGAGGGTTTTAACCCTTCCTCTAAGGATTTTATTCTTTCCTTCTCCTGAGCCTCCATTAATTCTTCCTCATAATTCCCTGTACAGAGCTTTATATTGTGGCCCCAATCTCCACAAAAACACTGTTCTAAGGGGAGAGAATCATCCTCTTCTAAGCAGGTAGAAGAGGATATCTTTTTTAGGAGTTGTCATTCTCACCTTTGATAAAGTTCCCAAAAAGAAAGTAGTGTTCACAAAATGATAAGTCAAGATGTTTAGGCCGTTAGCCTCCCTTCCCCACGTTTTTATCCCAGGACAAGGTGGGTATCTCGAGCACAGCATACTCTTGGGCTTCTTCGGCACAAGGTCACAGTTCCTTTTACCAACATCTGGGCCTTCTGTGCCCAAGTCTCTTTCATTCAAACTCTCTTGCTTCAGAGGGCCTGATGTACCAGAAACAAAGAAAAGTTCCTTTCCAAATATTCAAGTCAGGCTATTTACTCTTCGCCCGGGATCCCCCTCAGCCGGGCTCAGATCCTTCTTTCACAATTAGCCCCCCTCAGTCGGGTTTGGTCCAACTTTAATTTGCAGGCATCCCTCAGTCGGGTTAATGTTTGCCACAGCAATATCTTCGCGTGTGAGTTTTACTGTTCATTCTGGATCCCCTCTTCTAGGCTCAGATCCCCTTTTATACAATTAGTCTCCATCAGCCGGGCTCAGACCAATTTCAGTTCATACGTTATCGAAGACTTTCAAATGTGCACAGGATTTAGCTTGACCTGCTGCAGGATCACTTCGATTTCACAGTTCATTGATTCTCAAACTCTCAGTTGGATACCAAACAGAGACCTTCGAGTGAACACCCACGTTGCGCTGGACTGTCTCTGTATCCGGTACCTATTTTGGTTTCATAAAGTTCATTCATATCCGAGTCATCTTTCCTCATACAATGTTGCCACGTGCAACCTTGAGCATAACACAGTCCGGTCTGCTATCAGTCTCGCCGACTCAGGGGCTGTGCTGAATTAACTGGCACTTTTTTGTCGGAGCCAAGTACAGTACCAAGGCAGCAATCGCTTCTCCCCGCCTTGGCGATCAATCCGGGAGGGCCCCATACCTTTTACATACACTGCACTGTTGTTCAGCTGTAATTCCTGGTCTTATGTTTCATTTCCTCGAGACCTCCTGAAAGTCGCGGTCCTTCTCCGAAAAGGTCAATGGTAGTTCCCTCTTTGTTGCCCTCTCTGATCTCGCCGCCTTTCTCCTCAGTTTAAACTGCCATCTTGGAATTGCTGCTTCCTCATGCATTTTGCCTTGCTCAGTCTTTCAGGGTCTACCTCCACCGGGTTCGGAGCCTCTCCTGAAGTTCACAAGGGTCTCCCTCTGCCAGGCTCGAACCGCTCTCAGGGTTCACAATGGGCCTTTCTCTGCCGGGCTCGGACACTTCTCAAAAGTTCAGAGGGGGTCTCCATCTGCTGGGCTTGGACCCTCTGGGTTGTCAAAGGGCCTCCCTCTGCTGGGCTTGGACCCTTCAAAAAATTTCACAAGTGGTCTCCCTCTCTCGGGCTCGGACCCAGAGCTCGGACCCCACTCTGGGTTCTCAAAGGGCCTCCTTCTGCCGGGCTCGGACCATTCTCAAAGGTACACAAGGGGTCTCCCTCTGGTGGATCCCTTCTCCAGGTACACAAAGGGCCTCCTTCTGCCGGGCACAGACCCTTCTTCAAGTTATGCAAACAAAAACGAAAAAAGTGTCTTCCAGTCCCACAATGCTGTAATTGGTATTTTGCTCACACTTCCTCAGCTCCCCAAAATGAGATTCTTGCGGTTTTAGATGCCACCGGAGCACTTTGAGAATTTTACCTGGGGTCAGGGTCTCACCACCAGTCCCCCAGAGGCCTGGGCTCTCCTGTTTATCGCAGGGGAGGAGCTTTGTTGTGTGCGCCACCAGGTAACCACAGCTGCCCCTGGTTTAGGCTCCCTGGAGGCACAGCTTCAACTCCACACTGCAGCCTCCCCTGCACAGTCAGGCTCAGTGTCTGGGAAGTTCTTTCGCCTCCAGGCCTTCCAGGTTCCTCTCAGCTCCACAGGTCTGGCACACTCCAGCATCCCCAGCTCGCTCAAAGTGTGCTCTCCTGCTCCGCCTTTTATACTTCTTGGGAGTGTTAAGCGGAGTCAGGTATGAATAGTTAAAAAGGGAGGCCTGACCTTGCCTGTCCTCATTAGTGGGATAGTCCAGCCCTAATATGGCATAGTCTTTCTTCTGTATCTCAGTGGTGTTTTGAGAGATCTTCATTGTCTCAGATCCCTTCTTCCTCGTCTCAGTGTTTGTAGAGAAAACCAGTGTGGAGAGATTGTGGGAGTTGTAGTTTTTCTGATTAATTAGTGAGCATCTGTGTTCAGGTTTGTCCAAATAAACCGGGTGAGTGTATGATGGTAAATAAATGCATTTGTGTGGTTTCACAGAAAGGTACTGGGGCACAATGGAACTGGTTTGACAATATGCTATTTCAACTGAAGGAATGTCAGGTAGGGGTATATCTGAGACAAGGGGATAGTCCTACGGTTGTAATGCACAGGATGCTAATTGTAATTTCTTTCGCTTGGCTCTCCCACGCCTCCTTTCTGAGTGTGTACTTGTTGGAATTAGGGAGGGAGTAACAGGACAGGACAGGATTTAGAATAACCTATAAAGGTGGAGGAAGTGTCAGAAAGGAGGGTATACCGCATCTCGCCATTGGATGTCTCACCCCCATTCTCCGAGGATCCCTCAGCCAGGTGATCCTCTCGCACTTGTCCACCCCCAGGGTCTGGATCCAAGGATGATGGCATGCCCTGGCCACCTGAGAAAGAGTTCCTCACGGTTAAGACAGTGAGACACCTTCAGCTTTCTCACATCACTTCCTGTGCTGATATTGGGGCCAGACGTCATGTGTCATCACTTCCTGTGCTGTCACCAGGTTTGTGAAGTCACATCCGACTACCTCCTGGCATTTTGGTGAATTAACGTACCTGGACATACATAGAGTGAGGGAGAAAATGAAAATCCTTGTACTTCCCTCCTGAACACAGAATATATTCTGACTCTAGCCAAGACCTGCCAGAGCAACTCCTAATTGACCTGTCCAATTCATTCCCAGCATGTAAGCATGGCAAAAGAGCAGGCAAACCGCTGGCTCGTACACTTTAGAAAGCTGAAGATTCAGGAAAATTAATTCCAATAGTTACTGCTGTGGGATGCAGTTGTTCCTCAGAATAAACAAACTTTGCATATCTTTCAGAATTACTATTCAGAACTTTGACTCCCCTTGGCTTCCGACTTCCACCGAAGGCCAACTACTTCCTTTAAGTGACCAAGACTTTCTATTGCTAGAGAATAAGATCCATGCTGCTGTAGAGTTGAACATTTCCCTGATAAGACCTGAGAAAACAAATCCTTCAGTGAGATATTGATTCGAATCCTGACTAACCACCCTTCAATTTGTCCATGATGAAGAACCTGGGTGGTAATGGCCCAACGAAGCGAGGGCCTTTAATGAGGGCTTTGGGATGTTACCACCTGGTATGGCCTGGTATGACCGCCATTGTGGCCATTAGCACCCGTGTAGTTTCCTACGTGGGTGCTAATGGTGTTTCATTTATAAAAAAAAAAAGTAACGTACCTTTTGGTGCAGCACAGCGTCGTACCTTCCAAGTCCGTTTTCTATGTAGATGACCGTCACGTCATCAACAAAGAAAACAGAGGTGGGAGACTATGACGTCGCGCAGCACTGAAAGGTAGATTTCTTTTCTTTTTTTTTAATGAGACACTGTTTGCACACGTGTAGGAAATTACACAGGTGCTAAGAAATGAGGGGGGAGCAGAGAAAGAGAAGCACTGAAGGAGAAGCAAGGAAGGGGGCGCTGCTCAGCAGCACTCCCGGCCCTCGAGTGCAGGCTTTATACTGTAGGATCCAACCTGTATTCCGAGCATCCTGATTGGCCAACGTCCCCTTCTACGGTGCTAATTAAATCAAACAAGCTTCATGAAAGGGCACTATGGCTCTGATAATATGCATGTGGTCTACTCAAAAATGAGTCAAGACAATCAGTGCTGAAGCTGAAAAAGCTTTTGTCTCCGTTATGCGGGACAACAGAATGTATATACATTTAGGTTGGCCGGTTTGTTTTTTGTAGGTACCTACTCAATAATGCATCAGCGCAAGTTATGGGGAACAGCCTGTAACAAGACCTTACCAACACGAATAATGATTACAAATTTAAATGGTTTCTTAGTCAGGATGGGTCTTAAAGTTTGGGTCTTTGCTCGGTTCTTGTCTTCTCCCTGGCTTATCTTGTCACTGGATTAGCACCGAGGCCACTCTTCTAACGTGTCTATTCCATTCTCTGGTCAGGGCCGCAGCTTTTCCTTTCTCCAACTTTTCCTTGGCCAGATCTTCAGATTCTCCTCCTCTGTGTCCTTTTCTTGGCTAGAGGTTTGGTCCTTTCTTTCTCAATTTCTTTTTGTTGAATGCTTTTCCCTTTTCTCCTTCCGCTCTCTCTTTGGCTTGGGTTCGACCTTTCTCTCTGCACCTACTCTATAGGCTTTTACTTTTGTTGCCATTTCACAGTTTACAGCCTCCGTTGCTCATGGCCATGGCCATAGCCTTTTGAGGAAAAGGTTCTCCGCTCACATTCTTCTCTTCCTGGGGTAAGCTTCCATGCTCACCCTCTTTCCTTCTTTTGTGTTCTTTCTAATCTTCCTATGACTTTCACATTCTCGTATTCCTTCCTCCGCTCTCATGTTTTTTCTTTCACGCCACCATCCTCCAGTCTCCAGGTTTTCGATTGTACTTGTATTCTCTTTAGCTTCACCTACCTTAAGGTTTTTTCTATCTCTTGAGCTGCTTCCAGTCTCTGGATTTTCTCTTTCACTCAACTGCCACTCCACTCCACAATTCTGTCTTCCTTCTCCAAATGTTCTCCAACCCTCTAATATTACAACTCGCTATTTCTGCACCTCAAAACTCCCTTTCACAGCTGTCCTGAGAACTGGTATTTATATTGGGCTTCTCCTGAATAGTTTATCTTTGATTGGCTGGACAGGTCAGGTGTTCTGTTTGAGCATGCTCAGAGGCAGGGTTTCTTGGTAGTTCCAAATCTAAGACAGGAGAGACTTAACTGATCAGCTGTCATTTTGGATTTCTTTCCCGCGTGACTGTGTGAGTTGTTGGGTTGGTGCTGCTGTGTTGCCTCTACCCTTTTGGTTGTAAGACTTTTTCTTCATGGGTTCCACGCTGGCCATCTGCTGTTAGGGTTTCTCCACAGTCTTCGTGATCTTGGATGTGTAACTGAATTTCCTGGATCCACTTCAGTTTTCCCTATGTAAGTGAGGAATTCTGGGAAATGTAGTGCGTATTTGTTCATTTCCAATAGTCTGGGCATCTGGTCTTTGCCATATGTTTTTAATGGTCCTTCCTGGTCTCAAGGATGTGGTGATGTTATTCCCAGGTCTTTGTGATGATGACCAGTAGATCGATTCTCCACAGGCCCAATTTGCAAACATGCTCCTCTTCTCCAGGGGGAAAGACAGGGCTGCATGCTGTCAGTTTTCCTTTTTAATCTGGTAATCTAGAACCCCATAGTAAGGTTGCCATCTACTGTATTCCTCCATTCAGGCAATCTTCTGATTCCCCTGTCCGACCCACACATTTCTGCTTCTCGTTTAGACTCCATTTACATACTTTGTTACGATCTGTGACTTTGAGATTAATATCCTGAAAACTGTGGTACTCCCTATTATTGGGGTGATACGGGAAGACCACACGTTCCTCTGGTAAGAACGTCTTTATTGGTGTAGTCCATATAGCATAAGTGCATGGGTATTAGGGCCCCTAGTCCCCTCCAGCTCCTGTCTACTCTCTCACCTACTGCCTCTCTCTCTCTCCAGCTCATTCAACAGATCTTCCAGGCTCTTGCTAGAATCTATCCCCACTTGATGATAAACAGGTCTACTCACTGTAAGGGTGTCGAAGAAGGAAGCTGACAAAAAGGTGGCATGGTTTTGGTTATAGACTTGTATTTCTATGTGAAAAAGGTCCTATGTATCCCTAACCTCTAATAGGGTTTTCCTGCCTCAAAACTAATACTAAATGGGTCTGTCGGAATGTCTGTCAATGTAAATTCTACCGTCCTGTGTCAAAACCTACTTCTTTCTCTCACATTATAAAACTAAAAGGTAAAATAACAAAAAGTTCCTTCTTTAAGGAGAATGGCTCTGTTCTCCTCCTTCTTGGGTAATGTTCAAAAGAGTGTTCTCACAAATTAAAATTACCAGGGGGAATGACACCCTTCCTCTGGCTTGCGGGATTCAGCCAGTACTGCAAAAATGTTACAGCTAGGAGAATGGCTTCCTTCTCCTCATTTGGCTCCTTATACTCCTCAATAGAACAAGGGGATGACTCCCTTCCCCTGGTATGTTGTGGCACACTTCACAACAATGCCAGGGGGGACGACTCCCTTCCCCTGGCTTCTTTATCTCTACTCTCAGTTCAGGACCAAGAGAATGCCTCCCTTCTCTTGGTATGCTGTGGCAGAGTTCAACACAAGACCAGGGGGAAAGACTCCCTTTCCCTGGCATCTTCATCAGAACTCCTAATGTGGTACCAGGGGAATGACTCCCTTCTCCTGGTATGGCTTGATATATTTCTTTCTCAATGTTTTCAACTTCACACACACTTAACCACTTTGATTTGTTCTCAATAAAGTCCCAAATCTTGCAAGGGTCCCAGACCCTTCCTTGGTAGACAGTGGTTCTCTCTTTCCCACTGTGATGAGGAAGATTTCCTCTGATGCTTTCCATCGCTAATGTCGGGTCCCAGACACGTCTCTGGTGTCCATGGTCTTATGCATGCCACAGGGACGAGGAAGCGTTCCCTGGATGCTTTCCATGTCAGTGGTTCCCTTTGTGTCTCCACCAGGCCTCCCATGCCCCCATTTATCTTCACGCGGGATAAGGCACTGCTCTGGTTTTTCCAGGGATGGAATTTCCGCTTTGCTGCTTCCAGTCGCTTTCTCATTCGGCAGGCGGGCTCCACAGCGTTCTCACACAGATCTCCCACCTTTGCAGTCTGTGCGTCTGTGTTACCCCTTGGTCCACCTGGCCAAAGTTTCACCACCGTTCTTCTTTCCAGTTCGGGCTGAGGGGTCTGCTCCTGCAGGTTCCCTGGTTGACTATCGCAGCGTCTCGCCGGCGTCTGCTGCTCCTTCTGCTTTTGTTGGGATTCAAATCTCCCGGGTTTCTCACTCCGACTTCAGTTTTCTTTATGTAGGACTGGTCCCGCCTCTGCCTATTGTCAACGCCTGCAGTGTATGATCGTGGGACATTCATAATGCTGTGAGCCACCTTGTGGCAGTACCTGACGGTGTAATGTTTATACCGCTGATGTTCTTCCTCATCCTAGTCCTCCTTACTTGACTGGTTTCATCACTATGACAAAAGTACATATGTTTGCTCTCTAAGGAAGGTTTAGAGGTGAAGTGTAGTCTATGGAGGGTGTGTGGGTGATGGGATTACCAGGGTTGCACCCCAGGTGGCCGTCCTTGTCCCCAGAGGTGGATTCCTTACCCATGAGATCTTTCTGCATTAAACTACCCCTAGGGGGACTATTGGGCAGAAGCCTCCCCTCCCTAGCCTCATGTGAAGGTGCTCCCCCTTGCGGAGAAGTTACGACACATTGTGAATCGTCACATAACCTTCCCCTAATGCTACTGGCTTCCCCATTGCCCTCTAAGGAAAATCGGGAAAGGAAATCAACATTTCCCTGTTCTTTGCCCTTTCTGTGTTTGACATGAAAACAGAAAGGCCGGAGATCAAGGAACCAGCGCATAATCTTAGAGTCTGTCTCTTTCCGTAGGCTGAGCCAGGTAAGTGGTGAGTGGTCGGTAATTAATGTGAATTTTATCCCTGTCAGATAATATTTTAAATAACCCATGCCCATTTGATTGCTAGGGCCTCTGATTCGATGGTGGCATCATTCTTTTCCCTAGGAAAGAGCTTCCTACTGATGTATAAAACTTCATGCTGTATCATATCATAATCTTGGGATAAAACTGCCCCTATCTCTAAATTGGAAGAATCCATCTGGAGGATGAACTCTTTATTGAAATTGGGGACTTTCAGGACAGGCTTACTACACAAAATGTGTTTCAATGTGTTAAATCTAGCCTGATCTTCTTTCTGCCATCAGAGTTGTTGTGGCTCTGCATTATTCAGTTTATTAGTGATGCAAGATGCTCTGGCCAAGTAGTTGGGAATAAACCTCTGGTAATACCTGGTAAGCCCCAAAAAGGCCCATAGGTCTCTTTTGGTCGTCGAGCGAGGTGTTTCCTGTATAGCCCTGACTTTTTACAATTGGGGGTTGGACTAGCCCATTGCCCACAAAAAAGCCTAAATACTTTAACGCTGACTGGGCTAAATGGCACTATTTGGGATTGGCCATAAGGCTGGCTTGCCTAAAAGCACGGATGACCTCATACAAGTGAAACATGTGTTCCACCCAGGTCTTGCTGTGGATTACAATATCGTTGCGACCTGCGCCGCAGAAGTGGGAAAAGGGTCGCAGTATCTGGTCCATCAGCCGCTGAAAGTTTGCTGGGGCCGCATGAAGTCCAAAGGGAAGGACCTTGAAATGAAATAATCCTCTGGGGGTGGAAAAGGATGTCTTTTCTTTGTCCGAGGGGGTTCAGCGGCACCTGCCAATAGCCTTTGGTTAGATCAGTCATGGAGATGTTGACAGACGATCCCAGTCGACTGATGAGGTTGTCAATCTGAGGCATTGGATAATTGTTGAACTGGGACACAGCATTCAACATGCGGAAGTCTATACAAAACCTCCATGACTGATCAGGTTTGGCCACAAGCACTATTGGAGATGACCATGTACTCTGTGATGGTTCAATTATGTCAGCTTCTACCATTTTCTCCACCGCCTGGAGAACTATTTCCTTTCTCGCCTGCGGAATTCGATAAGGCCTCAGATTAATTACTTTGCCTGGTGGTGTGCAAATGTAGTGTTTGACATCTTTCAATCGCTTGGGTTCACTACTGAATACATCTGAGAATAGGTCCACCAGGTCCTGGATGTCTTGCTGTTGTTGCTCGGGGAGATCATAGGGAACCAGACTATATTCAGCCTTTTTATCAGACAATAAGGTGGCCATTAGGTCAGAGGGAGACTCTACTGGATCCTCCTTCCACTTCTTCAGGAGGTTGATGTGGTAGATCTGAGTTTTAAGTCTTTTGGGTCTGGTTGAGCAACCTTATAATTATAAGGAGCTTTTTTTCTAAAATTTCATGCAGGCCCTACCATTGCAAAAACATTTTGGGCTCCGAGGTAGGTAAGAGAACCAAGACTTTCTGCCCAATAGAAAAGGATTGTGATTCTGCCTTTCTATCATAGTGATCCTTTTGGCTTTCTTGGGCCTGTCCTAGATGTTTTTGGACTAGGTCCTGCACGATAGTCATGTTCTCTTTAAGCCTCTGGGGTATTTGGGAGATAGGTAAACCTGCCTCTTCCTTTTCTTCTCAGGTCTCCCGTGGCATATCTAGTACATGTCTGAGGTCTCATCTATAAAGTAGCTCAAAAGGAGAACACCCTAAAGAGGATTGGGGTGCTTTTTTGATGGCAAAAAGGACCCAAGGGATCATTGTGTCCCAGTTTCGTTCATCGGCTTTGACTAGCTTTTTCAAAATGCTTTTCATGGCCTTTTTCAAATGGTCTGCTAAGCTGTCTGTCTGAGGATGGTATACAGAGGTGCATAGGGTTTTTATCTGTAGGGTTTCCTTTACGTCTGCTATCAATTTAGACATAAAGGTACTCCCTTGGCCCATCAATATTTCATTTGGGACACCTGCCTGGGACAAAAAACAAATAAGGTGGTAAAGAATCTCTGCTGTGATGTATTGTTTTTCAACAGGAAGGGTTCCGAATACCGGGTTGCATAATCTAGAATTACTAGAATATACGTATTCCATAGCTTGGACGGTTCCAATGAGCCCACGATATCCAGACCAATTCTAGAGAATGGTACCTCTATTATCAGGAGGGGTTGCAGTAGTGCGGGTAGAAGAGAGTGTGGAGCCTTTTTCTGGAATAGGGGACAGGCAGCAATGAAGTTCTTAACATCAGCGTAAACACCCCGGGCTCGCAAAACCCCTGTGTTTTGGCCGGAGGTCATAGAATTAATCCTGTAGGATCAACTGGCATTCTCCTACCTCTATAAAAATATTGTGACTACTGTGTGAGTCAAAACCTATAGATTCGCTAGTAGCTAAAGTGGGACCAGTTTCCTGACTGCTCAGTTTGGAGTATTTCAGGGTTCCTCAATTTGTATCAGTTGAGCCAGATCCACTCCTGACACCATATATAAGGGTGTTGAAGAAGGAAGCCGACACAAAGGTGGCATGGTTTTGGTTATAGTCTTTTATTTCTGTATGAAAAAGGTCCTTACTATCCCTAACCTCTAAGAGGAATTTCCCTCCTTCAAAATGAATACTAAAAGGACCTGTCAGAATGGCCGTCAATATAAATTCCACTGTCCTGTGTCAAAACCTACTTCTCTCCCTCACGCTGTATAACTAAAAGGTAATCTAACAAAAAGTTCTTTATTTAAGGAGAATGTCTCCCTTCTCTTGCTTCTTGGGTAACGTTCAAAAGAGTGCTTCTCAAGGCAAAATTACCAGGGGGAATCACTCCCTTCCCCTGGCTACTGGGTTTCACCCAGTCCTGGCACAATGTTACATCCAGGAGAATGGCTCCCTTCTCCTGGTATGACTCCTTATACTCTTCAATAGAACCAAGGGGAATGACTCCCTTCCCCTGGTATAATTTGACACACTACACAACAATATCAGAAATATCAGAAGGAATGACTACCTTCCCCTGGCTTCAGTTCAGGACCAGGAGAATGCCTCCCTTCTCTTGGTATGCTTTGGCATAGTTCAACACAAGGCCAGGGGTAATGACTCCCTTCTCCTGGTATGGCTTGATATATTTCTTTCTCAATGTTTTCAACTTCACATACAGTTTGCCACTTTGACTTGCTCTCAACAAAGTTCCAACTCTTGTCAGGGTCCAAGATGCTACTCTGGTGGTCAGTGGTACTCTCTTTCACACTGTGATGAGGAAGATTTCCTCTGATGCGTTATGTCCCTACCTAGTTTTGGGTACCAGTCCCTTCTCTGGTGGTCAGTGGTTTTGCTTTTTCCACTGTAATGAGGAAGATTTCATCTGATGCTTTCCGTCTCTAATTTCTGGTCCCAGACCCTTCTCTTGTGTCTAATGGTCTTATGCATGCCACTGGGATGAGGAAGCGGATGCTTCCCGCATTAGCAGTTTCCGTTGTGTCCCCACTGGGCCTCCTGGCCCCCCTTTACCTTCAAGTGGTGCCAGGTACTGCTCCGGTTCTTCCAGGGTGTTCTCGCGGATCTCCCACCTTTGCGGTCTTGGCGTCTCTGTGGGACTCCTGGTTCTACATGGCCAGGGTTTCACCACTGCTCATCTTTCCAGGTTCAGCAGAGGGGTCTGCTGCACTGCCTGCTTCTGTTGGGATTCGAATCTCCTGGGTTCTTCACTCTTCAAAGACAACCTCAAGAAAGTCTTGAGTTTTCTTTATGTGGGATTGGTCCTGCCTCTGCCTATCGTCAACACCTTCGGTGTATGATCACAGGGTGTTCTTCATGATGCCGGTGAGGCACCTCGTGGCAGAACCTGAAGGTGTAATCTTCATACCTTTGAAGTTCTTCATCGTCATAGTCTTTCCTACTTGGCTGGTTTTATCACTATGACAATAGTACAAATGTTTGCTCTCTAAGGGAGGATTAGATGTGGAGTATAGGACTAAGGAATGCATGTGGGTGATGGGATTGGCAGGGCTGCACCCCAGGTGGTCATCCATGTCCTCAGAGGGGGAGTCCCTCCCCACGAGGTCCTCCTGCATTAAACCACCGCTAGGGGGACTATTGGGTAGCAGCCTCATCTTCCTAGCCTCATGAGAAGGTGCTCCCCCTTGTGAAGAAGTAATGACACTTTGTGAATTGTCACATCACCCATGAACACTTTATCTATTTATACATGTAACAGATGCAAAGTCAAAACATAAAACGCCTCCCCCAAACCGTAAAAAGAAAATTACTCTCGGAGATGGACAACTCTGCCTTTAAGTCCACCTGCTTTACTCACTCTCCCCTTCCTTGGTCCATGCCCTGGAACCTTCCAACACCACAACATCCTCCAACACTCTGCTGATGTTCTGAGGTCCCCAAAACCTTAAATCCCTGGCTTTCTGTAAAAATACTCTGTCACCCACAGCCCACTCCCTCCTCTTCACATGCTTCTGCACATCATATGTCTCCTTCATCCTCATGTTCCTTTGAGATGCTCTCACTCTCAAATCCTGATTGTCCCATTTCACAATGCCCTTCCCTCCCCAACCACAATGAGTTGGCTGTCATGTGCAGTTTCCTTTTCCTCAAGACCTTAAACGAGATCAGTCCCATAGTGCGTGCGACGCTACGCCCTAGGTACAAACCCTCTTACCAATAATCTCCTCCCACTCATTGCCGGCATCTTTTGCCATTCTGACACCCTTCATCAGGGTACAAGTGAATCGATCTACAGCCCCATTTGTCTCAGGGTGCTACAACAAAGTTCAATGACGAGTCACCCCTATGCCCTCCAGAAATTACTGCATTACTGCATGACCCTTGAGGTCAACTGACCGGATGAGAGTATTCAGAACATCTCGTCATCCTTAAAGGTTCCCTGAGAAACTGAGGAAATTGGCACCAGTCATCATGTGATTGGTCCAAAGCTAGCCTGCTTCAGGGCACCAATCCCTGCTCCTGGCTGGAGTGTACTTTGCCCTGATGATGTCACACCCAAAGTGCCTTGCTCCAGAAGAAGTGTAGGAGACAGGAATGGGAAAGAGAGAAACAAGATGGTGGAAGGCTTCTTCCAGCGTCCAGAGCACTCCTGCCTGTTCTACTCCCGCCCGATTCTGACAAAAAAAGGCCTTTGGACATGCAGCACCCTTGTGTGAGGCTACTCCTCCTGAATGGGTGTGCTCCTTTGATACTAGGGCCTAGGACAGCTGCCTGCTGTGCAGCTGTATCTGGGTGAGGGTGTTACCCACCCTCACAAAGACAATCAAAGAGTGGCTGGATCCTCTGGGTTTCTTTGCTGCGGTGTGGCATTATCAGCCTGTCTGGCCCCAGTACACATTCCCTGCCACAGCCGAGCTGACTCACAGAAGCTGACACATGTCCAATATCAATTGGGATGTGGTGGCCAAGATCATACGTAGCGCCATGCACTATGCCCAAATTTGGGCATAGCTTATTCTTTGAGATTATCCTGCAACTACCATGGAGTACACATGATCATCATAGTTTGGGTACAGGGGGCATATCCTAAATGAGACCCCTGTGCTGCAGTAACTTTGCTGTTGCTGCGGCGGTTGAGTGGGCATCTTGTGACCTGTAGGGAAAGCATGGTATCAAACAGACAGACACAAGTGATCACAGTTCAAGGGTGTTTATTGAACTTCAACTTGGTGTGAAAAACCTAAATCTAAAGATGGGAGCAAGCTAGGACCATCAAATAATAATAAGTCCTAGTCAAGTCTGTCAAAATAAAACGGCCTATACTAATATACTTATTGCCAATCCTTATTTCTAAATACAAATAGTGTGGGAAACAATGTTATGCAAAAGAAAAGTGTTCAAGAAATGATATGTCAGGATATTCAAGCCGTTGGCTTCCCTTTCCCACGTTTTCAGCACGGGACAAGGTGGCACACTCGAGCTAGGCACACTCCATGGCTTCTCTAGCACGAAGATGCATTTCAAAACTTCAACATCAGGGCCTTCTGTGCCAAAGTCTCTTTGCCATTCAGTCTCCTTTTTCAGAGGGCCTGATGGAACACGACAACCATTAAAGTTCCTTTCTTCTTAGGATTTCACATACAACTTCTTGGGTGATTTACTGCTCACCTCGGGTCCCCCTCTGCCGTGGCTAGACCCACTTTGATACAAAATCTTCAATTGGTCTCTGTAAGAAAGGCACGGTATCAAAGTAAGACAGACACAAGTGATCACAGTTCAAGGGTGTTTATTAAACTGTAAAAGTGGGTGAGATAAACACCTAATCTAAAAACTAAATCTAAGATGGGAGCAAGCTACGACCATCAAATAATAATAATAGTGTCCAAGTGGAGTCTAGTCAAACAAAAAGGGCCTATACTAAAAAAAGCTATTGCCAATCATTACCACTATGCTACAAAAATAGTGTGGTATAATGTTCACAAGAAAAGAAAGAAGTGTTCACAAAATGATAAGTCAGGATGCTATGTCTGGGGTCTCCCTTCCTCACGTTTCTACCACGGGACAAGGCATGACTCTTGAGCACAGCACACTGTAGGGCTTCTCCAGCACGAGTTTTACAGTTCCTTTTCTCAATATGATATGATATGGCATTTGTATTGCGCCTATAAACAAGTGTTTCAAGGCGCGAAAAATATCAGACCTTCTGTGTCCAAGTCTCTTTCATGCAAAGTCTCTTGCTTCAGAGGGCCTAATATGCTATTAACAACAAAACAAATGTTCCTTCTGCTGATCTTCACGTTGGATGATTACTCTTCACCCTTGGATCCCCCTCAGCCGCGCTCCGATCCTTCTCTCAGCGTTAGCCTCCCTTAGTCGGGCTCAGACCAACCACTCACTGTGGACATCCCTCAGTCAGGTTCACACTTGTCATCACAATGTTCACGGGTGTATTATTGCTCAACCTTATTCGCCGTCATCCCTCAGTCGGGTTCACATTTGTCTCCACAATGTGCCAAAGACTTTCGACTGTACAAGGGGTTTGGCTTGACCCTCGTAAGACCACTTTGACACCTTACGCCAGCCTCCCCTAAGGCCTCTTGGTACTTGTAGTTTCTACAACAACCGAAGACTTTCGACTGTGCATGGGATTCAACCTAACCCGCTGCAGGACCACTTTGATTTCCCAGTTCAATACATCTCCTTGTTCAGGAGCGAGCCACCAGTCAGAGTCCTTCGAATGAGAGCCCAGGTGGAAAGGACAAATGAATTAATACTTAACTTTGACGGGGCCGTCTCTGTAAGAGAAAATTAAAATAACTGTGAGGTGTCCAAACAAAGAACCACTATTTATACTTAAAATACTAAACCTGTGGATTTAGACTTGTGTATTTGGCATTGAAAATCTCCCAGAAACCAATGGGCTGATGCAACTTAATCGAACAAAGGTATTTGCCATATTTTCCGAGATACATGCCCTAAGATCGCTCCACTCAGGAGACATTGGCTCTCATTCCGAGTATGGTGGTAACCATGGAGCAATTAGCTCCATGGCTGCTTCCAATACCGGTACTGCCTACGGTGTTGTTCAATGGGGACTTACCGGTCCATTCCGACCCTGGAGGGACCAGTAAGTCCCCATTGAACAAACCATTCCCCATTCCCATTTGAGCCCGTATAGGGCTCAATGGGAATGTGGAGGGCGCAAATAACAGGCTCGCAAATGGCAAGCCCGTTATTTGTGCCCTGGTCCCCTAACGGGACCCGTAAGGGACATGTGGTCCGACCAGACGTCCCTTACGGTTCCCGTTAGGGGTCCTCAGAATCGGGCAGGTAGGGGATTGCCGGCACCGGTCTCCTTACCGGTGCCCGGTATCCCCTACCGCCAGACTCGGAATGAGGGCCACTGACTACATAGCAATCCCGCCATTAGGATTAAACAGACTGAGAGTACATCTTTATTCAAGACATGATACAAAACTGGTGTGGGAACAGACTTATACTCTGAGGAACTATGGGCTTCGATGTTATATATTTAAAAAATGAAGCTGATATAGACAGCTTTGTATGGGACGTTGCCAAGGGGAAAGAGCCAGCCCCTACCAAAATATCTAGGGACATGATGTCAGGAGTGGGACCC
Organism: Ambystoma mexicanum; assembly: GCF_040938575.1. Taxonomy (NCBI): domain Eukaryota; kingdom Metazoa; phylum Chordata; class Amphibia; order Caudata; family Ambystomatidae; genus Ambystoma; species Ambystoma mexicanum. Next base: position 94,423,424 of record NC_090922.1, read on the forward strand.
TTTCCCTCCATAATTAACACAGTGGGGTTGTAGGGTGGGCTAATGGTGTGACAGGAGATTGGTCCTGGCTACGGGAGGCAATTTGTAAAAACATTATGCACCCCAGAGCCCAGCCCATTCTTTAACTCTCAATTGTTTAGAATCTTATCCTGGAACTATTGGAGGTTTAATAATCTTAGAGAATTGATAAACCTGATGTTGATACACGACCATGATGTTTATATGTTCCAGGAGACAATGGCGTGCTCTGACATTTGTATCAATGGTTTCCAAGTCTTCCCCCAAATAGCAACCAAATCATCCCTGGGGAGACCTAGTGGGCGTCTATCAATTGCCATTGACATCAGAGTGGGTTTTGATGCTTTCATATTTGATGAAAGCTATCCAGGGATACTGGCCATTGGAGTAAAATTTCCCAAGTGTATTACTGAGATCCTACTTATAAACCTCTACTGGAATCAGGCCAAAGTTTAACTAATTAAATTTCAAGAAGATCTGCAACCATTTTGGAAGCTTGGTTGGTTGCAGGCCATGCAGCCAATATTATAGCTGGAGGGGATCTCAATGCTGAATGTGCTGCTGATAATGGCGAACTGATAAGCCCAGGGAAAAGAAAAGAAAAAAACAGTCTAATGTGCTGGGAGGAATCCTGATGTGTTTTCGTTAAGACCTGTGACTTATCCCTGGTGATGCCTGGGAGAGGAGGTGGTTCATACATGGAGGTGTGTTTTAACGACCACATGGATTGACCACCTTTTTATTTCTCTATCTTTGGCGCTCATTGTGTGGCCTTAACTATTCTAAAAATACACACTAGTGATCATTTGGAAACTCGCCAGACAATCCGTAGAAAGAGCTAGTGGAGGAATTGGATATATTCAGTGAGGGAAATTGGTTAGCACACTATGATATGATATGATTGGTTGTTTATAACACGCTTAATACCCAGAGGTTTCTAAGCGCGGGCTCGGGGATTGAACCTGTGTTGCTCCACGTCGTCTTTCTTCCAAGGTGAGCACATTGCCCCAGAGCTATCTTCCCAACACTATGCTGCTACTCTTGCAGATTCTGGTATGATGGGGGTCTCTGGATTTCCCCATTGATGTTTCGAAGGCCAGCTCATGGACTGTTCTCAACAGAGCGGACATAGAGCAAATTATGAAAAAAAGAAAAGGATCTAGGGTCCTGCCAACATGGCCACTATTACTTTCAAACATTACCCTGACATTTGGGCTTCCATCCTGGCTCCCCCTCTTTAGAGAGATCCTCAACATGGGTGTGCTCCCTCCATCGTGGAGTGCTGCCCGTATAGTTCCTTTCTATTAAAAAAAGGGCGATAGGCCTAATCCAACAAACTACAAACCTATCACCCTTTTGGATGCAACCAGCAAGGTTTTTGCAGCGATGATCCTAAAGGAATTCGTGTTTTGGGTGAACAAACTCAACATCTTAGCCCTGCAACCAAATTGGCTTTTGGAAAAAAGTAGAAACTATCCTGAATGGAACCATTTTCTCTCACATTTGGGCAGCAGTGGCAGGGGACACAATCGGTGCAGTATACATGGCCTTGCTGGATCTCACAAATGTTTTTGACAGAGTGAAATGACATACATTGTGGCATACAATGCTTAAAAAGGGAATTCCACCCCCCCTAGTAAAATTGATTTTGCTACTGCCCTGCTTCTGTTAAGATTAGGTTAACTAAAGGAGGCTCCCTGTCCAGACCAATAAAAACGTTAATAGGTCTGAGACAAGGTTGCCTTCTAGCCCCTCCTCTTTTTAACATTGACTTATCAGATGTCGAAAACCTGTGGGAACCCGCTAAATCCTATCCCATTCGAAATGGCCCAATGAAAATAAATTGGTTGGCTTTTTGCCCTTCATTGACCATTTGGTCTACAATGCAAATTGAAAGCCTTTTCAACTTTTGCTTAGTATAACAACTTGCTGGTCAATGCTAATAAATAGAGAATAGGTACTTTCTAAAAAAAAACATAAGCCTGAAGTAATGGGATTGGGAGTGTGAAATGCATGCCTGGCCTGCACCAACTCTATGAAATATATGGCTTTAAACTAACCTATACAGAATCTACGCGGGCCGTGAAAAAACCAACTAAGAGCAAAATCTAAATCTTTCATTGCTCAATTTAAAATAATAAGCCTGTCAATATGCATGTTTTCCTTGCTGTCTTTTTCGTGAAAATGACCTGGCTAAGATTGCTCCTTGCTTGATTTATTGCTTGAAATGCTCTCTCTAGGATCATGGGCTCTTTCTTATATCTCTCTGGGCACCTCTTGGAAGGTGGGCTTAGGCCTTCCTGTGTCCATTCCAAATTGTGTAATTCGCCATGAGTTTGGGCTAATATCGCTTGCTGCAAGAGTTTTGTGGGCCAAATTGCATCTTTACTCCAAACTGCTTGTTCCTCCACCTAATTCGCTCTTTGAATCCTTACATGTCCTCCTCAAAGAAAATCATATTCCATTGTTGCCAGGCTTTGAGCTAAGTATGAAAACCATATTACTATCTATAGGACTGCAAGACTCAGATTTAAGTGAAACACCAGAATTGGTCAATTGAGCTAAACTGGTGTCTGACTGTTGACTCCTTATATAAGAGGTACAGTCGTTTTTCGAAAAGGAGAGCCTTTCGAAATAAATATCTTTATTCACATCCTATAAAGCCTGTGCTCTTTGTATAAGATTTCAAATGATTTTGCTTCCCACTTTAGAAACTATGGGGCTGAGGATGTCTATAAGTGAACAGAATAGAGTCTGCAGACAGTGTAAGAATCCCAGAGAGAAGGAGACTATTAAACATCTAGTTGTGCTTTGTAAACCAACCATACACCTAAAATATCATTATTTCACTTACCTTCAGCACTGTGCTACAGTAGAAAGTGATAATATCCTCTGTGTGGATCTGATGTGGGACATGAGCACAACTACATTGCTGAATTTATATTGGATGATTTTGGAAGTGTTTAAAATGTTGAATATTTCACTCTAAATTTTGACAGCACTTTTGTGATGTGAAAAATTTTTGCTTTATATTATTTTTACTTTTTTTGTTTGTTTCATGCTTGCTTTTTGATATTTTATTACATTTTATTAGGTATAGTGGAAAGGTTTAAATTAAACCAAAACACTAATATAAAATGTAGTAAAGACACATGACTTAGAATGAGGTGAGTGGGTAAAAATAGTTACCTCACAATAACAAGAAATCCCTCTAACATTTCGCTTTTCCTAACCTAATGAGGCTTCCCCTGCCTATGAAACTAATACTAAAGGAAAACAGTCTAGCATCAAAAGGTATCTGTCCCTCACACTTATACATGCAACAAAATCATATAGATATCATATGGCTGTTCAAACTCAACAAAATAATAGTTAGATTCACACATGACATTTATAACCATATATCCTTGTAACTTGGGTCAGTACCCCCTTACCCAGGATTTTCCAACTCAAAGTTCCAGTCAATAAAGTTTGTTTCAGTAATCCAGTTATGTTTCAAAGCCAATGGCTAAAGGACCCCCCGCCCCGCAACATGACACCAATGCACAGTCAACATAGCCACCATGCAATGTGTCCCTGCCCATGGATGCACAACTGTTGATAGTTGCTTCGTAGCCACAAGTCCCTCAGCTGCTATGGCCCATGTACAGACCCATTGAGGAGTACACATCTTTCATCATGTCCACCTGACCACACACAACCAAATCCACTCAACCCACTTGACTGCACCACCAGATACCTGCCACCAACAGTCCAGCTGCATCACTGTACAGAACACCCCATAGCCCAAATAATCCCTTGGATGCACCTCCAAATGAAGCTGGCAAACCCACACATGGGCGCCATGTAGGGCGTGTACACAGTGGCTGACACATGATGCAACCAGGCCCCCCCCACCAGGACGCCCAACACACTGGGCCTCATCACGAGTTGGGCGGTAACGCCGGCGCTAATAGCGCTGGCGTTATCTGCCCTACTGCCATCTGCCCTACCGCCAAACCCACCGGCGCTATTAGCGCCGGATCACGGGTTTGGCGGACTTGGAAATCTCCATTCCCCATTGAGCCATTGGGCTCAATGGGTAAATTTCACGCTCTTACCGGTGGCGGATTTCCAGCCGGCGGTATGAGCGCAAAATTTTGGCAGATTTCCCCCAAGCTAAGAGCTGGGGGGAAATCAGCCGAAGCCCTGATTTGGCGGGCCCTTAAATCCAGCAGTAACAGCGTTACCGCCGGATTTAAGTGTTACCGCCAAACTCATGATTAGGCCCACAATGACGATATAGTACAAGTGACATGCAAACAGCTCAGCACCAATGTAGTGACGCACATGTCAATTTGTCCCAACAGGAACTCAAGACACTGAGGAAATGCCCCAGGAGGCCAGCCCCTCCACAACATCAGCACCAAGTACTTCCAGCAAGCAGCCAGGTCAAGGCAGTTCAGGGAGTGGTAGTGTGCCACCCAAGAAGAGGCACCAGTCCATCAGGCCACCGACTGACACTCCGGACGTCCAGATGAACAAGCCCACAGGGCCATCACAAACCCCATGTGTGCAATCTGTTCCACCCCAAAGATGCCAGGACAGTGCCACATGGGGTCTGACTGCAGATGCACAGGTGGGCCAGGGTGGGGATGCGAGCCAGCTGTCGCAGCAGGCCACAGCAGGCACAGATGTAGACCAGTATGAGGGTGCCTCTCCTGTATCCAGCCATCTACACTCCCCCATTTTTCCCCTTAGTCCTGCCCCCTGTGCAGCCTCTCCCCACTGCACACATCACCAACCCAGCATGATTTTTGCCGTATCCTGTGCTATGCGAAGGACTCATCTGACGATTAGGCCAGGGATGCTCAGCATCATGCCCAGCATGAGTCACATGACCAAATGCAAACACCACCGCCAGTGCCTGCCCCCACTCTCCAGGTCATCTGGGACCGGCTGGCCCGGATGAAACAGAAGCAGGCAGAAGTGCAGGCTATTGCAGAGGAACGCTTGGGGCATGCTCAGGCCATGCTTGACTGCATCCCGGGGGTCTTGAGATGGTTGTCACTGTCAATTGACCGTCACTACAGGAGCACAGTAACATGCAATGCAAGCCTGTGTCTCACCAGCCAGAGGGTCCGGGAGCTGGCTGAACAAATGTCCTCGTCACATGAGACCAATGCTAGAGCCATACATCTGCGCATGGAGCATGGAAGATCTACGGGGGGGGGGTGTAGAGGGGAGCTCACAGTCCGCTACCCCTACTGAGGAGTAATTGCAGAGCACCCCGCCTAGGCGCTCACAATGGCATGCCTCGAATGCTGCCAGGCCTGCGGACAAGGGGGATAACCGCAGGCACCAATGGGAGTAGCACTTGGTGTTGTGGATGGGGCTGCGGGTGGTTGTTGGTGTTGGGGATAGGGGTGGGGCTGGTAGTTGGTGTTGGGGATGGTGTTACCTTGTTGTCAGCATTATACACACTTGAATCTTTTTCATATTGATAGTATTCATTTAATGCAATTTAGATGGTTGCATTCATTGCATGTATGGGTGTCTGTCATGTGTTGAGTTAAATAAAAGTTCAATGAGCTCCTGGCGGACCATCTGATCTTCCCTTGCTTCCCCACGTATGGCCTGGGGTGCCCTGTTCCCTCCTCCAGTCTCCTCCTCATCAGAACTAGGGGGTCATTGTCTCCATTTGCGGGCATTGTTACATTCCTGTGTATGCAAATGATGTGCAGCATGGCTCAGACCACTATATTTTTACCCACTTTTTTAGGGCTGCACATCAGTGCACTGGCTATGTGATGTAGGCACTTGAACCTGGATTTCAGGAGGCCAAATGTCCTCTCAATGCATGATCTTGTGCTCCTCTGTGCCCCATTATAGGCCATCGCCTGTGGTGGAGCAGAGTTTTGCACAGGGGTAATTACCCATGGCAACTGCGGGTATCAAGTGTCACCTGCAAGACAGGAATGGACTGTGTGAGCCATGGCGGTGTGTGGTCTGGGGAACAAATGCAGTCTTGATGTACATACCCCTATGTGCATGTCTCAGTGGATGGGTACAGGGCACCTTGTGTGCATCAGGGTTGTTGGGACATGGGCAACATGGCTACCCTACAGTAATATGCATTGTGGGAGTCAGCAATCATGTGTAGTCCATCACTGATGTGACATTGGCAATGCACTGGTCAGCTTTGGTGTGGCAGTATGCCATGTACGGTACATGGATATGCTTGCATGGGTTGTCCGTTGACCGGCTTGCGTGGTGCTGCCTTGCATGGCTGGGTGCCCTGTGTCATCGCATGTGTCTGGTCTGTGTCCTGGGGTTCGTCTGCCAGGATGCCTGGCCTATTCTGGGTATTATTGTTGTTGCATCATGGTACATTCATTGTGGTACATTCACTTTACTACTCCTATCGTGCCCCATAGGCATGTCAGTGATTTTGGCAGTCCTGTATGAGTGCTACTTACCCATGAGCCAGGTGTGCTGTCCACTGTGCCTCTCCATGTCTGCAGGCAGGGTGCTGTTGTGCAGAATCAGTGCATCATGTGTGGCCCCAGGATATCGGACACAGCAGTGACTGATGGTAAGATCAGCATCATGAGGCATCTGCACATTCATCGTGTGATATTGTTTCCGGTGGCAGTGTGCCTGTTCTGTTGCCTGAGGTGGAACCAACGCCACATGAGTGCAGTCCAATGCTGCAATGGTGTTGGGGAAATGTGCTATGCTGTAGAACCTTGCCTTGGCAGCATGCACCTGTGCCTGGGTGATGGGCATGGAGATGTGCTGCTGTGCGTGCATCATTAGGGCATCCAGGAATTGGTCAGCACCTTTGAAAATGTGGGCTGTGACATGCCATGCAGGGCCCCTACTGTGTGTTTCGAAGGCACCTGTGCCACAGAAATGAAGAACAGTCACAAGCTTCAGCAGGTGTGTGGGGGTTTGGGGGTGGCTGTTCCGATGGAAATGGCACTCTGCATTTGTGCCTGTGTCAGGGTGGTTAGGCCGGCGATGGTTGGACAGTCCCAGTGTATAAGGTCACTAACTGGCTGTCCATGAGTTTCCTTGGGGATGGTCGGACACGTGGTATTGGTGCCCTCCACTGCATGGGTCTCCTACGCCTTAGTTACACCTGTCTCTTTCCCTGCTGTGGTCCAGCATGCTGCTGTAGCTCAATGTAGAGTAGCAGGTTGTGAAGCCCGTAATCTATGTCTGCTTGTGGTTGCATGTTGCTTAGATGTGTGTTGGGGGCGGCTGTGGGCCTTTTATACTCCACCTGAGTTAGGTGCAGCTGGACCTTGATTTGTGACACATGTATGCATTTACCTCCACCTTTTTGTGGAGGTAATTGTGCTGTGTTTTTGGAGGAATTGCCTCTGATTTCTGGAGGTAATTCTGATGTTTTTGAACTTGTAATCTTGCGGCAATGCGTTTTTGATATTTGGCAGCATTTCCATCAGAGGAATTAGCCCAGGCGCTGTTTCCGCAGATTCTTGGTGGATTTAGTGTGGGGGGGGGGGAAATTCCACTGGAGATAAATCCGCAGGAGGAATAACCATAATTTCTCTGCTTTGAAAAACAACTTTTTTCACCTTTCTCTTTAATGAACAATACTGTTTTTACCACAGTTCATCAAACATATAACTAGACTTTCCACTTTCTTTTGTGGCAACCTTCCACCACAATGCAGTGCTTCAATGTCTTCTTCCTGGTCCACTAACCTGCCAGGACGAATCACTAAAAGTCCCTTTCCTGGTATACTCTCCGGCCAGGACAAAAACTCCTACCAGTACTACAAAGTACTCTGCTTTGTGGCTTACTTCAAACTTTAAAGAAAGACTCTGACTTTCACCATCATTGAAATTCACAACTTCTTTCATAAGGATACAATAAATATTGATGCTGTACGTTCCACTGGTATGTATGCCACTTGCACTGCAGGTTAAATTCCTCTCCCTCTTGCGGCTTTCTTCAAGGAGGGCTTCTCTCCTGCCACCTTTGGTTTTCTACCACCACACCATTTAACTGCTGGCAATGTCTCTCATTCACATTTCTCTCTTTAGGAAAACGATTTCCACTGTTTCTTATAATTGCCTTCCTTTGGCTTAGTCAATCAATGCTGGTTGTTATTTTCCCCTTCAGGCAATCTTCCCCTTTCTATAATGTCAGGGAAACAGTATCCTGATTTATTTACAATTCCCTTTCTTTGGCTGAGGCAATACTGGATGTTATCTTGTTCAATTATTGCTTCCTCTTTACTTTGATAATGATGGTTACAGTTTTGTTCAAGTATTGCCCCCTCTTTACTTTGGCAATAATGATTGTAATCTGGGTAAAATATTGCTCCTTATTTTCTTTGGCATGGTTGTTACAATTCTTCTCCTCTCGCTTTCCTTCATGTGTATATTAGGCCACAAATACTTTAATTCATTCGTTCGGTATTCAAAATGACCTTTAGCAGCCAGCGGTCTAGTGGAGAGCGCCCCAGGGTCACCTAATGAAGGCCAACTGACTGGTCTTCCTTTAGGAGTTTGCTCGACCTGCTGCCTCTTCAGTCTTCTCTTCTCACATCGGGTTCAGGGCATTTGACAGCTCCTGTCATAATCCTGCAGCCTGCGCTCACTGCAACAGCAGCTTTTCACTTTCCTTGCATGCTCTGGTGAATGCCAACCACCGGAGTAAGATGCCGGGCAGGGAGTGTTCCTCTCTCCCAATGGATAGCCAACAACTGCACCACGTCCCGCTCTGTGTCCTCTGCAAGGCAAACTCACAGCTTCTACGACTCTCTCAACACTGCACTTTGCTGAAATCACAGCAGCAGTCTCGGCGTCTTCTTTATGCTTCTCCTACTGCTGCTGTCCACTTCTTCTAATGACCCGCACCTGAAGGGGCTTTAAATATTCAAATGTCCCACTCAAGTGGGGGGGGTCATTAGAACCACCAGTCTGCGCATCACAGTTCTGCACCTCTGAGCTCCTCTTTCTCGTTCCAGTACCTAAAGCATTATGTGATTTGAAGTCCCTAATGTTCTTTTTTTTCCACAAAAGCCCCATTGTGTTCAAATGACTTTTGAAATACATTTTATGGGGCGGTTGGTAAATGAATCAATAGTTGATTCTGGGCTTTATAGCACACACCCAAGGGGGAACTGACATTGATTTTGACTATGTTACATTTTATGGTTTAATTATATTAGCAACAGAGTGTACTCCCTTTTAAGGGACAAGAGTAGAATGATTGTTGAACCGGGCAATCCAGATCACTGCATAGGATTCTACAGGAGGTGGACATGGCACCACTGATAGACCCGCTGATGGGAGAGTATCACTATACTCCATCCCAGGGTTACTTTGCCCAGAAGGGGATCTCCAATTTACACGTTAAAAACTTTAAGGTAGAATCCTGTTTTCCGACACAATATCAGAGGGGAGATAATTTAGAATTAACTCATCTTCATCCTTTATGTTTATCTTCACCATTTACTTCCACCACGGTGGGGCATTGTAACAGATAGTGTGCAGGCACACCTAACTTCCCGTAAGGATATAGACGGGAACAGCTAACTTTAGAGTTGTTTACAAACATGACGTCATTGCCATTACAACGACATAATGTCATGACGCCGCGAGTGGACGTTGCTACTTTTAGCGCCATCTTGGCTCACATTACTTTCTTTAGAATATCGAGGAGAGATCACGGTAATCGAGGCCTCCTACTTTTGCTGTGACATATTCGGTTGAAATGAAACTCCTAAGGTAAATATTACACACCGTTTAGTAGAAGTTGATCAGGAATTGTGATATCTTATTAGGACCACACGTCCTACGTATCCTACACTCTTCTATATCCCAATCCAGAGGTGACTACCTTAGAACTTGCTATGAAGCCATCTAAACAATAATACTCAGCATTCATTGAGGAGAAGGACTGCATATGAAGCTCTTTCATCCTTTAGTCACACAATCATCATTACCCAATAAGTGAAATAGATGTTATTGTCCACCAGACACCTATATATCCTTCTGATATGAATTGTATCCATAGGAGGAAGACCACACACATATACTCCCAATGTTGGACTAGAACTACTTCATCCTACTTCACAGTGGGCTATACCAATGGAATTAATAGAATTCCATTTTTATGGCAAAAGGTGATATATTTCGAAATAATTTGTACTGAGGCCAGATAGGGAAAAGACAATAGAATAATGGAGATCTTATGTAAATATTGTCATTCTTTAGGTGATCAGGAACTGATTGCTACCCAGATACACCACTTGGCTCCAGTTAGGAGCACCATCTGAGCACTGAAGTGGACAAGACTTCGAGACTATGAAGGCCGTTATTTGTTGACATTTGAAGTACACAAATGGTTTATTATGTGATTATAACAATGTATGGGTAGACCACCACAGATGAACTCATAAAATCATTCTTTTACTTTTGATTACTTGTAGAATCAACGTCTTGTTAAGACCCCGGATGAAGAGAATTGCTTTCAAAATGCGTTGGGTCACATTATTACATTTAATTGTAAAACTAAAGTGTTGTATGTACTGTCATTGGAATAACTTGTGTAATGATTACAGCTATAGATTGATCTTGTACTAGTTTAAGACTTACCTTCGACAATTCTTGGCATATGTATTGCCCTCTGAAAGTGTGCAGGGGACGGAAGTTCCCTACTTATGGGAACTTTTTCTGCTTTTCTTTATAGCACAAACCCAAGGGGGAATAGTGACCATCAAACGTAGTGATATGGATCCTCAGAGTCCTACCTAGATAATTCCCCTGCTGATTATAAGGGTTTTCACTTCTGATAACTTGGGTAGTTTTGGGAAGAGAAGCCCCACTCTGACAAAACGCCCCACTCTGACAAAACGCTATTAGGTATTGTGACATCATGGGAATCTCCTCCTCTGAAAAAGATAAATATGGCGCGTCATCTTGCAGAGCCATCCTATTTCCTTGGGGGCCTTCTCCTCGCAGGTGATCCACCCAACAAATACCACCCTCAGGGTAAGGATCAGGTTGGCCACCTGGGAGTATACTTTAGGCTGGGATTCTGTGAGGACTCCGCAGGAGTCATCACAAAACCCATCCAGAAACACAAATTGAGAGATCGCCATTTGCAAACCAGAAATGGGAGGAAATGGAACATCAAAAGAATAGCATTGCATCACAGAAATTAAAAAGAGGAGACTTGCCAAGCCCTGAAGGAGAGAAGAAGTAGTAAAAGAAAACCTTATCATGGGAGAAAGAGGTGCTCAATCGAATATAACCCAAGAAAGCAACAAGTTTGCAAGTCTAGAAGGGACAGGTTCCCCTGCAATAAAGGTGCTAGAAGACACCAGCGAAGTTGTTTGTCAAGCAGACACCGACACCAGAAGGGCCAGTCTCAGAAGGCCTTAAAGAGCAAGGATAATACCAGAAAATGACAAACACTATGTACTGACTAATTTAGTTTTGTTTATGAGAGGAGATAATGTAGTGATGTACAACGCTGCTCAAGTAGGGTCTGCACATTGGAGAAAGCACGAGAGAGGGATATACCTGAGTAGGAGGGAACAGAGGGGGCTTTGCAATCCGTAAAGAGGGATGGAAGAGCTGACCATGTCTTGATGTTCTCACGTGCCTGTAAACAGGGCCGACCTTATAGGTGGCCCAACCCCGTGTAGCAAAACAAAAATATGGTCACCAAAAGCTCAACGCCAATGGGATGGTCTAAAAAGCAACTTCCCCAGGGGACCAAGACCCACTGTGCTGTAACTAGGACGGCAGTGAGGTTGTGTGCATTCAACGGAGACGCAGAAATCTTGTGCGCTCTGACAGCGTGTGCCACAAAGACACTAAGCCCAAGAGTTGCAATGCTGGTGAGAGGTCCTGTTGCTTGGAGTCTGTACACCACGGTTTGCAACCTGGATCTCTCCTGGCGTTTTGAATTATGACTCCCATGGCCCCTAAGGATTGACTGTGCTGGCTAGGGCTGATGGGTATGAAAGTTCAAAATATTCAGAATGCCAAAGGAGACGTACACTGTTATTATTTATTATTATGATATTTATTGAGCACCAGACCTAGCTTTGGGAAGCCACAGAGGTATACAACAGTACAGATGCACAATGGAGTGATCTTCAAAGGTAACAACAGAACAGATGTACAGCGAGGCTAGGATACAGAGGGACACAGAGGAGGGGTATAGCTGTACAGGGTGGCAGGGAGAGGAGAGGTGCGGCCTGAGTCTAGCAAGTCAGGTGGCGTGGTGTTAAGGATTTCAATCAGGCGACACACACCTTGGTCTCGGCCTAGTATATAAAGTGCACGACTGAAATGCTTATCTTTTTATATATTTAGATTCAATATTGAGATGGTACACCACTCATATCATACACCCTTTTCAAATACCCCGGGTCGCAATGGACCATGAACCAGGCTGGTTGGTAAAATACAATATTTATTTATTTATTTTAAAAATCAAAAGAAATCATACACTTTTAATATGGGGCAGCAATCACCAATGGGGTGATAATTACAATGAGAATGTGAGCAATACACTGGGTTTAACTTTCTAGTGGAACGTATACACAGCAGAGCAGAAAAGGAGCAATTTTTGATTTAGGAAAGATAGCACCCGAGTTATAATTTCCCCCTGCAATGTTCCCTCAACCCACAAATAATCAAATCTGAGTGGATAAACAGACACAGCAGGTAATCAGGAATAAGAGGCAAGAAACGGAATCCAAATCTGAACTTCCTTCCCCAAATCGGAGAGAAAAATGGATTTGAAACCCCTTGCAATGTGATGAAATGACACTTGGAAATGGACACATAAATAATGAATGTGTGTTAAAAACCTTGAAGCAAATACAATTCCTCACTAGAGCAACAATGCAATGACACTAACAATCACAAATAATGGATTACCAAGAGCATACAATTTGAAAATGAGTGGAAAGTTTAAAACAGATTGCAGCAAAATGACACGTTGGAAATGTTGCAATTTTGAAATTTCCGCCTGAAATTACCCAAAACGTTTTTTAATAAAAACGGGTGAAATACACTGATTTGGAGTGTGGTTTCTTTGAGTGGGGATAGCTATAGATTAAGGGTACAATATGGAACTGAAAGTAAGTTTCCAGCTGGTAAATTGGATAAGTTATGCAAGATAGGAAAAGGTGCGCTTTGAGTAAAATGGAGTGGTGAAAAGGGAAAGGAAATCAGTTGTGACAAGAACAGTTTTACTTTACACTAGAATATTCAGGCTAGGGCCACCAAAGAGGGACACAGTAAGCTCCAGGGTTGATTCACGAGTTCAACCCTCTCACCCCAGTGCCCGACCCTGGCGGACCAGTCCGATCACTTGAAATAGGACTAATGCCTTAGGATTACACAAGACCAAATTACTAAAGAGATAGCACTAGCACTAGAAATCAAGGGCAGAGTTGCAAGAATGATTCTGACAGTTTGCAGGGTAAGGATAGGATAACTTAGATAGTGGGATAAGGACAAAGACAAGATAGGCTATGGGTTTAGATGGGGTAGAGATGATACTTACAGTCCACTTTAGTTTGGGATTTTGGACCGTCAAGGGTTCTGGTCACTACACGGCAAGGTGCTTGGCGAACAGCTGGGCAGTTCTGGTCACTGGATGGCACTTCTGGACTGGCAATTCTGGTCACTGGATACTAACGGTCAGCTGGATGGCAGGATGCATGCAGTTAGGGTTATCAGGATGCTTCCCAAAAATGCCACAGCTTTCCCCTTTGGTTATTTGGGGATTTTAGTGGGTTTTCAGAATTGAGGCCTTGCTGGAGCAGGATCAGCAATGCTGTGGTTTTGCAGTGGGACCTGGAGTAGGATCAGCAATGTTTTGGCCCTATAGTCGGGATCTGGAATCTGGATGGATGGAACAGGAAACAGGAACAGGACTCCGGCGCAGGAAAATCAGGAAGAGTGTCTGTCTAGAGTCTTGTCAGGGACTCTTATTTATAATGCCTAGTGACATTATCAAAGTATATGACTCGGGCAGGCTTAACTAAACACACCTCTAACAATGGGATTGGACAAGGGTGATAGTCTCCGCCTTGCTCTCAGATGGTGGGATTTCAGGAAAATGATGTCAGATTTATGAGGTGAGTTTTACAATGTCCAAAAACCTCCCACAGTTACTTTAACTAAAATCTGAGTTTGAAACAAACATACATTTATACAATTACAATCTCTTAGCAAATCATATACACAGGTTACATATTTTGTGCAGCACATCGTAGTCCAATCCTGCAGTCCGTGAGACTGTGTTTCGCCCTTCTCCAGTTTTTCTCACTTTTCAATGGGATTTATATTACTCAAAATTCTATAACTTTATACATGGGTGTGGATTATCATAAGGGATGTATGTACAAAAATGCACATTTTCAACACGGATTCTTTTCTTTTAATCTGCCATATTCTGCCATTTCTGTCCCCAAGGTGTCAGTGAATTCTACCAAGTCTCAAAAGAAACCCAAAAAATCACTTTTACACTGCGAAAATTCTACATTTTTCCAAAGTTTTGCTGCAGAGATAAGTCTTTAAAGTTTATTTATGAAATAGTCTTTAAAAACAAATGGTAGTCCTTTGTCACTGGATCATTTCTTTTTCCCTTCCTTCAACTGTTACCAACTGTCATTTCCTTCAAAGCAAGGTGGGGGTTTCTCAGATTAATTGAAGGTTTTATTGCCCCTTCACACTTCAAACTTCCTTGCCCTGTGAGTCCATTGTCAGTGGGTTAGCCTAGCCTAGATTCTTTCCAACCTAGCAATTATCATTTATGTGTTAGTATCTGCTGAGAGTTTATGGTGTGGCTCCCTTCCTTAGGGGGAAGTTTCAGGCTCTGCCATCTGGAATAACTGGTTTTTGAGAGCTTGCAAATTCAGCCCATGTGTTTTTTTAATCTTTGTTTTCTTATTTTGAGTCCTGAATGAAAAAAAACCTGTGGAATAAAATAGCCCATGTGTGTGCTATCACCAACAACAAACCCCTTTACATTGCTAAATAAGGCAAGCTTTCATTCAACAATTTCCTTTTTAAATAGGCATTTTTCTCCTTTAGTTTTGCAAAAGCCCATTTTTACAAATGTGTTGAAAACTGCTAGCCTTTCTTTCTTTAAATTCGGTTTGGCAGCTCCATCAGATTCTCACACTGTCTTTGCAGCTATAGTAATTTTCTTGACAGCAGGAGTTTTGTCTGAAGCACAGATATATTGAAACTGACATGGTTCGGCCAGTTAGGGTATCTTTGAACTGCTGAACTTTGAATACTTTTGTAAAGAAATAAACACGTATTCCAGTGCGAGTAAAAGTGGAGTTCCTGGTTGATTTCTCTCAGAGTTGGTTTGACAGGGCCTGTCATTCAGAAATCATGCCTAGTTTTGCTGAGGCACAATGAAATATCCTGGCCATGGCAGGGCCTTTTTAATCACAGTAGTTTAAGACAGAACAGATGGAATTGGCGTCAAAGCAGCATTTTTAAAGGGTGAAAAAGTTTCATTTTGAAGGGGAATTTTGGGTTTTCAGCAAAGCAGTGCTGCCTTTTCACTTTATTCCATTTATATGTTTCAGAAAACACTGGCATACTCCTTCAGTGTGTCCCCTTGTTCCATCCTGCCTGAAGTGTGCTTGGCAGGACGGTGCAGCCATCTCTTTGTTGCTGCAAAATGCAGTTTTGAGGTCCTGGTACGCACAGGAGCCAGCGCAGCCATTTGCTGTTTTCTGCAGACAGGCAGCTTGGTGATGTGGTGAATTGCTGTTGAGTGGATCAATGTATCCCACAGAGGGGGGGGGGGCGCGTGATGGCCTGGGTGTTGAGGAGAAGAGACTCCTTGAAGAGGTGGGTCTTGAGTTCTTTTCTGAATTGTAGGAGCATGGGGGAAAGTCTGATGCTGACATGGAGGAGGTTCCATAGTGTTGAGGCGTAGGCAGAGAATGCTTGTTTTCTGGTAATTTCCTTTTTGCTGTGGTGGATTTCAAGTCTGCGCGTGTCCTGGCTTCTGATGGTGCGTTGTCCACCCAACCCACTGACCTCGTGAAAATGCTAGTCTGACAGTGGTGGTAAAACACGCGCTGTTCAGAAATACTGCATGTTTAACCACTCTGCCGAATTCTAGGTTTTAAGTCTGAAACCCTGAAATTTCACCTGGTTTTGTGTGGAGGTAATTACTGCCTCACAAAAGCATTCCCTTGTGTGGTAATTTCAACATGGGACTCCAAAATGGCCTCCAATAGGTGTAGTTCTGCCAGTTCAAAATGGACCCTTCCACCTAGGGCTCTTGCAGTATGTCAATGAAGTTTACAATGTCCGTGGATCTCTTGGGGTTCCTTTCCACAAACCTCGATCTTTCCAGTTCCAAACAAAAAGACACTGTTCCCTTCTCCAAGCCTAGGCTCCTCTTTACGAAGTTGATCAGACCATACATAATCCTCAGAGCATTACTCAGGAAAAATGTAAGACAGTGCCACAGATCGCTAGGCAAACTCAATCTACTGCAGTCTATCCTGCAGTAAACAACCAGGAAAAAGGTGTCACTGCTTCCGCTACCATTACCCTTTTTGATGATGACGATCAGAGATGCTCGCTCTCCCAAAAAAAACCACAAGGAAAAATTCATTGGAAGCAGTGAACAAATTATTACAAGACTTAACAAAACTCAATCAATCGCGAACTGGGAAAAAAACTGGTGAACCAGTAGAAGTGAGCACGCCAAACTGTGAAACCAGTCTAAGCGACACAATGAAAAAGCCATCTGAAAAAATGTGTCACAGTGGCCCCTCCAAATGCAGGCATTCTGATGACAGTGATTCTACTGGGATAAGTTGCTCACAACAAAGAGCGTCAAAAAAACAGAATACAGAAATGCCGAACGTTGGCCAATCTTTATTGCCGAGCGATAAAAGTGGAGGAAACGAAGCAAAAATTACCTTGCGGCCAGTGCCACAATACAGCTCTGAATCGTCATCTGGCACCTCATCCAGTGAGTCATCACTTATAGAAAGAGACTTTCCAAAAATAAGGCGGCTACAGCACAAGACTCATTTTCGCAGGACTGAGGCACCGCTCACTACTGATGACATCGTCAAAACAATTACTTTAGACTTAATACCTGTGTTGACATCATCCATGTCCATGATGATTTGCCCATTTATTAAAATGTATGAGCATACGAAAGAGAGCATGAACGACTTAAGTACTCTAGTTGCCATAATGAATTCCAAGTTGGTGAACTTAGAATGTGACAACAACTTATTCAAACAGACAATCTACGAATCAACAAATGAAATTGACTCTTCCCTTGCTGCTCTGGCAGACCAAAAACGGAACAACAGTGACGATAAAAAACCCTTGGCAGAGGTAGCCAAAGAAGCTCTGAGCCTTTTAAAACCTCACAATTGCAACGTGCCGTCGGCTACCTGTAACCATGAGTCCCATTGCACGGCGAACCTTATCAACACTGCCAGTAACGCTAGCAAGAGCATCTCAACACTGGAGGAAAACACAAACCTACATAAACAACAAGTACCCATCGATAAGGCCCCTATTAAACTCTGAAGGACCCACCTAAAGCTCTGAGAGGCAATGACGTACAGCGGGGCCCCCAAGTCCTGGATTTAGACAAGAATAAACAAGAGTATCCGCCCCAACATCCATTACGCCCCTGAGCGAACCTGCGGAAATACCAAGAGGAAAGGAACGTCAGCCTCCATCCATGTGGAGATGAAATAGTGTCTTTTGCTGATGCCCTAAAAAGTGTACAATCTGCAAGTAATCATGCAAACTTGGACATGCAAACTCCCACTTCCTCTGAAGAATGCATAGGACCAAATGGCAGCGTAATAGACTTGAGCTCAGAGATTGCTATATTAGACAGTCAGAATGCTGTAGTCTTTCCGATCTTTAACTGTAAAGCTAAAGAGGGGGTAAATCTAGCCTGTCTAAAAGCAGTCCAAGTAAAAAAGTCTAAAAATATCAAAGCAAAAAAAGAAGAATGTCAAATGACTCAAGAAAGTTCCTCCAAAATATCAGAGCTGTGTGTATGACCTTACAGTCATCACGAGACCAAAATGGAAGTCAAACGTCAAAAGAACGAGTGCCTGTTGAGCTATGTGGGGACCTAAACAAGAGGGTACCCACAAAAGAACCTGAATCAGTGGACCAAAACCCAGCTGAAGCTGTTCCTGCACAACCTGCCAACATTGGAAATTCAGTTAACTTACTCAACTTTTCAACTTATGAGGACGACGAGACAACTGAGCCACTGCCTGCACGTGATACTCCGGTTGACCTGACGGAAGAGTCACTACATGCGTCTGAACCCTTGACTTTAGGTGTTGCCGCATCCTCTCAAGTGTCTACTCTAGTTGCGGCGCTTCCGACTATAGATTCTATCACTGAGACACCTGACAGTCCTCTGTTTATGACTATGTGCCAGAAACGAGAAAAGTCAGCAGATGCCTTTTGCACTCCAGGCCTGACCTTCTCACAGCAGAGTCTATGGTCTGCTCCGAGAGTTGTAAAACCAAATACGTTCTTACCACAAAAAGTGGACCTTGTGAGCATTACAAGACCATGTAAACAATATAGATCTTCTGTGCACCCAGCGCAACAAGTGGGCAGTGACCGGGATAGCCGGGGATGTGGCCTGTCAACTTCCAAAGTCAACACAGCGGATATTAAACATTATAATACTGCTTAGTATTGGAATGTATTGAACATAACAACAATGACTTGACACGAAATCGGAAAAATGTGCTGTGTTTACTACACTACGTACCGACTCTGCGAATGGTTGAGACAAATGACATAAAATTTGTGGCACACTTGAAGACAAGTTCCGATAAAGAGAGCCTGCTTATGACGTAGCAAATCCATCAAGGAAACATAGGTAACGATGTACAGTTATGTGTAAAAAACGACATCCGTCGCGCATGTCTAAAGAAATCCATCCCAGAGGCGCCATCTGAAAGAAATGTCTCCCAATCTAAACCTGCATTATCTAAACCTATCTATGAAATTAAAATCACCTTTGCTCAGAAGATTAATTCTTCTATGAACAATGTAAGCATGGCACCTATGGCCTTTTGGGTGGGTGCGACCAGGATTGGAGTTGGTTGTTGACAGCTTTGACAGACCAAAAGCAAAGCTAATGCCATGATACGCCCCTTAAGGCTTCCACCATTGTAGCCAGTTGGAATACTCGGGGGCATGTACATCTGCTCCAATCCAACTGGCTAGACAATATTGATATAATGTGTGCACAAGAAACCTGGCTGTCTGTCTGTCCAATCATAGACGCATTTGAAATCGCCTTCAATCCTGCCATCAAAAAACCTAAGGGCAGACCCATGGCTGGTCTTATGACCTTAGTGCGAAAAAATGTAGGTTATAAAATTACTGAAGCCTATAATCCTACACCTTACTTTCAGACGACATTGCTGGAGATTGAAGGTTCTAACAAAGAGAAGAAGGACCATCTGTATATCATCAACATATATTGGCAACACAAGGCTACTGGTGATTCCGTCTTTATAGATCAAATAACGACCATTATAGATCTTGTTTATGAAAGGGAAGGGACGGGGATGTAAACATAACTTGCCTTGAGGTAAACGAAACAAATCCGCACAACATCTTAGCCCTTTCAAAGGTTGCCCAACAATGGTCTAAAGAGATGGAAAGCAGAAACATGCATATGGTGAATGGGAACACAATAGGCGACATAGCAAGAGCTACATGGAAGAGAGACACCCAGGAGTCTATCCTAGACTACTTTTTTGCTTCGGAAAGCCTACACATATTTGTCCAGAATTTACATGTAAAGTCCATGGTGGAAAGTGATCATAATCTTATATTACTATCCATGCTGCTCCAGCTTGGAATGAAAAGATGAAATGGCGCCACGACATAGATGTGGAAACAACCCACGTTTGTGTAAGATTGACTGAGGAAGAGACAAAAACGATAAACATTGCCTATCAGAATGGAAACTGCTACCTTGAATATCGACAAATTTTGGAAAATTACAAGGAAATAAACAGGGGCTTAAAAACCGCAGCTTCAAAAATACTCATGCCTTTGACCTCGAGGTCCTTAAAAAAAAAGCGCAAAATGCGACACGATATCAGAGCATGCTCAAAACGCTAGATGCTGGCAATGTTCATAGGATTTGAAGCAGAAAACAATCCTATAAAAACCGGCTTAAAACACACAAAATCATGATGACACAGAGGCTATGCTCTCCAAAATGAAAAATAACAATCCTCGTGATTTTTGGCATCTGATCAACGATCTAGCTGGCCCACATGCCGCATTGCAAACCAACATGGTAACCGAAAATGACTGGGTAACCCATTACAAGCTCTTATATATGAAAAAAAGCTCAGTGCAAGATCCTTCGATGCGCGTGCTAGAGCATTGGGACTTGAACTTCGTAAAAGAGGACAGTGTTGAGATAATCAACAAACTAAGTACTTTGCGGGCTCCTGGACCCGACTGGCTCACAAACTTTACACTCAAAGAGAATCCCGAGATGTGGGCCGAGTTTTGCTACGCCTTGTTTAGGAACATCACAACTGAATGTGCAACACCAATTTCATGGAAAACTGCAATCATTGTGCCGGTGTTTAAAAAGGGCAATAGGGCAAACCCCAAATACTACTGTCCGATTGCACTTCTTGATGTCCTGAACAAGGTGTATGCCACATTACTGAAAAACAAGTTGACAGCATGGTGTACCGATAAAAAACGCATTGACTTACGACAAACTGGTTTTGTCAAGGGAGTCGGATGCAGCCTAAATCTCCTAACTGTTAACATCTTGAAAATGGAAGCTATAAGAACCGAGACCAAGATCTACCTCGCTACAATCGACTTGTCACATGCTTTTGACAGCATCGATCGCAAACTGCTGTGGACTAAGTTGATCAAATGGAAGTGCCCCGCGAGTCTTCTCGCAGCAATAAAAGACCTGTATACCAACACTGTTATCAGAATCAGGCTTGACCGATTGGGCAAACTATCCTCCCCCAATTCAAATGCAACGTGGCGTTAAACAAGGCTGCCCCCTAGTGGCAATCATTTTCAACCTGTGGCACTAACATATGGAGCAGAATGTGCGTTAGGATGTCCATCTGACTTATGGAATACATTGGTAAACCATTTCTGGACCAAGGTACTTGGATTATCCAGGGGTACCCCGACAGTCTGTCTGCCCTATGAACTTAGCTTAACCTCCATTAATGCGCGAGTATGCTAGAACACATTAGCGCTTTATCGGAAAATGACTTTGAAAGACAGCCTACCGCAGTACAAAATCTTTGAAAATTCAAGACATAACAATGAGTCCTCTGTGTTGGCCCTATGGATAGAACGCTGTAAAGCTTTACTTGTGGAACTAGATACCAGCATTGATATGTTGCACAATAATCCGGACCATGTCAAAAAAAGATTATGGAGAAGAGACTGGTGTGAGACAAGTGATAGAAGAAGGACGTACACTCTTATGGAAACCGTCCCTAGTGAAAAAAGGGGCTTAAATGAGATCCATAGTGCATGGAAACTACTCTCTGATCTCTATAGAAGACAAATCTATATGTTGTTTCGTTTAAATCTGTTTAAAACGTGAGAAAGGACACATTTTTTGCTTAACTGATAAAACACTATCTGAACAATGTAGGCTGTGTAATGTCTCCAAAGAAACACTAAAACATCTCACGCTATATTGTGTAGCACTCAATGAGGAAAGAATACTCCACTTTTGGAAATTTAGTACGCACAGGACTACAATGAGCATTGAAGATTGGTGGCAGTTAATGTTTGACGAATCGGGCCGCAAACTAACTATAGCATTGACTTTTTTCTTAGAAGCGATGGGCGTTCGTCTAGAGAGTCATGTTGACACTGCATGAAACATTCAAATGAATTAACCATCTCTTGTCACTATATTCTATTGACATATTGTAGGTTTACTTAGTGCTACATAATGCACTCATTGGTTTTCAATGGAAAATAAGAGTTGTCTTGAGAATGATTAGTAGATGTATGAATATGGTTGTATTTCTTTTTTTATAACATTTGTGCTTTTTTAAAAAGGTTTGTAATAAACCAAATAAAAAAATAAAAAAACTGATGGGTCTGCATGATTATGAATCTTTCAAACCCCTTCCGAGTGATAATTCCATTTCCATTTTGTTGGTATCACCGGAAGTAATAGCGTCAAACTCTGAATGAGCCCCTAAGTGTGCAGAACTTAAGTGATTCTGCTGTACAGGAGGAATCCACCACACTTGAGGTTATAAGAAACCAAAACGCCCCTACCCCCCCCTCTCAGTGCCAGCCCCAGGTCTACGAATTTTGGGCAACCGCCCCTAGGCCACAAACAAATACCAGAATGCAAAGGCGCTGCGTGATTCTTGATTAGGCACTGGCGCCTCTGTCACTCACTGTCATGTAAAGTGGCAGTCAATTACTTTCTAATAATGAGTGACTCACTAATAGAAGTCATTGACTGACTCTGCCACTGCACCACTTGATCGCCCCTTGAGCCGGCCCTGAAACACCATGCTTTGTAACTATGGTTAGTCAAACGACATGCCCGGGGCGTAGGCCAGGAACTCATGGGTAAGAAGATGGGACAAACGATCATCAGTAGAGGAAAATTCCTACCAATGGGAGAGCAGGAACATGGAACTCTTGAAGCGGCTGGGAATCTCAGAATGTGCCCAGATCCTGATGGTGGAAGCAACCTCTGATGATGGTGAGCCCGGAAAATACTGCAAACCCCAAAAATGAGGTCAACTCTGAAAATGAGGTGAACACTGAAAATTAGGCAAACACTGAAAATGATGGCAAGACCAAAAATGAGGTGAAACCCTAAAAGTGATGGGAAAAGTGCAGAGGCCTGCGGTTCTGTGAATCCTGGAAAGAGAGGTGAAGCTTGATGGTCTGAAAAGCCAGGGGAAAGTGGTTACGCAGAAGCTCTAAGAACAGTGGGAAGAGTGACCTGATGCTCTGTGAATCCTGGGGAAGTGGTGACGTCAGAAGCTATGAGAACCCTGGGTAGAGTGACCTGATGCTCTGTGAATCCTGGGGAATGTGGTGGAGTCAGAATCTGTGAGAACCCTGGGTAGAGTGACTTGGTGCTCTTTGAACCCTGTGAAAAGTGGTGAAGCCAGAAGCTGCAAGAATGTTGGGAGGGGTGGCCCAAAGCTCTGAGAACCCGAAGAGTGGTGAAGCCTGGGAAAAGCGGTGAACCCGGAAGATGTGAGAACACTGGCAAGAATGGTTTGAACTTCTAAGAACCTCCTAGAGAGTGGTGAAGCCTTCAACCATGAAAACTCTGTGCAGGAATAAGAAACTTGAAGATTTAAACCTGTGAACCTTTGAAACATCTGAAAATGCACTGTGACCCCTGTCACATCTGAATCACGCAATAAACTCGGCAAGATACTGGAAAACTAGATAAAGGTTTGTGATTTCGGAGAGGGGCTGGCCACCATAGTACTATAAACTGTTAAAATCCAGAAAAATACCTGTGAAATCTGAACAGCGATGAGCATTCACTACCAAACCATATTTTTGATCTCACCTCCATGCTTGTAACTGGCTTCCACAGTGCCTACGATGACGCCATTAGCCCTCAAAGACTCCTGTCAGCTCTCCAGGTAACCCTGGAATGCAAAGTGCCTCTTGGATGCTGGGCACCTCTCAAGCACTCACAGTGATGCAGGAAAATAACTTAGACGGGTGATGCCTTAGGCCCCTTTTATAAGCCACTGCTCAAAGGGACATTTTATTTATATCACAATGCCATACTTAATAAAAAGATAGACCTGCCACCAACCTCTGGTTGCTGCACTAAATAAATTAACTCTAAAAGTAATCGCTATCGACGAGCTTTGCCAATCAATGACTGTGCCCACATAAGGCCCCTCGCCCCCAAAAAAGAATAATGCGACAGTGCAGGGTGGCCTGGCGGTAAGAATGTGGTTGCCACACATCATGCTATGGATTCTTAAATGTTCTGTAATTCTGCATACTCTTATAAATTACACTACTTCACTAGAATTGAATTTTTTTGTATTTGATTGAAAACATTTATATTTTATTCTTCAAAAATATGATTCCTAAGTAGCTCACCACTGTAAAAGGTATTTGATACAAAAAACGAATTGTGACTAATACTAAAATGATTTATTGAATGCATAAAACTCCTTGTATTAGCATACCAACCCCTCCACTAATATGATGCAATCAAAAATACTGCTGTCATGAAATCAGAAACATTTTCTACAATTTTATGAATTTTTAGAATAAGTCTTTGTTCTTAGGGAACTTATAATTCTCAACTCATTTGTATTACTCAAACAGGTACATTCCAATTATTCCACTAGAATATAAGTAACACAGGCCTTATATTTTCAAAACTCTCAAATAGTGCAACTAATAAACTAATCAAACAGAAATAAATCCTGCCTAGCACCCTAGTGTTTCTGTCTGTACTTTGCTGTTGTTACCTAGACATTCTTCAGGGGTCATTATAACTCTTTCTTCATTTTCTTTGGGGAAGGGCTTGTGTTATACATTTCTTTTGCAAGAATGGGGAACAATCCAATAAGTCAAAGGTAAGCAATTCCTGTTTCGGAACTGCAGTCCATCTGTGCCTTCCCTCTACTCTTGAGCTCCTCCTGACAGTCAGATAAAGGTCACATGTTTCAAATGTTCCCTGCACATGTTTTTTGTCTTTGATTGGTAGTTGCTCTGCAGTTACTTTGCAAAGAAATAGGTCCATGTGGTGAGTTGAGCAAACTCCCCACATTCATTTGTTGGGGGGATGGGGGTCTGCTACATACTGGATTGGTCCGGAGGCCACTGGATGTGCCTCCTAGAGGATAGAAGGAGTGAGATCCCGGAGGCTCACCACTCCCATCAACACGCAGTATTCCCAACTGAGAAGTGTTGTCTATCTCTGCTTCTAAACACCCCATGGGAATAATATCGGAGATTTCTAACGAGAGCTGGTTCATGGATTGGTGTCCTGTGCATGTAGAGCACCTCAGACGTCTGCATAGAAAACGGAATAATACCAAAATATCAGCAAAAAACAGAACTACTTTTAAAGGCGTGGAAGGAACAAATGAGGAAAGTCTAATTAGCCAATGCCATGGGAACACAATAGGAGGAATTTTAAATCCGTTAGAGGAAAGGAAAGATATGAAGCAATCTGTATCCCGAAAACAAACCCATAACAGCCTAAGCCAATACCAAGGGAAAGACAGATTAAAAATATCAAAGAGAAAGCTTGGAGAAAAGCTTTGGGGGAGCTGCCACACTTCCACACAGATCCAGCATTTAAGGGTATTCATTACCTAGAAAGGAGTAGTTCACTCTTTGGCTAGTGTGCAGCATTTACTTTCAAGTGGCTTATCCAGAGCACCAGCACACAGGAAGGAAGACTGCTAGGAAAGAGGCAGACCTAGAAGGGGTCCTGAGCCAAGCAGAAAGAGACCCATGGCAGGAAGGTGACATACCGTCTGCCTGAAAAGGACCCTGATTGATGGGGGACAAATACTCATTCACGGGCCTGCTGAGAAACAGAAGGTCTCAAAAGGGACCTCAATTAAATGCTGAGAAACACAAGGTCTATACAGAGACATACTGTGAATGTCATGACGCCTACGATCTGGAGACCAACCTCAACTGAAGGCTAAGAAACCTCAGGTCTGTAGGAAGACCTCATGTGAGTGTTGTGAAAACAAACGATTCGAGAGAGAGAGAGCTAATGTAAGATTTGGTGAAATGCAAGGACTGGGAGACACTCAGAGGCTGCAAAGAATGTTGTGGGATACCATGTGCATGGTGATGAAGCCTGAGGCTGAAGAAAAGCCTGAGGGCAGAATCCTGAGTAGAGAAACCAAAGAACCTGACACATGGGAGGGGTCTACAAGAGACACTTTCAAAGGAGGAAGACTGAAAAGGGGTCTGGACTGTGAGTAAACCTGAGAAGAGCCTTCCGTTAAGATTAGCATTTGGAATTTTGTTGTCCACATCTTTGAGACCTTATTTTATAGAGTGTGTCCCAGGGTGGGACAAGGACGTGTAAGAATATGTTAAGAGCTTTATGATTTGAACACTTATCTACAAAGTTGTTGGACCCCTGAGAATATCCCACTTTGACTGACCCATCCCTGACACTGTTTGCTTTAGAGTCTTCATTATGGTCTGTTGATACAAATTTCCTTAGATCCAAAAGGCATTTGGTCCAACCCCTTCCCTGAAGAAATTAGTAATAAGGTCTATCCTTTTTAATTATAATAGCTTTGCATTGCATGTGTCTTCAATTGACCTTACCACAATCCTTTCTACCTGTCAGTGCTCATGATGCCCTTGGTCGCTAGTCCTGGTTTCACACCTGGGTAAGGTGGCACTAAATCTCAGTTGGCCTGGGCATGGTCTGGCTCAAGCCCTAGAATGCTGGTGGCAGACTCTGATGCTGCTTGCATCAGTCCCAAATTGACAGGCTCCACGGTTTCTCCTTCTGTTTCCTCTGTGATGCCACACAACTATATGGACCTCTTCTCCTCCCGTTTAGATTACCATCTTCACTTTATTGAACTTGTTTTTACCTTTAGCTTCATGCCTCCTCTTTTTTGTGTCTGTGCCAGAGTTATGGCTTCAATCTCCTTTCCACCTTCTCCTTTTTTCCATCTTTTTACTCTGCTGCTTTCCTCCTAACCTCTTCTCCTTTAGGTGCTCTGGATGGCTCACTCTCCTCCACTCATCCCTCTTCTTTTCCTTCCTCCTCCTTGATCGGTCTCTCTTCTCCACCCCCTCATGCTTTTTCACGACCACATTGCTTTATTACACATTGCCCTCCTTCTTGTGCTTTTCTCTCATCCTCCTCTCTGCTCATGGTGTCGTCTGACACTCTGCTTTCCTCTCCTACTGTTCAACACCTTCCTTCCACAAAATTCATCATTCCACATTAAGTGCTGGACGTTCTGCTACCAACTTGCAACCTCATCTGAGGCCTGCAAACGCTGAACCATGCCTAGCTGTCTGGACCAGCCAACTGAGCGTGGCATTGATGGCGTTCAAATAATTTTTTCTTGCTAATCTGTCTTAGTCGTCGTATTCTGGCGTGAATACATGGACAGAAACTTCAAGAGGTTTGTCTACTATTTTGGCTGTCATAGCCTCGTTGCTCTTAGTATTGCCAGTTCCTGTGTAGTGTTGGACAGTCTCACTGTTCCATCCAAGTCTATGGGTGCCCTCTCTGCTCGTGGGCTCGCACATCAAAGCCAAGGGTTGTGCCTTGTGTCTTTTTGTAGAGGGGCAAATGGACACATCTTCCATAACTCCTGCCACCTCACCTCCATAATATTGGAACAGCAGGAGAAGAGCCCTGTGTAGGACACCAGGTATTGTCCCAATGCCACATCGAGTGTATGAGAGATGATATGTACTCAAACAACCGTATTGAATGTGCTACCGCACTATAAGGGTGGATGTCTGCATACACCATTGGATATTGAAGAGTTATAAGTGAAATTGGACAAGGTCAGAGTGGCGTCTTGGTGGAAAAACACAAAGACGCACTGAAACGATATGCAAATACTAAAAGAATAAAGATGTAAGTGAAGTAATTAGAGAAATATGTAATCGAAGATGAAGAAATCATGTGCACCGAAGAAATAAATGAGGAGAGATGAAGTGAATGTACATACACAGAAATGCAAGTTGAGACAAATAGAAGCTTGCTGCAGAAGAAAACATGATGTGGCTAAGGTGGCCATGATAGAAAGAAGGATGCCATTTCGTGTTGAAACAGAGGAGCCTATTGGCCCGGGATTAAGAGGATAAACCATGTATGTAAGGCATATTTCTCTTCGATTAAGCAAAGAAGAAAACATCTGTAAGAGCCAAGTATTGGGCAATCAAAGCTGTGAAAAGCCTATGCAAGGAGGAGTGAGCAAGTCTCCAGAGGCCAAGAAGAGTAATGACACCTAGTTTAATTAAATCAAATAGCAGTAAATAGGACAACGAAATGGACAAAATCATAATCTCCTCACACGTGATTCAGAAGTCAAAAACAAGGGCTATTCATTAAGCTCCAGACGAAGATAATGGTGTACCTACACTCCCTTGAACGTCCCAGATCAGTGAACAGGCTGCAAGGTCAACTATAAAGAAGAAGCCTTGACTTGGGGCCTTACAGATGAGAGATGATGGACTAACTGGGCAAGTGGGTAGTAGTCTGACGTTGCTTTCTGCACCTGAGTTTCGTTTTGCTTACGTGCTGCTAACAAGCCAAAAGTCCAAGGTTGGGAGAGAATGCCAACCAATCAGAAGGTCTATGTAGCAACATGCTATACGATGTTGCACAAGCCAACCTGCTGCTGTTCTTCTGCTATAACCTGCATTATACGAATATAGAGAAGGTTCAAGGCGTGCCAACCAGATAATGGGCATCCAGTAATATTACTAATACTTATGATATATAGGCACATATTTTCCCTTAACCAATTCCTCCCTTAAATAGGTTTTACTGTTTTCCACGTAGGATGACATCATAGATGACGTATATTGAGGTATAAAGCCTTTGTGTAATCAAAATTGAAGTGTGAGTGTGCAGATCTCAGTTTGTTGTTCGCCAGATTGCCCTACTTTATTCAGGCTGACAATAAATGACTACTTTGCCATATTCTATGAGTCTGTCTGGTTATTTGGGTCTGAGATCACTATAGGTAATTCCATCTAGCATATGAGACGCTTCAGAGTGCTACAGCACATTTTGGTAGTGGTGCAGGTGGTTCTGGTCCAGTCAACCTGGGCCTAGATCTAGACTCTCGGACGATCGACGACTTCCGCCATTAGCCGTAAAACCGTGGAGCTTCCTGTGGAAAGCGGTGTGCAAGACACACGTAGGGGACAAAGTGGTCGATAGGTGCCCCTTTGATGAAATACCTGCCTAGTCCCCGGAGGTGCCATGCGGACTGAAGGCGAATTGGTCGATTGGGGAAGAGTCGGTGGCGAGGGACTCGAGCTGAGCCACGGATGGAAGTAGAGCATTGAAGGTGGCAAGTATAGGGGGGGCTGTATTGTAAATATATGTATATAAATGTATATAAGTAACAGGATTTATGGGGATTAGAAAGAGAAGAAATAGGTACCTCCATTCCTGGTTCCAAGGGGGACAGAAGGGTACATATTAAAACTCCAAATATGAGTATTATTTAAGGATTCCTGAGGCAAGGCCAAAAAGAAGAGTGTGTATCAAATTCCAAAATGAGGTAAAAAATGTGAGGAGATACATTTACTTAAGATAGTAAAGGAAGGCGTATGCAAAAAATGTAAAGTGCTCATGTGTATGGGCTTATAAATATGGCAGTGTAAAACTTTTATTGTGTTTTAGATTAGGAGATATAAAACGATAGTAAAGAATTAAGGTTATCATCTGATTTTTAAATCAAGAGATTGATGTCAATCAGGAGCATAAAAATTAAAGGAGAGTAACAAATAAATAAATAAGAGATTCTTAAAGTGTCAATAATAAAATGAGACAGCAAAAATTGATAGAAAGTGTAAATGAAGGAATAAAAAGGACGCTATTGCATAGATTTTTAAAACTGGTTAAACATTTGGTCTTTTGGTAGTGGGCAGTTATTGATGGTTCCTGCTCAAACTAATTTGATAAAGTAAATAAAATAATAAAAGGTCTGGTAAGTATTGGCAGTCAAAATCGACTTGTCACCATGGGGATACTCCCCTTTGACATTGATCTATGTGATGATTGCGACCCCCATAATTACGATGGACGAAAATGCCGACTTTTCTTTTTAAACCCCCTTTACACCACATTCATATGCGGGGGGAGACCCCCTGAGCCCCCCCATATTACCATTATATCACATGCCCTCCACATGTATATGTGGTGTAAGGGGGTGGTCTAAAAAATGAAGTCTGAATTTTCGGCCGTTGTAATTATGAGGGCGACATTTTGGGCCATTACCCTTTTACATCTATGCAGGACACTGCTAAGATATACATCTAAACTAAGGCAGTACCACGCGGAGTGGGTGAAGGGCACCACTAATAAAACACTTATGCCGTGGCCCCAAGAAGGTTTGTTGTCAAAATCAGTATTGCAACACATGACAACATACCTGCATGCTACATATAAAGGGAAGAAGTTGCAGAAAAGGTTGGCCATTTTAGAGTTGTGGAAGATGTACCAGAGCGAGAAAGAAGATCCACCTGAGAAGGAGTGAATGTTTAATCAGCATAAAGGGGAGGATGTAACACCTTCCGTTCCCCTTTCCCCTTCTGACAACAAGAGCGCAGACATTGAGAAGCAGGGATTGTGTCTTTTAAAGGAATTGAAAGCAGTGGCTGGGTATGTTAATCTGACATACAAGCCCCCTGCTTATAGCAGTGAGGACAATGTGGAAGAGAGCAAAAGTAGAGAACGAAAATATATGTCAGCGCGCAAAGAAAGTTAACATAGGTTGCAAAGAAGGCAAGAGAAAGAGGAGATGAGAGAGATGATGAGAAGGGAAGAAGAGATGAACAGGAGTAGTGGACAAAGGAATGATGAAATAGATTGTCTATTCAATAAAGACCTGGTTCCGATTGAAGCATGAGAATGATTGGAAGAAGAGAGAGGGTAACAGCAGCCCTGCAGGGAGTTGCAAGGGATACAGAGAATACAAACATGGGCTGACGAGCATGAAGCAGAAAACATAGGGAAAAGAATTGGGAATTTATATAGTCAAATGAGGGATAAAGATGGGTATAAGATCAAAGAGAATGTCAAAGGATCTCGATCGAGGGAAACAGGAGGAAGGTACAATGACGTATTAACAGAAGAGCATAGAACGCTGTCTTTAAGTAGACTAGAACTTGATAACCTGGAAAGGGATGAAAGTCAAACAAGCTGGGGCATAATGATGGCAGATGAAGAAAGGGAGGAAAACGAGAAGGCGTGAAGAGAGGGCGTATGCGGTTTTTCAAAAGACACAAGTGTAGAGAAAGGGTTAAAATGGACAGACTTAGAGGACCCTAAAGAAAAAACACCAGAACCAAAACCATACACTGAGCGACTACAAGCATGATCGTGCAGTGCAGGAAATATTTCCCTGCCTTATGTAAGCAGATTAAGGTCACTGCCAGGACGGAGGCAAATGTGTGATACTAGCCCCACTTGGAAAACTAGAAGTGTAATTGAGTATGATTACGGACCAGGATTTTCACAATTCCCACTATTAGAGAAAGGGAGAGGACGACCACAATATATAATGTTCCCACAAATGGACAAGGATCATTTGATATGCAAATGACCTAGTTTGACTTCAGCTGTGGGAAAATGGATTTACAAGTTAGAGAAGATGACATCAGGGATGAAGTTAGCAATAGGTGACATAAAAGGCCTGCTGGCAGCCATTCTGGGGGAGAGGGATGATGACATTTGGAAATGAGCAGGGTATGTGGGTGTGACTGCACAAAACACGACACACTATGGAGCACCATTCAATAATTGCAGAGCAGATGCATGGCGGGTGCTCAGAGTGCAATATCCTGATACACCAGACAGCGGTGCGATTATAACTAGGAAAATGGGTGAGGATGAAGACCCTGTTGCTTTTATTCAAGAAATTCAAGACCGATGGCGCCTCGAGACGAAAAAACATTGGGATAAAACAGTGGCATTATTTTACCACATTTTATGTCAGAGACTGCCCGAACCACTGCAACGGCAGATGAAGGAACAGGTAGGTAATGTAAGCAAAGCCATGGTCAGAAATGCAGCTGACTATTTTACATCATTGTCGATTGTTACAGGAGAAGAATAGGAAGAAAGCCAAAAACATAAAGTAGGAGGAAGCAAAGTTAGTGCAGAAATGTTTTTCAAAATTAGGTATAGAGGGAGAGGTATTGACAAGTGGTGATGGTGGTGGTGATGGTGTGACAGCACAACAGATGCTACTGCAGCAAAGCAATGTAGTGTACCCTATGGATCAGACTGGGTAACATTTCTGGCCAAGAGGGAGAGGGAATGGACCCAGAGGTGGATGAGGTGAATTTCAAAACCATCAGGTAGGAGGAGAATTTAATGGCGGACAGCCGCAACAATGTTGGAATTGTGGGAGGATGTAGAAGAGGGCATGCAGCAAAACTGGCAAGCTCCAAGAGGGGGGATGTACTATGTTCCATAATATAATACAGAACCACAGGAGTATGATGCCCAAGATCACACGCAGAATAAGACACGTGCGCCGCAAACACAGCAAGCTCCATTACCAATGCAACCTCCACAAGGGCAACCACAGCAAATGTTTATGCAAACACAACAGATACAAACCCAGCAAGTGCAGACAAAAACAGGCCGTGACACCACAATGGAATACAAACGCAGGAGTCCCGCAAGCACCAACACCTAGAATAGTGAGTATGACCATGGTGGGAGGAAATCCTTTTACAGGCACAGGAATGAATTTATGTCCACAATAGGACAGCCCACAGAGCAACCTGCTGTGTTCAGTACTATCTGAGACACCAGACCCCCATGAGGAACCAAGGGTCAAGGTTCCTTGCAGACACTGGAGCAACTTGATCCTGTATCCGTGAGGGAAAATACCCAATGTCAGGCATTCCAATGAATGCGCAGGGATTCTCTGGGGCGATGCGCTCCCTTTACCGACAAATTAACAATCTCTATAGGAGAACACAATGTGTCTATGCCATTATTATACTCTCGGCAGACACCAGTTAATATATTAGGGCGTGACTTGATGACAAAACTTAACATGACGATACCTTTTACTGACGAAGGGATAGTGCGCTCCACTCCAGGAATACATTATATGAATGTCAGAGAGTGTATAGTAGCCTTTACAGGCCATAAGGTATTATGAGGAGTCCCTTTAGATCCAGAAGTATGTTTGTATTGAGTAACTATTTTATTAACGTGGTTACCCAGGTTGGTAGGTAAAATATTGAGAATACTTGAAGAGTTTCTGTTTAGACCAGAAATACCTGTGGATGAAGAAGAAGGACAGGTTATCCCCTTAGAGATAGAAGTAGCAGTGGTCTGAGAAGAAAGGGTAGTTGTTCATGGGACAGATGATGAGGGACATGGATGGAGAGCAGTGATAGCTCTCGGTGAAGGATACAGGTTGACAGAATTGACAGACGAGGAGCTTTTTAGGGATGATTATTCAGATGATGAATTAGTATTTTTTTATAAATCTCACTTATTTGATTAAAGTCGAGAAAAGAGAGATACTGCAGAGAATGCAATGATAAAAAAGAAACCGTAATTTTCACAGGAAGATTTAGAGAGAGTGCCAAATATTGTATGGACTACTAGTACATATGATGTGGGTCTATTGAAAGGAGTAAGAGCAGTTCAAATGACGCTTAAACCAGGAGCAATCTTGCCACGAGAACAGCACAGCAATATCCTATGTCCAGAGAAGCAGATGAAGGTATATTTGAGAGCATTTCCACTTTAATGAAGCAGAGCATATTGGTGCCATCTGAGTCCCCATGTAACACGGCTGTGTACCCATTGAAGAAATCAACTCGGGGGTCATGGACATTTATTCAGGGTATCCGCCCCCTAAAAAAATATTGTTGAAGCAGAGTTTTTTTTAGTTCCAAATCCTGCTACAATATTATGCAACATCCCATCTAAGGCAAAACATTTTACAGTTATAGATTAAAAAAATGCATTATCTTCAATTCCCCTTCATGAAGACTTGCAAGAGTTGACTTCATTTTCAAATAGAAATAGAGGCCTGAAGCATACTTGTTTGCCTCAGTGGTAATGTGAGTCCCTTTCAATCTTTAACAGGGTCCTCCAGATGGACCTAGGTAATGTACAGCTTGAGAGCGCAATTAATCAGTACGTAGATGATATATTAGTGTGCAGTGAGACAGAAGAAAAATATAGAGAAGATCCAATTCGACTCATGACCATTCTAGCAGGGAAGGGATACAAGGTAGACAAAGAAAAATTACAATACCGTCAGGAAGAGGTCCTGTATATAGGACAGTTGATCTCTCAAGAAGGCAGAAAAGTGACACCTGAAAGAGCAAAAGTAATTATGAAGACTTCAGAACCTAAAACAGTAAGGGAAATGCAAAAATATTTAGGCCTATGTAATTATTGTAGGGCCCGGGTTTTCAATTACAGCACATATATTCAACCACTTTCAAAAGGACTTAAAGAAGCACAGGTAGGTAAAAGTAAGATAACGTGGACAGATGAAATGACTGAAGGATTTCAAGAATAAAAAATGGTGAATAGTACAGCCCCTGTGCTAGGAATTCCAGACTATCATGAACAATTGTACCTATTTTCCCATTCAAATGGAGAAGTTATGGCAGCAGTCCTCACACAGAAAACGACATTAGGTCATGGGCACAAACCATTGGCTTACTATAGTGGGATTTTAGACCCAGTAATGAAAGGACATTACCCTTGCAAACAAGTGTTAGCTGATGCTGCAGTTGCTTTTGAAAAAGCCTTAAGTATTACAATGCAGTGTTCAGTGACATTATTCATTGAGCACGCATTGTTTGCTATTCTAGAAAAGCCCAAAAGTACATAGACTACACAACGAGCATCAGGATACGAGATCATCATTTTGAATCCTGCAATTAAAATTGTTAGATGCAGAATAGTGGACCCAGCAACATTCATAGCAGAACCAGTAGGAAAGGGTGGCCTAATCTTCAACCTCTACCTACAACCCCTGCCCGCAATAATCTGCTCACACAATCTTACTTGTTACAACTATGCAGACGACACCCAGATCATCCTTAAAATCCCCAAATCTCCAGGCTCAGGCAGTCCAAACCTGTCATCATGCCTCTCGGATATTGACAACTGGATGACAACCAACCACCTCATTCTCAACCCAGGGAAAACTGAAATTCTATTCTGCAGGAGAGCAGTGCTCCTTCCCCAACTGATTCTGTTGCCTCAATCCCTAGGACCTGAACCGGCAACTACAAACTTGCTAAAAAAACATTGGATGAACATTGGACACAGACCTATCCCTCGCCCAACACACCACCTCCGTATCTAAAACCTGTTTCTTCCATCTATGGATTCTCAGGTGTATTTTCCCTTACCTCACCTATCCACATCACTTCTCAGCCAAAATGCCTCTATCTAGGCGCACCAGCGTTTGGACTAAGGAAACTGCAAAGAATCCAAAATGCTACAGCACCCCTGCTCATTAATCTACCTCCCAGAGAACACATCAGCCCTACACTAAAAGTACTCCATTGGCTCCATATTGGTCGACGCAGTACCTTTAAAGCCATGCGCATCACCCACCGGGCCATCCACAACGCCAGTCTGGAATTCCTTCAGGAGAAAATCCTGCGCTACCAGCCTTGAAGGAATCTCAGATCTCGCACAGCACATCGTCTATTGGTGCCACTTCACCACTCCTCCAGGCTGGGCGGATCCTCGTTCTCTGTCCAAGCACCAAAGGCCCTCAAAACCTGGCTTTTCCCAACATCCTCTTGAACCCCTTCCCCCTCTCAAAACTATATCGCTGGTCCCAAACACAACAATATTCTTATCCACCAATTACAGCACGTATGCCGGCTGCGTTCGCAGTGGCTCACCATGACATAGTATCACCCCCCCATGCACAACAACACTCTTACTCAACAATGCCACAGGAAAGGCGTTGGCATTCGTTGAGGCACACCGCAATAAACCTTACTCCTATGAAGAAAAACAATACTTCTACCCTCTAAATATCTCATGAATGCTGGCAGCTTTCGCAAAGGCACTCCACAAAAATCTTTCGCCATCACGGTTGTCCTCTCTCTCCCCCGATCGTCGTCCTCATCCCCCATGCTCTCCCCTGCTGGGACTTTCCCCGCTGCTCAGACGTTTGCTCCAGAGAGACCACGAATAACAAGACCATGCCGTCTACATTGGACAAAGAAAAGGAACCCTGCAGTCGAACTGCATCAAAGCATATGCTCCGTATACCTTACACGACTTCTGTGAACACAAACCACAGGCACAGCCATCCATCCATGCACCATAGAATGCAGCTAAGGCTATGCCATTACGGTCTAGCAACGCACATAGCCGTGCACACTGAAACCCCATACGTACTTCAACACCTCTGCCACTAGCATACAGCGACTACTAACGAAAATAAAATTCAGTATAGCTGGGCACACATCGAATCTTCAGCAATAGCACTCTATCCTAAACCACCAACAGTGCCCACCCATGTGCCTGACCTCTGGGCTGCTTACTGGAGCCTAGCCAGCCACATAAGTCCTAAGCTGGTGAAAATGCTGCTTAATCAAGCATCTCTTAATCAAAACTCTTAGAACCTCCTACACATTGACTGCGGTCACCGAGGGCATTCCAACCTCAAAGCGCATTGAGGCCATACAAATGGGGAAGGAGCGCTATATAAATAGCAAACACAATACAATACAATACAATGTAGATGACTGCACAACGTATACTGAGTTGTATGATGACATTCCCCCTGTTAGAGAAAATGTTCTCGGGGGGGGGGGGATTCTCTTTATTGATGGTTCTTCAAAAATTGACCAAATGACTTTTGATACTGGATCAGCAGTAGTAAAGCTGAACCGTGATGGTGAATTTGAAGTAGTGACACGTACGAGATTGCCTTTGCATTGTTCAGCGCAGGCTGCAGAATTAGTGGTGCGTATAGCCACACTCCACGAGGAGGATGAGGAAGTGACGGTGTACTCTGACTCCGCCTAGGTGACGTCAACTGTACATGAAAGTTTGTCATGCTGGAAAAGGAGCAGCTTCCTCCACACAGACGGCACACCAGTGCAACATGCGTCCCTTTTGGATAAGCTTATTGAAGCACTAAGGCTCTGATTGGCTATCACAGTTGTGAAATGTGCAGCCCATACTAAAAGAACAGGCATAATTTCTCGTGGTAATGAAGCCGCAGATTTAGAAGCCAAAAAGGCAGCCTAAGTAAATAGTGTTAAACAGATGACAGGAAGGCGTATGATGGTAAAGGAGGGGTTTAATATATTGGGCCTCATTCCGGGTTTGGAGCTAACCATGGAGTAATTAGCTCCAAGGTTGCCTCCGAAACCGTCCCAAATCCGGCATGGTGAATGGAGTAATTACCGGTCCATTCCATGGTTGGAGGGACCAGTAATTCCCCATTCACCTTTTGCCCTTCCCCATTCCCATTTCTGCCCCATAGGGCTCAATGGGAATGGGGAAGGAGGTAATTACGGCACCGTAAATTACAGTACCGTAATTACCTCCGAAGTACCTTTGCGGGTCCCGTACTTTACTCCTGCTAAAAGCAGGAGGTATGGAAGGACCCGCAAAGGGACCTCGGAATACGGAGGTAAGGGATTACCGGCATCGGCATCCTTACCGGTGCCGGTAATTCCTTACCTCCAACCTCGGAATGACCCCCATTGTCTCTTGTACAGTAAATTAAGTTACAAGGTTGAGCCCGACAGGAAGAGCAAGGTTTATGGAGAAAGCAGGAACCGGGGGTGTCCTTTATCCCCCACTGAGGTAATATGGACGCAGAATAGCACTGTAAAGCCAGTTATACCTCTAGCATTATTGAGGGTAGCGCTGGAGCAGCTTCAGTACCCCATGCATACGACTCGAGAGCATCTTTTATTTAAATTATTTAATTGTTTTTATAACGTGCCTAATACCGTACCTGAGTTCGGTTTATAAGCAGGATCTGGGATTTGAACCTCTGTTGCTCTCTGTGGTCTTGTTTCCAAGACCAGCACGTTGCCCCTGTGCTATCCTCTGTTCACCAGTCTTGCTGCTATGATTGAAGAAAATTGGTTTTCACCAAATTTATTAGAACATGTGGCACAGTTTATTGTAAATTTCATCGTGTGCCAGAAATTTACAGCAGGGCACACTTTGCGAACAGTGCGAGGAGCAATCCCTAGACCCAATGGCCTATTTCCTCGCCCTGGGTCCAAAAGACCACACCTCTCCAGTTCTCCAAACCCTCCACTGGCTCCCAGTCGGACAAAGGGCCACTTTCAAGACCCTGTGCATCACTCACCGTACAGTGCACAAGACCGGCCCATTATGCCTGCAAGAAAAATTAAAACCTTAGCTCCTACCCTGCACCCTAAAATCAAGCAGTGCCTTCCTTTTAGTGATCCCAACCACTAACTCTGTCAGGATCAGAGGATCCACTTTCTCAGCCTTGGCCCGGACTCTGTGGAACTCGCTTCGCCCACATATTCAACACACCTAAGACTATATGAAAAGTACTAAGAACGTGGCTCTTTCCATAACACCAACCTCATCCTTAAGAAGTGACTGAATTTCCAACAACCCAATGACTAAATATACAATGGGACTGCCAACCATGTCATCAATGAATATGACCATTAATTTAGCTATAGACAACCGAATCCCTGAATACAGAATAATGACCTCCTTGGATCATAACTGCTCCCAATTCCCATAAGGCCGCTGTGTCTCACAGCCTATTTGGTCCGTGCTGTCACTGTGTGCCCCCGCCCAGGATTCCTCGCAATATCGCTGTGCACCCTCTGGCCCCCGTGACTTCACTATATGTCCCTGCCTTCACTAAATGCCCTATCCCCTCTGGCCCACTGTGTAACACTGCATGCCCCCATACCCTTGGTCCTCTGTGTATCGCTGTGCCCCCACCCCTTTAGCCCCTGTGTTGTCACTGCGTACCCGACCCACTGGCTCCAGTGATATCGCTCTGTACCACTCTGTTCCCCAGGTCATCTCTGTTTGCCCAAGCCCTCTAGTCCCAGTGATTTCTCAATATGCCCCCCAGCCCCTTTGTCCCCCATGTTGCCCTGTGTTCCCCTGCCCACTTACTACCCATGTATTGATTGTTACCCACCTGGCCCCTGTGCTATCGATGTATACCCAACCCTTCTGTGCCCCTCTGGCCCCCCGTGCTGTCAATATATTTCCTGACCCTCTGGCTCTTCATGCTGTCATAAGTGTTCCTCTCTGGTCCCCTGAGTTGTAGCTGTTCGACAACACGTCTAGTCCCTGTGATGTTGCTGTGTGCCCCATTGTGCCCCGTGTGTCGCTGTGTACCCCTGCCCCCTGTTCCTGTGATGTCGCTATATATCCCTCTGTTTTGCCCCCCCCTCTAGTCCTCGTGATGTCGCTGTGTGCCCCACTCTGCCTGTGTATCACTGTGTACCCTGCCTTCCTGTTCCCCATGATGTCGCTATGTATCCCTCTGGCCCCCGTCCTGTCGCTGTAAGCCCAGCCCTCTGTCACAGTGTGCCCCGTGTGTCGCTGTGTACCCCTGCCCTCCTGTTCCTATGATGTCGCTATGCATACCTCTGTATTGCCCTCCCCTCTAGCCCCTATGATCTTGCTGTGTGCCCCACTGTGCTCGTGTGTCACTTGTACCAGAACAGGACTGCAAGACTTGTCCTTGGCCTGGCTCCCAGTGCTGCGAGGATTAAGTTCAAAACCCTTTGCATTGTTCACAAGGCCTTCTGGGGTCGAAATATCTACAAAACTCTCTTCCTAAATATCTTCCTTCTCGAGCTCTTCGCTCATCCGCCTCCAACTCCCTCAGTGTCAGTCGCTTCTCCAAGCAACGAGTTGGTGGCAGATTACTCTCTTCGGCTGGGGGTTCTCTCTGGAATAGCCTTCCTGCCTCCCTGAAACTCGAGGAGAACCATCTCCGGTTCCGGAAGCACCTCAAAACCTTCCTCTTTGCCTCTGCTTTCTCTCCCCCTCTCCCCTGCTGATTTCCTGACCGAAACTGGCCGGGTTACCTGGCCACCCTTTCTGATCGCTGGCCCAGGCCTCGAAAAATTGCCCACTGCACTGTCTCCCTGGCAACCCGTGCACCTGGGGACCGTTGTTCTGTAGCACTACAGTCCCCCTACTAGCACTATGTCTGCACTTCCTTGCACTTGCCACCAGCTGGCCGTTATTTATTTTCTTATTTATTCCACTTTTCCCATGTATTGCACTTTTCCCCTCTCCCTTCCCCCGCGCACTTTTCCTTTTTCCCCCCTTCCCATGCACTTGCGTGATCTGAATGACACTTGGCCTAGTAGGATCGTTGTCTGTCCTCCCTTTGTTTCCCCCCCTGCCTCGTCGCGCCTTGAAACACTTGTGTATAGGCACGTTATAAATGCCATATCATATCATATCATACCCTTTCCGTCTTGTTCCCCATGATGTTGCTATGTATCCCTCTGGCCCTCCTGTCACTGTAAGCCCATCCCTCTTGTTGCTATGTATCCATCTGGCACCCCCGTCCTGTCGCTGTAAGCCCAGCCCTCTAGTCCCTGTGATGTCCCTAAGTGCCCCTAGCCCCTCCAGCTCCTGTGTTGTTGCTGCATATGCCTGCCCCTCTGGCTAGTCCCTGTGATGTCCCTATTGTGCCCCTACCACTCCAGTGCCTGTGATGTCGATGCATACCCCCGCCCCTGGTCCCGTAATGTCGCTGTTTACCCAGCCCCTCATTTCCCCTCGATGTCACTGTGTACCCACAACCCCTTAGGTCCCCAGGTTTCACTGTTGCCCAGACAACTCGTCACTGCGCCAATTCGCCGGTCCAATATGATGCCACTTTGTGCACAGCCCTTTGCCTCCCCGCGGTGATGCTACGCGCCCGCAGCTTCCCACCTGGTCCCCTAAGATATCGATGTACACCCCATGCCCCTCTCGTGTCCTACGTAGTGACTGCGTGCCAATCCCCCTCCGGTCCCCCTGATGTCGCTTGCTGTTTGTCCCTACCCTGTTCCTCATGTACCGTTCCCTGGCATGCCCCCCTGTCCGTACCTCACCACTTGCACAGTCTGGGTGTCTCTAGACCGAGTGCAGTAGCTAGTCTTCACATTTGCATGGCTCATGGCCTGTGGGAGTGCCTCTGCATCCTCCCACGTTCCCTCCCTTGTCATAGAGCAATTTTGAAGCGCATTATGCTCAGGCGCTTTATGTATGAACCATCATATCATATCATATCACTACGCTTACTCTCTACAAAACACCATCACTCAATTAGAGTACAGCTTATACCCCTCGATAAATTCGGCCTAGCTGCTCACATACAAACACTACCCCATGAACACCTCATCACTCTAATAAAACGCAGCTATATCCCATGACAAACCGGCCTAGCTGCACACATAAGCCTCCTACAGGCCTAACGCAGCCAGAACCCAGTCTGGATATTCACCCACCAGACTGCACGCATTCAACTGATATCTTTACCACCACTCCTAATGCTAGGGGGCAGCTACCATCAGGCAATTACATCAGCTGCACACATAACTGGTGCACCCACGCATCCTATGACACTTACTCTCTACTGACCCGGACTGCGGTCCTGAGGGCATGCATACCCACAACCCC
Organism: Ambystoma mexicanum; assembly: GCF_040938575.1. Lineage (NCBI taxonomy): Eukaryota > Metazoa > Chordata > Amphibia > Caudata > Ambystomatidae > Ambystoma > Ambystoma mexicanum. Next base: position 94,464,869 of record NC_090922.1, read on the forward strand.
TTAGGTCCCTATGTTTCACTGTTGCCCATACCAATCTCGTCACCGCGCCAACCCGCTTGTCCAATATGTTGCCACTGTGTGCCCAGCCCCTTGGCTCCCCACAGAGTTGCTATGCACCCTCTTCCCACCTTGTCCCCTAAGATTCTGCAGTGTACCCCATGAACCCCTGTACTGTCCCATTTAGTCACTGTGTGCCGGCGCCACTGGTACCCTTATGTCGCTGTATACCCGCAGCCCCTCTGGTCTTGTGATGTCTCTCTATACTTCTTGCCCTTCATGCCTGCTGTTTGCCATACCCGCCCCCCACGATGTCGCTATGTACCCAGCCCCCGGTCCCGACGTACTATTCACAGACATGCACTACTGTCCATGTCTTAGCACATGCACGGTCTGGGTTCTCCATACCAAGTACTGTAGCTAGTCTTCACATTTGTGCTGTGCTTGGCCTGCGGGAGTGTCTTTGCGTTCTCCCTCGTTCCCCCCTTGTCACCTAGTGTTCTCGAAGCGCTCTACGGATAAGTGCTTTTGTGGATGAACTATCATATCATATATCATGTCACTACGCTTACTCTCTACTCTACACCATCACACAATTAGAGTACAGCTATACCCCTTGATAAATTCAGCCTAGCTGCTCACATACGAACACTACCCCATGAACACCTCATCACTCTAATAAAACACAGCTATATCCCATGACAAACCGGCCTAGCTACTCACATAAGTGTCCTACAGGCCTAACGCAGCCAGAACCCAGTCTGGGTGTCCACCAACCAGACTGTACACATACAACTGATATCTTCACCACCACACTAATGCTAGGATGCAGCTACCATCAGACAATTACATCAGCAGCATACATAACTGGTGCACCCACGCACCCTACGACATTAACTCTCTCTACTGACCAGGACTGCGGTCCCTGAGGGTGTTCAACCTACCAGCGCTTTGAGGTCATACCAATGATATATAGAACACTATATAAATTCCAAATAACATAACATAACATCTACATATAGATTATGATGATATGTTGCAGACATGCAACAGATATAGGTACATGTTGGTTGTGGTATGTTCCTTTTCCAGATGGATTGAGGCAGGCCCATGTACGCACCCCGATGCCACGTGCGCTGTCAAGTTCCTCATGCGTGAGGTGTTTCCAAGATGGGCTGTGTGTAAAGTCTTGCGGTCTGACAATGGACCGCATTTTGTAGATTAACTATTTGGGCAAGTTACTCTTTTATTGGGAATAAAACACAAGTTCTCTTCTTCCTATCACCCACAGGCGAATGGGGTTTGTGAACATTTAAACATAAAGAGAGCATAGCCAAAATAAAGATCACTTTAAAGAAGGGGTGGTTACATTGCCTACCCCTTACAATATATGTACTGCAAAATCTTCCTGGCTGAGATCACCACCTAACCCCTCATGAGTTGGTCATATGACGATACCTCCTACTGGTTTAGAAACGGATGCCCACAATGTAGCGAAGACATTAGGTGATGAGATGCGTGATTATTTGGTAACTATGACTGCTAGTGTCTCTTTTATTTCTCCATAGATCAAGAACTGGAGGGAGGGGGTCAAAGAGGATTGAAGAAGACAGCCAACCAATTGATCCTGACAGTCTACTATATTTTTATATTCACGGGACCCGGTGCTGGTACGCAAATGTGTTTGCACTTTGAACAAACCCCGTTTTGAGGGACTCTAAAATGTGGAAGAATTTACTCCCACAGCTGCAAATTACCAGGAAGACGAGCCTGGCTGCACCTGCATGACATGAAACTATACAGAGGAGAGACCTTGACCCCTTCTGCAGCTGCTGACAGTGAAGCAAGAGAAGAAGTTCTGCGCATGCAGACCAGATCGGTTACCAAGAGCAAAGATAAAGAATTTATGGAGTCTAAAAACACTTTGGAATAAAAACTGATATTTCTAAAATCTAATAAGGAATGAATGGACTTGCAGCTATTCTGGAACTATTTTAGATAGGTACAAGAGAAAACATGTTGATGTACCGGACCCAAAGAAAAAGAGCATGCTACATCTTCTATGCTGCCAATCACATTAACATTACACACATTCTTGTATGCTATTTCTACCTATATAGTACTGTTACCAAGCCCTGATAAAATGACATGTGGACATTGTGACATTCATACTATTTTCAGAATCATTGTTGCTATTATCCCAGTTTTTGATATAAAAGTGGGATTTTCAAAAAAGAACAAAATTACATATTGAATTAAAAACAAGTTGGGAAGGTTCCAAAATATAAGAGATTCATTGCCATCAAGAAAGTGGAATGGTAATTGGTGAAATGGTAATTGTGATTTCATTCTGTTTTATGATTTGCCTTTTCTTCCTTATTATCATGGCATTTAGACACACAATGTAAAAATACAAATAACAGTGGTTGACAATGAAACATTTCTAATAATCCCTAACAAAACCATGAGTAGGATATTTCCTGAGTTTATTAAAAGATTTGTTTGACTTAAAAAGGGATGCTGGTGAAGATAATGAAGATGTAAATACATATCTTGATAATTCGGCCCGTTTAAAGAATAACATGTGGTATCAACACACGAAGGAGGTGGGAGAGAGCACATCAGATGAAAACTGCTGTGTTTGTTCTGTCATCAACTATGCCATGAATGCAGCCAAAACATTTACAGCAAAAGAAATACCGGCACACGATGCAAAGTACCTCAGCCATCTAGCAGCGTGCACAAACAGGACAATTTGAAGGATGATGGGCAATCCTATGATGGCATTTAAGGAGTTCCCAAAAACAAATGAATATCAGAGAAAGAAGAGGTCACAATCTCCGTCGGCTGAAGAGGGAGATCTATTTCTCATCAAAGTCAATAGCAGCCTATGATATTCCAGTGGAGCATAGATTATTCAGCAAGACAGCAATGATATTTACATCTATATTTATGCCAGGACTACAGACTGTAGTGAATGCGTAAGTGGTTACAAATAACCAGATGGGAGTTGCTACAAATGATCAACGCAAACAAAAGGATTCAATGCAATCAAGGAAGAATTGAGGGCCATCAGGCTTATGATCCTCCAGAACAGGTATATCCTGGACCTAATTACAGCAATTGAAGGAGGCTTGTGTGCCAAGATCGGGCCTTCTTGCTGCACATTCACACCTGCCCATGATGGAGGAAATAGGACCTTGACAGAAGCAATATCCATGCTGACAATCCTGCACGCGAAGATGGAAGATGAAGCTGATGAGCCGGAAGACGATGATTTGTTTTTTGTCTCTGTTTTCATGGATTCCAACCAGCTGGCAAATGCCTTCAAATTACTTGGGGCAATACTGGTATTGGTATTGCTAGGATTCTGTTTTACAAGGATCATTTTAGGACAATGCGGAAGACTGTTAAGAAAGCTGTTGGAATGAAAATCATGATCGATGTGAATGGTGACCATACACCACAGAGAGAAGAAACCACCCGTGGGAATATAAAGAAGAGTTTGCTGGCACACCCAGGGATGAAGTTTTATTACCCAAAGATCATAAGAACTATATTGGATCTTGGGTATTCTGTCAACCAACTGGAGAATACTGTCACATGACCAGTAGTAACTACATGGATAGCTGTGCGTAAAGAGGTATTTTCAGGTTAAGGACTACATCTGCTCCCATCACGATTCCTGCTCCCAGCCCCCTGAGACATCAGGCTGGAACCAGGCCACAATCCTCTATATGGCACCTAAGGGCCTCTCCATCCTACCAGAGACCCACTTGGAGCCAGACATGGCGCCTATGGCACCAGGCTCACGCACAGCTCTAAGAATCACTTGGCATTGGACTTATAATGTATTGTGGGCAAGATGGATGCCCCCACATAACCCAGTTCCTTGAACTGAGTATGCGGTCTAGCCTTTTGGGTGTGGTTCAACCCAGGGATACCTGGCATACCTGAAAGCTATTTAAACCACGCCCGGGCTGAGAATCACGCTTTGCGTTTCTCTGCACCTGCAGCGTGACACTTACCGTGCTCGGATCGGTCTCCTGAAGGCCTTCGTATTTCCTCCGCATACCGCGCACCTGCAAGAACAAGAACAGCATTAATATTGTACTTACCTTGAAGAGCATCCAGCTTCCATCCATCGTTCCTCCGGTCCTGTGGGCAGCTACGGCGGTGTCCTCTCCATCTCGGCACGCCGCATCATAGGGGAGGATAAATGAATGGAAGAAAAGACATTAGTAAGCATTCTTCATATCTTAGCTTACTCTAAACTGCAAGAAGAGTTAAACGCTTACCTGAACTTAAGCCGCTCGGGGTAACTTCAGCTCCGGAGCATCCCATCGACCTGCAAGGGGAAAAGACATTCCAGGTTAGCACGGAAAGCATAAGGAGGCGCCGCACATCACACTTACTCACTGCACCACATTCTCTCAGCTGGCAACCATGCTGGAATATTGCAGCACCTGAAAGGGACACAGAGACAAACATTGGACAATACAAGGAAGAGCGGGCAGCATCGTGCATCGTGCACTCACTCACCGTTAGTGTCCGCTGCCCCTCAGCAGCACGACGCCATCTCCGACCCCCTCCAGCACCTAAGGGAGGAGAGACATGTTATAGAAGGGATAAGAGTCAAAAGGACAGTTCATAAGAATCATTCAACTTACCAGTCGGCTGAAGTTACAGCAAGCCCAGTCCGTTGGGCCCACGCCAGTGAAGCACCTAGGCAGCTTAGAGCCCGCATCAGTCGGCGCACCCCTGCGCCGAAGGGCAGGACGGAGGGCGCGCTACAGAAGAAAGCAAGGTGAGGAGTGGACAAAGAGGAAGGTTTGGTCCCCAGGGTAGAGGGGGTCAAGCAAGCAGAGACAATAGAGTTAAACTCTGGCAATCCTGTGTTTCAGGCCCAGTCTCCAGTCGAACAGATTCCATGGAAGGGTTTGAGATCGTAGGAGGTCCAAACAGGCTGAGTGGCGTCCCCTTGGATACCAGGTGAGCGTTACAGCTCCCGTCACATACTCAAAACTGCGCATACGTGCTCATGTCAGCATGACACAACTAGTAGTATCCAAAAAACCTGTCACCAACAAGACAAGCCACTGTGGTATAGTGGTTAAGTCGGAGGCTTTCAAACTTGACAACCCAGGTTTGATTCCTACTTCTGGATAAATATATAGTTTGAAAAGGGCTTAGTGGCAGGAATGCAAGTGGGTCACATAGCGAAATGTGGGGTCACCGTATATGGACAGGGAAGTGTTGAGGGAGGTAAATGTGAGCTTGGTGGAAGGGGGTCTCATAGCAGAAATAAGGGGAACAAGTGATGTCGCAGGGGGAATCTTAGCAGAAATAAGGGGGTTGGGTCTAGGTCAAGGGAGGTGGTGAGGTAAAAGTGAGCAGCAGTGATCATGGTGACAGGAATACTGGTCTCTGCAGAAATAGGAGGCAAGGTATAAGGGAAGTGGTGGGCGGGAGGAGGTGTTGGGTTGGGGACATGTAAGTGGGGGTGACCCTCGTGGCTGGAATATAAGAAGGATTGGGGTTGCATAGCAGGTGCAAGGTGAAGGTTGCAGGATATGGTGGCAGGAAGAGAAGTGGGAGGGTGTCTCATTGCAGAAATAGGGTGGGCTTGACATTTGAAGGGTGGGGGGAAATCTGGGTGGATGGGCAAGTATGAGTGAAACTGGCTCCTCAATGCAGGGGATGTGGGCCAGTCTGGTAAGGGTCATGATTTGATTGGGGTACAGAGTCTGGAAGAGCAAGTAGGTGGAGGTGCAATTAATTGAATGCAAAGAGTCCCAGATCGGCCATACTTGTGTTTGTTTTGCTCTACCTTTTCTGTTTGTCGTGCATGTCTATTTTAATTTATAGTAGGAACTTTATTGATCATTATTACTTTTAATAGTGCAAATATTCTCCTTATATGTTCTCCTAAACCCCAATCACCAACAGCACCCCATCACACTCACCAATTCTCCATCACCATTTACCCCCATACCTCACACTCCACCAGTCATGTGCATACTCACTAGCACTGTCACAATGCTAGAGACTCCCAACCATGCTCACACCTTACGCTCTCCTGTTCGAGTTGCACTCTCCAGTCCTTTGTAGTTTTTCAGTAGATTGTTGTCCCAGCCTCCTCTTTGCTCGAGCAATCACTCGCTCTTTGTGCACCCTCGCCCTTTCTTATTGCACTCTCCCTTCCAACTTCTCTCTCTCTTTCCCTGAGTCACCACCTCTCTGGCCCAACGCTGCTCACTCCCACTCTGGACTAACCGCTCCATCTCTGGCTCTCTTACTGGCCTTTTGCCCATTGCTCTCTGGCTGGCGTCTTGCCCATCGCTCCCTTTTTGGCCCACTGCACCCTCTCTCCATTTTTCCCATCCCTCAGCATGACTATTTATTTATTATTTTAAACCTGTAGGCTTTGTGTATTTTCACATCCGTTGTTGAAAAACAGATGTTTTTCGAAGCCTTGTGCCTGACTAGTGCTCCCATGGGTGTGCGCCAGTTGGCCGCTCAGCCCCGAACGGCCAGTTCTATAGTAGGGATAAGTGAGCAACTCTGAGGACACAGCTATGTTAGGGTGCCATTCAGTATGCAGGTGCTTTCGGCACTGAGAGGCACTGAGAGAGCAAACCAAGCAGGCTTTGGGCCACTGCCAGCAAACCTATGAGGATTTATGGGGCATTGTTTAGACTGCGCCCCTCTTAGGCAGTTGCTGGGTTCCTCTGGGAATGAATTGCAAATAAACTGCTCCTTTCGAAGCAGTTCCCTGAGCTGCAGTTGCCTAGTTCAGTTAACAGGTAGCTATTACTACTGGGCAGTGACATAATTGCAAGAGTCAGTGGGCCAACACGATGGGTCCAATATTGAGGATATGATCATTCGCTTGAATCAAGTGGTACACTTCTCAAAACGTGACCTCAATCAAGGTTACCACCAGCTGGTAATCCACCCAAACTCGAGACCAATCATGACCTTTGCGACTCACGAGGGACTGTTTCGCTATAAGCGACTGAACTTCGGGATATCGTCAGTGGCGGAAATATTCCAATAAGCAATCCACCGACTGATCTCACCATTAATAGATGCATTTAATTACAGTGACAATATCCTGGTGTTCAGTAAAACTCGAGACCAACATGATGCAATGCTACTGCAAGTGTGTCAGATTCTGTATTCAACAGGACTCACCCTGAATGAGGGTGAATGTGAGATCAACAAGCCCAGCATTATGTTTTTCAGGCACATATTCTCAGATGTGGGGATGACGGCGGACCCGCACAAGATAGAAGCCATTATGACCTGGGCTCCGCCCCGAACGTCTCAGGACTGAGATCCTTCCTGGGCATGGCGGGATACTGTGCACGTTATCTACCCAGCTATGCCACCCCCACTGAACCATTGCGGTCTCTACTCAAGAAGGACACACCATTCATGCGGATGGTCGAGTGCGACAGCGCATTCCAAACAATCAAAACAGAGCTAGCAAACAGCCGCAACTTGGCCTAATTTGACCCTACATGGGAAACAGAGATCACAGTGGATGCCTGCCTGGTAGGCCTGGCAGCCATTCTAGCCTAGAGTGCATCCACACATCGTCCTGAATGGCGCATTGTTGCCTACGCCAGCCGCGCCCTATCACCCACGGAGAGGGCATACTCGCAAGCAGAGAGGGACAGCTTTGCAGCGGTGTGGGCATGTGACAAGTTCAACCACTTCATCACTTTGCACTTTGCTTTATGCTTCGATTCGGGCTAGCAGGTTTTGGAGGTTTCTGTACATACACTTTCTTATGTGTGGAATGCTGTCTTGGCAATTAATGTCCCCGCTTATTTGCTGGGGTTTGTTTTGTATATCTTTTCTCTTATGGGTTTCTCTGGACCGTACATCACAAAATTCTCTTTCTGATATGTGCCCTTACCTGCTTCTCAAACTAGGGAATACATTCCCTCCTTTCCATGGTGTTGGTTGCCAGATATCGATGATCTCTTTCTCAGATTTAATTGTGATTCAGGTTCTCACATTATTAAAGTTCACCTTCACCAACTTTACATTTAATACTTTGTCAATTTCACTGTGACAAGTATCTCCTGTTGAATACCCATTCCCCTGCGGCCTCCCAGTCCTCCCGTTCTCCATGTTACCTCTTGTCTTACAGGGGAACTTCTCCTGGGCCTACACTAGCTCGGGTTCTTCTAGTTTGTTGTTCGGCCTGTCCGTCTGTTCTTTTCCACCAATTCGCTGCTCTCAGAGCTCTCTCGCACGGCATCCCGTTATCCCTGCGGGGAATCTGCTTGTTCGCAGAATTCTCAGCCTGATGGCTTAGGCAGCGTTGGACGGTTGCACTGCCCACCATGAAGTCATTGTGGTAATGCCACCACCGGGATGTGTAGCTCCTTCTCTCCTATCTCTTGCTGTGGGCAAACGCTGGGTCTCCAGTGCTACGTTCTGGCTGTCAGAACATTTTTTAAAGCTGCAGGCCCCGTGGCTCTCCTGGACTCCGCCTCTCTCAGGTGCTACGCATTCTCAGGGCCTCCCCTGCTTGCCCATGCATCTCTCTCCCCCATTTTATCCCGGCATGTCCTCTTTTTTCAGTTAACTGGTCCCAGTTGAGTGGTTGTCTCTCTTTAAAAAGAGATAGAAGCTTTTTCTACTAGTAACAACATATTTTAGCTTTTCCTTCAGCCAAGTGTCTGGATTTGATATTGTTCTTCAGGTCAGGCAGTCCCATGTCTGCTACCAGGAGAAATGGCTTAGGAAGTTCCTCAAAGGAACAGGAGTCCTTATCTCCTAAGGTAGAGTCTCTCCAAGTGAGGTTCCGCTTACCCAAACACCTATGGAGGTTCTTGTGAAGCAGCCTCACCTCTCTACCTTCAAAGGGGGAGGCTCCCCTTTGGGGAAAAGGGACACATTCCCTCAATTCGTCACAGTACCTGCTTGTGGTTTATTATGGCATGAAATGTATTAAATTGCTGCCTTTACTCCCATCCCGTAGGATATAATAGTATAACAGTAATCCTCTGTGGTTACAGTGTTTCTATGTAATTAGTTGAGTCAACTGGGTCTGTGTCCAGTTCAAGTCCAGTATTGGTGGTCTAACTTTAATTGTCTTTTCGGGGTGCTCTGGGCGTTGTTTTAATTGTTTAACCCCCTTCACTATCTTAAGGTGCTGCACTTAAATATATGATCTACTTCTGCTACCTTTCTACAGTGTACTATAGGTTGTGGGATGCAGTGACTGTTCATGAACTGGCATTGTGGATTCTGAACATGACTAAGTAATGTATTTTGTTATTGTCTAGGGTTCTCTTTTCCTCCCCACTCCTTTTTTATATGCTGTTCTAGTGTATCATACTGAAGTACTCATTTGAAGTTTGTGGGATTCATGTGAAGTTATATAATAAAGAGTACACTTTTCTGCATATCTATGTAGTGTCCTTTCTTGTGTGTTATACTGGTACTAAACGTACCTATCTACCTGCCTTCTTTCCTCCCTTGAGTGAAGCCTGATTGCTCTGCAATAGCTACCAATAAAGAGAGTTTGGTTTATCTCTTGACTGGAACTCTTAGTAACCCTTAGAATAGATGGTTTCCCACAATGTAATTTGTAATGTAATTTGTCGTTTGTACAGCGCCTTTTCCCATTGGTATGGTCTCAAAGCCCTGTAATTGAACACCCTTGGGGGACTGAAGTCCAAGGTGTGGGAAAATTGGTCAGAGGAGTTTAGAGTACATGTGTGCAGTTTAGTAAATGTGAAGGTGGGTAGGAGTGACAAAGCCCCTACTAGTTCCCATTTCGAGCTGGCATGTGGATGGGTGATTTGAGGTTGTCTGGAGAGTATGCGTGAGCAGGAGACTCATTATGTGTCCAGCTAGACCACATTTTTGTCATGGGGATAGCTGCATTCTAATAGCAGAGGTGTTGTGCGATGTGTCTTGAAAATGGTGTATGTGTTAGGATTCCATCGGGATCCTTGTGGAGAAATTGGAGGAAGCGCCATTCTCGTTATAGACAATGGAAGGCAAGATGGCGTCTCCTCGGTTCCGTTTCAGCTACTCCCTTGCAGCGCTCTAGTCTTTTTCAAGATGGCGACATGCACACTACCCATACTATATCTTTCATCACAGCGAACGGGTAGGTGCGTTGCTTCTGTATCGCTTCGTGGTACCTAACCTCGGTGCCTCGGCACTACAATATTCTACTACTTCGTTAGCGCCTTCCCTTGACACTCTCCTTTTCCTACACTCCATTCATTCTAACTTCTTCACCGCGGTCCGTGTCTCTTGCGAAACCTTCTTCTTCTTGATCTTTCCTTTTACGCTGTCTTTTCTCTTTGCTCCAGTCTTCCTTCCGCGGGATTATTCCGCCATTTTTAGGCTCCCTTCCCGCTATACTTGTCAGCCTACTTATCTTCCTTCCCCGGGAATCCTTTTCAGCCTTGGGAGCCTTCGCTCATTTCCCTGCCGGCTTGTTCTACGCCACCTGGGAACCTTGACTCAACTCCGTGCCGCTCACCTTCAGCTTGCCTGCAGTTTCTTGATGGCCTCCGCTTCTGTGGCTTCCGCCGCCTTCTCCTCTTCTACGATTGCTGCAGCCTTCATTACATCCAACGGGAACACTTCATTCCTATTCCACGGAACTTGGAACGTCTACTGGATTGGGTTTTCTTCCCCACGGGGGTTTCCCAAGGAAACGGCCCCTGAGGTGCACAGAGCCCAATTACTGGCCTCTGGACACTCTGGGGGACGTATTCCGATTACTACCTGTCAACTACTGCCATCGCCTGTTCAAGACTGCAACTGTGAGTAATCTGCAGTGTGTCCTTATACAAGTAATAGTAAGCGATGCCCGAAAAAAGGAAATGGATCAGCAGATACAACAATTGATGGCAGCAATGCAGAACCTTAATACTGAGGTTCAGACATTAAGAAACGAAAATGCAGTCCTCCAGCAATTGGTAACTTCCCGTACTGAACTCCCTTCCGGACCACTAACCATGGGGAAATATGATGGCAACCCTAAAAAACTGAAGGAATTTTCTGGACTCCTGTATGGTACAATTCACCCTGAAACCGTCATTTTTTCCAACAGAACGAGCGAAGGTCCGTTTTTTTTATCTCAAATCTATCCGGCAGTGCCCTTGCCTGGGCTACACCTCTTGTTACTATCAACAACCAGCTTATGGATACTTATGCAGGATTCATCAACAGTTTACAAGCCATGTTTGGCAGAAAAGAACTAGTGGTTTCCGCACAGGAGAATATACTCGATCTCAAGCAAGGCAACATGGATATCCCCACTTAATTCAAACAACTAGCTAATGAAACTGCATGGGCAGATGATGCTCTTCTCACCATTTTTCGCAGGAACTTATGTGAAGAACTCAAGGACGAGATATCCAGAGTGCCACGCCTTCAGAATTTAGCAGAAATGATTACCTTGGTACTGCAGTTGGATTACCGCATACAAGAAAGAAATCTAGAAAGACGTAAAGGTAAATTCCGTTCACCTCTAGCGCCTTCCAAACCAGAGACTCCTAAAATCACCAGAAGTCTTGACGCAGGACAACCTATGCAACTGGGAATGGCCAGAGGACTGTTACCCTGAGGAAAGACTGCGAAGAACATTAGGGTTATGTATGTATTGTGGATCAGATCAACATGTATTGAAGGATTGCCACCTTACAACTCCCCGACGTCCGGGAAACGCTGCGTTTACCCACCAATAAAGGTAACCATGAGTGGGTCCTTGGTGCAGTGTTCCCAACAGAGTCCTCCCAGATCTCAAAACAATGTGGTAATCCCCGTCACAATTCAATTCCATGAAGAACATATCCATAAAGTCCCTGCCTTGGTGGATTGCGGAGCCGCAGGTTTATTCATGGATTCAGAATGGGCATATAAAAATAAAATACCACGTATCAGTAAAACCACCATCTTGCCAATAGAAGGAGTGGATGGAGCTCCTTTATCCTCAGGTCCGATCAAAGAGAATAGTGCTAGTCTTACTATGAAGATTTCTAACCATGCAGAGAGCATCTCATTTGATCTCATAAAGGCGGCCCACTATCCTCTGATACTAGGACTGCCGTGGCTTGTCAAACACAACCCTTACATAAATTGGTCTGCAGGGACCTTGTTTTTGGGCTCAGAACAATGCGTAAAATCCTGCTTACCTGAAGGAGCGGTAGGGCTGTTTTCTACATCGACCCAACAAGATCCTATCCATGAGAATCCAACCATTTCTAACTTAGTCCTACTACCGGAATGTTATCGGAATTACCAATCGGTCTTTTCAAATGAAGAATTGCCACCGCATCGAGAAGACGACTGTTCCATTGATATCCTACCAGAGACCCAAGTGCCATTTTGCAGGATGTATACTCTATCGAGTCCAGAGAAAGAAGCTTTGAAGGAATATCTACAAACTAATTTACGCCGTGGCCTTATAACGGAATCCAAAAGCTCGGCTGGAGCTTCTCTTTTCTTCATTCCAAAAAAAGACTGTAAAGAATTAAGGCCCTTTATAGATTATAGAGGCCTAAATAAGGTTGCCCTCAAGGATCGATACCCCTTACCGCTCATACAAGACATCTTAGAGGCAGTAAGAGGTGCTTCCATATTTACAAAGCTTGATTTTGGAGGAGCATATCATCTAATCAGAATTAAAAAAGGGGATGAGTGGAAAACCGCCTTTCACGCGCCGTTTGGACATTACGAATACCGGGTAATGCCTTTCGGGCTTGCTAACGCGCCTGCAGTATTTCAGCATTTTGTTGACCACATCTTTGCAGACTTACTCTTACATACCCTCATCGTCTACATGGACAACATCCTCATCTTTTCCAACAACTTACAAGAACACGTTCATCATGTTACTGAGGTGTTAAGAAGTTTACGGAAACATCATCTATTTGCTAAATTAGAGAACTGTTCCTTCCACATGTCCAGCATACCTTACTTAGGATTTATTCTATCCGCAGAAGGAGCGGCAATGGATCCAAGAAAGGTCAAGGCCATACATCAATGGAAACCACCCCAGAATCTGAAGGAAATACAAAGATTCTTGGGATTCATCAATTTTTATCGAAAATTCATTCCAAATTTTTCACAAATCATCAAGCCTTTCACGGATCTTCCCTAAAAAAGGAAAAACATTCTGCTGGAATCAAACAGCTCAACAAGCCTTCGAGAAATTGAAGATCGCCTTTTCCACAGCACCTATGTTGAGATTACCCGATCAAACCCAACCCTTTATACTGGAAACGGATGTATCCGAGTCTGCTATAGGTGGAGTTCTTAAACAGGTGTCTAAGGAAGGAATAGAACATCCTATTGCTTACATGTCCAAGTCTCTGACATGTTCTGAACGTAACTATACGGTTCTTGAAAAAGAGCTTCTAGCTATTAAAAGAGCTTGCCAAGAATGGAGACATCTACTTTTAGGCGCTCAACATCCAGTACAGATTCGAACAGACCATAGAAACCTGAGAGTTCTACAAAACCTGGAAAGCCAAAACAGTCGCCAAGCACGATGGGCATATTTTTTTTCGTCCTATGACTTTGTTCTTACCTACATTCCAGGAGCCAATAATCAAATTGCAGATGCTCTCTCCCGAAGCACCTACAATCCACTGCCTTTTGCCCCTGAAAAGATGATGCCTCATGCCACCTTCATCTACTACGTTTTGTCTTTTTTGCAGGACGTACAAACGCAAACCCAAAAGGTATCTCTGATGGAAGTAAACAAGCACCTTCTAAGAAAAGAAGAACTCTATTTCCATGTAGATCAACTGTACATACCTGTGGGAAATTCTAGACAACAGGTACTTCACATGTGTCACGACCATAAGACAGCCGACCATAGAGGAGTCGCTACCACTTTGGAACTGATCAACAGGCACTTCTGGTGGCCTGAGGTACAAAAGGACGTTAAGGACTATATAGCCTCTTGTACTGTCTGTCTTCAATCAAAGGTACCTCGACAATTACCTACTGGCAAATTGGTTCAACCAACTCTGCCTACCCGTCCATGGGAAAGCATTTTTACAGACTTTATTGTGGAGCTGCCACCTTCCTCTCACCATACCACCATAATGGTAACTGTAGACTATATGACCAAACTAGCCCATGTTATCCCCATGACCAGACTACCTTCTGCAGCTCAAATGGCGTCATGTTTTCTTCAAACAATATTTCATCTCCATGGACTACCCAACAGTATTACACCTGACAGAGGATCACAATACATTTCCACCTTTTGGAAGCATCTATGCAAATCATTGGGTATACAACGTACCTTAACATCAGGCTATCATCCGCAATCCAATGGCCACACAGAAAGACTAAATCAATCATTGGAACAATACCTTTGTTGTTTTGTTTACGCATCACAGGACAATTGGTGTGCACTGTTACCCTATGCTGAATTTGCATATAACAATTCCATTCATTCAGCCATACAGATGTCACCATTTTATTGTACATATGGATTCCATCCTTCTAGTTTCCCACCTACCACTCCAGAACCCACCAAGGTACCTGCAGTTGACACTCTTGTGTCCGATATCCAAAAAGGTCATTCTACAGCTCTCACAGCCCTTGCTGAGGCCAGAAGCAAAGCCAAAAGACAAGCGGACAAGAAACACCTACAAGAACCCATCTATAAAACCAAAGATTTGGTATGGCTCTCTTCTAAACATCTGCCTAGGCGGCTGATACCATCTAAATTATCTCCAAAATATTTTGGTCCTTTTTCCTTCATTGAAGCCATAGGAAAAGTGGCCTATAGATTACATCTTCCCCCTTCTTAGCACCGAATTCACAACGTTTTTCATGTTTCTCAGCTTAAACCACATGTGTTAGACAGATACTACAATAGGAACCCATCCTCTACTCCCCCTTCGATTGACACTCCGGATGGTCCGGAATACGAGGTAGCTGCCATCTGTGATTCCAGATACCACCGTGGTTCTTTACAGTACCTTATAGACTGGAAAGGATATACCCTTTCGGATCGAACATGGGAACCTGCTACATCAGTTCATGCCCCCAGATTGATACAAAGATTTCATAGGAACCATCCTTGGAAACCCGGACCAACGACACCCCACTGAGAGGGCATACTGTTAGGATTCCATCGGGATTCTTGTGGAGAAATTGGAGGAAGTGCCATTCTGGTTATAGACAATGGAAGGCAAGGTGGCGTCTCCTCGGTTCCGTTTCAGCTATTTCCTTGCAGCGCTCTAGTCTTTTTCAAGATGGCGACATGCACACTACCCGTACTATATCTTTCATCACAACAAACGCGTAGGTGCATCGCTTCTGTATCGCTCTGTAGCACCTAAGCTCCGTGCCTCTGCACTACGATATTCTGCTACTTCGTTAGCGCCTTCCCTTGACACTCTCCTTTTCCTACACTCCATTCATTCTAACTTCTTCACCGCGCCCCTCGCTGTACCTTCCCTTGACTCTCTCCTTCTCCTACGTTCCGTTCATTCTAACCTCTTTACCGTGTCTCTTGCGGAACCTTCTTGTTCTTGATCTTTTCTTTTACGCTGTCTTTTCTCTTCTTTCCTCCAGTCTTCCTTCCGACTCTCTATTTTTTCTTTTATCCTTCCGCGGGATTATTCCACCATTTTTAGGCTCCCTTCCCTCTATACTTGTCAGCCTACTTACCTTCCTTCCCCAGGAATCCTTTTCAGCCTTGGGAGCCTTCGCTCATTTCCCTGCCGGCTTGTTCCACGCCACCTGGGAACCTTGACTCAACTCCGTGCCGCTCACCTTCAGCTTGCCTGCAGTTTCTTGATGGCCTCCGCTTCTGTGGCTTCCGCCGCCTTCTCCTCTTCTACCATTGCTGCAGCCTTCATTACATCCAACTGGAACACTTCATTCTTATTCCACGGAACTTGGAACGTCTACTGGATTGGGTTTTCTTCCCCACAAGGGTTTCCCAAGGAAGCGGCCCCTGAGGTGCACAGAGCCCAATTACTGGCCTCTGGACACTCTGGGGGACGTATTTCTACCTGTCAACTACTGCCATCGCCTGTTCAAGACTGCAACTGTGAGTAATCGACAGTGTGTCCTTATAAAAGTAATAGTATGATTGCAGGTACGTGTGGGTGGGTGGTCTTGACTTTGGCTATCTTCCATAGGCATGAATTGTGATACATACCTGTGTGTTCTGGCTGACGTCTTGGTTTCGTAGATGTGGCGAGGATTCTGTCCTGGGGTTTGTGTATTGACCCAATCCTCACCTGACTACTGTGAAGAAATCTCCCCAACAAGATATGATATGATATGATGTGGCATTTATAATGCACTCGTACACAAGTGTTTCTAGGTGCGACAAGACAAAGAGGGGGAAACAAAGGCAGGACAAAACAACTATCTTACTAGGCCTTGTGTCATTCAGATCGTGCAAGCGCAGGGAGGGGGGGAGAAGTGCAAAAGGGGTGGAGGATGGAGAAGTGCACAAGGGATGGGAGAGGGAGAAGTGCAGGTAACAGAGTTCAGCCAACAGGTGGCTAAGTGCCAGTAATCAGAGGGTGCAGCCAGCAAGTGGCTAATAAGTGCAGAGAGTTTGTGTACTGCAGGGTTACAGATACAGACCACAAGTATCAGAGTGGCCAAGGAGGCAGTGCGAGATGCAACTGGACAGGCAGGGATCTGGTCCCAAATTCAGAGGGTGGCCAGGTCACCAGGTGCATTTAAAAGAAGAGTCATCAGCAGGGGAGAGGAAGAGAGAAAGCAGAAGTGAAGAGAAAGGTCTTGAGTTGTTTCCGGAGCCGAAGATGGTCCTGCTCAAGCTTGAGAGAGGCAGGGAGGCTGTTCAAGAGGGAGGCGTCAGCCGAACAAAGAGATCTGCCCCCCAACTCTCTGCTTGGAAAAGCGGCTGGCCCTCAGAGAGTTGGAAATGGATGAGTTGGAGGTGGATGAGCAGAGAGCTGGAGAAGGGAGATACTTAGGAAGGGGGAGTTGGAGTTAGTGCAGGCGCAGGCCCCAGACAGCCTTGTGGACAATGCAGAGGGCCTTGAACTTGATCATTGCACCACTGGGAGCCAATGAAGAGATTTTAGAGCCGGAGAGATACGATCCCTGGGCTTGAGGCCAAGGACAAGTATTGACGCTACGCTGGGGCGGACCCAGCAATATAAAGTAAAGACTGAAGAAGGACTAAGGGTGTTTGGGAGCCGGAAGAGCAGCGAGGGAAGCTGGCACCTGTCCTGCAGGGCCCGGGAAATTCAAACCCACGCTGCCCAAAGCATCGAGAGACAGGCAGTCTCAGAAGGAGAAGCCAGAAAGAACCACGCGAGCCGGAGTAAACCCGACTCGCTGCAGAAGCAGGAAGAATCCAGCAGTGGTGTGGCCTCTCCGAGGTTGACTGTGTGGTCTATAAAACATGCTGAGACCGCTGCAGCAAAGGCTCAGTGGAACTGCGAAGCCCAAAGAGGAGGAAAGCAGGAATACGTGCTCAAAGCGTGCAGAACAAACAGCGACCTGAGACCCTGGGAAAAACCGGTAGCCCTTCCCCGTGAAGTTACAGGTAACTGGAGTTGCAGGAAAGACAGGTGGGGTCTAGGTAGCTCGAAGAGTGAAGTATTCCTTGGGAGTGATCTCCCTCATCACTGTAGTGGTACCCAGAGAACCAAGAGTTAAGTATTCCCCTGGAGTGATCTCCCTTGTTACAGTAGTGATACCCAGAGAAACAAGAGTCAATAATTCCTCTGGCGTAATCTCCCTCATCACAGTAGTGGTACCCAGAGACCAAGAGTCAAGTATCCCTCTGGAGTGATCTCCCTCATTACAGTGGTGATACCCAGAGAACCAAAAGTCAATTATTTCTCAGGAGTGATCTCCCTCATCACATTAGTGATACCCAGAGAACCAAGAGTCAACTATTTCCTCAGATTGATCTCCCTTGTCACAGTGGTGGCACAAAAAACCATAAATCTCAAGAGTGCGAAAACCATAACTCTCGAGTGCCTCGGGAGTGAGCTCCTTCGTATCAGTGGGAAATCCAACACATGTTCAAGAAACCAAAAAGACACAGAGCTGTCAGGGAGTAATCTCCCCAATGATCAAGATATAAAAAGTCCTGACAAAGTGCCAGCAATAAGAAGAAGAGTTTATAAAGCCTTAGCTCTGTTGTTCATAAACACTTGGGGGGAAGTAAAGAGACTTCTAAAAATGTGTACAAAGTACTATCAAGAAACAGTCTCCAAAACTCTTTCAGTCAGACCAGGAGAAGGGAGTCATTCTCCTGGTCTAGGTATATTTGGTCAATCAGGCCCTGGAACAAGAGACTGCTGTTAAGTCAGTATAAGGCTAACTTGTTTCAACAGGAGAAGGGAGTCCTTGTCCTGGTGGCTTTGATAAGAAGTTCCTTGATTCATTTTTGTTTTATTTTCTGGGGTTCCGCAGTTTGTCAACTGAGCCCATCCCACCCTGACACCCTATATGAGGGGTCAGAAATGAAAACCGAAGACAAAGTTGTTATGTTTTTGGTTATAGACTTTTATCCAAATTAAAAGGTTTGGGAAAATGCCTCTCTGACCCGATTCTAAAGAGCAGGTTCCCCACCTAAAAACCCCAAAATGATTTATCTGTCTTTGTCAGGATGTCATTAATCAAAAAACAGTTTTTGTGCCCAAACCATTCCATCCTGACCCTCATAGTAAAACAAAATAACAAAGCAACAAGGGAAATGTCTATAACCTGGTATTTGCAAAACGGTGGTTTTAACTAAAGGTAAAATGGCTTCAATGTAAATGTTCTCCTAAATGGAAAACACCTTAAATCCAGAAGCTGATTCCTTTCCCCTGGATTCTTCCCAGGTATCACAAATGTCTCTGAGACTAACCGTTCTTTATGCCTTCCTTGGCCCACAACAATTTTGTTAGATGAACAAAGTTCAGTCTTTTAAGTTCTCCTGTAACAAAAGTTCCTTCTTTTAACACAAACACTGTTTCTGCTTGACATTTCTTGTAGGCTTGCATTTTGCCTGGTATACTCCCCTGCCAGGACTCTGTATGCAATTTCGAATGCCTGGTGTACTCTCCTGCCAGGACTTCTCTTTGCACTCTCAGATGCCTGGTGTACTCTCCTGCCAGGACTTCTCTTTGCACTCCCAATATGTCTTTTATTATTCAAGTAGCACATACCCTTCTTCAAGTATAAGGCTAACTTGTTTCAACAGGAGAAGGGAGTCCTTGTCCTGGTGGCTTTGATAAGAAGTTCCTTGATTCATTTTTGTTTTATTTTCTGGGGTTCCGCAGTTTGTCAACTGAGCCCATCCCACCTTGACACCCTATAGGAGGGGTCAGAAATTAAAACCGGAGACAAAGTTGTTATGTTTTTGGTTATAGACTTTTATCCAAATTAAAAGGTTTGGGAAAATGCCTCTCTGACCCGATTCTAAAGAGCAGGTTCCCCACCAAAAAAACCCAAAATGATTTATCTGTCTGTCAGGATGTCATTAATCAAAAAACAGTTTTTGTGCCCAAACCATTCCATCCTGACCCTCATAGTAAAACAAAATAACAAAGCAACAAGGGAAATGTCTATAACCTGGTATTTGCAAAAAGGAGGTTTTAACTAAAGGTAAAATGGCTTCAATGTAAATGTTCTCCGAAATGGAAAACACCTTAAATCCAGAAGCTGATTCCTTTCCCCTGGATTCTTCCCAGGTATCACAAATGTCTCTGAGACTAACCGTTCTTTATGCCTTCCTCGGCCCACAACAATTTTGTTAGATGAACAAAGTTCAGTCTTTTAAGTTCTCCTGTAACAAAAGTTCCTTCTTTTAACACAAACACTGTTTCTGCTTGACATTTCTTGTAGGCTTGCATTTTGCCTGGTATACTCCCCTGCCAGGACTCTGTATGCAATTTCGAATGCCTGGTGTACTCTCCTGCCAGGACTTCTCTTTGCACTCTCAGATGCCTGGTGTACTCTCCTGCCAGGACTTCTCTTTGCACTCCCAATATGTCTTTTATTATTCAAGTAGCACATACCCTTCTTCTTGGCTTGGTATATTTACTTGATAAACAATCCTCACTTTTACTTTGCTTTCCGCAATCTCGAAATGTTAAAAAATCTTCTGCAGCCTCTCTGCACTCTGATACCTGGGCATTAATGTTACTCGTGACCTGGAATCACTATACGAAGCTAACTTCCCTCCATTATCACATGCCCTTCAAAAAGATATCCAAAGGTGGTCTAAGCTTACCATCTCTTGGCTGGGCCGTTTAAATGCAATAAAAATGGTGATTCTCCCTAAAATACTCTAACTGTTCCAAATGCTTCCCATCAAAATGCCCAAGAATATTTAATGGATACCAGAAAGTCTATTTTAACCTTCCTGTGGCAAAGTCAAAAGCCTAGAGTCCCCAGATCTTTGCTCCAGCTCCGAAAGGACAATGCAGGGGTAGGCCTCCCAGACATAGAAACATATTATAGAGCAGCCCAACTCCGTGTCCACGTTCCGCACATCAGGCAGCAGTCAGAACCACAATGGATAGCCCTGGACAACTATCATCTCTGTCCTTTTATCTTGGGTGAATGGCTATGGGTTCCGGGGCCCCAACTACGTAATAGCGTCAAAACTCACCCCATTATTGGTACAATATGGGCAATATGGAAGCCAGGCAAGAAAACGGTGGGAGTTACGACCTGGCCCTCTCAACTGGGACACCTTTGGTCACCAGGGATCCGAGATGCAATCCCAGACCCAGGGAGCTTTGAGACCTGGTACGATGCGGGATTAGAAAGGGCGGGTCAACTCTGGAGAAATGGCTCCTTTATCACTATTCAAGAGCTTCAGGAAGCACTCGGTATAGGCCCGCTTTCGGTCTTCCTATACCTGAGACTCAAGGGGGTGATGACAAGGGCGATATGGAAAGACCAGTTACAAAGGGACCTCACCCCGTTTGAAAGAATTCTTAACACATGCACGAGCTCTAGAGGTTTAATAAGTGCAATGTACTTGGCATTGATTGAGGTCGATATTACACCATCCCTCACACTCAAGGACAGATGGGAAGCGAATATTGGTAGACAGATCTCACAAAAACTATGGCTACAAATATGTAGACGAACAGCAAAATCATCTATATCTTGCCAATACAAACTACACGCCGTCAAGTTGATGTATAGATGGCAGTATGACCCAATCCGGCTTGCCAAAATGTACCAAGGGGTAAGCCCATACTGCTGGAGGGGTTGCGGGAAGCGGGCCGACTATTGGCATATGCAGTGGGGATGTGCAGTGGTCCAAGCATACTGGTCAGAGGTTCTCAGTTGGATCAGGGAATTAGATGATGATGAAAGGGAGAAACAACCACTGTTGATTCTGTTTGGCCTGGTTGAGACTGACGACACGATAATGAAAGCACCCAAAATGATACAAAGTCTATTGATGGCCGCAAGAGCCTGTCTCACCATGGTATGGAAGAGAGCCACGCTCCCTAGCAAAACTGAATGGCTGGGTGTTGCCCTGAACATATATAGAATGGACAGCCTGACTGCAGCCCTACATGGAGATCGCACCACAGTTGAGAACGCATGGTCTGAATTTCGTGTTAAATATGTTACATGAAAAGAATGTGTGCAAAGCGTTACTACATTCAGAGACAATCTACTCAACGGTCGACGTTGTCTGCTACGCCAAATTCATAGGTTATATTGTGCTTGTGCGCCCCATGTCATACATATAAGAATGGTTCAGATGTAACAATTGGTCTCTTCTAGCTCTCCAGACGGCACTATGTGAAAAGGGGGCAGGGGAGCGGGGTGAAGGTAATTGGTTTTGATGATGCTATTGGAAACTTATGTGATCTCCAAAGACTTTATATGCTTTACACATGATTGTTCTTTTTGTGAAAACTCTTTTATCGGACTTGTTGGTGGAAAATGCCTGTAAATGATTGTCAAACTTCTACCTTTGCAAAACTAATAAAACTGAAATTTAAAAAAAAAAGAAAATCTTCTGCACTTTTTATTCATACACAATCTTCTTGCCGTTTCACTTTTGTAACTTCCCAATGTTCTAATTGTTTTCAGCGTGGTTGGCAAAATGCCCCTGGATCCCCAATCTGCTCTGGCAGACTCACCAGCTTACGGCAGCATTTCCAGGATCCCTTGGACTTACGGGGCATACCTTCGCCACCGGTTCCACACTCTCCGTGGCTCTGATGTCTCCCTAGTGTCTCTCTAGGCTCTCCGCAGCTTCGCTCCTGCACGCTGGCTCCCCTCCACCTCCAGGTAAGGATGGTGCTGCTTCTCATGGCTGCCAGACACCCAGGGACCCTCTTGCAGTTCCTGGCATCTCCAAAGCCTGCCTCGCTCACTCCACGCTTCTTTCCTTCTTCTCTGTCGGGGAGCCCTTTCACCTTGCCACACTGGGTCATGCCTCCAGCTTCTGCATGCTGACTTGTGTCTCCAGCTTTTATGGCCCGACCCATGCCTCCTGCCTTCGTCTGCCTTCCCTAGAAATATCATGTCCTCCCCTGAGCTCCATCTCTCAGCACGATGGCCATTTTTAAAGGTCTTGCGCACGGATGCTTTCATCCAATGACTAGCACTTTCACCACGCTTGCTGCTCAGTATCATTTCCTTCATCTTCCTCATCTCAGTAGTTGTGGTACAAGTCCATTGATAATGATGGTTTCGAATGCATGATTCGTAAAAGGTCTTTCCTAATAAGTTTAGATGGACAATCAGTTATACTTGAAGGGGAACTAACATGGCAATATGCCATTAGGGTATTGGGCAACAGGGAGTCCCCCTCATAGGAACGTGGGGGATACTGCGTCTCATCCAATGAAGCCATGACATCGCCCCGGTGGCTATCTCCTCCCTTATGATCCTCCTTCATAAAGCCGGCGCCAAGGTCAGGATCGGGTAGTGGCTGCCATCCCCTGGCCACATTTGAGGAGGCAACTGCCGGGGAATCCATGAAGATTCCATTGCATTCATCACATTAACCATGCAGAGATTCCCTGGATTATGAGGTAATTATATCAAACCCAGTGAGATTCATAGCAGAGCCAGCAGGGAAAGGAGATTACGTGCATGATTGCACCAAGTATACTGAATATCATGATGAAATACCACATGTTAAACAAAATTCCCTAGGAACGGGGGAAGTCCTCTTCATTGAAGGTTCCTCGACAATTGACCAGAGCACATGCGAAAGGTACACGGGAACCGAAGTGGCAAAAGTAAAACTGAATGGCAACTTTGAAACAGGGGCAAGTGCGAGATTGCCTTTGCATTTTACAGCGCAAGCCTCAAAATTGGTAGTGCTTATTTTGCTACTTGAAGTGCACAAAGAAGAGGAAGTAACAGTGTATTCTTACTCTGCTTACATGACATCAACAGTGCACATAGGACTGTCACGTTGGTTTTTATGCGCAGACAGCACACCAGTACAACATGCACCACTATTGGACAAGCTTATAAATGCACTACAGCTCTCTTCAGCCATCGCCATGGTGAAGTGTGCAGCCCACACTAAAGGTACAGATTTGACTTAGAAGTGAAAAGAACAGCATATTTCCCTGAAATCTCGGGACTTGATACTGCACTGAATAAACACATACAAGCATAAAACATGGCAATGTCAGAAGGCTTCCATGTACTATCCATAGCCCAAATTATCGAGTTACAGGGACGAGTCCCACCAGAGGTAAAGGAATTGTGGAAGAGACGAGGGTGCTCATTGTCTCCCACAGATGCAATGGGGTGGCACGACAGCACTAGAAAACCAGTTATGCCCCTAGGATTACTTAAAGTAGCATAGAACAACTACACTAACCAGCGCACACAACTCGCAGCCTTGATCTCGGAAGAATGGTTTATGCCTAATTTGACGGAGCATGTTGCCGCCTCTGTTGTAAATTTGCTTGAACTGACAACAATACACAGCAGGGCACACACCGCAAACAGGGAGAGGAGCAATATCCCGTCCTACTGGACCCTTCCAGCATTTGCCTATAGACTATATAGATATATATATAGATATGCTCCAAGTTTGGAATGGCTACAGATATATGCCAGTGGTCGTGTTTCGTTTTTCCCAATGGATCGAGGCCTGTCCATGCACACATTATAATGCCACTTGTGCTGCGATGTTCCTTGTAATTGAGTTCTTCCCGAGTTGGGGAGTGCGCAAATTACTCCAGTCTGACAACGGACCACATTTTCTAAATTAAGTTTTCGAATACATCACAATACTGTTGGGTATTAAGCACACATTTTCTTGGATATTTTATGTATTACAAGGATGAAATGATTATAATGTTATGTTTTAATGAATTTGATATATTTATTTTATTGATTTTTGTAACTAATTATGATAAATTGTGCTGATTGCAATGTATTTAGGGTGTTTTTTTATAAGGTGTTTTCTTATAACCAATGCACACACAAACACAAAAAATAAATTCATTTTGCTTAGAATCTGCAAGAAAACGGTATATGTAAGCACCTCTATGGCCTCCTTAAAGAATGCATTCCCAAACTTAAAGTAACCCTGAAAAAAGGATGGATCCATTGCCTAATCTTAGCCTTATTTGCATTATACAATCTACACAGCTCATAACATCACCTGAGTCCTCACAAGCTGGTGACAGGACACTGCATGAGTGTACTTCTTGTTCCTCCCACTCAAGCGCAAACGGATGCATATAATGTATTGAATGTACTTGGAAATGAAATACATGTTTATCTGCCTGTCGCATTTATGTCTCAGCAGCTTTGTGCCCGGCAGGGGAAGTCAAAGAAAATTGATGACGACAACAAACAAACTGATTTTGCAACTGCTCTAAAACCCCCTAGTTGTATGTGAGGGACCAGGTACTTATTAAGAACTTTGTGAGGCACTGGCACAAGCTGTGTTTTGAAAGACCTTACTTAGTACAGGAAGTGACTACAACAGCCGTGAAGCTACAAAGAAGGTGCGCCTGGATACACCTCAGTGATGCTAAAAGCTATAAAGGAGAGACTCCCCTGCCCTAACTCCCTGAATCCGGAGGTGAAGAAGAGATGACACATGTCCAGATGCAGTCTACCACCCGAGGCCACCCACATCCAAAGGAATAAGAGAGAGCATATTTGTTTTCTTTTTAATAATAACAGAAGGAATTTAGTGGACATTGTTCCTAAAAATCATACCTGCATATAACAAGAGTAGCACTTTCACGAGAAGAAATGTATATACACTAAATGTTTCCTCTACAGACTCTATTCTTTATGATCTTTTCTTATCTAGTAAACATGAGTCATGCTTTAAGAGTAAGAAATATAACACTTGCTGCTACTTTAGGGATTCCTAAAACGTGTTTTATTTGTTAAAGAGGTTTTTGCGCTATATTGGCACAGCTCTTCCTGAAAATACTGAGATTTTGAAGAACAGAAAAGAGACTTTTGCAAGATGAAAATTGGGCTTTTTAATTCAGTTAGATGCTCGCTTCTATCTTTCAGAAGAAATAATATTCCTTGTTTTATTTACAAAGAGCAGACACATTGGCTACTATGCTTGCTGCAATATTTCTTACATTTTGTGTGCTTTATTTTATTATTTTTTTGGTTGTGAGACAAGTGATACATTCTAATGTCACCAAAACGGCTTCTCAATTTGCATCTATAGTTGTAATGGAAGGTGATGCAATGGCAGAAACACTCCTATAACGAATGCTCAGATAAAAAGCTTGAAACGAAATATAGTGAATGATTCCATAGATGTAAGTAATTATATCCCCCGTACTGATCATATCACTAATAATT
Source organism: Ambystoma mexicanum (assembly GCF_040938575.1). Taxonomy (NCBI): domain Eukaryota; kingdom Metazoa; phylum Chordata; class Amphibia; order Caudata; family Ambystomatidae; genus Ambystoma; species Ambystoma mexicanum. The sequence continues at coordinate 94,490,660 of NC_090922.1, forward strand.
TGTGGCACAAACACATGAGCAGAGTAGGGAGTGGTAGCTTCTGATGAGAGCTGCTATGTGTGTCCCCTCATACCCTACTCCATGAATGTGTCCAGAACATTTGTAGCCACAGAAATATCCACACACACATCACATTGCCTGGCGCATCATGCAACATGCATAATCAGGGGACAGTTTCAGGGCAGAAGTGTCTCAATTCTCTGGGTAACAAAAGAAGATTTTCCATAGATAACTTAATAAAAGCAGTATCCACAACAAGCAATGTTAACGAAGAACATGAGGTGATACAATATTTATTATCAGACCTGAAAAGAGAGAAAATAAAAACTGAAGATCACCAACTTATTTACGGCAATGACAAGAAAGGAAAGTACATTCCTAGGTGTTGGGAAAGAGGTCAGTTACAAGTAGAAGGACAAATATTTACCCCAGAAGGATTGGTCTGACTGATCGGCTATAAGGCAGAGGTGCTTACAGAGCAAACACAAGTGGTTATCCGCAAAGTGAACAGCGAGTATCATACGGATTGGGATAAATATATTTGAATGCTAACGTGCGTAGAAGATGAAGCAGGCCCCTTGCTCATACTCCCAGTGAAACATGCGTGTTTATGTATAAGAAATAAAGGAGCCGTAAAAGTAGGAGAAAACAAAGGGTGCAAGAAAGTTTACAACTTGCCCAGAATGAAAGTAGGACAAGCTGTATTAATGGACCTACTTCCTCCAAATTGGGGAGGTACCTGCTCCTTAGTGACAATAGGGACACCAGCTCTTGTAGTTCCCCAGAGTGATATACAAATTGCTGACTTTCCTAAAATGGATGCACATTTGAGGAGAAAAGGTCCTTCGCTCTCACACGTGAGGAAAGGTAGAACTATTTCCTTAGCAAAATCAGAAGAGGCCTACGATGACATGCCAGATTGTTTAGTAGAACAGCAGTGATTCTCTCTGCTATTTTCCTCCACGGAGTGCAGGTAGCTTCAAACACTAAATGGTTGCAAATAACAAGATGGGAGTTATTGCAAACAATCAATACAACAGTGAAAGTCTTTAACACCATAAAGGAGGAGCTGAGGGCCATAAGGCTTCTGACCCTTCAGAACAAGTATGTCCTTGATCTGATAACGGCGGCTGAGGGTGGTGTGTGTGCAAGAATTGGCCTGTCTTTCTGCATATATATATATATATATATATATATATATATATATATATACATACATGCTTACAAGGAGCAAAATGGAAACTTTACAGAGTATTCAGTAATATTAACCCCATATATATGGTTGCCATACATAATGTCACCAGGATAAGGTTGTGGCAACATTATATATGATGATCATATATATGGGGTCAAGGAGAGCGGTGGATGCAGGGGTGTCCCCCGCTCCACTTGAAAGGTTTTGGGTGTTGCCGGTGTGTTCCCCACATGTACAATGTAATAATGTCCCTGCAAAAAACTGCAATTTTTTGGTGAATTGTTTTGCCAGGTGACATTTTTGCAGGGACGTTATTACATGGAACCTCACAGAGGCCATAACTCTGTTAAGAGACTTACACACCACAATGAAGGAGGAGGTGGAGGACATTCTAAATAACTGACTTTCTAGTCTATTGTCATGGATCCCCTCCTGGTTGGCTAACACAATTGCCATAAGCCAATGCAACAAGACTGCCAAAAAGGTGGTGGGAATAAAAATAGTGATATACGTGGATGCTCACATACACAAATGTACACAAACAACCGATAACCTACCTCATATCCACGTAAGGTAAAGCCCTATCATCCCTCCAGGTTCAAAATGTACTTATCCCCAGGACCCCCATAATTGCATTGAGTGATGGCTATTTTGCAAACCGAATAGGGAGTGCTGCTATATGATCTGTAGTGTGGATGTGCAGGTAACCTGAAGGGGGTGACTAAAATATGTATACCCAAGGTCAATTACACAGAGGCGGGCAAGAATGAGGGTGTGGTCGAGAACTCGACCAGAAGTGGAATGACAAGAGACAGAGGAATATGTCATTCATGGCAACTACCACCTCAATATAATAAAGGAGGAAAACACAAAGCACTAAGGTGACCATACCACCCTTATCCCAGACAGAAACAAATGAGGGAAACAGGTCTGAAATTCAAAAATTACTCAAAACAATGCATGAATCTCAAAAGTTAGTGTACAATGTGAAACAAATCTTTTTTAATGCTCAATAAATGCAAATGACAAAAATATACAATAGGTAAAAAGCAAATCATAATGTTAAGTAGGAAAAATAGGTGGGGGTATAGTTGTCTTCGATGCTCCTGGATATGTTCGAATGGTTAAGGCCCTATTGGCTAATTCTTCTCATTACACACCTATCAGATTAGACCCTACTGGATCCATCATGCTTAGACTTCAGGAATTATGTACAGCAGATGTTCAGAGTGTTTTTTTAACTCGTCAGGAAGCCATGTTTCTTACCTCCCACGATGTTAGTCCTCTGGTATAGTATGCTCTACCCAAGAATCATAATGACCAGGAGAATCCCCCTGGGCACCCCATTGTCTAGTTGTTTGGGTGGGTCCTGGAGCCTTGTGGTAAATACTTGGATTTTTTTCTGCAACCCTTGGCTACTGGGTTCAGAACTTATTTGAAGGACTCAGCTGACACTATTAACTAGTTGGAGGGTCACCCGTTTGACAGCACTACTGACCTTCTTGTCATGTGTGACATTATCGCACGTTACACTAACATTCTGCAGCAAGATGTTCTGGGAGTAGTAGAACATAAACTCGGTCTGAGCCCACAACCACATGAGGTGCCTACAGCATTTCTCAATGAATTGCTCCGCATAGCCCTCTGTGACCATTTCTTTGCCTTCGGCAATGACCTGTTTTTACAGACTAAGGGCACAACTATGGGGGTGGCTTTCTATCCCAGTATAGCGAACATCTATATGGCCAATTTTGAAGATTCTCATATCTTCTGGAATAATCCTTTCAGGTCATGGATTGCTGACTGGAAGCGTTACATAAACGATATTTCTTTTCATCTGGCATGGTAATCCAGAAAGTCTACAGTCCTTTGTGTATTGGCTTAACACCGTAACTCCAATCTTCACTTTACCTAACAGTGGAAACGCAACCAAGTTCCTCATTTGGATTTACTCATCAACCATTTCTGTGGAAGCATTTATACAGTTCTCTACCAAAATAACACAGAAATACATGCCTTCTCTTCAGTAGTCAACACCCCAGATCCCTTTGTGAAAATCTTCCCTATAGTCTGCTACTCAAGGTTAGGCATATCTGTACGTTTAAGGAAGATTTTCATTGAACATTCTAATGAGTTGATCTTTAGACTTCAAGAGAGGCGGTATCCCTTCAAGCGTCTGAAACATTCAGCCAAATTAGCCTTTTTTACAGCTCGTGAGACTCTCCTCTCAACTCGAGAGAAACCAACCAGAGATGATCGTCTAGTATGCGTGACCATTTTATACACCCAAAACTGTTCAAATCAAACAACTGATCAAGAAACATAGGAACCTTGTACACTGCACAGGCTGCACATCTAAACCCCCATTGTTTGTGTTGAAGCGGGGACGTAATATCAGAGATCAGTTGGTCTACTCGAGGTTACCTTTGGAAACATTGAGGACCAATACCATTCAGGGCTACTCTAAATCTCCCCCATCAGCCAGTATTGGTCCACTCTCCATGTGCTGCTTGTGAAATATGTATAACCAGCTGAGTGTTCAATGAAGTAACATGGCTTTTAAAATCCCACACCAATTGTAACACATGTAATAAAATGGCCCTTCCTAAAATGTATGTTGGTATAACAAACAGAAAGGTGTCTACTAGGATTAGGGAGTGTAGATCTTGCATCTGAACAGGAGCGTCAGATCCTCTGATGCAACACACCTTTGTGCTTTAGGCCACCCTGACTGTGACGTTCAATGGATGGTCATCAATAGGGTTATCCCTGATGCCAACAGTTTCAGTACCCATAGAAGACTTCTTCAACTTGAGCAGAAACAGATATTTAAATTAAAATCCCACTTGGATGGTTTGAATGATGAGATCCTATGGAATCAAAGGTCATTTAAATGGTATCTCAATGTTTCGTGCATTATTAATCTTTTCTGCTTTCCAAATTACCATTTGTTTCAGCAATTTACACTTCTATCTTGGGTAGCCTCTCCTAGCTACCTCTTTACTTTGGGTGTCAATTAGAAATGTGCAGATTTCCACATTGGTTAGTCCATTCCAAGATGGATGAGCCTTGTCCTAACCTTTGTCTGAGAGTTGTATGGCAAGATAACATAGTCACATGACACGATTTGCGTTATTTGATGCTGGACCTCCTGACAAGTCTCTAAGTTTGCTAGCATAGGAGACGGTCACTCGCCCTTCTTGATCACTGCGATCATGCAGCACATTGTATTCAGCATCTCTAGTTCAAGTAAGCAGCATTTATTCCCTCCCGGTTTTGGACCGTGTTAGAGAGTCTGTTCGTGGTCTGTGTTAATGTCTCTGCCCAGAGCACGGATGTATGCTTCATGTGCCTTTTATGCAGCGGCTTGCTGAAGCATCTCTCTTCCACACCAATGATGGACTGTCTCGTAATTTACCACCAGCGTGTTTCACTGATGGAGTCTTGACTTCAAATTACCTGGAACCCCCTTTTAGCAGCATGCATAGGTATGATCAATGTTTTTAATTGTTGATGCTTCATCCAAGCACCACATCTATTGCCACCTATGTGTCCAACATACCTTACATTAGTCTGCAACTCATGTGACATACATGTACATTTTTTTAATGGATGCCCAGGAACCGTGTGTGTGACTAGTTAGTTTAATGTTCTTTCAGATTTGCTGTGGTGTGACATGGGGACTTAAGTCTTTGGACCGATTTCTTGCTTATTAGCTACTCCTTCAAAGTGAAGCATTAGGATTATTTTAGGTCTGATATTTCATGTTAGGCTATACTAGATTTCACTGAGCATCTTTTTGAACATAGTTCTGTAATTATCTCAATTTGTTTATATACTTTCTGAAAGGACCACAGTGCCCGCCCATACTTTGTCTATATCTATGTTTGTCCTGAGGAAGGCTTGGCCCTGGAAATGACTCTGGCCTCATTTAGCCAAAAATCGAGTAGGCAGTATGCTACATAGTACTTGAGGTTAGATTCTTTTAGTTAGTTTTCTGTAACTTCTTTATATTTGGACATCGTCTGGTGCTGAGCCAACACACAAGTGTGGCCCAAGTTGTAACTAGTGTCAGGTTTTTGCATCCATCTTTTGTTCACGTGTCTTCTTGGTGGTGGTTACATAATTTGAACATTTTTGGTGTTCCAGTTCGGGCACTGTCTCACTCTCCTTGAACCTTACATGGTGTTTTTTTTTCTTACTTAACATTATGATTTGCTTTTTATCTTTTGTACATTTTTGTCATTTGCATTTTTTGAGCACTAGCTGGGGTACCCGGCATTGCCCGTGTTGTGATCGAGTGGTGTGCCCTGGAGGATGTTGCTCTTGTCCTCTTGTCCTCATGTCAGTGAACTGGGATTACCGCCCCAGCCCTTGAAGACAAGGTAGCAATACTTTGAGATGAATGGGGATGTCGAAGATACTCAAACATCAATAATCAGACTGAATCAGAAAGTTGGCAAAGTTTGAATGTTTTAATGTCAATTATCTAAAACAGGGAGAACAACGGATATCAACGGATGTCTCACAGCATGAACTCCAAGCATTTCATTAAAAAAATGAGTTTTATAGCAAAAACTCGTCATTACTGACGTCAACCTATGTGGTTGCTAACGCCATCCTACCCGGCAAACTACAAAAACATACTGGAGAAAGGGAACATCTAGGTATGCGTTCCATACTACTCTAAGAGAGTGATAGGATCTTAAACGCGTCAGATGGGGTAACTAAGCCCACCCTTCAAACAGGTCACTATGAACGTCACTAAATACACAACCTCCCATTTGCTATACAAACTATAGGGCGCATTACTACATGGCCCTCTATAATTGGTTGCCACCGTTACATCCGTCAGTACTTTTCACCTATGCCAGCAGCATGCAGGCTGGTCTCCAGGTGCTGGTGGGTTGGTCTTGACCATCGCTTCCCACCAATTGGCATATCATCTATCATCACTTCACTGGTCTGCACGTCAATTAAGGCTTTGAACTTGGCCTTGTAAATGTTTCTTGCTCTGGAGAATACGAGAGTTGGAGGCATGCTCTGTCTCCTTGCATAGGTGTGGTTCGTCATGATTGTCCATTTTCACCCCTCCACGTGACTGAAGACCACAAATTTGAGCTCTGGTGCATTTTAAAATACTATTATTTAATGAACCTCTGACGTCTTCCTTGTTTTCAGTAGGTCTTTTGAACCAGAGTTTGTTCTTTCACACGATTGTACCTACTGTCTGATTATTCCAGCCTGAAGTGGCCTTGGCTTCTTGGGGCTGGTCCAGCCTCACCCTTCTTTGATTCACTCCTGTAATTCGATTGCTTTTTTAACTGAGACACACTGGAAAAGGCCTTCCTTTTTCTGGTCCAGCTCTACTATAATGCGTAGTGGAATTGTCCATACTTCACTCACTCCTATATATATATATATATATATATATATATATACACGTTGGCGCTTGCCACAATCTATTCACTACATAGCTAGCCTCAAGAATACTTTGTCTACTTGCATTTCTTTGCATCTGTACATGTGTAAAATAACTTGATATCTTCATTGTTTCTGCAGCATAAGCCTCTTTATCTCGAGCCCGAGATGTTACTTATCTTTGATACCTATAAAATGTCTGCGTTCTCTTGTCCCTGCATCTCTTCTGGGTGCATCAGCCTTGCTTCGTGTGACGTCACCAATCTGCCCTTTTGCTCATTTTTCACACCTCTTCTGGTATTTCATTCAAATGGCCATCATACTGCCGTGTATGCAGGTATGGCTTTCTTAACGGGAACCTTGCCTCCAGGATTCTCCTTGGTATTGGTATTTTCACTGGTACTGCACGTACTTCACACTCTGGTTCCCAACATATAGACAACATGGGCAAGATGCTTGAGGTGGAGGTACTTGGCACCTTCTCTACATCAGCAAGTCTTGCTTCAGTTTGCTCTGGCATCTCATTTGCTCTGGAGAAAGTTGTTCTTGTCCGCTGATTGGCAAGTCGTGCTGCTGTTTGTTGTTGTGTTGCAGAAGCTCTTGATATTGATTTTCGCTTTGCATCAGATTTTCCAAGTGATGGTCGTTTTTTGTGCAGCATGTTTCAGTCACTCAATGGCTTCAGCACATTTGGCAACATGTCCAAGAAAGATTGATTGATTGTGCTCTCTTCTTGTGAATGAACTTAAGTAAACTGTAACCTTGCCATTTCCCATATTTATAGTGGCGTGGTACATATTTTAAATGTTTTTATTTTGTAATTACCTTAAAAATGCTTGCAAAGTGTCTACAGTAATAATACATTTCAAAGGAATAACCAATGCATCGAACATTTTGTTTCAGACACTTTTTTAAAGGTTGCCTCCTTCTAGTACCTACTGTAGTGAATTGGGGTGAGCATCAGTAATTGAGGGTGCCTACGGAGTGAATTTTTTGCATACAAACATAGACTACAATCTTGGCCCAGACAAATGCGAAATCCATGCAAAATTTGGTATCAGTGGGTTCAACTGTGTGGATTTGTATGGCTGGACAAACATACACATACACACACACAAAAAAAATCTTTTTTGCATATAAGATTTTTGCATCCAAGCATAGACTACAATCTTGCCCCAGACAAAAGAAGAATCAATGCAAATTTTAGTAGACCAGGGTTCAACTGTGTGGATTTGTATAGCCGGACAAACTACACACAAACATACATACATTCAGCTTTACATATAAAGATTACAAAATATGTTTTCACATTGTACACTAACTTTTGAGATTCATGTATTGTTTTGAGTCATTTTTGAATTTTGGACCTGTTTCCCTCATTTGTGTGTATCTTGATGCCACTGTTTTTCGGGTCCTAGTTTAAATTGCTAGTGGCGCTGCCTCATGTTTTTGCTTGCTTATCCCAGACTGATATGTACCTGATGTAACTGAAAATGGCAAAAATAAGCCAACTCACTGTTACCTGACACACTCACGTACAATGTACACAAAGCAAATATGCACTCACCATGAAGAAACACAATCATTAGGTCAAACATGCATTTAGACATGAAGAATATTGCTTGCACTATAAAGACACAAAGAACATAACATAAGCAATGTATAGGCTGAAATACACGAACAATATACATATATAGTTTACAAACATAGAAATGCAACAGTAAAAGGCTGCTATCTTTGTTAAAATCGGAGTCTCAATGTGCATTGAAATAGAGGCCTCGAAACTTCATGAAAATGTAAACTGCTAAATTCACAGAAATACAGATTCCGGCAGGATGCAGACTGAAGCTGTGCAGGCCCATTCCAAGGTTATTGGAAGACTGGAGGATTTGGACGGTTCCGAAGAAAAGAAGATATAACATTTCCCGGGGCACAAGACATATTTCTCTTAGTTAATTGAAGAACAACAAGCCTTTGAATGCCAGGTGCTGACTAATTATGAGCTAAAACTATACAAGGAATGGATCGAACAAGTCACTACTGGTATGAAAAGTAATAACACTTGCGGTCATAGTAGTTAAAAACTCAATAATTGCAGGAGGAAATAATTCAGAACATGGTCTTCTCTCACGGGATATATTTCAAGAATAGTGCCTATTCATTAGTACAGACACAGATAACACACTGGCTTTGCCCCTCTCACACGTCTCCAGACACGGGGCGCCGTCCAAGGTCAACTACAAGGCTGAGCACTCTGGCTTATGGCCTAGAAGATGAGGGATGGTATTCTTCTTGAAATAAACAAGCAGTTTGTGGACCTTCCTCCCCCTACTGCCATTTTGCCTCATGTGTTGTTGACTTGTCACTTGCTCAAGGTTGGAAAATAAGGTGCCAACCAATAAAAGCGTCGAGTGTTATGTCATCCAGTACATATTGCATTAAGGAATGGTCGACTTTAAAGATGACATCTATTCTCTATTATGAAGTTAGAGTTGGTCTCAGGTGGAGTCATTAGATAGAATATAGCCAATGAAAAGACTAATCCCTATACGGTCTATATATATAGAATTCCCTTAACCAATCCCTGTACCCCATAGGATGTTGTAACCAAGATTGTGGTGTGAGGTCAGTGATGACGTCATTTCGGTTTTTAAACTATGGTCATGCTTGAGAAGAGCTGAGAGCTCACAACTATGTTGTTTGTATGCTGTTCCTGTTTTATGTGGATTGTAAAATAGGGGGGTTTGCCATTTACATTGACTATGTTATTGAGTCTGGGATTTCCCGGCCTATCATGTCCGCTTAAACGAGGGGGTTCCCAGACCATTGTTACAGCTATTTCCCTGGGTTCATCATTTAGGGTGAATAATTCCCTGAGTTTATCATTGAGGGTAAAGAACACAAGCCAAACCTTCAACTTAATTATTTCCCAAGCATTCTCCCTGTACCACACTAAAGGGCTGAAAGCATGGCAAAGCATGTCAGTGATAAGGTAACACTGTTTAAAGAGATCTGTATTTGGACAGTAAATTCAGATTTAAAGTGACATAGCTTTTCCTTTGAGAAGGCTTGTGCCTTCCTAGGGAACATGTGACTACTGCCAGCCCTTCCTTGAGGTTTCCTACTGTTTCAATAACCTAGATAAAGAAATGAGGCAAGGGGTTAATAACTGCAGATTATCACTGGACAGGCTTATTGGCCTCTCAACAACATAACCTAGAAATGTGGCCTGCAGCAGCGCTGAAACCCTAAATGAACACGTCTGAGCAACTATTAAGCCAATAGGGCCTGGGTCATTTATTTTCAGAATTAAGGTGATTTACTCACTGGTTGAATTGCCATATTTAATGAGTGAGAAGGTGATTTGTTGACAGAAATCAATTCCTTTAGAAACTGACTCAGAGGGAGCTTTATTTGCATTATGCAGGCAAGAGCACCTGAGACATTGCTGATTGGCTCATATACATGTTTTCAGGGCCTCATGATGTCTTGGTTGGGGCAGGCAGCCCTGGCGTCAGCCATGTTCCTCTCCTTTAGACCACGTTCAGCACAATTTGTCAACCCCCCCTTTCTAAAGGAGACCCCCCCTCCCGATTTCATATCCCACTTAAAGCAATGCATGATAGGAACCTCCCACCAGATAAGTAAAATGCAGTGGAAAACTAAATGGAATTGTCTGAAAATTAGGATTCTAGACAATAAGGTACTCTAATGTTTGGAAAGCCAATGTACTGGTGATCTCCGCTTGCCTGGACACAGCCTTACAAATAAGGGATGTATCAGCCACTTTCACTACCCGAAAATAGGCAAATACTCCCAAAAAATTTAAGTAGGGAGTACAAACACTCTCATCAAATATTAGGAAGCTTGTGTCCTCTGCTTTCACCCTTATAGCTCATGCATATGTTTTGGACCAGTAGTATGCGTAGGGCCACAGAAAGCAGCTACTAGCCTTACAGCCTGATCCAGATAGCTAAAAATATTTCTTTTAATGGGCACAGTCACATCACAAGTCCAAGTCCGGCGATATTAGCGCCGAGAACCGGTGGTAGTCTCGCCGAAAACATGGTGCAGTCACCTCCAGTCTAGCAGCTGAGCACTCACTCCCTGGCACTTCCCTCCTGGTACACCTAGCACTTAACCCTCTGCCCCACTATCCCCCACTCCCTCATCCCTTCTGTCACTGCACTTGCACGTTCTGAATGCTTACAAGGCCTAGTAGTTCCACCTCTATCTTTCATTTTTATATTTTGATTTTTAATCCCATGTTCCCTCCCTGCTGTCCTGTAGGCACTTTGAAACACAATTTGCTTGATGTATAAATAAGTGCCTTACAAATGCACAATAAAAAAAAACAAATGAACGAGTTGTAAAGTTTTACACATTGTAATTGCTTACAAAATACTCCGATTGGTAATGGGGCTTACTTGTTTTACTCCCTAAAAAAACTATTTAACTCCATTTAAAAAAAAAAAAAGTTGTAGTAAAATACTCCCACGCATAATCTTATCTGGAGCACTGCCTGGGACGTTTCACGCTGATGTAGACACTGTGGGCCTGATTCACAGAACGTTTTTCAATGGGATTATTGCACCTTTATAAAACGTGTCTGTGACTCAGGCCTTGTCTATACATCTTGCTGATCGATGCAGTGTTGAGAAGGGGTTTGGGGTTTTGATTTCTAAATGTAGCCAATTCTGTGCACGTGCCCTGTATATCACTGTCTATTGGGTAAGAAGTCGGATACAGTTGGAGCGCGTGCGCAAACGATGCAATTGTTGCATCACGCCTGATGAGGCACGCATTTACTCCTGGCTGTGCATGTTGCAAAAACTGTAGATTGCCAGGCCAGACAATACTCAGTGCTGCTTACATAAGCTGACAGTTTGCTTCAGGCGCTTTGAAATGGAAATTGAGCTGCAGAACCCAGACCCACGAAGCAGGATATCCTGCAGAATTAAACCTGAATTACCTGCCAGGAGAGCAGTACAGTTCTTAAAAGGGCGATGCATGGCTTTCGCGCACTGGCTGAAAAGGAAATGCACGCACTGGCTACGATGCCGACGCTGTGGTGTCCTCGGTTTCATTCTTATAATTAAAATGGCACCAAGTGCGGATGGTTCATTATTGTGCGGTGCTGTTGCCTATTTTCTTATGTCGTCAAGTGCTCCAACATTACAAAAATCTACCAACCAACCATTAAAAACACCAAACAAAGAGTACTCACACCCGCCATCTTGTGGGCATTATTTGTGTATGCTTGATGTTTTTAATCGTTAATGAATATGTTGCAAGGTTGCATCACCTCTGCTGTAGCCTGAAACATTTTATTTTTATTTTGTCTCAGTCTGTGTTTGCCAGATGATTATAATGTCCTCCCAAACTACTTCAGAGACTGGAAGAAATGTCCCAACACGATAACACTCCCAGAAGCCAGGCCAGAAGCCTAGCACCATACAAAGGGAACGGGCACAGAGAGCATTCTCAAGTATATGGATGTAATACAGACAAGGGCACAAGTAGATTACAATTTGGTGGGAGGGTGGTGGGGTGCAGCCCTGTTTCTAGGGGCGTGCCGAGCGGGCGGATGCCCGAGGCGCAAATGGGGGGAAAGGCACAACAAAGGCAGGGGTGATGTCAGCGAGAAGAGGGCCCTAAAAGCACATGCGTCTTTGAAGTCCAGTAGCTATGAAAGGTGAGCAGAATGCCACTGAAGTGTCTGGTGCGAATCACTGAATCCTGGATGCGTGAACTGGGTGGGTGTGCAGAGTGCTAATCATAGGCGTGTCCAGAGAGTGGCCCGGGGTGACACATGCTACCCCTGGAATCTGATTGGCCACCCCGGGTGCCACCCCATTATCCTAAACTATGATCATTATCTGTGTGTGTATGTTTTTGTGTGTGTGTGTGCCCTCACGAACTCTCGTACTTCATGCCAAACCTGCATAAGTAAGTGACCTGCTTGGGCCATCCCAGTCAAAAGAGTCTGGACACGCCACTGGGGCTAATGTATAGAAAAAGAAAGCAAGCACACGCTGTGAGGCTAAAGCTGTACCGCTCGCAGGAACAAAAGGGTGTTGTTAGTTTTACTATAACGCCAATCAGCAGCTGATGATCTATTCCCCCTGAACTCCTAGACAGGAGTCTTCAGATTTTAGAAGTTCTTGTTAAACAGTTTCTTTGTTCATGTTCCTGATAAAAACCAAGAATTGGGCAGCTTCGGTCCTGAAAGCCACTTCAGTTCACAGATCATCCACAGGAGGGCAACAAAAAAAAAACAGGATACAAAATACATAGCGGGGCCATCTCCCATTGCCCACCCCTTTTCGGGGGTCATAAGACATAATGCAATAGTTACACCTACCAAAGAATAATAAGGACAACTGGTGTATATTTGGAAACACAAGATCACATTTATTGGAGTCATACAGCAATACGGGGGCAGTCCCAGCCCTAAGTGAATTCACGTCCTTAGGCTTCTAAGGTGGCCCCTAGTCAGCCATTGTCATTGTCAAGTGGTTTGCCACTTCTGGTTTGCAGACTAGCGGACATACGCCTCTGATTGTAACTGTCAAACAGTAATTCTTCGGGACCACTGAATCTCGTTGACGAAGAGTCTCAACTGTCCCTAAAGAACTCAGTGCCTGTTGTCCGAATTTGGTTTGGGTGCAGCCATCAGGAAACCGCCCAGGGCCAAAACCGCAGCATCCATCTCCTCCCAGGCTAGGAGTGCCCCGTAATTCCGCCTGTGATAGAAAAAAGAAAATGAGCAAACTTTACACAGCATGAACAAAACAATCTATACACTTACACCCTTCAAAGTCTGCTGAAAAGTAAAAGGAATCCACAACCTTAATTCCAATGAGAGAACTAAACTTTATAATAAGCAAACATAATCCTTGCTTACCTATCTCATGCACTAAAAGCCCAGAACCACTCCGTAGCATCTTCTATGGGCTCCTGATATCCTATAAATTAGCACCCTTTACAAAAGCACGAACAATTCAACCTAGAAAGTTACACTGTTCGAAGTCCGCTGAAAAGCAAAAGAAATCCAAAACCTTAATTAAAATGAGTGAACTAAATTTATAATAAGCAAACATGATCCTTGATTACCTATCACTTGCACTAAAAACCCCAGAACCATCCCCCATTGCCCACCCCTTTTCTGAGGCATAAGACATCATGCAATAAATACACATACCAAAGAATAATAAAGACAACTGGTGTATATTTGGAAACACAAGATCACATTTATTGGAGTCATACAGCAATACGTGGGGGGCAGTCCCAGCCCTAAGTAAATTCACATCCTTAGACTTCTAAGGTGGCCACTTAGTCAGCATTGTCATTGTCATAAGTTCCTGGGGACACTTGTCCCTTCTGGTTTGCAGAGTAGGGGACATACGCCTTTGGTTTGTCACTTCCGGTTTGCAGAGTAGCGGCCATATGCCTCTTATTGTAACTGTCAAACAGTAATTCTTTGGGACCACTGAATCTCGTTGACGAGGAGTCTCAACTGTCCCTAAAGGACTCAGCACCCGTCATCCGAATTTGGCTCGAGTGCGGCCATCGGGAAACCGCCCACGGCCGAAACCGCAGCATCCATCTCCTCCCCGGCTAGGACTGCCCCGTAACTCTACCATGCTTTGTGGGTGGGCCCCCGTTTCCCCCAATACCCCCACTAACTTCAGACCTTATCTACACTCCCCATCTCTGATTAGCACAGCCTGCCCACTTAGGTGCTGTGACCACAACCACTGGAACATCTTTTGCAGTGTGTTAACAAAAATACCTTCCTCGAGGGCCTCTAGTATCTGACTGCCAGGTCAGTCACTCCCATAAACTTTATATGTATCCTTCCTGTTACAGTCCCAGCGAGAATGGCCTTCCCCTTTTTACCAACTGCCAGAACAGTCACATCCATAACCTTTGTATGGGTCACTCCGGTTTCTGTTCCAACGAGCATGGCCCCCGCTGTTATCCGACTACCCTTTGTATGGATCACTATGCGGGGGCTGCAAACAGAGACAAGGATGCGCAGTCCCCCTGCCTTATAAATGCCCCCAGAGCCCTGCCGGATGTGGCTGGCCCCGGGGATGCGCCTTCCTCCCAAGGAGGAGAAAAGGTGGGAGAGCCCCCAGAAGGGGTGTCCAGAAGGACGGCCCGCTATGCAGGCTGTCCCTCTAGCGCCCCCTGTGGGGGCTGGACATCCCCTCACACTGCTCTGAGATCACAAGATTCCTCTGGCCATGCGTGATAAGGCTATGCAGTCCTGTTTATGTCCTTTGCATCCTGGGACTTGTAGTTTTCTTTAATTACTAAAGGAAAATCCTATAAGTCCTAGAATTCAAAGCAAAAAAATAGAACTGGGTGTCCTTCTCATGCATGGTAATGGGAAACTTGAGTTGTGCCCTTTTGATGAGCAATGAGCTTTGAAAATTATGCCAAAAAGTGTGTATTTGCAGCACGGATATGATAAAGGGCCAACTACTGTGAGAGGCCCAGGCATTCTGTCAGCATTGTAATATAACTAAGTGACTTTACACTTTGCTTGTAAGCTTGGTGGAGCGTCAAAGGGGCCCCTACACTGTCCCTTGCCAAAATATACAAAAAAAAAGAATTCATATAATGATCCATTGCCTCCACGTCCTCCTCTTCCTCGTCCCAGTTCTTAACTCTATGAAGCAGCTAGCCTTCACATCACTCCTTTAGTGCATTTTTTTGTTAACATCCGCTCCCATCACGGTATAACTATGACGCAGTGCCTGAGCATCTCATGATTGGCAGCGGGCACTGTAGCCTCCTATTGCATTTTGAGCGGCCTGCTGGGCTGCGTCTGGGCATACTGATTTTGAGCATTACATTAGGTAATGCTTTTGCGGAGTCGAAGTTTGTGTCATGGGAGTGTGCCACAAACTCATGTGGGAGGATGTGGCACATTTTTCTTATTTGCCCTGGGCACCGTATTGCTTAGACACTGCCCTGGGTGGGGCTAACCACTGAAATGTTGGGGCTAACTTGGTGTTCTCCGACAAGACATATTTGTGGGAACTAGTGGCACCTGAGTAAGGCCATGGACCTCCTGACCAAGTCAAGCAGCAACTGCCAGTCAGCTCAATGCAGCACACAGGGTAATGAAATGAAAATAAAATCCTGTGCGATCTGTAGTTCTGAACCCTGCCTGTACCTCTGTAAGGTCAGGGAAGCTTTGCCTGGCATAAACCATTTCTTCCAATGCACAGACCAACTTAGGAGATAATGTAACTTCAAGCCAATGAGTGGACTTTGCCTTTGGTAAGCCCACACTCTAACCCAGTGATATTAAAATATTTTTATGCCAAGCCCCAATTGAGTGAAAATATTGTTTCTGAACCCCCCCTTGAGTAAAATTATTGCTGCGGTTCCATCTCATTTCGCGGACCCCCTTTTTTTCTGACAGGTGTTATGCCGCGGGAGTTTTGCCGAAAGAGTTAATCCATTTTTTTTTTATTTCTTTTTTTATTCATAATTTCTTTATTCCCCCCCAACCCTTTATTTACCCTTTCCCACCCCCCAAAAAATTTAGATGGACATTTTTGGCAAAACTCCCATGGCAAAACACCTGTCGGAGAAACGGGTGTCAGCAAAAGGACGCAATACCATTGCTGCAGGGTCCCCCCGATGTAATTTCTCCTTATATTTTCAATTAAAATCAGTCACTGTACTCCCTTTTAGAAGAGCCTCACGTCCCCGCTGGACACCCATTGGGCCCGCCCCCAGGGGGGCCAGCCCCACAGTTTGAAGACCACTGCTCTAACCTCTGGGCTACCTGAACCTCCCTCCACTCCGAAGCTCCACCCGTCTCCATGCTCTCACACTGGCGTTGGAGATGGGGACCGGCTCCCTTCCAATGACCTTGAGAACTTTGAGGAGGGAGCTGTAGCAGGAGCTCCCCTCCTGGCCACCAACGCCGAAAAGAGCTGGCACCACAAGGACCAACAGTCGGCCAGAACACTGAGGGCCCCTCCTTCCGCTCCCACTTACCAATACCTGGGCGTGGAGCGATTCTCTGTCCTGGGTGGACGTCAACACAGGCCATCACGGCTAGACTGCCCAGCAGAGCCGCCAAGCACATGAAGCTCAACCAGGCCACCTGCCCATCAGAAGAGCCGAGACTGAAGGCCCAACTCCCCCCCCTGCACCTAGAGGCCCAGCAAGGAGTGCAGGGGGAAGCAAATACACAGCTGCTCCTCCCAACCAAGCAGGGAGAGGGAAATCAGAGCAGCACCTGGCCCAGCACACCCACCCAAGAACCTAACAATCAGGAAAATTAATACAGACACATTGTGGGGAGTTCAGGGTATTGTACTCTCAGGGGAGGGGTGAGGCAGACATATGTAATTGAAAAAGATGGAATGGATCCCTGAGATGGAGGTCGGGACCTCGCAGGTAAGTGTAGAGGAGCAGACATACACATTCACAGGAGATCCTACCCCCGTAACTCCCCTGCATTGGAAACATGAGACCGTTCCCTGTCTAACACCAGCTATTGTACCAATACTGCAGCGAGTATTTGGAAGACGGTATCCATTAAGAAAACCATATTGAATGTACCCTCGAGTTGATGACAGCCTGCAGGAGGAGATCCCTGAAGAAATAAGAGAAAGAGGTAAGAAAATGGACTCATGACATCATAAGAAAGTATATACAAAGTTCTAAAATATTGAATGAAGATAATGTATGAATCCTAGAGGAGAAATGACGAAGTAAAGAACCAAGTGAACCGTACAAGTGTAATTGAAGAAGATTACACATTAGAAAGTGCTGCAGAAAACAGAAGCATAACAAATGTATATACGCTGAAATGCAAGACAGATTAAGTCTTGTATAGGCTAGCTACAACTAGTGAACAGAATGCAGGCAGAGACGTCATTGTACAGAAACTGGACATTGGTATCATGAAATAAGTAAGCCAAAGAAACATGGAGAGAAAATGAACTGCTGTGTTCCAGCAGAAAAGCAGGTTGTTGGAGGTGCGATGGGAGGCTGTCTGGCCTGAAGGCAACAACTGAGAAGTCGAAGTCAGCTATCTACGCTGAAGAGGAACATGTGTGCGAAGGATGAATCCTCTCAAGTTAAGGTGCAAGAAAGAACATAGAAGATGCCACGACTTAATTCATTAAAACATTTAAAAGCTTGCAGAATGAACAGAGTTGAGGCTGAAAATAGGGCTTGAACTTGAAGTTCCAGACAGGATAGCGAGTGCCCTCACTCTGATTGCATTCCTAGGACAAGAATACTCTGCAAGGCCAAGTACAAAGAAAATGGCATGGCAGAAGGTGTGGGTGATGAGAGATGTTGGGCTAATTGGGTGGTAGGGCAGTTTCATGTCCTATCTACTTGCACCTGGGTCTTGGCTTATGTGCGGCTAATTGAACCGAATGTTCCAGACATGGCACAAGCATGACAAACTAATTGTATTAGTCCATAGAACAAAGGAATTCATAGCTTGAGAAACCAATGAAACACTGTGTAACTGATTTTTCTTCAATGACATGTATGAAGAGGTAATCATAAATTGTCCACCTGATATCTGACAGCCAGTAGCTCCTATATAATTGTATGTCTCCCTTAACCAATTTCAACCCTTGATAGGTTTTTCACTATTGCCACGTAGCATGACATCATGCTGACTTACAAAGAAAGTATTTAATTGTATTTCATGTGGAAATCAGTGAGAATGAGCGTACGTCCATTGATGTTCGTTGTAAACTCCTTGTTTTAGATAATTGCTAATAAAACAGCAACTTGCCATCTTCTTGAGTTTGTCCGGTTATATGGACTCAGAATTATTCTGGTGTAATCCCATCCAGTAACAGATGCACATTTCCAAGGGCCATATGCTCATAAGCACTGTGACGAGGAAGATGGATGTGGAGGTAATGTCAAATTAGCAGCAAATTGGGCAAGTTAAAGCACACCAGGCCACTGACACTGCCGCTAAACATGATAGGATTGAAGCACAACATGCTTATTTCTACTGGTACTTTCTTGCACAGTAATGTTGTGGTTGGGATGTGGTGTGTGGTTGTCTTGGCCAGTTGCCAGGTCATTGTGCATGTCCAGCTGCATTGTAGAATAGTCCCATGTATGCCGGAGTCTCTCTATGGTAACCGTTTTATTTTTATCTTAAATTAGTAGACATCCTGGATAAAAACTTAGCTTTAAAAAGTGGCTTTATTTTGTGAGTCACTTTCTTTCTGTGGGCCTTCTGGACCAAATGTGGTGTTTCGGACATCTACACTCGTTAGTCGTTACACATGGGATTCTGCATGTCCCGTTGCTCTCGCACTGCCTCTAGGCTCCCCAGCACTTAAGGGTCTGTATCTGCAACCCTTCAGTCCCTTCTCTCTGCACTTATGAGCCACCCACTGGCTGCACCTGTGAGTTACCTGCACTTTCCCCTTCCCCTCCCCCTGGCACTTCTCCCCTTCCCTCTTCCCCGCGCTTGTGCGATCTGAATGACACAAGGCCTAATAAGATCGTTATTTTGTCCTCCATCTGTCTCCCCTCCTTGTCTTGTTGCGCCTAGAAACACTTGTGTACAGGCACGTTATAAATGCCATATCATATCATATCACGTTAGAGAGACTCACCGGACATTAACGTCTGAAAGCAGACACTTCAGGACAGCTGTGAAGATGAGTTGTGCCCTGTCTCCTCTTACCTTTCTATGCACTCCCCTGGCATGCAAGTGCTGACACCCCACCACCATTTCAATTGCCTAAAAATGAATGCATATGAAAAGCGCAGTTGCTAAGAATGAAATGCTGTACAGCAATAATTGCTGGGCCCTTGTCAGCAGCGCAGGCCCGGGCATCGTTGATCATCGGTGTCCTGTCGCACCTGCCAAATGCTCTTCACGTGACAGAGGCCAATTGATCATAACCCTGAATTACTGAGGGTGGGTTTGAGGGTGTGCGGTAAAGCCCCCTTTGCCCAATGGTTGTTGCGAGCTGAATATAGCCCAATCAGATGTTGCCCTTCTATCTGCAACGATGTCTAAAAAGCTTTACTACAAAATCTACTCATGCCAGCTTTCACAATAGGTGCGTGCCTGTGGTGTGTGCCTCTTGTACATTGGCGAAATTCCATTGGTAAAATTTGCCTTATTGCACTCCATCCTCTATAATAAGGGCAATGCCCATCTTGGATTCATTGAGGCAGCATTCCTGTCAGAAGGCAAGCATCTAAAGCAGAAAGAGACCGGAAACCCCCATGTTGGTCTCCACTGCTTTAAGTGGCCCGGGGCCTGCCGGGGCAGTCTCCAAAAAGCAAGGCTGACCCGGTACCACTGCAACATTGACGGGACACATTATCCGGAAGATGCGCCTGCCATGAAGACATTCAAGCTGGCAGAAGTGGCGATGCTGTGACTGGCTGCCACCTCCGTCAGACATAGTGACTGTCTCTGGTGACCCCCCACACGAGGGGTCACCAGAGGCAGTTACTGTCCCTTTGTTTCCCCAGTGTCTTTAACCCTCGGCGAACCTGGAGATTCCTCAACCTATTTCGAGGTTTTTAAAAGATGGCTCGAATTGTGTACATTACAAGCCATCTTTTATAAACCCCGAAATGTTTAAAAAGATGGCCTGAAAACTACGCAAACCGTAAGGTATGCACACAAATGTATATACATGTTATATATTTGTGTGCGTACCTTACTATCCATTGTGTACTTTGCAAGCCATCTTTTATAAACATAGACATTTTTATGTTTACAAAAGATGGCTTGCAAAGTACACAAACCATAGTAAGGTACGCACACAAATATATAACATTTTTATATATTTGTGTGCATACCTTACGGTTTGTGTACTTTTTTAGACCCCGCCATCCCACAATCCACGCCCCCCAAATGAGGGCCCCCCTCGATTTCTTACCCCACTTAAAGCCCGGTTGGTCTCACGGAAATAGGGAAATAGGTAGGATTTGACCACCACTTAATTATTTTCATCTTAACTGCTGCTTTAATGGTTTCCTTAACAGAATCAGCAAATAATTGCTTGAAGTGACAACTATATATTGACCAACACACGAAGGAAATTACGCTCCTGCAACCCACATGGGATGTCTAAAGGGGTTATACTTATATTAGACCTAGGATTAAACCATTATCTCCTTTTCCAAACATACTTTTTGTACCTTTTCTTATACAAATATTACACGGCCCGCAATAGCGGGCGTGTAGTTATGGTTAAGTTGCTAAACACATAGGAAGAGCACTTTTTCTTTGGTGGCTTATATCTTCGCTTTCCCTGGAGCAAAAAATGTGTATGGACGGCTCAGAATTGTTACGACAAGTTGGGTAAGGTTTCGTGCAGGGGGGGGGAAAGTTATAGGGGAGTCCCAAATTTCTTTTTTTTCCATAGACTGAATGGGCAAAAACTTTGCGCAGGGCTTCAGCCCGAGCGGCTGGATGGAATTTCACCAAATTTACAGCAGGAGCGGTGGCTTGGGTCAGAAAGCCTGCTTTTGTGTGTTTGGTGTAAATCCAACCAATACTTTTGTTGCAAAGAACTGAAATGTACGTCTCAAAAAATTAGTGATATCCGGGTCCTCTCCACGGACCCAATTTCCCTGTTCGCTCCGTGGACCAAAGTGTCATTGGCCTGCGGTACGCTGTGATGTCGGCGAACAGTGGACACGGCCGGTGGTTGGCTGGAGGGAAGCGTGCTGCGCGTCAACATATTTGGAAATGCTGACATGGTATATCGGAGGAAAGTGCCGCGCCGGAAGGGGTTGCAAAACATGGTTTGCAGGATCGGGTGGGTGAAAGAGGGCGAAGCGAAGAAATTGGGAATGTGTTGTGCTGTAGATTAGGGCTGCCGGAGGTTATGCAGTGGTGGAAATGGAAAAAATGTGGTGGGGGATCCCCCAACACAAGGGCCGGCGTGTGGGAGGAGTTGAGGGGGCGGGGCTCATAATGGACATCCAGCAATGCTAGAATATGTAAAAAATGTTTTTAAAAAACTCCCGTGATGGCAGCATTGCCTTTTACCTCAGGCTTTGCCACTGGTGTGTAACGCACAATGCTCGCTACATGTACAACTGAAAGGAATCAGTTGTACATGTAGCGAGCATTGTGCATTACACACGAGTGCCAAAGCCGGCAGTAAAAGGCAATGCTGCCGTCGCGTGCGCTTTTTCTTTTTTTTTTAACTATTCCAGCGCGGTTCATGGTCTTGGGCGGCGGACTCTGGCCGGATCCCGAGATCCGGCTCCATATCTGGTGCCGGATCTCAGATCCGCCGAGAGCCGGCCCAATGACCAGCACTGAGGTTATGTTGACTTTGTGCGTTTGCATTGTTTTATGGCGGTGGGTTTGTGGTGAAAGGTTCCCATGCTTGTCTGCCTTGCCTTGTAGTGGTTGTGGGTAAGGCGTAGGCTTTTCAGTGCATGGGCAGAGGCTGCAGCCCTTGTACCCAAGAGCCTAGGGCTTGGGCACCACCCCAGCAATGCAATGCCTCCATGCATGAGAGAGCACTGAGGCAATTTGCGGGTAGGGTAGCAAGCGAGTACCTTCTGTGGCAACGTTGTGGAGGCCTGGGGAATGGATTGCAGATGGTGTAAAGAAATTGCGAATGGGTGACATTTCTACATGGAAGGATTTTTTACCATCACCGTTTTGCTATATGGCCCATGGACGCAGCTACTCGCATATACTTTATTAGCGGGTAGCTGCACAAGCGACTATCATATTTTGGTCAGTGCAGGGGGACTGCAGTGCGGATGGGGAGTGCATTGGATACACTATGAAGATATTTCCAGTCAGTGTACTATGTTGTGTTGTGCCTGCAAAGTCCCTATTGGCTTGTGTGCATGGCTAGGGCCCTTGTACCTAACAGTGCGGGTAGTGATTGGAAGTAGGTGTGAAAAAGTTGTCATGTGTGGGTCCGTTAATGTACTCATATGTAACTGTAGTCAGGGAAGGTACGTGGCCACATTTTCCTATGCATGCCTCTGTTGCCTTCTAGTGTATGTGCAAGGAGTAGGCTTTTGAGTACATTGGGGGAGGCCATAGGCCTCCGCATGTACCCAAGAGGCTAGGGCTTGCTCACATCCTTGCTTCAAGGGAGGCCATTACGATATTGAGAAATGGAAGGATTTTTTATCAGCACACTTTTGCGATATGGACCATTCACGCAGCTATTGACATATACTGCATTGGTGGTTAGGTGCACAGGGGACTATCATGTTCCCATGCATGCCTCTATTGCCTTCTAGTGGATGAGCAAGGTCTATCCTTTTGGGTACATCGGTGGAGGCTGTAGGCCTCCGCATGTACCCAAGAGCGTACACTTTTACGATATGGACCATTCACACAGCTGAGAATCTTGGCTTGTTTGGGTCTGTGATTGTACCCATACATACCTGTAGACAGGAAAGATCAGTGGCTACATGTTCCCATGCATGCCTCTATTGACTTCCAGTGGGTGTGTACTAGGACTAGGCTCTTGACGGCATGGGCGGAGGCATAGGCCTACGCATGTACCCAAGAGCGTAGGTCTTCAGCACAACACCTGCAACGCAATGCAGGCATGTATGAGACCACTGTGATAATGGCGTGTGAATTGCCCACATACGTACAAAGAGTGTATTCCCTTTGCCTTCGCTCATTTGCATAAGTTATTATACCCATATCTTCTGACATACTGCTGTTGGCTAGGGGTGCCGGTGGCTATTTAGCTGTTGTGGATTACCTTTGTGTTGTGGCGGTGGGTAAGGGTGTCGTTGGCTGTGGTACGTTTGTCAAGTATGGTGTGGGGTGCCATGGTCCCATGCATGCCTCCATTGCCTTGGAGTGGTTGTGGGCAAGGCCTAGGCTTTTGGGTGCATGGGTGGAGGCCGTAGGCCGCCGCATGTACCCAAGAGGCTAGGGCTTGGCCACAGCATTGCTTCAGGGAGGGCAGTAAGATATTGGCATATGGAAGGATTTTTTACCATCACAGTTTTGCGATATGGACCTCTTATGCAGCTATTGACTTATACTTCATTGGGGGGTAGCTGCACAGGCAGCTATCATTTTTTGTTGAGTGCAGGTAGACTCCATTGGGGATGGGGAGTGCATTGGGGGCAATATGAGGGTATTTGCAGTCGATGTATTATGCTGTGTTGTGCCTGCAAAGGCGTACTGGCTTGTGTGCATGGCTAGGGTCCTTGCACCTAACAGTCTGGCCACTGTTTGGAAGTAGGATGGAGAATGTAGCCTTCTTTGAGTCTGTTGGTGTACCCATACGTATCGGTAGTCAGGAAAGCTACGTGGCCACATGGTAGCATGGATGCCTCTATTGCCTTCTAGTGGGTGTGTTGAAGGACTAGGCTGTTGGGTGCATGGGCGGAGGCCATAGACCTCTGCATGTACCCAAGAGCCTAGATCTTGGCCACAGCATTGCTTTAGGGAGGACAGTCAGACATTGGCACATGGAAGGAATTTTTCACCATCACAGTTTTGCGATATGGACCTTTTATGCAGGTATTCACATATACTTCATTGGCGGGCAGCTGTAGAGGTGACTATCCTTTTTTGGTGAGTGCAGGCAGACTCCATTGGGGAAGGGGAGTGCTTTGGAGACAACATGAGTATGTTTCCAGTTGGTCTGCTCTGTTGTGTTGTGCCTGCAAAACTCCTATTGGCTTGTGTGCATGGCTGGGGCCCTTGGAACTAACAGGCTGGCCACTGGTTGGAAGTAGGTTTCAGATTGTTGCCTCGGTTGGGTTTTTACTGTACCCATACGTATCTGTGGACAGATGTTGCTTTGCATGGCTGTATTACCTTGCAGTGGGTGTGGTGAAGGACTAGGATGTTGGCCACAAACCCGCAACACAATGCAGCCATGTATGCGAGTACTGTGATATGGGTATGTGGATTACACACATATGTTCAAAGAGTGCATTCCCTTTGCCTTAGGTCATTTGCATATGTTATTATAACCATACCTTGTGACATAGCACTCCAGGTATTTTCTTTATGTGCGTGCCAAGCGTAGCACACTCTGTCATGTGTGCACCTCGCTTCGGAAAGGAACAACATAAACAAAAGCAAAAGTAAACATCCGCACACAGTGCATACGGTTCCAGAACATTACCATAGTTTAGTTACACCACAGGGAATTGTTGCAAGTGCTTTATTTTGCTACAGAATGTTAACGACAAGAGTGCATTCCCTTTGCCTTAGGGCATTTGCATATGTTATTATAACAATACCTTGTGACATACCATAGACTTTTAAATATGTAAGTGTCTTAAGGTACACGCCTTTGCAGAATCAATGTGGAGGACCTGTTATAGTTGCTACAGCAGTATTGGTGAGATAAGACACCATTTGCGTTAGGAATGATGTGGGCGTGAACAGAGACTTGCTTCAGGGAGTGTAGTAAGAAAGTGGGACATGAAAGGATTTTGTTACTGCGTAACTTTTGTGACATGGCCCATGTACGCAGCGAATGACATATAATTCATTGTGGGGTAGGTGCGCAGGCGATTGATTACCTTCAGAGCCCATTGGGGATGGGCTGTGTATTCTAGATGATATAGGGATTTTTGTAATCGGTGTACCATGTAGTGTTGGGAGTGGCAAGCCCCTACTGGCGTGTATGCATGGCTACGGCCCTTTGCCCTAACAGTCTGGACACTGGTTGGAAGTAGGTTTCAGAATGTTGCCTTCTTTGGGTCTGTTTTTATACTGATATCTAACTCCAGCATACATTCTTGGAAATATGCATGTGTCCTGTGGGTTCTCATTATTACAGAATGGTTGTGGAGGATACTTTGCAGTTGGTACACCAGTAGAGGTGGCGTGACGTGCCTGTACGTGTATATGGTGTACGTCATTGGCCTTGTCGCCATTCACGGACTGAAATGCCATCATTTATGTTTTGTATGGTGTGTCTCTCATAATACTCTGTGCTTTGAGAGTGAAGGACGATATTGCGATATGACACAAGTTAATGAGCATTACACATGTAAAATATGGATAATGTACAGACCAACCGCATACATTTGCAACCGACAACATCATCAACGCTGTTAAGTCCAGCCATATACAGGACGGCAGGCCACCTGACAGTTAGCTTTGTTTTGCGTACTTGTTGAGATGGCCAACAAACGTGGTTGGCGCTTCTACTGTGTGCAATTGTAATGTGTGCATTACTTCCATTACCTATACGTTTGTGCGGCATACACCATCGCAGCAGCCACTGGAGTCAGTGTCTTTACTTGTGGACAGTCGTTCCTCACGGCGTGCACTCCAGGTATTTTCTTTATGTACGTTCCAAGCGTAGCGCGCTCTGTCATGTGAGCACCTAGCTGCGGAAAGCAACAACATAAACAAAAGCAAAAGTAGACATGCGCACACAGAGCATACGGTTCCAGAACATTCCCATAGTTTAGTAACACCACAGGGAATTGTTGCAAGTGCTTTATTTTGCTACAAATTGTTAACGACAACGTGTACGTGGGCTGCATTCACCGCTCTTTTATTTCGCAAACAAAATCCAGTGACCAATGGCGTCTGTGCACTTCTGTACTTCTATTGTCGTTTAGCAAAGTGGGAAAAGGAGTACTTAGTGGTGTTTGGTGGGCCATGTGGAACAGCACATTTTGTTTGAAAAGTAGACAAGATAGCAGCTGGTGCCTCGGGGATGCCTTATAGCATAACGGTTTGCAGGTTGGTTAGTATTGCAGGAACCGCAAATGGACATACTGGCCCATATTGGTCGGCCCAAATAATAATGATGGAAAAGAAATCACTTATGGTAATCTTCCAATGCTTGGTCCACCACCCGTCTATTGGAATGTGGAAGGCGTGGCACGTGCAGTAAGGTGCAAGATATCTGAGAAGAACAAGGAATAAGAGTAAATGTAAGTAGCCGGTATTAGTGGCAGCGTACAGGACAAGAGTTTGTGTGAAGGATGTCGTAATAGTTGGCTGCCTCGTGGACTATGTACTGTGTGTTAGTGAGTAGCGTCATACGTTAACCCACGGCCTTACTCTCTGTTTTGTAGGTGATACTGTGATTGCACGGTTCCACAATAGCAAAATGTCTTGGAAATGTTGCCACCAGACGCTCTTTTGCTGTATTTCCTTTTTTACAAAACATGACAGTAGTGTTGTTCGACCAATGGCACAATGTGTCTGTGTGTCTGCAAAGAAAGTAATAAAACAAGAACCCTCATGGGGTCACCTCGGATTGCTGGAGAATGGAGGAGTTGCTTTGCTAAGAAGTGCGTCAATGAAATGTGAGCTGTCGATGTTTGTGTGCCGGTTGACCGCTGCGTGCGCCTGTGACAGTTATAACATTTAATACAGTGACGGTGCATAGACCTAGTAATTGTGTGAAAGGGCATAGAAAGGGCAAAACAGGGAATGTAGCACTGCGCGAGTGAGCCGAAGGTGTTCTGTTTTAGTGCACGGCTTGCATTCCCTTTTCGTCTTGCCCTTTTTGTCTGCATTAGCAGGGGGTGGGGAAGAATGCCAGCAAAAGGAAGTACAATCACAGTTGCAATTTACGGGGAATGGTGGAGAGATGGCACTGTAACAGCGCATCCTTACTGCCGTCACAAAGCTCCGTACAATGTACAGAGAGAAAGTGTGCGGTAGAGTAAATTTATAAATATGCATACAGAACAGCAGCTTAACAAAGTTTATTCGTAATCCACATGTGATGTAAAGTTGTACTTACATAAATTCGGCGAATTCCATGCTTGTATTGGGTGGGCAAGAAATTGCAATGTACGGCGTATGGGATTGTTGCTGACTATGTTTGGGGCACCTGGGCAGAGCAACTGCAGTGTGAGTTATGTATCTTTTTTGGCTATACTTCCATACAATGTCTGACCCTGGAGCTAAACATGCTTCCCCCTCAAGGCTGTTTTACAATGAGCGTGTGTCCTGTTCAAGGAGAGGTATGTTAGGTTTCGCTTTCCGGAGATGATGCTGGGAAAAAAAAGAAGGAATCAGCCGGCAACCTGTTTTGATTGTCGCATGCATTTACATATGTTGGTAGTGTCATTACGGTGAAGGTAGTACGAAGTACAAGTAGAGACGATGGTGCCGTACACATGGTGCTGTGAATGCACAATCACAACATACATAAAATGTGCTTTTACAGTGCCTAAGGACCAGTTATATATGCAGCGTGTTACGAGGCAATGGTGGACGATGGCACACTGTGTGTTTGCTGCCTCATAATACGTGATGGGTGTCCCATCGCACGCAGTTTGATGTCGTGCAGCATGAACCTGTTTGGGGCTGCCGTTCAGCAAAGAAGTTAGTATGTACATTCATCAAACACTGTAAGGGGGTTATGATGTTCAAATGGTGTTACCTTTGTACAATAAGAAAGGGAAACAGAAGTTTGAAAACTTAAGCAGTAACATAGTGGTTGCAATATGGCTGCCGAGCTATGACCCATGTGCTGCAGTGAAATATGTGATGGATACCTTTTTTTGAAATGGTGTACGTAACAATGAAAATGACCTAATGGCCTACACAGTGCCAGTGAAAAGCAAGGAGCCAAATGTTGGAGCAGGTACGACAGTTACGTAACATGTATGGATGCATTCATCAAGTTCTATTGTTGTGAAGATTGTCAGGTAGGTTATTGTAGTGTTGTGCATTCAGTGTGTCCACTTATAGGCTTAGGTGAACAGTGTACATAGGAAACAGGTTATGTATTGTGTGGAAGAAATGGCAGACAATGTCAACTGCAGTGGCTAAGGGGTATGTGGCTGTGTTATGTGTGGGATTAGTGGTACATGGGTAGATGTTTGTATACATAGTTGTGCAGTGCAGTGGCAATTGTGGCCAGGGTGTACAATGTTGAGTGCATGGCTGGAGGCCCTACACTGTACAGGGTGTAGTGAAGCGTGTAGGACGTAGGCACAAGCTGCGTAGTGTAATGTAGGTGTGCATTGCAAATGGTGGCATTGCTATGTGTATAACAGAAATAAGTGCACTCATTGCACTGTGGACATTGTAGAGAAGTATAATAGCAATCATTGCAAACATACTGTTTGGATTGAGGAGGGTCTGTACTGTGTTTTGTGTTTCTAGTGTAAAATGTTGTGGTACTGGTTGCTGCATTATCTGTGGGAAAAGAGAACAGAACATGTTAGAGCCGGTCGTTTGTTCGTTTGCAGTCCATTAGATAGCATACATTTCTTTACTTTGTGGACCCTCATAACTAGTCCTTCCTAAGTACTATGCTTTGAACCAGTGTACTCTGCAATGAGCGCAGTTCCTGTGTTTCTTTGCATAATCATTGGGTCTGTGGGGAAAAAAAATACATGCTGGATTAAAAATAAATCTTCCATATTTCTTTGCTACTATGGTGCACAATGAATGATAGTCACGTTTGGAGTGGTTATAATACTTTTTAAGGTGTACTCTTGAAGTAGGAGGAAATGTAAGGGTTTACAATTTCTGGCCTGTACATGTTGGTAGGATGGGTGGCATTGTATAGCAGGTGGTATTTTGTAAATGTTTACCTGCTTTCTCTTTGTACCACTGTTTCTTTTGCGGTTGGTTGCTGCTGGTGGTTTGCAAGTATTGTGGCATTGTTCTGTGCTAGTGCAGAATTCTTGCAGCTAGATAACAGGTGGCTTATTCTAACTGTTTACAGTGTCCCATTCGTAAAGGGTATGTTTAGAAGCTTGTGCATTCCTGTTGCTACTTGGACATCTGTGTACATTCTGAAGTGGTAGTGTACCATTATGGATTTTCGTGTTGATAGGTTCATATGTCTTGGAGTTGTATGACTATTCTTAGAGAGCTGGTGACTGATTTGCATATGTGGTGGTTTCAGAGGTTACTGAGGATAGTTTTGAACCCTCATACTTAGTACTTTCCCTTCCGCGTAACCTGTGGAAAATACTGCTATTGTGATTTCTGTACAGGTACTGTTTGTGTGAGTGTATTCCTTGAATTGGGGATAGAATTGTCCAACACACACTTTATTGCATTTTGTCAATGCTTGCAGTATGCTAAGTTGCTTTAGGTCGACAGTGTGGAAGGAAAATATTTGTTTGTCCACTTATGAAGGTACTGGTTGGTGCTGGGGAGTAAGGTATAGTAGGTTTGTACATCAATGAGTGCATTTTGTCTTCAAGAATATTAAGTAGGCATTTTCAAGATTTGCAGGTAATCTCGACTGATGGAAGTATCATTGCATTCCCACCATGACCATTGCTTTCTAATGTATGCAGCATAGTGGCCTCCATTGGTTGAGTCGCCTGTGTGGTAGATTATGGCAACTGTTGTGAAGGTTTTCTTGCCAAGTGATACATGTCCGTGTGTAAAGGCAGTAAGTTTGCAGTTGCTTTTGGTTCCATCGGCACTGTATCTTAAGAGCATTAATATTACCTATTGACTATGTGAGTGTATATGCAGCGTCGAACGAATATCAGAATTGCACGACGTACAAAACATGCTATGGTTTGCATTTTGTACCAGTTGCTGAAATGGAATGGAGTCACAGTTAGGTATTGATACATATACGAAGCATTCATTAGGGACTTGTTCCTGAATGACATGGTTGCACAGAGTTCATGTATGTTTCCACATGTAGGAAATGTGAAAGATTTCATTCATAAGTATATTTTTCCTTTCCAGTATTTGAAGTAAGTACATTAGAAACTCCTTTGGATCTTCTTGTCGGTTTAAAGTGAATTTCACCATTCCAGCACTGTAGTCCAATTCTTGCCTTATTCCTGAGACACTGGAAATGGTGTCAGGATTACGTACTGCATTTCTGTGAAGGACGAGCATTTGCAACCACAACTGGTCTGCACCATTTAAATAAATGTCTTCAACAATTGCTGGAATTTGTAATAGAACATTCATTGGTACATTTGCATAGCAATTAACACCTGTTGTATTGGAAAATATGAATGGGCCAGGTACTTCTGTGTCTGAGCACTTTGATAGAAGGGTATGTGGTTTCTTTGCAGAGGCATTTGTTTTTGTGGGTGGAGTTGGGTATGTTTTGTCTTTTTTACTCACTCCTTTTGTATGTGCTTTTGGTAGTTGATGTAGTATGAGTTGCTTTCAATTTCTTTGATGCTACTGCTGGCAAATCATTTACAACTTCTGATTGAATGAGCCTTCTTTTCAAACCTTTCGGTTTCTGGGGAATAGTGCACATTTTCAGATGGGGTGTGTACAGTGCACATAGTCTGTTGTAGTCTATGATGCAAGGAATGTCTGCACTTACTGCAGTTGCATCAAAATTCACTAGATAGAGTCCTTCCAGTGTACGTAGCCATGACAGTGCTACGTAACTCATGCCTTCTTTAAAGACTGTGCTGCCAATATCAATCAATGTTTGATCTAAGATTAGACCTTGCAATTTATGAATAGTTATTTCCTAAGCTAGGACAGAGAAAACTGTTCTCTGTGTACATACATGTCTTTGAAAAGAAGGAATCGTGCTGTTGTGCATCCTATATTTTTTACTTCTGAAGGTTTGTCAAACTTGATGTTTACAAACTGAATGCTGTTGTCCCGTGGGTATGTCTGGAAGCCAACAACTGTACCAACTGCTCCATTAACAAACCTTGCTCTATGTCAATTGTATGCTTTAGCATAACTCTACAGTTGACACATAATGTTAACATTTTCTCCAAACCAGCTGTGTTGGAGATAGAGTTCTCTAAGTTTTGTAGTCGTGCTATGCGTTGTTGACACATAGGTATTGCCATACCGTGTAGTGTACATCCAGTTTGTCTGTAGCATGAATTTCCACCAGTGGTTGTTTTTCTTTTTGCAGCATTGTTGCATTAAATTGTGCACAGCTTGCTAGAGTTGGCATTAAGGACATACAGCTGACATTTTTCTGAGCTAATTGTTCTATGACATCAGTAGCACATGTGTTACGCCCATAGAGCTCATGGATACATCTAGTATTGAGGGTAGACTGTGCCTCCTTTTATATTACACCAATTCGTATGTTTTTTAAAATGTTGGTGTAGGTGAGGTCTGCAGACTGACGCATGTTTTGAGTTAGTTCTCTGTATTGGAAATGTTGCCAGAGATTTACATTCCCGTGACTTATACGGCACTCTTTGTGTCCTAAGGTTTTGAAGATAGGTTCACCTTTGACTGGTGTCAATAGAAGGAGATCTCCGAAAACAATGACATGTTTTCCTCCAAAGAGTTCTTCGTAGTCTGTTTTGAGGACCTATTGCAGTCTGAGATGAATAAAAGCCAACATTATGTTGGAGACCATGCTCACCTCATCTATTAGGAGCATTTTCATTTGTTTCAAAACTCTGTGCAGCTCCATAGCAGATTCTGCTGAAAGTTTATAGTACTCTAATTTGTTTTGGTGTTTTACAGGAAGGAGTAGCAATCGGTGTAGAGTGACTCCACCTATGTTGTAGGCAGCCAACCCTGAAGGGGCAGTTACAACAGCAGAAAGGTTGTTGTTTGTTAATTGTTGGAGGTATTTACTGATACTTTTTATTAAGAATGTGTTACCTGTCCCAGCTTCACCACTTACATACAGCAGTACAGGTTTGTAATTGTCACAGGTGCAAGTTTTACTTTCGTGCTGTAAACCACGTTCATTGGTTTCACTTCTACAAAAATGGTACGCTGTTCATTGTTTAGTTGGGATTTCAGTACTGCCAACTCTTCTGTAGAGTGCTCATACTGAAGCATAGTGGTGGTTGCTTCCATCATGGCTAATTCTGCTTCATTTGCTATGAGTGGCTGGTCAAGTGGTTTTTGGCTGCCTGTTTGAGAAGGTTCACTGCTCTCAGAAGTGTCTACATTTAGTTGTGCTTGAAGTTCTTCTTGTTGGCGTTCATTGTCCAATATGGTTTTGTACCGTGTAAAGTTTTCATCTGTAATTGTACTTTCACTGGCATTGAAAGCATCCTCATAGGAGGTGTAGGTGGCTAATACATCTTCTTCTTTTCTCCATGGTTTGAAAAGTTGCAGCAAGGGCCATGTACTACAGTTCTTTGTGTTGAAGAGTTTTTAATAACAACTTCATATGATTAATTAGGCTGCGTTTGGTAAGTTTCACTAGGCTGCCTTCTCAACTTTCCACTCTGTATCTACCTTTTTCTTCGTTTGTTTTAATGTTGTTTTTGTATGCAAGGTTTTGGGCTATCTAGTACAGGCACAAGGCTTCTAAAGTAATACTCCTGTTCGGGAAGTATGTGTCCAATAAATTGTTCTTCAAAATGTCCTGCCTGTTGGGATCGCTTTTGGCTATTGTTTGTATGTCTTTGTACGATTTAAGTACTCTTTTTCTGGATGCAGAAGGCTCAAGGCTTATATGGGAAATCTGACAACTATGTTGTCAGATTTCCCATATAAGGCGCTGCCGGTTAAACAGTCAACGGCTTTGTAGCTGCCGCATTCTCTATGGGACAGCATTTTAATGCCAAAGCTGTACAATTTCTGTGCCAGTGTTTTCTCAGAGGATATGTCATCCCAGAGGTCTTTGAGCTCTGTTTTCTCTGCTTTGGTTAAGTAGGCAGTAACATATTGTGCAACTGCAGTGGAATTGTCTGCAATGTACTGTATATCAACATTGGCATTCCATAGGAGGGCATAATTGCATTGTAATCATTGATGTACTTTGATGCTTCGCTCCTTTTTATGCAGTATGTGTTCTTAGGGGATTTTCCTTTCACACTGTGTCGAACCGAAGACATGAAGCTGTTTACTTGGCCTGTTGTTGAAACTGGTCCAGGGAACCCAAAGCGGCATTTGGTGTAGTATTTGCCTCTGTTCTTATATTTGCATCGACTATACTTGCCACACTTGTGTCTTTGGGATTGCAAAATTTGTGCTCGTAGGTCACTATGTGTAGTTTCCGAAGGGATTTCGCAAGTGACATATTTGTGAACGAACTGAAAAACAGTTTCATCACTCTCCTCACCAAATCTAGCAGCATTTTTAATCCACAAAAGCATGTGGATGTGTGGTGCTCCTCTGGCTTGTAATTCTTTTCTCCAAAAGAAGTGTTCCACTTCTCCGAGACGAGGAAGTGCTTTATTGCAAATGAAGTGCAGCATGGCAAGGAAGCAATGATGAAAGTAGCGTGAAACATTTACTGGATCGAGAGAGCAAAGCTCTCCTGGTGTTTTCATGTCTACACCTGTTTTGTTTTTGTTTGCTAGGCGTAGGAAAGTGTGCAAGTCTTCCCATGCATACTCAGCACAAGTGACAAACCATGTGGGTGTCCCAAGGTTGCGTAGCATACACCGTACATCTGCATGCCGTCGGAACCAGTGCTCTTTCATACCATGCATGTTTGCCAAGAGATATACTTGACTGTACAACTTTGTCCTTCTCTGGCACTTTTTGAAGTAGCTGTGTAGCAGACATGTTTTGAAAATGGGAACCTGTTTCTAATGTGTGGGCAACTTCATAACATAGTGTTGCCAGTTCACTTTCAAATAGCAGGTGGAAGATGTACTCCACGTTCTATCGAAATCTACGGTCTTCAGAATACATCAGTAAACAGCGGTATTCTGATGTTGTTATTTCTGTGCATCTTTCATCATATCTTCCACCTTTTCCAGTCGGGAAGATTAGAGGAAAGGCTTGTGCTTCGACATTTTTTTCCCATATACTGATTGGCGCTTCTTTGACGTGCCGCATTTGATATGTTTCTAGTGCATCATCTATGGTGTCTTTGGAGTGCAGTGGATGAATTGTATAGTGGTCTAAAATAGTGGAGGCTGCACTAGGATCTAGACGTTCAAATTGGCCAGAAGTTGAGGAGTCCTGAATTATTTCAGTTGTTTCTCGCAGGTTTTCTTAAATTTATTTGTCTTTTGTAGGTACAGCATTTACCAGGATAATCAAAGATTCTTCTATTGGCCTTTGCACGTAGAGTGTCAACATTTTCTTTGAGATCTAATGGTAAATAAACTACTTCACCATAATTGCCTCTAAGTAATTCGGTGGGAGGCAATTTTGCAGTTTTCGGTTGAAGTCGTATTATTGCTTGAAATGAGTGCACTGTTCGGATTATAATGCTCTGATACAAATTAAGCTGCTACAATGCTTCTGGCAGTGAAAATAGTTGTTCTAAATTATTACTAATTGGCCGTGAAGGCCTTTGGTTATTGTCAAGTTTTGCAGTGCAGTATGGGCACAGTATGGCGGTGTTCGTAATTTCATATTTGTTTTCAGCTATAAGGTACAAAGCTAATTGAAACCATTGGGATTTCTCATTGCCTTCTATTTTCTGCATTATATCTATAGTTTTGGTGCTCTTTCTATAGAAGGTTCTACGACAACACACATATACTTGGTTTGGCATTTCAGCATATGTGCTTTTGAACGTTTGTATTTCTTTTCTGTATGTGTGATATAAAAAGTTGATAGCTACACTGTTGTCGGTATTGTTGTCTGAAAATGCTGGAGTTTGTAAGTGCTCTTCAGTTCCACAATATTTCTTTTGGATGTGCTCTATTTTATCGAGCACTTGTTTGGCTGTACCTTGTAGGAGAATATCATTGAAATGTTGGAGTTCTAAAGCTGGACTTTTTGCATAGTACAGTTTGTAAACTAGATTTCTGACTGTTGAATGGTGGGTTGCTAACATTTTGATACCATGGAAGGTGCTTTTGCAAGCAGGTCTAGAAATACAGGCTAAGGAATGTCCTCATAGTCCAGTGTGGTTGCGCACTAGACAGGAGTCCATAGTTTGTAGTATTTTTCTTTTGTCGTTGCCTTTGACATACTGATTGAGGAATTTCTGCAAAGATTTGATTCAGCATTGGCGAACGTTACACATTGATGTGCAAGGCCATTTGTAAGTGAGGCGTGTTGCTTTGGTGGAATGGAGAGTGACATCTAAGTTTGATGAGGATATTTCTGAAAGCAGTGTTTCCTATTCCATTATGGTATTGTGTATCTTTTCATACCCTCGTCCACTCCGATGTAAGGCAATTTGGTTTGTTTGTTCTTGTTTGTATGATTCTTCATTGAAGTATGGCTCTGTGTTGGTGGTGTGACTCCACTCACCTGTACAGATGTGGCTAAAGGTATCTATGCTAGCATTGCGTTTGTTTCAAAGTAGTGCTTGCAATTTACCAATTAATCTTATTAGTGGTTTCATTACATTCAAAATTACTATAAACAATTTCCGTTTCACGCTCATTGCACTGTCTATAATGGCTTCTAGGATGACTTTTTGCAGTAGGTTTGGAGGGTTGAACATGATTTCTGCCCTCAGTTTATAGGGTTCTGAAGGACTCTGTGGTAGAACATTTTTTGTAACATTACTTTTTTAGAATGCTTGCTTATGGTTACATTACCATTTGTACGTGCTCTTTTAGCAGTAGTGTACGTTGCACTGTACTTAGTGGTTTTCTTTTCATTCTCATATTTTGACAGATCAACTACATTGTCTTTACTGGTAGATGCATCCGTTTTCCTTAATGACTGAATTACCTCTTCTCCTTCAAGTTTCTGTTCATTTTCAGCTTGCAGTGGATGGCTACTTCCTGTGTTTTTAGGTTGCATGGCTCTCTTTCTGCGTTGCTTTCTACGGAGTTGCAGTAGTTTGGTAGGCATTGTGTAGTAGCTATTGGCGAAGAAAGGGAAGTGTGGGTTTGAAAATGTTCAAATGTATATGTGTGCAATGTGCATGAGTGGGTCAATAGGAGGGTAGGCATTTATGTGTGTCACTGTGCAGTGGTCTCTAACTTTCGGTTGGGGACAATATCTCACTATGTGGGGATTAGTCTAATGGTGGCGACATAACAAACACTGAGCACCTGTAGAGGTGTCATCAGTAACAATGAAGTACATACTGGTGGATGGCCACACATCTATATGCTACAATACAACAATAGTGCACTCTTATAGTAAGACATACAACAGTAAGATGGTATTGTACTTAATTTGTTGTTTGCTGAGAGTAGGTTTATTGCTGCCTGTATTTCGAAGTGCACACTCCAGTGGCTTTCCGGAGCGAGGTGGGTACTGAACCTGTATAAGAAGATGGTAACAACATATTTTGGCTAATGGCATAGTGCTTATATTTGTGCATTCTTCAAAACTATAGGGGGATGTCTTGGCAGGAAGAACTACTGTTGCTATCTATGACGTGCAGCAGGAAACTGTCGGTATGCTTGCAATATATGCACTTGGCTTAGTTTCGTGGGAAAGGCTGACTGATTATTTTGTGTGTGATTTTTTTACAAATTTGATAGGAGATGCGTTAATGGGAGAAATCATTGTAAAATTGACAGAATAAAAGAACAGAGTAACCGTTTCCATATACCAATGGCTGTTATGCACAAATGGCAACTTTGCCACCACATACCACTGTAGGAGCCATTTAATTGTAGGTGATGGGAAAAATAACAGTACGAATTTTGAGTACGTTATGGAGATTCACTGCTAGGTACCCTGTTGCTACGAACTTATAACACATTTGCAACTGTACTGTACAAAAAATAGTAATACCTACTATGCGTGTTGATGGGTAGCAATGCAGGTGTATGTGGGTGCAGAACTCGTAGATCGTTTTACAGTACTTTCCCATGCAGGTGTTTTTGATTTGCAGGACATTTCACCTCTGCGTGTTTAACCGTTGGTATGGACTGTTCAATAGATGTGATAGTGTTACATGCACAATTCTTTGATCTAATTGGTAGATGCGTATGAAATCGTTTAACAGTAGCCAATCAGGGAGTGCTGGTAAAAGAGTACTGAAAAGGGAAGAAGGACTGGCCCTGCTTTACTGGGGCGCGGACCTCGCAGTAGTTGGGGAAAGCGCACGTGCTACATGCTGTCCTTCCTAATGTGCTTGCCATGGAAATGGGACTACGAATTATCGATTCAGGTGTATGTCTGCTTTTCTCTGCCATGCTAGGATGTTCTTCTTTACCCATGAGAACCTTAGTGCTTGTAGTGTGACGTGTGTCAGTGGCATTGTTATTTTTTCCCCCTATTGAAAATAGTCATCTGTTACACTATGTACAATGTACGCTGGAGACACTCGGGTAGTAATGTAAGGAGGAAAGGCAGAGCGCAATCTCTAACAAGGAGCACACAAAAAGGTGTTTCTTTACAAGTTGCTTTAGCAAAATTAGAAAAAAACACTTTTGACAACTTCTATCAAGACGCCCACTGTCAGGAGTAGTGTCTGGGGCAAACCCAGGAGACAGTATACGAGAAAATGAGGAAGAAACTATGATTCCCAGCATGCTTAAGGGGTGAGTTGTAGTCTATGCACTTCGCTCCATTGAACAGCTGAGCCATTAAGAGAGTATTTAGCCGTTGACCGCCCAGCCACAGGTGCCGATAATTAAGGTTATGCAGCACGGGCGGTCATCACAGCGTTTGAGGAGCATTGGACGAGCTGATGGCGAGCGTCGAAGAAGCGTTCACGGAGGCGAACGGAACGAAAGGCAACATGACAGGGAGAGCGAGTGTTGCCGGTTCGCACTTGCGGACCCTTGCGGTCTGACTCTCGTGTTCATGTGAGTCCCGCAGCAGCCTTCTGCAAGTTGTTTTCTACGTGGGCCGCGGCGGTGACTTTATTCCTATCACTGCCTGCAGACTATGCGCGGCAGTAGCACGCTGAAGCTACGGCGCTTCACGGCGACAGTTCATGATGTCCGGGTGTTCTTGCGAGGCACCCGGACGCTAAGATAAGTACCTCCCAGTATTCATGTGAATCTTGAGAACACTATATGGTGTGCTACGTTTGAGAGTCTTATGAGTTAATGTAAACCAGTGCAAATTACATGGGTTACACTGGGAGTATGAGGCAATACTCTCAGTGCAGAGAAGATTCTCTATCAATGGGAAGGGGCAAGGTGGTCCAGTCCTATTATGACAGGAATGTCACGATTTATGTGCTTTGCTTCTGTTTGCTTATGTTAAATGTCAGCCCACGGGGCCATGTGTCATGTTGAATTCATGTAGGGAGTATTCCCTGGTGTGTACCATACAGTTGGTGTTGCTTTATGTCTGCTATATGTGATATCTCCATGGTCAGGGTTATGGGTATGGTCAGGGGTATGGTGTAGTGTAATTAAGAAGCCAAGTTCCTACTTTAGGACATTCAGGCAGTAGACAGGTATACAGAGGTTTCAGTATTTAGTATTCTGTGTTATATATATGCATGTTCTCTATTCCCTACCTTCCCTTTGTCATTCCACACCCTTTCCCTAACTCCGTCTTCCCCCCATTGGCTGCCACGTGGTTATCTGTGTTTTTACATTCAGACGCCCGTATCAACCATGGTGGGAGGGTCAATCTATTCGGCTTCTGTGGTTCGGGAGAGGGGGTTGAAACCCTTTCATCCCTTCTTAGACTTGACACCCATTTTCTATGATGCTTAAAATGTGTTTGTGCAGCCCCCCACACAGGGCAATATGTTTGAGAAAGCCTTGCCATTTGGAGGTGTGCACGTGCTACATCCGGGTCTTTTCAGGGTGGCTGCAATGGAAATGGGACTGTTCAGGAGATGGGATTGGTTAATATGATTTCCTGGGTGTGGTGTGTAGCAACCGATTATGCTAGAACATCTGCTTGCCAATAGGAGTGGAGATGACTACGGGGATGGGTGTGCCATTCAGTAGGTGGACTATATTGCTTTTGGGTGACTCTGGGATACATTGGGTACAAATTTACACAAAACGCTGTGCACTGGCAGCACATCTTGGTTTCCATAATGTCGAAGAGCACTGGTACGGAATACGTGGGATGAAGTGGCTCCATGTGGGTCCTCTTTGTGCCAGTTTGGTGACGCTCGGGCATCCAGACATTATTATTGTTCATTGTGGAGGGAGCAGTTTAGGGCATGTTAGTGGCATTTCACTGCAGTTTGCAATGAAGGAGACATTTCGGCAACTCATGGAAATGTTTCCAAATTCACAAATCATTTTTTCTCGCATTGCTCAGAGACAGATGTGGTTCCGTTCTTCCTTATATGGGCCACAAATGGACATGGCTGTTTGTGCTTTTTTGCTCGACGTTGGCATGTTCTTCTTCCACAATGAAAACATTACATTTCGTAGTAGCAACATTTTTCGTTCAGATGGAGTTCATTTGACTGATGCTGGCAATGAGCTGTTTCTGCGTAATTTCCAAACTGCAGTGCAGCGCTTCCGGCACGTCTAGCAAGCATTTTCCCTGTGGTTGTTCACCACTTCCAACGTTGCAAACACAAACAGCACAAAAAGGCTCTTTTCAGAGCCACCACTTTGCTTTGCAAATGCATACAATGCTTTTGACGGAGTCCCGCCGCCGATTGTTGCCATCTCTGTACGCGGCGCTCATAGGCTGCGCCACCGCCTGCATGCTTTCATTCAACTTCTATTTTTCAACAGTGTAAGGTGGCTCTGAAAAGAGCCTTTTTGTTCCCCCACCCCTTCTGGTTGTGTAGCAGTTTTCCTGTTGTTATAAGACACGCCACAAAAGCCAGCAATGGAAGGGAGATTTGGCAAAGGGTACCAACCACAGGGATAAGAAATCGTAAGTGGAGAGCACAAGATATGGGGTGCACGTCACTTGGGTAGTAGGCACTCTTTGTCATGCTCCCGGACCAAAGCCTCAAAAGCACTTCGAAAATGTTCCCCCCTACACAATACCGCGTCGCAGTATATGCACAATACTGTGACCTTTGAAAGGTACGGGTCTGTTGCAGTGCGTATGTCCTCCAAGGCTGCTTGCGGAACGCAGTGGCCCACTGGAGTGTCCCTAGTGGTGGCAGGAGCAGATGCAGAGGATGCTGTAGGGGAAAATAATCTACTCCCTGCTTGGAAGGGGACAACCCTCTGAACAGCTGCCTGGTGGTTCGCTTTCAGTGCCGCTGCATGGAGGTGGTGCCATAGCTGTACAAGCCAGGTTTTCCGCGATTGAGTATTGCACTCAGTGCATTGTACCTGGTTTGCACAAGATTTTGGCACGTCGGTCCTAAATAGTTTCCACAAACTAAGGCACATATACAATCAGTACACATTAACATATCAATCTTTAATAGCACACATTCATAGCCACTATTCGGAAAGGGAAGGGGGACCAGAAACAGATACATATACTGGGGATTTTGCCATTTCAACAAGCTGCTGGGGAGGGGAAGAAGGGATTTAAGTCTCATCAAAGCGTCTCTCATGACACGCAATTTGCAAGAATGGGGGGGCTGGGAAATGGGGAAGGCAATTCTTCCATTTTGGCATTGAGGCAGTCTACTTTCATATGTGCAGCGTTTACTTCCGTTTCGGTGGCCGTATGTTGCTGTGCAAAAGGTGCCGCTTCTCATGTACTCCTTTGCATTCCCGTATGTTCTGTTAAAGGACAACAAATGTAGTTAATTTACATGAAGCACTATATTGTAATTGTCTTAATCTTGCCACCGCATTCTCTACCTATGGGGTTACTATGCTCACTCATTTCGTCATGCAGGAAATTCTCCTCCAGCCATTCTAGGGTGCTTGCCCTTGCAGTAATTCTTTCCCTTTTCACAGTGCGGCGGGTACCGATGGGGCTATCATCCTCACTCATTTCTTTATGCAGAAAATTTTCCTCCAGCCATTCTAGGGTGGTAGCCATTGCTCCGCACAAACAGAAAACATCATGCTTTCCTATCATTGTACTCTACCGGACCTGTGCAATTACAACATACATTTTTGTGTACTCACCCGTTGCAGTGACGGTCTGTTCTCGGTAATGTACGTCTCTACCTCTGCGTCTTCGTCCTTTGTTGGATTGTGAATCAGGTGTGCGGTAATATTGATGAAGGCAAACGTCACTTTTCTCGTTGATGCTTTCCATTATGCTGCATACCCTATGCCTTTGCGCTCTTTGTTGTGAAAGTACAGCCTTTGTACAGCTACTGCATTTTCCCTTCCCATCCACGCACTTGCTACTGCTTTTATACGTTTTTTGTGTTTGCTGCATGTTACCACTTTTTATGACCACCCCTCCCTTTCTCGGCACGTTGGACTCCACCCGATGTCCGCAAACAGACAGAGTGTTCCCAACCACTGTGGATATTAGTATAGAGCCACCGGCTTCAGTATGCTGTACAGTACATCTATACAAACTAAGTATATCATGTTAAAAACTAATGGAATTCAGTGAAAGAAACATTATTAAAGGGACGATATGGTTCAGTTGCGCTACTAAAACTCTACAACCTTTCCTGAAAAAACGATGCTAACCCAACGTTATGGTTAAAGCGCCGTACTAAAAACCTATGAAATTCAGTAACAAAAAACTTTGTTAAAGGGACGTTATGGTTAAGTTGCGCTAGTAAAAACATTTCCCCTTTATTGAAAAAAGTAGCCTAACGCAACATTTTGGTTAAAATGCCCTACTAAAAACCTATCAAATTCACTAACAAAAAACCTTTTTAAAGGGACGTTATGGTTAAGTTGCGCTACTAAAAAACCTATGAAATTCCATGGAAAAAAGCTGTTACAGGGACGTTATGGTTACAAGTAAAACTGAAAACCCACAGAAATTTGCCAGTTATGGTGAGGTACGCAACTATAACTCACGCTTCCACTGTGCACTGCAAGGACTAACACCAATGACCTCAACGATGACATCACAAATGTCATTGATGACATCACTGATGCCATCAGATGTGCCTTTAGTTTTAATAACAAGCCTCCACAAGGGATTGTCAATATGTTGCCACATAATTTTCAGTGGTCATTGGGAGAACTATCATGACATACATCATTTAGTACACAATCCATTGATATAATCACCATTGCACTACTGACTTCTTTCCAGTATAGCAACCACCTCATGCAGAAACGTAGCGATTGTCTGCAGCATGCACCATAGAGGTCGAATATTCAGATTTTTGCCATGTTACATAGTATAATGATGAATGCTTTATTTTCAGAATCTCGCATTCTGTGACACATGTAATAAGTAGCTAATACCCCCTCACTTACTTCATATTTGTACTACTACACACAAACCATAAAGACACCACAACGGACACAAATATGCCCATATACCGAGAAAGTAAAGTAAGCAAAAAAGCAGCAGTATTACCAGAAACTGTTCATAACCTAACTGATTATCTTCATGCACAGAAATGATTGCTGAGTTTCTGGCCTGCTTCTTCCCCTATGTACATGTATCACATGATGTGACAGAACCCTTAAGAAAAGAGTGTAAGGACATATGAGAATGGTAAGGTCTACAAATATAGTACCTTTTGAATGTTCACTTCCTGCTTTTTCAGTGAAGAAAACCACTTGCCCTACATATGTCAGTCAACAGAAAAAGAGGGAGCCAGACATGTGATGGCATCAGTGATGTCATCAATGACATTTGTGATGTCATCTTTGAGGTCCTGGGTGTTATTCCTTGCAGTGCACAGTGGTAGTGCGAGTTATGGTTGAGTACCTTACCATAACTGGTGAATTTCTGGGGGTTTCGGTTTTACCTGTAACCATAACGTCCCTGTAACAATGTTTTTCCATTGAAAATTTCATAGGTGTTTTAGTAGTGCAACTTAACCATAACGTCCCTTTAACAACGTTTTTTGTTAGTGAATATATGTATATTGGAGGTTCATTTGTTTGCAGCAATTTTTCCGCACTGAAAAATGGGTGTGATGAATATTCTGCACTAAAAAGACTGCACCCATTTATCTGCCCAGCAATGATGATGGTAACAGCTGGCTGAGTTAAGTAGGATACTACCAGCTTCACTTTGATTCAGGCATAAGACATGTGTAAATCTCAGTTCTATATGTTTACCACCAATACATATGCCAGTACATGATAATACCGTGTGCTGATTTTCAACACTGACCTATAAGACACATATAATACCAAATTATACTCGCTCGCTACTCACCTGTCATCAATGAACCAACAGACACATTCTATGCCATTGTTGGATGTCCCATCGCGTGGATCGGTCACACTGTCTGCAGTTTCACCCTTTGTGCGCGGTTGGATTCCCCACTCGGAGTAATGATGGACGCATAAAATATATTTTATACTAGAAATGCCACCTAAAATAAGTATGTGTTCAAAGCAGGTGCAAGTCAGGGTTGGGGCCACAAAGCATCACAACAACAATGAAACCTATCCAGACCTGTCCATTAAACAGCTAGCACTTTAGACAAGGCACTCATTAGGGGCGGACCAATATAAAAGGGGAGACATTAACATATTTACCGCAACACACACCATATAAGGAGCAGCAGCAAGCCCAGCCGCCAGCCAAGCAGTCTCCCAGAAGCTAGTGAAGCAGCCACCAGGAAGCCCAG
The DNA here is from genome assembly GCF_040938575.1 of Ambystoma mexicanum. Taxonomy (NCBI): domain Eukaryota; kingdom Metazoa; phylum Chordata; class Amphibia; order Caudata; family Ambystomatidae; genus Ambystoma; species Ambystoma mexicanum. The sequence continues at coordinate 94,534,553 of NC_090922.1, forward strand.
CAGCCTGCCCCCAGCAGCAGCATTAGCAAAGAAGGGGGTGGAGAAGATTGTCAAGGACGTCGAAGCAGTGGATGTACACACCTTCGGTGTATAGGGAGTCACTCCTAGAATGGCCAGCCGGTAATTGCAATCAATGGGATGGATATGATCTCAACACATACAATCCTGGCTGAAATCCAGGATGATGTACTGAACAGAGAGATCAGAACACCAACAGCATGTATGCTGAAACTGCTGCTCACTGTCTTGCATATCTGTGAAAATGGCCAATTCCTAGGCACCATGGCACTTGAACATTGAATCACGAATCCTTGTTTCTCCTGAATCCTTTCACATGCCCTCGGTTTCATGTGATACATAGACCACCACACCATACTCCATAGGGATCCAGCTGCTATCAGTGCCATGGAAGATGCATTCTATGCCATTGTTGGATTCCCCATCGTGGTCCCGGCTCTGGACTGCAAACAGGTGTAGACAGCGGATATGCAGTACAGCATCAACATGAAAATGGTCTGTGACGTAGACCTGCTCTTCTATACATGAGTGTGCATTTTTCTAAGTGTCAACACACGACTCAGCGATCCTGCATACCAACTGCCTGCCACGTATCAAATATTGTGGCACTAAACGGAGCAGCAACAATGTTGGTTGGAATAGGCAAAATATTGTGGTGGGGGTAGACTGCAAGAGGTGGGGGTGTGGCAAAGGAATAAAAAGAGCAGGTGTGGAGCAATGGCACTAGGAACCATGATATTGTGACTGCAGCATTTTTTGCCTCAATCTAGTGATACAGTAATAAAGCACTCGCACACACGTCTTGGTGAGCGGAAACAGAAGTGATTTGACATGTCTTGCACAACAAAGTCACTCAAAACATTCACATATGACAGCAAACAATAGACTGTCACCTACTAATGACCTCACTGTGTCATATGGACATTAGTACATGAAGGATAAAGAAATGGCTTTCAGCTAGATTAACAAAACTCCTCTGTAGGGTACAGCACCAATCCCTTTATGGCAACCTCTGCTGTGTAATGAACACATTCATCTAACTTGTAGGTTATGCACCACAAAACTAAAGGTGAACCCTTTGACAATTTCACATTCAGGGCAGCCACTGGAGAGGGCCAGAAAGCTCTGGTGAGACAGGGGTAGTTCCTGCTACATGATCAATGGATGTTATATGTGGGGGATCCCCCAGAACCTCCCATCCCCAACCTTCTAAGTAGAGAGTTCGCTGGGAAAAGGGCAGACTAGAGAAGAGGCATCCCACGTCCCTTTGAATGCAGGGGTAGACCCAGCAAATGACCAGGCGACGTTAGTACAACTCATCCTATTTAGGTGCATGGAGACCCCGAACCCAGGAGGTTGAGACAAGCTTGGGAGAAGTCCTCTCAGGACTTCATCACTGAGTTGGAGTTCAGATGCACCAGACACCCATATGGGTAGAGGCCATATGTACTAACCGCATAAACCTGCATGGGAGATAGGTCCTACCTCACCAACCATCAGCAGTTTGTTCAGATGGACTCCTCTAGATCACCAATGATACCCGTCACCTGGTGAGTCCTGCAGAGTTCCATCCTCTCTCCCGTGATCTTCAATCTATACATGGAGCCAATGGGAGCCCTCCTAGCTACACACAACATTCACATCCACCAAAAGGCTGATGGCACACAGCCATACCTCAAGATCAACTCCATCAAGGACATACACAGGCTCAAAACCTGCCTCTCGCTGATCCAGTCTTGGATGTCCAGTGCATACTGGAAGCTCAACCCCTCCAAGCCCGAATTCCTACTCCTCACCAACAACAACGAACACCGAGACATACAGACCTGGCTATCAATCATGAACCCTGAGGGCTTCACACCCAAGCTCACCTCCTACGCCAAGTCACTTGGGTTCCACATAGACAAACACCTCTCCTCCAAGACACACATAGCTAAGAAAACTCACACAGCTTGATATCAGCTCTCCTGTGGAGAGTCAAGTCCTTCCTCTACCGGACAGCTTTACATCCACCGTCCAAGCACTGGTCCTATCACACCTGGATGGGGGCAATGCCCTCCTCGAAGGCCTCTCTTGTGCCCATGAGAAGTATCCTACCCACAGCTGCATGCCTCATCAAGGGTCTATGCATATACAACCACATCACCCCGACCCTCATCAACCTTCACAGGCTCGCACTGCACGCACAAATCACCTACAAGTCTTGCGGCACTATCTATATATAGTCGCCCTCAAGTCACCCAGCTTCTTCGCAGAGAAGCTAAGCATCTCCGGCAGACAGAGCACCACCAGAAGCCAAGACACATACAGACTTGAAATCCGTCACTGCACAAAAGAAAGGACCAAAAAAAAAAGCCTTCTCTGCCTACGCACCAAGTCTATGGAACCTCCTCCCCATCAGCATTCCACTCGCCCCCACGCTCCTACAATTCAGAATAGAACTCAAGACCGACCTCTTCAAGGAGTCTCTCCTCCTCAACACCTAGGCTATCAAATCTCCCCCACGCCACCTCACTCGCTAGACGCCATCTGCCCCTCACCTCCCCGCTACCCTGTACAGCTGTAACCCCCTCTGGGCCCTACCCCTCATGGTATATCTTTTCTGTTGTTACCTCTGAAAAGCACTCCATTATGCATCTGTACTGTTGTGTACCTCCTGTAAAGCACTCCGTTGTGTATCTGTATTGTTTTATACATCTGGAAAGCCCTTTGTTGCTTATCGAAGCTCGTTGGTTCTCAATAAATACAATAATAATAATAATTATTATTATTATAATAATAAGAAGAAGAAGAAAAAAGGGAGAGAAGAGGCAGCTTAAGATGCAGCCACCCTCCCTCAGAGACATAAGGGTAGAGGCCAAAATGACCCTCTGGAACCCCTGCCTAGCAGCATTTTAATGCTTTCCTTAAGAGGCGGGGTAGAAAGAGCTGGAGACTAGCCTGGTGGGGGGCTGTAGCCCGGATCCTGGTGGTAGCGGCAAAGCCACCAGAGCTAAACAGATGTTTGCAGCTTTGAGAACCCGAGAAGAGCATGTGGGATCAAGCCCATGAAGGCCACCCTTCATTATCTTGCCCCACTAAAGGCGACATCTATGGTGGGCAGGGGATGATTCACAGTCTTGCCAAGGATACCTCTAGGGCCTTAGGGGCATGGTAAAAGGTCTTGCCCCAGAAGGTGTATACCGGACATCTGCAGAGTAAAAGAAGGTTGCTTCTGTGCTTAAAACACCCTGACACTATAGCTTCATTGAAGGATGTTTCCCTGGGTGCAGACGCTGTGGATTAGTGCAGGATTGCCCATCGGAGTAATAATGTTAGGTTCTTGTAGTGTAGGCCCTTTCTCTTGATTTGATGCACGTCTCCATCCTGACGCTATTACCTGAGACTCTCTCTTTTATGTTGGTTAGATATTCCCATCGGTCCAGTAGGGGTTTGCCCAACTTCATCCCAGGGGGATCGACCGATCCATAAGTGAGCAGTGGGACGAGCTTTGCTTGAAAGGATGAGGTGCTGACGCCATTCCCTACTCTAGTGTTTTAGTTGACCCATCCTGTACACACTATTCTCTACAGCTAGGCCAAGCAGGCCTCCTAGATTGTTGTCTTATCTTACTAGTATCCCCAACCTTCCCTGCTGTGCAAACATGGACACCATTTGAGGGTCGCCACAGGTATCTGCTGCTACCCCAGGCTACCTCTTTGGTACCTTTAGGTCTGTTTTTGGGACCCCTATGTCAGACAGATGTCACAAGAGCAGGGCCATGGGGAGATCGAAAAACAGTTCTCTCTTTTATTGGGGTGAAGTGCTAGCAGCACAGACGCGCAAGAGCTGTGTGTGTGGTTTGCACTGTTGGGGGCATCTGTGGAACAGAGTGAACATGCAGCACTGACCCTGCATACCTGGTCAGATGGAGAGCAAAGAGATTGCCATGAAAAGTATTGATGCATTTGCTTCTTGCAACCTTTTTTTTCCTTTTCATTCATGAGTTTGGTTAGGCGATGCTGAGCGACCCTGCCAAGGCTCACTAAAAACCTTCATCCATACCTTAATAGTGCCCTGACTCATGCAAGATAGTCCTGGCCTGAACGTGAATAACTTGCATTGGGAAATGTGTTGCCTAGTGTAGCAGGAGCTAAGATGTGACTGAGTGCATGCACATTTTCTGCATTGGTAAAGGTTTGCTACTGCATACATGCCACCGTGCCCCGTGTTATTTGGGGGATACTTATCCAGTTCAGGCTTTTTTCTTTGGATTCCGGCACTTGCAGCTGATCCAGTTCAGGGTTTTTTCTTTGGATTCCGGCACTTGCAGCTGATCCAGTTCAGGGTTTTTTCTTTGGATTCCGGCACTTGCAGCTGATCCAGTTCAGGCTTTTTTCTTTGGATTCCGGCACTTGCAGCTGATCCAGTTCAGGCTTTTTTCTTTGGATTCCGGCACTTGCAGCTGATCCAGTTCAGGCTTTTTTCTTTGGATTCCGGCACTTGCATTGAGCGCAAGGTCTATAAAGGGAAAGACAAAGCGAGAAGTCCTAGAATGCAAAGAAAGATCAGGACAGGATGAGCAACTCAGCATGTTGCTATCTTGCACAAGGCTAATACAATTACCCTATTGCGGGCCGCTCTGCAATATACTGTGGTAGCTCGACAGTGCCTTGTCACAATAGTGTTAGCTCACAGTAAAATGAGTGCAGTGCAACACCAGAATATTTGCAAAAAAGGGCAACTTGATAAGTACTTTACTGCAGTCTTAAATAGGCTGGGGTAAGCTTGCATGTTGCACTCGCAGGTTGACAAGAACTTGGAATTTTCACTGGTGTCCTTAATTCTGTAAGATGTGTAAAATGCTCCATCTTGCTAGCTGCTTTGTGTAGTGAGGCGTAGATAAGGCTTGAGAGGCCATGAGAGTGGTTGTGACTAGGGTAGAGAGGGCATTATGGCACCACCTGAACATTTGGAGCGCCACACACAGTGAAAACACACAATCTTAAAACCTCAATAAAAGATATCAGCTGAGAGGGAATGTGAGTACAGTTCTTTGGGTGGCGTGTAAAAGCTAATTATCAAGGCGGTATACTTAACAGTCGTTTCCTATGGCAAAGTGCAATTTTCAGGTACGAGAGTAACGACCAGCCCACACATGGTGAGTTCGGCCACAGCAGATATGTTAAGGCAGGCCAATATTGTGCAAATCCCAATTCCTTTAATAAGGGTCGGATAAGCCGTTTTCTCGCCTGTACGCATACACATGGCAAACGAAAATCAGATGTGCTAATTCCTCGTATGGAGCCTCACAAGGCGGGCAAGTTCGATCTGCACCCCCCACCCCCCCCGACCAAGTCACACTATATATGTCAGGTTGCACTTTTCACATTTGACTATGCCAGTCATATGATATGATATGGTATTTATAACGCGCCTATGCACAAGTGTTTCACGGCGAGACGAGGCAAGGGAGGGGGAACAAGGGAAAACAGACAACGATCTTACTAGGCCAGGTGTCATTCAGATCGGGCAAGTGCATGGGATGGGGGAAAGGGAAAAGTGCGAGGGGTAAAGGAGAGGGAAAAGTGCAGTACATGGGATCGTAGAATAAATAATAAAAACGGCCATCAGGTGGCAAGTGCAAGGTAAGTGCAGAGATAGGTGCTGGTAGGAGGACTGCAGGGATACAGAAAACAGTCCCCAAGTGAAGGGGTTTCCAGGGAGGCAGTGCAGGTGGGCAACTGGCGGGGCCAGGGATGGAAAGGGGGGCCAGGTAACCAGTGCAGTTACTGTCAAGAATTCAGCAAGGGAGCGGGGGAGAGAAAGCAGAAGCAAACAGGAAGGTCTTGAGGTGCTTCTGGAACCGGAGATGGTTCTCCTCAAGTTTCAGGGAAGCAGGAAGGCTGTTCCAGTGGGAGGCCCCTGCTGCGGAGAGAGATCTACCCCCAACTCGTTGCTTGGAGAAGCGACTGACCCTGAGGGAGTTGGAGGCGGATGAGCGAAGAGCTCGAGAGGGAAGATATTTAGGAAGAGAGAGTTGAAGGTATTGCGGCCCCAGGCCCCAGAAGGCCTTGTGGACAATGCAGAGGGTTTTGAACTTAATCCTCGCAGCCACTGGGAGCCAGTGCAGAGATTTCAGTCCTGGAGAGATACGGTCCCTGGGCTTGAGGCCAAGGACTAGGACAAGTCTCGCAGTCCTGTACTGGATGAGTTGCAGAGGGCGGAGCATATGATGCATGAACTGACATAAAAGAGCAGGCCTGCTGCATTGGAGACTGTACTTGGCATATGAGATGGCATTACTCAACACATGTGAGGCAGCCTCTTGCATATTTTGATTATACCTGTCAAGTGAGGTTAGAACTGGCATAGGATGGCAGTAGGCACATATAAGAGACTACGCTCCACTCTGCATATTATGTCAGCACCTGGGATTGTGGATCTCTATTTAGCATATGACTATATTTCATGTGTAAGGCTATACGTGCCATACAATGGCTGCAACCAGTCATATAAGGCTGCACTGGCATAAGAAGGCAGTGCCTATGGCCTGGTACCCCTGCCATAGCATGACTCCATTCCCGGTATATCAAGGCAGCAGCAAAGTTATAATATAGTTGGTAACTAGAATTCAATTCAAAATCACTTTATTTCGGCAGTATAGCCATAGAAGCATAACAATACATACAACAGTATCAACATTACAAATCAATAGAAAAACATTAATACAACTTCATAGGTGGTACATTTTCGAACGCTGTCCAATTGGGGTCTTGGGAACCAATTTCGCACTGTTGTTCACAATTTGAATCAAAATACAAATCAACATATATAATGTTCTATCCTTGCATCTTAAGAACAGTATCATCACTCTTAAAAATGCCTGTGCATAAATGCAAATTCGGAAATGTAAAAACTTTGCAAATATAGTCAATACACAAACATAATGGACAACAGATTGATCATGATTGCAACATGCTAAAATATTTCCCATTCCATTCAGTTTCTTTGACTTTTATGCAGTCACTTGTCTACCCTCTATGTTAATATGAACCAGGCGTCCATCCGACAGAAGTAATGGATAACACAGATGTCCTTCTAGAGAGTGTGTATTATAAAAAGACAACAGCGAGCAGCTCACATATGGGCTCTCTGCCAATAATAAGCATAGCAAAGAAAGTCAGCATTGTACAACGTGTCTATCTTTCAAGACTGCAACCAAACTTCTTGCTCTAATATCTTTAAAAACTGAACAGAAATGCACAAAGTGCATAATATCCTCCTCTGCCTCGCAACCAAAAGGGCACACTTTGCCATCCTTGCCCCCTGGCCAACGGGACAGTGTAGATCTTATAGGAAGGCAATTAAATCAAGCTTGTGTCAAGAGGTTTCCCTCTGCAGGATTACTTGCCCAAAATAAATAGTTTTGAAAAGCATTAGTTGAAATAATGGCCACATTTCCATTTCTACCCTTCTAGATTTCCATAGATCTCTGTCTGCTCTGCAGATGAGTCACAGCTGATGCTTAAAACGTGTCACAGTAGCTTAAGTGATAAGCAGAGGGTTAGTCAAGTGATGTTCAACATTCAATTTTGCAAACGACTTCCTTACATGTGACAACCAAGGCACTGTCTGCGCTCCCCCTCAGGCCAACAAATGTTTAATTGGTGAATTAACCCGGCCTTAGTGTTGGCTCATTATCTGAGCCAATGCTTGACTGGTTCCAGCACCATTTCGTCACCCAAGGATGACATACGTAGCTCATTATGGACACCATAGTCTGGGGCTGATTGTGGAAGGCCGAGAATTCATTTTAAAAAGAAATTCTCAGAAAACAGAGTGTTCTGTACATTGCCATAGCCCCAAAGTGTGGTTGCATATTTCGCAACTGCTTCTTTTTTTTTGTATTTGGTTCAATTACAAAAAAGATTGTAGAACCTTTACAAAATAGAATATAAAAAAGCAACAATAAAATATTTACATTTACAACGTATACATTTTACATCCAATTCAAACAGGTTCAAAAATAGAGGATATCGTATCAGACACTTGATATCCTCTAATTCCTAAAACTTAAGCAACTCTTTTTCAATGTGTTTACACAGACTGACCAATTCAAATATCAAGGGTTTATGCGTACCTTGCATCATACGTGCCCAAAGAAATTGCATGCAGTCTTCAAAGTCAGTATTCACAAATTTCGCGAGTCGTTTGGTCCTCATTAATTTGAAGTGTGGACATTCATGAATCAGATGTTTCATAGACTCAATAGGCTCTTTGCAAGATGGAAAACGACATTCCGTTACCTTGGGCTCACCGTTATTAATCCAATTAGCAGTTCTTTCTCTCATATGGTATAAATTCAGTCTATACCTAATATAAGCTTGTCGGGTATGGTTGCATGGAAATAGAACCACATGGTCAAATCTGGCAGTGCGTTGTTTGAGAAAAGCACCATACTCTTTGTACATTTTACTTCTGTACACCAGTGGTCGAAGTGGGCGGGAGCGGTCAGGAGCGGTGCTCCTACTATTTTTATTTTTAAGTTTCACAGTTCCTATACTTTTATTTTAGAAAGAAACCGTTCTGGAATGGTTTCGTTTTAAAATAAAAGTGTAGGAAGAAGATGGAGCTTGCACTTCAGTGCACTGCACTGAACATTCCCATAAACAGCAGGTGTGTTTGTTTGGGGCGTTTGGATTGTTTGTGGGAGGGGGTGCAGCGATGGGCTGTGTGGAGAGCAGGGAAGGCCAGCAGGGAACATAGTTCCACTACTTCTTTTCATACACTTCGACCACTGCTGTACACCTTCTTTATCAGGTCTTGTGGCTTGATGCTAGACACTGACATAAATCTCCTTAAGCCCCCCAAGAGCTTGTTTGAACCTGACCCCTTGTTTCTCAATGTGTGCCCCAGGTTTCAAATTATGAGTAAAACGTATTCCCGGGTAATTAAAGCTCTGCATTCTCGGGATTATTACACCATCCAGCAACATTGGTGCCATTTTCGGGCATGTCCTAGAGAGCTGACACGATATGGCAGCGACCCAGAACTGTCTTTTGTGTGCTTTACCAGCAGTTTGCTCAAGTGCATTTGTTTGGCAGCTGCAATGTCGCTTTCTGTTATGTGGTCATTTGATAGCCCTTCCGGTGATGTCATTAGGGTCAAAGGTTGTGTGATGTCACGGTCTACGATGCAATAAGGTGAGAGATGAAACTTCTGCTACCCCTGCATTTTGGTGAATTGACATCTCTGCATGCAAATCTAGAAGTTCTGAATCATGCCTGTGGTATGTGAGTATTCTGTTGATCCTCTTGCTGTGGGAACCTTCACAAAGCAGCCTCAGTCGCCATAGGTGCCGTACATTTATGGGAGAGATATTAAATGATGAATGGTGATGGGATGCGTGTGTGATACAGAGACGGGACAGGAAAGGCAATTCATGGAGATCCAGGGGCACTGTCTCAGAGTGCTGCACGTGCACCAAGCATAAGAATCACTCATAATCCCCATCCACTGCTTCTTGGAAGGCACTCTGAGTCTCAGCATATTTATTTTATTCATTGGGTATTTATAATGCGCCTATACACAATGTGTTTCAAGGTGCAACAAGATAAGGGGGGACAGTGAAGACAAAATCAAAAACAGTCTTACTAGGCATTGCGATCGTGCAAGTCCTGTAACAAGAAGGGGTGGGGGAGAGGGGAAGGGGGAAGTGTCGGTCAGGGCAGAAGGGCCCAACGGGTTAAGTGAGGGCCAGGGGAGGCCAGGTGGACAGAGCCAGGGGAAAGAAGGTCCACGTGGTAAGTGCAAGGTATGGGGCTGGAAAGGCTCAAGGGGTGCGGGCCCAGCCAAGCTAGTGCAGGGGGAAGGGTCCCAGAAGGGCAAGTGCAGGTTAGGGGCTGGGGGGCGTCAAGGGAGACCAAGTGCAGGGGTAGACTGGTCGAGGAGGGCCTGGTGCCCTGTAAGAATCTGAAGGAACAGGCAAGAGGCTTAGAGGGGTATTAGAAGGGGGGGAGAGGGAAGGAGGAAGAGAAGCTTCCTGAATGTACGGAGATCCGGCTCAAGTCTGAGAGGGGCAGGGAGGCCATTCCAGAGCCAGGCACCTACGGAAGAGAGAGATCTACCACCCACTCTCTGCTTGGAAAAGCGTCTGATCTGCAGAGAGTTGGAGCAAGAAGACCTAAGGGCTCTAGAAGGGAGGTATTTAGGGAGAGAGAGAGTTGGATATAGCGGGCTCCCAGGCCCCAGAAAGCCTTGTGGATGATGCAGAGGGTCTTGAACTTGATCCTTGCAGCAACCGGGAGCCATTCAAGAGATTTCTAGGGCTGGAGAGATGCATTCCCTGGGCTTGAGGCCAAGGATAAGTCTTTCATTCCTATTCTGCATTAGTTGAAGGGGGCGAAGGGAGGAGTTAGGCAGATTGAGGAAGAGGCTGTTGCAGTCGTCCAGCCTGGAGAGGACAAGTGCTCTGGATAATATGGGGCAGATTCATGAAACAAATGTGTGGCGAAATTTATGGCGCAAGCGTGAAAAAGCAAGCGCACGTGCACGCGTGCGATTCATGGAAGGCCCTGCGCGTGTTTTCCCCGGGATGTGCGCCAAATCCGCGGGTGGCGCACACGGGCACACACGTCACTGCAACATCCCGAACGTTGTGCGCGACGCGCACAGCGAAAGGGCACAATGTGTAGCACACACACCAAAAAGGGGGCGGAACACGCAGAATGGGGAACAATGCGTGAAAATGAAGGCGTAACTGGGGAAGTACTGCTGGGAAATACAAGGAACGGCCACACGAGTGCGAACAACACGTATTCATGGAATCGAATACGGGAAACCTGTGCACGCCAAAACACACACACAGGCATAAACACATCCGCCACACGAAGGCAGGCGGAAGCGTCCCCACGCAGTATAAAAGTGCACGCAAACAACAAACACATATATACAGCTACGATGAATGTCCCATTTCTCGCAGCACTGATCGTGGGACACCGCAGGAGGAGGAGAATAGCCAGGCCCCGCATTTCTTTGCCCAGGGCCAGCCCTTTTGGGATTCCTGATGACGAGGTCTATGGCAGGTATAGGTTTCCACCTCGTATCATCCTAGACCTGGTCACTGAGTGGGAGGATGACCTCACATCACCTACCTTGTGCTCCCAAGCACTGAGCCCTTTGGAAAAGATGCTCAATGTCCTGCATTTTTTGGCCACTGGGTAATTTCAGCGGACAACTGCCATAGTTGGGGGTGTCTCACAGGACATGCAGTCACGCTGTCTACACCACGTGTTGGCAATCATGACTGCACTCCCCTCAGTCTGCAGGCACATATACATGCCCAGAACACCTGCAGAAAGGCAGGCCGTGGTCCAGGACTTTTAAAGGGTGGCACACTTTCCCAAAGTGCTCGGTGCCATAGATTGCACCCATGTGGCCCTACATCCACCTAGGGCCACTGAGCACATCTATCGAAACCGCAAGCACTGGCATTCCATCAACGTACAGGTGGTATGTGATGCCCATGGAATCATCACCTCTGTCTATGCAAACTATCCTGGTTCTACCCATGACAGTTTCATATACAGACTGTCCGCCCTGAGCCGGGACCTGGAAGCTGGGAAGCATGGCAACACATGGCTCATTGGTGAGTACAAATGTCTGTGCACATGCATGCATGTCACACACAGACAAATACACAAACCCAACTAATGACAACCATCCTCACCTCCCCAGGGGACAGTGCCTACCCTCTGAGCAACCACATGATGACGCCAATACGGAACCCCACCACACCACCCCAGGTAAGATACACCACTGCCCATATTGTAACCAGGTGCATAGTGGAGCGCACATTCGGAGTGCTCCAGTCACGCTTCCGCTCCCTTGACCGCTCTGGCAGGCAGCTACTATATGCACCCCCAGTAGTGTGCAGGGTCATTGTGGCAGCATGTGTCCTGCACAATGTTGCAACACGGCAGGGCGTACCGGTGGACATGGTGGTGCCCCCACATCACCAACCACAGGCAAAGGCGCTGCTCATGGGAGGGGAAAGGGCACGTGGCGAGGCAGCCCAGACCCAGCTTGTGGCCACATTTTTCACCTAAACTCCCACCCCTGCGAAGTGCACACAAGCCTGGCACATACCAGGTGACAATCGATGATGACAAAGAGACAGTCAACTGTCACAACCTTACCACCCTGAGAATGTTCCAACGGAAGTGCTACGTTGTGTGCATCCCTAGCTACTTAAACATAACCAATCCTGTGTGACTAAAAGGAACACATGCAAGGTGTATATCACACCACCCCCTGCAAAACAGGCCATGACAATCACTGGCATGTCACCCAAACCCTCCCAACCCACATCACCCTTGTCGGCCACACCATGACATGGCATGCAACAGCAAGAGAGCAAACCAAAAGCACAACACATGACCAATTAGAAATGAAGTGACATGTGATAAATGGAAAAAGGCCTGAGACAATCACACCTGACATGGAATCAAATGAAATGACTGACCAAAAACCTCCCACACATACAAAGTCATACACAAATGCATGCCACCAGCGGTACCATCAACAAAAGACAGAATGCCTGTTGGCATGCACATTGGTCAATCCAAATCCGCAAATCCCAAACCCGTGTGCTGTGTGTGTCTCCTGCAACACACTGCTCAGCACACAGCACAGTGAGCAGCCATTGTGTTGGGGATACACCTTGAGCATCATATAAAAAGGACAAGCAACAAAAATAACCTACTGATGCATGTACACGATCCCCAAATGGTAAGTGATCATGCGCTGCAGGGACACAGCATGCCAGAGAAGGCAATCTGTGTGCATGTGTGGGCATGGAAGGGTGGTTGTATGTGTGGTGGAGCATTGTGTAAGTATGTGTGTCAGTAGGGACATGCACTCAATACATGCATGTGAAATCAAGTGACCCTCAGTGTCCTGTACGCATCACATGTGAACATTGGCCATGTGTACACCCCAGTTTGTCAAACCAAAACAATCCCCTGACACCTGAAAGGTAAACCCAACACAGGAACAGCCATTGACCAGCAGAACACATCATGTACATAGTACCCCACAATGAGAATGTCAGAGAGTGCCCAAACACTGTAGCCCAAGCGTACTGTCCGACAACAAAAGGCCCTCCCTCATTTACTTATCACCATGACGACCTTCAGAAGAACTGTGTCTGGGGTCAGTTGGCTTCTTCCTTCTAGTCTACCTGGCTTCAGGATTCCCCTACCCCTTGGTTTCCTTGTTCTACCCCCAAACCAGGGAAAAAGCCTGTAGCCACAAAAAAACCCTGGAAGAGTCTCCAGTAGATGACGTGAAGTCGCTGAATATGGCCAAGCACATGTCCAAGCAGAATGAAAGATTAACTACCAAGGTAGCACAGTTGAACAATGGTTCAACAGGATGGGTAGCAATTCCAGTACACAACAATCAATTAGGATGCAAAAACTGATGGGTAGTGTCACAGCTCTGGTCTCCAGGTGCAGGAGTGGCACAAACCAACCATCCCCTCCGCAGTCTGGGCGCCTGCAGGGTAAAACTTACACAGGCCTCCGAGACCCTCATGCTGCTCACCTTGCCCGGAGCTCCTGGAAACAAGTCTGCTTCTCTCGGACGTCTGAGCACAAGCCCCGTGCTTCTGCTTGTGCACGCATGCGCATGTGTGCACCACCCAATGTGGCCAGGGTTTTGTAGTTCTTGGCCCGGTGTCTGCTGGGATAGGTAGTCTGGAAGCTCAGTTTCCTGCAGAAAGGGCCTAAAAGCCTTTAATAAGGCTGGAAAGTTTCCTGTGTGTGTGTCTTTATGCTGCTTGTCACTGGACCATGTCTGAGACCTACATCTGACCTCCTCCCACACAACTGTGAAAAATAAATGGTACAACGATGACCTCGTTGTACAAACTGATGCACAGCATAAGGCAAAACAAATTTCAATTACTAGAAATACTCTCATGTAATTCATTATTCAATAGGTATATGTTCATTCATATTCAACATCTTTCAGATAGAAAAAAACATTTATTTTTAATATAAAGAACATTGCTTCATAAGGTAAATCAAAGCTGTGCATCATAAACAAAGATATTGACACATTAACTCATATGTGTTTTTCACAATACACATTTCTTTCACATATTTTTCTCATGTGTTTCCAACTGTTATTTGTTCACGTGATCCAATAATCTTGATAGGTTACCCAGTGTAATTTCCTATCTCTTAAACTACGCGTTTCGGGCAATTAATGCCCTTCTTCAGGTTTTTAAGAGTATTGGATTCTTTTCTGTAAGACATAAATTGATATACCTCCATTACTAAATGTATAATCTGGTTATTGAGAATTAAAGATTACACTTGCACTGGCTCAATTCTGATAAACTAACCTTTAGAATTTGTATCATCTTCTCAAGAAAAGCTTGCTGCCCAAACAGGGTAAATTTGAAAGGCTGTAAGAATAAAAATAAAATGTGTTTCACCACAAAGTGATCTTGATTTTGTCGGGCGGTGGTGTGCAGAGGGAGCAGTCGCTGTGATAAGCGCTGGGTCCCCCTGCACATCACCTAATACATGAGAGTTCTGAAAGCGGTACATCATTTCCAGGATTACATGTGTAACTCACCACTAGTTAGGTAGTCGAGTCTATTGGTAACTGCCACTGTCTCCTAAATTGTTGCTTCAATCTCGGGAGAACCCTGAAAAAACATCAGGCGTGGGTCTTTTTTAGAGAGTGCTAAATGCGGTTGCCATCGTTCAGTTAATATATTCTCATAGTTGTCCACCCTATTTTCCCCATTGCCTACCTTATGGGTGTGCACGAGATAGTTTGCTTTCGCCGTGCTGGTCTGATGTAGGAGTATGTAAAGGTTTCCAATCGGCCCGTAATGTGTCCTGCTTTTATTTGCTCTTCCCTCGTAAATCTATGATAATGGGGATTCGATTAGTTCTGGGCTATGGGGCTCCGCTGAGCAGCGATTCTTAATGTATAATTTGCGATCGAACGCGAAAGACTGTTCTTAGCTGTTCAGAGCGGATGTACGTGCTTCTGCATTCAGCGACCTGATGCTCTCTGTGAGGTTCGCAGTCGACGAGCTGCAATGCGTGTCGCGAGGCAACCGCGGCTGCTCGTCGTTGGTTAAGTTAAATCAATACCAACACGGGCCGGTTTGGGCGCCATATTGGGAGAACTATAGTGTTGATTGCACTGAGAGATTCTCTCTGTCAGTAGATATATCAACTAGCAGGGACGCTAGACAATTTGTTGATATATTTAGACTAGAATTAATAATAATTATCATCAATTCTTCTGTGATCGTAAGAGATGTTATACAGTCTGCTAGTACAACGCAATTAAATACTAAATGTTGGTTCTTAAATTTTAGGAGTTGGTAATCCTTTTTTTAAACCTTCATATCTTATTCTTTGTTTTCAACCCATTTCTAATCTGATTGTCAGTAATAATACATCATACAAGTATGTAATCCTGTATCTAATACATCACGTGACTCTTCAATCTTTGAGATACATTAAAAGGCATTTCCGCATTCACAATTCTCATTGGTGACAAGTGGGTCCCTGTGTGTTAACAATACTCATAGGAATATTACTTGAGCACTTTATGTGATCCATGGTCCATAGCTAACAAGAAATCTGCATATAAGGAATTCATCACATTTCATTTGTCAAACAATCACTGTCCATTTCATGTTTAAAGAAAACGTCTATAGATAGCAATTAAGATCCCAATCTAAATTCATCCCTTTGTGTCGAGCTTCTCGATCCAGAATATTTGCCTTTGTTGTAACAATTTGGTGATGTTCCCTCCTCTTTTGGGTAGTTTAACATGTTCTAGAATGACAAACTGGATTTGTGCAATAGAATGTTTTGCAGCATCAAAGTGTAGTGCTACTGGAGATTTCACTGAATGGTTCTGAATATTGGATTTATATTCACCCCAATGGATTTTTGCTTTCCTGGTTGTTAATCCGATATAGTATAGTCCGCATGGACATTTTATGCCATATATGACATTCTTAGTGTCACAAGTTGAGGTGTGTTTCAGCGAGATACTTTGTCCAGTATGGGGATGATTAATCAACTTGCCCTTCATCACTTTGTTACAGGAACTACAGTTATTGCACGGTATAGTCCCCCTGTATATTTCTTTTGTTGTGCAGTATCTTTGGCTGAAGTCAGATTTGATCAGATGATCCTTCAATGATCTGCTTTGGTTATAAGCGAATAATGGAGGTGATGGAAATAATTTAGCTAATGTAGCATCCTGGGATAGTGTTTCCCAATTCTTTTTGATTATTTTCCTTATTGTGCTACTTTGCTGTGAGTACGTGGTGACATATACCAAATCTGTCTTTGTGTGTTTTGCTTTTGTGGTGAGTGATTCTTGTCTTGTGGTATTCTTGACTGTCGTTGCATGTTTACTCAGTATTTTCTCGTTGTATTCTCTCTTGATAAATTTCTGTCTGAGTTCACTTGATTTTAATTCATACTCATCTTCCTCTGAGATGATACGTCTGTACCTCAAAAACTGACTTAGTGGGATACTCAATATTGTATTCCTTGGGTGGAAGCTTATGGCCAAAAGAAGACTGTTCCTATCTGTTTCTTTTGTGAAAATCGTTGTTTCCAATTTGTCATTTTTCAAATATATCTGGACATCTAAGATCTCCATGGTAGTCCGGCTATATTTGTAAGTGAATTTAATACGTGGGGCTTAGTTGTTCATGAAATCAAAGAACTCTAGAAGCTCTTCTTCCCCTCCTCTCCAAACACCAAATAGATCATCAATAAATCTTGTAAGAAATTTCAGTTTGTCTTTCCATCTTGGGTTACCAATTACTTGTGTCTCTTCCAAGTAGGACATGTAGATATTCGCGTAACTTGGGGCCATCACGGCCCCCATTGACGTACCTGATATTTGGACAGAATATCTATCTTCAAAAGAGAAGAAATTGTTGTTAAGTACAATCGTCAGGAGTTTCAAAATAAAAAGATGGTCACTTTTTACTGGTTCTGCTGTATTCAGTAACATCCATTCCACAGCTTCCAATCCAGCTTGGTGAGTGATGTTGGTATATAAACTTGTTACGTCTCCTCCCACACAACCCCAGGTTCTGTACCCTGACAGGTAGAGCTGGAACTTGAGTCGAAAATAACCAAGGAGGCTGGCACAACGGGATGGTTGAGCTGAAACCCAATCAATCCTTGATAGCGTGAACAAAGAAAGGCAGAGACAGCACAAGTCTGGAAAGGCACAGAGAATGCGAGATAGCCGGCAACAGCTGACAGCAAGTTAAGAGCCACAACAGTTGAATAGCATTGGTAAAAGCCAACAGTCAACATAAAGGCATAGATGTAATAGATGAAAGACAGGAGGAGCGACAGAAAGAGGCTGTTGAACAGAAGTGTACTGAGGCAAGCCTAGGCAGTGTAAGAGTACGTGGAAATAACAGCCCGAGAGACGGGGGGACAAATCTGCAACAAGGACAGTAGCAGGAAGGAGAACAGGGACTAAAGGCACCAGAGTGTGAAAAACAAGTAAAAGAGCAGTAGTCCAGTAGGAAAACTGCGCCGTCAGGCAGCATCAAAGTCCAAGAGGGAAGACAGACACAATGTGCCATCCAAACGGAACATAGCATAGTAGTAGTATAGGCGGACATCTCAGGTGAGGACTGGACCGTGAGTTGTGCCTCTTGGGTCACAATCCTAATGCATCCTCCTTTGCCACATTCCCCAGGGGCTGAACTCAACACGTACAAACTTGACATTGTCACCACCCGGCCCCCTCCCACCATCAGTGTGACTTTGACAGCCAAAGGGTGCAGGCTACCGTCTACAGCATGAAGTGCATCAAGCACACATACAGGCAAGAAAAGAACATACATCACAATCAACATCAATAAATGGACAGCTCAATAATATACTCACCAAAATTGATTGCAGACATGCCGTGGAGAAAACATCCATAATCCCCACTAGGGGTGTTAACACGAGTAGTACAGCAGCAGACAGGCCACAGATATGACGAAAGTCCAATGCCCTTGTGTAAATGGTTGTCACAACGAACCATCCTTTGCGAGCCCATTGATAGGGGAAGCAGGAGTGGCATATGTGTCAGTACCCCAAGCCGCAAACACATACACGAGACAAGCTTGAATGGGCCCAGCTGGAACAGACAGTGGATGCTTTCAAAAGCCACAAAGCACCACACCGTCACATGAATGTACAATAGACAAACAATTTTAAACTATATTAACTAATTAAACTAACCAATAAAAAAATGCCCACATAGGATGGGGGAGGCACAGGGTGCACCTCAACACCCACATTCGATGATGTTGAGATAAAAGAAAAACCTCCAAGCTGCTCCACCCTCTCCTCTGTCTGCTGCCTCTGGGACATGTTGAGCACACCAAGAGTCAATCTGAGGGATTGATGGTTCTCCCTCAGGGCCTCCCTGTGTGCCTCTGCGTGAGCAGCAAGTGCTTGACGCAGAGACACCATTTCAGCCCGGCGTGCCCTGTCTGAGACCACCATGCCCAGCCTGAGTGAGCGGGCCATAGACTGTGCTGCCCGCTGCTGGAACTCCACCTGCCTAGCAGGGGGGAGCATGGAGTGGGCCACACGTTCCATGCTCTGAGCAATCTTATCAATTGCTGCCCCTTGTTGTTCTGAATTGGCACACATGAATTGCTCCCACTCAGTGTACCCCGGTGGCGCACGGCCACTGCGTTGCCGGGCTTGACACCTGCGGGGCCCAAGGAGCCGTGGTCTTCACTGGGTTGGCACAGCCCGCGGCTGCAGGACTACATCCCTCTGTTGACGTGATGCCCCAGGCACATCATCAACTTATGTGGAGTGTGACTGTGCGTCCTGATCCACCACAGGCGGATGTTCCAACACCGTCTGGCCCCTCAGTGCAGGTGTCGTGGACAGAAGATCATCCACATCAGAATCACTCACAGTCGACGAATGGACATGACGCGCATCCAACTCAACATTGTTGTCAGAGTGATCATCCGAGCTAGGCTCGTTGCCAGCCCTAGACACGATGGTCTGGAGCACAAGTGGGTTCTCGTGGCCTACCACCCCACGACCCCCGCTTGTGCCGGGTTGCTGATGTGATAGCAACCCCGCGTCAGGATTGACATCACCATCCTCTGGCTCCATTGCGTCATCATCTGTAATGTGGAAAAAACAAACATGAGTACACATGTCAGAAGCACATAACCCACACACACACATAGACATTGCATCGACAGCCAACACATGAAGCAGACATGTCACACACAAATTAAATTCTGGCATGCATCCAATGGCATTGATATGCAAACACATCCCAAAAGCAGAAATGGATGTGTGTAAATAGCAAAGCCTACACATGTACATAATGTAGTATATCACCTCCATCAGACACCACCTCTGTCAGGCACATGTCACAGGCAGAAAAGACAGATGGCATCAAAGAGATGGCACATACCATAAGCATGTCTGAACTGCAAAATGGCCACAGCTGCAAGTGATTCCAAACACACCATGACACAGATAATATGCATGTACACATGCATCACTAAACCATCATCACCAATATAGCTTCATCCATCTGCAGCTTGGCTCGTACCGGGGCTCATGGGCCATGTAGACATAGTGAATGTCACGAGCAAAGCGAGGTCCTGCAACCAGGCATGAGGGACCATAACGCCCAATACGGTCCGAGCTGCCGGCCATGAAGCCTCCAGAACACCCCTCAGGGCCTGATTGAGCACATTGTGCATTGATTGTGCACTAAAACATTATTCAGTGTGTCAAATCATCACGCCAGGCCCCACCAGATTAGCTAAGACGGCCTGGGCGTACACATACTGCACCAAAGTGCACCTTCAGGATTGTGCCAGTTGAAAATAACGGGCGGAATGCTGAAATCGCAGCAGCATTAACGTTAGTCAACTACATTTTAGTCATTCAACAAAAAAGCTGTAGAGAACACATGTGTAAATGAACACCTTCACACACACGAGTGAGTAGCTGCAATGTTGCACTACACAACGTTGAAGCTGCTTGCATATGTACATGTGAAAGTGTTCAAGAACACCCGTGTTCATATACACCCGTATGGTGATTATGAACAGCAACCTGTACAGCAAAGCAAACAGCTACGATGCTGCTTGCTTCAATCTATGTGAAAGTGTACACATACACAGGTGAAGGCAGCTCCACAGTCATTACAACCCGATTGGCTAGGCTATAATCAATCTGCGGCCTATACCAGTTGGTATAGGCCGCAGATTGACCAAGCAAGTTTTCTAAACACTCACTAGGGTGTTCCAATATTGAGTACATGTGTCACAGGATGCACCTTTGCCCGTGCCTTTCATGACAGTGAAGGGATGAAAATCTGACCATACATCCCAGGTCACTTTGACATTGCAGCAGTGAGTAGGCATGTAGAACGGTGTAACTTGGGTTGGTGCAGTGCAGAACATGTGTACGTTATCAACTATCTACATCAACAAGTACATTATGATGTCAATCAATAAACATGAAGGCAGGGTAAGGGCAAGTTCAGGCATCACGTGCAATGTGCATGCAATGGGTTTCATGGCTACAGGCAACCCCCCGCCCCCTTTGTGAAAATGCAGGGAGGCATTGCATGGCAGTGAAAGGTTGACCAGAGAACTTTATATTGGCAGACAGTGTTGACTAGCGTCAATTGCATCATCTGAGTCAACTGACCACACAGCAGATGAGCATGGGACAGTAAGTAAAACACATGATTCACCCTCAGTAGTACACCCATTTGTGCAGAAGCCACTACACCAGTTGAACAGAGTCAGGGGGCCTGAAACAGGGGGAGGCCTGTGCCCCACACAGACTATGACACCCTAAACATGTGCGTGATGCAGGACTGAGCCAGAGTGTGCATGGAATGGATGATCAAATGCCATTAAATGTATGTCATCCTAGACAGGTACTACAATGATCATCCTGCCAAGGACACATAGGGGCATGCATGAAATGCACATGGAGCATGAATGGGCACTCATGTCCCTGCGGAGCATCTGCCATCTGCACAGTCTGAGTGAGACACCCTGCATCAAGGACAAAGGATGTACCCCACAGTATGTGTCTGGCAGGTTGGCAGGGGGAAGTGTGCATGTACACAGGAGTGTTGAACAGGCACTTGCAGTAGTCCAACATGATACCTACCAGTGCCATGGTGTAATTGAGGTGCAGGGGGGTGGAGGGGCAAGGGAGCATGCCCACATGGAGTACCCACATGCAGGCAGAACACACATGCACGTCAGTCATGCGATGACATAGTCTGAGTGCTGAGTAGAAAGACACCCCAGGCTACATGCAGAAGGGCCAGTGAGCTGGAACATGGACCGGAGGGGCAGCCGGGTGACTAGTATGTGAGTAGGGTGCAAGTGTGGTGATGAGGACAGTCCCCGTCTGCTCTACATGTCCAGCATACTGCACAGCAGGCATGCATCAGTGAAGCATTGCATGACTCACACATGAGAACCATGTACACATATAATGTAGTGGCAGTCAAGCACAACACATCACACAAGCAAACCACACATGGGCTGGACAAACACGCAACAACACTCACTGGACGGGGCATCAAAATCCAGCATCTCTCCCACTCCTTTGTACAATTCTGCCGGTATGAACTCTGTAGCGATCAACTCGTGTGAAGGGAGTTCTTCCTCCTCAGGTGGTGGCCCACTGCCAGTCACCCGAGTCATGGCATAATTGGAGGCACTCTTTAGCTTAGCAAAACCTCGGAGGTCATCCCAACGCTTTTTGCAATCCTGAGCTGTGCGCACCTGATGTCCAAATGCACTGACGCACTCTGCAACATACTTCCAGTGGTACAATGGGCCCACTAGCATATCACGGTCGTGTCCCGACACGTAGTCCACAAAGAAGTCCAGCTCCTGCTTGCAGAAAAGCCTCTTCCTCGACATGCCGGAGGCCGGAGCTGTGTCTGGGGTCCCAGCCTCTTGTGTAGGTGCAACCTTCCTCCTCTTGGGCAGTGATCCGGACCCTGACTGGCAAATGCCGCCCTGATCAGTAGGGGCAGTGGCGCTGGTGGATTGAACCGAGGGAGTGGCAGGTGGAACTAGGACGGAAGCCCTGACTTGCGTCAGTGGCTGCTGGGTGCCCTTGACTGGACCCTTCTCAGCAACATCCACTGTGCCATGGTCATTGACCGAGACTGCCCCGGATGGCAGACTCACAGCCGGGGTGGTGTCGGCTGCATCTGCCCATGCAGTTGCCAACACACGGCTGCTCGGGACAGCAGATGACAATACTGCCCCAGGGACATGTGCCTCGGTCAGGGCAGCCCTGCGTGCACTTACCACGTGCCTCCTGAACACCTGGAAATCATCCCAGGACTCTTCAGGTGCCAACGCAGTATGCACTGGCAGACCGTGAGCCTGGGTGGTGGTGGCCACAGTTGCCATACCCTTGGGCCCGTGGCAGTCGATGAAACGGACTGCCGGGTCACATGGGCACCAGTGCCAGATGCAAGAGCTGCATCTCCCGGAACCACAGGGGGTGGTGGCATGACTGCACCAACACGTGGCAGAGCATCCTGCTGAAATGGCGCACCCCTGCCTCTTCCCCCTCTGCAGCCACCCTGGACACCCTGGAGTCCCCCTACTCCCTGGTCACCCCGGCCACATCCCTGACCATGACCGCCACATGGGGGGCGCCCAGCTGAGGCGCCCCTCACCTTTCGTGGCCTCCCAACCATCGCACAGATGTAGTAGTGCCAGCACAGATGTAGTAGTGCCAATGGGCGGTGTACATGGCGGTTGTCCTGGGCAATTGGGGTGAAGGGGGTGTGGTACTAGTTGTTAACAGCACCCCTGTGCGCCTGCAAGGCTGTATGTGACCCCAGTGATAAAGTGACGGGTCACACAACGCTCAGGCACCCCAAAACTGCAGTAAAACCGTGCACGCAACCCCCGGTAGCCCACATGTGTGGAATTAACCTACCACAGTACGCGGTGGCACCCAGGGACCCGAAATACACGCATGCGTGGTACACTCAGGCTACTATGACCTCGAAAATGGGTACGCAATACACAGGGGGAACCGCAGTGGGAAAAATAGCATGCGCGACTCACCGTCTGACTAGCGCCAAAAGAAGAGATACATCCTTGATCCGCTGTGAAGTAGTGATGGCGCCTGAAATAACCAGAAGTAGCAACACACGCGTCGGTCTCCACGAAAAACACGTACAGCGAACTGCTGAGCCAGCTCACCTTTAAACCGTGCTGAGGGTAACGCCCACGCGCGTTACGTCACATACGCGCTTACCCGCTAAGGGCCTTTTGTCGAATTACACGCTGACGTGCTGATTTTTCACGTGCAAAATCACTCCATATCAAGCTGGCCATGCGACAACACGCGGAAGACCACGCTCCTGCCCAGAAGGCCATTTTCCTGAGCCCCGAGCTGACTCCCATCAGCCATCTGCTGCTGCCTGCCTGCTGGCCACATGCCCTGCTCTTTGGTGCCTGCACGTCAGCCATCAGCAGGGGTCCAGTTGCTGTGACCACCCCTGCTGGAACAGAAGACTCCAACTGCAGTTCCATCGCTCCACAGCCCAGCACCAGGGCCCAGTTTCCCACCCACACCTGCCTCGGGGGTTGCTATGTCAGGGGAAACACCATCTGAGACCACTGGCAACCCCCATCCAGAGAGGCAGAGGGCTGCCAGCTTCACAGCAGGAGAGGTTGGCATCCTGGTGGAGCAAGTTCTGGTACATTATGATTCCCTCTTTGGAAGAACATGCGCCGACAAGGATGGACGGAGGAGGATCTGGATGGACATCGTGGTTGCCATCAACGTGGAGGGGGTGGCAACCCCCGACCTACCCCACGTCCATAAGTGCTGGGAGGACTTCAGGTCCAGGTGTCAAGACTTGATTGTAGCGTGGAGTAAATGGACCTCCGTCCCTAAGCCAGAAACAGTGAAGAATAGAACTCACTCATTGTTTGAGGATTAGAGCCACAGGTGGTGGGTGGAACAGGAACACAGAGTCCTCCAGGTGGCTGCTGTAAAAGAATGTGCAAGTTAGGGGAAATGGACGACAATACTCTCTACTGTATTTAGTGACAAAGGAAATAATAATCTCCTACCAGTTGCAGAGTGGAGGAAGGGCGATAGTGTAAGGGGGCCTGGTGAGGGATGGTGAAGACAGGGAAACAACCAGGGAGCCCACCAGCAGCACCTGTAGCAAGGAAGACAGAGTCACAGAACCAAGGCCAACAGCAGCGCGTAGCCTTGGAATCACAAGGGTTTCGGGTCAGAAGAGTTGCAAAGGTATCCAAAAATGCCAAAGGGAAATCCAGAAGTAATCCAGGCAACAGTCTGAGTCAATCCAGGTAAACACGTGTTCAAGAAGTAGCAGAAGGGACAGGCAAGGCAATCCAAGAAGCAGTCTGAGTTCAAAAACCAAAGTAATCCGTAATGCAGAGAAAACGCCACTCACTGGAAAATACAGCTGAGAAGCAACGTTCGTCGGGAGAAGCGCTGTTTTATTTCCGGTTTGGACACGTGATCTTGTTACGTGTATCACGTGACCGGAATGGAATGCATAAAGTGTTGTAGTCCTTGGAATCCTGTCACGTGAACGGGTCCTGAGCCTGCCGTTCACTTGGTACAGCAGGACGGCGAGTTTCCGTCTGTCTGCCAAGGGGACCCAATACCGCCACGGGAGCCGCCAGGCATGGAAAAATGGTGACCGTGAGCCCAGTGGAGCTGCTTTGTCTCTTCGATGCTGCAGGTGGGTGACATGGCTGTAGGGGTGTTTACACAAAGGAGGGTTACGGACAAAAGGGTGCATGACACCAGGACCCTCAGGAAGGCCCCGCGCCTCTTGAACGCAGCGGATGCAGTGGGGTGCCGGGTCTGCCTTACCAACGACCAGATGAGGGTCCTGGAACGCTTCACCGCCAGGTCCTCGAGAGGCAGACCCGTCCGGAGTTGAGCGGTAAGAGTCCATGTGTACTGATTGGACGCAGTGCATGTTGAGGTGTGCCAGGAGTGTGCAGCTTGGATATATGCCTGGAAAGGCCTATGTATGGATGTGTATGTGCAGGGACATGAGCCTGCTGCATGTGAGTCCAGTCATGTGTGATGCACATCAATGGTGTATGTGTTACAAAGTATGATGCAAAAATACATGTGGAGACGCACACATGTTAGCATTTCTGTGTATGTACTATGCCATGGTTAGGGTGTGACACATGGATGCTGATTCCACCTTCATGTACATGCACAGTGTACAAGTGCGTGTGTGTGTGCTTGACATGTGTGCGACTGTGATATGCCATGGATGCATGTGACACAGACATGTAGGGAGCCGATTGGCAGATGTGACATAGTTGTTGGTGATTGCACTGTGACAGGTGGTGGAGATGTACAGGTGCATGTCTATCTGATGGCGTGTGTGCATGCGTTTGGCACTCCCCATGTTGCTTGTGACATCAGGCTGACCTTCGGATGTTCATGCTGTTGTGTGTGTATGGATGCTGCTGCCTGCTGCACCATTCCTGTTAATTTGTGCATGTGTGTGGGTTCAAATGATATGTGTGTTGGGGAGTGATATACCATCTGTGAAGTTTGACACTGCCACTCATGTGCAACTGTCATGTGTGTATACGACCATTGTACAGTGCCCTGATGCCTATGTTCTGTCTCTCCCTGTCTGCAGCATCGACTGATGAAGAGGGCAGAGACGGTGCTGTGGAGCACAGCGGCAGGGATCCCACCGCCAGCCGGAGATGCAAGGCCCAGCTCCCCTCCCAGGTAGTCATCTCTTCGGGGAGTGAGCAGTGAGGAGTCTGGTGCTGCGTCCATGGCCACAGCTGCGAGGGAAGATCCAAGAGGCTGCATTTGGAGGTGGACTCCTCGGCAGCAGTCCGGGCAGCTGAGGCCCCACAGGGGCCTGTGGAGGAAGATGGCACGGAGTCATCGAGGTTGGTGGGGGGTTTGGTTGAGGAGGAGGCCGGGGAAGGCCCACGCACAGGACCTGGAGAGGGGATTCCACTGGTGCTAGTGGTGCAGTCCAGGGGCAGGGACAGGAGGCAGCACAGGCTGCCGCGGAGGTGCCTGTGTGTAATCCTGTCCCCGATCCTGTGACTGCATCATCCAGCACCAGCAGGGATGCCTCCGTCCAGACCCGTTTTCAGGGAGGGGATGCGCATACAACAACTGGCCTTCCTCTCCCTGCGGACGTTGCAATCCGTGACCGTATTGAGCCTGTCCTAGCTGGGATTGCGTTGCGCCAATGTGGTATTCGGGATGACATGCAGGGTTCTCGTCTGGACAATTGTCAGGTTCCATAGTAAATAGGTGGTAATTAAAGAATTATTATCCTTATGTTCTTTGTTTATTTCATTGTTAGGTTTAAAAACTAAATCCTTTAACTGTTAAAATGGTTGGGCCTTAACTTCCATATACAGAGTACTGCAGATACCCCAAGCCAAGATGGAGGGCAGAGGCAGGAGTTCTGATTGGGTGGCAGGTTGACAATGGTGTGACTCCCAACATTCTAAACTGCCTTTCATCAGTTAAGTTTCCTGAGCTGGTCATGTTTCTGTTTTTCTCCTGTGTTTTTGGGCCTTGGAAAACTCTCAAGAAAATATTTTAAAGTATACAAGAAAATACTCTTTCAAGTTAACATTGACTTAGTTGAAAATAACTTTTATGAGGAAGAATGTGCTGTGAAGTCTTCATCTACTAAATATAAGCTAAGTATTTGTAATGCACACTATATTTTTGAACTGTCAACGTTAGCCTTTATTTTGATGTTATTTTTTTTTTCCTCGGAAGTGCAAGGGTTAACGCTTCGTAGGTTTTTTGGTAAATGAATCTGTGTTCAAGGAAACTCAAGTAAAATGTTGCTCGCGCGCGCGCATGAACAAATGTTTGTTTAAACTGCTTCACTTACCTCGTTAGAGTCATCGTGTCGGGTTCCTGTTGGAGATCAGCTGCAGCTGCTTCGCCTTTGTTTTCCTCGCGTTGGCTGTGAATGAAAAGCAGAGGTTAACCGTCGCGTTTCTGATAATGACAAAAGGTGAACTCTTTCAATGCTAGAAGAAAACAAGGTAAGACTGCACATTTCTTTAAGTTAACAGACGTCGTGTTGTTTAGTCTGTGTTCATTCATGACGAACTCTTCCATGAGACTGAGTCATTAAATATGACATTTTAAGACTACTAAAGTCAGAGGCAGCACAGTCAACTTGGTTTAAATTGCGCATTAAATACGGAAATTCTTTGGGATCAAAGGAAAGCGCTATTAACAGAAAGAAATTACACAACATTATATAAGTGCACATTTTAAAATGAGAATCTTTTCAATTCATCTCATTACATCAAAAAACGTTTGAGAGGAATAACATTTAAGTTTTGAGACAGTTACACATTTTTTTTGTGTGCGTTGAACTTTCCAGCTTTATTTAAAAAACCACAAAATTGAACTATTTGCCTGTTAACCGCATTCAACAGTTAATAGTATTTTTTCTGAGTTGTTGAACTGAATCCACAAAGAGAGATTATTGAACGGAGTGAGCAGATGCAAACAAGTTTCAGTTTATGAAAGACTCTCAACTTTTCTGTGTTTCAACTATTTTTTAAAGTGTGCTTTCATTCATAAGACTCTTTTTCTTGAGACATTTATGGAGTGAGATTCACAGTTTTCTATGCCCTGCAGTTCATTGGGTTTATGCAGCACAGTTAAAGACATGACCACCCAAGTTTAGCTTTCTTTTGAATATAAGAGTTGGAGTCTTATTCAATATAAAATAAATACCTATATATAAGAAATATCAATCATCCTCTGGGCTTATCGCAGAGGATTTCAGGTAGGAGGGTAGAAGTTCATTTTATATGAGTAGTGTTGTAGTTGTGTGATAATATTTAATGCTTAACAATTTTCATTCATGCAGAGACCGGATGAAGATAGAAGATCCAGTGTCTGATTTGTTATTTTATCCACTTTTCCCCCTTCCCCCCAGGGGTGTCTAGTACTCAGCTGTTCAGTTTAGTTGTGAGCTAGACATCTTAGTGGGATCGTGGGACTCAGTAGCTCCTGCGTTGGATGTGGATATTACCAGCCTGACAGAATGAAAGGCCCAAGTAGTTAACTTCGCCTGAGCTGCTGAGACCACTTCCCAGAATAATTATGGAAGCCTTGGGGGATATGATTAAGGAGTTGAGGGAAGAATTAAGGGTTTCTATAAATGAGAATGTCCTTTTAAATAAAAAGATTGAGGAGTTAAATATTAAGGTGACACATATTCAGGAAATGTCAGAAGAAAGGTTGGTAGGTAGGAGAGAAGAACAGATTTTGGAACCTCCAGTTCTGGAAAGGGAAGGTTCTAGACAGAGAGGAGATTCTGGGTTAGGAGCAATTGGAGGTTTAAAGTCTTTAATTTTACCGGTGCCTCTGGCACCACCTGAACGTTTTTCTGGTGAGGCTAAAAGATTTCAAACATTTTTCACTCAATGTGAATTACATTTTTTAAGTAGGCCGGAAGTGTTTTCTTCTGATATGTCAAAGATAACATTTATGATATCTTATCTTTCAGGGGAGGCTGCTAGTTGGGCAGGAGTGTTGGTTAAACAAAAAGATTTAGCTTTGTATGATTTTAAATTATTTAAGGAGGAGTTCAGTAAGTTATTTGATAAACGTAAGGAGTCCTTACAAGTTGATGGTGAGCTGCTTGAGTTAAAACAGGGGAATCAGGAGTTAGTAAGTTATATTACCCAATTTAAGACTCTAGTTGTTGAAAGTAATTGGCCAGAAGAGAAGAGAGCATCCCTTTTTTACAGAGGTTTAAGGGATGAATTGAAAGACGCCTTGTCTGGGGTGGTAAATAGACCAACTTCTTGTGACGCCTTGATGGATTTAGTTGTACAGTTAGATTTTCGCCTCTATGAAAGAAGATTGGAGCGTAGGAGGGGAGACAATAAACAAGAGAATAAATCTAATCCTAGATTTGATAGACCTAGGCTGGAGTTTGTAAATAGAGATTTTAGGTCAAAAAATTCAGAGAGTTCAGGAAGAATTAGAGGACCTCTTTCTAAGGAGGAAAGAGATAGGCGAAGAAATAATAATCTCTGTCTTTATTGCGGAAGGAGTGGACATTTTCTTGGGAACTGCCCTTACACTCCACAGAAAGTACAAAATCCTGACGGCAAGAATCATCAAGTAGCCAATACTCTTCAGGCGGCAGTTCCTCACATAACAATTAATGTATCCTTGATTTTTGAAAAGAAATTGGTGGGTAGTGGTCCTGTGATTATTGATTCAGGAGCAACTGGGAATTTTATGGATTGGGGAGTAGCAAGGAGTTTAGGTATTCCCTTAGTGAAGAAGGTTTTATTTGAGCAGGTTAGTTCAGTGGATGGATCAGAATTAACTTCAGGACCAATCACACATGAAACTTCTCCCTTACTAATGATTATGGCAGGGAACCATGGAGAGGAGTTGATTTTCGAGATTATCGATGCTCCACAATTGAAGATTATTTTAGGCATGCCCTGGCTTACACATCATAATCCTTTGATTGATTGGGGCAGAAGGGTGATTGAATTAAATTCCAATGTTTGTAAGGAACATTGTTTTGAAGGTAAATCCCTTGAAGATACTCAGATTGATGATGTTAAGGGTGCAAGGTTCTTAGAAGAGGTTGGAGCTCTTTTTCACTCTCATACTATTGGAGCTGTTATGGGAGAGTTACCTGATTGCTACAAAGAATTCAGTGATGTCTTTCATGAGGTAGTGGCAGGTGGTCTTCCTCCTCATAGACCATTTGATTGTAAGATAGAACTTGAACCAGGAGCCACTTTACCTTGTAGCAGGGTTTATGCACTTACTGAAAAGGAAAACGATTACCTTAAGGAGTATTTAACTGAACATTTAGCAAAGGGTTTCATTAGACATTCCAAGTCCCCGGTGGCATCTCCTTTATTTTTTGTACCTAAAAAAGAGGGAACATTGAGGACTTGTATTGATTATAGAGCTCTAAATAAGGTAACCATCAAAAACAGATATCCACTTCCTTTAATTTCAGTTATGTTAGATCAGATACAAGGAGCTGAAATATTTTCTAAATTGGATTTGAGAGGTGCTTATCATCTTGTTAGAGTAAAAGAGGGAGATGAATGGAAGACAGCTTTCAAGACTAAGTATGGATTATTTGAATATTTAGTGATGCCTTTCGGATTATGTAATGCCCCAGCTTCATTTCAGTTTTTTATTAATGAAGTTCTACGTGAGTTTCTGGACATTTTTGTTGTTGTCTACATCGATGATATTTTGATTTATTCACAAGATTTGTGTAACGCTCACCTGATTCCCACGGAGGCGCAGGTCTGGCTTCGAGGGCTGATGCTTCTTCAATGGTGAAGCGCAGGACTCTGAAGATGGACAGGAAGGGCCCTCAACTCTGGCTTCTCCGGCTCGCAGGAATATTCCCCTGTGCGTGAAAAGGGAGTATTACCTACTGACTGAGTTATGATCAAGCCTCCCACTCTCTTCCAACCCTCCACGATACCCTTCCACTATTCCCCGTGAAGTCTCACCTTAGGGTCAGGAAGGATGAGCTCTCCATCCTGCTTTGATGCAGGGGCGCGTTGAAACCCAGTTACTTCACTGGTTTGAGGATTGATGGGAGTTCAGGTAAGCTTGACTATTCAGGTAAGGCTCTGTAAAAGTTCTGTTGCAAGTTCAAAAGTCCAAGCTTAATAATAATGTTCATTGTCTTTTTGCAGCAAGCGCTAATGTTTATGTCCTTTTTTCCCCTTAGGAGTCGGGGTTCGGAATGCTGGAGATATGGCACCGACCCGAAGTGAAACGTGCAGTTCCAGTTCCAGTAAATGGCAGGTTAGTTCTGGATGAGCGCTCGGGAACTGACTTTGCATACGCTCATTCAATGTCTTTGTCTTTTTTCCCCATAGGGGCCGGGGTCCGGAAAATGCCTGGAAGCGGCAAGACCCGAAATGAAATGAGGTAAGTCTTATTCTCTTCCTTCTCTCACCTCTTATTCTTGTCTTTTTCTCTAGGCTCTGGGAAGTGGCTGTGTATCCGGATGATCGCTGCTGAAGATGGAGGAACCCAGGAAAGGTGAGTGAAATGCAGCGCTGCAGCGATCGTAACGAAATGCTTTTAAAAATAATGTCTTCCCTTTCAGGATCGTCGGTGATGTCTCCGTGGTGCAGATTTAGCTGGTAAGGTCTCTTGTCTCCCTTTGCAGGTGACCCAGGATGCTGACAGGCGTGGCTGAAGTCCAGAAGCAGGAGCTGACACGGTGAGCGTCCAGCTGCGAGGAGCAGAACAACGCGAAGCGTGAGTTGCTGATCGGGTGTGGTTTAAATAGCTTTGGAAGAAGTCCCAAGTGTGTATCCTTCCTCCGATCAGGTATGTATCCTTCCCCGACCACACCCGGGTGGAAAGTAGTCCCACAGGTAAAGTAGTTCCATTCAGGCCTCAAGAGGGCCTGGATGTGGCAGCATGGTCTGCATCAGGTAAGTGCACATGAAAACACTTGCACACATGTATAGCTTTATGAGCCTGGCGCCTAAGGTGCCAGGACAGAGGTCCAACATGAGCCTGGCGCCTAAGGCGCCAGGACTGCGCCCAAAGGGCCCCAGCTTGGGCCCGCTGGCACTCCCCTGGGGGAAATGATGCCTGCCTCTGAAGTCGCTGGGTCGGACCTGGCTCCTTGGAGGTAGGCATCATGACAGTACCCCCCCTCAAGGCCCCTCCCAAGGTTCTTCCCTCCGGGGGTTTGGGCTTGTTCGGAAATCTCTGGTGAAACCTTTGTACTAATCGAGGTGCGTGGACATGGTTACTAGGCTCCCACGATCTCTCTTGAGGTCCATATCCCTTCCAGTCAACAAGATAGAAGAGTTTCGACTTTACCACCTTGGAGTCTAAAATGTCTTTAACTTCGAATTCTAATTCCCCTTCAACTTGAACTGGATCTGGAGGCTTGGACAATCGGGTTCCTGGTTGTACTGGCTTCAAAAGTGATGCATGAAAAACTGGATGAATACGCATGTTGGACGGTAGATCCAGTTTAAAGGCCACTTGTTTGATTATAGCTTTGATGGGATAAGGTCCTATGAATCTGGGATTGAAGGTTCGCGGGCCCTTGAGGGGTAAATGTTTTGTTGCTAGCCATACCTGGTCTCCTACTTGGTAAGGAGGAGTTTTACTTCGGTGCAAATCAGCGTTTTCTTTATACTTTTTCTTGGCTTGCTGTAAATGAGTTGCCGCTTCTTTGAAGGCTCGGGTTATTGTGGAATGCAGATGATTTACTGCGGGCATTTCCAGGGTCAGAGGTGGATCTAGGTCAGAGGTCCGAGGATGGTGACCATACAAAGTATAAAAGGGGGTTTGTCCGGTTCCAGAATGCACTGAATTGTTGTATGCATATTCTGCGATCCAAAGGATGTCTTTCCAATTTAACTCGGATTGGTGTAACATGCACCGAAGATATTGCTCGAGAGTCTGATTGGTTCTCTCGGTTTGTCCGTCGGTCTGGGGGTGGTGGCTGGTGGATAACCGCACATCTATTTGTGCTAGTTGACAACACTTCTTCCAAAAATGTGAGATAAATTGACTTCCACGATCCGAGACTAATATGGAAGGGAAACCATGTATGCGAACTATATTCTCCAGGAATTCCTTGGCCAAGGTGGAAGCTGAAGGCAAACCATTTAAAGGGATAAAGTGGGCCATTTCGGAGAATAGGTCCACAATTACAAGGATTGTGTTGTAGCCAGCACAAGGAGGCAGATCTGTTATAAATTCCATTGACAGGGTGTGCCATGGCGCCGGTGGAATACCCAAGGGTTGAAGTAGGCCGGCTGGCCTTTTCTTTTGAGCCTTGTTTTGGGCGCAAATTCCACAAGACAGTACAAAAGACTTTATGTCTTTTCTCCAAGAAGGCCACCAGAAGTGGCGTTTGATTTTTTCCTCCGTTTTAGCGATACCAGGGTGTCCTTCCATTAAAGATTCATGATGATGGGCAGTAACAAGTTCTTGCAATTCTTTACTTGGCAGAAACAACCGCTCCTGGAAGTGGGGTAAGTCATCCTTAACGGTGTAATGAGGACCCTTTTGACTCCATTCCAGTAAGGTTGAAGAGTCTAGAAGTTGTTTTACTTGCGTTTGGATGTCCTCAATAGTTTGCAATGAAGTTAAGCCTAAGATTCTTTGCTCAGGTATGATGGGCACAGGTTCTAAGCTCGAATTAGGTTCTTCCATGCCAATCCGGGATAAGGCGTCCGCTTTTCCATTCTTGCAGCCAGGGCGATAGGTAATTACAAAATCAAATTCCGCAAAGAATAGAGCCCATCGGAGTTGTCGTGAAGATTGAGCTTTGGCCGTTTTTAAATACTGTAAGTTTCTGTGGTCCGTAATTACGGTGATGGTGTGTCTTGCCCCGAGAAGGTAGTGACGCCAAGCCTTGAAAGCAGATTTGATGGCCAGTAACTCTTTATCGGTGATTGCGTAGTTGATTTCAGGAGGAGAAAATTTTCTGGACCAAAAGGCCACTGGGTGTAGTTGGTTAGTTTTTGGGTCTCTTTGCGACAGGACAGCTCCCATGGCCGAACTGGATGCATCGGTTTCCACTATGTACGGGAGATCTGGGTGCGGGTGCTTCAATACAGGTGCAGAGGTGAATTTGGTTTTCAGGTCCTGGAAGGCTTGTTCGGCCTCAAGAGTCCATTCGAAGTGTTTGTTTTTCTTTAGGAGAGCGGTGATGGGTTGGACTGTTCGGGAAAATTCCGGGATGAATCTTTGATAGAAATTGGCAAAGCCGAGCATGCTCTGAACTCCCTTCACCGAGCTTGGAGATGGCCATTTGAGGATGGTGTCCACCTTTCGCGAGTCCATTCGGACTCCTTGAGGTGTCAGGATGAATCCGAGAAACTCAACTTCTGTGGTATGAAAAACGCATTTTTCGAGTTTTGCAAATAATCTGTGCTGGCGCAGTTTCTCAAGAACTGCCCTAACATGTTTTCTGTGCTCAGATTCTGAAGAAGAGTACACCAGGATGTCGTCAATGTAAACAATGACACAGACATCGATAAGTTCCCGAAGAACATCATTCATAAAGTACTGAAAGGCGGCAGGTGCATTGCACAAACCGAAGGGCATCACCTGATATTCGAAGAGCCCAAACTTGGTGCGGAATGCAGTCTTCCATTCGTCGCCTTCTTTTATGCGCACCAGGTGATAAGCTCCTCGGAGATCTAACTTGGTGTACACACAAGCGTCTTTCACCTGGTCGATAAGCTCAGGGATCAAGGGCAGAGGATAACGATTCTTAATCGTTATTTGATTTAGGACGCGATAGTCTATACACGTTCTAAGGTCGCCTTCTTTTTTCAGCACGAAGAACAGAGCTGAAGAGACAGGAGACTTGGACGGGCGAATAAAACCATTGGCTAGGTACTGATCTAAATACTGACGCAAATGCAGGTTCTCAGGTTCCGTAAGAGCATAAATCCTACTACAAGGTAGTTGAGCATTGGGTACCAGATCGATTTGGCAATCATAAGACCGATGGGGAGGTAACATGTTAGCCTGTTCTTTCTGAAAAACGTCTTGGAATTCTTGGTATTCTGATGGTAGCTGTACAGGGGTGGAAGTTGCTGAGGCTAGACCCATAGCTGGATTTCTTGGATAACAAGTTGGTTCACAAGCAGGAAAACTTATCTTCTTTGCTCGCCAGTCAATTCTGGGATTATGTGTTTCTAACCAAGGAATTCCAAGAATTACTTGAAATTGTGGGGTCTTGATCACATCAAACACGATTGCTTCCCGATGTCCATCCTGACCCACCAGTGTCACTTCAACAGTGGAATGCGTTACAGGCCCTGAAGCTGTTTCGGTTCCATCTACTGTAGTAATGACAACTTGGGTTACTTTCGAGCGGAGAGGAAGCTTAATCCTGGAAGTCAATTCACGGTCTATGTAATTTCCAATAGCTCCACTGTCGATGTATGCTTTTATAGCATGCAACTGCTGAGGCTGTTTTGGGTCCACGAGCACCATTGGCATGACAAAATGCAAGGTCAAAGAGTTAGTTTTCAAGCTCGGCAAGCGGACCCCTACGCTTGCCGGGCTAGGTCGTTTCCCGAATCAGGTGTCACTAATTCGTTATCAGTAGCTCCAACCACCTTCTTAAGCGGTTTAACTGGACAATTTTGAAGAAAGTGACCGGAAGTCCCGCAATACAGACAAAGTTGCATTTGCCGCCTTCTCTCTCGTTCTTTCTGCGTTAATGGTCCTTTAACACCACCGATTTGCATAGGTTCAGATACGTCGGTACTCTTGGAGTTAGCGTGGGTTTTGATCGGTGCTCGGTTTTCATACTTGAACCGATCTGCTTTTCTATTTTGAAGTCTGTGATCAAGTTGAACCACCAAGTCAATGTAGTCTGCGCAGACCTGGGGTGGGTTTACTATCTGAGCTAGAACATCCTTAAGCTCTCCGCGCAGGCCTCGATGAAACAATGTGATCCTTTTGCTTTCTGGCCATCCAGTTTCCACAACCAGTCTGTTAAAGGTGGCTATGTAGGACAGAAGATCCTGATTACCTTGTCGTAAGGATAGCAGTTCGTTATCAAGGGCCTGTCCTTGAGAGTGTCGAGCGAACAATCTTTCCATGCTGGCCTGGAAGCCCTGAAAATTCTGGAGAATGGGATCATCCTGATTTACCAATGGAATAGACCAATCGGCAGCACTACCACTGAGGTAAGACAGTATAAAGGCTACCTTAGTCTGGTCGTTAGGGAAGGCTCCGGGTCTGCATAGAAAGTGTAAACGACATTGGTTCATAAAGACGGCATATTTCTTGGGATCCCCGCAAAACGTTCAGGCGGGGCCAAAGGCATGTGTCCAGGTAGATAAATTTGTACCGGGTTACTCAAACCCATTGATGTGGAAATGTCTCCGGAATTAGGTAAAGGAGTGTGCCCTGCCTGGGCCTGTAATAACCTTTTGGCTAGGTCATCTGTTCTTTCCTTGGATAAGATCAGTTCTCTTTTGAGAGCGTTAGTCTCCTGGCGGGCTGAGTGCACCTCTGCCCATAATTCCCCCAAAAGCTGGGCCAGCTGGTCAGTCTCGGAAGTCTCCATAGCGCCCGGGTGGGAAATTGTGGGTAGGCTTCGCGTTCTGTAACGCTCACCTGATTCCCACGGAGGCGCAGGTCTGGCTTCGAGTGCTGATGCTTCTTCAATGGTGAAGCGCAGGACTCTGAAGATGGACAGGAAGGGCCCTCAACTCTGGCTTCTCCGGCTCGCAGGAATATTCCCCTGTGCGTGAAAAGGGAGTATTACCTACTGACTGAGTTATGATCAAGCCTCCCACTCTCTTCCAACCCTCCACGATACCCTTCCACGATTCCCCGTGAAGTCTCACCTTAGGGTCAGGAAGGATGAGCTCTCCATCCTGCTTCTGATGCAGGGGCGCGTTGAAACCCAGTTACTTCACTGGATTGAGGATTGATGGGAGTTCAGGTAAGCTTGACTATTCAGGTAAGGCTCTGTAAAAGTTCTGTTGCAAGTTCAAAAGTCCAAGCTTAATAATAATGTTCATTGTCTTTTTGCAGCAAGCGCTAATGTTTATGTCCTTTTTTCCCCTTAGGGGCCGGGGTTCGGAATGCCGGAGATATGGCACTGACCCGAAGTGAAACGTGCAGTTCCAGTTCCAGTAAATGGCAGGTTAGTTCTGGATGAGCGCTCGGGAACTGACTTTGCATACGCTCATTCAATGTCTTTGTCTTTTTTCCCCATAGGGGCCGGGGTCCGGAAAATGCCTGGAAGCGGCAAGACCCGAAATGAAATGAGGTAAGTCTTATTCCCTTCCTTCTCTCACCTCTTATTCTTGTCTTTTTCCCTAGGCTCTGGGAAGTGGCTGTGTATCCGGATGATCGCTGCTGAAGATGGAGGAACCCAGGAAAGGTGAGTGAAATGCAGCGCTGCAGCGATCGTAACTAAATGCTTTTAAAAATAATGTCTTCCCTTTCAGGATCGTCGGTGATGTCTCCGTGGTGCAGATTTAGCTGGTAAGGTCTCTTGTCTCCCTTTGCAGGTGACCCAGGATGCTGACAGGCGTGGCTGAAGTCCAGAAGCAGGAGCTGACACGGTGAGCGTCCAGCTGCGAGGAGCAGAACAACGCGAAGCGTGAGTTGCTGATCGGGTGTGGTTTAAATAGCTTTGGAAGAAGTCCCAAGTGTGTATCCTTCCTCCGATCAGGTATGTATCCTTCCCCGACCACACCCGGGTGGAAAGTAGTCCCACAGGTAAAGTAGTTCCATTCAGGCCTCAAGAGGTCCTGGATGTGGCAGCATGGTCTGCATCAGGTAAGTGCACATGAAAACACTTGCACACATGTATAGCTTTATGAGCCTGGCGCCTAAGGCGCCAGGACAGAGGTCCAACATGAGCCTGGCGTCTAAGGCGCCAGGACTGCGTCCAAAGGGCCCCTGCTTGGGCCCACTGGCACTCCCCTGGGGGAAATGATGCCTGCCTCTGAAGTCGCTGGGTCGGACCTGGCTCCTTGGAGGTAGGCATCATGACAGTACCCCCCCTCAAGGCCCCTCCCAAGGTTCTTCCCTCCGGGGGTTTGGGCTTGTTCGGAAATCTCCGGTGAAACCTTTGTACTAATCGAGGTGCGTGGACATGGTTACTAGGCTCCCACGATCTCTCTTGAGGTCCATATCCCTTCCAGTCAACAAGATAGAAGAGTTTCGACTTTACCACCTTGGA
The DNA here is from genome assembly GCF_040938575.1 of Ambystoma mexicanum. Classification (NCBI taxonomy): domain Eukaryota; kingdom Metazoa; phylum Chordata; class Amphibia; order Caudata; family Ambystomatidae; genus Ambystoma; species Ambystoma mexicanum. The sequence continues at coordinate 94,572,413 of NC_090922.1, forward strand.
GTCTAAAATGTCTTTAACTTCGAATTCTAATTCCCCTTCAACTTGAACTGGATCTGGAGGCTTGGACAATCGGGTTCCTGGTTGTACTGGCTTCAAAAGTGATGCATGAAAAACTGGATGAATACGCATGTTGGACGGTAGATCCAGTTTAAAGGCCACTGGGTTGATTATAGCTTTGATGGGATAAGGTCGTATGAATCTGGGATTGAAGGTTCGCGGGCCCTTGAGGGGTAAATGTTTTGTTGCTAGCCATACCTGGTCTCCTACTTGGTAAGGAGGAGTTTTACTTCGGTGCAAATCAGCGTTTTCTTTATACTTTTTCTTGGCTTGCTGTAAATGAGTTGCAGCTTCTTTGAAGGCTCGGGTTATTGTGGAATGCAGATGATTTACTGCGGGCATTTCCAGGGTCAGAGGTGGATCTAGGTCAGAGGTCCGAGGATGGTGACCATACAAAGTATAAAAGGGGGTTTGTCCGGTTCCAGAATGCACTGAATTGTTGTATGCATATTCTGCGATCCAAAGGATGTCTTTCCAATTTAACTCGGATTGGTGTAACATGCACCGAAGATATTGCTCGAGAGTCTGATTGGTTCTCTCGGTTTGTCCGTCGGTCTGGGGGTGGTGGCTGGTGGATAACCGCACATCTATTTGTGCTAGTTGGCAACACTTCTTCCAAAAATGTGAGATAAATTGACTTCCACGATCCGAGACTAATATGGAAGGGAAACCATGTATGCGAACTATATTCTCCAGGAATTCCTTGGCCAAGGTGGAAGCTGAAGGCAAACCCTTTAAAGGGATAAAGTGGGCCATTTTGGAGAATAGGTCCACAATTACAAGGATTGTGTTGTAACCGGCACAAGGAGGCAGATCTGTTATAAAGTCCATTGACAGGGTGTGCCATGGCGCCGGTGGAATATCCAAGGGTTGAAGTAGGCCGGCTGGCCTTTTCTTTTGAGCCTTGTTTTGGGCGCAAATTCCACAAGACAGTACAAATGACTTTATGTCTTTTCTCTAAGAAGGCCACCAGAAGTGGCGTTTGATTTTTTCCTCCGTTTTAGCGATACCAGGGTGTCCTTCCATTAAAGATTCATGATGATGGGCAATAACAAGTTCTTGCAATTCTTTACTTGGCAGAAACAACCGCTCCTGGAAGTAGGGTAAGTCATCCTTAATGGTGTAATGAGGACCCTTTTGACTCCATTCCAGTAAGGTTGAAGAGTCTAGAAGTTGTTTTACTTGTGTTTGGATGTCCTCAATAGTTTGCAATGAAGTTAAGCCTAAGATTCTTTGCTCAGGTATGATGGGCACAGGTTCTAAGCTCGAATTAGGTTCTTCCATGCCAATCCGGGATAAGGCGTCTGCTTTTCCATTCTTGCAGACAGGGCGATAGGTAATTACAAAATCAAATTCCGCAAAGAATAGAGCCCATCGGAGTTGTCGTGAAGATTGAGCTTTGGCCGTTTTTAAATACTGTAAGTTTCTGTGGTCCGTAATTACGGTGATGGTGTGTCTTGCCCCGAGAAGGTAGTGACGCCAAGCCTTGAAAGCAGATTTGATGGCCAGTAACTCTTTATCAGTGATTGCGTAGTTGATTTCAGGAGGAGAACATTTTCTGGACCAAAAGGCCACTGGGTGTAGTTGGTTAGTTTTTGGGTCTCTTTGCGACAGGACAGCTCCCATGGGCGAACTGGATGCATCGGTTTCCACTATGTACGGGAGATCTGGCTGCGGGTGCTTCAATACAGGTGCAGAGGTGAATTTGGTTTTCAGGTCCTGGAAGGCTTGTTCGGCCTCAAGAGTCCATTCGAAGCGTTTGTTTTTCTTTAGGAGAGCGGTGATGGGTTGGACTGTTCGGGAAAATTCCGGGATGAATCTTTGATAGAAATTGGCAAAGCCGAGCATGCTCTGAACTCCCTTCACCGAGCTTGGAGATGGCCATTTGAGGATGGCGTCCACCTTTCGCGAGTCCATTCGGACTCCTTGAGGTGTCAGGATGAATCCGAGAAACTCAACTTCTGTGGTATGAAAAACGCATTTTTCGAGTTTTGCAAATAATCTGTGCTGGCGCAGTTTCTCAAGAACTGCCCTAACATGTTTTCTGTGCTCAGATTCTGAAGAAGAGTACACCAGGATGTCGTCAATGTAAACAATGACACAGACATCGATAAGTTCCCGAAGAACATCATTCATAAAGTACTGAAAGGCAGCAGGTGCATTGCACAAACCGAAGGGCATCACCTGATATTCGAAGAGCCCAAACTTGGTGCGGAATGCAGTCTTCCATTCGTCGCCTTCTTTTATGCGCACCAGGTCATAAGCTCCTCGGAGATCTAACTTGGTGTACACACAAGCGTCTTTCACCTGGTCGATAAGCTCAGGGATCAAGGGCAGAGGATAACGATTCTTAATCGTTATTTGATTTAGGGCGCGATAGTCTATACACGTTCTAAGGTCGCCTTCTTTTTTCGGCACGAAGAACAGAGCTGAAGAGACAGGAGACTTGGACGGGCGAATAAAACCATTGGCTAGGTACTGATCTAAATACTGACGCAAATGCAGGTTCTCAGGTTCCGTAAGAGCATAAATCCTACTACAAGGTAGTTGAGCATTGGGTACCAGATCGATTTGGCAATCATAAGACCGATGGGGAGGTAACATGTTAGCCTGTTCTTTCTGAAAAACATCTTGGAATTCTTGGTATTCTGACGGTAGCTGTACAGGGGGGGAAGTTGCTGAGGCTAGACCCATAGCTGGATTTCTTGGATAACAAGTTGGTTCACAATCAGGAAAACTTATCTTCTTTGCTCGCCAGTCAATTCTGGGATTATGTTTCTAACCAAGGAATTCCAAGAATTACTTGAAATTGTGGGGCCTTGATCACATCAAACACGATTGCTTCCCGATGTCCATCCTGACCCACCAGTGTCACTTCAACAGTGGAATGCGTTACAGGCCCTGAAGCTATTTCGGTTCCATCTACTGTAGTAATGACATCTTGGGTTACTTTCGGGCGGAGAGGAAGCTTAATCCTGGAAGCCAATTCACGGTCTATGTAATTTCCAATAGCTCCACTGTCGATGTATGCTTTTATAGCATGCAACTGCTGAGGCTGTTTTGGGTCCACGAGCACCATTGGCATGACAAAATGCGAGGTCAAAGAGTTAGTTTTCAAGCTCGGCAAGCGGACCCCTACGCTTGCCGGGCTAGGTCGTTTCCCGAATCAGGTGTCACTAATTCGTTATCAGTAGCTCCAACCACCTTCTTAAGCGATTTAACTGGACAATTTTGAAGAAATTGACCGGAAGTCCCGCAATACAGACAAAGTTGCATTCGCCGCCTTCTCTCTCTTTCTTTCTGCATTAATGGTCCTTTAAATCCACCGATTTGCATAGGTTCAGATACGTCGGTACTCTTGGAGTTAGCGTGGGTTTTGATCGGTGCTCGGTTTTCATACTTGAACCGATCTGCTTTTCTATTTTGAAGTCTGTGATCAAGTTGAACCACCAAGTCAATGTAGTCTGCGCAGACCTGGGGTGGGTTTACTATCTGAGCTAGAACATCCTTAATCTCTCCGCGCAGGCCTCGATGAAACAATGTGATCCTTTTGCTTTCTGGCCATCCAGTTTCCACAACCAGTCTGTTAAAGGTGGCTATGTAGGACAGAAGATCCTGATTACCTTGTCATAAGGATAGCAGTTCGTTATCAAGGGCCTGCCCTTGAGAGTGTCGAGCGAACAATCTTTCCATGCTGGCCTGGAAGCCCTGAAAATTCTGGAGAATGGGATCATCCTGATTTACCAATGGAATAGACCAATCGGCAGCACTACCACTGAGGTAAAATAGTATAAAGGCTACCTTAGTCTGGTCGTTAGGGAAGGCTCCGGGTCTGCATAGAAAGTGTACCGGGTTACTCAAACCCATTGATGTGGAAATGTCTCCGGAATTAGGTAAAGGAGTGTGCCCTGCCTGGGCCTGTAATAACCTTTTGGCTAGGTCATCTGTTCTTTCCTTGGATAAGATCAGTTCTCTTTTGAGAGCGTTAGTCTCCTGGCGGGCTGAGTGCACCTCTGCCCGTAATTCCCTCAAAAGCTGGGCCCGCTGGTCAGTCTCGGAAGTCTCCATAGCGCCCGGGTGGGAAATTGTGGGTAGGCTTCGCATTCTGTAACGCTCACCTGATTCCCACGGAGGCGCAGGTCTGGCTTCGAGTGCTGATGCTTCTTCAATGGTGAAGCGCAGGACTCTGAAGATGGACAGGAAGGGCCCTCAACTCTGGCTTCTCCGGCTCACAGGAATATTCCCCTGTGCGTGAAAAGGGAGTATTACCTACTGACTGAGTTATGATCAAGCCTCCCACTCTCTTCCAACCCTCCACGATACCCTTCCACGATTCCCCGTGAAGTCTCACCTTAGGATGAGCTCTCCATCCTGCTTCTGATGCAGGGGCGCGTTGAAACCCAGTTACTTCACTGGATTGAGGATTGATGGGAGTTCAGGTAAGCTTGACTATTCAGGTAAGGCTCTGTAAAAGTTCTGTTGCAAGTTCAAAAGTCCAAGCTTAATAATAATGTTCATTGTCTTTTTGCAGCAAGCGCTAATGTTTATGTCCTTTTTTCCCCTTAAGGGCCGGGGTTCGGAATGCCGGAGATATGGCACCGACCCGAAGTGAAACGTGCAGTTCCAGTTCCAGTAAATGCAGGTTAGTTCTGGATGAGCGCTCGGGAACTGACTTTGCATACGCTCATTCAATGTCTTTGGCCCTCATTACGACCCTGGCGGAGAACCATGGTGCAATTTGCACCATGGTCCATGGCGCTAAGCTGCCAACTCCGCCATGGTGGTTGGCGGACTTACCGCCCCATTCCGACCTTGGCGGGGCGGTAAGTCCCCAATCCCCATTTACCCTTCCCCATTCCCATTTTTGCCCCATAGGGTATAATGGGAGTGGGGAAGGCGTTACTTATGCCACCGTAAATTACGGTGGCGTAATTAACAACAAGTCCCGTAGCGCCATGGATTTTTCCGCCTGCAAAAAGCAGGCGTAAAAATCACCATGGCGCTACGGGAACTCGTACTCTGGCGGAAAGGGGCGCCATGGTTTACGCCGGCGTAAACCCCTTTCCGCCAGGGTCGTAATGAGGGCCTTTGTCTTTTTTCCCCATAGAGGCCGGGGTCCGGAAAATGCCTGGAAGCGACAAGACCCGAAATGAAATGAGGTAAGTCTTATTCCCTTCCTTCTCTCACCTCTTATTCTTGTCTTTTTCTCTAGGCTCTGGGAAGTGGCTGTGTATCCGGATGATCGCTGCTGAAGATGGAGGAACCCAGGAAAGGTGAGTGAAATGCAGCGCTGCAGCGATCGTAACGAAATGCTTTTAAAAATAATGTCTTCCCTTTCAGGATCGTCGGTGATGTCTCCGTGGTGCAGATTTAGCTGGTAAGGTCTCTTGTCTCCCTTTGCAGGTGACCCAGGATGCTGACAGGCGTGGCTGAAGTCCAGAAGCAGGAGCTGACACGGTGAGCGTCCAGCTGCGAGGAGCAGAACAACACGAAGCGTGAGTTGCTGATCGGGTGTGGTTTAAATAGCTTTGGAAGAAGTCCCAAGTGTGTATCCTTCCTCCGATCAGGTATGTATCCTTCCCCGACCACACCCGGGTGGAAAGTAGTCCCACAGGTAAAGTAGTTCCATTCAGGCCTCAAGAGGGCCTGGATGTGGCAGCATGGTCTGCATCAGGTAAGTGCACATGAAAACACTTGCACACATGTATAGCTTTATGAGCCTGGCGCCTAAGGCGCCAGGACTGGGTCCAAAGGGCCCCAGCTTGGGCCCGCTGGCACTCCCCTGGGGGAAATGATGCCTGCCTCTGAAGTCGCTGGGTCGGACCTGGCTCCTTGGAGGTAGGCATCATGACAATTTGAAACAACATCAAAGTCATGTAAAATTGGTCCTACAAAAATTGAGAGAAAACCATTTATTTGCAAAATTGGAAAAAAGCCAATTTCATACTTCTTCAGTTGAATTCCTTGGTTTTGTGATTACTCCTGGTGGGTTGGAGATGGATTTAAAGAAGATTAAGGCTGTCAAAGACTGGCCATCTCCGACTAAAGTTAAGGAGGTGCAGAGTTTTTTGGGCTTTGCCAATTTTTATAGGAGATTTATCGAAGGATTCTCTCAAATCATTACTCCTATTACTAAACTTCTTAAGAAAGGAGTAAAATTCATTTGGAGTGAAGAAGCTGAAGAGGCTTTTCAGGTTTTGAAAGATCGTTTCATTACAGGACCTGTGCTTTTACATCCTGATCCTTCTAAGCCTTTTTTTGTTGAGGCAGACGCCTCCAATCTGGCTATGGGAGCGGTTTTATCTCAAAGGCATGAAAACACTGGACAATTGCATCCAGTTGCTTATTTTTCCAAAAAGTTTTCTTCAACTGAAATCAATTATACCATCATGGATCGTGAGCTTTTAGCGATCAAGGCAGCCTTTGAGGAATGGCGCTATTATTTAAATGGATCTAGACACACTGTGACAGTTTTGACTGATCACCAAAATCTTTTATTTTTAAAATCAGCTAAAACTTTAACACCCAGACAATTAAGATGGTCATTATTCTTTTCAGATTATGATTTTGTAATTACTTTTAAACCTGGAAGTCAAAATGGAAAGGCAGATGCTTTGTCTCGTCAGTTTCCTGGTAGTGAACAATTGAAAGAGATTGATCAACAACCTGTGATTTCCTCTGAACATTTTATTGTGGCGGGAGTTTTTGATGAAGGAAGTTTTTCTAAAGAAATTCAAGACTGTATGACTTCTGAACAAATGGATGAATGGGTGAGACAGGACCCAGTGAGAAAAATTAAAAATGGTTTACCATATTTCGACACTAGATTATATCTTCCTTCAGAGAAGCTCCGTGAAAAAATTTTGATTGATTGTCATGAATCAAAACTCTCAGGTCATCCAGGGTTTAGAAAAACCTTAGAGTTGGTCAGGAGGGGATTTTGGTGGGATACAATGAGAAGTGACATTTTAAACTTTGTTAAGACTTGTGAGACTTGTATTAGAGCCAAGTCACATGTGGGTAAACCAATGGGTTTATTAGAACCTCTTCCAATTCCGCCGCATCCGTGGCATACTATTTCTATGGATTTTATAGTTGATCTCCCTAAGGATCAGGGTTGTTCTACAATTTTGGTTGTTGCTGATTTACTTACTAAAGAAAGTCATGTTATTCCAATTAAAGGGGAAGTTACTGCAGAAAGTTTGGCACAGCATTTTTCTCAAGGCATTGTTCGGCTGCATGGCTTACCTAGTCAGGTGATTTCCGATAGAGGTTCTCAGTTTATTTCAAAATTTTGGAGGGCCTTTTGTAGAAGTCTTGGTGTGGAAGTTAAATTAACATCTGGATATCATCCCGAGACTAATGGTCAAGTGGAACGTGTTAATCAAGAGTTGGAAAAGTACTTAAGATGTTACTTGCAAGCAGGAGACAGTTGGGTAGATCTAATTTGGATAGCAGAATTTGCATATAATAATTCTATGAAGGATTCTACTTCTATGTCACCTTTTTTCTGTAGTCGTGGTTTCCATCCTCGTTTCCTTAGAGAACAGATAGAGAAAGACATTGGTAGTCCAGCAGTTGAGATTAGATTACAGTCTATGAAGGAAAATTTGGTACGAGCAGTTAAGGCACTTCAATTGAGTAAGGCTAGTTATAAGAGATTTGCTGATGTTAAACGCAAGCCTGGGCCAGAATTTTGTGTTGGGAATAAAGTCTGGTTGTCTACCAAGAATTTGAAAATCAAGGGTCGAACTAAATTTAGTCCAAGATTTATAGGTCCTTTTGAGATTGAGACTGTGATAAATCCAGTTGCAGTTAGATTGAAACTTCCCGAAAATTTAAAAGTACATCCAACATTTCACATTAGTCAGTTAAAACCATTTGTTGATGGAACTAGATTAGGAGTTCCTCCTAGTCCAGTTTTAGTGGAGAATCAATCTGAAGAATTTGAGGTCAGAGCAATTTTGGACTCTAGAAGAAGTCGTGGAAAACGTCAGTATTTAATAGACTGGAAAGGTTTTGGGCCTGAGGAACGCTCTTGGGAATTTGCTAGTGATGTCCATGCTCCAATTTTTGTCGCCAAATTTCATAGGAAGTATCCTTTCAAGCCTGGTCCGGGAGGGAGGGCTTGGAGAGGGGGTACTGTCAGGTTCCATAGTAAATAGGTGGTAATTAAAGAATTATTATCCTTATGTTCTTTGTTTATTTCATTGCTAGGTTTAAAAACTAAATATAGTCCTTTCACTGTTAAAATGGTTGGGCCTTAACTTCCATATTCAGAGTACTGCAGATACCCCAAGCCAAGATGGAGGGCAGAGGCAGGAGTTCTGATTGGGTGGCAGGTTGACAATGTTGTGACTCCCAACATTCTAAACAGCCTTTCATCAGTTCGGTTTCCTGAGCTGGTCATGTTTCTGTTTTTCTCCTGTGTTTTTGGGCCTTGGAAAACTCTCAAGAAAATATTTTAAAGTATACAAGAAAATACTCTTTCAAGTTAACATTGACTTAGTTGAAAATAACTTTTATGAGGAAGAATGTGCTGTGAAGTCTTCATCTACTAAATATAAGCTAAGTATTTGTAATGCAAACTATATTTTTGAACTGTCAACGTTAGCCTTTATTTTGATGTTATTTCTTTTTTCCTCGGAAGTGCAAGGGTTAACGCTTCATCAGTTTTTTGGTAAATGAATCTGTGTTCAAGGAAACTCAAGTAAAATGTTGCTCGCGCGCGCGCATGAACAAATGTTTGTTTAAACTGCTTCACTTACCTCGTTAGAGTCATCGTGTCGGGTTCCTGTTGGAGATCAGCTGCAGCTGCATCGCGTTTGTTTTCCTCGCGTTGGCTGTGAATGAAAAGCAGAGGTTAACCGTTGCGTTTCTGATGATGACAAAAGGTGAACTCTTTCAATGCTAGAAGAAAACAAGGTAAGACTTCACATTTCTTTAAGTTAACAGACGTCGTGTTGTTTAGTCTGTGTTCATTCATGACGAACTCTTCCATGAGACTGGGTCATTAAATATGACATTTTAAGACTACTAAAGTCAGAGGCAGCACAGTAAACTTGGTTTAAATTGCGCATTAAATACGGAAATTCTTTGGGATCAAAGGAAAGCGCTATTAACAGAAAGAAATTACACAACATTATATAAGTGCACATTTTAAAATGAGAATCTTTTCAATTCATCTCATTACATCAAAAAACGTTTGAGAGGAATAACGTTTAAGTTTTGAGACAGTTACACATTTTTTTTTGTGTGTGTTGAACTTTCCAGCTTTATTTAAAAATCCACAAAATTGAACTATTTGCCTGTTAACCGCATTCAACAGTTAATAGTATTTTTTCTGAGTTGTTGAACTGAATCCACAAAGAGAGATTATTGAACGGAGTGAGCAGATGCAAACAAGTTTCAGTTTATGAAAGACTCTCAACTTTTCTGTGTTTCAACTATTTTTTAAAGTGTGCTTTCATTCATAAGACTCTTTTTCTTGAGACATTTATGGAGTGAGATTCACAGTTTTCTATGCCCTGCAGTTCATTGGGTTTATGCAGCACAGTTAAAGACATGACCACCCAAGTTTAGATTTCTTTTGAATATAAGAGTTGGAGTCTTATTCAATACAAAATAAATACCTATATATAAGAAATATCAATCATCCTCTGGGCTTATCGCAGAGGATTTCAGGTAGGAGGGTAGAAGTTAATTTTATATGAGTAGTGTTGTAGTTGTGTGATAATATTTAATGCTTAACAATTTTCATTCATGCAGAGACCGGATGAAGATAGAAGATCCAGTGTCTGATTTGTTATTTTATCCACTTTTCCCCCTTCCCCCCAGGGGTGTCTAGTACTCAGCTGTTCAGTTTAGTTGTGAGCTAGACATTTTAGTGGGATCGTGGGACTCAGCAGCTCCTGCGTTGGATGTGGATATTACCAGCCTGACAACAATGCACGTCATTTCGAATATACCTCTTTGGCCGCGTCGACCTACTAGGACAGGTCGGCGGCACTCGGTTCATCCGTGTGCTGGAACTTCATGCGACCCCCTCCTCAACTGAGCCCCCTATGTGTCAGTCATCCTCCATGCCATCTTCCAGCCCAAGTATCACCTGGGCCGCCTGTGGAGCTGCCCCTGAGCCAGCGGCCAGGCTGGTGGAGGACACATCCCTTTCACAGTTGGGAGTCGGAGGTCCAGCAGGGGTGGCCACCCCACCAAATGGACCCCAGCAAGAGGAGGACGTGCAGTCATCAACAGGCAGGGCACGTGCACGGCAGCAGCAGGCTCAAGGTGGGAGCGATCATGGCTCAGGGCCATCAACATCACAGGGGCAGGCATCGGCCGTCGGGCAGGAGGACCCAGGATTGGGAGTGTCTTCCATGAGGCAGCGGTTGGGCCGGCAGATAGATGCGGAGCGGCAGCGGGTGGAGAGGGCACGGCTCACAATGGTCAGGGCGGAGAACTCCATGTACCGGGCGTTGAGGTGGGCTGCGTGCCTCGAGGCAACTCGCAGGGAGTTGGAGGAGGCCATGGCTGCATCCCTGCAAGACCTCGAGGCCAGGGAAGAGGCCCGCCTCTGGGAAATTGAAGTGGAGTTCGATGATGCCCTGGCACGGGACATCAATGAGCGAGCCGTGGGACTAGCCCGCCGCCTTTGTAAATAGTTATGTAGGTATAGGCTTCCTTTTTGTTTTCTTTTTTTCTTTGGGGCGCATGGACTATGCCCCACCTTTTTGTATAAAGTTATTTATTAGGTATGATTTTGTTTAGGTTTCCTTTGGATTGTTGGGCTCATGGATCATTGGATGTTCTTTTGTATATTGTTCTGGACCTGGATTGACATTTTTTTTTTTGACCCATGGTGGAATACTTTTTTTTTTTTTAACTTTGGTTTTTGTTTAATGGATGGACCCATTGGAGCCATTTTACTTCAGATTTTTTTGGTTACAGCATTCATTTTTTTTTTCTTCATTTTGGGAGTTCCGGACTTTGATTTTCTTATTTTCTTATTGTGTTCTTTTGTTTTATTCATTTAGTTGACGATTTAATACATTATTATTATCTGCTTTACTTGTGTGGTCTTCTCTCATTCATTTTGTGCATGTCACAATTTGGGTTTTCTCAGTCATGTGTCGCCATTGTGTGGGTCTGAGGGACATGTATTCATGGGCATGCTGGTTATTTGTTTTCTATCATAACATGGGGAATTCTAGGTAGAGTGGATAGAATGCTTGGTTGGGTGTTTGGACTGAGGTGGCGTGGGGTGGGATTTGGGTGCCCATAAGGGCCATGGCTCTGGATTGTATAGACGTGTTGGGTTGGGCGGCATGAGTCGGGGCCTGCTGGCAGGTGCCCGTCAATGGGAGGTGGAGGGGCATGAGTCGGGGCCTGCTGGCAGGTGCCCGTCAATGGGGGGTGGGGGTGGCATGAGTCAGGGCCTGCTGGCAGGCACCCGTCCATGGGGGGTGGGTGGAGGGGGCATGAGTCGGGGCCTGCTGGCAGTTGCCCATCAATGGGGGGTGGGTGTGGGGGCATGAGTCAGGGCCTGCTGCCAGGTGCACGTCCATGGGGTTTGGGTGATGGGGGCATGAGTCGGGGCCTGCTGGCAGGTGCCCGTCAATGGGGGTGGGTAGGGGGGTCATGAGTCGGGGCCTGCTGGCAGGTGCCCATCAATGGGGGGTATGATTGGGGGCTCCCAAGTGCATGGTGACATGTGGCCTGCCTGCGGGGCATGCCTAGGGGTGAAGGGATGCCTGCAGGGCATGCCCAGGGGTGAAGGGCTGCCTGTGGGGCATGCCCAGGGCTGAAGGGCTGCCTGTGGGGCATGCCCAGGGGTGAAGGCCACTAAGGCCTTCGGGACAACAATGCCTGCAGCTTTGTTAGCACCCTGGAAGTGCTTGCACAGTCCCTCTGATGATCCATATGCCAGAACCGCTGGATGTTATCGTGGCAGCCGCATTATTTTACAGCGACCCACACCTCAATCAAAATAATCTCTATCATGTTGCCCTTGATGATCACAAACGTTCACCTTCCCTCCTTAGCCAATCCGAGGCTACAGAAATTTGCTGGGAATCTTCTGATTTTGGCACTGTGCTGCTGCTTTCCCATCGGGCTGAACTTTCATGGCTGGAACTGGCCTTTGCTGCTTCTGACCTCCTACAGCTCCCGTTTCCTCTCATGTTAACATCTGTCCCTCCAAAGGATGCTTAATAAGGCTGGGGCAACATTCATCTAGGCAACACCAAATCTATATTTCAAAAAAATAATAATATTGGGTTTTTATCAAGCGCTTCTTTTCTTTCTCCTGCTTCTAAGCATCGTAATAATAGTGGAAAGGTTGGCCGTGTAAGGGATTTTAACATGCAATGTGCGATATGGATCATATTGGGAGTGTGCCCCTAAACTTTGAGCTTCCACCCTGTCATAGTTGTATATAGAAATAGTTTGGACATGCCTTATTTATATGAGAACCAAAACACCTGCAATGGCATAATTCATCAAAGGAAGGTAACACGTGTTACCTTGCTTTGATGATTGATTTGCATGCATGATGTGTGCATCATAAATTATGATGCATGCATCATTCACATGCTGCTGCAGCATGCAAAGTTGAGGGGCCGGTGCCGCCGGCTGTCACTCTGCCGCCACTGGATCGGATGTGCTGTTGTATTAGTGATAAATATCTATTAGTGATATAAGTGATAAATTACCAATTTTTGAGTAGAATAATTATCCATTTTGGACTATGTATTTTTCCTTTCGCTAGTCGCTAGTAGCATGTTTTTTTCTGCCATTGTCTCTGTTACGATCATCACAAGACATTCCATCTCGGTGTCCTTGGTCACTTGACAAAATCCTTGCGCCTAAAAGCTTCTGTACAGTGCAGAAATATTTGACCATCGCACATAAAGTGGCCATTGACTTCATTGTGCCACAATTAATACTTTGTTGTAATGTGTCTATCTTTCCCATCTCCTTGGCATGCTGTTCAGGATGTTTGTTTGCATGTATGAGGTAACGCGTGCTCAGAGTAGGGGATGTCCTGTGAGTGCGCTGCTTTCCCTATTTTGCCAACCTCTGAAGCCTGAAAGTCGATGCATGCAGGCTTGACATGCAGCCAACTTTGCACCAGACTTGCAGATGAACTTAACTGGTCTGCTGTTAAATCTCAGTTACCAGTTTATTGGTATCCACTTCAGAAAAATTGCTCATTTTACTACAGCCGATATGATAGCTCAGTGGGTTGAGCGCTTGCTTCCGCGATGTGTGTTTGATCTGCATGTTCGAATCCCAGCAAGGCCATCTCAGCCTTTCATCCTTCTTAATTGGGTGATATTGTATGCTTATTTGTTCTATAAAAAAATAGCTTAAGCGTAAGTGCTATACAATAACATATTATCATTTGGCCTTGGACATCTGCTTGCATTCACAGTAATTTGACAATATGGATCTATGCACACAAATATTAATGATACATATGGTGATCCATTCTTGTATGAAATGTATATCACAGTAGTGAAATCATAACCATATTTTTCATAGTGTAGTTAGGAACAATGCTATTTTATGCCACTTCCTGTTTTGTCAAGGGGTGAAAGGTCATGTTTCATCGCTTCTCGGGATGTTACTTTGGGGTGGGGTCAAATGACACCAATTCCAGTGATGTCATCAAGAGTTCAAGGGTCGTGAGCCGAGGGGTGGGCCACTTTTTTGAGGTGAGGGGATGGAGCCACTTTTTTTTGGGTGTCTGGGCCTTTTTCTTGTCCCAGTCCGACCCTGGTCTGGAAGTGGGTGGTGGTACGGTATGACGGTTATTGGGGGGTTACTTACCCTTAGCTCGATTGGTCTGCTTTCATTGGCAGAATACATGTGTGCCTGCCACACCTTATGCCCAGCCGTCCATTTTAGGTTAGTGATGGACCTCCGGACTCCACCTCGGGCGGGGAATGTAAACAAGCTCCTGAAATTGGGAGCTGACTGGTACTTCACACTATGCTCTCAAATTATATCTGTGGAAAATACTCTTTGCATGAACACGGTACCAAATTAATACATAAAAATAGCACTGCTTACTTCACCTGCCCGCCTCCACTTTTTCCTAATAATGGATACTTTTACATGTGGAAATTTGGACAGTCCCACCAAGAGAGGAGAAGAGAGTGGATTGTTTTTTGGTGCCTGGTATTTACCTCTCTAAAGCGTCACTGTTTCTATAACACTGTGTGCCTGCTTTGAAAAAACAAAGGCACAAACGTCAAGTGCAGAGTTTGATGTTAAGGCTTGATTAAAGAGAGCTCAAAGAGTTCGCATGAGAAGGTGTTTTGGGCAAGAACAGGGTGGAGGATTAACATGGCAATGGGCAGTCGCCTGCACTCCAAATGCCGCAGAAATGCCAGCATTGGAACATGCGATGAGACCGCTGGCCTCTGCTGCCCTGTCCACCGCCCAAACGACTGTAGCACATACTGCCGCCATCAGCCTCACCCGCACTCCGAATGCCGTTGGACCCACCTCCGCCAAGCCCCCCAGCCACTCGTACATACAGTCGACCACCCACCATCTTATTCCAAAATATCACTCGCCAGCACATCACACATGTAGGCTACTACCCACATGCGACCAGAAGCTCTGCAACAGCATGGCACACAGCACGAGACCAGGGCCCCCCATCATGACCTTCACCTGTAAAGTCGTGAATTGACGCGATTCACAGATGATGGTTTGAGGGCTACTTTTTTTGAGGCGAGGGTTGGGTCACTTTTTTAAGGCGAGGGGTGGGACACTTTTTTTGGGTATCCGAGCCTATTTCTTGTCCCTTTCCCACCCTGTTACTTTCCCAGTGAAATTGCTTATCCAACTGTTACTTCAATAAACTTCAGCTTATGTGAACTCTTGGCTAATCACAAGCCAATATTATGACATGGCTTTGTGAACCTACATAACTCCCAGTTTAGAAAATCTATAATGAAGTGATGTTGTCGAGGGATGGATGTCTGGGTGCTGGGAGCGCCCTGAAGATGATGGAAATGTTCATGAGTTTTCTCCATTTATGGAGATCTCTCTCCTCTTTCTAATGCCCTCCCCATGCCCACATTTAATACGCCCTAGTGTTTATTATTTCTCTTTAAATTATAGCGGACATTGTTGAGGGTTTTCCCCTTGGTCTACTGGCAGGAGGCAAAGCTTGTGAGTGACTTTATAGACTGAGCACGCCCCCCTCCCTCACCTCCGGGGAATATGCTGAGCTTGGATTTTTCAACATGGGCTGAACAACACCGACTGTGTGAAGGACATCTGCCCACCATGTTGCAGATGGAACTGATTTCAAGCAGCTTAGACAATGAGTCCCATACAAGCCCCCGGAACTGTGCCAGGGAGTGGAGGCCCTATGCTCCACGCCTGAGGAGTGAGGAACCAGATTTAAGAATCCGTCGCCATGCCCCAGAAGTCGATGGTCAAGTGATATGCCCCAATCATGGAAAACGAGGACAGACTGTTATAACACTACCATGAATGTTATTGTTTGTGGGAGGCGGGAGTGACATGCCGGAAGTCCTATGTTAGACACGTTGAAGATATCCAATGGAGGGCTTGAGGGGCATAAGGGGAGCCGAGCTGGGGGAGCAGTGGGTTAGTTGGCTTTGCGGTACAGGACGTGATGTCATTTATTTTAATTACAAGAATGCGATGTTAATAAACTTTGCCTGTTCTCATTATCTGAGAGCTAACATGGCTGCCTTGGGAATCATGTTCATAGATATCCTGCCCATACAAGATGGTAACCAACATCTTGCCTATCATCCATCGCTACCTATATATATTTTTCACACTTTTGTGTACTGTGATTCTGCAGATTGCATGAACAAATGTTTAGTGTGACTGCTGATTGTGAATATGGGCCGGGGCCTGTATAAAAATGCTTTCACATACCTAAAGATAACCAGGAGACATCAAAAAACAGTCTCTCTCTGGTTACTCTCACCAACATGCCAAGTTCCCCACGCACAATTCCAGTCAAGAATGGGGGAGATCAGTTGGGCCAGTCTCCTTTGTCTTTCTCATAAAACGGAACCCAGAACAATAAGAACTCTGCATCCTGATAAACTGAAGCACAAAAGAATTTCCCCTATGCCATGTCAACAAAAGACTTGAACTCAAATGGTTCCGTCTAGTATTAAAACTTGCATGACTGGACTCTTCACTAATCTCTTTCCCTTCTATCCCCAACTAGCTGGTTCAGTTCTCTCTATCTTACCACCTTACACTGCTCACACAGTCCAACTCGCAAATGGAATCAATCACATTGTCTCCGGAGGATAGCTCAGCGGCAACGTGCTCGCCTTGGAAACAAGACGACACGAAGCAACACAGGTTTGATCCCTGGGTCCACCGCTTAGAAACCTCTGGGTATTAAGTGCGTTATAAATAACCTATCATATATTAACCTTCATGGGGCCATGCATTGCTCATATCTTTAGCTCTAGCATGGTATGATGAGGTCCCCGGCCTGGCACTGGGGGTAAGGGCTAGGGCAGCCATGGGGGCACGGTGTTGCTGCCTGCTAAGTGATCCTGGGTCCAGGTGCAGTAGGGGGAGGATGCCCTGGCTCATCCCACCCCACCGCACTTATGTTGCAGGGGTATGAGGTAATATTATCCCCACCAATTATATCGCCATATATATGGTCGTGGGGTAAGGCCATAGGCAATATTATTAGTGGGGATCATTTATGGGGTTATTGGGACCAGTGGTTGCAGGGGTGTCCCCCGCTCCATTTGCCGGAATATTAAGACATGATACCGTTGCAGGAGGCATGTCACATAGAGCACACATGTAGTTCTGCTCCTTTAGGAGAACTCTGTGAAGTAAAGTTACCCCTGAGCAATACCAACCTCACTCAGAGCACTAGAACCAAAAACACTCATGGTCTAAAAGGGCAATTCAACCATATGTCTCTTCCAGAATTCTAAGCACATTTACTATGGGATTGCAGAGAGCGCAAGCTCAGAAATACCAGCCAGCAAAGAAGTGAGACACAAACTTGAGCGTGCAAGTAGTTACTCTCAAAGCTACTTTTATGTAGCAGTTTGCGAGTGTGTGAACCTGGCTGAGACAGTGGAGCATGTAGCTCCACCACCCCTCTTATTCTCCGGCATGCATAAGTCAGAAATTCAAGATGGCGGCAAGCCAACTTAATGGCCAAGTTCCTGGAGCCAGACAAAAGGCAGAAGCGTACCTAGGAGCATGGCCACAACTAATCATATTTCAAAATATACAAGCCTGCACACCTGAGCCCTATTAGGAAAAGGAAGCCCCGGAGGTTGGGTGGGGCCCAGAGACTGTCAGAGAGTTGTGGGTATTTGGAGAAGAGTGGAGGTGTGGTGCAGGAGGCTGGAGAAATGTGTTCAGAGAAGAGGAGGGGAATCAGTAGAGGATAGGAAGAGGCTGGGAGAAGGGAATCAGAGAGGAGGAGGTGAAGCTGGAGAGGAGGGAACAAGGCTCGAGAAAATAGGTCAGAGAGAGGAAGGAGACAAGGCGGTTGGAGAGAGGAGAATAAAGAGAAGGGGGCGGTGGAGTAGATCCTGAAAAACATATGGGGAAGGCGGAGACAGAGGAGATGATTATCAAGGAGTGTGAGATTAAGGGGAAAGAAGAGAAAGATCTGGATGTAGAGAACCAAAGGAGTGGAAAGTCACTAGAAGTAGTGGAGGAAGTTGGACGTGATCCCACAGGAGAGGCTAGTGCAAAAACAGCGGGCAATGGAGGCGAGGAAGGGAGGAGGAACAAGCACTTGGTGGAGCATCAAAGAGGCGGTAGAAAGTACGAGAGGGGAGAACAGCAGAGGTCAGAGGAGAAGCACAGAATTAGTGATCCCCTTAGAGTAAGATTTTTCTGGATCGTCAAGGAGGCAGACGATGGCAGGGTGATAAGAAACAGAGACAGGTCTACCAATCAGAGAAAATAACTAAAATACCGCACCCAGCCTCCCGACCTTGGCTAAAATGCCTAGAGAATGTTAAACTATGGCACGTGGCCTAGAGGCCCTCAGATTTCCCTACTGTTTCTGCCTATGTGTAACATACAGTCACAGGCAGGCCTTGAGACCCAGGGAGAGAGGGTCACCCCAGAACCATAAAACTCAGGATAAGAAGAAGCAGACTCTGACCATGAAAACCAAGAAATAAGTGAGGGGCCAATTAAACCCCCAGACTGTGAGTGACAAAGATATGCCTTGACAACCAGAGAACATTCTATTGCATTGCATTCAGCAGAGACTTTTCTTTAATTGAAACCATGGCATGAAACCCATCCTGTGTTTTATGTTACTCTGGTAAATAGCTCAGCGAGTTCAGTACTCACTGCTGCGATCTGGGTCTGTGTGTGATCTGCAGATCGCAGGTTCGAATACCGGCAAGGCCAACTCAGCCTTCCATTCTTCCGAGGTCGATAAATGAGTACCGACTTTGGTTGGGTGCAGTGGCGTCTCTAGGGTAGAGCTGGGGCGGGCATCTGCCTCCTCTACAAAATATTCTGCGCTCCTTTGTGCCCCTCCAAGTGGCATGTATGGGCCTGGGTTGCTGTGCTGGCTGCCTCTCCAAATGGATAGCCAGCACAGAACAGAAGGGGAACGTACTTCTGGTCTGAGGCCTTGGGACCAACATCATGAGGACGTTTGGCCAGCACTGCCCTCCTCGGGCTCGAAGTGGCTTGTTTGAGTGGGGGTCTCATTGCCTGGATGGCCAGGTATGGGGCTTGCAATCTTGGCGATGGGAGCAGGATGCCTTGTTTGGGGCTTGTGCTTTGGGTGGTGGGAGGCAGGAGGCAGGATGCCAGAAATGGGACTAGTGTTGGGTGTAGTGGGGGTATGATGCCACATATGGAGCTTGTGCCTTGGGTGGTGGCGGACATGATGCCAGTATGGAGCTTCATCTCTGGGGATGGGGGAAGGATGCCAAGTGTGGGGCTTGAGCTCTAGGTGGTGGGGCAGGATGCCATGTATGGGGCTTGTGCTCTGGGTAGTGGCAGGGCAGGATGTCAAGTATGGAGTGTGCGGTCTGGGTGGTGGGGGGCAGAATGCTAGCTATAGGGCTTGCGCTCTAGGAGGTGGCTATATGTGTCAGGAAGTGTGGTTGGACGCTGTGGAGACGATGGAAGCATTAGACTTGCACCTCATTCCCCGCTCTAGTCCTCACTTAAGATGGCAGAGTCACGTATAAAATCAGACTCCGCCCATAGCTTGGCACGTTGTATCTGTTGTTTAGGTAAGGGCACCTTACCTAAACAACTACCCCCTCATAGAGAGGAGGACTGCGCTATAGACTTACTACCGGATTCTGTTGTGCCGTTTGGATGAATGTATCCGCTATCGTTACCTGAAAGAGGGGCCTTAAGAGAATATCTAGACGCCAACATGCAACAGGGCCTCATCCAGGAGTCTAAATCATCTGGTGGCGCCTCCCTGTTCTTCATACCGAAGAAGGATTCAGCCGAATTACGGCCATGCATAGATTATAGGGGTCTCAACTCCATTACAATTCGAGATCGTTACCCCATGCCGCTGATAAGAGACATACTTGAGGCAGTCCAAGGAGCTGTGTATTTCACAAAGTTGGACCTTCGTGGGGCCTATCATCTGCTGCGAATACGGAAGGGGGATGAGTGGAAGACGGCCTTTCGGACGCCCTTGGGTTTGTTCGAGTATAAGGTGATGCCCTTCGGGTTGGTCAATGCACCAGCCATTTTCCAAAGGTTCATGGACAAGATCTTCTCAGACATGCTATTCCTTTCAGTAGTAATTTATTTGGATGACATTTTGATTTTCACCCAAACCCTACAGGATCATCGCCTGCAGGTAAAGAAGGTATTGCCGCGTCTACAGACACACAGATTGCTTGTCAAGCCGGAAAAATGCCAATTTGAAACAACTTCTATTTCCTATTTAGGATTTATCCTCTCGAAGGACGGTATCGAGATGGACCCAAATAAGAACAAGGCAATCCTTGAATGGAAGGAACCGGCCAACATCAAGGAGATACAGAGGTTCCTGGGTTTCGCCGATTTTTACAGGCAGTTCATTCCGAATTTCTCCAGGGTAGTATTGCCGATCACCATTCTACTCAAGAAGGGAGTCAGATTCGTTTTTGACAAGGAACCGAAAGAAGCCTTTCAACTACTCAAAAGAGTGTTCACTTCCGCCCCGATTCTGGTACAGCCTTATCATACTAAACCTTTTATATTGGAGACAGACATCAACTGATGGTATTGAACACCCGGTTGCTTTCTATTCCAAGACCAACAGCGAACGCAACCATTCAGTTCTCGAGAGAGAATTATTGGCCATCAAACTAGGCTGCCAAGAATGGCGACACCTTGTGCAAGGTGCTCTCCATAGATTCAGCATCCGCACTGACCATCGCAACCTGCAAGTGCTTCAGCGGATGGAATGCACTAATGCTCGTCATGCTAGGTGGGGCTATTTTTTTTTACAATGTGATTTCATCATCACCTTTATACCAGGTTCAGAAAATAAGAAGGCAGATGCTTTATCCCGCAGCCAAGGAGAGGATTCCGGATTATACCAAGGTCATGAACTAATTTTCCCGGATCTCAAGATTGTTGCCACGGCTTCCCCGTTTCTTCAAGATCTCATTGCTCAGTATCAGAAACTAGCAGAGTTTCCAGCTACCGTGGTACAAGGAGAGGACGGACTTTATTATCATGACAATGCACTCTACATTCCCTCCAAAGAATCCCAAGAACAAGTTCTCTCCTGGTGTCACGACAGTGTCTTATCTGGTGACCCAGGAATTTGAAAAAACTCAGGTTCTTGTCTATTCTTTGTCAATCGTTGGGAATCCACAGAGCACTTTCTTCGGGATATCATCCCCAAAGTAATGGCCAGACGGAAAGACTGAACGCCGGACTGAAACAATACTTGAGATGCTTTTGTAGCCCTCAACAAGATGAGTGGTTTCGGTTCCTTCCGCAGGCTGAATTTGCATATAATATGTGATACATATTTCTATTCAGATGAGTCCATTTTATTGTACTTATGGCTATCATCCTCAGCATCTACCAAGATTGAGTGTTCAGGCTACCAGTGTTCCAGCACTTGACAGTGTTCTAAAGGACCTTCATAAAATACATTCCTTGGCAAAAAGGGCACATGAACTCAGTCAACAGTCACAAAAGAAATGGGCAGACAGAAGCAGACGTTCCAACCCAGACTGGAAGACCGGTCAATTAGTTTGGTTGTCTACCAAATTCCTACCTAAATGGGTACATAAGGGGATGTTTTTCCCCTGTTTCCTGGGTCCATTCCCTATTCTATCTCAAGTCAATCCTGTAGCTTACAAGCTTAAGCTACCCCACTATCTCCAGAGGATCCACCCGGTTTTTCATACCTCGCTTCTAAAGAAGCACAAGGAAGACCCTTTTCAGCTAGGGTTCCGCGCTGTACAGACCCCTCTGACACAAGAGCCAGAAGAATATGAAGGGGCCTATTTGGTTGATTCCAGATATCGCAAGGGCAGGATACAATATCTGGTTCACTGGAAAGGTTACCCTATTGAGGAACGATCCTGGGAACCAGAAAGCCATATTCACGCCACCAGATTATTAAGAAGATTTCATCAATTACACCCCGGAAAGCCGGGGGGGTTCCGAGGGGAAGGGGGCATACTGTCAGGAAGTGTGGTTGGACGCTGTGGAGACGATGGAAGAATTATACTTGCACCTCATTCCCCGTTCTAGTCCTCACTTAAGATGGCGGAGTCACATATAATATCAGACTCCGCCCATAGCTTGGCACGTTGTATCTGTGTTTTGCTACCTATGTACTTCGCTCTGTTGTTTACTCTGTGCTTGCTCTCGTGCAGACTTCCCGTTACAGCCCTCCTTATTTCCCATTACTGTTCCGTTTCCGTTATTGCTGCTGTTAGTTCGCTTTCTCTTGTTCCTACCGCCTTATTCTTTCTTTCTATCCTCTTGCGTGACACTCGTGCTAACCCTTAGCTTTCGGTTTTTCCAGGCGTTTCACCGCCACCGTCCGTAGCTAGAGCGGAGTGTTGTTTTTGTTTCCGCGACACTCTACACCTTCCTTCCGACTGTCGGCGGTCTATCGCCATTGTTTACCTTTTTTCGTAGCTTTCTTCTGGGTATCTTGTGTGATTTTTCCCGAGTCACTGCTATTCTTTCGGGCGCCTTTCGCCTTTCCTTTCTTGTCACCATTACTGTAGTCCAGCTCGGACGTCTAAGAACTGCCCCACCTCTTCGCCGATCATCTCTTTATTTGGCGGTTTCCTTTTTCAAGCCTAGTCTATCTTTCGTTTCTTCTTCTTACTTTAATAACTCCCCAGCCCCTGCCAACAGTAACAGCTGCAGCAGTGACTACAACTACCACCACCACTACTACTACTACTACGCCTTCTGCACGGAAGGTTCAGAAGAGAGACTTGTTTTGACTGGTTCCCGCTCAGGTCTCTTCTTCCCGCCTGTTCATCCAGACTACAGAATCTCTATCAGCTCCACCGTTTTCCCAGGGTTTTTTCTGCCTTTCGGCTTTTTCCATGATTTTGGGGGCTGGCTCCCCAGGGTCCTCCGAGGGCAGGGTTTTATCTCTGCCAAGGTGGCCTCCAAGGGAGCCAGACCCTATTTACACGCCCGGAAGGACCACAAGCCGAAGGAGAAGCTGGCAACAGAGAAGAGGTTGAGTCGCAAGACCCCGGTCAGGGTTCCCACCGAAACATCATCCGAAGAATCAGGTGAGGAGAATTGGGAGGGTTGAGCCTGCATCTGACAATATGGCTTGTGCCCTAGGAGGTAGGGGGGGGGGGCAGGATGCCAAGTATGGGGTCTTACAATCTTGGTGGTTGGGGTCAGGATGCCAGGCATAGGGATTGTGCTCTGGGTGTTGGTGGTAGGATGCCAAGCCCAGGTCTTGAGCTGTGGGTCGTGGGGGCAGGATGCCAGGCATGGGGCTAGCGCTCTGGGAGGTGTTGGTGCTGCATCATTTGAGTTTGGCCTTGCGGGGCTCTGTCCTACATATGGTGAATCTACCAACCATAAAATGGCATTTCTGGGGCATTTGAAGCTGCGCTTGGCCTTTTATTACAGTCCCTGCAATGCTACACATGACATATGATGACTGACGGGGCATATGTTGTTATTATCGGTGGATTTGAGGCTGCACTTACATCAGAACATGTCATACCGGGGTAGGGCTTGTACAAGGCTGGCATGGCACTGCTTGAACTGGGATTATACTGCCTGTGATTAAGTAGAGTTGTTTGAAGCCCGCAAGGATATGCTTATCTGGCAGCTGGCACATTGCGCTGAACCTTGCTTTGTTAAAGAGAACCAATCGCGTATGTAAACATTACAACAGGCAGGTTTGCATTTTAATTAGCAACTCCCTGTAATTGGGCAACACGGGTCACCCTGAATTGAAAGCAGTGTGCGCCATTTGAGCAACACTAAGGTATACTTTGAGTAACCTGGCATTCTGGTGGCAACACCCTGCAGCTAATTCTGTGACTAGTTCTGTTATATTCTGGCACTTCCGAACCCAACGCTGTGCACTGCAAGATATCCAGGCACAATATTAATATTGTTTTAATGTATACTGTCCTATGATGTATAGTTGGCATTGTACTTACAGTTGATGTCCTGGCATCAGAAGTATTCGAATATTTAATTTTTCCTACAGAATTACTTGTAAATACTTATTTTTGATACACATTTCCCCAAGCATTGTGCTGTAGAAATGCACAATGCTTTACCTCATTTGGGCTACTGTGCCACGTCAATTTGGTAAAAGCATTCACATCGCCCATTTATAGGTGCCCCCTAATTTTGCCTGTGTTCCCTTCTGTCCCCTTCTAAAGTTGGTTCCTGGAGAAGCCACTGGTTGGGTGACATTGAATGTAAATATGTTCTATGTAAAGCGCTTTGACGAAAGCGCTATCAAAATAGCACACACACATCATGTTTCACTGTCTCTAATTAACCTAGGACAACAGAAGAACTGATTTTTCAGTCTCAGTTTGTCCTGTTGGAAACAACAGAAAGGCCGTCATGTGTTCATGATGCCGTGTGCCCAATTAAACCAGAATGAAAAAGCTACGTCCTTGTGGCAGCACAGAAACCATATCCCTCGAAAATTCCCCATAGGATAGGAGAGAAACCCAGAGACTGGGAAAGCGGCCGTGGGTTTTCTCTAGTACTATTGCAATGCAACTAATGACCTGCCTGAATACATACTTGTGTAAAGTACTGGCGTCTGTTTGTTGTGGATCCTGCTTGGCTTCATGGCACACATCCTTCACACCATTGTCTGACTCAGTCTTGCAGTGTCGGCTTTTATTTGATTGATCTTGGGCTCTCCCCTCCGGATAAAACATATACCCAAGTGCAGGGCTTTAAGTGGGCTGGGGCCAGGCCGAGCCGGGCCCCGGCAGTCTCCAGAAAGGGCTCCCGAGCCAGGGCCCTACCAGGGCACATCCCCGACTAGCCCCAGCCAGCCATCATCTCAGGCACCCCGTGTAAGAGGCTGCATGGTTACACAAGCTGCCTGCAGTTGTCAGTACTTCGGTTTAGAAAAAAGAAAAGGCATAGCCGAAGTACTGACACCTGCAAGCAGCAGGTCTAACCATGCAGTACGGGCTGCCTGATGTCTATGTACTCTGAAACAGGAGGAGGGCTGAACTGTTCTCGCACAGCATGATGCTGGGTGATGACTAGTTACTCGGAACAAAAGGAGCGACTGGGCTCTCCAGCCCGCCTACTGTTTCAAGTACATAGACACCAGCAGTAGGTAGACCTTTCATTCAAGGAGCCCGTGGTTAAAGAGGGCTCCTTGAATGAAAGGACTGCCTGCTGCGTGCGAGCTGGGCACACTGGTGTCACACCTTTTGGTGCGCCCAGTCCGTTTTATCTAAAAAGAGGGGCTGGGCACATCAAAGGTAATGATGACAGTGTGCCCCAGCTCAACCTCTTTTACGAGTCGCCCCACCACCTTAATCGACAGGGGCTCTCGTTAGGGGGCATTTCCTTAGGCCACATCCCCTAATTAGATCCCCCCCCTCGATTTCCAAACCTACTTAAAGCACTGCCCAAGTGTCACTGACACACACCCCGACCTGGTGCTGAATGCAGTCATTCAGCAAAAAGGAAGTGGCGAAGAACCCGCAAGCATCATTGGATACCATCTTGATGTAGTATAGCGATTGGCAGATAGAACTCAATGCCAACAAGACAACTGTAACAGTGTTCACCAGAAAGAAGATCAAGGAGCAACCGAACATCAGCCTCAACGGGGAGACCATCAAGTGGGAGAGCAGCAGCCGCTACCTCGGTGGGACCCTGGACAGCAAAGTCAACTGGGATAGTCATACTGAGAATACTCACCAGAAGGCAACAGGAAAGATGGCAGGACTGTACCCACTCCTGAAGACCAAGTCCATGCCCCTCTGGACAAAGATCAACGTCTACAAGGTGATCATCAGACCAACCCTGACATATTCCTCCCCAGCATGGATGACCTGCCACGAGCGACACCGGAAGAGTCTTCAAATAGTCCAGAACAAATCCCTGCGGATATCGTCTGGTGGTCCAATCTTCACAAGAACCGCTGACCTTCACAGAGAACTGGACATCGAGATGTTGGATGAACATCTAACGAAGCTGAGTAAGAACTTATGCCAAGGACTGGATCAGAACCTGAACCCTCTCATCAGAAGACTTACTGCCAGCACTGCATACCCCTACGGCTGCTACCCGTGGCCCATCACGGCGAAGGCCCTGTGAAACCAGCCCTACTGTGACAAGTCCACACAGACCAAGAAGAATCCTAACCCATGACTACATGCTCAACCCGAGAAGATTGAGTAATGAGGCTCAAGCCTCGGCATCCAAAAATCACTGCTGATGGATCAAATCTATCAGCAAGAAGAAGAAGACGAGAGACTGCCACACACCACCTACGCCCAGGACTTGGGCACTTCCGGACCTGCACATGCCAACACCTCAGACGCTGCATCTGCTTCTCTTCTCTCCCACAAACACCTGAGCCCCACCTCGTTTTTTGCAGAGCCATGTATAACCAGGCCGTCAAAATGGCAGAGGTGCGCCGTGTAAGGCAACGTTACATTACATGCCTTCAACATCATACAACAAAGTAACCACACCATTTATCACACAAATAGTTTGTATCACGCTGCCGAGTGAGTCTGTCACAGTCCACTCACAAAAATAATAGTCCTTCTTGTGAACCAAATGAATAGCATACCATTGCGAGGTCGCAGGGGCTGCGGCTCCTCTGCTGTGATTCAATCTAAGGCAGCGAGTTGACAAAATGTATATTGCCGACGCACAGAAAATGGGGCCCTTCCAATAATGCACCTCTCTCTCTCTGACCGTCCGTTCTCCATGTGACGTCTACAGCCCTCCTGTCCACCCAGCGATCGTGGCAGAAAGCCTAATCTCTATCTTTCCCCCAATTCCAACACCCTGGAGACCACTCCCTAACCCTGTGTCACTTCCTGTTCTTTGTTGTGTTTCGCCCATTTAACTGTGGGCGTCTTACCCCTTTAAGAACACAGGTCATGACTTTGGGCCTCATCACGAGTTGGGCGGTAACGCCGGCGCTAATAGCACTGGCGCTATCTGCCCTACCGCCAAACCCACTGGCGCTATTAGCGGCGGATCACGGGTTTGGCAGATATGGAATTCCCCATTCCCCATTGAGCCCATTCGGAATGCCCCATTCCCCAGTGGGCTCAATGGGGAAATTTCACGCTCATCCTGCCGGGGGTATGAGCGCAAATTTTCGGCAGATTTCCCCCCAGCTCAGAGCTGGGGAGAAATCCGCCTAAGCCCTGATTTGGCAGACCCTTAAATCCGGCGGTAACAACGCTACCGCCGTATTTAAGGGTTACAGCCAAACTCGTGATGAGGCCCTTTGTCATGACCCGTGCTAATGAAACGGGATCAGCATGCACATGCACGGGACTGCAGTATAGCACCTGGAAGCGGCAACTCTGTCTCTGTGTCTTCTTTGGTCTTGGTCTTGTCCTGCCGTGGGAACATGGCCTGTGTGGTAGCTCTGGCCTGGGTGCCCCCAGAGCCAGGGCTAGTGTCAGCTGGGTGCTCCAAGCACATGTGTCCGAGTCCAGTGATCTGGACTCTGCAGGGTGCACCCTGCGGTCAGCCCGCTGTGTGATTGCAGTTGCATTGTTGTACCGGGTGATCCTGGCGTCCTGTGCGACCCTCTCTGGTGCCAGTGTTCTGGAGGAGAGGAATTCGCTGACGGGCCCATTGGTCAGCACTCACCCTCTAGAACTTGTAAGACAAGATAGCTGCACCATGTGAGGACAGGGGGTGCAGGATTCACTTACTCCGACACGACTCAATAACGAGGACTCAATAGGTTGGCAAAGGGAAGTCTGTTTAATGACAAGTACATCAAACAGGGAAACAAACGGGTATCAGCTGTAGTGTGATCACCTGTCTCGCTCCGACTTCCTCGAACTTCAGTCGAACAGCACTTCTTATAGGCAGAAATCGTCATTACTGACGTCTAACTTTACAAAAATCACAATGCAATATAATTGGTTAGGAAAGGTAACTTAAGTATAGGTGTTATATCTGTATATGATAGTAGGGCATGCAGATTGGATAACTCTTATCGGGTGGGCGTCTACGCCCATCCCTCTACATCACGCGTGATAGACGTCACTACAACTACGACGTCCTATTGGTTACAATATCTATAGGACTTCAGATAACTTGGTCCATTGTGATTGGGCAGGTTACACCCCTAGACATACATTTCCACTTTTAATTAGCAGCATGCAGAATGAACACCCCTGTGCCTGTTGTCCCAAGTTTCACCCTGCCTCCCTTCCATCAATCAGTGTTTTAGGGCGACGTGTCAATTAGTTGGCTAAGGATGGCCTCGAAACCATAGTCTCTTATCGGGAAATGTTATGGCATCCTCGGGTCCTGGATGACATCAGGCGATGGTACTTCTTTGCGCCTAGCTGGTCACGTGTTAGTTCACCATGAATCTGCTTCAGTTTCCAGCTTTTAGTGCATTTAATTCTGTGTCGGCCTAGCCACCTGCATGGGCCCCCCTTATCGTGACCTTCATGAGGCAGGCTGGTATGCTCTGAAGTTGGAGTCTTATGAGCTGAGGCTATCCTCCCCTACTCTGGTTGGCCTCGATTTCCTAGGCATGAGCAGCTCTTTGTTGAGTTTCGATTCTGCTCCTTTTCTTGCCTTTGGCTGGGTTTCGAAACTTGGCCTGTCAGGCCTCTGGCCGCCTGGGTACCTTTCTGCTTTTACAAAATGGAGTCGCACTTGTATAATGTGCCTTACTGAGGTAGAAATATGGTTGGCGCTTGCCACTCTATCTTCTACTAAGCATTGCAAGCAATATCGATTTCTTAGCATCTTGCGTTTCAAGCCTATTTACACACGTTTAACAGGACAGTTGCTTCCATCTTGTCCCGTAACACTGTTTCCTCACGTTGTAACATTGTCTCCTCTCTGTGCCTATTCCATTCAATTTAGTAGTTACTTGCACTGGCGTGTTATCTCCGATAGCTGCTCTTGTTCATTCTCTGATCTGTTCAGGCCCTTGTGTCATTTCCACTGGCCTTCCATTAAGGCTTTTGGGGTCTCTTCGTGGACCGTGTGTAGGTACTCCTCATTTCGTATCAGCGGCTGGTATGGCTGTCTGATAGGGTACCGTGCTGCCCAGGGTTGTCTGGTTATGGGTGCTTCAACCGTTATGGATCTTCTGATGTATACTGGGCAGAGTCCCAGTACAGCTCTTTGTAGGTTCATTTGCTCTTCATACGTCACATACCTTGGCGAGTACGTTCCCGGTACCTCTAAATGAGGGGAAGGGGTGCAGGCCATGTCTGGGACCTCCTCTACACCGGGGAGCAGGCCGCCACAGTCTTGATGCCTGCCATGGCCACGCCCTTGGCCCAACGAAGGCCAGGGACTGCCAATACTGTCACAACATTACATCTACCCCCTTTTTAAAGAACTAGATGAACCAGTTACCCCATCTCTTCCATCAGTCTGTATGGTTTTAAATGAGACCTCATGGGGCATTTCTCCTGCCCCTGCACTACAATCTCTGGATAATTTTTCGGTCTGGAGTCCTCTTCTTCTTCATCAGACGCTTCCCTGTCTCCTAGATACGGGTCATCCGAGTCGAGTCTCTCCACTCGGCTTGAGTGGTATACCACTGGTATGTGCCTTCACCTGAGCAATTCTTGAAGCGCAATGCATTTCGTGTGATTGTTTGGTGAGAGCCTCCTTGTGCCGTGAGAATCGTTCCCCTCTTGCCTGATATTGTCTGCAGCTCAGGGGCAAACATGGGCGTCTCCTTGCAATTTCGGGGTTTGGCGAACTATCACTTGGTCGCCTACCTCAATGGTGGTTTCTTTAGCTCCCCGGCGAGTGTCCACCCTGTCCTTCATCTTCGGTTTCTCCTCCTCTTTGGCCATTTCATTGTTCAGTGCCCACATGTATCCCTTTTTCCTCGGATCATCCAGGGATGATGCAGAGTCACTGCTTGATGGTGAGCGCACTTCAATGTAGCAAAGAGGCATTCTGCGTCCTTCCATCGTCCGCCTTTCCATGCAGGGGTAAAATCGGGCACTTTCTCTGTCGTCTGTCTGTACTTTCTTGGTTCATTGCCAGAGCCAGCATCATGTGGGCTGGGTCTCGGGGTTCTCCATTGGCAATCTTTTTCCAGGTCTTGGCAGGGGTGCGTTCCTACTGGCGGCTCTGAAGTGGTTGTCGCCACCACACGCTGCACATTTTTGTCCCAGCGCAGGGCATGCATCTTCATGAGGGTATTTATACCCCACTTGAAGCATGTGGAGTTACCACTCCTTGCAGTGTTGGTACTGGGTAGGGTGAGGTTGTTCACGCTCTCCACCTCTGTCTGTTGTGGTTGTATGGACACCTTGTTCATGCTGTCCATTTGTCAGTCAGTGGCGAATTCCATGCGGACCAATGCAAGGATTTCCTCAAGTGACCTCTGTTTCTGCAATAGTTTCTTGTGAAACGCCTGAGATTCACACCCTGCTATGACCTGTCAGTGCAGGCATTCATTGTTGGAGTACCTGTGAAACTCGCAGTGTTTGATCTTAATTTATTTTATTTTAATAATTTATTTTATAGTTTATTTACATGCACTTAATACCAGCCAGTGGTTTCTAAGTGCGGGATTGGGATTCGAACCTGTGTTTTGCCGGAATATGTGTCTTTCGTAAACCACATTGGTGTGGGGGGTGAAATAATTCGACAACGCCTCATGCAGATCACTGAAATAAGCTGTGTCTGTATCAAGCAGTTTGCCAGCGATGTCTCTCACTGCCGGACCCACTGCGAGTGAGAGCATATTCTTTATTCTTCCATCACCGGTGATACCCCTGGCTCCGAAACAGAACTTAAAGTCTCTTAGCCATTACATCCATTTGGGCCCTAGGTTAAATCAGGAGGTAAGTGTATTGTTGCCGTTGCTGGTATGCCTCCTTCTGACATGATGAAGTAATCTTGGGTGGCCACAGGCCTGGCAGTGGCACTTCCTCAGTTCTTTCCAGGGAGTATTGTTTGTGGAGCTTGCTGTGGTGTCACTCCAACTCCCCCTTTTGTGTTCTTTGGCTTGTATATTGTCACTGCCACTGAAGATTCTACCTTATCTTCTAACCTTCTCTGACTCTTTTCCCTTCCGGAGGTTGGTTTTATTTATTTATTTTTCTCTTGACCTTCCACAATCTGATCTTCACTGCTGTGCTATCTCAGCACACTGGGGGCACCCAGCGTGTAACACGCTGGCACTGCTGGCCGCGTGCGGCTCCAGATCAGTTCACACCACATGAGCGGACGGCTTGTGCTCGCACCTGTGAGGGACACTCCCGCATGGAAGAGAAGAGCGCTGATGAGCTAATGCCGGTGCCAACAACACCTCTCTCCTTCAGGCGCCACCAGTCCTCCCTTTCATGGTTGCGGGAGCGAGACACACCTGTCAGCCGGATGCCAGCGCACCAGTGCCATGGATGCATGCTCTTCGTGGCGCATAGATGGTTCACTGGGTTTGCTGCGATGCCTGTTCCAGGCAAGGGTCGCAGGACAGCAGCGCGGGTCTGCTGTCTGTCATCACCAATGTCGAAGTCCACTGTGCTTCGCACCAGAGGACCGCTCCATTACTTTTAAGGAAGACACAGGACTCACAAGGGCTTAATTAAACTGAATTTCACTGGCGTAATGGGGGCCCCGCACCCCCTGCGGTGCAAATGACCCCGTCACCACAAGTCCTGGGAGGGGGCACCCCTTGGACTAAAAAAAAAATATATATATATTTTTATTTTTTAAGTCACTCTGCCTTCATAAACACATTATTTCTGTTAGACCGTAACAGAAATAATTTATTTATGAAGACAGAGTGTCTACAAAAAGAAACTCTTTCTTTTTGAAGTCTGAGGGCTCCCCCCACCACATGACATGGAAGCCTCTAGGCTGGAAGCCTTCATGTCATGGGGTGGGGGAGCTCTACGACTTCAAAAATAAATAGTTTCTTTTTTAAGTCCTTCGGCCTTTATGAAGAAATGATTTCCGTCATGGTTCGGTCCTTAATGGAAATCATTTCTTTATGAAGTTGGAGTGACTTCAAAAAGAAACCATTTCTTTTTGAAGTAATAGCGTTCCCCTCAACCCATGACGGGTGCATGTGTGAGTGTATGGTGAAAGGGTGCACACTTAAATGTATGGGTGGCTGCCTGGATGTGCCTGTATGGTGAAAGGGTGCACACTTAAATGTATAGTTGGCTTCCTGTGTGAGTGTATGGTGAAAGGGTGCATAATTAAATGTATGGGTGGTTGGGTTTGCGTGTCGAGTGTAGGGCGAAAGGGAGCACACTTAAATGTATGGGTGGCTTCCTGGGTGTGCCTGAATGATGAAAGGGTGCTGTGAGAAACCTGAAGGTGTCACCCTAGCTAGTCCGTGGGGATCTGTCATCCAGGTGGCCACGACACGGCCATCGCTATTGGATCCAGTTCCTGGGGGTGGACCAGTGAGGGAGGATCACCTGGATGGGGGGGTCCTCAGGGAGTGGGAGTGGAACACCGACAGGTGAGATGCGGTATCCCCCTTCTTCTAACACCTTTTCCCCATCCTACCAGGTAGGATTTTCAAAACCACTACCACCCCCCTTAACACAAACACTTTGTGAGTGAGAACCGTAAAGTGGCAAGTTTGAATCAAGTTCAATGAACTGTGAAAGGTGTTAAAGGGAAACCAGCTACCAAGGGAAACCGGCACCAGGTGGGTGCTAGTATGAGAAACGCAGGTCGATCCCCATCTGAGAGAAACTACAAGCACCAGAAGGCCATAGGAGGGCCGCCAAAAGAGGTCAAAGTGGTCATACTGGACGTCTAGTAAAATCCTCGTACAATCAAAAGACGTTGATCTAGAAACTGTGTGGAAAAAGCAAGTGTATCTCGCTAAAGAGAAAATAACTGTTATGCAATTTGTGAAAGTAAATAGGGGTCATCGCCCAGAAGAGGGGCACCAACAAGGGAAGTGAATCCCACACTGTGAGAAAGCAAAGAAAGAAAGGGGAGTGAATCCTGCTAACAAGAAAAGTCAGGGTCAGCTCCCAGAAGAGGGGAACGAAGGGGTGAGCAATTGTCACCCTGATCAAGTGAACCGAGGTTCACGGTGAACTGTTGAACGGACATTAAGATTGGTCAAAGTTATTATAAGACAAGGAGAAGCACACTGACCCGCCTGTCATTTGGGGTCTGAGCCCGGCCGAGGGAGATCCAGGAGTGAAAAAGTATCACCCAAAAGTGTTGTGAAGGGTCGGTGCCCAGAAGAGGTGGACCCAGGGGTGAAACCATCACCCAAAAGTGTTGTGAAGGGTCAGAGCCCAGAAGAGGGGGGCCCAGGGGTGAATCCATCACTCAAGGTGTTCATAGAACAGAGCTTTTGTGTTTGTTTGTTGAAACTATCAGACCCTCGAGGGAAAGAGACATTTTATTTGAAAGAGATTTTTTGGCCCATCGGAAAACCCAACAGCTGGAGTAGAATTTTCGGCTTGTTCTGGGGAAAGCTCGAGTGTGTAGTGTGCTCAGGAGACCCAACTTGTCCCGTGCCTGAAAACGTGGGAAAGGAAGACATCCTGGCTTATGATTTGAGAACACTTCTTTCTTTAATTGAAAACCCTATCCCACACTCTTTTGTATTTAGCATAAGGAATTGGTAATAGGTT
Source organism: Ambystoma mexicanum (assembly GCF_040938575.1). Classification (NCBI taxonomy): domain Eukaryota; kingdom Metazoa; phylum Chordata; class Amphibia; order Caudata; family Ambystomatidae; genus Ambystoma; species Ambystoma mexicanum. Next base: position 94,605,766 of record NC_090922.1, read on the forward strand.
TTGTTAGTATAGGCCTTTTTATTTTTACATGACGCCACAAGGACTACCTTATTTTTCATTTGATGGTCGATGCGTGCTCCCATCTTAGATTTAGGTTTAGATTAGGGCCCTCATTACGACCCAGGCGGTAAGTTACCGCCTGGGTCGTACCCTTACCACCATGGCGTAAACTATGTTTACGCCATGGTGGTTGGCGGTTTTACCGCCCCATTCCAAGGTGAGTGGGGCGGTAAATCCCCGTTTCCCATTTTACCCTTCCCCATTCCCATTTTCGCCCCATAGGGCATAATGGGAATGGGGAAAGGCGATAATTACGGCACCGTAAATTACGGTGCCGTAATTATCGCCAAGGTCCCTTTGCGGCATGGATTTTAACGGCTGCAAAAAAGCAGCCGTTAAAAGCCATCCCGCAAAGGGAACCTTGTAATCAGGCGTTAAGGGTCGGCGCCGTTTACGGCGCCGTAAACCCCTTAACGCCTGAGTCAGAATGAGGGCCTAGGTGTTTTTCCACCCTGCATTCATTGTTCAATGAACACCCTTGAACTGTGATCACTTATGTCTGTCTTTACTGTTGTCACCATGAGTTCCTTACAGTGCACACCTAAATGTATAGGTGGTTGCCTGTGTGAGTATATGATGAAAGGGTGCACACTTAAATGTATAGGTGGCTACCTGTGTGAATGTATGGTGAAAGGGTGCACTCTTATATGTATGGGTGGGTGCCTCGGTGTGCCTGTATGGTGAAAGGGTGCACACTTAAATGTATGGGTGGCTGGGTGTGCGTGTATGTTGAATGGTTTGTGTGCTTGTGTTCAGGGGTGCAACAAACATACCTTTCCGGGGTGGGGGGCTGGGGGAGTTCTAACCCTTCAAATGTTGGGCGAGGTGTTAACTTCACAGGCAGTGGGGGAGGGACAAACTTATTTGTCTGGGGCATCTAACTTCTTTATGCATTCTAATAAGACTTTTCTAGTGCAACTTCAATATTACTAGCAGTTAACACTCTCTTTTAAGTCTGGAAGTACCCACTTGTGGACAGCTGTGAGAATAAGTGGTCTCCTGTCCCCTCTCTACCCTTCCAATCACTTCCCTGGCATGCAAGTACCAAACCCACATCAAGATTTCAATAGCCTAAAGAATTATACATTTGAATGGAATTACTAACAGTGAAATGCTTTACGTTAGTAATTGCTGGACCTTTGTTAACAGTGAAAACCAGGTGCCGTTTAACATCTGTGGCCGGTTCTGTCCTGCAACAGGTCTGTAGGTCAGCCAGGTTGAGTCAACATAACCCAAAATGTCAAGAGGGCGTGGGCATGGGTAGAGGGGAGGGCTGAAGCCCAGCCATTTTAATGGTGTTGTGCCACTACTCGTGTTTAATCCCTTGGTTACTTATTGGTCATCTTCATTACTCATAGCCCTATTCTTCCTCGTCTCAGTACTTGTGTATGAGGCACTTTGACTCATACACAAGTACTGGGATGAGGTAGAGGGACATGGAGGTAATGCCTGGCTTAGTTACTTGTAATCTTCATTAGTCCCAGTCCCAGACTCTTCCTCATCCCAGTACTTACCTATGAGGCAAGGAGCCACATACTTAAGCACTGGGACAAGGAAAGGGGATGTGGAGGTAATTCTGGGCCGAGACGCTGATTTTGGGTTTTGGGGCAGAGAGTGGGAGGGAGTGGGGATGGGTGGGGAGTGTGGGGGGTGGATTGGGATGGGGATTGTGAGATAAATCGTAATGGTCATCCATGTCCAGGCTAAGCAGGATTGCTATGTGGTATTAGTAGCTAGAGAGGCATTTTGGTGCAGCCAGTGTAATCATTTATTAGTTTGGCTTGACTTTTTTTTTAACTGGGTATCTCTGATAAGGCAGTCCTGCTAAGTGTAATTACCTGGCTAGACTGGCAGCACACAAATGCCAGTCTAGCCAGGTAATTACACTTACTGTTTCTTACTGCAACATTGTATATTTTTCTGGGCATCTGTGATAAAATAACCATGATAAGTGGTATTGCTTCAACTGGCATTTTGGTGCACCCAGTCTAGGTATGTCTAAATGTGGCCTGGCATGCTTTACTGTAATATGTTATTACGTGTCTAGACTGGTCTACATTGTGCAGCCAGTTGGCCATGTTTTCATTGTGGCATGGCATTTTTAATAGCGAAGCATTATATTAATTAAAGCATTATTGTTCCTGTGCACTGTTGCTGACTTGCATGTATTGGATTTTTAGATTGGTGTTACCCTACAAAACAATTGCAAAAGCTCTGGCATTGTATCCAATTTTTCTCAGAAAGTGTGCTGTATAATGCATTAAAACACATATTTATATTTTTCTCCTAGTGCAGTGTGCGGTGTACCCCTGCAGCAGCAGTTTGTGCATATTGCACAAGCATGGTAATCTAGGCCCGCACAGAGTAGGGTGGCCAACTGTCCCGGATTTCGCGGGATTGTCCAGCAATTAGGGACTCTGTGCTGCAGTTTGCAGAGTGGCTGTGCGGGACGCAGGTTGTCCCGACTTTCGTCGGGACAGCCTGGCTCCAGCACAGCCACTCTGCAAATTGAGGTGGCCATGTACACAGCACGGCGCTGCCGCCTGCTGCTTTCTTTCTCGGGCGGCTTTGCAGCCCCGGCTCCTTTTGAGCCTGCAGGTCGAGCTGTAACGCTCGGACACCTGGCTTAATTCAAATGCTAATGCTTTGTTCCTGGGGTCTTGATGGTCATGTTTGCAGTTAAAAAACGTGACCATCACCTCCCAAGGACAAACCATTTGCATTTCAATTAAGCCAGGAATAAAGAGCCATTAAAAAAATGTACATTAAAAAAGGGGCGGGCCAAATGTGAATGACGTGACACCATCACCTCCTTGTGGGCAAGTGTCCCGCGAAAGACTATCAAAGAGTTGGCTACCCTAGCACAGAGTGTGGCGCGACCAGTGATTTGTTAGGGAGTTGGAGGGGGGCCTCAGCATGTCTCATAGGGGTGACCCTAAATGTTGTGCTACGCCCAGTGGTGGAAATGGAAACAATGTGGTAGGGACCCCAGAACACAAGGGCCGGGGTGGGGGAGGAGTTTGGGGGGGCGGTGCCCGAGAGGGCGTGGTCTAGAGGGGCGGGGCTCATGGTGGACATCCAGCAATGATGGAATACTTAAAAAAAAAAAAACGCCCACAACGGCAGCATTGCCTTTTACTGCCCGGCTTTGGCATTGGTGTGTAATGCACAACGCTCGCAACATGTACAACTGAAAGGAATTAGTTGTACATGTAGCGAGCATTGCGCATTACACACCAGTGCCAAAGCTGTGGTAAAAGGCAATGCTGCCGTTGCGGGTGTTTTTCTTTTTTTTTTTAAGTATTCCAGTGCGTTTCATGGTCTTGGGCGGCTGACTCTGGCTGGATCCCGAGATCCGGCTCCATATCTGGTGCCGGATCTCGGATCCGCCGAGAGCCGGCCCAATGACCAGCACTGGCTACGCCACTGCTGTACTTCCCCCAATTCCCCGGAAATTCCTCCCTAACCCCGCGTCATTTCCTGGTCTTGATGCAGGCCCAACGATAGCAAGGGGGTGCCAATATTGTCACGACATTACAGAATTGATGAAGGTGAAAACGGAAGCCATTTTGTAATACGAATACAACATTTGAGGGCCGTTAAACACATTACTCCCAAATACAGACATGTTCATCTGTAGATGTCTATTTTTTAAACGCTGTGTGCAAAGCGCAGTGTTTTGAGCTCCTCCCTGGGGCGGTCACGTGCTTTAATGAAGCAGGACTCTGCATTGAGAGCACAGATAACCTACGAGCACACATCCCCAGGGCAGCGGGGGTTTCCCACAGGACTGCAAGCAAGGCCTACTTTGTATGAACTTAATTTTTAAAAAAACAACTCTATTTAGGGCTGCCTGAACCCAGGACCGGATAATTACCTGCTGACAGAATTCAACTTAGAAAAAGAAATGAGTCTACGAATTGGATCAGGTCACGCGGGTATGTCCAAAGGGTAAGAGAGAGGACGACCACGCCAGCCCGGAAAAACATCTTCAAATGCTGCTCTGCCAAGTCAGAGCTAAGCCAGCAACCAAGACAGAGGAGACATGCTCTGGAGGGTGCAAGGAGCTCAGGATCTAATACACAAGAAATACCATCAGCTGCGCATGGCGGTCATTTGCGTGGTGCTAATTGCACATAGGGTAAAATTAGCGCTAGTAATACCCTACTTATTTTTCAGGGGTGCTAGCGGTCCAAACCACTCCTATCATTCCTTGAATCTTTCGTGACCAAACAGTAGTATATGGCGCATTGCCCCGGCTGTTTTTGAGCGGTCACTTGTTTAAAATGAGCTTTGCAGCCGTTTCCTTTTTCTTTTTAGGTGGTATTTTCTGGTAGTGGTAATAATGCATTCATCATAAGTTATGATTTCACGACTGGCAGTAACATGGCGGAGTGGGTTTTACAGCCAGGCGGAATCTCCCACCTGTCTAATTCTGGCAGGCATGACATGTATGTATCGGGTTTCATAAGGCACACACCTAGCTGGCAAGTAAGGAGTGTGTCAGCTAGTTCCACATCGTTATGTGGGCGGACCGCCGTTGCGGTCCGTGCGTACAGGACGCTACGCCGGGGCGTGGGAGGGGCGGGTTCAAGGTTACGGTAGTTGCCGCTTGAGTGAAAAAAAGCCAGTTGAATACTTGTGTGGCTCCGTGTGGCCTTATTTGATGCATGAGTATTTGGGGCCCTCCAAGGCTCCAACAATAGCAACGAGGGGTACACCCACATGCATCTGACCGTGGGGCCTGCCGCCGGGCAGTGAAGCGTGTCGGCGCGCCCCCTCTCAGGGAACGTATTCCGCCACACGTTGCAGCCGAGCTGCTACTCGGGCCTGCCTCCACAGAGGCCCGTGTGATCTTCCTGACGCTCATTACGAGGGCGAAGCTGCAGGCGCGACACGTGCGCATCTCCACGGCAGGCTGCAGAATTCAAGATTCCCATCACACGAGGGCGGGACGAGCCTGTGGGAGCATCTCCGCCCGGACACGTGGAGTCAGTGTGCAGGCGGAAACCGACAGAAGCACCCGGCAGCATCAAAGCCTCCAGGCTCATAATTCAGCTGTTCCGGACACATCAAAGATACGTCCAACACGCCGCTCATAAAGGAACACCACGCATGTGAATCACACGGGCATGCAAGTAAGATAACACTGCTACACAGTGACTGTTTCCCACGGCCAAATCACTCTAAAGGGGCCCTGTTAATTTTCTCACACAGTGAAAATATACACATCTGATACGCAATCATGTCGGACCCAGCGCTTGTTGTGACAGAGTCATCCTCAGGAGGGGCAGATAACCCTCAAGGAAACAACCAGATACAACCACAGGCTTCTGGTGGTTCATCCCAAGAAATGCAAATGCCAAACCGGTTTGAAATACGGGACACATCCAACTTAGGACCGCACTGGACCACATGGCTCAGGGGTTTCAAATTTTATGTTGGAGCCATCGGCTTAACCGATGATGAGAGACTTAAAAACACACTCTTCATGGCAGTGGGGCCGGCAGTCAGGGACATTGCAGGTGAACTGTTGGACGTGGACACTGTAACATATCAAGCGCTCCACGCCAAACTGTCGGAATACTTCGCCCCACACACAAACGTTGATTATGAACGTCACATCTTCCACACGACCAGACAAGAAAAGGGAGAATCCATCGACAATTTCGTCATGCGTCTTTGCATAAAACTCAAACATTGGGAATTCCACAGATACTCAAATGAAGAGGCGCTCAGATCGCAAGTCATTGCAGGCTGTCTCTCTCAAACGTTTCGGAAACAACTGCTACAAAAGCAGAGATCCCTCGAAGAAATACTGGCGCTGGCCCGCATGGAGGCTGCAGTGGACTCACAATTAGATAATCAGGGAAAAGTCTCCATACAACACCACTCAGAGAACCTTGACACTGTTAACAATTTGAATGCAAACCCCGCCCAAGGAAACAAGCGCACTGACGCCACGTGCTACAAGTGCGGCTATGAATACCCGCATGCAGGGGACTGCCCGGCGCTGGGACAACGATGCGCCACTTGCGGGGGTATGGACCATTACAGGGCCATGTGCAAAAATGCACCGGGACCAGCCCCAAATAGACATCGACCTCAGGAAAGGCGAAAATACTCCCGGCAAAGTCCAACAAGATAGAGAGGGGACTCTGACCGCAAAGCCTACAGGAAGGAGGAAAAAGACCAGAGAAACACCTACTTGCGCGAAGATAGACGACCCCAAGAAGAAACAAAACGCCCTCAAAGACGACGTTTCGTCAGATATATCGAAATGCGGTCCCCATGCAGCAGCGAATCTCCCTCGTCTGAAGAAGACCAGAGGAAAAAGGGATATGTGTGGGCCCTCAACAACAACCCCACAGCCACTCAGCACAGCCCCACCCTCATTCTACACGTCAATAACACTCTGATGAAATTTCTGATAGACACGGGAGCGACGGTCAACATTATCAGCGAACAGGAACTCAAGTCACTCACACTAATGCCCAAGATAAAACCTGCCATGGTAGACATATACCCATACGGTGCCACGACACCCCTACCCTGCATAGGCACGATCACAGCGTGGTGCACCCACAAAGAACATGCAGGCAAGATTTCCCTACACATCTTGAAGACTGAGGCTAACAGTGGATGCATACTAAGTTTCCGAACGGCAGTGGACATGGGCCTCGTACACATCTTATACCAACTGATGGCCCACAAATGTTTTTCCAAACCAGACGCCATCGAACAATCATTCCCAAATCTATTCCGCAGACTCGGAAAACTAAAAGGGAAAAAGGTTTGTCTCCACATCAACCCACTCATCAAACCAGTGGCACAACACTATCGAGGCATCCCTATCAATATACAAAGGCAGGTGGAGGACGAGTTGGACGAACTGATAAAAATGAACGTCATCAAACCAGTTTCAGGCCTCACGCCTTGGGTGTCGCCCATCGTCCCCGTCCCAAAGAAATCCCCGGACGGATCCATACGCTTGTGCGTCGACATGCGTAGGGCCAACGTTGCCATTGAAAGAGAAAGGCATCAGGCACCCAGAATCACAGACATGATTCACCTCCTTCATGGAGCGAAAATCTTCTCAAAACTCGACTTAACAAAAGGCTATCATCAGATAGAAATCTCACCGGAGTCTCGATACATCACTACGTTTGTTACCCATCTTGGCCTTTTTCAATACAAATGACTCAGCTTCGGCATTTCATCTGCCGCCGAAATATTCCAGGAGGAAATACACAAAGTAATCCGCCATGTTCCAAACTGTCTGAACTACTCGGACGATGTGCTGGTATATGGAAAAATGCAAGAGGAGCATGACCTAGCACTGCATAGAGTGTGCCAAGCCCTACAAGAAGCAGGACTCACTCTTAACAAGTCAAAATGCGAATTCTCAAAAGGCTCCCTAAGATTCTTCGGGCACATCTTCTCGGAAAACGAGACCAGACCCAGACAAAGTTAAAGCACTTAATTCGGCCACGCCACCTGAAAACGTCACAGACCTGTGCTCGTTCCTAGGGTTGGCCAGTTACTGTGCAAGATGTCTGAAGGATTACGCGACTGTGAGCAACCCCCTACGCCTGCTCATGTGCAAAGACACACCATTCACGTGGTCGCCGGAGTGCCAGAAGGCATTCAAAACCATTCAAAATGCCATTTCTCAAGCGGGTGACATGGGGTATTTTGACGCCCGTCGAGACACTGAAGTAATTGTTGATGCCAGCCCAGTAGGACTGGGCACCATACTCACTCAAAAAGGCCCGGCAGATCCACACATCATATACATAGTGGCGTACACCAGCAGGAGTCTCACGGCCACAGAACGAGCGTACTCACAGGCGGAAAAAGAAAGTTTGGCTGTAGTATGGGCCTGCAAGTATTTTCATCTATTTCTGTTTGGCAAGAAATTCACGATAATCACTGATCATCAGGCATTGCTCACCATATATGGCGACCCAAAAGCCAGAATGCCGCCAAGAATCGCCAGATGGGGCCTACGCCTACAGGACTATAAATTCACAGTGAGACATCGCCCGGGAAAGGACGAAAATCTGGCGGACTATTTGTCTCGTCATCCCACAGCATCCACAGAAACACGGCCCTCCATCGCAGATGAGTACATTAACTACGTAGTTCACCACCTTCAACCGTTGCCGGTGGGGTGGGCAGAGCTCGCCACTCAATCTGAATGTGACCCAGCACTCCGAATTGTACGACACTGCCTGAAGAAAAACAAGAAGACACTCATGAGACAACAAGCAAGGGCAGAGGCTGAGACCACTCAAGAAGATGTCAAATGGTTTGATCGGGTGCGGGACGAACTGACGATAGTGGAGGACCACATACTACTGAAAGGATGCAAGGTGATTATTCCGAGGACACTCAGGGACAAAACAGTGCACCTAGCACATGAAGGTCACTGGGGGGTCGTCTCCACGAAGCGCCTTCTCAGGCAGAAGGTATGTTTCCCACACCTTGATAGACTGGTGGAAAGCATAGTAGGCGGCTGTCACATTTGTGCACAGGTATCACCACTGCCACACCCAAACCCATTGCACACATCTCCGCTACCAAACCGTGTGTGGGAAGAACTGGCTGTAGACCTTTTCGGACCACTGAACGATGGCACACACGTGGATGAGCACTCATGGTTCCCAGATGCACAGATAGTAGAAAGCAGCTCCACATCGAGCATCATTCCGGCGCTAGACCGAATGCTGTCAGCATATGGGATCCCCAAGATCATAAAGTCGGACAACAGTCCATCATTCGCAAGCCACAACTTCCAGAACTTTGCCAAGTATATGGGGTTCCAACATTGCAAGATAACCCCACAATAGCCACAGGTAAATGGCATGATTGAAAGATTCATGGCCAGCATCAAGAGGACCCTCCAAATCGCCCACGTACAACACAAGCCATTCGAGCAGGCCCTCAATCAACTGCTCAGAGAATACAGGCACACACCACACAGCACGACGGGAATATGCCCTGCGGATCTCATGTTCAGGAGACCCATTACAACGAGACTACCGGAAGACCCCCGGCCACGTGAACTGACGCCACTTGAGCAGGAGGCAAGGGCTAACGACGACGAAAGGAAAGCAAAAATGAAAGAAGTCTCCGACCGCAAGAGGCGAGCACGTGAAAACCCCATGCAACCTGGAGACGAGGTATGGTTCCGTCAGCCAAAGACCCGCAAGGAAGAGGCTACATATGCACCAACACCACTGGTGGTGATGCACAAGAAAGGCACGATGGTGACGGTTCAGAGACAGGACAGCTTGACCGTGGCCCGAAACATATCGCACTTTAAACGAGTCACTTCTAACCAGCAAGAAGAGTGGGACAGGAACCAGGACAGCGAAGAAGACTTGACCCGGGCCGAACCCTATCTGGGTGATGGGGAAGAGTCAGAGGATGAGCGGAACACCATGTTGCAGGCCGTCGAGAAGGCAACCCCCAGTCGGGCAAGACGACCACAACGGTACCGCATGAAACTGTTACGCCTCATAGAAGAAATGGGGTAAGAAGTGAGAGTGGACTCACACGTTAAAAAGGGGGGAGATGTCAGCTAGTTCCACATCGTTATGTGGGCGGACCGCCGTTGCAGTCCGCGCGTACAGGACGCTACGCCGGGGCGTGGTAGCGGCGGGTTCAAGGTTACGGCAGTTGCCGCTTGAGTGAAAAAAGCCGGTTGAATACTTGTGTGGCTTCGTGTGGCCTTATGCTGCACAGAGCAGGAGTGAGTCAGGCCTGCCTACATTGCCAAATCAAAAACGCTCAGATTTCTGCGGCCCACGTTGTGTTCGTGCCTCACAACATTTTTAAGCACTATAAACTCTGCCCTTGAGTGACTTTGGGCAGAATTGAACCTTGGTGAGGTGGTCTCCAGGGGTGACGGCTGCAGCCAGGCTGGCGCTAGCTGAGGAGCTGTCTGGACAGCAGCCTCTTCAGTTGTTTCCTGAATTGCAAGGGTGCTATTACAGAAAGGCTACACTGGTGCAAGTGCAAAAATGCAGTGCTTTAAATGGGCAAGTATCTGCAAGTCCTGAGAACCTGCTGTTAGGGAGAATTCTCATTTATGGCTAATTTCCTTCACCTACTGAGTCCCTCAGCAGCTTTGCTGTATTTCTGGAGTTCATTTATTTTTTCCACCTGGTAAGAGTGTGAGCCCTTTTCCCACTCTTAAATGTGTTTTGCCATGTGTATTTCTACTTTTTGTGTGATCTTGGGTTCTGGAGCCACACCACTCCATGAGCCCCACTTTTTGTGTGTGTTACACAGCACCTTCAGTGCAGTGACACAGGGTTGTCTTTGAGACTTCCCACTGACTCCATTTTTCTGGGGCTGACTACTGTCCCCCAGAAGCCTGTAAAGTTGCCATTAACTTTATGTAGTCTCTTTAAAACTACAGACCCAGTACACCCCATTTTATGTGGAGTATTAGAAAGGGTTAATCCCTATCCCTTTTTGTCTATGCCTCTTGGAGATTTGTTTTGCTCTCTTAACATTAAGACTTGGCTGGTGGCAGTGGTACCTACCCTAACTTTTCTACCGCAATTACAGTATATAAACGTGGTACTGTTTTTGACTATTATATTAGCCTCAAACATAAACCCGCTTGACCAAATACTTTTTATTTTGGCTCCGGTTGGGTTTAGTTGCCATTTCTTTTTGTTAAAATTCTTCTTGTGTTTTACTTTTCGCGCCAAACCAGGTTTGCTTTCTTTGTTTGCCGACCTTTGGCGGGCTCCTTTGGCGTCTGGTTGTCTAGGTGGGCTGAATGTGAGGGAGGGGTTTAATCACCCCCTGCACAGGGTCTCCTTGGAGACCCAAGTCACACTTTGTGGCGATTGGCTGAGGTGGTTGTCCGGGCTGGACAACCCCCTTGTTGAGTGATTGACAGGCTGTGTGAATGGAGGATTTTGGCATAAAAGGCAGGACTCTTGGTCTGGAAATTAGAGTCGCCACTGGATCTGCAAGAACCGAAGAGAAGCAATGAAGAAGACGGCTGCTGCAACTCCTGAGTCGCGGTGAAGCCCTGCTGAAGTCCTGAGCTATCTACCCTTCAACGACAGAGAAGATCCTGTCCGGAGTCCTCTTCCCTTGAGCATGGTGGGACCCAAGCTACTCCTCACTGATGAGCCCCAACAAGGGTGAAACATGTTTGGGGATGCTTGTGGTCTTGTGCAGAAGGGATGTGACCTAGCAGTTCGGGCTGGACTTCCCCTTTTGGGGTGGGGCCAAGCCTGATTTGCATATGGTTTTACCCCTTCTGTAATGGCTTGGCAGGCGAAGAACGATGGTCTGGAGGGTTGCCCCGAGCAATGCCAGTGGTTAATATTCAGTCTAAACCTTCCAGCCATCACCTCTTTGTTTTTGCGGGATCAACCAGCTCACCTTCCACAGCCAGAGGATCCTCTTCTTGGTCGAAATCATTGCACACAGCTATAGTGGTCCGGATAGCCATCTGAAGAGCCTCTCCTGTTTTAAAGGAGCGCACCTTTTATTCACCGTTTCTTCGCTGCTGCTGGCCTCATCCCTGGGTAGTGCGAATCGCTCGAGACGTCCTCCTTCTTGTCCCACCGACTGAAGCTCCAGGAACCGTGAGTCTGCAGGAACTACCAGGAACAACTGCCGTGGCACCAGCTTACTTCAATCGAATAAGGTGCTGTGTCCGACTTTGAGGAATTGGCATGAACCCTTCTTCCTCACCAAAGGCTTGTCCTTTTCTTCCTTCATTATTATAACTTTTCTTCTCTTTGTGACAATATCTAAGTACTCCTGGCATCTCGAATCGTGAACTGTTCTAACCGTGTGATCCTCGTCAACAGGACCCCTGTTACATTTGACACTGGCTCAGGCCTATTGACTTTTATCTACTAGTTAGAAGGTGCCCTCTGATTCTATCTGCCTTGACAAAAGTATTGCCTATGATTTGTATCCCCAATTATCTTGTGTTAATTCATATGCTAAGTGTGTTTTGAATTCGGTTACATTTCTTCCCGCGGGTACGCTTATCTTTCGTAAGACCGAACTGTCATTACTGTCAAAAAGTGATCGCGTATGTACTCCCAGTAACGTCTTCCTTTCACAACACCGGTCTGTCAAATCCCAATATACTTACCTTGAATTGTTCTGCACAAGGGGAATTTGTTGTGTGTAGTATATTTGAAGTGTGGTTTTATTTTAGTAGAAGTGAAGTGTTTTGTGAAAAGATGGTTTAAAAATAAATGTACTTATATTTTTTAACCAGAAACCTTGAGTCAGTGTTTGCTTGAGTCACCGTAATTGCAGTCCTTTGTGTAATCTCTACTGCTGCTCATTTGCTCTTGACATAAGTCTGGCTGCTCAGCCATTGCTATCACTCTTTCTGTGTAGTACGGGCTTGTGCCAAAGGTGAAATTGTATTACCACTTGTAGTCTTAATTGTGTGCAATGGTCCCTAAGGGTACTGCATATGATTCTGCCTAACACTGGTGTACAGCAGTGGGATTTTTAAGTATAGTGATTACACTTAGAGTTCTGCTATTACCGTGGGTCAACTAACCACAAGGCTAAACACACTGTAGTCTATTAACTGAAAAATCATGTCAAGTATGGAAAACTACAGTGAAGAGAATCTCTTAAACTACACTGCTGAGGTTTTGAGAACCATGTGTAGGGAGAGAAGCCTCTCTGGTAAAGGAAATACATCTGAACTGGTTGCTAAGTTATTGGGAAAACAAAGTCTGGAGAGTGGGTCAGAAGGGCCTACCCCTCCAGCAGATGTGGATACTGATGTTTCTGATTCTGAGAGTGTTGGATTACAGGGAGTAGATGAGTCTATGTCAGAAGGCCCTACCACTCCTCTACCTGCCCAGAAGCCACAACCTCTGTCCACAGGGACCCCATCAGGTCCTACACTCACTCCTGAATTTATTTCCCTTGAGAAAATGAGACTTGAATTGGAAGTGAAACGTATTGAATCCCAAACTGCCATGAAACATCAAGAGTTAAGGTTCAGCGAAATGGAGATGGCTCATGCTTTAGAGATTAAGAAATTGTCTTTGGAAAATGTTTCTCTCCCAGAATCTTCTAGGTCTTCCAGCCCTAAGAGACCCAGTATGTCAAAGGAAATGATTGATATGTATGAGACTAAGCTTGATGTTTTGGATTGGTTAGCATTGTTTGAGTATAACCATGGGATTCAGGGTATCACAGGGAATCAGTTGATTCCTTGGCTTGTCTATAGGCTTCCCCCTGTTGCAAGTGATGCTGTAATGGAGTTGGGGGAGGAGGATAAGCAGGATTATGAGTGTGTGAAGCTAGCTTTGATAGCTAGATTTGGGAAGACCCCTTCCCAGTACCTTAAGAGGTTTAGGACCCTCAAAAAGCATAATGGTACCTCTTAGGCTACCTTGGTGTGTGAATGTTTAAACAATTTAGATGGTTGGGTTAAGGGTTACAAGGTGAACACTTATGCAGTGGTCGAAGTGTAAGAAAAGAAGTAGTGGAACTATGTTCCCTGCTGGCCTGCCCCGCTCATCACAAACCCCTATTGCCCTGCCCCCTCCCACACACAATACAAACCCCCAAACTCATTTGCCTGCTGTTTAAGGGAATGTTCAGTGCAGTGCACTGAAAGTGCAAGTTTCAACTTCTTCCTACACTGTTATTTTAAAACGAAACCGTTCCAGAACGGTTTCTTTTTAAAATAAAAGTATAGGAGCTGTAAAACTTAATTTAAAAAAGTAGAGGAGCACCGCTCCCAACTGCTCCCGCTCACTTCGACCACTGCACTTATGAAGGTTTGAGGAATCTTGTTATGTTGGAGTCGATTTATGATGCCTGCTCTCCTGAGCTTAGACAGCACTTGGCTGATTCAAAGGAGATAGATCCTAAGAAGTTAGCTAAGGCTCCTGACTTGTGGGTTACCAACAGGGCTACTCACAAGGATTCTGGGGCAACTCAGAAGAAGGATGAGGGAAAACAGCCAAAGAAAGATAACAAGGAGATTTCCAATAACTCCCATCCAAAAGAGGGCCCCAAACATAACTACGGTAAGACACAAGGGAAACCGAATCAGGCTAGTGTATCAGCTGGTCCCAAACAAGATGGAGGTCAGAACAAGCCCCCATTCATTAAAGCATTTGGGAAATGTTTTCCTTGTGAGTCCGCTGACCATGTGAAAGGGGATCCCAGATGTAAGGGTAAACCTTCAGGGTCCACACTGTCTCCTTAGCCTTCTCCCAAGTGGAAGAAGTACCTATGGCCAGTGGCAACTTTCAGTTACTAGCTGATGAGCCCATGAGAGTCTCAGAAAGTGTTTCGTTTGTGTCCTTGGGTCTTTGGGAACAACAGAACATAGATGTCTATAACTCAATCCCAGATAATACTAAAGAGTATTATAAAGATAGTGTTCTTGTGAATGGTAAGGAGACACCTGCCATCTGAGACACTGGAGCCAGCATAACTGTGGTTGATGAATGTTTTTTCAAGGCAGATGATGTTGCTAAGGCACACAAACACCTAGCCAAGTTAGCTGGAGGCTCTGTGCAAATGGTTCCCCAGCTACCAACTCTCATCCAGTGTAATGACATGACTGTCAGGATACCTGTTAGTGTGCAAAGTGACATACCTGGGGGGGTTCTGTTGGGTAATGACCTGAACACTCTGAGTTGTATCTAGTACCCCCAGACATCCCAGCAAAAGGAAGCAGGAGCTCACAAGGTCTGCAAGGGAGAGAACCCTGAGAGGTTCTCCTGGGGACTTGATAGAAGAAGCTATCACCCCAAGACCACAGGACCTACTTACTGCTATTGCAAGACAAAAAGAGACAAAGGGGAAATGCAGGTCTACCAGCAAGAAAACAGCAAGCACCCCTGTGCCTACAAGGACATCACCGAGACTGTCCAAAGTCACACCTGTGACTCTTCCACCAGCTGAGTCTGAGTGTGAGGTTCAACCCTGTGTGGTTCCACCAGATACTGAGGACTCAGATCTGGAAGAAGATCTTACTCTGGTTGGAGATCTTGACCCTGTTGAACATCCTGAACTGCATTCTTTACTGGCAGAAGGTGGACCCAACAGGGCAGACTTCGGCAAAGGACAAAAAGAGTGTCCTACTCTTGAAGGTCTTCGCCTACAGGCAGCTTCTTAGCTTGATGGGGAAGAGTCTGGGAAGTATAGGTTGCACTGGGAAGATGGCCTCTTCTACAGTGAACCGACTGAGTCAACCCCTGGAGACTGCAAAAGACTTGTAGTACCTCTAGTGAACCGACTCCAGTTCCTACAGTTAGCCCACGAGATACCTTTGGCTGGTCACTTAAGTTTTAAGAAGACCAAGGAAAGGCTCTCTCTTTACTTCTACTGGCCTTAGATGAGTTCAGAAGTAGACAAATTCTGTAGGAGCTGTCACACTTGCCAAACCTCTGGCAAGAGTGGAGCCAAGAATGTGGCACCCTTGGTGCCTCTCCCAGTGGTGGGAGTTGCTTTTGAGAGGCTCAGGATTGACATTGTTGGTCCTCTTGACCCTCCCACATCTTCCGACAGGTTTATCCTGGTTGTAGTAGACCATGCTACTAGGTATCCTGAAGCAATACCTATGAGAACTGTTACGGCTCAGGCTGTGGCTAAGGCCCTACTTGGTATTTTCACCAGAGTAGGTTTTCCTAAGGAAGTGATATCTGACAGGCGATCGCATGTTATGTCCCACTACATGCAAGCCATGTGGAAAACCTGTGGAGTCACTTACAAGTTCTCTACTGCCTACCACACTGGAAAACCTGTGGAGTCACTTACACGTTCTCTACTGCCTACCACCCACAAACCAATGGATTGGTGGAGAGGTTTAACAGAACTATGAAGAGCATGATAGGTGCTTTAGAAGAACCCCTTAAAAGAAAGTGGGACCTTCTACTGCCATGCCTTCTCTTTGCATATAGAGAAGTCCCTCAGGAGGGAGTAGGTTACAGTCCCTTTGAACTTCTCTATGGGCATCCAGTCAGAGGTCCATTGGCCCTGATTAAGGAGGGGTTGGAGAGTGTTCCTTACCGTAAGCCAGTCAGAGTGACTGACTATGTGATAGGTCTCTGGAGGAGAATGTCACACATGATGGCAGGGGCAAGTGATAAACTTGAGGGCTGGTCAAGCTCTGGTCAAACATTGGCATGACCAAAAGGCTAACATGGTTGTTTACTCAAGACCAGCTTGTTCTTGTTATGGTACCCACAAGGCAGAGGGCCTTGCAGGACAAATGGATAGGACCCTTCTAAGTTGTGGGTAAACTTGGAGAGGTGAACTATCTGGTGGAGTTAGGCAATCCTAAGGAGGCTCCCAGAGTCTTTCACACCAACCGTTTGAAGGCTTATGTCTCTAGACCTGAAATGGGAGCTTTGCTTCTAGCTTCAGCTCAAGAGGAGGAGGAGAGTGAACCTCTGCCTGACCTCATCAGAGGCTTACTTTTAGATGAGAAAGTGGAAGGAGTTAATCACTCTTCCAGTCTAACATCTGACCAGCAGGAAGAGTGCAAATTACTGTTAAATCAGTTTGCCTCCCTGTTCTCACTTTTACCAGGCTTGACCCCTTGGGGCCAGCATGATGTCCTCACTGGTGACTGTTTGCCTGTGAAAAGCAGGGGGTACAGAATGTCAGACAATGTAAGAACCCATATAAGGAATGAGGTCAACAAGATGCTTGATCTGGGGGTGATGGAGCCCTCTACTAGCCCATGGTCTAGCCCAGTTGTGCTTGTACCACAGGCAGGATCCAAAGAGATGAGACTCTGCGTGGACTATAGAGCTCTAAATGCAGTCACAAAGACTGATGCCCATCCTTTACCTAGGACAGATGAGCTGGTTCACAAACTTGGTGCAGCCAAGTACCTCAGCACATTTGACCCAACGTCAGGCTATTGGCAAATAGCCCTGACAGACCATGCCAAGGAGAAGACTGCATTCTCCACCCCAGCAAGCCTCTACCAATTTAAGGCAATGCCTTTTGAACTAAAGAATGCACCTGCTACATTTCGGAGGATGGTCAATCAAGTTCTGAATGGGATGGAGGACTTCTGCATGGCACACTTGGATGACATTGCAGTGTTCAGCCCTACATGGAAAGAACATATTGATCACCTAGGATATGTTTTGCAGGCTCTTGGACAGGCCCATCTGACCATCAAGGCAAGTAAATGGCAAATTGGTCAGAGCAAAGTGGTCTACCTTGGACATGAGGTAGGAGCAGGTGAAATAAGGCCATTGCCTAGCAAAGTACAGGCTGTACAAAACTGGGCCACCCCTACTACTCAAACCCAAGTGAGAGCCTTCCTAGGTCTCACTGGGTAGTACAGGAACTTCATAGAGAACTATGGGACGATAGCTTCACCCTTGAATGTGATCTCCTCTCCAAAATTCCCTAAAAAGCTCAGATGGAATGAGGAGTGCACTCAAGCCTTTGAAGGCCTGAACGTGATGCTTTGCTATTGTGTGAGCAGTGAAGAAGTTTAGACCATACTTGTATGGATCTACTTTTATTATTCAGACTGACCACCAACCCTTGAGATGACTGATGCAAATGAAAGGAGAAAACCCTAAACTACTAAAATGGTCAATCTGCCTGCAAGGGTTTGACTTTACCATTGAGCACAGAGCAGGAAGTCACCACCAAAATGTTGATGGTCTCACCACCAGGATGTTTATAACAGGCTAGAGGTATGAGATCCATCCAGGAGTGGATTAGATCCTCCTGTCCCTTAGTCTGTGGGGATGGGGGCGAGTGTTAGGGAGAATTCGCATTTATGGCTAATTTCCCTCACCTAGTGAGTCCCTCAGCAGCTTTGCTGGATTTCTGGAGTATATTTATTCCACCTAGTAAGAGTGTGAGCCTTTTTCTCACTCTTACATGTGTTTTGCCATGTGTATTTCTACTTGTTGTGTGATCTTGGGCTCTGGAGCCACACCACTCCATGAACCCCACTTTTTGTGTGTGTTACACAGCAACTTCAGTGCAGTGACACAGGGTTGTCTTTGAGACTTCCTACCGACTCCATTTTTCTGGGGCTGACTACTGTCCCCCAGAAACCTGTAATGTTGCCATTAACTTTATGTAGTCTCTTTAAAACTACAGACCCAGTACACCCCATCTTACATGGACTATTGGAAAGGGTTAATCCCTACCCCTTTTTGTCTGTACCTCTTGGAGGTTTGTTTTGCTCGCTTAACATTAAGACTTGGCTGGTGGCAGTGGTATCTACCCTAACTTTTCTACCGCGATTATAGTATAAACGTGGTACTGTTTTTGGCTATTATATTAGCCTCAAAAATAAACCCGCTTGACCAAATATTTTTATTTTGGCTCCGGTCGGGTTTAGTCGCCATTTCTTTTTGTTAAAATCTTTCTTGTGTTTTACTTTTCGCACCAAACCAGGTTTGCCTTCTTTGTTCACTGGCCTTTGAGCGGCTTCTGCCCAGAAGCCCTCCTTTGGCCTCTGGGTGTTTAGGTGGGCTGAATGTGAAGGAGGGGTTTAGTCACCCCCTGCACAGGGTCTCCTTGGAGACCCAAGTCGCACTTTGTGTTGATAGGCTGAGGTGGTTGTCCGGGCCGGACAAACCCCTGCTGAGTGATTGACAGCCAGGCTGTGTGAATGGGGGATTTTGGCATAAAAGGCAGGACTCTTGGGCTGGAAGTCAGAGTCGCCACTGGAACTGCAAGAACCGAAGAGAAGCGGAGAAGAAGACGCCTGCTGCAACTCCCGAGTCCCGCTGAAGCCCTGCTGCAGTCCTGAGCTATCTACCCTTCAACGACAGAGAAGATCCAGTCCGAGTCTTCTTCCCTTGAGCCTGGTGGGATCAACTAGCTCATCTTCCACAGCCAGAGGATCCTCTTCTTGGTCGAAATCGCTGCACACAGCTGTAGTGGCCCGGATAGCCATCTGAAGAGCCTCTCTTGTTTTAAAGGAGCACACCTTTTATTCACTGTTGCTTCGCTGCTGCTGGCCTCATCCCTGGGTAGTGCAGATCGCTCCAGACATCCTCCTTCTTGTCCCCACGACTGAAGCTCCAGGTACCGTGAGTCTGCAGGAACAACTGCCGTGGCACCAGCTTACTTCAATTGAATAAGGTACTGTGTCCGACTTCGAGGAATTGGGGTGAACCCTTCTTCCTCACCAAAGGCTAGTCCTTTTCTTCCTTCCTTCTTATAACTTTTGCTTCCCTCTGTGACAATATCTAAGTACTCCTGGCATCTCGAATCGTGAACTGTTCTAACCGTGCGATCCTCGGCAACAGGACCCCTGTTACATTTGACACTGGCGCAGACCTATTGACTTTTATCTACTAGTTAGAAGGTGTGCTCTGATTCTATCTGCCTTGACAAAAGTATTGCCTATGATTTTTATCCCCAATTATCTTGTTTTAATTCATGTGCTAAGTGTGTTTTGACTTCGGTTACATTTCTTCCCGCGGGTACGCTTATCTTTCGTAAGACCGAACTGTCATTACTGTCAAAAAGTGATTGCGTATGTACTCCTGGTCTTTTTTTCACAACACCGGTCTGTCAAATCCCAATGTACTTACCTTGAATTGTTCTGCACAAGGGGAATTGGTTGTGTGTAGTATATTTGAAGTGTGGTTTTATTTTAGTAGAAGTGAAGTGTTTTGTGAACAGATGGTTTAAAAATAAATGTACTTATATTTTTTAACCAGAAACCTTGAGTCAGTGTTTGCTTGAGTCACAGTAATTGTAGTCCTTTGTGTAATCTCACTACTGCTCATTTGCTCTTGAGATAAGTCTGGCTGCTAAGCCATTGCTACCACTCTTTCTGTGTAGTACGGGCTTGTACCAAAGGTGAAATTGTATTACCACTTGTAGTCTTCATCGTGTGCAGTGGTCCCTAAGGGTACTGCATATGATTCTGCCTGACACCTGCACTTCTTTTATGTGAAAGATATAGTGCTGGCACTTCTCAGCAGGAAGCCAATACTTGTGATGGAGGACTCAACAGTAAGCAGGTACTCTGGGATAGTGACCCTCCCTCACTTGTGTTATTCCATTTCAAGCACTGAAAAAACATATACTTTAAATGAATTTTTGCACCGGGACCAAGCGCTAGGGGTAGGGGGACACATTGCCCTGGTGCAAACATGTACTGAAAGATTTTGTTTTGCACTTGGACAATTGTTACCCCAATGCTACTTGCACTTGCACCTGTGCAACACTGCTTTATTACTGCCCCCAAGAGCCATGCGCATTACTGCCATGAGGGGAAAAGGCAGATATTGCTAATTACCGCTGGCGGTATTGATTCCACCCTTTCCAGATTGGTCTCTGATGTTCAGACCTCGATATACTACTTATTGCACAACTGGGAGATGTCCTGGCACGCCGCTGAACGGTTGTTCGCATTTTAATTAAATAGAATGTGCCCAAACAAACAAAATGTTGGAACATTCCTACAGGGATAAGCAATTCAGGGCGGGGGTGGGGCGAATCCTGCAGCCACATGAAATGTGCATCCATGTCCTTCTATAGCAGGACTCTGCAGCCTTTGGCTCCCTGGATGTTGGTACTGCCTGAATCAGCACAACTGCGCATAGTCAATGGGCCTCATTACGACCCAGGGGCTAATGGGTTAACGGCGCCGTAAAAGGCTGCGGCGCCGTTAACCTATTAGCGCCTAATTACGAGGTCCCTTTGCGGGACCCGACCTTAATGGCTGGTGTAGACCAGCCGTTAAAGTAGGGACCCACAAAGGGACCTTGGTGCTAATTACGATGCCGCAATTTGCGGCACCGTACTTAGCGCCTTCCCCATTCCCATTGAGCCCATGGGGCAAAAATGGGAATGGGGAAGGGCCCTGGAGGAAGGGGGAATTACTGCCCCGCCAACCTTGTAATGGGGTGGTAATTCCCCCTTCCTCCATGGCGGAGTTGGTAACTTACCGGCATGGACCATGGTGCTAATAGCACCATGGTCTTCCGCCAGGGTCGTAATGAGGCCCAATGGCAGGGAACTATGGGAGGCAGCTGGGCTCAATTCAAGGCAAGGGTACACGCGGGTGGGTGGAGTCCACCCACATTTTTCAGGGAGTGGACTCAGTCACCTCCCCCCTTGCCGCCTCCAGCTAAAATGAGAAACATTGAATGTACACTTTGAATTTATGAATTAAAGCCAGCCGACGTAGGGATCGAACTGCAGTTGTCAGGTATGCAGGCCGGACACTCCCTAGCCCCCCCCCCCCCCCACCCACGCACTATATAACCAGATGAAAAATTGCACAAAACTAAAGGTGAAATATCTTATTTCGGTACTGCAAGTTCCAAGGAAAATATTTGTATTGTTTCTTGGAGTTTAAAACATGCACACATTTGAACGTTTTCAAAAAACACTATTATAAGAAAATATCCTCTCTTGGTTTTGTGTGTGTGTTGATTTTATGGAAGGCAAATGCCATTCGTTCTGTGCAACTTGGGTGGTTATGCAAAGCCATTTTAATGGAATGTGCATATTTCACCTTGGTATGCTAATTTCTGGTGATGTCACATCCCATTGTGTTTGTTGATGAGCCCCGCCCCACCCCCCCACTTTAATTTTTAGCACTTGACCGCTGTATGGGAGTCAGAATGCAAAACATCTGGAGAGCGGCAGGTTGCGGGCTCCTATTCCGTATTCGCTGTCCAGCACACGTTGGTTGTTTCATAACTTTTGGTTCTCTCCCGATCCTTTGAATGACAGGGAGCGCTTGTGTCTGGGATTTCAAGGCGTTGCTAATGGGGGAGGGGCTGAGAGGGCTATAGCCCAGGGTCTTTTGGTTGTAGCCCCGGATAGAAGCTGAGGCGTTACAGCCAAAAGGCTAGCTAGCCCCCAGTCCCGACAGTCCCAACATTAGTGTAGCCCCGGATCTTTTCCAGACCTAGCAACACGTTGGCTATAGTATAATGAACTGGGTGGGGCTGGGCTGGTTGGCTCTAGCTATGAAATATTAATCGAGAAGCTTTGCCTTTCCATCAAAAATAATTGCAGAACTCATTGTAAGGCGGTTATTGCCTGAGGACGTTTGGGACTCCGCCATTGCTCTGCCCGGACAAGCCAATGGCTGCCCTACACCAACCTGGGACTGCGAGAATATTTTTCCAGCGGCTGTTGCAGCCCCTCTGGCTGCAGCTGCATGCAGGAAATTCCAACTGCCACCATCTGCACTGCTGCTGGCTGGATTCAGGCCTCGTAGCCTGCTCGCTCACGGGGGGGGGTGGAGGTGTTTAAAAGGGTTGGGGGGTTAAAACCGATAAGCAACCTGTTGCTTAACGCTCACAACAACTTTGTCTAAATACCGGTAAAAGCACCAGCTGTGCCTGGAGATGTCTCCACCCGGTATGTGGCGGCGACTCCCCCGTGTCTTCCCGCTCGCAGTCTGTTTTTGCTTTTCTTACCTCAGGTAGTAGGCACTTTGTGAAGCCAACAACTCCGGAATTCGGGCTAGTAAAAGGGAAGTTCTACATCTCATGTTCAAGCTGGCAGAGGGGGTGGAAGGAGGCAGGAAGAAAGAAAGAGGGGAGAACGCAAGAGAAGTGAAGATACATCTTGTGTTGGCCATGGTACAAGGTGTAAGAAAAATGCAATTATTGGTAAACTGAAACGTTTTGGCTTTTGTGTGCATGGCATATGCATTTACCAGACACTTCCATAAGCGTACTACAAGGCCATAAAATGGCTGCAATTGACAAATACGGTAAGCGTCGGGGTACATGATGGCAGTACCTGGCAAAGGCTTATCTAATGTCTAAAAAATAGGCAAAACGGTTGGCTTTGTCAATGCTTGTATCAACCGCATTCAATGCAAGGAGCGAATGCGAGGACACACTTATTGATGTTTTTATTTCACCGGGAGCTGAATTACAGCAGCCATTACCTTTCAGAAGATTGCATAGAGGTAACAATAGCAGCCTCATAAAGGCCAGTAGTTTGATGTTATTGCATGATAGAAATAGCTCCAAGAGGTCACATGAGCGTGTGTTTTGGGTCGCCAGGGGCTGGAAGTAGGTTGAAATTACCATGATGATTAGCATGTCCATGGGAGGTCAATGGGTTGGTCCACACATCTAGTCTCCTTCCTACCTGTACTCCTATGCCAATGTCAGATATATGGGAACCTAAAAGCAAGGACAGACACTTCATCAAAACATGGGAATATAAATGGCTGTGAAACATGTAAAGAGATGCACCTGTTGGACAACATAATTAAGCGAAATATGTGCCGGATGTAGACCCTTCTCTAGTGTGTGCCCCTTTAAGGGAATTATGGCGGAGTAAATTATCACAGCATGTTAATAAAAGGGGCAGTCCGCGCCAAGAGGGGTCATCGTGCGCATTGGAGCCCGATACAATAACAAGGTGTCTGCGTATCATTTTTACATCGGGGAGGCTGCACCTGGACGCGCCCCTCGTCCGTCTCCCCCCGACATAACACTGGCGACAAGGTGCGGCATCAGAGTGGTTTCTGTGCGGCCGACACCCTGCTTTGCCTCCAGCTGCACTCGCTGCACGACCCGCCGCCTGCCATCCAGGTCGGCTACCGACGTATGCCGCAGGGAAGAGAGGATAAGCTGCACGGATGTCCGCGTTAAACTCCGATTGTCGCCAGCTCTGCCCCACATGGCCTGCTGCACCGACGCCCTCCTGTTGATCAACCGGGCCACCTCCGGTGAAGCAGTGGATTGTGTAGGACCTCGAGCCCTCGCCCGTTGTTATCCATTATACACATAGATCCCGGTGCATGCTTTTCACACAGAGGTACATTCCAGGGTGGCACAAGGTGGTGGACAGCACGCCAGTAGATACTTGTGGGCCCCACCCTGACAGCAACCCACCCGCACAGTATGTGCCCAGAAGAAAACAAAATTGATAGTTGACCATTGACTGTACAGAAACAGTAAAGAAAGTTGAGAGAGAGTTGGACAACCTGGTGAAAATTGACATAATGGAAGTGGAAGGTACGACCCTGTGGGTATCTCCGTTAATCATTGCGAGGAAGCCCAAGCAGCCAGAGTCAATCTACATCTGTGTGGACATGCGCCTCCCAAAATCTTGCCATCAGGAGGGAGAGGCACATGATGCCGACATTAGACATCATCCTGGCAGATCTACAGAGTGCTTTTTGCTTCTCGAAACAACCTCAGATCCGGCTACCACCAACTAGTGTTGGACCCAGCATCCCGCTACATTATGACCTTCACCACTCATAAAGCCTGAACTTTGGGATATCGTTGGCTGCTGATGTCTTCTAAAACACCATCATAGGGGCCCTGTCTGGACTCAGCAACACCATTAACATCAGTGATGATTTCCTGGTGTTGGCAAATCTGAACAGGAGCACTTGGTCAGACTGGGAAACGTCCTGAAGCGGATCCAGCAGCTCGGGTTGACGCTGCACAAGGACAAGGGTGCTTTCCTACAGAAGAAAATAGAGTTCTTCAGGCTTGTATTCCAAGGAGGAATTTCTCCTGACCGGCAAATGTGAGGGACATTCAGGAGGCAAGGGCTCCCAACACAGTGTCTGAGGTGCGCAGCTTCCTTGGGATGGTTACATACTGCTGCCGGTTCATAAGGAACCTGGCCTCCCTGTGCAAGTGCCTCTGTAACCTGACCAAGAAAGACTGTGAGTGGAGGTGGACCGCCCTGGAACAGAGTGCATTTGAGGATATTAAGAGCGCCCTTACTGAAGATGACGCAATGATTTTCTTTCACCCAGGGAAGAGAGCAGAAATTGTCGTGCACTTTTGGCCCTGGGGTATTGTTGATGCAGCCGGACAACGGAGGGGGGAATTGGCCGGTAGCCTTCGCCAGTACGACCCTGTCTGGGAAAGAACAAAGGTACTTACAGATAGAGCGAGAGGCCCTGGCCGTACTTTAGGGCTGCAAACATTTCCATCTGTATGTATTTGGCAAGGCTGTTACAGTCGTCACGGATCACAAGCCCTTGATCCAGATAATAGCCAGATCCTCCACCAAAACACTGTCTCGCATCGAAAAATTGATGCTTTCTCCCCAAGAGTATGATATTGAGTTTGTGTTTGGACCAGGGAATGCTAATGCGGCTGAGTATTTGTCTCGACACCCACACTATCGAGGCAGCAGGAACATAATCAGGAAGAGGGCGATACAGAAGAGTTCCTTCACAGCTTTGTGACAGCAGCAACACCCATCTCCACGTCCATCAAAGACATCAAAGAGGTGTCAGTAGGAGACTAATGTTTTCACATATTGCAGACTGACGGAAACAGCGGCGAATGGAAGAGGGTGCTTGAGAAACTAGATCGATGCATATGTGAGGCCCGCCAAGCGCTCGAGCAGATGTGGCACATACGAGATGAACTTAAATTCATGGAAGATTGTTTGGTCCTAAAGGGGTTGAAGATGGTCATCCCAGCGAGCTTAGTGAAACGTGTGTTGGAGCTAGCCCACAAAGGTCACCAGGGGGTATCCAAGACCAAGGGACACCTGCGCCTAAAGGTCTAGTTTCTGGGACTTGAGGATAAAGTTTAGATTTTCATTTGTATTTGTATGTGGTGCCAAGCATTGAAACTATGGCCGTAGTTGCCTTTCTATGGTGGGTGGTGCTCATGGACTTTGGGTCTACTTGCCACGACACACACTTCCTAGTTCTGGTGGATCAATGGTCATGCTACCCAGAAGTAGAGGTTGTGGAGTCCATGTATTTGGAGGATGTAGTTCCTACCCTGGAGAAGATCTTTGCCACCCATGGGCTCCCCACTGAGCTCTGCACAGACAACGGCCCACCATTTCAAAGTGGGGGTTCTCTGAGTACCTACATGCCATGAGGTGCGACACCGGAAGGTGACACCAGTCTGGCCAAGAGCAAATGGAGAGGCAGAAAGGTTGATGCACACGCACAACAAGGTGTTTTGGACCGCGCATGGACAAGGGGAATGTGAAAGGAGAGCATTTTACTAGTTTCTGACGGAATACCGCACTACCCCCCATTGCTTGTCCGGCATGCCGCCAGCAGAGACAATGTTCCGACGGTGTCCAAGGGGTTTGGTACCGGATCACATTCCTCACAGCCCTGGAGTGACCGACAACGCTGAAGTGTTCAGTAGGAGGAGGAGAGCGAATGAGAAGGAGAACGAAAGGAGAATGCTGCAAGATCAACCTCTGGAAGTGGGAGATGAAGTTTTCATTTGTTCTGGGCACCCGAGATGGAAGCTGTCCCACCCACATGAACCGCACCCATTCAACATTGTGGATGCGAAAGGGTCCATGATTACTGTTTCAGATGGCGAAGCTACAGTCACAAGGAACTCCAGTTTCTTTTAGAAATTGATGAGGTTGCCCACACTGATTGAGGATATGGGGAAGAGATCGGAGACACCACCTCGATGACCAAGGAGTGACAGCGAAGAGTAAGATCAGGGAGGCTCCCTGAACAGCAGCGATGAGGACGGCCCAACAAATCAAGGAGGGGGCGTTGTGATGGGCTAAGCAGGCACGACAGAGGAGGGAGAAAGGTGTTATCCTGTGCGGGAACACCGCCAGCAGCCAAACTAGCTGCAGGATTCTGAAGTAGGTCTCCCATGACCCAATCAATATACAAGTTGATATTGTAATGTCCAAACGTTGTGGTGCTGTTTGTATTATGTGTGTTTTTGTTTATGATAAAGGAGCAGTGTAGTGTGTGCCCCTTTAATTGAATGATGGTGGAGTAAATCATCATGGCATGTTAATAAAAGGGGCAGTCCGTGCCACAAGGGATCACCGTGAGCGTTGGAGCCTGATAGTATAACAACGTCTATGCGTATCATTTGTACATCGGGGAAACCGCACGTGGATGTGGCCCTCTCCGACATAACACCTCTTGGTTTATGTAATAAGGGTGGGAGAGTAGCATTAGGGAAGCCTTGGAAGAGATGTGGTTAGTGGGATACTTAATGGATAGAAGGCAACATTTCCTGTCCACTTTCCGGCTTCCCCTTATTTGTGCTTCCAGTGTTTGCTTCAGTAGTACATATTCTCTGTTGGGAACGAGACCCTTGCCACTTCCCTCCAAAAATGCAGGTATTGCTTCAAAACGCTCTGCCTCTGGGAAAGCTCTGTCCTTCCTTCTCATTTCTCACGACAGTCCCCTCACTTCCTCGTTCTGGTCAGGATTCCTGGGGCGTTTTGTTGTGGGGTGATGTGGAGGAAAGGAAGGATCCAGGTATGGGGTTTGAATTCAGGGGGTCGGGGGGTTGACAGTGAGCTTTGCCGGGGGTGAGGGTGACAGAGAAAAGGGGGTGGGGCAACATCGTTCCAATTTATTTTTATACTTTGACCATTGACCATCTCTGTGTGTCGGGAAGAGTGAGTGGCACACTGCAAATTTACGTGACCACTTCACTTGACTCGCATCCCGTTAGTCAAAGAATACGATCTCAAAATGTCTTATTTTCCCATTCCAATTGTCCATTTGTGTTATAGAGGTTCGGACCCGGCTCCTCTGGGGTAGTCAGAACTAGCCCCTCTTCCCCGGGTCCTCCATTACGGTTAGGTTACTTGTTTTCTGCGTCGGGATGGAGGCTAAAGAAAGGTGCAGGTCCGTCTCACTCTCCCCTCATCTAAAGTGTATCTAGGTGACCAGACCGTGATGGCAATAGGTTTGAATTTATAGGTGTTTGCTGAACCGGCACTTAACAGTGAAAACTAATAACGAGGAGGGGCGTGGGGTGTAGTTTAATTAGCACACCAGATGTGCAACATCACAGGAAGTGATTTCAAAGGATGCGAAGTAACAGCAAGGCAATGCCCCTTGGGTAAATGGGTGCACCTGGGCCGTTAGCGTAAATGGTTTTCAAGAGAGCCTCGTGTTAAGAAGGATTTCTGAACTCTGACCAGGAGGGGCAGAGGTTGAGAAGGTCAACCTAGTTTCTTGGAACAGGGTAACCTCTGGACAAGCCAGACCAATCAGGGTAGCTATGGCAGGCGGTCAAGATAAGGGCCTCATTACGAGGTGGGTGCTAGTCATGGCGCTATTAGCGCCATGACTAGCACCAATAACGGGACCGTGTCCGCCCTCGTTCCATGGGGATTTACCGGTCCAGCCCAACCTTGGCGGGACCGGTAAGTCCCAATTGTAAAAGCCATTCCCCATTCCCATTTGAGCCCCCATACGGCTCAATGGGAAGGGAGAAGGCGTCAATAACGGTACCGCAAATTGCGGTACCGTTATTGACCCCAGTATCCCTTAACGGGTCCCGTCCATAACGCCTGGTAAAACCAGGCATTAAGGGAGGGACCCGCTAAGGGACCTCGGAATAGGGCACAAAGGGATTACCGGCACGGGTGTCATTACAGGTGCCTGGTATCCCTTTGCGCCCACCTCAGAATGAGACCCTAGGTCTCAGGAGGGATTAGGGTGACTGAAGGACCTCAATGAGCACACAGAGCAAGGACACTTACAAATTAAAAAAATATAGACACATTTATTACAAGGCCTTTGTAACATAGACCATATCAAAGAATCACAGTAACACTAAGTAAACCAATACATCACACTCAATACAATATATATATATATATATATACAAGACCAGGGGGGCCTAAAGGGGTGACTGCACGAAATATGTCGACACCCTAGATGGGAAGGACACAGGCAGTGCAGTTAATCTTTAGGCCCAGTTCAACATCAATTATTCACCTAACTAAGAGGCAGTCCAAGCCCTAAGAAGAGGGGAGCCTTGTGCTCAATAGTACATGTAATGCAAACGCACCCGGTTGTTCCAATGGGCAAAACAGGGTCTCTTCAGGGGTCTATAGCAACTCGGGAAGGAAGATGAGGCAATGAAGAATAGGTTCCCACTATTCAAGAAGGACCTCCACTTGAAGGCAGAGGCAGTTCTAGAGTTTGGGATGGAGTCGCTATTTCACAATAGCAGTGGCCAGGAGAGGGCCCCCCAGGGGCCACTCATGCGTAAAAATAGGCTCTTGCACTAGGGGCCACCAGTTGGGGTATTAATTACTCACCGGTCCCTGATGCAAGCAGACCCAAACTTCGGCAGGTTGTCACGACCCTCGCCCAAAATCCCCTCTGGCAAACCCATTGGCCAGGTGGAGTCAGGACTCTGGCCTCTAGACCCTGGCATCCTCTTCAAAAGCCCTCATGGGGCCAGTACTGGTGCCTATGGCACCAGGCTCATACACCATGAATTCACAATGTGCTTGGGAACTACTTTATTATTGTCAGCCAACATGGAGGCATCCACATAGCTTGGTTCCTAGGAACCAAGCTATGCGGTCTAGTGTTTTGGGTGTGGTAGCCTAGGGACTACTTTTCCTGGACTATTTTAGTGGGGCTATTTAAACCACACCCGAGCAAGACAACACGCTTCGCGTTACTTTGCAGATTGCAACGTGACGCTCACCGTGTCCAGCTATTCCCTCGAACCTCGGAGAAGCAGAACCTGCAAGGGGACAAAAGGAACATCATTAGCAGCAGCATCTCACCTGCAGTCTTCATCTTTAAACACTCGCAGCTACTGAGAACAGCTTCCTCGAATCTGCACGCCTCCCGGACAGAACGACCTGAAAGAGGAAGATAGAGGCAACATTAAAGAAATCAGAAGAGACATTTATAAATTACGAACTGCTCAAAAGGCTTACCTGGCTGGTCGCCTCTCGGCTGGCACCACTCCGGACATTCCACTCGTGCTGAAGAACACCGCGACCTACATGGAAGGAAAACACAGGTTAGCAAAGGCAAGACTTCGCAGCGCTGTGCATAGTGCTTACTTACCGCATCATAGCGCTCTTAATGCGCCAACATTTACCAGCGGGGCTCAACCAAGCCAGTTCGCCTCGCTGAAGCTCCGCATACCTAAGGGAGAAAAAAAGAGACATTTAAACAAAGAAAGGCATGCAGGATAGCAACAAAACTAAAGAACAGCAATAAGACCTACCTGAACAATATCAAATGGGCCGGCGTCAATGAAGTAACTGGACCGCACTCGCCCATGAAAGACAACGCGCCCCTGCAAACAAGGCAGGACGGAGAGCATGCCTAATTCTACCACAAGGTGAGGAGAGGGCGCCAGAGGGACTGAAATCATACAGGGGTGGAGGGCGGATACTTACCCCAGTCGGTTAGTCTTGAACACAGTCCTCCTGTATTTTCAGGCAGAACCTTCCCCGCAGACCACATCAGGGCAAAGAGGAAAAGCATCCCAGCGAGTAACCCGGCTGGGCGGCGTCCCTGTGGATACCAGGTGAGCGTAAAAGAACGCAAAGCCTCCCATAACAAATCCACCTGGGTGCCATGGAGACATCAGAAATGGACCAATTGGCCCAATTACTAGGAGAGCTTCGTGCTGACGTTCATTCTGCCCGACAAGAGACTAATGCCCTCCGGAGAGACCTAATAGTGACCAAAGGACGCACTGAAGAGATTAGCAGGCAATACTTGCAATCACAGGCAGGACAGACGCCTCTACCTGGAAGCAATTCAACGATGCAAAACCCCGCCATACCACCCACTCCGGTACAGATCACGTTACCTGGAACAGTGCCCCTGGCACCACCAGAAAGGTTCTCAGGTGACCCACGGAAGTATGCAGCATTCATCAATCAGTGCCGCCTTCATTTTCTTTGTAGGCCTGGAGCATTTCCAAACGACCAAGCTCGGGTAGCTTTTGTCGTATCATTTAGAAATGTACCCAATAGACACTCTGGAATGCTCCATTAGAAGTGTGCCCAACAACCCCTCTGTGAATTTAGAGGTGTACCCATTAGCCGCAATGAGAGTTACATCTAGATGTGTGCCCAATAGCCTCTCTGGTAAATTGAATTTAGAAAAGTTCCTAATATCCTCGCTGGAAAACTGAATTCAGAAGTATCCCCAATAGCCTCGCAGGAAAATGAAGTTAATAGTGCGCCCAGTAGCCTCTCTGTGGAAAATTGAATTTAGATATGGGCCCAATATCCTCTGTGAAAGCGGCATTTAGAAGTGTGCCCATTAGCCACGCTGTGAAAGCTGCATTTAGAAGTGCTACCAATAGCATCTGTGAAAATTGATTATAGAAGTGCATCCAATAAACACCCTGGAAAGTCTCAAGTAGAAGTTTGCCCAATAGCCTCTCTGGAAAATTGAACTTAGAAATGTAGCCCAGTAGACGCTCTGTGAAAATTTGCATTTAGAAGTGTACCCAATAGCCTCCGCGAATGTTACACTTAGAAGTGTGCCTAATAGCCTCGCTGATAAACTGAATTTAGAAATGTTCCCAATAGCCTCTGTATGGAAAATTGTACTTAGAAGTTCGCCCGGTAGCCTCTCTAGGAAAGTGATTTTAGAAGTTTGCACATTGAAAGAGCATATAACCATTCTTACCACACCCCACGCTTACTCTCTCCTTTACATCACCACTCAACTAGAACACAGAGATACTATGACACCATTCGGTATAACTGTTCCCATACGAACATCCACCGCTTACTCCACATCATTCTATGTAAACACTGCTGGTCTCACACCCCCAGCCAGGCGTTTTCCTCAGGCCTAACGCAGCCACATCCGTTCCGGATAAATCCTGCCAGAACGAACACATTCTCCTGATCTCTCAACCACCACACCTACCAATAATAATCAGCTATTACATGTGTACCGCACGAGCTGCACACATATCCGGTGCACACACGCACCTTTTGACTCTCCCTACTCTCTCTACTGATCTGAACTTCGGTTCCCAAGGGCGTTCAACCTACCAGCGCCTTCAGACCATACCAATGGTATATAAGGCGCTATATAAGTGCAAAATAACAATAACAATAACAATACCCGAGTGGTAGTGCAGGAGATTGGTCGGTGCCGTTGGTAACCCATGACGATCCTCTATTACATGACTTTGGGGGGTTCCAGAGAGAAATGGAAAAACTTTTTGCTCGCCATACCCAGGAACAAGCAGTAGACAATGAACTCTTGTCCCTCCGACCGGGGAATCAGGACTTGTTAAAGTAGATTGCTACCTTCAACAGACTGGTTGCTGAAGCTAGGTGGCCAGAAAACAAAAGAACCACGTTATTCCATCGAGGCTTACAAGGCGAATTAAAGGACGTCTTAGCCCAGGTGGTTGATCCACCCATAGACTGTGCAGAATTCATAAATCTGTTCATGCAGCTAGACCACCGGTAGCAGGACCGAAAGGCAGACCGGTCTAAGACGGACCCTCGGACTGTGTATGTTCGACCAAGGGAAAACACACCCCGTGTACCTGAAAATGCTGTAGAACCCATGCAGATTGGAGGGATACGGCCTCCATTAACAAAACAAGACCGGGACAAAAGAAGACAACAGCTTTGTTTGTATTGTGGGAAACCAGGACATTTCCTGAAGGACTGTCCAGTAAAACCCCCAAGAAGAACAGTCGGGGCCACAGAGAAGGATGAAGCTAAGGAATCGGAAAACTACCAAGCTCGACAAACATAGAGGTCAGTTTGTCGAGTGAGAAGAAAGAGTTGCTGACCTCGCACTTTGCAATACCAGTGATCTTAATTAACCACCAACAGTCGTCAAGAATGCATGCCGTTGAAGCATACATCGATAGCGGAGCAGTTGGAAATTATATTGATCAAGAACTGGCAGCAGAGATGGGGCTTCCTTTGTGTTCTAAGCCAACTATGGATAAGGCAACCGCCGTGGATGGGACAGAAATCGCTTCCGGACCAGTAAGCCAGTGCACAGCCAGGGTAACCTTGCTGTGCCAGGACGGAAATCGGGAGTCTATTTCATTCGATCTCATCAAGGCACCTCAGTTCAGGCTAATACTAGGGATGCCATGGTTGGTTGCTCACAACCCTTTGATAGACTGGCGAGCACGAAAATGAACCTTCCCCGGTGACTGCTCCCCTGCCTGCTATTACCAAGAGGAGAAACCCAACTTCTGTATCCCCATGACTCCCGGAGCGACAGTATCAACCCTGGGAGCAACTAATACCTTGCCAAATTAATACCATGATTTCCAGGATGTTTTCCGAAAGGACCAAGCCAATACATTGCCGCTGCACAGGCCCTATGACTGTCAGATCGACCTTGTTCCTGGTGCACAAATCCCTTGCGGCAGGATCTACGCTCTCACAGAACCAGAAAACCTTCATTTGAAATCCTATTTAGACCAGTACCTTGCAAACAGATTTATCCTTCCTTCGAAGTCCCCTGCAGCCAGTCCTTTGTTCTTCGTACCGAAAAAGGAAGGAGACTTGAGAACCTGTATTGACTACCGCGCATTGAACCAGATCACCGCGAAGAATCGCTACCCCTTGCCACTTATCCCTGAGATGCTAGACCAAGTTAAAGATGCACAGATTTATACCAAATTGGACCTTCGAGGAGCGTACCACCTGGTCCAAGTCAGAAAAGGAGATGAATGGAAAACTACCTTCCTTACTAAGTACGGCTTGTTTGAATATCAAGTCATGTCCTTCGGTTTATGCAACGCTCCTGCGTCATTCCAGTATTTCATGAATGACGTCTTAAGGGAGTTAATTGATGTGTGCGCCTTAGTGTACACAGACAACATCTTAGTATACTCAGCCTCGGAACAAGATCATGTCAGGCACGTTCGTTCAGTCCTCACCAAGCTCAGTCAACATCGCTTGTTTGCAAAGCTTGAAAAATGCTTCTTTCACATCACCGAAGTAGAATTTCTTGGTTTTATCCATACTCCAGGAGGCATCAGAATGGACGTGGACAAGGTAGATGCCATTCTGAAATGGCCTTCACCGACGTCTCTGAAAGGGGTACAAAGCATGCTGGGCTTTGCGAACTTCTACCGCCGGTTCATCCCAGACTTCTCTCAGGTTGTGCACCCAATCACAGTGCTATTACGAAAAAACAATAAAAGGTTTGCTTGGACCGAAGAAGCAGAAGAAGCCTTTCAGGAACTTAAACAAAGGTTTACCTTTGCTCCAATCCTGCGACATCCTCGTCCAGACCTCCCTTATGTTGTTGAAACTGATGCGTCCATTCTCGCAGTGGGGGCTGTCCTTTCACAGAGAGACCAGGAAACCGACCAGCTACATCCTGTGGCCTTCTGGTCGAAAAAGTTCTCACCTCCACAGACCACCGAAATCTGCAATCTCTCAAAACAGCCAAGGCCCAGTCCTCGCGCTAATTACGGTGGGCCCTTTTCTTCGTCGAGTAGGATTATGTAATCACATTTCCACCAGGAGTCAGAAACAGAAAGGCAAATGGCTTATCTCGCATGGGCATAGATGAAATAGTATATACAACTTCAGACCCAGTACCTATTATACCTGAAGACAGCCTTAACACAAGCAGAACTGCGAAAGGAAATCCAACGGACAATGAATCCTGATGCCTACCTCGAATGGCAAACTCAAGGAGAACAATATACCATCAAGGACCATGTAACCTTTTTTAGGGATCGCCTCTATGTACCCAAAAAGGAATTACAACAGCATATTATTTCAAACTATCATGATTCACTGATCGAAGGGCATCCTGGGATCGCCAAAACCCTAGCTAAGGTTAAAGAGAACTTTTGGTGGTCTACCTGGCGTAAGGACATCATTCAGTATATTCAGTCCTGCAGTGGCTGCGCACAAAATAAATCACAGAAACAAAAACCATCTGGTCTCCTACAACCATTGGACATTCCTCCAGTTCCATGGCACACTCTTTCCCTTGACTTCACCACTGATCTACCTCCAAGCCAAGGGTTCAACACCATCCTTGTAGTTGTGGACTTATTCTCGAAGATGGCCCATTTTATTCCTCTCAAAGGCCTTCCAGACACAGCCACATTAGCAAAAGTGTTCCTGGAGGGCGAGGTTAAGCTACATGGCTTGCCTTCGGTTCTGGTCTCTGATCGAGGCAGCCAGTTTCTTTCAAACTTCTTGAACAAATGTTGTGCAATGGTGCAGATCGACATTCGGCTATCTAGCAGTCACCATCCCCAAACGGACGGCCAAACCAAGAGAACCAATCAGACATTCGAGCAATATTTAAGGCGCATGCTGCACCACGAACAAAGGAATTGGAAAGACCTACTATGGATAGGCGAATATGCATATAACAATTCTTTGCATTCAAGCACCGGACAAACGCCCTTCTATACCCTTTATGGCAGACATCCACGTACCTCTGAACTAGACCTTCCAGCCAGCTTGGAAATGCCAGTGGTAAAGACTCTACACACAACCATTACTCAGGCTTTCAAAAGGGCAAAGGAACACCTTATTTATGCCAAAGAAAAACAAAAGAGATTCGCTGACCAACACCGGAAAAAGGCCCCTGATTATCAAATAGGAGAAAAAGTTTGGTTAGCCGCTAAATTTGTACTCATCAAAGGAACCTGGACCTTTCATCCCAGATTCTTAGGACCCTATACCATTAAGGCAATTATCAACCCAGCAGCTGTGAAACTGGATTTACCACCTAATCTACACATTCACCCGGTACTCCATGTGTCCCTCCTGAAACCAATGCAACCCGGCACACGGATTGGGACACCACCTAAGCCCATACTTGTTGACGGAGAACCAGAATTCGAAGTCAAAGATATCTTGGACTCTAAATACTCTAGGACCAAGCTATATTATCTCGTCGATTGGAAAGTATTTGGACCACAAGATAGATCCTGGGAGCCCAGTGAGAATATCCACACACCACGTCTAATCAGGAAATTCCATCGGAACTTCCCAACCAAGCTTGGGCCAGACAGAAGGAACACAATGGGAGGGGCCTTAGGGGGGAGTGTTGTCACGACCCTTGCCCCAAACCCCCTCTGGCAAACCCATTAGCCAGGTGGAGTCAGGACTCGGGCCTCTAGAGCCTGGCATCCTCTTCAAAAGTCCTCATGGGGCCAGTCTTGGCACCTAAGGCACAAGGCTCATACACCATGAATACACAATGTGCTTGGGAACTACTTTATTATTGTCAGCCAACATGGAGGCATCACATAGCTTGGGTCCTAAAAACCAAGCTATGCGGTCTAGTGTTTTGGGTGTGGTAGCCTAGGGACTACTTTTCCTGGACTATTTTATTGGGGCTATTTAAACCACACCCGAGCAAGACAACACACTTCATGTTACTTTGCAGATTGCAATGTGACGCTCACCGTGTCCAGCTATTCCCTCGAACCTTGGAGAAGCAGAACCTGCAAGGAGACAAAAGGAACATCATTAGCAGCAGCATCTCACCTGCAGTCTTCATCTTTAAACACTTGCAGCTACTGAGAACAGCTTCCTCGAATCTGCACGCCTCCCAGACAGAACGACCTGAAAGAGGAAGATAGAGGCAACATTAAAGAAAGTAGTAGAGACATTTACAAATTACGAACTGCTCAAAAGGCTTACCTGGCTGGTCGCCTCTCGGCTGGCACCACTCCGGACATTCCACTCGCGCTGAAGATCACCGCGACCTATAAGGAAGCAAAACGCAGGTTAGCAAAGGCAAGACTTTGCAGCGCTGCGCATAGCGCTTACTTACCGCATCATAGCGCTCTTAATGCGCCAACATTTACCAGCGGTGCTCAACCAAGCCAGTTCACCGCGCTGAAGCTCTGCATACCTAAGGGAGAAAAAAGAGCCATTTTAAACAAAGAAATGCATGCAGGATAGCAACAAAACTAAAGAACAGCAATAAGACCTACCTGAACAATATCAAACGGGCCGACGTCAGTGAAGTAACTGGACCGCACTCGCCCATGAAAGACAACGTGCCCCTGCAAAGAAGGCAGGACGGAGAGCACACCTAATTCTACCACAAGGTGAGGAGAGGGCACCAGAGGGACTGAAATCACACGAGGCTGGAGGGAGGATACTTACCCCAGTCGGTCTGTCTTGAACACAGTCCTCCTGTATTTTGAGGCAGAACCTTCCCCACAGACCACATCAGGGCAAAGCTGAGAAGCATACCAGCGAGTAACCCGGCTGGGTGCCGTCCCTGTGGATACCAGGTGAGCGTAACACAGGTCAGTCCACCTCGCTTGCAGGTTCGAGTGCGGCAAAAAGGACGTCTCTGCAACTTTTGGTTCCTGAGCTACAGCGATGATTCCCAAAGGGACAGCAGTGATTTCTCCGCTCCGGGCAGATGGATCGACCTGGTTTCACTGCAGCAGGCTTCAGGGGCAAGAGGGTCACAAAGGCAGCGGACTTGCAAAGGACGTTGCCGCAGCAGGGCAACACGATAACCATGTTTATTCCGCTCCTGGCGCACTCATCTCACTTCAGACCTGGGAATGCCAAGTGTACGAAATTCGGTGTGAGGGTGCCGTGGACACAGGGCTAGCAGTATCCCAAGTTTCGAGGGCTGCCTCGAAACAACGGCGGAGAGAGCAAAGGTCCTGCGCAAGCTGGTCAGCCAACCAGTTGGCCCAGGGACACTTCTGAGAAAGCTTACTTGCAGGGTTTGATGAAGGTGCCGAGAATAGTTGGTCCCACTATTCCAATGGGTCGAAGCGTCTTCACAGACCTTCTAGGAAGACCAGATGCAGCGGGGTCCCACGGGACAACAGCGGGCTCAGGGTGCGAAACCTTCCAGCGGGTCACCAGCGGTTCCTCGACTCAGCTTCCTAGTTGCAGGTTACTTGGATCCTATCCTTCGTTCAATGAGAACTCAAGAGATCGACATGGAATGGGTGTTTTCAGCCTCCTCTTATCTAAAGTTCCCTTTGCGCCAAAACGAAGAGGACCCAATGGGAGATCTGCTCACAAACACTCACTCCATACATGGACCAATGATAGACGACGGTGGTCTCATGCATTCAGGACACTCCAGAATCTCTGGCACCCAGGATGTGTATTGGGACCAGACATCCCAGCCCACATCCTGGAGGCACACACACAAGGCATGCAGAAGCCCGCAAAAGCATTGGGATTCACGGGAAAATGCATGACCAAATAAGGACTCGCCTGGGTCTACTCGACTGGGGAAGGTGAGGGGCAAGATGGCCAAAAGACAGGACAAAGAACCTCGTGGCATGGCCATTTTGGAGCCAGGCCACCTATTCGTGCCAAACGTGGTTAACGCGGTTAACATGGCAGGAAAGTGTTAAAAATAATGCGAAACGATAGCTGCCACCAGTCCTGTCCATAACACATCTGCACAGTTCATAAAAAGTCCAGCGAGAGTATCTAGGGCCTTTGGAAATGACTATAGACCCAAGTGTGCTGTATGGTAAGCTACATTGCACACTTGTAACATGTTGCACAAAAGTTGCAACATGAGAAAAAGACGAAGGGAAACAAAGTCTCCCAGAACTGACTGTATTAAGGGCATGTCAGTTTCCCCATAAAAAGTGAGCGAAAGCCCAGAGGAGTGCAGCTGAAGGCTGTGCTTCTCTGGCAAAGTAGGTCAATGGTGTCTATACAACAGAAAAAAGTTTGGGGGTTGACACATGGAGGGAAAATTACATACAACTACGAAATCTTTCCTAACACCTCGTCCCCGTAGAAATTTCATGAAAAGGAAGAGTTGAGGGGTAAATGCTGAATTGTATTACACCCAGTAATGTGAACACTATTCCTATTTCTCCCATCTTACGTCATGCCATAATCACTAAAGCTTATTTTTAAAAATAAAAGCATGCAAAGCATCCCTTCGGTGCTGCGCATGTCCTAGAGTTTAGCTCATGTCATGTTTAGTTACTGCAATGACGTTTTGTGCCTAACTGTGAAACATTTGCAGTGAACCAAATGAAGATATGCCTCAGATTTGCTCCTCCCACCTTACACCTGATTCCAAAAGCCTAAAACTGGAGCAAATCTGGAGATTCCTGGTTCATCTTTGAAATGTAATTGCCGACAGCAGAAGAGAGTGAAGAGCAGATAGAGCAAGAGAGGTGAGGAGGGAAAGTGTGAGAGGTCAGTAATGCGAGGCGGGCAACTGCTTGTAGTGTTCTCAGTATTTGACATTTTATTAATGTAAGAAAATGCAAAGAAAACCTAACTAAGCCTACTCTACCAGGGAGTTCCATACCTAGTATAGGTTCAAAGGGAACATCTCCTAGCATACACAAAACTGGCTCTCTTACTAAACAGCAAAATATTCAAAGTTAATCATTAACAACATACAAAAATGATTACCAAATAACCAGTGGCTTGGATAACTTCCAATTGTCCTGGTAGATCCCTTTCCCAGGAATGTCCAAAGCCAGTCTCTCACAAAACTTCCAATGTTTGTATGGGAGGCAAGGTTCTTTGAGAACCCATCCCCTCCATTCTAACCCCACTTGCGGATTATGATTTGTCCACCAGCCACCCATGTGCCTGTGGCCAGGGATGTGGAATGGCTGCGGGACGACCCATATGCGTGCACACAGTGACCAAAAAGCTGATCCCAGACTCCATTTTGTGCTACAACTAGGCTCCATTTTGTACATAGTACCACAGGCCTCATAGTCAACGGGGGCCTGCAGAGCTGCAGCTCTCCCCTCAAGAGTCACACACAGGGAGCCTGTCATCTCCCTCCCCCTCCTCTCCTCTGCGTCCCTGCAGAAGGCCTGTTCCCACAGGAGACTAGCCGCGAACAAGCTAGATGACAAACACTGTATCTTTCACCTTCCGTAGTCCATCACTGACCTGTGAATGACCGGGTAAAGGCTTGGGTTTAAAGAAAACAATTCACCTCCACAAACATGCCCCGTTCCCTTGCAGACCTCACATTAGTGACATACACTATGGATAACCCCCCAACCTTGTTGTCCTTTTGAAATAACCGATATGGATTCTACGCCTGTGTGCCACCCTGGTTCACCCATACTGCTAATCCCTCTGTGAAGGTTATAAATCCTCTCATGTAACTGTGTATTAAGGGGCTAAAATCCAGAAAACGAAACAAGAAGATCCTCACCTATGTTCATTGCGCATGAAGTTATTGGTCATATGCCCAAGCCCCATATTATTGAACGAATTTTGTCTTTTTCTGCATGAGATGTTGATTTACTCGTTTGGAGCAATACAAGGCACACATTCCAAATGTTCACCGGCTTTTCAAATATACGTGTGTTCACAAAAATGATCAACTTGCATACTGGTCCCAGTATGTATAATGTAAGACAGTAAAGTTACAAGACTGTTGTTGATAGAATTTACTTTGTAACATGGTACTCATGATAAACGTAAATGTGCAACCTATACAATGTTCATAAGCTCGCATATTGTTCGATGTACCTGTAACTACAATGGCGTAATCCTACCCGCATTCTAAATGATATGGGTGTAACCCTGTAAAGTAAACAAGCAGGGCTCTCTCTCTCTGTCTCTGTCTCTGTCTCTCTCTCTCTCTCTCTCTCTCATTCTCTCTCTCTTTCTCTCTCTCTCTCTCTCTCTCTCTCTCTCTCTCTCTCTCTCTCTCTCTCTCTCTCTCTCTCTCTCTCTATTCTCCAGCAGCGCCATGCACACAGCCCCACCTTCCTCCCACATCAGGTCAGGCTGACAACTAAATGCCCTTATTTCATTGACAATGTGATTCTGTAACTGTAACCTCTCACACCTCCATTAAGCCTGCACCAGGCATCTGCCCTCCCCTAAACCCCTTGACCCACAATAACACCATAAAACCTGTTTCACACCCCCAAGACCTTGGCTATGAGACATATAGGCAACAAGCCTCTCATCACACTGCCTTTTTGATGTACCAGCTATGTGCCCTCTAACCAGATAGTATCCAAGCTCACCCCATCCCCTACTGATCATGGTGGCAGTATATTTACTCTTGTGCTAACATGCTATAAAGCTGTCCCCCACTAGATCTAACAAAGCAGAATGATAGAGGCATCCCTGAAATGTGTCCCATGATAGAGTACCTGAACCCATGAAGCAGCCCCTTTATTGCATAGTGTTTCTATGATGATGAGAAAAGAGCACCCAGAGTTATGTGCTATTTCTCTTGTGATATAAGATTAACAACTTGTAGGATTTACAGGGCATTATGAATTATAATGAACACTGAATGAATATGTGTGGCCACAAGGGTAAATGTCAGTGCAGCTAAGATGTATCAATTCAAACATGTCCTCATCCGACACTCCACCCCGATGAGCCTAACTGACCTCCAAGCATCACCGTGTATCCCACGCACCTCTGGTGCTGTAGCTTATGTGTGTATTACTAGTATTGCCCGCATTGGGCCAAGGCTAGGGGTAGAACATACTATCCCCCTTTCTGTGAAAGAAATGGTCATGTTGAGCTTGCTCAGGAGGCCCCTCCCCAGTAAATGTTTTTGGGTGATTCTTCATAATACAATAGGGGTGATTTCACTGTTTTCCCTCCCACTCTAATTCTTCCGTATATGGAACCTCGACCACTGTCCTAGAGAATCCTTGCGTCTCGAGTTTGAAATTAGATAGCAGAAAACTGCCCTCTCGTAGGCATGACTTTTCAGCTCCTGAATCTACCATGAGAATGAACTGTTTGTTTCCTATCTCCGCCCCCTCCAGTGGTTCCTCTGCTGCATTGACGGTCGTTGATACGGAACACGCAAGTGCTCTCTGTGGGCTGTCCTATGCTGAATATCTTGTGTTTCCATTGTTATCAAAAACATTTCCTGCCACTACTGCCACTCAGCCAAAGGGAGTTGGTGCACCATTTGCTGTTGTGGCGAAGGTGTTACCTCGGACAGGGGCCATATGTTTTCGTGACTGTGGGTGTTGTTCAAGGTCAAAGGACCTTGCCTCCCATAAAAGTTCCAAAAGGATACAGAGTTAACCAAAACAAAACTCCACTGGTAACAGTTCTTTCTCTGTTTGTTGAAAGGTTCCCTTTCCAATTTCTACAAAGAAACAGCACCAATGGTAATCCTGGATAACCTCCTTCCAGGATAGACTTGACCAAAGTTCAATTGAAAGTACCACTTCTGCTTCAACAACTGTACATCTTTTTTATAGCCTCTGCATCGCCTTTGGTATAATTTATCAGGAGGTTGCTTTCCTCCTCACAACTCCCTTCTGCTAATGGCACTGTGAAAGCAGGCTCTTTTCTCTTCACAGTGTACTACTGCTTCAACCACCTTCCATATAATGTTCTCTAACAATGTTATAGAAAACCACAGTTCAATTAGCTCTGCTACAAATGTGTACTTTGAAGATTTGTTAGGCAACTTAAAGACAAGACTCTTCAACCTCCACAGGTAGGCAAGGCTCTATTTTCCCATGCCATAAGAAAGGGACAGGCTCTTTGCCTTGTCTGTCTGTTTTCCAGCTACCACTATGCCTTGGCTTCTAGACTGCTTCTCTCTCTGAACTTCAACAGTCTCAGCTCTACAGATTGTTTAGTTCTTTTAACCTTCATCATTCCAGTAGTTACCCCAAAGCTGTACTGCCACACTTCCAGCCTTGGATGACATTGCCACACTTGTATCAGAGGATTTGTAACAACCTTGACAACTTCTAAATACAGGTGGTTAGATCTTAATAGGGCTGGTTTCACGTTAGAAAGGATTTTTCCCTACTGACTTGGGTACTGCTTGTTCTTCCTGTGACTTCAGCAAGTTCTACAATTTAAAAGTACTTGTTTTGGATGTTACAAGATTCGGGTTGAAAAAGGGAAACAGAATTAGGTACACATGACCACTCTTTGATGGAAAGTTTCACCTTTAAAGACTGTAAAGACTTGCGGTCCCTTTCATTCATACAGACAGCTGTTCTAACATGAATCGGGAATCACCATCAGTCGTACGTGACCTTTCTTTGATGTAAGAGTTCTTGTAACAATTTGGGAATGTCAGCTGCTACCGTTTGAGTGATTACAAACAGCATTAGCCCTCTTAATCGGAGACATGTGACCACTCCAGTAAGGTATTTAATCTAACAATGGAAAAGAGAAGGTTTTTCTTATATGCAAGTACTTTGACTTGTGTTATACCTGTGCGTGGTGCATTTCCTTTGTTATAAAGACTTTCCATGGCAACTAACAACTTTTACTCCCTCTCACTGCTATGCAAGTTAAAGTTGAGCTGGTTACAGTTACCGGCAAGGAGTGTTAAGTGAAATGGAGTACAGAGCTTCACTTACCGGCTCCAAAACACTGCGGTTGCGGGCGTCTTCCACATCCCGAGTTTTCTTCCTGCTACATCTACTTCAGGCACTCTTGGGACCCACATCCCTCTGCAACACGGGTGTCTCCAATCCGGCTTCAACCACAGAGAGTCTCCTTCTCGCCTACGTCCCTCGGCTTGCCTCTGCACACAGGCCTCGGGTATCTGCACAACCTCTGCTCTGCAGTCACAGCTATCAGGCGCACCTGGGGAAACCATTAACGTCTCCAAGTCTCTTCCAGTGCAGCCACAGCTACACAGGGTTTGTTAATGCAGGACCAACTCAGAACCTGCAGTGAAACCTGCTTTTCTCACGTCTGGCATCTCTTAAGTGGTCACACTTCCTCGTGAACTGGCAGCCTTGTGCGCTTCTCTTTCTGCTACTACTGCCAACCTTCCAGCTCCTGCTCCAGCTCCAGCTCATGCTTACTGGTCCTTCTTGCTTCAGCCATTTATGCCTCTCAGATGGGGCAATTGGCTTCAGGTGCAGGCACTTAGTTTTAATTGCCTGGCCCTGGCAAAGCCTGTTAGACCTTCTTGCCTGTCCTTTCCTTCTGCATGCCTCCTTAGCCCTCTTCTTTGTCACAGTCCCTGAGGGATTCTGGAACATGTAGTTCATCCTAATGAAATTTGGTTTTTCCACTCCTCTAACATTTTTAAGGGTGGTTTTAATTCCATTAACATTTTTATTAGAGGGATTGTGAATTGTATTCCTATTAGAGATAGATGGTATAGAAAAGGCAACACTTCATTCTTTTAGTGTACACTTGGCATTGAGAACGATGTTTATTTTCAGGGATACATAAGACCTCTTTCTGTTATAATAGGGTGAAGAGTTACAATATTGGAACTTACCATTTCAGTCTTACTAGGAGGTTGGGATATATTAAAGTGGCAAAAAGCCCAAACCTCCTCTGACCTAGTGGCAAGAGTATCCCTCTCAGAGGAAAAATACTGTGCCTCATCTCACTGAATCTCCCCAATACTCTGGGCCTTATCTCCACCCAGGTGATTCTCCCACAGTACACCACTCCCAGGATTGGGATCAGGAAGAATTTGCCCTCTCCTAGGCACCTGGGAGGAGACTTTAGGCAGGGTTTTGGTACGGGATCCGCAGGATTCGCCACATACTCTTCCCCTAAAGACCTGACCTCCCGGTCCTGGCTTCACCTTCCCTTCTGCTTTGGCAAACCCTGCATTTATAGTAGGGCTTCCCACTCTCCAGTCACTGGTTATGATCATGGAAAGTGTTACAGTCCTCTGAATCAACAAGGAAGTATATGGGCATACATCTTTTCCCAAGTGTAACAACATTTGTCTCGCTTTTTAAGTTCATTTGGGCGATATTAAGGAACACTTGTTAAAACATGGGTTTTCAGTACCCAAAATCAAAGAAATGGGAAGATCAGATCTTACTGTTGCATATATTGAATAACTTTTCCCCAAAATGGTGACATTAAGGGAGGTAATTGGATGTTT
Organism: Ambystoma mexicanum; assembly: GCF_040938575.1. Lineage (NCBI taxonomy): Eukaryota > Metazoa > Chordata > Amphibia > Caudata > Ambystomatidae > Ambystoma > Ambystoma mexicanum. Next base: position 94,650,332 of record NC_090922.1, read on the forward strand.
CTACAATTTTCCATGTATACAGTTTACTTCTTTATAACGACGAATCGCCCAACCTTCTGGTAGTACATTAGCTTGTAAAGCTGAGGTTTTACTTCCAGTGCCTAACTGGGCCCAAATAGTCTTGCTTTGAAACACCACAAGTATTCTATGAGTGGTTCTGTCTCCAGTACATAGCATGTTACTTCTCTGATATTATTGTTTAGAGGTAGATGGAATTACTGAGGACGTGCTATTCTTAGAAATTACTTGATTTTCCTCTTCCCATTCATCTTTCAAGCTATTATATGAATGTCAAGGTCTTCATCCGTACTCCTAATGGTCAAAACTCCCACATCATAAACAACCAAATTCCGGGGACACATCCCGTTCAGAAAAATCAAAATCTCTAAAAGGAGAAGTATCTTCCTGTGTACTTCCGGATTCAGAATGTCGTGAGATCTCAAAGCCTGGAGGTAAAGTTTGATCTTCCTCCTGGACTGTGGAAAACGTTTTTGTCAAAGGCACAGGGTAACCCTCATATGATCGTCTGTCGCTAAATTTGAGCCTCTCTTCATAGGGATGATAATTCAGTTCCTCTTTGCCACTTCAGGTGTCACTCTGGTTCTTAAATAAGAGGTTCAGGTTCTGGGTAACTGTCTTCTTTCTCAAGACAATTTAGCATGGTATCCTGGGAACTATTCCTTTTGGGTTATGCAAGGGTTTAAGATTCAGAGAACTGCTGTCTTTTCCCATACAATATAGCATGGGGTCCTGACAACTTTCCTTTTTAGTTTCATTAGAATTAGTCATAAAATTCACAGGCAGAAAAAAAAATCTGGGCTCACTGCTGACATTAACAGGTACATTATCTACTGATGCCATGTCTCCCAAGCTACATCATACATCAATCTGCAGAGTTTATCACCTCGATGAATTTCATGAGTAGTAGTTGAAAAATTGAGAACCATACGTTTCAATTCCCTCGCACTAGAGATAAGGGGATAGATATTATAACTGGGCCCTTGCTCTGATATAATGTATGCAGAGATATAAATGGGAAATTCTACCTCTAACAACAAAGACACTATCAACTTGTCCTTACTGGGTATAATATGATTCGGAGGGAAATACCAATTATATACATTCCCTTCAACATATTGTCTTCGTGGTAATATAGCTTGGCCTGAAACATTGAAAAATGTCATTCCTACATTCATCTTAAGAGGCCATTGGTTGCAGGGGACTTCTCAAATTCTCTCGGCTCCTTTGAAGGAAATGGATTCAAAACTCATTTCCTCCCTAGTAAGGGAGGGTTTAGAACCAGGGTTTGAATGGGAAGTACAAGTGGCACGAATAGGAGGATTAGGCCCAGACCAACCTCTCTCTGAATCTGCCTCAGTTTGATCTGAATCTACAAAATCCATTGTGGATGCCCAGTCTGTATCAGTGGATTCACATCCCACTATATGTGAGGGGTCAGTAATGTGAGGCGGCCAACTGCTTGTAGTTTACTCAGTATTTGACATTTATTAACGAAAGAAAATGCAAAGAAAACCTAACTAAGCCTACTCTGCTAGGGAGTTCCCTAACTAGTCTAGGTTCTAAGGGAACATCTCCTAGCATACACAAAAACTGGCCCTCACATTAAACTTGTTAGCTAACTGTTACATTGTAGCAAGTCCACTTGCATCTTTTAAAGCTCGTTTAAAACTTGCTTTTAAATTGTTTTAAAATGTTGTTACCCATTGATTCTAAAAGTGTTCAGAACTTACTTGTTGCATATATTAATTTGCAATTAGCTTTGTTAGCATTGTACGTAGTCAAATTGACTCCTGCAACATTCTGAGATCGCCTTAACTCAGATCTGTTCATTGCCTACTGCGAAATACAATTCCCGACTTTCTTGTAGTTCCTAGGCTCCTTATCTCACCGACCAGGTGCATGAGCACCTGCGTGTGAGGAACCAGCTGGTCATTGCCGGTCCGTGTCGCTAGAGGAGCTGCTGGACTGCTGTCGGTTCATGTTCCTCTGACAGTTTCAGATCGTGTAAGTTCCTGGTGCACAACACATTTTCTAATAAATTGTGGTATAATTTAGCCGTATCAAAAATTACTAGGTAACAGATAATCTTTTCAGAAGCACCTTTGGGAGACACCTCTATTACCGATTCGTTTCTAGTACTGCTACAAGGAATAGACTTGATTTTACTAGTTGTTTGATTCGCATTTAATCACAATGTCTTGTGGTTTTGTAGCTCTGTGCTGTATCTTTCTACAGAGTGTGCCAGTACGCTACGGCTCTAATTGACCGTTGCGCGAGCTCTATTCACAAGGCATATCAATGCCCTTTTATTGACTATACATTTAGCACTCTAAAGTAAGTGTTATTTATGTTTTTTTTTGGCAGACTGTTTACCGGCACGCATTCCTGTAAACAGGTGTTCACTGCCTAAATAAATATGGCTAAAGTGACGTTTTGTGAAGATGATGGGAAAGTGGAGAAGCTTAAATTAGTACTCCTCAACACACGATCATTAGACAAACATGCTATAAACATCAAAGATCAGATAATGGATCATGATGTTTGCATCATGTGTCTCACTGAGACATGGTTGAAAATGTCTAGTGGCTTGAACATCGAACTTGCCACTCCAATGTACTATACATTTATAAGTCAGAACAGGGAACTTAAGATGGGAGGTGGGGTGGCGATCCTAGCCAAACGGAGTATGTTTTTTTTTGTCAAACACAGGTCTTACTCACGGATTGTGAAGTGGTAATGGTGAAAACAACACCTACCCCTAATAATTGTGTGAATATCTTTTTACTTTACCGCCCCCCTGAAGAGACTCCATCCTTGTATGAGGAAATGTTGACCATCCTGGCGGATTTGACTAAACCTTTCAGCTCCACTATCGTATTGGGAGATTTCAATAGATGGTTGGGGAATCCTTTGGACCCTGAAGCTATAAGCCAAGAACAACTGTTTAAGGATTTTGGTTTTCAGTCACTTGTAAAAGAACAAGCCCATTGTAAGGGGAACATTCTGAACTGGGTGATTGTCAGAAACCTTTTGGTCATGCTGTTCGAAGTCACACCATGACCGTGGTCGGATCATTTTTTGGTTAGCTTGGAATGTGTACTTCCATCGGTATTTATACAGAAACAGAATATACACAAGAAGGTAGTGAATAGAAACTTCAAGAACATTAGGGATAATGACTTGTGAATATTGTATGAAGACACTTATGGCATCCACTTCAAATGATGAGACACCTAAATCTTTAGCATCTAAATATAATGTGGCTCTGGCTGAGTTACCAGATCGGATAGCCCCACTAAAGTTGAAAATGGTCAGAGAACATACGATTAACCAAAACATTTTTCAACCAACTCTCATGACACGTAAGCAGGAAAAAGGAAGAGCAGAAAGATATGGGCGAAAAATCCAACTATAGAAACTAAAGCTTCTTTGAAAGCTCTGGATAAGCTGTATAGAAAGGAAATCTGTGAGGCCAAACCAGACTATTATGACACTCGGATAGTGAATTCTAATAATAGTACAAAAAAACATTTTGAAATATTTAAAGAACTGGAAAAATCTATGTTTCAATTAAATCAGTTTATTCCTACTAAACAAGACTGTATTACAGTCCAAAAACATTTGCTACTAAAATACAGTCAGCACAAGCTAATATCATCGCAGAGAGCCGTATACAAATAGAAATGACACATAAGGAACCAGAAAGGGAGAAAACTGGAAATGTTGCCAGATCTGATTTCACGTTTCAGAAAGTAGATATACCTAGTATGATCCTCACATTGAAGACCATGAGGCCTACAATGTATCGAGGGGATATTTGTCCAGTAAAGATCTTACTGGACAAAGCTGAGATTTCTGTGCCTTTTTTAGCGCGATTTACCAATGCGTCCTTTGAACATAAGGAAGTTCCTGATTGCTGTAAAAGGGTGGTTGTTACTCTGCTGCCCAAGAAGCCAGGACAAGATTATCGAAATTACGATAATCTGAGACCCATTACTAGTGTACCATTTCTGCTTAAACTCATTGATAAAATGGCAGCCATGCAGCCGCAAGAGTATTTGGAGCTAAATAAGGTACTTCATAAAAAACAAACATCGGGTTTCAGAAACCATCACGAAAGTGGCTTAATACATCTCCAGACAGGGATGCTGGCTATCGTGGATGACAGTAAATCGAGGCTGCTGATGCTTCTGGATTTATCAGCAGCCTTTGATTTAGTGAACCGCAATCTTTTAATAAAAAGGCTTGGAGAGGTAGGGCCCTGTTCAGAAACAGTAATTAAATGGATGGACTCGTTCCTTAGAAATAGGATGTCAAAGATCCATTGGGGAGAGGAAATCTCGGAGTCAGAATATATAGATTGTGGAGTTGCGCATGGGGCTTGTTTGTCCCCGGCCTTGTTTAATGTGTTCTGCCACCATTTGTGAGACCTACTGGACGAGCTGGGCATCCATTTTACCAACAGTGTGGATGAGACCCAGCTCGTCATGGAATTAAGTCAGGAACACAGTAAAGATTCAGAGGATGTTTCCTCTGCTTATGAAACAATCAAGGTATGGATGATGGAAAACTGACTATGCATTAATGGATCCAAGACCGAGTTTCTTTTCTTTGGGTCCACACAACGACGATGTCAAGAAACCGTTCAGGGTCATGCCCAGTTCACGTCACACAAGCGTTTCCAGTTTGCCGTCCTTATCCACAGTTAGGCCTCCAAATGACCAAAGGGGACGCCACTATAAAAAACATCCAAAACCCTGTAATCTATGATCCCGCATCCGCCATTACACTATGTCCTACAGACACAGTACGTCCTTCCGTGCGCACTGGCGGTTGCCATGGAAACGCTAGTACCCTGTGCACACACTACATCACACGCTCTGACCGAGGAGCTGCGGCCGCTCTGTCATGTGATGTTTTCCTCATAAGACCTGACCATGCGTTGCCCCGGTGCATCTGATTCCCTCAGCAGCTTGCCCTGAAACCCATTGCTTTTCGTCTACATTGCCTGTTTTCCGGACCTTGACTTGCCTGCTCCTTTGTTCCTGTTTTGATTCCACGGCTTTTGACTCAGTTTGTTTCCTGGACTTCTTGCCTCACGTTCTGTATTTCGCCACTTGTGTTAAGCCAACTCAGAACTGTCCTGTGGATTGCCCACGTTTTCCTTGGCCCCTGGTTGTTGCCGACCTTGCTTACCTCTTTGGACTCCTCTGCCATACTCTGCCTGCTTCTCTGGACTTCCTCCTCTCACTTTGTGCATGGACTAGAGACTTCCTACGAGTGCACTTCCCTGACCTTTTTAGGCTTCCTCGTGCCAGAGGGAAAGTTTTCCTCCTGGATTACCGAAAGAGACTCCTAAAGGAGAGACCTTTTCAACTAGGTGTCCTCGTGCCGGAGGGATAGCTTTTCCTTCCTGGATAAAAGAACCTTCACACAGGATCACCTGGCCTTTCCTTTGTGAACTTTCCCTGGATGCCACATTTCGGTAAGAACCAGCACATTTCTTATCTCACGTTAGCCATTGCTCTCTAGTTCTTCCTCCCTAACCTCGGGCTATCTGTTACAGTGTACAGCGCCTTCAGATTGACTTAAGGGATACCCTGGCTATATTCTGTTCACTATGTCACATTCAGGTCAGCCCTGTTTGTTTGTCCCTCAGCATTGCACATTTACTGCTACTCTTGACTGGTCATTTAATTGTGTCCTTGTCTTACAGCCGCTGGTGTCCTGCGGTGCGTCCCTCGCATCTTCTGATTAATAGACCCCCTCTGTGTGTTATTTTCTAATATCAGAGGGGTACATTGGTAGGGAGAACTCATCTACTACACTACGAGTTCAACTACCTACCTGCAGCCCTGAGACCTTGGGCAGTCTGGGCGAGTTCTGACATAATCAGAAGCCTTACAAAATGGACACCAATGACACCCTGGCTACTATAGTTCAGTTGGTTGCTGAACTGCATTCTGATATGGCGGCTGCACATGACTCCACGCAGCGCCGTATTGATGAACTACAGGCCGATATCCGGTCCTCAGGAGCAGAGGCCTGTGTTCATGTAACAGCATCTAGCTCTGGCTCCTCTTTACCTAGACAGGACACGTTCCTGTATACATGTCTGCCCAGTTTCCGTTGGCTCCCCCAGAGAGATTTAATGGGGATCTATAATATTTCCAGTCCTACGATGTGTACCAACTGAAGGGTGCAGGCTGTCAGCAAGGATTTTGTGATCATTGAATTTCAGGATGTTTCTCATCAAGCAGAGCATCTGGCAGCCTCTTTACTATCGCCTTTAAGTTACCCTACACGGAAATAGCGTCACCTGCGTAAGCACAAACTTGTGAGTAATGTTGGGTTCCCAAGGAGGCTGCACAGGGCGTCGATATCGACGGACCAGCCCTTGAACTCTAAAAATATAAGTGAGGTAACAATAATTCAAAAATCAAAGAAAGGTAGGAAAAAAAGAATCACAGCGGAAAAAATGACAGCAGCTGTCAACTGGAACCCTCACTAGCTGGCTACTTAGGGAGACCACCCCCAAGCCTGCAATCCATGGGAAATCAGAGGCCACTATCGAAAACTGGGAGGAGTGTGGGAGTGAAGATTCTACGTTGCCTGTCTGTAAGGTCATTCATATGCACGTAAAATCAGCAAGGGCCCCAAAAGCCTTGACTACCGAGAAGGCTGAGCATACTGGGACGGTGCATTAGGTGCCTATAGATACTTTCACAATTGGTACGTTATCCAAAGACGGTACAGGGAAGATCCTAAACGGCTCGTCACTTTTAAAATTATTCACCAAAATCCCTGCACTTCGGATAATGAATTCAACTGACTTTGACTTTGTTGAACCTTTGGTCAAGGAGCACAGTAACCTGACTAGGATTCACTGCTTCCTTCCAGCAACGTCAGCCTTGATACGTGCTCAAGGGGAATCGCTAGCTCATCTGGGTTATGACTTGGACAGGGAACCGGAATGCAGGAAATCAGTTGAGTGTTGCTTTCACTGTAAGGGGCAGCCAAGCGGGGCAGCCAGAGCAACGTCCACACAAATAAAGGAAAATAAGGCAGTTAAGACGTATGATAAAGTTATGGGCTGGAACTGGCTGAAGAGCCTAATACCTGGTGGGGAGTGCCTTGAGGGCTGATCCTATAAAGGAGCCTTGTGTAATACCAGGTGCCACTCCCACTTCGTGGGAAAGGGCAATTCACTTAACTGGTTACATGAACACCACATATTCATGCTCCAGGAAACCTGGTTGGTGTCTCCTTTCCATAGGGACGGTTTTGTGATCTACCAGCAATAGGCAAAAAAAAGGGTCCCTTGGGTCGCCTCTCCGGGGGGGGGGGGGTGTTGATAGGATTTAGGCATGGCCTTAATTCCACTTTGGTTACCCTGATCGACGCCTTCGGAAATGTACTGGCGGTGGAGGTCTCGGTCGAGATCAGCTGAGGGCTGAAAAGACTGCTGGTTCTGAATCTATATGACCCTCCTAGGGGTGCAAAAAATGAAGACATATTTGACTATGTAGATCAGACTATCACGAGGTGGGGATGTTTTGCTGAAAGTGAGATGATGTTACTAGGAGGTGATTTTAATGCGCGCTGCGGCGAGACATCTTTGCCAGCGTCTCACCCACATATATTATTGAAGCATGGCTTTCCACTACTGCCCACCGGGTAGCACAAATTTGCAGGAGTCCCGTAACTGTAGAAAAGAAGAGGCCTGTTCCGTTTAATCCCGAAATACGGCAGCAAAATTAGTACTCCGCAGAGCGATCTGACAAATTAAGATCCATGTGGTAAATGGGAGTTGTGTCCTCACAAATATTTACGTAAACTGGCTAAAAAGATGGAATGGCTGGGGCTGCCTACCCAGTGGCAAACATTACTGTACACAATCCAAAGCCAGTGCCTGAGAACCGTGTGGCGAGTGCTCACTTTGGCGCGGGCCCGAAGTGATGCCAAAATGTTGAACCCTATCACTGAGTCTTGCTCGAAAGGTTATACTGAGCAAAACATGTTTAAAACTTCCAATATGTCAGCAATAGCATTAAAGGAGGTTCAGGTGTGGCCCATGCAGTTTAGTGTGGAGGGTCTGCGCACACGAATTAAGATATTAAAACACTTGACTGCCATGGACCCAATGGTTTGGCTGCTGCAGTGCTTAAGGGAGATCTGAGAATGCTATTCACTAAGGTCTGTGCAACCCGGAAGATACCCGAGACTTGGAAATCGGCAATATTGATCCCGGTCTATGAATCAGGAGACTGGTTAGTTCCACAAAACTAGTACTATCCTTCCTAGATGTTTCAGGCAAGGTGTTTGCATCCTGTGTTCTGGACTCGCTCCAAGAATGGGCTGATAAGCCCTGCATCTTGCACCCATACCAGACAGGATTGTGACATGGGTCTTATACTACCCATAACAGCAGAATTCTAGATACTTTGATAGGACGTGCCAAGTGCGCTGGAAATCCGGTGCTGTATATCACATTTGTTGATTTCCGTGCAGCATCTAACACGGCCAATCGTAATCTGGTAGGGGCCAAGTTGAAGGGTCTGGGGTGCCCAAAGTGGCTGCTCCAAATATTGATGGAATTACAAACACATATCTCTGCGAGAATAAGACTGGGCTTGAATGGGCTGCTATCTGGCCAGATTGAAATAAACAGATGTGTTCGGCAGGGGTGTACACTGTCCCCTTTGCTTTTCAACTTGTTTGTTGCGGATATGTTAAATCAGTTTGCAATTAAAGCTATGTGTCCCCCAAAAGTAGGAACTACCTCTGTATATGCAATGTTGCATGCCGATGATTTGGTCCTGTTTGAGCAAACGTTTTTGAGCATGAAGGCGCAGTTGAACGATCTGATCAAGTATGCAGAGACCAATGAACTGTCAATCAACCTGGGAAAGACCAAGGATATGCTGGTCTCCTCGAAAAAGGTCAACAAGCCTGTAATGAAAACGGCATTGGGGGTGATAGAATATACAGACACATGCATGTATTTGGGGCTTGAGATAAACAATCGCTCCCAATATGAGCTCATCATAGATGCCAAGATCAGGAAAGCCAAGCAGATAACTGCTCTGGTCTGTTGATTTGCCAGGCAATACGCGGTTATTCACTGACCGGGATACTCGTGTTATGCAGACAGTGATTTTGCCCTGCGATTCTTCACGGACTGGAGGCATTTGCATGCAGGGGCCTAAGTTGGCTTAATAGAATGGAGGGATTCTTCTGGCATAGCATTATGGGTCTGCCCCAATCCACTCCTGTGAAGTACCTGCGATAAGAATTGGGATGCATCGCACTAAAAGGTATGGCCCTGAAAAAGTGAGGTGAGCTGCTCATTAAATCTGTGTCGGCTCCGAAATGTCTCCTGTTAGCCCTCATGGGGAAATCCTACAGAAAAGAACTGGTAGCAAAAACAGGCCCATTCACGAAATTGAATAATTAATTCTTTGGGACCCTACATTGGTGTAATGATCGAGCGGGGTAAGCCTTTTTTAGATTCTGAAGGGTGCACTTTCTAGAAGAGTGGAAATATGGGACTGGGGTACTAATTATGACCACGTGGCCACATTACACGGATATGCTTCGGTGGCCACAATGACTCATGCATTTAAGAAGCCCCAGCCGTATATAGTGAAGTGTCCGGACCCAAAGGTGCACAGGTTGCGACTCTTAATGCGCACAAACCAAATGCATCTGCGTGCCGCACATAGGGCCAGATTGAAACTGCCTAGTGAGTTAAGTTATTGTAGAATATGAAAGCTACTGGGAAACAAAGAGACTGTGAAATACGTGTTCACTGAGTGCCCCAGATTGGGTCCGCTGTATATGTAACTCTGGGGAAGCTGGTACATGATCTTGAATTGATTAAATCACAAGATGTCTTGAGGTGCTTACAGAACTGGCTAAAGATGGAGAGAGATGGGGGGTTGTTCCAGAGGAGGGAGCCAGCCGAGGAAAGGGAGCGGCGACCCTCTCTCTGCTTAGAGAAGCTCTTAACAAGCAGAGAGGTGGAGCGGGAGGATCAGAGGGATCTTGAATGAGAATATTTTTTTTTAATTAATTTTATTGGCATTTTCAATATACAGAACAACAAAACACCCCCTGCCTCCCTCTCTTCTTCCCCTTTCCCCCCAAACCGTGGCCTGCAATCTGGTTGATCAATGATACGCCCCTTATAGCATTCTAGTGAGCTTCAGCAACTACATTATGTCCAGTATTCTCAGGTTCTGGGGCACCATTGCAGCATGTAATCACCCCTGAGTAGTGCAATATTATTCCCCAGTCCAGGCAGAATTTGACTCTATCACCTTGTATTCCATACATGATCCATTCCATTGCTACAATGCCCCATGCCTTGCAGAGCCATTCAACAATCGTGGGAGGCTGTTTCTGCTTCCACCTCCTCGCCAGAACTACCTAAGCTGCTATCAACAAGGTCATAAACAATTTGCATTGGGGTTTTGTTGGGATTTGAAATTCCAGATCAAAGAGGCCACACATACATTCTTTCATAGAATAGGTTGGTCGGACCTTGCACCATTTTCTGCATCTCGCAAAAAGCTTGTACTGCTGGACAATCCCACCATATATGCCTCCAATCACCCCTTCCCGAGCAGCCCCTCCAATATTCCTGTGTTACCCCTGGATACATTGAGTGCAATCTCTTCTAGGTATAGTGCCACTGTACCATCATCTTGTACCATGCCTCCCTGGTTTGGATACATCTGGTTAATTTTGGAATTTTTTCCCAGAGGGTTTCTCAGGGGTTTACAGGTATTTCTTCCACAATTGTGCTCTGCCATTTCGACATATACGGACATGTGCGGTCAGGGCCCTCACCCAGTAGATTTGCATATGGTTTTGATACTGGTTGTTTCTCCCCCACATGGGTTGTTATGAATTTGAGTCATATCTCTTTGCCCTGCTTGTCTTATGTCAGGCTGCTTCAACCAGTGTCATAGTTGGTAGTATTCTAACCTATCTTTTTCAGACAACCCAATTTTTTGTTTGCATTCCTCAAAGGATATGACCTCTCCCCCTCCATCATGTCACCCAGCTTTTTGCACTCCATTGCCTGCCATCATTACCGGGGAGAACTGTGGGTTCCCAAGCATTGGGGTAAACAGAGATGGAATTGTGGACAATTTCCCTGTCTAATCAGACGGCCCCATATATCGCATACCACTAAAAGTATGTGACTCAGACCTATGTTCCAGGACCTGTCCTGCTTATGCATCCACAGCACCACCCCTAAGGGAGTCCCTGTTACCGCTTGGTCCATTCTAGCCCATGGCTTAGACATATCGTTCGAAAGCCATTCTCGTATGACTCTCAAATGAGCCGCAGCATAGTATTTTTTCCGAAGTTCGGGAGATCAACACCCCCCTTCAACCTGGGCACCATCAAGGTCTCTAAGCTATTCCGGCCCGTTTCTTTGCCAAATAAATTGAGTTACTAGCCTGTTCAGTGTTTTAAAAAAATGATAATGGAACCTTGGCTGGAAGCGCCTGGAAGAGATAAAGTAACCTAGCAAGTACAACCATTTTTATTGAAGCTATCCTCCCCAACCATGAAATTCGCATTGGAGTCCATCTATTCAATTCCACCTTAATTTTAGAGAGCAGATCTGGGAAATTTGCCCCATAGATGGTCGAAATAGAGTTAGTTAAGTTCACCCCGAGGTAAACTATCTTATCTGTTGCCAATTTAAATGGGGACACTCTCTGCAGCCCCGTCAGCTGGTTTTTGTAAGCCCTAAATTTAGCAGCTATGATTTAGCCATATTAACCTTTAGCCCTGCCACATTTTCCACCCTGGAGAGTTCCTGCAGCAATCCTGGTATTGAGGATTTTGGGTGTGTCAGAGCCATCCGCATATCATCAGCAAAAGCTGCTATTTTATACTCTTATTCCCCAAATCCTAACCCCTGTATAGCTGGGTTTCTTTAACAGCCTTTCTCTTCATGTAGGCAAAGGTTGGTTTACCTTCAAAGAGTTGAGCTAGGACTGGATCAATTTTCAAGACTTCCCAGTTTCTTCTTAGTAGTTTCTTAATTTTGTAGCTCTGTTCCAAGTACATAGTCAACTACACCAGTTTCTCTTCTTGAGTTTTCTGTGCTGATTCCAATTATTGCTGTCTTGACACTCCTGAAGCTTTAACCCGTGCTGTAGCGACTACTTCCACTGTAGGAATTTGTCATGTACTGTAGCTGATTTCCTGTAGCTGATTTCTCAACAAACCCATCTTCTTCTGATATAATCCTTTTACACCTGAGTAACTGACTATACAGGATACACTCGATGGTTGTTGTTGGATGAAAGCTTAATGCTAACAGGATACTGTTCTTGTCCGTCGGCTTGTTATAGATTGTAGTCTCGAGTTTGTTGTTTTTTGTGTAAATTTCCACATCCAGAAACAGGATTATATTGGTACTGCTCTGCATGAAGAATTGAGTCCTCAGGGCTAGTTGATTCATGTATCGAAAGAAATCCATCAACTCCTCTGACGTGCCTCTCCACACTCCAAATACATTATTGATGAATCGATAAAAGCACAGTGTATGTTTTTTCCATCTCAGATTATTCAAAACTAATGTGTGTTCAAAATAAGACACGTAAGTATTGGCATATCCTGGTGCCCCATGGATGTTCCTGATATTTGGACAAAGTATTGATCTTCGAATCTAGAGAAATTGTTGGATAGGACTATCTTTTTAAAAAAAATGTTTTACTTTTTTTTTAAATGTTGTAGCCACTTATTGTGAGAGGTTTACTGTTGCGTGCTGTTTTCCATTGTTCATACACAAAAAGAACATGTCACTGCTTTAAAAGGATCCGGTCACATTAGGAACACGACTGGCACAGCCAGTACTAGTGCAGCAGAGACCATATGTAGCTGTAATTCCACAGTTCAGAGTATGCTGGTGTTTCCTTGGAGAGCCGTAGTGATGTCAAGTCTTGCATGTGGAGGTCCTCACATAAGTTGGGCATGTCGGAGCAGCTGCTTTTTTTCTGGTGTCGGGGGGAAATTCTGCCGGGGTCGGCCGGGCCGTCCGCAGACCTCCGGGCAGGGAGGCCCCAACTCCTCCCGTATATCCCAAAAGAGATAGAGTATGAGACACACACAAGAAGCAAGGTGACTCTGCTGTTTATTAAACACAAACGGCAGGGATGGGTCAAGGATCATACGCGTCTGACCTGACACACACACACAATCGTGGGGCTCGCAGGCCCTTTTTACTGTAGTATGACGCGCTACTTGCGTCACTCTAGAAAGTTAACAAAAAACCTATCGCCACTCTTAATTGGTTGCTCGAGTGGTAGGGTTAGTATAGCATACGTATAGAGAATAATATGAGTGGACGAGGGTTAGTCAGGTGATATATCTGGGTTGTCCCTACAATTAGATACATGAGAATTGTTACATGAAGACTCCTAATGATTGGTTAATGTTACTGTCGTCAGTGATAAGAGCCCCATGTTCTGATTGGTGCGCCCGTGAGCTTCCCAGCCTGGGACCATTGCTGTTCCCAGCTCTCGGTGTACCTGCAATTTGCAACAATGTTTCACTATGGGTACATGCAGACAATGTGAAGACTTATTCATGAGCTGGATGGCCGAATACTCCCACCGTCGCAGATGTCCATTGATCCTTTCAAGTGTATCTGCCTGTGTCTCGTAACGAGGGATCCAGACGCCTCTTTCTTCCTGGGCTTGGCATCTCGTCAGGTTCGGCTTGGTCACGTGAGGTGGGACCGTGTTTGAGGCAGAATTCTGCACAATTAATATTGTTTTTCCACTGTGTGCCTGATTTAATTGCAGGTGCAACTTTGATGTTGGTGCACGGCGTGCGAGATTGCAACATCGTGCCCTTGATGGTCTGCTTTTGGAATGTGGGTTTGCAACATTACGACCTTGGCTGTCTGCTTTCGCCAGGCTCATTCTGCAGGATCAGCAACCTGACTCTTGTCCTGTTAACATCCACGGGAGCTCTTGCTTGCGGCCTACTTAGGCCTGGTGTATAGGTGGAACCGTTTGGTGCACAGGCGCTTTAGGTTATAGTCTCATACTGTCTTATGACCAGTATCGTGTCTTCGTTATAATTCTCATTATGGCACCTAGGTTTAGAGGAAGCGTAAGCAAGCTCTTTAGATGAGTTCATGATGCATCTTGCGTTTCTGCATTTTGAGAGCCTATGTGGAAAATAATAAAGATGCACGTCCGTGAGTATGTCTGTCGCCTACGTCATAGCACTGAGTATATTCTTCATGTAGATTGGTGCGGGAGTGTCCAGTGTGTATGTTGGCACAGGTGTGCTATCCGTTGGCTAGGTCGTCATGGCATCTCTAACGACGTATAGTTTTAGTCCAGATGATCCATGCCGCAGGCATCGGCATGGGCAGGGCGGGCTGCTGGGCAGGCAGATGGACACATCCTTATGTTCCTGTACCAGGGTATCTGGTCGTCTGGTAGATAGGCAAACTCTTCTCGTGGCGGGTGCTTGGGCCGTGAACCTTTAGGCCAGGCACGAGAGGGGGAAGATGGGAGCCTGTTTTTCCATTTTCCCACTTCAGTCCCCCCTCTGGTCGACTTGTCGACCGCAAACATATCCTTTTCGTTATCTCCTCTTACTCTCCACACTTTAGTTATTCCTCCTAAATGTCCATAATGGTTAACATGATCTTCAAATGACCAATACATATATTCACAGGTTCCTCCAGGAGTACAGTATACCCATTTCCCTATGTAACCCCTGGGGTTTCTTGGGTTCTCGACCTTCACCGATGGTGGGTCCAGGTGGTTGGTGATGATCTGGTTGCGCAATTTCTCTCTCTCTTGTATTATTATGCCTGTGTGTTGGCCGTCGTCTGCTGGCATCAGTGGGTGCATACCGACCATTTCGAGCAACTCGTCAGTGGTGCGTGCCTTCCGGGCTTTCCAAAATATTACTATGATCAGTGTAGCTCCAGCCAAAATAATACAACCAACTATAATTTTCAGTCCGTCTGACAGCCAAGATGGCATCCATGACCATAATAGCGAAAACCAGCTCTCATCCTTTTTCACACCTTTACTTTCATTCACCATTTTGGAGTGTAACTGGGCCAATTGTGAAACTTCTTCTGTCAGTGTACCGTTGTCAGCATCGTTGGCAGGAATGAATGTGCAGCATGATTGTCCTATCTTTGCGCAAACTCCTCCTTCCATGGCAGTGAGGAGGTCCAATACATATCTGTTCTGCAGTGCTACCATCCTTATTGCTCGCAGCTCCTCTTTTATCGCGTTGAATCCGTTTACTGTAGAATAATTGATGGTCATCATAAGTTCCCATCTAGTTATCTGGAGCCATTTTGCGTTTGCGTAAGCCTGTAGTCCCGGATGGATTATTGAGGAGAAGAACATTGCTGCTCTTCTGAATAGTCTGTGTTCTGGCGGGATTGAAGTCAGTGCCGTTTCCGACCTTCCCCATAGGTAATTTCCTGTCAGAGGTTCTCCTTGTCTTTTCCGTCTATTTAGGACAGTATCATTGCCGCTGGTCCTGTTCCCTGGCTCCTCCTGAGGTGGTGCAGATCTCTTATTTCTCTTGTCCCCTTCATCCATCTTGGGAAAGTTCGCCACATTCACATGCTTCTGGGGTACCACTAGTGATGGTACATTGACATGCACCATCGTACATACACCATTCCACAGAGGGGGCAGTGTGTGATATGCCTTTTCTCCACAGGCCCAGTAATGGTCCATTATCACTGCTGTTCCTGCTCCCCCCTCAGGTAACTCCATCACGCTTCCACAATTGGTGTTGTATCCTACGTCCACCTCTCCTTTATGTTGGTAGCATACTTTAGGCGCAGTCAGCGGCAGTATTGTTATCGGGTCTTCATCCGTTTCTATCCATGTGAGCATAGGCACGTATTTGATCCAAGTCGTCCAACATCTGTGATTGTGTGCATCGATAGTTGAAATAGTTTCTTTTGTTACCATGTTGCTGCCAACCACTCATATCTCCCATTTGTTGTCCAGGTATACTTTCCCCGTTATCGTCACCAGTGGCCTCTCCCAGCATCCTAGTTTACCAGGAACTTCAATGGCGTACCAATCACATGATAAATACTGCAGTGTTACTGTCTTTGTTTCTCCTTTTGCAGGACCACTTGTTATGTATCTGAATGCTTCAGCATGTAAACTGCTCTTGTGGTAACTCAAATAAGTCTTGAGGAAGTTGTTTTCGTATGGGTATGAGTCTCGTGTTTTCCACGTCATATGCACCACTGTCCCTTGAAATCTTCCTTTCGTTTGGAACAGTGCCAAGTATATTATGCATCGTGCTGTTTTTTCGTCTATTTCTGTGGCAACAAATGTTCGAGAAGCGCTCATGGCATATGGTATTAATGAGCAAACGTAGCAGCTGTCTTCTGTTGTCTGCTTACCAATGCGGGTCATATGTTGATACCATATGTTGTTTGAGACGTGTGCTGAATTTTGTATATAATTGTCAATACCTTTATTATCTGAGTATGTGCTGCGTTGGACTCTATTTTGCTTGTGCGCAATTTTACTAATATCACCTGACGTAACACCTGTTGCAGCTGGGGATGGGGGTGTGTTAGGTTTGGGTACAGCAACAATATTGATAGCACAGCTGTACTGCCATACAGAGGCAGCTACGAACCCGGTGATTACCAAAATCCCTATTACCTTTATTACATATGCTAATTTCACCGGTATTTTGCTCTTACCTTGCTGCAGTCCGGCAGCGTATTCTTGTGACCTTATAGTTGCCCGCCTGAAAATTCTCAATATGCTGGTTATTAAATGTTAGTTGTTGTTGTTTTTTTTTTTTTTCTTTTTAAGCTCTCCCTATCAAATAGTCATTCAGTGCCCAGGCGAAGAGCTGTTCCCACGCTACTCTAAGCGATCTATCTCTTAGGGCGGGCAAGTATGGGTGGAGGTGGGGCATCGAATATTCTATGGCCAAAAGGAACGCTGTGTAGTATACACGTACCCTTTTCCTTTTCAGGTACGTTGGCCTTTTTATTTCATATACAAATTGGTGTGACAATTCTTCTGGGTAATTATCGTCTGAGGGTACCATCTACTCCTGGGCAGTGAATTTGTTAGTTATCTACTTTCTTAGCAATACAATAATACGCGGTTCCTGCATGTGCGAGAGAAAAGAAAAGAGAGCATTCACCTGTTTACATGTGTAGTTGTGCAAGACAATGTCCTTCAGTTCAGTTACTACTGTAATGGGGACAGGGGTCAGTGGATGGTGGGCAGGGGGTGTTTGGGTTCAACTGGTGGGCGTGGCTTTTACTCTTGAGCGTGTAATCATGGGGTGGGCTGTATGGGGATCACCCCTTTCTTCTTCAGTTATTGTCTCTGGGGAGTCTGGGGAGTGACAAGGTGTGGGAATACTTGGGCTGCTGGCTGTGGTAGAACTTTCTTCTTCCGTTGTCGATGTTGTTGCTGTTCTCTCAATGGACCTGTCGATGGCGCTGGGGCGGGTCTGTTGTCTGTAGATCTTTACGTCGTGTAGGTGGTTCCAGGCACGCTTGTCCTGTAACTTTACTGCTCTTGTTGATACCTCCTCTACCAGATGGGGACCAGTAAAGTGTGGGTTATTCCATTTCCTATTGAAGTTGCAAAGTAGTACGTGGTCACCTTTAGCAACCTTACACAGTCCTTCCTTTTCCAGTTCTTTATCCGCGTCTTCTTGTTGGCTTCTATTAGACCCGCCCCGTGTGCGCTCGAGCTGTTGAGACAAAAACACTACACTAGTAATCAAAGAAGACACATATTGGTACATTTCATCACCCAGAACACTTGCAGTGCTTTCGTGGTCGGTAAATGCTCTTGACGTTGGCGTTAGGGGAAGGCGCATTTGACGTCCGGTAACCACCTCATGGGGAGTGAGGTGGTGGTCGGACCCTGGCCTATTCCTTAGCTCAAATAAGGCTAATGGAAGACAATATAACCAACTCCTTTTTGTTGTTTGCTGTATCTTTGCAATAGCCTCCTTTAATAGGCCATTCAGGCGTTCACA
This sequence comes from Ambystoma mexicanum, assembly GCF_040938575.1. Taxonomy (NCBI): domain Eukaryota; kingdom Metazoa; phylum Chordata; class Amphibia; order Caudata; family Ambystomatidae; genus Ambystoma; species Ambystoma mexicanum. Next base: position 94,668,410 of record NC_090922.1, read on the forward strand.
TACACCGTTGGCCTGTGGGTGGTATGCACATGCAAATTTATGTTGAATGTTCAGCAGTGATGTAATGTGCTGAAACATTTCGTTTGCGAAATGTGGGCCGTTGTCTGACCTTAACACCTCGCACACTCCCCACCTGGGGAAGACCTCCCTCACTAGGAACTTGGCTGCTCTAAATGCATCTGGGTGTGAACAGGGCCCTGCCTCAATCCACCTAGAGAATGGGCATACTACTACAATCATATACCTATTCCCTTGACATATATTGATCATATCAACATAGTCAATATGGAGATGCCGGAAAGGTCCCTCTGGCCGGGGTATAGTACCTCTTATCACCTTTAGAGTGTGGCCGGCCGTAAACTGTTGGCATGTGAGACAATTACTGATAAAATTCGACACATGCGAATTTAACTAGGGGCAGAACCAGTCTTCCCTAATTCGTGCTGCAATTACTTCCTTGCCTGTGTGGGCTGGATAATGTAGTTGGTTCAGGGTGGTGTTCAAAAGTGCCAATGGTATTACAACCTTTCCAGTGCCACCCTGGCGCCATAGTGCGTCGGTTGGTGACATTGTACACCCTCTTTTTACCCATATTTCTTTTTCAGCCATTGGTGCAGCCGCTTGTAACTCCATAATCTGTGTGGCTGGGAGATGGGTGTACCCTTCTCTTATCAACATCTCCTTAGCCATTCCCCTCCCTCTCCCTCTCTGTGACTCTGGGGGGTTCCATATCTCACCAAAGTATGCAGCATACTTCGCATGTGCGTCCGCTGCTGCGTTTCCCTTTGAGACATGGTCCTCACCATTGGTGTGTGCGGTGCATTTCACTAAAGCTAATTCTTGGGGATCATTAATTACTTCAATTAGTTCAGCCAATAAGAGGGCATGTTGCACTGGAGTGCCATCAGCTCTCCTAAACCCTCTTCTTCTCCATTTCGACGACCCTGAGTGGACAGTTGATGTAACATATGCGCTGACGGAATATATGGTCACTCGTTTGTCAAAGCTTTCCTTCAACGCCAAGATCAGTGCGACCAGTTCAGCTGCTTGAGCGGAGTAATGCTGTGGTAATTGTACACATTTCACTGCCACACACACCGGTACCTCCATCATTTTCACCACTGCTGCCCCAGTCCTCCTCACACCATCCCTCTGATCGATAGTTGATGACCCATCAATAAATAAGAGCTCACCCCCCTCTAGTGCGTTTTCCTCAACTTTTCTAGTACATGAGTACATTTCAGTTATTTGTGTACAGTCATGGGCATAATCTCCCTCCTCAATTACTTCTGCTAGGAACCTTGCAGGGTTAACCGTACTACATCTAACAATTGATAGTTCGGCTCTGGATAGAATGATCTCATAACCTGATGCTCTTTGCGTGGTTAGGGTGGATTTAGGTTTATTTAATATCGCAAAAAGTGCATGTTCCACAAATAGTGTAGTCGGGCACCCCATGGTGATTGCTGATGCTTTTTCCATCGCAAAAGCAGCTGCGGCGAGACCTTGTTCGCAGGGGAAGTGGCCTAACATTACAGGATCTAAGTGGCCACTGTAAAATGCTATGGGTTTGTAGCCCATGCTTGTTTTTTGAGCCAACACTGCTTTCATTACTGCTGAGTCGCAATGTGAAAATATAAAAAATTGCCGCTCATAATCTGGGGATGCCAGTACCGGAGCAGTTGATATCGCATCTTTTAATTCATCAAAAGCTTCTTTCATTTCCATCGTTCACCCCAGTTTTTTCTCCACTTTATTAGCTTCCCGTAACGCCTCAAGCAGGGGTCCTATGTATGAACTGTAATCAAATACCCAAGCTCTACAGTAGTTGCAGAGCCCCAGGAACTGCTGCAGTTCCCTTACAGTTTGTGGCATTGGAGTGGTCGAAATAGCATGTGCTCTTTGTGGTGCGATCTTTCTTCCATGTTGGGATATAAGCTGACCAATGTAAAGTACCTGTTCTTGACAATACTGTATCTTTTCCATGTCTACCTTGTAACCTTTGTCAGCCAATATTGTCAACATTTTTAAGGAGTCTTCTCTGCATGTTTTTTCGTTTTTACTGCAAATTATTATGTCATCCACATACTGCAACACCGTGCTTTCTACTTCAATGTTACCCAAATCCATCTGTATCACTCTGTTAAAAATTGAAGGTGATTCACAATACCCTTGTGGTAATCTGGTGTGCTTCCACTTAGCGTTTCTGTAAGTGAAGCTTGTCAGGTCTTGTGAGTCTGGGTGTAATGGTATTGAGAAAAAAGCATTTTTAAGGTTGATCACTGTAAATCGTGATGCTTCTGCTGGAATGCCACACAATATTGTGGCCGGGTTTGCAGCTACGGGATATTCCGCTTCTACTATGTTGTTCAAGGGCCTGAGATCCTGTATAAAGCGCCAAGACCCCCCTTTAGCCTTGCGCACTGGGTACACAGCCGTATTACATGGTGATTCTGAGGGGACCAATATACCATTATTTATAAGGGCCGTAATGGTTTCATATATGCCCTCATCTGCCTCTTTTGATAATGGGTACTGTTTTACTCTGGGGAGTATTGCACCTTTTTTCAATTTTATTTTTACTCCCCCTATACTTTTTATGCAGCCCACGTCATAGGGGCCAGTAGTCCACAATGATTTGGGTACCTTTGACATATCGTCCTTAAAGAAAGGGACCGGGGTGCATGCGGGTGCCTCAAGTGCCATTGCAATTTTCTGTGCTACTTGTTTGTAGGCCACTCTTAGCCATATTTCCACACTAATCATAAACACCATTTCACCTTCCTCCTTTTCATCTGAAAACAGCTCCTCATCTGACACCTGGGTGAGCCTACATCCTTCTGCTAATGCTATCACTGCCCTCCATGCTCTTCCTTCTCTGTCTTGGGCATGTACAGCAATATAATCAGCTGTTGCAATAATGCTCTCAATATCCATTGAAACCACCTTCCCTTCTGGTTCATTAACAGGTGTTTCTGGTCTGAACAGATAGGCTGCTGGCCTTCTCCATATTTTCCCTTCTATCCCTGGCATCCATGCAATTGCCATGTCCGTTCCATACTGGAAGAGTTCACCATCTACTGGCTCCGCCCTAATCGCTGTCTGTCCACAGTATGCCTGCATAATTTGTCGTGCTGTGTGTATGTTAATCCCCGGAGTAGAGCAAATTATGCCGTCCTCAGTAAAGGAGATCGTCATATTCAACCTGTTCATTATATCTCTCCCCAGTATATTTACTGGTGAGGCACTATAATATAAAAGTGGAACTGACAGATCGTAATCTCCAATAGATAAGGGAATGTTATCAGTAAAGGGAACCAACCCTCTAGCCCCAGAGAATCCTTGGGTGTTCATGGTCTCGCCTGACATCTTAAATTTACCTTCCCTTATGCAAGACCGGGTCCCCCCGCTGTCAACAAGGAATGATAATTTTTTGTCACCTATCGTTACCTCTATGCGTGGTTCCTCCGCACTATTAGGTGTTACTGACAGGATGGGACACACCAAGGCCGTCTGTGGGCTGTCCTATTGGGGGTACAACGACTGGCCATTCCCGGTATAAGGGTTGTGTCCCAAAACCGTCACCCTACCCAGTTGTGTTTGTGGTATTTGTGGTTGTTGTGTCATCGCTACCTGTTGTTGTGGCAGTGTTTGGGGCTGTTGTTGTGTTAATTGTTGTTGTTGTTCATTTCCTTGTGGCAACATTTGCTGTTGTGGTATGCCCTGCTGTACCTGTGCGGGCCGTGGTTGTCCCTGATCACTCCATGATGGTGTTCCTGGTCTAACTCTACACGTGCGTGACATGTGCCCCAATAGTCCACAGCTCCAACACACCGGTGGTTCCCTATTCTGCCATGGAAAGCTCCCTGTGTTGTCCTGGTATACTGGTTGCCCTGTGGGGTAGGAATTTCTAAATCCTCCCACCTGCGGTTGGGTACCATACCCATACCCTCTCCCTCTCATAATTCCTCCTCTCCCCCTGTTATAATTGTAATATCCAGCTCCTTGCATTGGGTATCCTCCTCCCATGTTGGGCGTGTATGGTTGGAGTGGCGGCACCTGTAGTGTTGTAGTCTGTGAAGGTGGTATTTGGGAGGAATCTTGTGCAGCCACTACTTATGTGGGGCTTTGGGTCATTGTTGTAGGTGTAGTTATTAGTGCCCCTTCCATTGTGTATTTAGTAAGCTTTTTCTGTACTAATTTAGCCTCTTCCGTTTTCCTGTCCTCTTCCTTTTGTTTCATTTTTCCTTGCCATGTCCTACAATGATGCACTATAGTCAGTTGTATTTCGGGCCATGGTTTTGCTTCCATTCCCACTACTTTCTTTAGTTGTTTCTGAACTCCTTCTGGGAGCCCTTGTACCAGTATATGGTAAAATATTGCTGGTGTTTTATCCCATTGTTCTCTAGTTTCCATGCGCCACTTCTCTTGGATTTCCTGGATATAATCAACAGGATCTTCGTTCTCATGCATCTTGCGGGATGTAATTGCTCCTATATCTGATGTGTCTGGGTACTGTACCCTCAATGCCTGCCATAGTGCATGTCTGCAGTTTGCGAACGGTGCCCCATCGTGCGATGTATTTGTTATTGTTACCCCATGGAATCCCGCTCTTTTCCATATGTCATCCGCTCTATCCCCTAATATTGATATTAAAAGGCCCTTTACATCTCCTACTGCTAGCTTCTGTCCTGCGGTGCGTTTTTCCATTTCATATATCCATTTACCCGCACCTCCACTTAATGATGGGAGGCTACATTTTATATTTTCTTTATCGGTATGCTTCCAAGGAACATACTGTGGTCTAACCCCACCTCTCTCCAAAAGTGGCATTAAATTATGTCTCGTTTCACCCTTTGTGTTCCATAATATTGAATCCTCACACCCTTCCTCCTCTTCCCTTTCTTCCACATTTTCACTTTCGTTTGTATTTCCCCTGCTGATACCTCCTTCTTCTCCATCTTTTCCCCTTCTTCCATCTTTCTCTGTATTTAACGTGGGCATGTGTATACATCTTTCCTGCCTGCGACTAGGGAGGTCTCTAAACCGCCATGTATAGGGTGTCCGTTCGTCGGTGAAGGGCGCTAGTTTTATTTTGCGTAACGAACGTGAGGTGGTTGAGCATGTAGGGTGCGATAGGGGAGGGCGTGATGGGGATGATGGGGATGGGGATGTTGCGTCCTCATATGCCTGTCTTTTCTCTATTCCTTTCTTTCTCTCCTCACTTCTCTCCATCTCATCCTTTCTCCTACTGATCCATGGTGAGTCTATGATGGTCCGGGTGATGTATAGTTTATCTAAGCTTTCCCTTTCACTGTTTCTCCCTTCACTTTCCACTCTCTCTTCCTCACTACAAAAGCTATTCATAAACGGCACCCCCCACTCAGTCTTTTTCCCCTTGATCGTTACTGTTTGTAAATCTATTAGGTCCGGTTCTCCTCTTTCTCCTTTATCAACCGCTCCCCTTTGTGCTGATGTTGTTGCTACTTCTGTGTCATTATATACATCCCCCCATATTCCACTCTCCCTTCCCCTATCCCCTCTTTCTCCTTCATACCTTTCCTCCATCTCCTTACTATTTTCCTCCCTTTTCCTTTTCAATTCCTCCATCACTTCACTTCTCATCTGTTCTAATATTCTTTCATCCTCTTTCTTCCTTTCCCATTTCGCCCTTTCTTTTTCTACTATACTCTCCATCACCCTCCCTTCTTCGTATTTCTTAGTTGATTCTGATAGTAACCTCCTCCTCCATATTGCCATTTCTTTTTCTTTTTCTTCTTCTTCCCTTTTCTTTTCCCGCAGTATTACCCTTGATACCCTTTCTGCTGCTGCTTTTACCCTATCAGCTTCTCTCCTTTGCTCCTCAGTTCGTTCCCTTATTTTTTCCAATTCGTTCTTACCTTCTTTCCTTTTCCTCGCTCTCTCTCTCTCCTCCCTCTCAAGCTGCTTGATCAATTCATTCTGTTCATCCCTTAATTTTGCTAATCGTTCCTCCAAAATCTCTTCTTTTTGTCTTAACAGCTCTTCCCCCCTCAATTCACTCTCCCTAGCATTATCCTCGTCTGTTTTCTTTACTACCTCCTTCTCTTCTCCTGTTAATGAACCTCGTAATTTTAATAATATCTGTGCAGCTACCCATTCATCATTTCCTATTTCCACAGTCTGGTCTTCTCCAGTCCTCCCCTCTCCTGCTGGCATTTTCCAATGAGCCACATATGGTGGAGGGCTGTATGCCGGGTTCGAGTATCCCTCAGCCGCCCTTAACTGTCCTCTTTCTATTTCTCCCAATTCTCTTAAAGGGTACAACCCCCCTCCCTCTGTTTTTACTCCCGTTACTAGGGGTATATCATTGCTCGGTTCCTTTTTTGTTTCATCTGCTTTATTATTCTTTTCTCCTCCCTCACCTCTGTTTCCCGTTGTCTTTGGGTCCTCATACCCCTGTTTCCCATCCTCTCCTTCCTCCTTAATCTCTGTTTCTTCTGGTATTTCCCCCATAGTGAATATTCCATTTGGTCCTGGTCGGGACCCCTGGAACATCCTCCATAAGTTAAACACCTCCACGTGGTTTGCCAACTTCTTCCCTTTATATGTATTGTGCAGATGATTTAATAGTGAATGTTGGGCATATGGATCGAAGCTACCGTTAGGCGGACACGGTGTTAGCATTTTGTTATCCGTCCCCTGGGTCCATTCTATGCTATACTTAATCAGTTTCTCCCTATGGGGTGGCAGTGTTGTGCATATGTATTGTAGTGGCGTGGTGAGGGTGTTCCCCCACCCTCCCGATCCTGTTCCGTATGACATAGTAGCGCTCCACTCGCTACCCTCCCTTAATCTGGTAACAGTTTATCCCACTAGTAGTTCACAATATACAGCCTTATATCGTTACCTGGCCCCGTAAGTTTGGGGACTTACGATAGTCCGCTTAAGGAAAATTATAAAAATATAGTATGTTACATTTGTAGATTTTCCTCTGCCTTTCTTCCTTTATACAACACCCTTACGGCCCCCTGCGGCCGAGCCGTACGCAGCCCCCTGCCTCTGCGTACCCCTTATTACGTTCTTATACAGTCGTCCTGTTTTCACGTGCTCCTCCCCCTTCTACACTTGCCGTGGCCGGCGTTCTCCGTGCGCAGCCACGTTCCCCGTTTCGCCTTTCCTCGATCAACTCGTTTACCGTTTATCTCCGTTTCCACTCCCTTACCACAGTTCTCTTCCTCAACACTCTCAAAACGAGGATGCCTCGTGTTTGCGATATCCTATGAAAACCCTATTGGTGACGTCACCGATCACGTAGAGCTACTGGTAAGTTCTTCATATACTCTTTAAATCCAAAATACACCTGCAATCTACCCCCGTTAACCCCACAGCTGTCTTCCTGTCACTCCTGGAACAAGGTAATCAAATCAACAATATAATCGGACTGTGCACGCTGCGTCGCCTCGCGTGTGATACGCCCCTCGACAGGAGGGCTTAACCAGCCAATTATCTTCCGTATTGGGCAACTAACTAGCTACCGCCTACAGGGAAACGTCATCTACCTATCGAGTGTCTTGCTCGAACAATAGGGATCCTCATCTACTCATTGATCAATAAATGCCAAATCGTAGGAAACCACACACACACACCCTTACATGTAGTCGCGGCCTAGGCCAATCAGTGTCTACGAGCGGCCGCATGTGATGTTTTCGCGCTCCGCCCCCTTCTCTCGCGTTACGTGGCCAACTGCTCTCGCGCTTGTTCAACTATCATTCATTCTATTTCTAACACTAAACTGTCAAACCTTCGCCGTTCACCTGTGCAACACCTCCCGCCTCCCGTATTTAATTCCTCCCCCCTCCCTCACAATTTCACATTGTTTGTTGTGCGTGGCATGCTCACCAAGTTCTCTTGATGCGGGGCCGCTCGACTGCGTGCACCCCTCCAAGCGGCTCGCCACCTCCCCTCGTCTGGACCACGTCTGGACACTCGCCAACCGCGGGCGGGATACTTCTCAACCGGCTCCCGAGGGCCAATATCCGGATTGCGCTGTCCGGTCTTCTCGCAGTTCCGCAACGGTCCTGTAGTCCTCAGAAGGGGGCGACGGCAGAGGGGGCCGCTCCGCCGGGCCTCCTCGCAACTGGAGTGCTTGGAAAAAGTAAAAAATAAAAAATGCCGATCTTAAACAGATCTCAGCAGTGCCTCCAACTTGTCGGGGGGAAATTCTGCCGGGGTCGGCCGGGCCGTACGCAGACCTCCGGGCAGGGAGGCCCCAACTCCTCCCGTATATCCCAAAAGAGATAGAGTATGAGACACACACAAGAAGCAAGGTGACTCTGCTGTTTATTAAACACAAACGGCAGGGATGGGTCAAGGATCATACACGTCTGACCTGATACACACACAATCGTGGGGCTCGCAGGCCCTTTTTACTGTAGTATGACGCGCTACTTGCGTCACTCTAGAAAGTTAACAAAAACCTATCGCCACTCTTAATTGGTTGCTCGAGTGGTAGGGTTAGTATAGCATACGTATAGAGAATAATATGAGTGGACGAGGGTTAGTCAGGTGATATCTCTGGGTTGTCCCTACAATTAGATACATGAGAATTGTTACATGAAGACTCCTAATGATTGGTTAATGTTACTGTCATCAGTGATAAGAGCCCCATGTTCTGATTGGTGCGCCCGTGAGCTTCCCAGCCTGGGACCATCGCTGTTCCCAGCTCTCGGTGTACCTGCAATTTGCAACAATGTTTCACTATGGGTACATGCAGACAATGTGAAGACTTATTCATGAGCTGGATGGCCGAATACTCCCACCGTCGCAGATGTCCATTGATCCTTTCAAGTGTATCTGCCTGTGTCTCGTAACGAGGGATCCAGACGCCTCTTTCCTCGTGGGCTTGGCATCTCGTCAGGTTTGGCTTGGTCACGTGAGGTGGGACCGTGTTTGAGGCAGAATTCTGCACAATTAATATCGTTTTTCCACTGTGTGCCTGATTTAATTGCAGGTGCAACTTTGATGTTGGTGCACGGCGTGCGAGATTGCAACATCGTGCCCTTGATGGTCTGCTTTTGGAATGTGGGTTTGCAACATTACGACCTTGGCTGTCTGCTTTCGCCAGGCTCATTCTGCAGGATCAGCAACTTGACTCTTGTTCTGTTAACATCCACGGGAGCTCTTGCTTGCGGCCTACTTAGGCCTGGTGTATAGGTGGAACCGTTTGGTGCACAGGCGCTTTAGGTTATAGTCTCATACTGTCTTATGACCAGTATCGTGTCTTCGTTATAATTCTCATTATGGCACCTAGGTTTAGAGGAAGCGTAAGCAAGCTCTTTAGATGTGTTCATGATGCGTCTTGCGTTTCTGCATTTTGAGAGCCTATGTGGAAAATAATAAAGATGCACGTCCGTGAGTATGTCTGTCGCCTACGTCATAGCACTGAGTATATTCTTCATGTAGATTGGTGCGGGAGTGTCCAGTGTGTATGTTGGCACAGGTGTGCTATCCGTTGGCTAGGTCGTCATGGCATCTCTAACGACGTATAGTTTTAGTCCAGTTGATCCATGCCGCAGGCATCGGCATGGGCAGGGCGGGCTGCTGGGCAGGCAGATGGACACATCCTTATGTTCCTGTACCAGGGTATCTGGTCGTCTGGTAGATGGGCAAACTCTTCTCGTGGCGGGTGCTTGGGCCGTGAACCTTTAGGCCAGGCGCGAGAGGGGGAAGATGGGAGCCTGTTTTTCCATTTTCCCACTTCAGTGGGGTTATCTTATCAACGAAAACAATGTCAAACTGGATGATGAGATCACCCCTCTGGTTCGGGTCCTTGGACAGAGGCATACCTTCCCCTGGCATCGCTTTGCTGTACTTGGGATGAACAATGTCGTTGATGGGGATATTGAGTAGCTGCTCATCTAGGGTTTCTATCTCCACCGTACATCCTATTAGAGCCTTTCCCAACACACAGTGGGCCAAATGCATGGCATGTCCCAATCATGCTTCTCTGTTGTGTTAAACCAAGTGCTGCATGCACTACTGAAGCACGCAAGTGCCCACATATCCTTACCAAGGACACCACAGGAGGCAAATGCCACCAAAATAGCATTCCATGCACTGGCAGGCATGCCCAATGTAATTGGTGCCCTCGACTGCACCCATGTAGAGTTGGTAGTCCCACATGCCGTGGAGGTGGTGTACCGCAATCGGAAGCTATACCATTCCATCAATGTGCAGATGGTGTGTGATGCCAGCCAGATAATAACACATTGCTGTGCCAGATACCCAGGATCCACGCATGATGCCATGGTGCTGCGGAACGCCTCAATACCCCGCTACATGGAAGGAGACGTTGTACGAAGTGGCTGGCTGTTGGGTGAGTCTGCCCTCTGGGCCATGGGGGCAGATGGATTGGGGGGTACATGCATATGCAAGGGGAATGCCCTCTGGGCCATGGGGGCATAGGGATTGTGGAGGTACATGCATATGCAAGGGGAATGCCCTCTGGGCCATGGGGGCAGATGGATTGGGGGGGTACATGCATATGCAAGGGGTATGCCCTCTGGGTCATGGGGGCAGATGGATTGGGGGGTACATGCATATGCAAGGGGAATGCCCTCTGGGCCATGGGGGAAGATGGATTTGGGGGGGAATGGAAGTTTCTTAAGTCATCCGCCGACACACAGCACTCACATTTGCATACAAAATGCCCCTAGCCAAGACATACATTGGGTGGTCTGGTGGTTTAAAAGCCTAGGACCCTAGGTCGTGCATGTCACACAAGGCTCCCTCTATGGATTGGCATGCACTGTACAGGGCTGACAGTCATGTGGATGTGGCTGCCAATGACGAGATTGTGCATATGAACTTGAATGATGTACAGGCTGAGCACACCTGTCAACTGAGCCTCATCCTCACACATACCTCCTTCTGCTCCCATGTAGGTGATGCTGGATATCCTCTGAAGCCGTGGCTACTCACCCCTGTCAGGAACCCGCAGAACAGGCACGAGGAGGACTTCAATCGTGCACATACACGTACACGTGTGGTCATTGAGCAGACGTTTGGCCTTTTGAAGGCACGGTTTCGCTGCATCAGCAGGTCGGGAGGGGCACTCACATACGGGCCTGAGAAGGTGGCCAAGATCATCACGGCATGTGCAATGCTGCATAACATGTGCATCCGGCGGAACATACCCCTGCCACCTGACGTGGAGCTGCCACCACCTGGTGAAGTAGAAGGAGAGGAAGGAGTAGAAGTAGGACATAGGCCAGGACGCGAAACACGTGAGGGTCGCGCAGTGCGCCAAATGATCATAGACCAATCATTCTGATGTACTTTGATGCAGAGGGTGCCATGTGTTGTGAACTGTGGGCACTGGGTGTGTGGGCACATGTGCACGAATCACCATGAAGCAATAAATTAACATACAAAAAATCAGCAATGTACACTCATGTGATGTTTGCTACACAACTGGTGTATTTGTGAGGAATTTAGTACAACATGATTCAAAATTTCAACGCCCCCACCACCCCTCCACCTCCCCCCACCCTACTCCCATGCCCCCAAACACCCCAGTACTACACACTACACCCACCACCCCTCCACCTCCCCCACCCTACTCCCATGCCCCCAAACACCCCAGTACTACACACTACACCCACCACCACCCTCCACCCACCCCCTAAAACCCAAAGTCAACTATGGCACAACATGTGTCTGGATGTATACCCAAAGAGATTCTACAGGGTGGCCCTGCTACTGTTGAGCCCCCTTCGGAGGTGGGGATTGGATCTCTGAGCGGCGGGAACTCCGCAGGGACATGCGCACGGGGTTGGTCTGCCTCGAGCTCGCTGGCGTGGATGATGCGGATGACCCAGATGGTTGTGATCCCAGGGGCAGGGTTTGCCGTTGGTCCATGCTGTTAGCAATCCTGGTGAGGATCTGACCCAAGGCATTGAAGCCATCATGCACTTGCTGTGCTCTTGAGTTAATGGCCTGGATTACGGCCGCAGTGCTGTCCTGGATGAGACGGCGTGCTTTCTCCCCTTCAGCAAGGTACTGCTGCACATTGCCTTGCATCACCTCCTGCCAGGCCTCCATCCTGGAGAGACGTCCATCAAGGTCCTGTATGGCAGTGTGGGTTGTGTTCGGTGGGTGATGTGGTGGCACAGCATGAATCATGGGGCTGTGCATGGCCGGAGACCACTCTCCATGCTGCCCTGGTCGGATGAGTCCGGCCGAGGTGTGTCCTGTGGGGTGGCCTGCGGGCTTGGTGAGTGCACTACAGGCTCTGAGTGGACAAGTCCTGCATCGCCCTCATTGTCTGGCTCAGCCCCCTCATCAACACTATGATTTGCCGATGCAGCCACCTCCCCAATTGTGCTGGCAGCAGCAGACTGTGTGCCTTCCTCCATGCCTGCTGTGTCCTCGGCCAGTGTGGATGGTGTGACCAGGGGTGCAGGGCAGGTGTCTGCTCGTCCTGTGTGGTTGTCTGTGGGCCTGTATTGGCACCCGCTTCCCACTTGGCCCATCCTTGGTCCACTTGAGGGTGATGGTCCTGTGCCATCAGCTTGCCTCTTAGGCCTTTTGGCTGCTGTTGTGCATTGTGCACTCCCATGTGCTTCATCACTGTCTGCATCCGTACCTGTGGGGGACAGAGAGTGGCAGGGCATCAGTGATTGTGGCGCTTGCATTATGCATGCATTGGTCTTTGGGCATGTGGTACCATCTGATCAGTTGCATTCCTGGCTTTGTAGGGGACTGTGTACATGCAATGTTGGAGGGTGCATTTTGAAAGCGTAGTCGTGTTCACATGTACACCATGTTGGCTGCTGTTGGGCCTTGATGTGTGTTGGGAGTGTCGTCCTGGTTGACACATACCCGTAATATGTGTGTCGGGTGTGTATTCATATATGGGCGCAAACTGCATTGGGATGGGATAGTGGTGGACCCGGCATGTGTATATGGATATGTGTAGGTGTGCATGATGGGCCATGTATCTGCTGGCGTTGCTGCCACATTTGGGGGACAATGATTTTGATTAGTTATCGTGTTTTTGTAGGGACACTCACCTTCATCTGCCGATGTTGGCACACCAAACTCTGCTCCACCAACTCCTTCGATTGACTCCACGTCTATGACGGAGCTGCAGGTCTCCTCCCATCTGGCCAATTTCAGTGGTGAGTGTGGTCCTCCTCCTGTTGCCAGCCCCTGGCTACGATTGGCTGACAATATGTGCCGGACTCTCAGCCTGAGGTCGTCCCACCATTTTTCACAATCGCGCACTGTGCGTGCAGTGGTGCCGACTGCACTTACTTTCTGGGCAACTTCTTCCCAGATGGCCTTCTTCTTTAGCTGGGCTGGACGCCTGAGGTCATTGCAGAACAGCACTTCAGCATTTGACACTAGGGTGTCGGCTAACATGTTGAGCTCATCGTCCGTGAAACGTGGTTTGCGCAGGCAGGCCGTGGGGGAACTATGAGATGGAGAGACAACTTCTATCCATGACATTTACACCCATTGAAGTAGGTTTCTTTTGAATTGTATATTATGTCTTTAAATGAAACATATGCGCGCATATATCCACGCGCATGCAGTAGTACCTACATGAAGAGATATACTATATCTTTCACAGCTTTTGGAATTGGTGATTTTCCAGTAAGAGCAGACAAATGGAATTGAGACTACAAGGTCAGACAGGTGGGTGAATGAACATCGAGTATTTAGAGCACTGACATCAGAATGACGGGACATTCCACTTACAGATACTTTCTTTTTTTGCACCCTTTACAGCTCACAATTTCTGATAGCAGTTACACCTGAAGAAGGGGCAACTCGCCCCAAAATGCGTAGTGTGGTGTCCTCTACAAGCACCAAACTGGGAGTGCTTAGGTTCTGCTGGTCTGGTACAGCTGGGATTAGGACACAGAATTGTGATTAATTTATTATTGTAGTTTGTGAACAATTTTGTGAATAATATTGTCTGTTGAAAAAGCTCTTGCGTTGAGTGAATTAAGGAGAGCAACAAAACCCTGTGGTGTATTAAGCAAGTAACGTTTATGTTGAATTATCTTTCTTTGATGAAGTGTTCAGAGGATGGGATAATGAATACTTACGTACCTTTATGTATGAATAATTTGAGCAAATTTGCCTTATTTATGTGAATAAAGTATTTTTTTGATAATAAAGAAAGAGGCCTCTTTGGTACCTCGATAAGAGTGACTGAGCAATTCATCAGTGTGACTGATGAATATTGTTTGTACTTAGCTTATTCCCTTGGTTGTGAGGGTTGGGCCCGAAGCACCTTAAGTACAGTGACATTATGACTATATTCATCAACATTTCATTTAATAAACAAAGAGTTAGTTGTGCACTCTAATCCCCATTTACTTCATTTTGACACTCTTCTCACAGCTCTCACACATCCTTCTGGTATTGATATGTAGAGGAGCAGCTGAGTGCCCCTCAGCTGCACCTCTACATATCAATACCAGAAGATCGCACCATGTTTGACACCAGTGACTGTGACCATTCTACAGAGAGTCTTCGAGAAAAGATCTCCTCTAAAAAAACCCTATCTGATGTATCCCCATAGAGATGACAATCTCTTGGCAGAGGTCCCCGGAGGAATATAAAGAAGGAAAGAAAGAGAAGTTGGTGACGTCACAAGAGAAGAGTGGCTGGAGAAGAGGGAGTATAGTCCTTATAGAATCTGACGCTGAAGTAAAGAAGTGAGTAAACTTTCCTATGCAGAACGAAGTATGCACGTGTGAAGAGCATAATAACTGGTACAGATGCAGAAACACAAGTAGACTAAGTGATAATGGAAGATAGCTATACACAGTGAAAAGATTGCAGGCGGTGCCACCATTATATAGATTCTGGACAGAGGTCACAGATCAGTAAGCTCAAAGCCCATGGAGAAAATGGCTGAAAATCGTGTCGAAGCAAGAAAGCAGCTGGAGTTGTGGAAAGACCGAGAAGGCTGTCTGGCCTGATGTCAGGGCTAAAGCAGTAAATAACTGGTTAACCTACTCTTCTAGACAGTGAACCTGAGAAGCCGAACCATATCTCGTCAAGGTGCAAGGAAAAAACACCATGCCTGCCAAGTTTATTCATTTAAGACAATTAAATGCTGTAAATTGGTCCAAATCATGATCTCCTGTCACGTGAGCCAAGGATGGAAATATGATTTCCAGAAGCATGCTCACACTCCCTTATATTGTTAAGAGCAAGGATGCATTGCAAGGCCAAGTTCAAAGGCAATCAGCATGGCATAAGGCACAGGTGATGAGAGATTTGGGCTAATTGGGAGGGGAGAGATGGGCAAGTCCACCCACTGACACCTGGGGTACTAGCTTACATGCTGCTAGTGAGCCGAATGTTCCAGAAGGGCATGAGCGTGCCAACCAATTGTAGAGGGCCGTGTAACGAAGGGCCTTGTAGGATGATAGCCAATGATATACCGGGTGTCTAATAACTGATGAAGATGACTTGCACTAGGGGTGGGCATTAGTTGTCCACTTGACTGTAGAGACCCTATCACAACCCGATCTCCTACAGAAAGTATACTTAGATGTTCTCCTTGAGCCAACCACAATCCCGCATAGGTTTTTCTTGTTTGCCTCATAGTATGACATCACTTATGACGAGTTTTCATTTTAAAAGAATGTTTTTTACAAAGTATGTCGAGTTGAACGGAGAAAGATAATGCTATGCGGCGTCCGTTGATATCAGTTGTAACTCCCTGTTTTAAACAATTGAAAATAAAACTGCAAATAATACTTTGCTGAGTCTACTGCACGGTCTGCTACCTATTTAAGGGCCAAAAGCTCACGTGGTAGCAATGGTAGGATGGTTTAAGACCCATTGACCTGTTAGAGCTCCAGTATTTGGGACGATCGGACATCCTCTGCCATTGAGCCGGAAGATTGCAGGGATTCCTGTGGAGTGCAGTTGAATAGAAATCTTGCAAGATGAATCGAGATGGTGGGGAGGGTCCCTCTTTGACGAAAGCCCTACCTGGTTCCCACAGGCGCTTTGCGGACAGAAGGCAAAATGAGCGAATGGTGAGCAGACTGAGGGGAATGGCAAACTAAGGGGACCGGATTGTGGTAATTTTAATGAAAGTAACGGAGGTAATGGGAGTAACAGGAAATATTGTTTAGAGAGAAATAAAGATAAGCGCCAAGAGTCCTAACCTAAGGGTGTCTTGAAGAGGTCGTCTCACACCCCCGTCGGGGTGACTAGGCTAAATATGTACATGTCCATATAAGTAGACAAGCTCAACTCTGTGATCAGAATATTTTATTAGGGCGGAAGGAAAAGGGTGATCACCGAGGTTTTTATGTGCAAAGTCAACTAGTCTGTGTATTTCTGTGAAGGAAAGGTGTTGAAGGATGATATATGTTGTGAGAGAATTAAGATAAAGTTAAAAAGTTATACTATCTATCTAGGGAAGTGGTTGGTACCAATCCAGAGGTAGACAGAGATCATTGAGAAATAGAGGTCTGAGTGGCAATTGTTAGAGGGCTCATATATATATATTTTTTTAAAATCGATATAGGCACTTTATAAGGTCTGGTAAGTATTGATAGTCAATTGAGACTTGTCACAATGGGAGACACCCCTCTGATGCATTTATGTAAGACACTGCCAAAACACATGCCCAAGCTCAAACAGTAATGTGCGGAATGGTGAAAGGCACAGCAGTTAAGATGTTCATGCCATGGCCACAAGGGGGATCATTGTCAAAAGCAGTAATGCAAATCATTACCACATACTTCCACTCTGCGTACACAGGGAAGAAATTGGAGAACAGGTTAGCTGTTTTAGAGCTTTGAAAAATGTATCAGGAAGAGAGGGAAGATCTACCACCCGAAGAGTGGATCCTTAACCAGTGTTAAGAGGAAGGTGCTGATTCATCAGCTCCCCTTGCCTCGCCTGAAGTAAAAGGCGCTAGTACGGAAGATTTAGGGTTGAATCCTTTAAAGGAACTGAAAGCGGTGACGGGGTATAGTAATCCGATATATACAAACCGTCTGCATATAGCAGTGATGATAGTCCAGAGGAGAGTAAGAGGAAAGAGGAGATCTTTAAGATCATACAAAACAAGGAAGAGAAAAGTGAGCAATCGAATGTAACGACAGAAATAGAAAAAGAGATCAAGAGATGGAAAGAAGAGAAGGATAAAACCGATGGAGTAACGCTCGTGCAGAACAAATGGATGGGAGGACAGATGTTACTTAAGCTAGATGGGAAAAGCATAGAGGAAGTGAGGCAAAGAGAAGATCAGGATGAACAGGATAGAAAAGACAGAGAAAAAAGATTAAAGGAAGACAAGCACAAGAGAAAGAGCAGGGAGCAGCGAGAACAGATGTATCAGGAGGAGCAAGAGAAAAAACAAGAACAGGCAGAAGAGCAAAGGAAGTATGACAACAGGCAGAGAGCAATAGAAGATAGGGACAAACGAGAGAAAAGAGAAGAGGAAGAAGCGCAGAAATTAAGAGACAAAATAATACAGAGACAAAGAGAAGAGAAAGAAAGGAGTGCAGAAGCAAGGAGAGAAGAATGAAGGCAATAGGAGGAGAGAATGAGAAGGGAGGCAAGAAAGCAAAGAGAATTAGATGAAAAGTTGGGACACAAGAGGAGACAACGAGAGCTTGATATTAACCACATTCAGAAGGAGCCAATGGAGCAAAGCCCAGCTATACAATGGGACAGACTGGAAGATTTCCATCCATTAAATGGAGCAACGCCAGGGCATCTAGAGTAGCACTAGACAAAGAAAATGTTGACATAGGAAATATCAGAGACAGAATCGATAAGGCCTATCAAGAATTGAAGGAAGGTAGCAAATCGGGAAGCCGAGGGAAGGGAGATCAATCCCTAGTATTTCAATTACTGGGCAAAGGAGAAAATCAGTTCAGCTTCGAGCACAGAGCCTTATCCTTAAGCAGACTGAATTTAGATAAGGGCAAGGAAGATGAGAGTCACACTAGTTGGGGATTAGACATGTCAGATGAGGAGAAAGAGTCCTTCGGCGGGGAAGAGGGAGGAGGTGCATGTGCCCCCGAGGGAAGCCTGCAGGCAGACAAGGAAGTAAGATGGTCCCATCTAGAGCAACCTAAGGAAAAGACACCATATCCCATAGAATACCCAGAGCGTCCCAGGGTGCGATGATATAGTGAGAGAGGTGAATCACTGCCGTATGTGAGCAGGTTAAGATCACTGCCAGTGAGGAGACGGCCAGGGACCATTGTCTCTGCAATGGATAAGCAGACGATGGGAGCCAATTGCAGATTAGGGTTTACGCAGTTTCCCTTATTGGAAAAAAAGGGGAGCAAGGCCACAGTACATTGCATGGCCACAGATGGATAAGGATAATTTAAGGTGAAAACTCCCGAGATTGACATCAGGTGCAGGAAAATGGATTTACGAACTCAAAAAAATGACAAGAGGAAATGCTTTGGCCATAGGGGACATTTAGGGTCTCCTAGCAGCCATTCCTGGGAAAGGAGCTGATGACATATGGAAGAGAGCAGGCTATTTAGTGTGACAGCACAGAACACAGTGCACAATGGAGTGCTGTTTTGCAGAGCAGATGTTTGGAGGGCTCTCAGGGTGCAGTATCCGGACACATCAGATATGGGTGCAATTATGACATGTAAAATGAAGGAAGATGAGGACCCTATTGCTTACATTCAGGACATTCAACAGCGCTGGACTCTTGAAACGAAGGAGCCGTGGGAAAAAACAGTGGCATTATTTTACCACATTTTATGCCAGGGGTTGCCCGAGCAAGTACAGAGGCAAATGAAAAAGCAAGTGGGGATGGAAGCAAAGCCATCCGATGGGTGGATGGGATGGATAGCTGGAATGGATGATTGGGTGGAATGGAATGGATGGATAGAATAAATGGAATGGATGGATGGAATGGATGGATGGAATGGATGGATGGATGGATGGATGGATGGATGGATGGATGGATGGATGGATGGAATGGAATGGAATGGATGGATTGACGATAGTGCATCACTGTCGGCTATGTTCAGAAATCAAAGAGTAATGTCCAAATGCACCAAATGGTTTAGTTTTGTTGAAATATGTCAAAGAGAAAAGAAAGACTCTTGTCAAAGTTCTGTAACATGCAATTTTAATCTACCACATTATTATTCCAAGTATCCTGAATTTATTTTCAAGTATCAAGGAATGCCAGATTTCGAATGATACAATTAAATGTATTGTATTGTACCGTACATACAAGACCCCAAGCAGCGTGGCTAAGTTCAAAGCGCAAACCCACCCTGAGTGGACCTGGTGCAAGGCAGAGTCAGCGGGCCTGATGCACATGTTTTGGGAATGCCCCAGGGCACAGGGCCTGTGGTCTAAAGTGGAGCAGACTTGCAGGAGGGCTGGAGTGTCGCGATATGACTGGTCCCCTAAGGAATGCTTGTTGGGAACTTACCCCAGGTTGGCCAAGGTAAAACATATTGTAAAACTCATGGACATGGCATGTGTGCTTGCTAAGAGAACAATCGCAATGGCGTGGAAGAATGTCAAGGGACCACAATTCTCTGTGTGGTATAGTGAGCTGGAGTGCTGGGTAGAAGCGGAAACCAGGGCCTGGGAGGACGGCATCTCCAGATCCCCTGATGATGCCAGTGCGACATTCGAGGCATGGAAGGCCTTGGCAAGAGAAGTGTTTCACCCCTCCGACGACAAGCTCCCCTGAACCACTGCTCATACTCGTAATAATAAGCCTGGCATTGTAGGAGGGCTTGAACCACTGTGCCACTCTATTCTATAAAGTGCAACCTTTCTCCCTCCCCCCACTTCCCCCTACCTCATACTTCCCACCCATTATAAACTGCAAAATGTGCTATACATGGAGACAGTTATTGTTGCTTGTTATGTACCATTGAAGTTGTTGTTAGAATACTGAGATTGTTTCAAGTGAAACACACTGATTCAGATATGATTGTATGCAACTGTAAATGAAGAAAATGCCAATAAAGAAATTTAAAAATAAATCCTGAATTTATTTTCAAAATTTCTTTTTCATAACTCTCTCTCATCACGTGCTTCACCACTTCTTACAGAGGCTCATCAGGAGCAATGTCTACAAATACAATTTATAAAAATCAAAATAATGGCATCTACAACAATACTTCACATGATGTAATTTGTACTTAAATGCTGTTAATTGCCTGAAGTGAATTGCTACTCCCCCAAGAAAGTCTTTTTCCTTGTGGTGAGCTCATTGATCTTAGAATAGTAAATAATATCAATCATTGGTTCCTTATTTTTAGCTCATTCAGCATTTTCACTGTCAACTATTACATTGAGGAAGCTAAATTAGTTCAGAAGAAATTGTCAAAGTATGCAATAGAAGGGGCGGTACTGACAAGCAGAGAAGGGTTGGGAATACAGCAAGCAGTAGGTACATCGCAGGCGAATAATCAATGCCTGATGGACCAAGGAGGGAATAGGTTCATGCCACTGGAAGGGGTGTATTCCAGAGCATTCAAGGTGGGTTCCAGAATGCACAGAATGAGAATAGGAATGTGCAGGGAAGATTTAACCAAGGGGGATTTATCAGACGAGCACCCCCAGTATGCTGGACTTGCGGGATGACAGGACACATTGCGCGCATGTGTGGGAGCCAAGGGAATGTACAGAATGGCCAATTCTCAAGAGGTGGGACGGCTTATCCTCCACCATATAGCACACAACCTAGGGAAGGGTTGGCCCAAGATCAGACAGTGTATCAGACACAAGTGCCGCAAATACAACAGGTACAGCAAACACAGCAAGTGCAAATGAATCCACTGCAAGGGCAATCACAGCATGCCCCCATGCAGACACAGCAGTATGCAAACACGTGACAATCATTGACACCCAGAATAGGGGGTGTCTCTCTGGTGGGAGGAAATCCTTTTACAGGTACAGGGGTATGCATGTATCTACAATAGGACAGCTCACAGGGCGACTTGATGTGTTCAGTACTATCAGGGACACCAGACACCCAAGAGGAACCAAGGGTTAATGTGACGATACAAGGCAAATCTTTTTCCTTTCTAGTAAACACTGGTGCTACTCGTTCATGTACACGCAAGGGAAAATACCCAATGTTGGGAATTGCCATGAATGCTCAGGGGTTCTCTGGAGCTACGAGTCAAGTTCCTTTTACTGATGAATTACCAGTCTCAATAGGAGAGTATGACATGTCTGTTCCATTATTGTATTCTCAAAAGACACCAGTTAACATTCTGGGAAGAGACTTGATGTCAAAACTTAATATGGCAATTTCATTTGCTTACAAAGGTATAGTGTGTTCCACTCTTGGAATACACTATTTTAATGTGGGCAAATTTAGATTAGCATTTACAGAGCAAGTGGCTCTGTGAGGTGTACCGATAGAGCCAGAAGTTTTTCTTTATGGGGTGAGCATTCTATTGACATTGCTACCTGGCTTAGTGGGAAGAACTAGGAGGACACCTGATGAATTCTTGTACAGACCACAGATACCTATGTACGAAGAGGGGGGGACTGGCTATCCCTCTAGAATTAGAAGCAGCCATAGTACAAAGGGAAATGGCGATGCTTGAAGGAACGGATGATGAGGGTAGACCATGGAGGACAGTGATAGCTCTCGAAGAAGTGTGCAGACTGACTGACATTTCTGATGATGACATGTTTAGAGACAATCCAACAGATGATGAAGTAGTGTTCTTTATGAGCATCACATATTGGATAAAAATAGAGAAAAGGGAAATCACACAGCGAATGGGGATAATGCGGAAGCGTCCAGAATTTTTTCACGAAGGCTTGGAGAAAGTGCCAAGTGTCTTATGGACTACAGGCCCTTATGACGTAGGCCTATTAAAGGGAATAGGGGATGTCAAAATAAAGCTGAAGCCGGGGGTGATTTTACCTCAAGCAAGACAGTACTCTATGTCTCGAGAGGGCGACGAGGGTATATTCAAGACTATCTCAGCACTAATGAAACAAGGTATTTTGGTGCCATCAGAATCATTGTGTAAAACTGTGGTGTATCCTGTAAAAAAATCAAATGGGGGGGTCGTGGAGATTCATACAAGACATGAGACTGATTAACCAGATTGTAGAGGCAGAGTTTCCTTTAGTTCCTAACCCAGCGATGATACTATGCAGTATCCGAGTGGAAGCTTAATTTTTCATGGTGATCAATTTGAAAAGTGTGTTTTCTCCATCGATCTACAGGTGGACTAAGGTATTGATTTGAAAAGTGCCATGATACAGTACGTAGATGACATTTTAATTTGTAGTACTACAGAAGATGAGTGCAGACAGGACTCAATTCAGTTGATGACTATTCTAGCAGACAAGGCATCCAAGGCATACAAAGAGAAGCTACAGTATTGTCAAGAAGAAGTGTTATACATAGGACAGTTGATTTCACATGAGGTAAAGAAAGTGACACCTGAAAGAGCTGAGGCGATTATGAAAACTGTAAAACCACACAATGTGAAACAGATGCAACCATTTTTGGGGCTATGTAATTATGAAAGAGCCTGGGTGTTTGACTATAGTTCGTAGACAAGACCCCTTTTGCAGGCTTTAAAGAAAGCACAGGTGAATAAGGAGAAAATAGAATGGACTGAGGAAATGGAGGAAGGATTTGAGGAGTTAAAGAAAGCAATTTGCACAGTTCCTGTTTTGGGGATTTCCAATTATGCTGTGGAGTTTTTCTTATTCTCGCATACAAATGGGACAGTCATGACAGCAGTGCTTACACAGAGGACTACATTAGGGTACAAACCTCTGGCATATTATAGTGGGATTTTAGATCCAGTTATGAAAGGACATTTTCCGTGCGAACAGTCATTGGCAGCTGTCGCGTTCTCAATGAGAAATCTACAAGTATTCTTATAGGTTGCGCTATGTCGCTCTTTGTGGAACATGCTTTGTTTGCCGTTTTAGAAAAATCCGAAGGTACAATGACATCCCAGAGAGCTTCTGTTTATGAAGTAATTATTTTGAATCCAACAATCAAAATTGTCAGGTATAAAATAGTGAATCCTGCTACATTTGTAGCTGAGACAGTAGCAGAGGGTGAGTATGTGCATGACTGTGCAAATTATGTTGAATTTTATGATGATATACCACGGGTGAAAGAGAATTCCTTGTTAAGGGGGAATTTCTCTTTATTGATGGTTCTTCGAAAATTCATCAAGATAGTGGGGAAAGACATTCTGGTGCAGCTGTAGTAAGGCATAGAGCGAATGGGGAATTTGAGGTTGTAACAAGTGCAAAGCTACCATCTCATTTCTCAGCACAAGCAGCAGAAATAGTGGCACTTATTGGCACGCTCAAAAATGTATGCAGGGCAGGAAGTGACGGTGTAGAGTGACTCGCCTACGTGACATTAACCGTACATGCAGGGATGGCACTTTGGAAAAGGAAGGGCTACCTGCGAGCGGACAGCACTCCAGTGCAGCACACATCTTTATTGGATAGGCTTATTAAGGCACTACAACTCCCAGTAGCCACAGCGATAGTTAAAGACACAGCGCATACTAGGCAAACAGACTTTCAGGGTAATTCATAGAATCCAGCGCACAAGTAGCGCACGCAGCTGGCGCACAGCGTGCGCCTGCGATAGTCTGCGCCAGGCACGTGCGCTAAAACTGATTTCCGCGCACAGCGTATTCATGGATTTCATGCTCCCAAACCAGCCGTGGCGCAGAGAATCGCAGCGAGCCTGCAGCAGCGCCAGTAACGCCCCCAAGAACGCCCTCACGCAAGGAAAAGCCATCAAAATCGCCAAATCATCGCTAAGGGCTGCGCTAACCCTGGACCACTTCACAGGGCAGGCAAACAAGGAAAGCAAAGCGGGCAATCTTCAAATCAGGAGTACGCGGGAAGTTCTACACGCGACTAGGCAGGGAACGTGAATTACAGGGGTACGCGGGAATTATCACACGCGAACAGCCAGGGAACGCGTATTACAGGGGTACGCGTGAAGTAGAACACGCGATAGGCCAGGGAACGTGTATTACAGGGGTACGCGTGAAGTAGAACACGCGATAGGGCAGGGAACGTGTATTACAGGGGTACGCGGGAATTATCACACGCGAACAGCCAGGGTGCGTGTATTACAGGGGTAGCGGGAAGTTCAACACGCGATTGGCCAGGGTACGTGTATTACAGGGGTACGCGTGAAGTAGAACACGCGATAGGCCAGGGAACGTGTATTACAGGGGTACGCGGGAATTATCACACGCGAACAGCCAGGGTGCGTGTATTACAGGGGTAGCGGGAAGTTCAACACGCGATTGGCCAGGGAACGTGTATTACAGGGGTACGCGTGAAGTAGAACACGCGATAGGCCAGGGAACGTGTATCACAGGGGTACGCGGGAATTATCACACGCGAACAGCCAGGGTGCGTGTATTACAGGGGTAGCGGGAAGTTCAACACGCGATTGGCCAGGGTACGTGTATTAAAGGGGTGCGTGGGAATTATCACACGCGAATAGGCTGGGTGGGCCCTCACAGGTGTACCCTGTACACCCTCCACGGCCCCTGCAGGCAGCCCACAAAACAGGGGACTACCCTGCACACCTGATCATGTCCCCCTGCACCCCCATCCACCAGGGGCACCCTCCACCAGGCCCCCACCCATGTCTCCCACCACCCCCACCCCCCAGCAGTGCAGGGGCACCTGCCATCAGGCCCCCACCCATGTCTCCCACCACCCCCACCCCCCATCCACCAGGGGCACCCTCCACCAGGCCCCCACCCATGTCTCCCACCACCCCCACCCACCAGCACTGTGGGGCACGTGGCCAGCAGGCAGTCAGGCAGCAGCAGATGGCAGGTGGGAGCGTGCTCAGGGCTCTGGGGGACTGTAATTTGGCCTCCTGGCCAGGAGCGTGGTCTTTCGTGTTTGAACGCGTGGACAGCCTGATAGGGAGTGATTTTGCACGTGAAAACCCCACACTCAGCGAATCGCGCGAAAACCCGTCACCAGCATATGTGCGTCTATAGTTACCTGCACGTGCAGTGTCAAAGCGTGTGATTGGTGAAAATGGATCTACACGCAGGAGTGACAAAGCGTGTGATTGGTGAAAATGGATCTACACGCAGGAGTGACAAAGCGTGTGATTGGTGAAAAGTGAGCTACACGCAGGAGTGTCAAAGCGTGTGATTGGTGAAAAAGGATCCACACGCAGAAGTGACAAAGCGTGTGATTGGTGAACATGGGCCAAGCACGTACACGCCGTAAGTGACGCTGTACGTGTGGGCCTGTATATAAGGTAGTGTAGAACACCATTTCCTTGTACGTGCTTTTCGTGGAGAGCGAGTGGGTGAATTCTGTACTTCTTGTCGTTTCACACGCGATTTACTTCACGGCGTTTCCAGTTCGTACTCCCTGTTACCTCTGACAGCTTTTTCTCTTTGTCCTCTTGTACTGGTTTACCTGGGCCTGTTCCCTCAAACAGTGTCCCCTTCTACTGTTGTCCTGTCTCCTCAGACAGCGTACACATCTTCTTTTGGCGGGGGTGTTGCCAACCAAACGCGCTCATTTTTCACGCTCTTTTACCTGGCAGACGGTGAGTCACGCACGTATCTAACTTCTGTGCTTGCCCCGTGTGTAGCCTACCCCTTCAGAGGTCATTCTAGGCTGCGTGTGACACGCATACGTTCATTGTGTTACTGGATGCCACAGCGTAGTGCAGGGTTTTCCATCAGCACACGTGGTCTAGGAGGGGTATTGTGCACGTCCCTTAACTTTTCTGGGGTGCCTGTGCGTTGCGTGACCCGTCATCTTTCCCCAGGGGTGTCATATAGCCTTGCCACTGCACTAGGGTACGAATACCATCTGGTACCCAACCCCTTTGACACCCAATTGCCCAGGACAATTGTGCACACCGACTCCCATACGCACAATAACATCAGTGCCATGGTTGGGAGGCGTGCAAGCCGTAAGGGTGGCAAAGGTGGCCGAGCCACACGTGGTGGCCGTGGAGGATCCACTAGGGGACGTGGTTGTGACTTGCAGGGTGCCCCTGTCCCCCCCAGTCTGGAGGACCAGTCAGGGACACCCATGCCCCCCCCCCCCAGTTGAGGGTCATGTGGCTGATACCAACCCTGATCAGCCCTTGTCGGACCAGCCCATTGTGGCAGCAGACCTGTCCGATGGTGATCCCATCGCTGACATCCAGGTCAGCAGGTCCACTGCACGTGCACCGGTGCACATTGGTGTCATCAGGGCACGCGCATCTATGCCAGATAGGTCATCTGCTGGCCCCCGTAGCCAGGGTGTGGCTCCATCCACCCCACCTCTCATACACCCTGCCAAGACTGTGTCGGTCCTAGTTCATGCACCTCAGATCAGGCCTGACCCCATCCCACTACCCCCAATGCCTGCACCTACTCCCATGCTGAGTGTGCAATCCCACACACCCAGTACTGAGTCCACCACGGCTCCTGCCCCTAGTGTCCACAGCGGCGTAGGACACTCTGGATCCCCACCCCCTTCCAAGCGCAAGAGGAAGAGTGCACGTCCGGCACAGGCTGATTCCCCAGGCACGGCTGCACAGTCCGGCCCATCAAGGAAGCCAAGCTTCACAGACGCCGAACTGAATGCACTTGTTCAGTATGTGTCAGATCATGATAGGGAAATGGTCATCGTTGCAGGGTCCAAGACCACACATGCCAGACGCCAGGCACACTGGCAGACCATTGCTGACAGAATAAGTGCCCTTGGAGTAGTGAGGCGCACAGCTAGTGATTGCCAGAAGCGCTGGAATGACCTTAAGCGCAGGGCAAAGGATAAGCTGGCCTCAAGTCATGCCGCAACCTTGGTGACTGGAGGTGGGTCCCCAGCACAGGAAATAGAACTCACACCACACGAGTCCGTAGCTGGATCCTACGTCACCGAGGGACAACTCCAAGGTGTGGGAGATCTCCCTGATTACGAGGCATCATCCGGTGAGTGCACATGCATGTGTGTATTATCCATGTGCATGGTGTGTGTGTGAAGCATTCATGTTGGGTGCCTGTCAAGGGGGTGTGTGGCAGAGTTGATAGTGGCACCCATGTGCCTCATCCAGTATGTTCAGTGCAACACCATCTGCCCACAGCACTATCCCAACTGGCAACAGTGCACATATGGCCCTACACCATGGAAGTTGCCCTTGAATTGTCATTTTGTCACTACATTGTTGCTCATACTCCCCTGTCTATTCATCTGATGTCTTACATACCATTCCTATACTTTCCCCCAGCCAATCAAGTTTCATCTTCACATGCCTGACATGCAATGATACCACATGCTAATGCGTCCTCTGTATATAAATGCCAACCAACATGCTGTCATACTGTGGATGTTGCCTTGACATCCACCTCCTACCTGTGTGCTTTGGTACCGTCTGGTTTCGAGCCCCATTCCCTCACACTCCATGGTGCTCTTCATGGTCTATCTTCCCTGACTTCTACAGTTCAGACCATCGTGCCCTACTCACGACACCTGCTTGCTAACAGTCAAATGAGGGCACCCTGCCCTCCAATGCGACCCACCCTATTGCTGACAAGTGCATCTGAGCCTACTCGAAGCCAACTCTCACTGACATCTGCTCATACATGCCTTTGCCTGTCCCATAGACCCTTCACATGGTCCCTGTCCTCTCTCCTTGCTCCTCTTCCACCATCAATGGTGGGACCCGTTGGGGTGTACTCCTGGCCTCCTTCCAATCCTCAGAGGCCACAATTGATGTGCATGGTAATGGGAGCATCTCAGTCCAAGGCCCTTAGGCCAACCTCATTCTCCTTGAGAAATGCTAGCCACATCTCATCAACTTCCTTTCCTCTCCTGCTGTCCCCCCTCCTCTCTCCTCATCAATCCTGCACTGCCTCCCTGCACCCTCCCATGATCCTTCTCCGCCTCCCACTCCAACTCCTACACATGCTGCACCTCTGATCTCTAGCACTCCCCGTAAGTCCTCCAAGGCTGTCAACCTCCTCCACAATTACACTCCTTTCACTGCGGCTGCATCAGGCATTCCTCCGATATCTGTCACTTACATGAGGTTATGCACCTTGACATCCTTGGTCTCATGGAAACATGTCTGACGGCCAGCTCTGTCTGCATCCTTCACACACTCCTACCTGATGTTCAGGAGACCCTCTCCTTGGCCCGCCACTACTGTGCAGGGGGGGTGTGCCCTTGGCTTCCCTGAGGGTATTCCTGCCACTGTCACTCCTACTTAGACCTACTCCACTCTGGAATGGCTTGTGTGACGTCTCTCTCTACCACACCTTGACATTCACAAACTGTGCGTACTGTGTCTGGGAAAACTGGTCAAATGTACTACTTCCTTTCTGAGTGTCCTCACCTCTCCTCCTCACTCATGTCCCCAGACACAGAAATCCTCTTCCTTGTTGCTGTACGCATCCACCTGCATGCTTGTTGACCCCCCCACGTGACCTTTCTGTGACCTCAGCAACTCCCTCTCACCCTCTAGACTCCCGTCTGTCCCTACTCATTCTGCAGGGCACACTCTTGATGCTCTGATCTCATCTGACTTTCCCCTCTCCGTCCATCTCTGCACTCCTCTCTCCTGGAGTGATCACATTCTCCTCTCCTCCCAGCTCACCCTCACCACCCCACAGGCAAAGCCACCCTCACCACTGTCACACACCTTCTTGGTATTCCAACCCATGAAGTGTGTGTCAGTCGAGGCTCATGCTGCCAAAATCTCCCCCCCATCCAGCTCCCCCTTAGGCTCACTCCCATCCTGACAGGGCCCACTCCATGCTCCACTCTATGTCAGGTACACTGGATGTCTTTGCCACGGTCATGACCACCTGTCTGAAGCCCCATGCCAATGCAGAGTCCTGGCATGACTCGGATCTTGTGAACCCAGACCACAGGTGCCGGGTGGCAGAGAGGGAATGTCCTGCATCATGCTCATCCTCTGGCAAACTGGCCTGCCACATGCTCCAAAGGCAATAGCGCCTCACCCTTTTCACCAAGATGAGATCCCCAATCCAAGGGCACATATCTGCGGCATGTGACAACTCTGCAGGACACATAGAAATCTGCAAGGACCTTGCCGAGCCAGATGCAGTGTGTACCTCCCCTGTCCCCTCCGAGCCCACAGCACTGCATGATTGTCTCTGTACCCCTATAGGCCACCCCCCCCAGCACTTGTCTGCGCCTAACACCATCTGCCCTTGACGTTAAGTCCTACTTACCTTGTACAGCACTTCCAGCCGCCACTTCCCCTTGCACTTCATTGTGCCACCCACCCCTGCACTTGCGTGACATGAATGACACCAGCACCAGTAGGATTGTTGACTGGCATCCCCTACTGCCCCACCACCCCTCAGTGCTCCGCTGTACCTTCATACATTTCTGGACCGGTGCTTCACGAATGCTATATGATTCCTTTACAGGTGATGGGGAGGTGGAATCTCATTGTTTACTGCATTTTGTTGATGTAGACAAGGCACTGTGCATCGTGGCCAATTTGGACTAGCAGATCCATGTACAACATGTTAACTTATTGATGTGATGATGCAATGTCAGGACCAGAGTGGTAGAAATCCAAAAAAGTTG
Organism: Ambystoma mexicanum; assembly: GCF_040938575.1. Taxonomy (NCBI): domain Eukaryota; kingdom Metazoa; phylum Chordata; class Amphibia; order Caudata; family Ambystomatidae; genus Ambystoma; species Ambystoma mexicanum. Next base: position 94,698,002 of record NC_090922.1, read on the forward strand.
CCCTCCTCTCCCTCTTCACTTGGTGGCTATGTCACATGCCATGTGTGTGATGGCATGTGCCTTTGACATGGCAATCACCGGCCAATGTGTGATGGCAGTGCTAGGCAGCATGGTGAGCAGGCGTTGCTCTCCAATCTGTACATTGTATGCCCTGAGCCTCCCCTACAGACCCAGTGATGGTGAATGCATAGGAGGTCTCCCAGTCATGTGGGACATGTGTCGTAGAACTACTGCCTCTGTTGTTCATCAGCCCTTGTTGCATGCCATGGTGCTAATGCCTGTTTCCATTTTTCTCTTTCATGTCTTTGCAGGGGACAAAGCACTTGTTGATGCTGGGGATGTGGTGGTTGAGCCGTCCCAGGAGGGCAACCCGGGCCGACCTTCCACAAGTGAGGGACGTGGTGTGTTTGTGGGTGAAAACCCACAAGTGCTGCAGGTCGTGCTGTCGAGGGGTGTCTCTGGGGGTTCCTCCCCCGAGCAGTATTCAGGTGTAGACTCGGAGGATGACACCTATGTGCAGTCGCAGGTGAGTGTTCTTGGGAGAGAATCTCCTCTGTCCGACCCACCTGCAGCCGGGCCATTGCCCTCAATGGGGATGTCAGTGTCGGCAGCTCAGCCTCCGGTGGTTACGGATGCAGGGCCACACCACACAATCTCTGATCCTGTTCCTGGGGCTGCAGATCAGAGAGGGAATGCAGTCCTGCAGCCTGAGGCCTTGCCGGCACAGCAAGGCGCAGTCCGCCTTGCCCCAGGCAGGTGTGGTGCCCGTCAACGTGGTGGCCGTATGCCACCTGGCAATACCGCTTGGGAGCAATCCATCTACGGTATGGCCAACCAACAGGCAGCATCATCCGAGATGATTGCACAGGCCATGGATAGGGTGGCCACTTCCATTGTCCCCCCAGAAAGGCTGATGGAGCGACTGGAGCAGGCTACAGAGTCCATCTGCCAGGCACACAGGGAGGATATGTTGGCGTCCAACAAGGACAGGCGGGCGGCACTGGCGACTCTGCGGGAATCACTTTCCATGGAGTCCCAGCGCCACAGGGAAGGCCTGAGGGAAGAATTCCATCACCTCAGGTCGACCCTGTTAGAGCTTGAGGCTTCATCCCATAGAAGGACAGAGGAGCAGCTGGAGCGTCTGACACGGACGCTCTCGGCCGAGATGCAGGCAACTCGTGCGGAGGTCAGGTCATCCCGGAAGTTACTGCATGGGGACCTCCGCATGATTATAACCCAGAACCAGAACTACCAGACCCGCCTGCTTGCAGCCATGGAGGAGCAAACTCGTGCTTTGCGTGGGCTGCCTCCCATTGTCACACCATCTTCTGAGGCAGCTCCCCCACCTCCTGAGTCAGCTGCAGGGTCTGGCCAGAGCGATAGCGACTCATCTCCCACAACAGAGTAGCCGTGTGGGCCATGAGCCTATGGGGTGTTTTAGTTTCCCATGATCCACACAGGTGGATTGTGGCGTGCATCCTGTCCTCGGACCTCATAGGTGGCCCCCCCCCCCGCCGGCCCTTTCATGGCCATTTTTTCTCAATTTTCTTTTTTCTTTTCCAAGAGTGTTGCCTTGTGTGGGTACCTGGGCATACACTATTGTGGCTGGGCACATGCAGGCTTGTCCTGAGTTTGGTTTCGATGCTTGGGTAGCAGACATCCACACCCCTCCTGCTTCCGTTTCCATGGGCTTGCAAAGGGTGTGCCCAAGTGACAGCAAATTACACGGTGACATTGGACTCCCATGAGCTGTTGGCCAGTCCATAGTCAATACTGTGTAGACATTCATAGTGTACATTGTTGTTGCACCTAACTATGCATGATGGTTTGATATGTGCCTCTACTTACATATGTTGCTCATGTTTTGCAGGTATTTCACACAGTTCTTCACACGGGCATACTCTCTGGAGTCAGACTACATGTCGGTAGATGTGCACTGACACTTTTGCGTGGCGCCATCACTGTACATCTGGACGGTGAGGACATACCAGCAGAATCAGGTAATGAGACTACCATTGATTACATGCATTGTGTCTTGTTTGGGTGGGCTTCAGGGTGGGTTGGTGTGTAATTTGATTGAAATTACTCTTACACAGGTGTGTAGTAGTGGCTCCAGCGCGGTTAGCTGTTCAAGTGCGGCTATGTTCCATTTGGGGCACTGCTATTTGTGACACCGGTGTCATGTTGTGATGGCCAGTTTGTTTGCTCTCACATACCATGACATGGTGTCCTCAGTGGCGGGACTGTGAAGGGAATGGGTGACATGGCAATGTTGTCATGTAGTGAATCGCCTGTGGCAATGCATATTTGATTGATGGAGTTGTGTCTTTTCGTTGTGATGCATTGCTGGTGTATGTGTAGGTAGGGGTGCACACATAGTGACACTTCCATGTTAACAATCTCAGGCTGATGTGTATCTGACAGTTTATTGTCAAGTAATTTTGTGACATTGTCAGGTAGTGTCATCATTGATTGTCAGATGGTATGTGCCAGAGCAGTGTGCACTAGCCAGCACTGTGATTCCTAGGTGAAGAAGTTGGCCACCAGTTGCGTACGGGCTGCCACCCCCCGTGCCCTTTCCCCTCCCATGCGCAGCGGGCGTGCATGTGGTTGTGGATGTGGGGGCACCACCATGTCCACGGGCAGGCCCCGGCGTGTTGCAACGTTGTGCAGGACACATGCTGCCACTATGATCCTGCACACTATTCGGGGAGCATATAACAGCTGCCCGCCAGAACGGTCAAGGGAGCGAAAGCGTGACTTCAGCACTCCGAATGTGCGCTCCACTATGCCCCGTGTTGCAATGTGGGCTGTGTTGTACCTTACCTCGGGTGGCGTGGTGGGGTTCCGGATTGGGGTCATCATGTGGGGGCTGATAGGGTAGGCACTGTCCCCTGCGGAGGTGGTGATGGGTATCATTAGTGGTGTTGTGTCATGACCCAGTATCTGACATGCATGCATGTGCAGTGGCATTCATGCTCACCAAGCAGCCATGTATCTCCATGCTGGCCAGCCTCTAGGTCCCGGCATAGTGTAGACATTCTGTAGATGAAGCTGTCGTGGGTGGACCCGGGATAGTTGGCATATACTGATGTGATTATTCCCTTGGCATTGCATACAACTTGCACGTTGATGGAATGCCAGTGCTTGCGGTTTCTATAGATGTGCTCTGTTGCCCTGGGTGGACGTAGAGCCACATGTGTGCAGTCAATTGCACCAAGCACTTTGGGGAATTGAGCCACACCATAGAATTCCTGGATGCACGTCCGCCTTTCTGCATGAGTCCTGGGGAGATATATGTGCCTGCGGACTGATGGCCGTGCAGTGATGATGTTCAAGACCTGGTGTAGGCAGCGTGACTGCGTGGCCTGTGACACACCACCCACTATGGCACTTGTCCGCTGAAAGGATCCAGTGGCCAAGAAGTGCAGTACATTCAGGACCTTCTGCAGGGGGCTGAGTGCTTGGGAGCACAGGGTGGGTGATGTGAGGTCATCCTCCCACTCACTGACCAGGTCCAGTATGATGTGTGCTGGAAACCTGTACCTCCCATACACCTGGTCATCAGGCATCCCGAATAGGCTGGTTCTGGGTGTGAATATTCTGGCCCTGACTCTCCTCCTCCTCCACCTTTGGTAGCCCACTGCCACTGCTGCTAGGAACGGTATGTTCATCCTGGCATCTGGCTTGTTTATTGATAAGTGCGCAAATTAATGCCTTGCGCGTGTTCTAGGCGAGCGTGTGACCCTCGCACCCCTGGAATCTAGTTCCCACTCCAATAGCGTGTGGAAATTCCCACGCAGCAGGCATACAGGTGCGCTGACGTACTTGCGTGTGTAAGTGCCCGCGCACCCCTGAAATACACGTACATAGGCCAATGGCGTGTACGCGCACTTTTGGCCAATTACACGCGATGTAATACACGTACATTGGCCAATCGCGTGTACGCGCACTTTTGGCCAATTACACGCGATGACACTCTGACGTGCAGTATTTCCACGTGTGCTCCGTCATCACGTGCTGAGTGGGAAACGCCCGTGCGGATCACGTCAGACGCGCTTACGCGGTGAGGGACTCTGGTCCAATAGAATCGCGTATGCGTGCTGACGCACTTACGCGCTAAGGCCCTTTCCTCGGATTTCACGCTGACGTGCAGGAATTTCACGTGCCAAATCACTCCGTATCAAGCTGGCCACCCGAAAACACACGGAACACCACGCTCCTGCCCAGAAGGCCGAGTTACTGCCCCCCCAGTGCCCTGAACAGCCTCCCACGTGCTATCTGCTGCTGCCTGCCTGCCTGCTGCCACCGTGCCCTGCCATTTGGTGCCTGCACATCAGCCATCTGCAGGGGTCCAGTTGCTGTGTCCACCCCTGCTGGAACTGAAGACTCCCAACTGGGATTACATCGCTCCACAGCCCAGCCCCAGGACCCAGTTGCCCACCCACACCTGCCTCTGGGGTTGCCATGTCGGGCACTTCGACATCTGGCACCAGTGGCAACCCCAGGCCAGAGGGGCAGAGGGGCACCAGCTTCACTGCCACCGAAGTTGGTGTCCTGGTGGAGCATGTCCTGGGGCAGTATGATGCCCTCTTTGGATCGTCCCGCGCCAGCAAGGAAGGACGGGAGAGGATCTGGGCCGACTGTGTGGTTGCCATCAACGCGGAGGGGGTGGCAACCCGCAACGTCCAGAAGATCAAGAAGCGCTGGGAGGACTTGAGGTCCAGGACCCTTGTGAAGGCCCGGCGCCTCGTGGAGGGGGGCCGGGGCCGCATGAGTTCCATCCAGAAGAGGGTCCTGGAACGCGTACGCCCAGCGCTCCACGCCCAGGTCCTTGAGAGGGAGGCCCGTCTGGAGTTGAGCGGTAAGTGTGCAAGCATTACTGTGTGAGACAGGGCATGTTGCGGTGTGCTGGTTCTATGATACTTGCCTGTATGTGTGCCATGGGCCATGTATGCATGTATGTGTGCAGGGACATCATGGTAATGCATGTGCGACCAGTGATGTGTGACCCACATGGTTGTTGCATGTGTTGAAATGTGGCATGGGGAGCCCTATGCAGATTTAGGACATGAGAGCATGCCAGTCTCTGTACCTGGACATGGATGGGGGTGAAGGATGGGTGCTGATGCCAGGTACATATATGGTAGCCATGTCTGTGTGCCTGACCTGCGTGTCTGTGACTTGTGCATGCCATGGATGCATGACACATGTGTGTGACAATGCACAGATTCTGTGACGCACCCAACTAACCCTTGTTTCGCCTGTGTTCGTTGTGTTTGGGGCCAGATGGATGTGACTGAGGTGAAGTGTGTGCATGTGATATGCATGAGCCATGATGCATGTGAGTTACATATCATTGAATGTTTCAAGAGTCAATTGGACATGCATGGAAATGTGCATCGCATGCACCATGCCTGTTACTGTGTGTGTTTTGCCTGGACTGACCCATGTGTTGTGGAGGGACATGATGGAAGTGTACTTTGACAGGGGTGCTCATCTGCTATTGCTTCCTGTCTAGGGGACCATTTTACAGTAGCCTGATGCTTGTGTCCTTTGTCTCCCTCTACGCAGCGGCTAGTGAAGAAGAGGGCGGAGACGGCGCTGTGGAGCAAGGCGGCGGGGATGCCCCCGCGGCTGCAGCGGAAGGGGTGGGTGAGCCCCCACAGGGGCCTGCTACGGCGGGAGACGGTGAGGAGCCATCCAGGTTGGTGGTTTGCACAGAGGAGGAGGAGGCCGACACTGGTGCACACATGGGGCCTGGTGGGAGCATCCCTGCTGGTGCAAGTGGTGCAGTCCAGGGCCAGGGGCAGGAGGCAGCACAGGTCACCGTGGAGGTGCCTGTGCATGTCGCTGTCCCTGACCCTGTGAGTGCACCACCATGCACCAGCAGGGATGCCCCGTCCCAGGCCCGTCCGCAGGTAGTGGGGATGTCCATGTCAACTGACTCCCCTCCACCTGCGGCCGTGGGAACCCCTGGCCGCGTGGAGCAGGTCCTGATTGGGGTCGCGATGCGCACGGCTGTGATTCGTGATGACGTGCGTGCTTCCCGGGAGGAGCACGCACGTCATCACGAAGTGCACCGTGCCGACGTGGCCCAATTGGGATCGGCCATGTTCGGGGGGTTCCTGCATGTGTTGGCCAATCTGACGGCCCTCTCCTCCTCTGTGCAGGCTATCCACCGGTCGTTCTCCTTGCCGTCTTCCGGCCCAGATGCCACCATGGCCCCCTGTGGACCTGCCCCGACCAATGCAGCCAGCTCGGTGGGGATCCCATCCCTGCCACAGTTGGGAGTCGGAGGTCCAGCAGGGGTGGACGACACAGCAAGTGGACCCCAGCAGATGGAAGATGTGCCGGCATCATCGGGCAGGGCACGTGCACGACGGCGTCGGTGGTTACCATCAGCCTGGATGCCGTCGTGCTGGCAGAGGCAGTGGCGTCGGAGGCAGCAGCGGGCTCGACGTGGGAGGCATCATGGCTCAGGGCCATCAAGATCAGAGGGGCAGGCATCGGCCGGAGGGCAGGGCAACCCTGGCATGGCGGTGTGTTCCGTGTGGGAGGAGTTTGGCCAGCGGATAGGTGCGGAGCGGCAGCGGGCGGAAGAGGAGCGGCTCGCCATGGCCAGGGCGGAGATCTCCATGCGTCGGGCATTGAGGCGGGCTGAGTGCCTCGAGGAGGCTCGCAGGGATTTTGGTGAGCACATGGGGTTGTCCCTGCGAGACCTCGGGGCCAGGACAGAGTCCCGCCTCCAGGACATTGACATGGAGTTCGAGGATGCCCTGGCCAGCATCACCAAGTGAGCCGCAGGACTAGCCCGCTGCCTTTGTATATAGTTTTTTAGTTAGTTAGTGCTAGGTTTCCTTTATTTATTTTTATTATTTTGGACCGCTCGGACAATGGCCACTTTTATGTACATATTTATTTTATTAGTTAGTATTAGGTTTCATTTGTGCTGTTGGGCTCATGGACCCTGGAACATTCCTGTATATATTGTTATATTTTGGGAGATACATTTTTTAATTTTTTTATTGTTTACACCATGACGTAATGGTTTTTCTTTGATTTCCTACTACATGGTTTTGCTTTGGACAAATTATATTGATTTTTTAATCCTTTGTTTTTTGGTTTATCATTTTTGTTCTCGGACATGGACCTTTTATTTACTTTGCCACATAGTTGTATGTTTTATTGGTTTACTTGATTTGTGTTTTTAATACATTTTTATATTATCTTACACTTGTGTTATTTTTCTCTTTTTTGTCATGATATGGGTTTTGACATTCACTTGCACCCATTGTGTATGTGTGTGTGACGGACATGTGTTCTTTTGCATACTTGCCTTTGGGGTTGTGTCATGTGATTGCATTCACTATGTGGGTGCATGCAATCCTTGCCTGGGTGTTTGTGCTGGGTATGCTGGCCATTACTGCCATGATTGTGTATCGTCAGGACCTGGGGCCAGGGAGACATGGGTGGGGGCCTGCTGGCAGGTTCCCCACAGTGCTGGGGGTGGGGGTGGTGGGAGACATGGGTTGGACATGGGTGGGGGCCTGCTGGCAGGTTCCCCACAGTGCTGGGGGTGGGGGTGGTGGGAGACATGGGTTGGACATGGGTGGGGGCCTGCTGGCAGGTTCCCCACAGTGCTGGGGGTGGGGGTGGTGGGAGACATGGGTTGGACATGGGTGGGGGCCTGCTGGCAGGTTCCCCACAGTGCTGGGGGTGGGGGTGGTGGGAGACATGGGTGGGGCCCTGGTGGAGGGTGTCCCTGGTGGATGGGGGGTGGGGGTGGTGGGAGACATGGGTGGGGGCCTGGTGGAGGGTGCCCCTGGTGGATGGGGGGTGGGGGTGGTGGGAGACATGGGTTGGACATGGGTGGGGGCCTGCTGGCAGGTTCCCCACAGTGCTGGGGGTGGTGGGAGACATGGGTGGGGGCCTGGTGGAGGGTGTCCCTGGTGGATGGGGGGTGGGGGTGGTGGGAGACATGGGTGGGGGCCTGGTGGAGGGTGTCCCTGGTGGATGGGGGGTGGGGGTGGTGGGAGACATGGGTGGGGGCCTGGTGGAGGGTGTCCCTGGTGGATGGGGGGTGGGGGTGGTGGGAGACATGGGTGGGGGCCTGGTGGAGGGTGCCCCTGGGGGGTGGGGGGTGGGGGTGGTGGGAGACATGGGTGGGGGCCTGGTGGAGGGTGTCCCTGGTGGATGGGGGGTGGGGGTGGTGGGAGACATGGGTTGGACATGGGTGGGGGCCTGCTGGCAGGTTCCCCACAGTGCTGGGGGTGGTGGGAGACATGGGTGGGGGCCTGGTGGAGGGTGTCCCTGGTGGATGGGGGGTGGGGGTGGTGGGAGACATGGGTGGGGGCCTGGTGGAGGGTGCCCCTGGGGGGTGGGGGGTGGGGGTGGTGGGAGACATGGGTGGGGGCCTGGTGGAGGGTGTCCCTGGTGGATGGGGGGGGGGGTGGTGGGAGACATGGGTGGGGGCCTGGTGGAGGGTGTCCCTGGTGGATGGGGGGTGGGGGTGGTGGGAGACATGGGTTGGACATGGGTGGGGGCCTGCTGGCAGGTTCCCCACAGTGTTGGGGGTGGGGGTGGTGGGAGACATGGGTGGGGGCCTGGTGGAGGGTGTCCCTGGTGGATGGGGGTGGGGGTGGTGGGAGACATGGGTGGGGGCCTGGTGGAGGGTGTCCCTGGTGGATGGGGGGTGGGGGTGGTGGGAGACATGGGTGGGGGCCTGGTGGAGGGTGTCCCTGGTGGATGGGGGGTGGGGGTGGTGGGAGACATGAGCAGGTGTGCAGGGTAGTTCCCTGCGGTGTGTGCTGCCTGCAGGGGCCGTGGAGGGTGTACAGGTAATGCCTGGGAGCACACAGCCAATTCGCGTGTGGAACTTCCCGCGCACCCCTGAAATCCACGTACCCGGCCATATCGCGTGTGGAACTTCCCGCGCACCCCTGAAATCCACGTACCCTGCCATATCGCGTGTGGAACTTCCCGCGCACCCCTGCAATCCACGTACCCTGACTAATCGCGTGTGGAACTTCCCGCGCACCCCTGAAATCCACGTACCCTGCCATATCGCGTGTGGAACTTCCCGCGCACCCCTGAAATCCACGTACCCGGCCATATCGCGTGTGGGACTTCCCGCGCACCCCTGAAATCCACGTACCCTGACTAATCGCGTGTGGAACTTCCCGCGCACCCCTGCAATCCACGTACCCTGACTAATCGCGTGTGGAACTTCCCGCGCACCCCTGAAATCCACGTACCCGGCCATATCGCGTGTGGAACTTCCCGCGCACCCCTGAAATCCACGTACCCTGCCATATCGCGTGTGGAAATTCCCGCGCACCCCTGAAATCCACGTACCCGGCCATATCGCGTGTGGGACTTCCCGCGCACCCCTGAAATCCACGTACCCTGACTAATCGCGTGTGGAACTTCCCGCGCACCCCTGCAATCCACGTACCCGGCCATATCGCGTGTGGAACTTCCCACGCACCCCTGAAATCCACGTACCCGGCCATATCGCGTGTGGAACTTCCCGCGCACCCCTGAAATCCACGTACCCTGCCATATCGCGTGTGGAACTTCCCGCGCACCCCTGAAATCCACGTACCCGGCCATATCGCGTGTGGGACTTCCCGCGCACCCCTGAAATCCACGTACCCTGACTAATCGCGTGTGGAACTTCCCGCGCACCCCTGCAATCCACGTACCCGGCCATATCGCGTGTGGAACTTCCCGCGCACCCCTGAAATCCACGTACCCGGCCATATCGCGTGTGGAACTTCCCGCGCACCCATGAAATCCACGTACCCGGCCATATCGCGTGTGGGACTTCCCGCGCACCCCTGAAATCCACGTACCCTGACTAATCGCGTGTGGAACTTCCCGCGCACCCCTGCAATCCACGTACCCGGCCATATCGCGTGTGGAACTTCCCGCGCACCCCTGAAATCCACGTACCCGGCCATATCGCGTGTGGAACTTCCCGCGCACCCCTGCAATCCATGTACCCGGCCATATCGCGTGTGGAACTTCCCGCGCACCCCTGAAATCCACGTACCCGGCCATATCGCGTGTGGAACTTCCCGCGCACCCCTGAAATCCACGTACCCGGCCATATCGCGTGTGGAACTTCCCGCGCACCCCTGCAATCCACATACCCTGACTAATCGCGTGTGGAACTTCCCGCGCACCCCTGAAATCCACGTACCCGGCCATATCGCGTGTGCAACTTCCCGCGCACCCCTGCAATCGACGTACCCGGCCATATCGCGTGTGGAACTTCCCGCGCACCCCTGAAATCCACGTACCCGGCCATATCGCGTGTGGAACTTCCCACACACCCCTGCAATCCACGTACCCTGACTAATCGCGTGTGGAACTTCCCGCGCACCCCTGAAATCCACGTACCCGGCCATATCGCGTGTGCAACTTCCCGCGCACCCCTGCAATCCACGTACCCTGACTAATCGCGTGTGGAACTTCCCGCGCACCCCTGAAATCCACGTACCCGGCCATATCGCGTGTGCAACTTCCCGCGCACCCCTGCAATCCACGTACCCTGACTAATCGCGTGTGGAACTTCCCGCGCACCCCTGAAATCCACGTACCCGGCCATATCGCGTGTGCAACTTCCCGCGCACCCCTGCAATCCACGTACCCTGACTAATCGCGTGTGGAACTTCCCGCGCACCCCTGTAATCCACGTACCCGGCCATATCGCGTGTGCAACTTCCCGCGCACCCCGGTATGCACGCACACGTTTATTTTTTCTCTCAGCGCGTGTCTGTGTTTGTGGGTACCCCTTTGTACGTCATTTGTCCTGGAGGGCCACAGTATTGGACATTGATCATGTCTGTATATAGGTGCTATTTGTTGGCGCACCTTTTAGCGCACATTTCTTGCAGGCGCAGAGACGCTACCGCCTGCTTTCTTGTGGCGGTCGTGTTTGTGCCTGTTTGTGCCTGTGCGCTGCTTTGAGCGTGCGCTTTTTTGCCCTATTCTATTCCATGAATACGTGTTGTATGCGAGCGTGTGGGCGTTCCGCGCACTTGCCTCCTATACTTTCCCCGTGCCGCCCACATTCTTCCCCATTCCGAGTGTTGTGCCCCATTTTATTCCCCATTCCGAGTGTCCCGCCCTGTGTTCCGCCTACTTTAGAGCTGTGCGCTGCGCTCGGAGTGATAGCGCAGTGGCCGTGGCGCACGACGTTGGTTGACCTGTGCGCCGGCCTGCGCCGCACGCTTTTTCAGCGCACGTCCTCTGCTTTTCTTGCGCACGGACTTCCATGAATCGACGTGCGCTGGTTTCCCTGCGCTTTTCGCTAATTTTCGGCGCAGCGCACGTATTGGCCCCTCTGCGCCGGGATTTTCGGCGCACATTTATTCCATGAATCGGCCTGTAAATCTCTTGCAGGAACGAAGCCGCAGATGCAGAAGCTAAAATGGTTGTGTATTCTCCAGATATTTCAAGTTTTGATACTCCGTGTGTAAATGAAAATATAGTCACAGTTATGATAATACAAGAAAGATTTAATCATTTGCCAAAAACCCAATTAATGGAGATTCAAGGAAGTGCAATACAAGAAGAGCAGGAATTATGGAAACGAAAGGGGTGTTCTTTATCCCCCACAGAAGCATCATGGAGAAAGGATAGCACTGGAAAGCCAGTAATGCCAGTAGCATTATTAAAGATTGCGCCAGAACAGCTGCATTACCCCACGCATGTGACTAGGGAGAGTCTTGCTGCAACGATTGCGGAAGACTGGTTCATTCCGTATTTGTGAGAACATGTTGCCTTCTATGTAGTGAATAGCATTGTGTGTCAGAGGTTTACTGCTGGGCATGCGCTGAGAGTGATTAGAGGAGTAATTCTTCGACCAAATGGTCCTTTCCAGCATCTAGATTTCGATTATCTTGATATGCTGCAAGTGTGTAGTGGATAAGGTATCTGATAGTTGTGGTGTGTCCCTTCTCCAGGTGGATCAGAGCAGGTCCATGCACACACCCTAACACCACTTGCACAGCAAAGTTTTTAGTACATGAAGTATTTCAAAGATGGGGTGTGTGAAGTGCTGAGATCTGATAATGGGCCACATTTTGTCAATGGAGTATTTGAACAGATATGACTGTTAGTGAGCATTAAGCACAAGTTTTCTTCTGCTTTTGACACGCAAGTGAAAGGGATATGTGAGAGACACAATGGCCTCCTTAAGGAAAGGATAGCCAAACTCAAGCTAACATTGAAAAAGGGATGGCTATATTGCTTGCCCTTACCTTTATATGCCCTAAGGAATCAGCCTAGGTCAGACCTCCACCTCACACCCCATGAACTAGTAACAGGGAGGCGAATGAGAACACCTCTAACACCTCCATTGAGGAGTAGAGGTGATGCCGAGAGTACTACTAAACTGCTAGTTGACGAAATGCAAACTTATTTGACATGTATGACCTCTAGCATCCCTCTCGTTTCAGATCAGCTCAAGCGTCAGGGGGGTCAATCGCAGAGCAGAGATGAAGACCATTCAGCAACCAAAGCTTTTGAACTATTATCAGCATGTAAACTATTTGTTGGCAACACCGTGCTAATTAGAAACTTCAAGTGGCATGAGCCGGGTTGTAATGGCCCCTTCTGTGTTGAAAATGTTACTCCCTCAACAGTAAATGTCCAAGGCAGACAGGTTTGGATCCATTTAAACAACGCGAAGTTGTACACCGGCGAGGCTGCAGCACCCCCAGCTATCGATTCAGAAGCAAGACAAGAAGAAGAAGAACTTCAGCGTGTGCAGACTCGATTGATGACAAAGAAGACGGACGACAAAGTGGTCTACTGATAAATGCAGCATTGCATATGAACTATGACTCAAATTGGACACCCCATGTAGATATTATAGCAGGAGTGCAAACCATTGCAGGTAGTCACAGGATTTTTTGGAAATTGAACTTTAGAAAGTGTTGATGTATCACGGATGTGCCTAACCTAGAGTTTGATATGCCTAACCTACAGTTTGAATTTGATGACTGGAAACACGAACAATTTCCAGACTCGTTTCTCACTGAGTTTTTATTTGGTTGAATCTTTGGATCTATGGTCTTAAAAGATGGCGATGCCCACAGACTTATACTTACTGTTTTTGTATTCATCCTTTAAGCTTATCCTGCTCTTGTCAGAAGACACATTGATATTCACACTTTTTTAGAGGATCCTAAGAATGGCCCTGTAATCAGAAGGCTGCTTGTAGCAACAGTCGAGGAAATATTGCAATTACCAGATCTATTGCAGTTGCTGGAGTAAAATGTTTCTTTTTCCTTAAACAAATTGTAGTGAAAATGAGGAATGTTGATGCTGGCACCATTTTGGGGAATGAGCAAGACCAGCCAATTTCAGAATGCCACAAATGGTGAGGATTAATATGTTGGTTTGTGATATACGTATGCGCCACCATACTTTGTGTCTTTCTGTTTCTCCTGTTCACCGTTCCCTATTATATCGATGCTCCTGTTGAGATAGAGAATACTATGGTTCCCTCTACTACAGGAACTGCTCCTGGTTTGCTTACTTCCACTGAGGTAGATGTTCCTATGATTCTTCCCACAAAGATAACTGTTTTTGATATGCTTCATGAGTACTACGTAAACCGTGTATTGGGGAGGCAGAAGAGAAATGCAGAAGATAATGATGGAATAAACACTTATATAGATAGCACAGCACACTTGGGTAATAAGATGTGGTACCAGCACATGAAAAAAGTGGGAGAGAGAACATCTAAGGAGAGTTGCTACATCTGCGCTCTCATACCTTATGCCATGAATACCGCATGAACGTTCGTCTCTAGAGAAATTCCAGAAAACGATTCCAGATGTCTTGTTCACCTTGCAGCATGTATTACCAGAGGACAGTTTCAAGGAAGTTGAGCCACCTTGCAACGAGGAGTGAAATGGTCATTTCCATTTCAGCATGATTATATCAAGACTACACAGATGGAAAATGAACCTGCATGGAAAAGCAAAATGCTTATGTATCCAGCGACAAGACCGGAAGAGGTCGTAGTTGCAGAGATGAAGAAACTGAACTGTCCTGATAAAAAAAGAAATACCTTGGGTGCCTGGATGTTGGGAACTATCTCAGCTGTTAGTCTATAGACAAGTGAAATCCACGAAGGGATGGGAATAAGGGCTGATGTCCTGTACAGCTCACTTTCTGAAGGATGAATATATACGAGAAGTACAGGAAGTGAACGACAAATGTCTGAAGTCGTGGGCCAAGTGTGCCAAACTACTAACAAGGGTCGAAGATGAATCAGGTCCAATAATCGTGATCCAATTGACAAATGCAACATTATGCTTCCGAAGAAAAGGAAGAGTTCATGTAGGAAATAACAGAGGCTGTAAAACAACAGTTCATGTTACTAAAATGGGAGCAGGGAAGCCGTCCTGATGGATCATTATTGGGCTTGTGGGTCCAGAGCCTACACGAAGCTGCTGAAGGACTGGACAGAGGCGTGTTCCTTAGTGGTCATTCATGTTCCAGCATTAATAATTCCACAGAGTGACCTGAACATTGGTGAATTTCCGAAAGCAGATGCCCACTTGAGCAGGAGGAGTGCGCTCGAACTTCTCAATCGAACAAAGAGGGAGAACTATTTCTCAGAGAAATCGATATAAGCCTTTTATGCTAGTCCATATGAACACAGGTGTTTAGCCAGACTGCTGCAATATTCATGACTATCTTTATGCTAGGGATCCAGACGATGGCAAATGTGAAGTGGTTGCAAATCACTTGCTGGGAGCTCCTGCAGATGATCAACACTACCATAAAGGATTCAATGCTAACATGGAAGAATTGAGGTCCATACGACTGATGAACCTACAGAACAGATATGTCCTTGACATGATCACAGCGATGGATGGAGGAGTTTGCACCAAAATCGGGCCATCATGTTGCACGTTCATTCCTTCTCATGATGGCGAGAATGGGACCTTGACAGAGGCCACAACATTGCTGACGAAACTGCACGGCCAGATGGAAAATGAGACAGAGCATATTGCAGATGATAGTTGGTTTGAGTCTATCTTTTCATGGGTTCCACAATGGATGGTGAACATCTTCAAGTTTCTTGGAGCAGCATTGGTGATGGTAATGTTTGGATTCTGTGTAATCAAGATAATAATTGCACAGTGCAAGAAGACAGCAACGAAGGCAGTAGGAATGAAGATCATGATCGATGCTGAATCAGTGTTTGGACCCAAGAAGTTGACAGATGAAGATATCAGAAAATATATAGAGGCCAACATCATAGCACCTGAGGGGACGAAGTTCTTGCATCCGAGAGATCACAAGAATTATGTGGGATGACCGGTTTCCTGTAATCTGAATGGACAGTGCAGATACATGACCTGGAGTGTAGATGAACATGTAAAATCAGCAGGATCCCTGAAGGGAGTAGTGAAGTAGCATTTCTTCAAGAGAAGAAATCAAGATGTGGAAATTGGTGAAGGAGTGGTCATGAATCATCCAGAGGGGGGAGTGTAGTGGAGCAGCCAAGTGCCCCTGCAGGAAGTCCCAACCCTTTTGCACCTATGTGCTGGAAGCCAGAGATCGTGCCATGTTTGACACCAGTGACTGTGGCCATTCCGCGGAGTGTCTTCGAAAAAAGGTATCCACTAAGAAAACTCTATCTGATGTATCCCCGTAGAGATGACAATCTCTTGGAAGAGGTCCCCGAATGAATATAAAGAATGAAAGGAAGAGAAGTTGGTGACGTCACAAGAGATTAGGGTGATGCACTGAGAAGAGCACTTATCCGACCTGATCTCCTTGTGGAACCTCAACCTCTAAAATGGCCGCTGTGTTGCACTAAGCAACTGCCTACCATGCTTACTGTTTGGTCCCTGCAGCCCGCATTGGGATTGGCCACAGTCTCCTACTAGAACCAAGCAACGTTTGCCAGCAGGCGCAAACGCCGGCCCACAAACAAAGACACTGAACTAAGGCTCCAAACTAAGGCGTCTGCCCCTGAGCCTCTCCAGAGAATGCCAGAGGCCAGGGCCTGTTACCCTACTCCTTCACCAACAGACTCACACTATCTGCAACAGTCTGCCGCCCTCCAGGTGAAATAGTCATCATACCTCCCAAGGTAAACAGATCTACTGCACTCCGCACTTATGTTACCTGCTCTTTTTAACCCTAAACCCAGCCCCCGGCTCCTTGCCAATCACCACCGATCTGTTGCTTAAAATCACCTGAGACTCGCATTCACTCCCTGCAGCGCCAAGCCCGTACTCAACTAGGGTTGTGCGTGCAATCACTATCTGCTATACCCTGTCCTCCCGTTCCAGACTCTGCCTCGTGATAATCCTCGCAGTACAACTTGTTTCGTACTATGTCCATGCATCAATGATTGCTAACCCTACCAGCATCACTAGGTCCCCAAGCGTAATCGCCTGACTATAGGAATTACTATGCCCTGCCCTCAGTTTACATGCAGACTCTTGACATGTATGAGAGTGAGTCTTAGACCCTCCTATGGCGGTCTCGCACACTCTTCTCCTTTACCTCCAAACACTTGTTTCAATATAATTGTGGAATTGGGTGTGATTCCCAGACTCGCAATTAATTCACCTGGTGTACTCTCCTGCCAGGACTTCTCCAATTTTCTCACTTGCACTTGGGTGTGAGTCCCCGACTTGCAACCAGGTTTCCTGGTATACTCTCATGCCAGGACATTCTCACTTTGATTACTTGTATTTGGTTGTGGGTCCCAGACTTGCAATCAGGTTGCCTGGTATACTCTCTTGCCAGGACTTTCTCACTTTGTAACAATTCCACGCTTTTTTATATTTTCCTCATTCATCCATTGGGTCCTTGACCCTCTCTCACTTGTTTCATCCAACAATTGACTTGGTGTCGTTCGCCAAGTTCATGTATCCGTCCTTTAACAGTATGCAGTATACGTTGCGAAGCACCCCGGAATTAAAACTCCCCTTTATGTCTCAGGAGGATAGCCCAGGGGCAACGTGCTCACCTTGGAAACAAGATGACACGGAACAACACAGGTTCGATCCACGGGTCAGCACTTAGAAACCTCTGGGTATTAAGCACGATATAAATAACCTATCATCATCATATGTGCTCACCTGTATCTACTGGTGACTTTGGCATTCTCTGCGGTCTACAATTCTCCCCGCGGTTTGCTTCCTCCTTTTCCTGGAATCTCATCGGCTCTCTGGTACCTGCAATGCCTCTGCCTTCATTCCACAGCTCCCTCTGCCCTTGGCCTCTACGATTTGAACCTCTGGAATCCAAGCCTCTTGTGACGGCGCCTGTAGGAGCTCTCTTGCTCCCCGCTGCAACTTGCTTCCTCTCGGTTTCCTGACCTGCGTCGGGAGTAGTGGTTCACCATGTTTCTTGATCCCACATTATGATTCAGGTGAATTTGTTTGTAGTGAGTTATAAAATCACCAATATTTTGGATTATCTTTTTTGATGCCCTTTTCCCAAGTGTATTGACTGCTTTCCAAGTGAAACATAGACCAATTGTATTTGATTTCTATGGAACGCAGATTTTTAAAAGTTCTTCGTCAATAAAGAGATAGTTTTGGCAGAGAACAATGGTGTGTGTCTTACTAAGAAAAAGTGAATGGACCGAGATTGCTCAGTAGATTCTGTCGTACTCTGGAAAAAAGAGTGATTAATATTTCTTGGACTCCATTCCCAGTGTAAGAAGTATATTGTGGTCCTCTCTCTTGATTCGTAGGAGGATCAGTCTGTAGTCTGGCTTAGAGTTCCTAGTTCTTCATTGCTTTTTGCCAGGGCACAGAACAAGGACTAGGAAGAACCTCTCTGGGTTTGTGAACAAAGGACAATGTCATCTGCATACATGATGCAGGATAGATTTGTCGCATTTAACTTTGGAGGATTTGTTGTCAGAGTGTTAATTACAGTTAGGAAAGATTTCATAATTGTATGTAATTTTCCCTCCATGTGTCAACCCCCAAACTTTGGCTGCTGTTTAGATACCATTGACTGACTTTGCCAGAGAAGCACAGCCTTCTGCTGCACTCCTCTGGGCTTTAGTTCACTTTTTATAGGGAAACTGACATGCCCTTAAGACATTCAGTACTGGGAGACTTTGGCCCTCATTCCGAGTATGGTGGTAGTCATGGCGCTATTTGCGCCATGACTGCCTCCCATACCGGTACCGATTCCGGTTTGGTACAATGGGGACTTACCGGTCCATTCCGACCTTGGAGGGACCGGTAAGTCCCCATTTACCAAACCATTCCCCATTCCCGTTTGAGCCCCATGGGGCTCAAACGGTAATGGGGAGGGCGCAAATAAAGGGCCGGCGAATGCCAAGCCCGTTATTTGCGCCCAGGTCCCTTAACGGGTCCCGTCCTTAACACCTGGTCAGACCAGGCGTTAAGGAAGGGACCCGCTAAGGGACCTCGTAGTAGGGCGGTAAGTGATTACCGGCACCGGTCTCCTTACCGGTGCCCGGTATCCATTATCACCCTACTCGGAATGAGGGCCTTTGTTTCCCTTAGTCTTTTTCCTGTGTTGCAACTTTTGTGCAACATGTAACAAGTGTGCAATGTATTTTACCATACAGCACACTTGGGTCTATAATCAATTCCAAAGGCCATAGATACTCTCGCTGGACTTTTATGAACTGTGCAGATGTGTCATGGACAGGACTGGTGGCGGCTATCTTTTTGCATTCTTTTTAACCCGTTCCTGCCATATTAACCGTGTTAACCACGTTTGGCACGAGTAGGTGGCCTGGCTCCAAAATGGCCATGCCACGAGGTTCTTTGTCCTGTCCTTTGGCCATCTTGCCCCTTGCCCAGGTCGAGTCGACCCCGGTCAGTCCTTATTTGGTCATGCACTTTCCCACAAATCCCAATGCTTTTGCGGGCTTCTGCATGCCTTGTGTGTGTGCCTCCAGGATGTGGGCTGGAACGTCTGGTTCCAATACACATCCTGGGTGCCAGAGAGACTGGAGTGCCATGAATGACTGGGACCACCGGTCCGTGATTGGTCCACGTATGGAGTGTGCGTTTATGAGCAGATCTCCGATTGGGTCCTCTCTGTTTTGGCACGAAGGGAACTTTGGATAAGAGAAGGCTGAAAACCAACTACCATGTCGATCTCCTGAGTTCTCACTGAACAAAGGATAGGATCCAAGTATCCTGCAACACGAAGCCGAGTCGAGGAACCGCTGGTGACCCGCTGGAAGGTTTGGCACCCTGATCCCGCTGTCGTCCCGTGGGACCCCTCTGCATCTGGTCGTCCTAGAAGGTCTGCGAAGACGTCTCAACCCATTGGAATAGTGGGACCAACTGTTCTAGGTAACTTCATCAAACCCTGCAAGTAAGCTTTCTCGGAAGTGTCCCTGGGCCAACAAGTGGACTGACCAGCTTACTCAGTTGCTTTGCTCTGTCACAGCAGCTGTTTTGAGGAGGCCCTCCAAACTTTGTATACTGCTAGCTCTGTGTCTCCGGCACCCTCACACCGAATTGCGTACACTTGGCATTCCCAGGTCTGAAGTAAGACGAGTGCGTCAGGTCTGGCATAAACGCGGTTACCGTGTTGCCCTGCCGTGGCAACGTCTTTTGCAAGTCTGCTGTATTTATGACTCTCTTGCCCCTGAAGCCTGCTGCAGTAAAACTGGGTTGATTCATCCACCCGGAGTGGAGAAATCACCACTGTCCCGTTTGGGAATCATCCCTGTTTCTCAGGAACTGAAAGAAGCCGAGACGTCCTTTTTGCCGCATTCAAACCTGCAAGCGAAGTTGACTGAACTGGCGAAGTTTGGTTCCTTTTACGTCGGGGACCGGTGAGTACTCCATACCCCAACCGGTGGCCCCTAGCGCAAGGTCCCATTTTTACACACAAGTGGCCCCTGGGGGCCCCTATCCTTTCCACTGCTATTGCGAGATAGCGACTCCATTCCAAACTCTCCAACTGTCTCTGCCTTGAAGTGGAGGACCTTCTTGAATAGTGGGAACTTGTTCTGCATCGCTTCATCCACCTTCCCGAGCTGCTAGAGACCCCTGAATAGACCCTGTTTTGCCCATTGGAACAACCGCATGCGCTGGCATTGCATGTACTATTGAGCACAAGGCTCCTCTCTTCTTAGGGCTTGGACTGCCTCTTAGTTAAGTGTATTGTCGATGCCGAACTGGGCCTAAACACTATCTGCACTGCCTGTTTCCTTCCCCTCTAGGTTGTCGACATATTTTGTGCATTTAACCCTTTAGACCACAATGGTCTTGTATATGTTGTGTTGGTTTACTTAGTGTTACTGTGATTATTTTGCTATGGTCTATGTTACAAAGGCCTTGTAATAAATGTGTCTATATTTTTGATATATCACCTGTCTGGAGTAATTTGTAAGTGTCCTTGATCTGTGTGCTCATTGAGGTCCTTCAGTCACCCTCACCCCTCCTGAGACTTAGTCTTGACCGCCTGCCAGAGCTACCCTGATTGGCCTGGCTTGTCCAGAGGTGTTCCAAGAAACTGGGCTGGCCTTCTGAACCTCTGCCCCTCCAGGTCAGAGTTCAGAAATCCATCTTAACAATTACTTTTTCAAAATCAGCAGTAAAGAGGTTAAATAGCGTTGCCGACCAAACGGGCAGCCCTGCTTAAGGCCGTTAGATTTTTGTATTGCTTCAGTGACTGTGCTGTCTTTTGATAATCTAACTCTTATTGACGTGTGTTATAGAGTTGCTATATCAGCTCAATTATGTTATTCGGACAGCCCCATTGCCGTGGTTTGCTCCATAATCGATTTCTGTCGACTAGATCAAATGCAAGTTTGAGGTCGACGAAAGCTGCATACATTTGTCTTTGATTTCTTATTGCCTCTTGCTTGAGTAGATTTAATAGAATTAGGTTGATGTTTGTACCGATATGTTTCACAAAACCTGTTTGTCTAGTTGCATATATTTGATTTTCCTTTGCCAGGTGTTAAGTTTATCTAGCAACAGGGTTGCGAAGAGCTTCCCCAAGGGATCTAATAAGGCTATCGGCCTGTAATTGCAGGGGCCTTTTGTGTCACCCTGCTTGAAAATGGGAATCAGTACAGCTTTTTGCCATGATGGAGGGATGGTCTTAGTTTTATCAATGGCTTTGAAGATGTGGCTGCAAATATTTGTCCAGATCCGTTTGTTGTCCTTTATTATTTCGTTTGAGAGGCCGTCTGGGCCTGGAGCCCGTGAGGGGTTCAGTTTGGTAATTGTCCTTTCTATATCGTCGGTTTCCCACATATTCGACCAGTGGTTTCATTGGCCTTCCAAATGTTGGTGATCTTCATCTCGGTTGGATTCGTACAAGTTGGTAAAGTGTGTCTTCCATCTCTGTTCCTCGACATCTGTTGTCATTTTCTGTGATAGAACTGTTTGAGGATTTAATCATTTCCACAGATCTCTTGTATTACGTTTGCTTAATGCTTGCAGCATTTTTCAGCATCTGTTTGGGTTTGTAGCGCTCTGTTACTCTTAATCCAATTTTTGTAATTTTGTCTCAGTTTCCTTATTTCTTCATGATTTACCGGCAACATTTGTCGAATTTGTTTTATTGCTCGTCTCAATTCCTTCTTTTTAATTACGATGTCTCTTGAGTACGCATGCTTAAAGTTACAGTTCTTCTGCGTACGTGTTGTTGAAATTAGTTTGAAAGGGTTTAATAAGTTTGGATAGTTCAAGCATTGTGCATCTGTCACGACAGAGCTATCAATTAAACCCAGATAGTTTTTGTATTTCATTATTTGAAATTTCCTTAGCAGTTCTACACTGGGTTTAATGAAAGTTCTGGTATAATGATTCAGTCATTCGGCAAGGTATACATTTGCCAGGACATCGTCAACATGGCATGATCGCTGTTTTATGAATTCACATTTTCTGTATGCAGAATTTTTGACTGAATTTGTGGCGTTGTGTGTATATAGTCAATGATGGCTTTAGAGATACTACGGGTCCAGGTGTGGCTCGGCTTGTTTGTGGCTTTATCTGAGATGTTGACTCTGTATTAGCCTCTGGCTGTCATCTCTTTGTTCCAGTGACGTGCACGTGGAGCAAGATCAGTATCTTCTATTGGATGTCCTCGTCGATCTATCATATGGATGTTAAGATCACCACACAATATGATATTAATGGAAGGATGTTTTAGGATCATTTTATCAATTGCCGAGCAAGCTTTGTCGATGTAGACTTCGTCTGAGATTGCCGCAGGGTTCCAACAGTTAATCACTATTCCAAGTATCTCTGGTGTGGGCTGTTGTTGTTTCTTTTGTAGACTAATTACTGTAATTTGGATCCACTCATTAATGTTAGTTGTTTCTAATATCACTAGGTTCTTCCCCAGTTTAATTAGGGTCAAGAGACCTGCTGACGGACGTCCTTTTTTGTTCTTTATCGCGGGCGTCATCAATGTAGTATAGCCATTGCAAATCGGCTGCTTAGTGAGCCAAGATTCCTGAATACAGATGATGCCATATTCATCAAGCTCTTGTGTTTGTTGCGTGAAGAGATGGCTGTGGCCGCAGGTGTTCCATGAACATAGCGAGATTTTGAAATTAGCTGGAGTTGGTAATGGTTAGAATTGTCAAGTTGGGACCATTCCATTTGTCTCCAGATATGATGGTTGCTGTGTCTGGGTCGTTGTTTTGGAGTTTCGTGAAAGTCTTGGTTTCTATTTTCTCTGTTCTTACTATGGTTTCGCATGGTCGTCTCCGACAGGTCTTCAGATCGAGTTTCTATGTAGGTATCTGAATGTTGTGTTTGTCGAGTTTGATCAGATGATAGGTCTAATTGATGTCCTTTTGATAGCTGTGATTTTCTTATTTCGAATCCAAGCAGTATAAACTTGTTTTTTTGGCTGTAAATTAAGCGCTGTATATTGTTGAATTTGAGGGATATACATACTTTGTCCAGATGCGCATCACCCGTAAATTCGACAGTTGCAATATCTTGTGAGGTGATCTTTTTCAGGTCCGGGACAGCTCGAAATAAACGTACAACATTTGTTCTATTAAGTATGAGATCATCTTCATTATGTTGTGTTCTTTGCAAGAAAAAATTGAACTGGGTTGTTGTTTTCTGTGGGTTGACAAAAATTGGTAACACCAAATTGTCATTCGAGGTTTGCTCGATCGGATTAGTTTGTTGCTTTCTTGTGCATACTTGTTCCTTGCTATGTCGTTCCGACAAGCATGACTCGAAAGTTGTATTTGATATATCTTCACAAGTCAATATCATCAGTGATGTTGAAGTAGAGCAGGATTGCTCGTATTCATTCCCAGTCAGGAGTGAATTGTCACTCGGTTGTATCTGTGCTTCTTCAGATATTTCTAGTTCTTCATCAAAATGGTGGGATAAATTTAGGAGCCGTTGTAACTGTGCCTCTTCTTCAATGTTTACAGGTTGCAAATTTGGTTCGGACGTTGATGAACTAATCATATGAGGGTTTGCGAATTGAGCCTGAGGCGGCTTTATACCTATTACTTTACTGAGTGCTGTCTTGTGGGTTGTTGGCTTCGGCGTTGTGATATTTCTGAGGAAAGCGCGGGAGCCATTTTGTCTTTTTTTTAATTTTAGGTTTATTTTGGTGTTTACCCTCTTTTAATGTGGGTAGTTTGAGGGGGCATTTTTGGGTTTGTCTATAGGGCCTTTTTTTGCAGTGTTTCCAGACAAAGGCTCTTGTATGTCGTTTGGGACCACTGTCTGTGGTGTATCAGTCGCATCGGCATCTAGATTTATATTTGTCAGTACTATCGGGAGGACATTTGCTTTATTTGCATC
The DNA here is from genome assembly GCF_040938575.1 of Ambystoma mexicanum. NCBI lineage: Eukaryota > Metazoa > Chordata > Amphibia > Caudata > Ambystomatidae > Ambystoma > Ambystoma mexicanum. The sequence goes on from NC_090922.1 coordinate 94,721,800, forward strand.
AGATTCACTAGTAGGTTTGTTTAGGGTATCTTGTTGATTTTTGCTCTTTATTTATCCATTCTGATTCACATTTGTTGGTGCATTATGTGACTTCAACAAGGTCATCATAGTTATTATGGCCTCGGTAAGTTGCATCTTGTCAGCTCTATCATTATAATTTCTGGCTATGTCAAAAAGACGCGATTTCCACAGTTTATTTCCTCCAGCCTCATAGTCCAGGCGGTCTTGAATTTTTTGCATAAATGATTGAATGAAGATCTGTTTAGAATGTATCAGGGCTAGGCGTGTCGCTTGATCTTTGATGGCGTCCACATTTGCCTCTTGCATTTTTATAAAAGGAATCATAGTTTGTGATGTGACTGCTATTAACATGTTCTTAAGGTCAAGCATCGTAGTGGGTATTGGAGTCAACTGCTCGGGAGGATAGGAGAATTATGTGTTCACTCCAGCCAAGGGTTTTGTCGGATCTTCTTTTGATTCGAATGAACGATTTTTATTTGAATATGGTGTCTTTGGGGTAGTCATATTCGTTGTTGAGGGTATTACTTTTGATGTTTGCAAATTGGCATGTCTTTGAGGAGTTCCTTCGAGGCCCACCGTGTCCTGTGAGTCATGCATGGGTTCTCCAAATAATAACTTTCTTTTTTCTTGGTTCTCGATCAGCCTTTTCACGTCTAGCATATCAAGAGATAATTGTGCGATTGTTGGATTCTGATGGACAGTGCTTGAGTGCGCTATTTCTTGTGATAATCTCTTGCTTTCACATAGTGACTGCCATCTTCTTTTAGCTAAGATAGCTTTGTCTTTTTGTGGGATGGAGTCCGTAAAAGAGTCTTGTGGTGTTAGGCTCCCTAGTCGATGAGTGGATAACCAGACCAACGTTTATAGAAAGAATAGTAAAGTAACTCTATGCATTAAAGTCTTAATACAAGTCGTGTTAGTGTGAAAGCAACAAATTCTTAATAAAAGACAACATTCAATCGTTTAAGGTCACAAGAACCAGTCTTCATTTCTTATTCTTGGTGGTGGAGCTGTGGTAGGCCCAACGCGTTTCGAGTGAAACAGACACTCTTCATCAGGGGCAAAACAATGATTCTTATGTGTTTTCTGTAAAAAGTTCTAAATTAGAACAGGCCGTGGTCTGGGACAGGAAACCCAGTCATTCATGTATGCAGGGAACCCTTTGTCTTCTCCGGGGCGGGGCTTCCTCCGGGTGCAGAGAAACAGCGGCTGACAACAAGCACACTAACACGACTTGTATTAAGACTTTAATGCATAGAGTTACTTTACTATTCTTTCTATAAACGTTGGTGCGGTTATCAGGATATTAGAAAGTGTGCAGGGGACGTAAGTTCCTAAATTGGGAACTTATTTTGGTTCTGTTACATTTAGAGCAACCTAGGTGTCAAGGTTGCCTTTCTCTCCTCTGCACCTCTTACCTTTTCTACCTACTTCCCTAACTAATTTAAATCTAACCCTAGTCTTTCATATTTGTTACTCCTATTACTAGGGTGTGCCTTAGGGTCCTACTCCCTTTTCTCCCTAGTCGATGAGGCCATTTGTTTGGATTCTCGATGTTCCTCACGGGAGTAGCAGTAGGAGCGTCTTTCATAGGCTTTTCTTGAACGTTATTCTCTGGCTGCAGTTTCTCAAAGTTGTTTTCTTGGTCTTGGATATTACTTTTATTTCGGATTTCCAGCTTTTGGGGGGATTCATGAGTGAGAGATCTGTTTTGAACAATTGCCTCACCTTGTGTGAGATCTTCATGGAGAGGGATCTTCGGATCGGGATGAGGGGTTGATGTCATCATCGCCTTTGCCTGGGGCAAGAAAATGGGGGAGTCAATAGGTGAGGTGATTACTTTTCAATTTTCGTTGTGTGGTATCATGGAAGGAGTTCTAGAGTCCACGTGTGAGTCAATATCATGAGGGTTTGTTGGGTGGAGTTCATCCAATGTGATATTAGTTTTAGGTGTTAAGACGTCCACAGTAACGCTGTCTGCTACTGTATGAACGAGTACCTGAGTATGTATTAAGTTTGTTGGAGATCCTATGGGAGAATCAGATGGTTTAGGCTATATTGACTCCAATTGGTGCAAGTTTATTTTTCGGCTCTTCCAATGGTTCTTTTTGGGATTTGACAGGTTGTTTTTTGGAGGAGCCTGTAGCCAGCAGTGCTTTAGCGTGTAGTCTTGTATGTGGGCCATGTTCCAGCTAGTGAGTCCACCTCCCTCCCATGAGGGTTGTCTCCCCCCATTTGGTCCTTACTCAGAAAGCCAACCCCAGGGTTAGGATCAGGTAGCGGCTACCTTTCCCTTGCCATATGGGAAGAGACAGTCCCTGGAGATGCATTGCTAAATTCATCACACAAAGCATACAAAGAGAAGGGAGGCATTCTCTTGGTCCTGAACTGACACTTAAGCCAAAGACGCCAGGGGAAGAGAGCCATTCCCTCTGGCGTTGTGTTAAACTATGCCAAAAGCATACAAAGAGAAGGGAGGCATTCTTTTGGTCCTGAGCTAAGAGAGGAGATCAAGAAGTCAGGGAAAGGGAGTCATTTTCCCCGGCATTGTTGTGCAGACCAAGTCATACAAGGGGAAGGGAGTCATTCCCCCTGGTCCTATTGAAGAGTATAAGGAGCCGCAACAGTAGATGTACCTATAGGTTTTTAGCCAGTTGTTATATCTTTGTCTCAACTTATGCTTCTTGTTAATTTTCAGCAAAGAGCCTTCATTGAAAAGCCATGCACAGTAAAGTCTAAAGCCTCACCTCGCACAAGCAAAGAAAAATTGTTTAAACATGTCTAAGGGAGGCATGGTATCACAAGTATGACACTGGCACAAAAGGTACAATTTGTAAAATCTTTATTCAATTATCGGGGTTTGGAAAAACTCCTCTTAGGCCCTATAGCTAAAATGGGCGTAATCTCTACCATCAAATAATAAAGAAAACACAGTCCTAGTCAGTCTTTGTCAAATCAAAATGGCATAAACTAACAAAAACCTAATGCCTGCCCTATCTCCAATACAAAAAGAATGTGAATGGGAATATGTATGCAAAGAAAAGTCAGGAGAGCATCAAAGTGGCTGAGTCTGCTCTCCTCCCCACGTTGGACAGCACGGAGTAAGGCGGTCCCTGTTGACAGGATGACACACTTTGGCTTAGGTTCTCAAAACAACGCAGTTCAAAACGTGGATCGAGGCCCGCATTGCCTTCCACGTTAAAGTCACTTTTCCAGCGTTCTAAAAGTTCTTTCACAATTCAACAAAAGGGTTCACAGTTCAACCAACAGTTCATACAGATTTCCCTCGCTCGGACCTCTGAAAGCAAAAGTTCACAAAGGTCTCCCTCTGTCAGGCTCAGACCTATCAAACCACAACACTTGTAGCGGTTCCCTTCACCAAGCTTTATTTGCATTCGTTAGGTGTTCCCTTGCCCTAACTTATCACTCTTCCGGTCTCCCTCAGTCAGGCTCGGACGTTTTCCTGATGTCAAAGACTTTTGAATGTGCACAGCTTTTACTATAGACCTCCACTTCGACTTACCCTTCAACTTGCGCTCTTGTGTTATTTGCCCTAGTGCTTCTTGGTCTATGTAGTTCAGTATCATAAGCAAAAGAGTTCATTATTCACTTTCCACTTCCCCTTTTCCTGGGGTTATTCTTGATAATCATGCTTTTTAAAGTTCATTCACTTTATTGCTTTATAATTAAACATTTCACCTTTTGCAGAGACTTTCGAGTTGGCTACTTCCTTTCGCCAGACCACTCCGCTACTCTGCATCACTGGCTTCACAGTTATCGGTTTCACCACAGGCCTGCCTTTATTCTCGTCTCATCCACAGGGTGTTTGATTACTAGCGAGTTATACCAAGTTGCACACAAACCTTGCTTTTACTTTTACCATTATCATACGAAGACAGTCCTGAAGAAGGTGGCAACAATAAGGGAGCCCACCGAAACCGGTCGACAAACACGGGGAGATAGTGAAAAAGGTTTTACTACAGTCTCTGTCACATTATAAGGGGTCCACCTAGGTATCAGAGTGTTTAGACCCCTACATCAGTCTTCATAGAAAATGCATACTGGCCAATAAAGTAATCAGTGCCACAATACTGAACGACAATCAACCCAACAAAATAATTTATAATGTTCTATATGAGTAGGCACCAAACTGGTTATCGTGGTTCTGTACATGGAGATATAATATACAAACTGGTACTGAAGTTGAATATAGTAAAAGAACGGATTTCCTTTTTCCTTTTATCTATCCACCATTAGCTAAGATGCACCTAGGGACAGTCCAACTAGGCAGGGTTAGATAGAACTTCTCTATCTCCTGCGCCTTTCTGTCCTTGTGATAATTATTAATAATAGATCATCCAGTACTCAGTTTTACACCCCGATACTTAAGGTGTTTTTTTAAAATCTAAGTCACGACTCAACCAGTTTGGTCTGTCATTGCCCCTATGGTCCCTTTTAGGGACAACTCATATTCCTCAGCACTTTATACATGGCAGCTGACACACAACAACACAACAGCATGGTATGTAGCTCCTCCCCCCTTTTGTGTTACTAAATAGTGCTAGAGCACAAGCCCACTTGAACAACTCTGCCAGTAATCCACCCCTCCTTATTACGTATATTCAGGGATAGTTTAACACCAGCTGCAGAAGGATGAGAATTAATAAATTAGAGAAATTACATAGAGATAGCAGTGCAGATTGTTACTAATACCTTTTTTCTTTCTTATGTCACAGTATGTGAAATTCCTGGGCAATCCTAGTTGGGGAGAATGATGTAGTGGCAGGCAGCCGTAAGGATTACCTGCTGGCCACAGAGGTTGGGGGCAGGTGTGACAGGTTATCTCAACCGCAGGGTTTTTGGTAGGTCTGGCAAAAATCTGGGATTGCGCTAATGTAGGCTCTGTCGGGATTCGGGACTAGCTAGCCTTTTTGTTGCAGGCCCTGAGCTTCTATCCGGAGCTACAACCAAAAGACCTAGGGCTATAGCACCCACCACGCCTGCTCCCTCTCACCAGTGATGAATCTGCTCAACCGTAAGGATAGTTCATAGCTCTCAACCATTTCTGTTGCAAAGGTGGGTGAAATCACCCGATTTTGTTTTTGGCGGGTGAGTCAGCCCTTTACAAGGCGGGTGACACCCACCAAAAGCGTGTGAGTTGAGAGCTATGATAGTTGGACCCCTCAACAACTGCAGAGTAGCCTGCCAAAAGCTTACAGATGTGTCCCCGTAGTAAAGATTATCGGAAGCGGGACTGGTGTCCAGGACTGATGCAAAGTCACCCGGAAGTAACCGAGACCAAGAGGCCACGTCCAGTGGTCTCGCCAGGAATCAAATTTAGGAGGGGCAGAGGGGACCAAAGACAAAAGTAGGGGGGCACAGACAAAAGTAGAGGGAGAACATGGTCACTGCTCATTTTAGGTAGGGGGCGCAGAAGGGGGGGCATAGGGTTTCACAGCCCCCCCACCCCTGCGACGCCACTGGCCACGTCCAGGATATAGTGCTCGGGTGCCAGCAAAAGGCCACCAGAAAATATTTGTCAAGCGCCTAGAACTAGGCACCTGATGGGCTCGGCTGTAAATTGACTACTGAAACAAATATGGCCTGTTTTACTCCAACAATATAGTGTTGTCAATGACTGATTGGTTAGTCCCCCCTGACATGACATGAGGATCCTTAGTATGGGCTAGCCTAGCTCTACACAGATCCAGCCCCGTTTGGAGTTTCTGCTTTAAGATGAGCCCTGACTTTTCTCCGCTTCTCCCTTCCTCGGCCCTTCTCATCTCCCACACTTCGCTCTTCCAGCGTTTTATTTCCTTCCTTTTCCGCCATAGCACAATCCTTCCCTTCTCGTCATAGCACATTCCTCTCCTCATTCCAACTGCGCAGCTGGCCGGAGTTATATAATGTTTAGTATCCCTTACATTTCCAGTGTTCCCCCTCGCCTTTCGGAAACACCGGCGGAAACCTCGTCCTTCCTTCTTATTTACTCGCAGCCTCCTCCCCCCCTACTTTCCTTCTCCCCGCCTCTGTGAGAGGGCAGGGTGCGGGACAGCTCTGCGTTTCCCCTTTAAATCGATGCCAGACTGTCAGCTCTCTCCTCCCCCAGCGCCGGGCGGCTGCGGCTCCTCCTCCTCCCCGGCCGCGGCTCCTCCTCCCGGGCTGTGGCACGCGAGTCGGCGGCTGACACACGCTCTGCCCAGGAGCCGACCAGCCGCCTCACTGCATGCCTCGGTGCCCTGCGCGGTGCCCTTAATTCCCAGCGCCCCTCGCCTTCCACCTAGGACTCGGCTGCTTGTTCGGGGACTTGTATTCAAGCAAACCGATTCCCAATTTGCAGACCTCCCCAAGATCTGTCACGCCAACTCCCCCCCCCCCCCCCCACACAGCCCCAGTCTCCTCGGACCGCCTGCCAACAGATTCGTTTGCCAGTCACAATCCACGACTCCTTTTACCAGGACAGCTGCTTTCCTTTGCCCATGTCCTTCCTCAAATCCGTGCCCCTTTCACCTCAGTCACCCTATGGTCCGTAGCCTCTCCTGGCAACCCGTTTCTCTTTGTACCTGACAGCTACTATACTTTGCACAGTAGCAGCCTGTACCAACTCTTTAGTCTGACGTCCCCGCCCACTTTGACCCACTCCTGCAGCATCTCACCCCCCCTTTTTTTGTTATACCGGACTGCCCCTGCCCACTTACACCCCTCCGAACCCCTGCCAGTTTCTTCCCAGTCAGCCTCTGAGCTTGTCTCTCTGGGCAGTTGCTTTCTTCATAACCCCTTCTCACTTGCCAGCGCGTGCTGACCAATTCTCCATGGGCCATTCTTACCTGTAGTGTTTGTAAAACATTAATGCTTTCTTCCATCCCTTGATGTTCCCTTCCAGCTTCTCTGAAATTATTCCTTCTGGTCTGCTGTTAGCGAGTGTGCCATCTAGTGCCTCGATGGCTAGCCATTGTACAGTCTAATCCCCAGATGGCCAACCTTCCTTAGCTCATTTTCTAGAGAGAATTCTGATAGTTTATTGATTGTCAATACTTAATCTTGCTTCTTGATAACCAACACTCCCACTACGCCCTTCTAGCCTACACTCCATCTTGCCCCCCTGCCATAGAGTTTGCTTGCCTCTTGATAGAGCCATCCTTATTTGGCTCCATGGACTTTGACAGCCGGGTGGCCCCACAGGTGGGTGGCTTTGGCCGTTACTCGCGCCTTTTGGCTGCCGCTAGTTGGCTGCCCAATGTGCTGCTTGCACTGGGTTGCTTCTCGGAGGTCTTCTTCACGGCAGTGCCAGATCACCACTGCCGTCCTGATCCGGCACTGCTGCCAGGAGGCTTGGTCAACCTGACAGGCCTCGAACTGTTGAATGCCAGCTTGCCTCACCTGCCTCCTCCAGCCTCGGGCTGGAGCCACTGCGAACTATACCACTACCCAACGACCAATGGGACTGCAGCTTTGAGTAATGGAACCAGGCCAAACAGCAATGGAACCGGCCCTTGCACTAGAGGCTGGGAATACCAACCAACTGCAGGCCTGCAAACCAACATTGTCACCAAGGTAGGAGGAGCCATCTATGGAAGACCCCTGGCATGACATTTGTATTGGCTAAATATAACATTTTGCTCTCTTTTTGGGTGCTTGGGTTCATTTCATTTATTGGTCTATAGTGCTGAATTGAGTGCACTTGAAACTCAAGCTAATGGTAAGTGCACTCATCGCACACTTTACAAGTTAATTGTTTCTAGGCGTTGCAAACAAATGTGATTTTCTCAACTCAATGGTATTAATTATGACAAACTTGGCTGAGGGAATATGCCTGCATTTGGGGAAAGAGAGACATTGTTCAGCACTGCACAGATTGATGGCATTCCTACATCTTTCTAAAATACGCACTGCACAGGTTGATGGCATTCCTACATCTTTCTAAAATAAGCCATTATTTTTTGTCTGCTGTATTTCAGAATTATTTTAGAGGTATTTTCATCCAAATTGTGCCATATTCTATTTCACTTTTGGTTTTTGATCATCACAATCCCCGGCTGTTTGACTAGGACCATCTGATGTCATGCGCCTCCTGGTCTTGTGTCTCTATCAGATAGCTATTTTCTTAATTATAAATATACATATGATATTGACAGGAATTAATTTTTTGAAGAGGTTCCATTTTTTGGTGACCATTCAAAGTGGTACGATGCCTAGGCGCTAGAGGGACTGCTGCAAAAGGATGAGGAATAACATTTAAATGTTGTTCTAAATAGTCTTGCTTGATCATTAGAAGTAAGTGCTATTTGTGCAGTTCTGGAAATTCCTTTTTTATTCTTTTTCGAACCTTGATGTTAAATATTGATTGAACCGTTTCATTGCCTTGTAGGTCATTGGTATGTTGGTCGAATAGGTGAAGAGTATGCCAAAATGGAGGTACTGCTATATGTATAAATGTTGCTTTCAGGTGTTTAAAGGAGAGTTCCGGGACTTTTTTTTTATTGTCCCTACGGGTCGGCCATGTGTTTGTAAGCATAAATCGGTAGATCGTAGGAAACTTTCCTATGGACCTTACCCGACTTTTCGCCCCTTATCGCACTCGAAATCAGCCTCCATTTTGTGATAATCCTATCATTCCGCCGCATCGACCTGGCTCACCTGCCTTTGCGGCACTAAATCAAATCCCCCGCCCCTGAAACAGACTTTATCAAAACATTCATATTCCCCGCCTATATCCGTGACGTGACTGAGCTGCGTAGGCAAACGCGCCCAGGCGTCTTCTACGCGACTCCACACAGACCCCGGAAATCAACACAGATCAGCTCACAATACAGCGCGCCACAATTCGGAATATGAAACTGTACTTTGAAATCAAACCGCAAGATTGTAAATGTGGTAAAGTACATTTATTTGACATCAAATGTTTAGAGAATATTCAGCGATTTACATTTTTATTTGCTCACGTTCCAAAAAGTTCGTATTGAGGAACGCGATGGTCCTTTGCTGTACACAGGGTCTTAGAGCATCTCACAATACAGCGCCACAATTCGGAATGTGAAACCGTGGTTTAAAAGCAAACGGCAAGATTGTACATTTGGCAAAGTACGTTTATTGGACATCAAATGTTTAGAGAATATTCAGCGATTTGCATTTTTCTTTGCTCTCGATCCAAATTAGTTCGTCTTGAGGGAAGCGATGTTCGTGTGCAGTACACAGGGTGTTGGTTTACGATAAAAATAAGCTCTTCGGTCGCACTGATAATCGCATGGCTGTTCCAACAACCAGGCACTAGGCCACCACAACGGTAGGTATGTTGCATCTAACCGTTAGTACCGCGTAAGGGCATACTTGTACTTGGCGATCGTCCCATAAAATGGTCAGGGTGGTAACGTTGTTCACGCGGAGAAGCAACTGGCGGCTGTAGAACCCGTCCGCAGGTGTCTGGTACTCGTGACACAGACAGTAGTGAATGATGTACCTAAAAACATAAAAAATGAAATTAGTCTCACCATCAGATCCTTATTAAAATTATTCATTTCATAGCGAGGACAGCGCTACTGGGTGTACACAAGTGTTTAAAGGCGTGGCGAGGCATGGAGGGGGGGGGGAGTGGAGTACAAGGTAAGTAGCATAAAATAATAAATAAATAGGGCCAGCTGGTGGCAAGTGCAAGGTAAGTGCAGAACAAGTGCTGGGAAGGGGGGGCTGTAGGATACTGAGACAGTCCCCCAGTGCAGGGGTTGACAGGGAGGCAGTGCAGGTGTAGAGTGGAAGGGCCCAGGACCGAGGTCGCAGACAGTGGACCAGTTGTAGCAGGGGAGAGGGAGAGAGAAAGCAGAAGCAAAGAGGAAGGTTTTGAGGTGCTTCAGTAAAAGCAGATGTTGATAGTGCGCGGTAGAAAACAATATGCCACATAGAACGAACAAGTACAACTGAACCCGTCTTTAAAGCCACTGTATAGTAATGAAATTGCGGTATAAACTCATCAAAAGTTACTTACATTATATTTGCATTTTCCATTGTGTCTCTGTGTAGGGCAGACCCGAAACACCACTCCTTCTTTGCCGACGTTACTTCTTCTAATTAACGTGGCTCATCGTTTCGTTTCTGAATTTTTATTCATTATCTTTTCTTAGTCTTTCAGGATGGTCCCGGCCTGTCAAGGTCAAATCACAATAGAACCTTATATTGGGTCGTGGGCCGTTCCGCCACCCGAGCAAAACATCAAAGCAGCTGACCTTCACTTTGAGCGAGCACACATTTCTAGTTAGCTGCAGTTAGTTTTAGGGACATCTTGTCTGCGTGCCTTTTTTTTTATTGTCCCTATGGGTCGGCCATGTTTTTGCAATACGGAAACATTCTATAATTTTTGTAAAAATGATTTATATTACTGTTTGGTTTAATTGCAATGGGCCTGCAACATGAGGAGACTCGAGAGAACAGACAATCAAATTACAATCATTTAAACCGTGATGTGTATTTCTCAATGAGCTCTGCTTTAGGTGGACATGGAACAGAGGCAATGTTGGGTGGCAATGCAGTTGTCCCCTGCATAGGTTCGTTCACCACTCCATGTATGTGCCTATCGAGGACATCTACGATAAGTCTCTCAATAAACTCATATTGCATATCCTCAAACACTGGTTTGATCACCCATTGTTTACTTCTTTTAGTGAAGGCCTTATTGTAGCGAAGCGTCCCTAAAGTTCCGGTCGTCCTACTTTGTTGACGGCCAACATTATGGTTATGTGCCAAGACCGCTAGAAGAGTCCGATTTTTCATGCCTTCCATGCCAAAATGCAATCTTTTGGGCCTGTACTTTAGGCACATATTGTGGAACACCTCCAAATCTCCTGTGTGGCAGAATTCCGTGAGTCCCCTCAAATCTCTTGTTATAGTTTTATCAAATACAATCTTTTCAATGGCCTTGTGAGTGGGTGATGAAGGAATCAACCACTTCTTCTTCCGTGCCTCCTCTGTGGACAAATGGCCATGTTCACATTTGTGGAAATGCTCATTTGTCGACCATCGATGTACGTTGCTACAGTGCAACATTACTGACCGCCATTTTTCCAGTAGAATTTCCAACGACCCTTCACATGTTTTTGAGCTCCACCAAAGATGGTTGCTGATTGACTTGGACCACTGTGAAATACCTTGCATATCTTTTTTTTTTCCTGCAGCCGACAATTTTTTATTGATTGTTTTTGCAAGATGCCATACGTCAAATTGGTGATTTATATTTTTGTACTCTTCTCTCATTGTCTTGGCAATTGAAACGTGTCTGTCCGTGGCTATCAGGTCGATCACCATTCCCCGCGATTGTAGTTCTTGCAATGATGCTACAAAGCCAACTTTCTCCATGGCCACTGAGGATGTACTTTGTGACACCTGCACGACCACCGAACTCACAATTTTCTTACTTTCCATGTCCTGAAAGTGGTAGGTGCAGTACTTGGCTGAAAATCCTGGGCTGTCGCACTGTCCATCACCGGCTAGCCTGAAGCGTTTGCCCGCGAATGTACTTTCCATTGACATTTTTTCCATTCTCCAAGCTTCGCTGATGGCTGGAAATAGATAATCGGTTTGGTATTTGTAGAACTGACTTTTCGCAATGAAATGGATTCCCACAAACTGAAAGAAATACTGTAACTTTTTAAAACTTGAACCACTAAAAAGTGCGGCCGCTGCACAAAGTAGATTGCCTGCTGGCAGTTGCCCCAGCATGGGTTGTGCAGACCATGCGAACGGATGATATTGTGTACAGGTGGCATGTATTTTAAGGTTAGTGCCTCGAATTGCACGAGTCACATTAATCAATGGCTCCCCACATACTTCCCCACCAACCGAATGCCCACATTTCATCATCATAATAATATCCATCAAACAGCTATCGAATACAATGAATTTGGCCTCTTTCCTTATACTGTCACTCTGCATCCCAGCTGGTTCGGCCTGTAACGTTGAGGACATGTCACTCGCATGAAAGGTACAATCTCTGATATCGTCTTCCGCTATGCTGAGTGATATTGATGGTGTTTCATTGTCGTCCACGTCATTCTCTTCCATTGCAACATCTGTTCCTTGTCCGGAGATGGGAGAAAAAAACAATGTCTTCAACTTTCGCGCGCTCTTATTTTTTGCGGGTGTGGATTCTGTGAATTGATCTCCGACTGCATCCAAACTACCAGGAGGACATTCACTATCAATGGCTGGTGGTGGTATAGCTCCGTTGTCAATCACTTCATATTCTTCCCATTGGCACGATGCATCTCCAGTCTCAAGTCCCTGCCAAAAGGTTTGACAAGCAACATCTCTCGTTCGCTTCACTGTCTGTGTAGATCTAGTTCTTACACCCACTCGCAACTAGAGGACAGATTAGAAAAGGGATGTTCAGTTTAAACACAACTTACAGTATTGAACTATTGACAGTGAAAGACAACATAATATAGTGAACAGGACACTAACCTTCTTTTGCTTTCTTTTCTTTGAAACTTTCTTGCCTCGAACTTCAACATCTGGACGCTGTTGCTCCGACTCGTGTGTGCATGTCTCCACTTCCTCTCGCGCTGCAACGACTATATTTTCATGATAAGCACATCCATCACTCACTGAGGCTCCATCGACTCCCTGAAACATAGAACTTTCATTAGTATGTATAATAATATTGAAAACACAAAATGTACTTGGGGACCAATACCCATACGTACATCTCAATAGCAAAACACGAATGAACGCATTGTGTAGAACATTCAAACGACAATAGTTCACGCATTGTTGATCTAGTTAGATTGAACTGTCAAGATCCATACCTCGGGCTCCGCATAGACTTCCATTGATGATATTATTGAAGATGACGCTTCAGCAACTCCCTGAAACACAGTAATTGCATTAGTATGCTTTTCTATTTTGTTAAAAAGAACATAAACTTTGAGCAGGCGTCAACGGCTCATCTAAATAGACCTGCACAAATGATCAGTTGTCTAAAATAAATAATGGATATGTAAATATGATTCGATTTGCTCGATCGTTGGAAGTGTCACCACCCAGAGATCTGCATCAACTACTAGGGGTGATGTTCTTGTAGAAGAAGCTCCGTCATCTCCCTGAAACATAGTACTTGCGTTAATAAAGAAGGAAGTATAGCGGATGTAATCACGTCATATGATTTCGCTTGATCGAACTGTCAGTATCCATACCTCGAAATGCATAAGAACATCAAGGGACGATGTAACTGCGGTGCACACTTCTGCAAGCTGTTGCGCCGACCCGTAACTGCATGCTCCCCCTTCTACTTGGACTAATGCTCCATCGACTCCCTGAAACATAGGACTTTCATTAGTAATGAACACAATATTGAAAAAAGAAGACAAATAGGAGGGCGACGACAGAAGGACATATCAATGGCTAAAAACGAAAGAAACATTGTGTGTAACAATCACGCTACAAGAATGCAAGATCTGATGATCTCCATCGATGGAACTGTCCGGAAACGTACCTCGAGCATCTGAGTGACATCTACGGTTGTCGTCAATGCGTTGGACTCCTCAGCATCTCCCTGAAAGACAGTACTTGCATTATTTTGGATAACAATAATTATAACTGAAAACAAAGACTAGAGGACGAGTACAAGGGTGTACCATTAGGTAAAATAATTACACGATCAATTAAAACTATTGATTTACATGCCTAAAACAAGTCAGTGTCAGAATAGCTAAGTAAGATTACCCGATAGGCGCTTGAAGTGGCTGATGACTGCAATAACGACACGGATGGAGAATCTTCCGCCTTCATATTGAGTGGATACATAAATGGGGAAATTATTGTTAGCTAATGCTACACACTACCGCAAGGCCGAGAGATAAATACGTAAACTTGACTCACCAGTGGAGGGATGTGGACGAATAGAGTGGGAATAGCGGTTGAGAGCAATTTTCGCCTCGCTCGCGGTGTTTTCTTCTTTATTAGCAATGATGTGGAGTACATGTCTGGGCTAAAGTGCCTGCTGCAGATGCGGTATCGATCACCCCTCTTGTCCGCAAAGACTTCTAGGACTCTACTTTCTAGCTCAGAGGCTGGATATCCGCAATATCGGACCCATTCTCTTATCTGATCTATTGTCTTAGGGAAAACATGCATTATAGTACCTTCAGATTTGTTATGGGTCTTCGAAGGGCAACCGCCAATGGAACAGGCAGGCATTATGGAAAGTTCTGAAAAGTAAAGATCAACAATTCTCTATGAATACCAATGTGTTAAAACAGTAAATGACACATAAAAGGTTCAATGCAAGGTCCGTTTGGGTTCTTGGAACTATACACGTTATTCACATGCGGATAAGTATTTCAATAACTTTCAAAAAATAGAAAAAGTAATTTGACTAAACTCAGAACATGTGACTAGTTCCTTGCATGTACTGTCGTGAACGAAAAGAAAACATGGATGCAATTTGATGACTACTAGCAAATAGATATAAATTAAAAAATTGGACGCAAAATGATTATGGTACATGGACTTACCTTGACGAACAAACAGTTAGATGCAGGGATCAGAGTAGTTTCTTGTCGTAGAACAGGGAGCAGTTCACAGGTTGCAAACTGAGGAGTTTCCTCGAAGTGGTCACGGAAGTTCACAGAGACGAAGAGCAGATAACCAGCACCTTCACGGGTTGACTAGCAAAGCGCAAAGAAGTGCTCATTAGAAATATGAAGTGGGTTATAAAGAATTCGAAACAGGGGTGTGTTTGTGAATGAATGACGTGTATATGTCGTGGCATTATGCGGTTTGCAGGGGGCCGTCCAGCGTGAGGGGGGATGCTTGGCAGGAGACACGGGGTCTGGAGGTAGACATGGGAACAACAAACCCATGCTCTATAGACCACTTTGAAGTGTACATGGTCTTTGGCACCTCTTGGCCTTTATCGCTCCCTGACAGCTCCACTTGCCAGCAGCGCAAGTACCCCGGTGCAAACTGCCTTTGATAGGGCGGGGGGTGGATCGGGGCGGTGGTCGTGCAGACAAGACACAGGAAGACTCGTGAATGGAGACACACTTATGTGGATTGCAGGGGGCCGTCCAGCGTGAGGGGGATGCTTGGCAGGAGACACGGGGTCTGGAGGTAGACATGGGAACAACAAACCCATGCTCTATAGACCACTTTGAAGTGTACATGGTCTTTGGCACCTCTTGGCCTTTATCGCTCCCTGACAGCTCCACTTGCCAGCAGCGCAAGTACCCCGGTGCAAACTGCCTTTGATAGGGCGGGGGGTGGATCGGGGCGGTGGTCGTGCAGACAAGACACAGGAAGACTCGTGAATGGAGACACACTTATGTGGATTGCAGGGGGCCGTCCAGCGTGAGGGGGATGCTTGGCAGGAGACACGGGGTCTGGAGGTAGACATGGGAACAACAAACCCATGCTCTATAGACCACTTTGAAGTGTACATGGTCTTTGGCACCTCTTGGCCTTTATCGCTCCCTGACAGCTCCACTTGCCAGCAGCGCAAGTACCCCGGTGCGAACTGCCTTTGATAAGGCGGGGGGTGGATCGGGGCGGTGGTCGTGCAGACAAGACCCGTTTGCCGCAGGGCCTCACCAAGGAGAGGCCATCTAACTGAATGTAAGAGGATGGCTGCAGGATCTACTACATGGAAGGCAGGGGGGTGAGTTTATAAATACCTCACCATCCCAGGAGAATATACACTAGATTCATTTAAAAAATCAAAACAACCATTGTTAAAATATATGTTGGGCTTTATTTTAGATTTTAATTAAACATAAATAATAAACATTACACATTGTAAAGTTGAGGTTGCAGCACATCGAGGGAAAATCCGCGGTATTGTCCACTGTCACTGGGGAAATGTTGTCTAATGGCAAGTACCGCACAGGCAGGTATTACTCTCCGAACGCGGTGTCCGAGCCTCCCGTGAAGCCACCAAGTGAAGCAACGATAGGCCACCAGCCTGTACCACCTGTGAAAAAAAAAGATGCAAACTGTATTAAACTGACCAAACTTTCTTATCAATGTCGATTCAGGTAACACATGTCATTTTCCTTAGAAAAAAATTATATCTAGAAAATGCACTATATGGAACCAATTTACATGCGTTCCAATGATATGTAAATGTAATTTTATATGTGGGAGACGACCATGAAATAGTGGTGGCATCACTGACATCACAAACAGAGTATACTTACTCGTTACTCGGATTACGCGGACGAACAGTGCCACGAAGTTCGTGCATAAGCACCATCATCATCCTCAACACTGTCCGTGAGAGGCAGGCTTCCCTGAACTCTGGCAGCTCGGTGATGCATTGCGGACTTTGCTCGCCTTCCTGCTGACTTTGCTCGCTTTCCGAAATGTAGGCCAAGCACCCGGAATTTTCACGGCAGCAGCAGTTCTCCTCCTCAGTTGGCATTAGCTCGCACCGATTGCACGTGCACCAGGTGGAGACGCCGTCCATGCGACATGGTCCAGGCTCTTCATCCGTTGACTGGTCCTCCCAACTGCCGTCCGAATCCCCATCGTTTTCGCGTGCTTGCCTTTCCAGTAGTTCTTCCTCGGTGTACTCGGGCTCGTACATATACGGCATTATTGTGGCCATTGTGCGGTAAAGATAGTAAAATAATTTATAGCGGTGGTACTGGTATCTGTTCACACGGGCTACAAGCGGCGAAGGTAGCTGACCAGAGCACTGAAACGAGTCACAGAATACTCAAAGTAACACAGAGAGAGGAATGGAATCGAAAATCTGCTGCTGTATGTTGTGAAACGGTCTGTTTATACTTATTGGGGAAAGAGGCGTCCTGCCATTTCCATGGCAACACGTCAATAGCTGAGGCGCAGCGATTGTTGACACGAGACGTGCTTGAAATGGGCAGTACGCGTCTGCTGATGTCAGGCTCAGGGGCGGGGGATTTGATTTAGTGCCGCAAAGGCAGGTGAGCCAGGTCGATGCGGCGGAATGATAGGATTATCACAAAATGGAGGCTGATTTCGAGTGCGATAAGGGGCGAAAAGTCGGGTAAGGTCCATAGGAAAGTTTCCTACGATCTACCGATTTATGCTTACAAACACATGGCCGACCCGTAGGGACAATAAAAAAAAAGTCCCGGAACTCTCCTTTAACCCAGGGTCCACTATTGCTACTTAGAATATTATGGCCTCTTATTATGGCTTCACTATCATTTGATTAGTGATGAGCAGCACTATAATCATAGCCAGTATGGGGCTGGTTCAAAGGAAATAAATGAAATGAGTTGTGAAACACTGCCTCTTGGCTGCTGCATTAGGGGCATTTTATATTTGTATTCCTCATCCAGGGTTGGACTGGGACAAGAAATAGGCCCGGTCACCCAAAATAAAGTGGGCCACGCCTTGCCTCAAAGTGGGCCGCCCCTCGCCTCATGACCCTTGACCTCTGATGACATCACCAGAAGTGATGTCATTTGACCCCACCCCAAAGTGACATCCCGGGAAGCAATGACACACGACCTTTCACCCCTTGACAAAACAGGAAGTGGCATCAAATATAATTGTTCCTAAGTACACTAAATTACTGTGAATCCAAGCAGACGCCCAGGGCCAAATGATAATGTTATTGTAAAGCACTTACGCTTAAAACTTGTTTTTATAGAACAAATATGCATACAATCTCACCCAACCTGTGTGGTTAGGAAAAAGAAAAAAACATTTTTTTTAAAAACAAAAAATATTTTTTTCCATTTCTTTTTCTTCCAAACCGGCCCAGGCTTGGCCAGAAACCACCCCCCACTCCCCAGGGACGATTTCAGCCCGGCCACGGGCAGAAAGGCAGAGGGTCCAATCTGACCCTGGAATCATCCCTTTTTATACCAACACGTTTCGCCTGTACACCAAGCTTCTGCATGGGATAGTGAAGCAGGTTCTGCAAAGGACCAATGGGATTAAATCGTGGCCCTGCTGTGTAGCAGAAGTGCAGAGAAGTATAGTGAAACTTCAAGACCGTTGCAAAACTGCGCCTATATGAACCGTGGGTAAATCAAGGTGGCCAGGATTCGGACCTTCAGCCTGTGTCGGGTCAGGTGCCTTAACCTGCTCAGCCTTTTAGCAGCTGGGAGTTGGGTGGGAACAAGGGAAAGTTGGTGTGAGATGTTCTTTTATTGAACGGTAGATGGGGCTGATACACTCCCAGCCCTAAAAGTCTCGCTGAGGATTGACCGTATTCACACTCTTGAGCTTCTATCTAGCAGGATGGGTTGCAATCCTTCACTGAATCCTACGCGATCCTATGAGACCATAGGAGCTATATCCATAACGTAGTGCAAATGGCTAATATCGAGGTTTGTAACAGTTGTTGCATTTCAGGGCAAAAAGAATCACAAATTGCCAAGACAAAATCTAAGATACCACTTTTGATCCTGAAGTGTACTTAGAGTACCAGGAACGGTGGGAGGTTGGGGAATAGCTCCAGAAACTTTAATCAAAGGGAAAGAACCGGTAGGGATTGTGCTCTGCATGAATTGGGTAGGTGGTGCGTGACGGGGGGCTGGTTATTGAATGGTACCCCCATACAATAAAACATGTAAGAGGGCAACTGCAACCTGTCCAACAAAAAAAATGGGGAATCTATAACACTACAAACGTCGACACGTGTGTTATCCGGATTCTTCCTTTGATGTAATCCATGGAACCGCTGCATAGATGGTCCAAGTATAAATATTCCATAGTTTCTGCGCATGTTGGGAAGCAGAGGCATGTTGTGGAATTCCAGGGTACACCTCTGCAGGATGCGATGGAGGTATGCACCGTTTATGATTATGTTGTATGCTGTTTTCGCACTCTTGTCAGTAAGTTGACCCCTTGACCTTGAGAAAGCTGAAATACCTGCTTGTATAGCTGGTTGGCCGTGTGACCTTACTTGGTTCACTGGTTGAAACTCATCTTCGGGAGTTTGCGTAGTTGTTGCTAAGAGTGTATGTTTCTCTGGTAGGAGTGTATTGACATTGCAGAGCGAGGGGGCCAGGCATTAGAACGCTCTGCCTGTACACCTATTGCCATTGAAACAAGGACTTGTTGCTGAAAGTGATGGGTTTAACAGGGTGCAAAATGTGCACTAGCCTTTGTCTAGTCAGAATTGACTGTTGGTGGTAAGAAATGGTGTGCTGTCTCTATGTATAGATTTGAGTTGGCGAGTGACTTTTTATGGCTGGCTAGTGACTTGCAATTTGGGACCCTGGGGTTTAATGTTTCTCCTTGCTTATACAGTGAACCATGAAATTGGGAAGGGCAAGCTGTCCCAGGCACAATATGATGGTTTCCTCATAGGCTTTTAAATGTAATGTGTTTCTGGATTGGGAACTTCAAGCAATGATGAGGACTGGGGAGTTTTCACTTCTTTGCTGTGTATCTGTTGGTGAATGGTGGCGTTTAGAAGCTGCTGGAGCTTTTCCCTTACACACCTGGACCCCCTATGTGCACTTATTTAGTGTAGTCCAAGTCTTATATAAGAAGTTCATATGTTGCACGGACACACTGAGGAAGTGCGTGATAAGCAGCCTGCCTTTTTAACTGATGAAGGAGGACCTGTCCTAGCTGATGTACCCAGGTCAGATTGGCCTCCATGTGCACTTTACCATGGAAGAAGGTTGCGGGTGCGCAACCAGAGCTGGAGGCAAAACGGGGCCCAGTTTGGGATATTAGTGGCCGAAATGCCACAATCTGTCTTTGATGGAATCCATTTTAATGAAATTACACCCTAAATGACCCAGGCACAGACAGAAAAGTTACCCTAGTCCTTACGTTTCATAGTTGAAGATGCTTGGAAAAAGATCTGAGTGTCATTGTCATAATTCAGGAGATGAAGTTTGAAAGATCTACTCAATCGATCAATGTGTTGGATGTGGAAAGTACCTCAGCCTTGATGGACTCTGAATCTGGATTTGGAAAAATGGGAGGAAGAACATTAGGTCTGAAATTATTTGAACCAAGCAAGGGGTTGTCCGGTTATCTTTAGATGTTCCAGGCATGTCAGGAGGGCATTGTGATGGAATCCACCCCTTGTCTTAATTTATGGAGTGGTATGAAGTTGCTCTAGAGCGGGAAAGCCGACCTAGCAGGGCTGCACTACTCCGCTGAGGTAAATAGAGAGGGCGACAAGAATCTGAAGGACACTGTGAAGAATCCGAAGTATGCCTCACTAAAACCCTGCCTACAGTCTCCTCACAGGTGGCCAGGGGAGGACAGACGCTTCCTGATCTCCTGGGTGGTGTACTGCGGGAGGATCATGTGGGTAGAGGCAAGGCTCAGGGTAGTGAGGAGATTCCGTGGGATGAGTCACCGCATTTTTCAGCCTCCAGTTTAAACCAAGGTGGTAAATCTGAGTGGAACATCCATACCTGTTACAAGAACAAATCTATTTTTTATACTTAAAAAATCAAATTTCCTCCTCAATGCCAAAGGTATACTACTAGGAATAGTGAGTGTTGCCTTCTCTACAGCTTCTTCCTCTAATGAGGTTGAAACCCACAATCCCTCTTTTAAAAATACTAAGGGAATTTAACTACCCTTAAAAGTAGAAATGAAGTGGGGGTGGGGGGGAGTGGGAAAACCTTATTTCACTAAAGTGAACTATATGTCCCAGAATCCCACAGGGACTAAGACGAAGAAGAGGGCTTTTGAGGCTTGTAGAAGGTCGGCAAATGGGCCTAACGGCATTTGATAGGGTCAGACAATTAACATTCAGGGCCTGCACCTGAAATCAGTTGCCCCACCTGAGAGGCATAACAAGCTGCAGCAGGAAGGTAGCTGGATAAGGAAGTGGAGCAGATGCTGGCAGTAGTAGTGGAAGTAGAAAAGCACAAGGCTGGCAGTTCATGAGGAAGCGTGCTCACTTAAGGGACTCCGGGACGAGAGAAGACCAGATTTCACCTGCAGTTTCTGAGTTGGTCCTGTGTTCACAAACCATGCCTTGCTGTGGCTGCACTAAGAGAGATGTGCCGAGATTGAAGGTCTTCCCAGGTGCGCCTAGTGGCTGCAATTGCAGAGCCGTGACCGTGCTGCAACCTGAGGCCCGTGTGCAGAAGCAAGCCGAGGGACAGAGGAGTGAAAGAGGCCCCCTGTTGTCAAGGCTCTACCAGAGACACCCATGCTGCAGAGGGGTGCGAGTCCCAAGAGTGCCTAAAGTAGTAGTAGAAGGAGGAGAAGTGGAAGCTGCCCGCAACCGCAGGTTTCCCGGAGCCGTTCGAGTGAAGCTCTGTGTCAGCTTCACTGAATAACCCTTGTTGGTAACTGTTACCAGCTCAGTTGTAACTCGTATAAGAGAGGGAGCGAGTATAAGTTGTTGTTGCTATGAAAAGTCCTAATAACAATGGAAATGTATTCCACGCACATCTAATGCAAGTTGGACTGCTCACGTTCAATTTCCCATTGTTGAACTGTATAACTTTACCAGAGTGGTCGTGTGTCTCCATTTAAGAAGGGATACGCCTTTCTGAATCATTCAGAAAGTTTAAACTGACTTTCAAAAACTGTTACAAGGAATATTACAACAAAGAGATGTCGCGTGTGGACAGTTGTGATCCCCGCCCAGAATCAAATGATCACTCCTTGCTAATGAAAGAATGCAAGCCCTAACAGTTCTTTAAAGTTAAACATCTTCATCATACAGTGGTCGCGTGTACCAAAATCAGTTTCTCTTGTGAAGCTTGAACTTTGTAACATCCAGAACAAGTTTTCTATAAACGTAGAAGTTGCTGAACTAAAGATAAAAGCAAGCATTGCCGAAGCCAGTAGGCAAATCCTTTCTATAGTGAAACCAACCATATTGAAATCTAACCACCTGGATTCTGTAGTTGTTAAAGGTCCAGAGTCCTCTGATACAAGTGTGACAAGGTTATCCAAAGCTGGGAGAGTGGCAATACAGCTTCAGGGTAGCTACTGGAACCAGGAAGGTGTGCATACAGCCATGGAAGGGAGCTGGGTGCTTGTAAGAAGATTACGTCAACACTCTGTAATGCTGAGACTGTTGAAGTTGAGAGAGGACCAGATTATATTGGTGGCAGTAAGACAGACAGACAGAAGAGGCAAAGAGGCTGCCCTTTTCTGATACCATAGGAAAGAAGAGTGCCTTGCCTACCTGTGGAAGTCAGAGTCTCGTCTTTAAATTGCCTAACAAAGTACCAAGTTAAAGCAGCTCTATCAGAACTGTGGTTATCTATAATACTGTCAGTGAATGTTGTATTAAAGGTGGTTGAAGCAGTGGCATTCTGCAGAGCAAATGAGCCTGCCTCCACAGCAACAGAGAGTAGAAGGGAGTTGTCAAGAGAAAAGCAATGCCCTAAAAAGCATCCTGACAAATTATAGCATAGACACACCAGAGGTTATAAAAACATGGACAGCTGTTGAAGCAGAAGGGGTCCTTTTATCTTTGAACTGTGGCAAAACCATCTTGGAAAGAGGATATCCAGGATTACCATTGGTGCTGTTTTTGAAAGGGGAACTTTTGAACAGAAAGCTATAGGACTGTTGGCAGTGGATTTTTGTTTAGGTGAACTTTTGGAACTCTCAAGAGCCGATTCAATACTTTACTTTTCTTTATGTACACTTGAGGAATTGACTTTGGACAATCCTGGGAAGGGGATCTACCCAGGACCGGTGAAGGTCATCCAAGTCACTGGTTGTTTGGTATCACTTATTTATGTTGTTTATGATTTCCTTTTGAATGTTTCGTATGAGAGCCAGTTTTCTGTATGCGGGGAGAATTTCCCCGTAGAACTTAGAATAGGCAGGGAACTCCCTGGGGCTTATTTGCACTATTTGTTATTAATAAAATGTCTAACACTGAGAAAACCATAAGTAATTGCCCACCTCGCATTACTGCCCTCTCACTAAATTCCTCTGTCGGGGACACTGGCCTGAACTTTGCCTTAAACAGTGGCATGTGAACACTTAAAGCACCAGCATGGAGCCTGTACAGGTTAAGAAACTAGCATATCTGGAAACGGCATGTTCTGCGATAGAACTCTGCTCATGGAGCATGTAGAACGTGGGGAGTAGATCACCCAGATGCAAATCTTGCCACATAGATGCTGGAAAAAGGGTGGGACTGCCACCTGGCCTCAACGTGGCTTGCAAACCTTTTGAAACATTGGCAGTAACGCAGCACCAAAGGCTGCGAGTATTAAGTTTATGTAGTTTGCATCAGAGAGGCACGGAGCGAGCTAGTCTTGAGGACGTGAAGAAAGGACGGAGCAAGGAGAAGTGGTCAGTATACCCCTGAAGGCCCATTTCAAGCACCAGAGAGCAAGTTGCATGCTATAACACTGAAGGCACAGTGAAAGCTGGTGATCAAGCGGGGTGCTCTCTCCGTGGCGGCACAATGGAATCTGTAGAACGATCTGGGCACAATTCCCTGGATACAGAGCTGGCTGGAGTCTATATCCCAGAAGGCACAGTAAGAGAGCCGTAGAGCAAGCTTGGCACTATATTCTAGTGTACTGGGCACTGCATTCCTAAAAGCGTCCTGTGGAAGCTGGAGCTGCTGGGTGCAATATTCCTGGATGCAGAGGGAGGCCTGATCTGGGTGCTATACCCCTGCATGCATGCACTGAGGAGTAAAGTAGGAATCCTGCTGGGAGATGTAACCCTGAGACTGAGGAGCAGGAGAGGAAGCATGCTTGGCGCTATAACGCCCGAGACTAATGGGGAACCCAGTAGGATGATGGCTCCTTGGGAGAAACTGCAGAGGCATAGCTTCAGTGGGGGTGACTTAGGTGTTCCAATACTCCAATGTTTGCCCAGGTGTCGGATATGGAGAGTCAATTAAAGTTGCAGGAGGTGTCATTATTGGGCTTCCTGCCTGGCTGTTAAGTACAGTTACTTTCCTGGGAGCGATTTTCAGCCCTATTGTCAGATAATTGCTGCTCAGCAGAAAGTAATGAATGTAAATGGGCCATGGGATAAGTTGGTCTTCGGTGACCCTTTTATATGCAGAATTCCAATTCTTCAGAGATGGCACTGATGTTGGGTCTATTACGAGTGATGGGCCACACTGCAGATCCCAGTGCTTCATTGGTTAATTTGTGAAGGAAAAGGTCAATCGAATACTCTTTTAAAAATGTACAAAGTTGCCTTGTTTGACAAGCAAAAAAATACATATTTTTTTCTACCGCGATTTTGGGAGCAGGAATTTGGGTCTGACCCAGCCCCGAACCACACATTTCACACTACCCATAGTAAGTATAGCTTGGAAAAAAGGCAAACGTCACTCGCATTCTTACCGGGATATTAAAAGCACTCACGGGCCTTTGAAATATTATCAAAAATAACCGTGTGACTGTGGACCTGATTCACAGAGCGTTTCCCTATGGCATTGCGCCATTATGAAACTCTTCTGGGGAGAGCGGCTTTTGCACTTTGATGCAAGACTCGTTCAGTGATCGGGCTTTTTAATCGAGGCTTCCAATTTCGCTCTCTGCAGACGGGTCCTTTGCTGTCTTGAATTCTTAGAAAACAAACTGTTATATGTTGATAAATTACATAAATCAAAGCGCGTTATTTTTCGCATCTTGCAATTGGGGCACTCTCCCATCTTTATTTTAGGAGTTCAGAAAACTACAAAAAGGTGTTAACGCAGTGTTGTACTCTTTACGTATAGGCGGGGCCTTCATGCTCATAGGACATGGAACACACCCCCAGTGGCATCTGCTTGAATTATAGTGGGTGGGCGGGGGCGGCATGTGGCGCAATTGTGGGTTGGCGGAGCACCCTTAAATATTAAGAGAACTGCAACCATAGGCTCTCTGGATGTTTTGGACTATGACTTCCAGGCTCCCCCCCCTGCTATTAACTATTCAGGCTAGCGCTGAAGGGAGTTCTAGTCCAAAACATCTGGGGAGCCAAAGGTTGCCGACCCATGTCCTAGATCATAAATAATAAAACACACTGTTGTGCATTTGTGTGTGCAGTGTATGTATACAGCCAGACATGATTAACTGGGTATTTCCAGGAGGGGCGCTGTAAGCTGTAATGTTTTTCAAAGGCTTCATTGCATCTCTGCCTGAGGAATTCCATGAAAGCTCACAAATGTGCAAAATAAATGACTTTGAGCCTCATCGCAAGTCTGGCAGTGTAAACCGGCGCAATTAACACTGGGTGCAAATAGCGTTACCGCCGTGTCCTGCGGCACAATCGGTGCCGTATCACAACCTGGTGTTCATGTGCCCCCCGACAATGTAGTAACTGCTATTGGCGCCTGGCGTTTATAGCTCTGGAATAAGGGCTACCGCCAAGGAAGCAGTGCTAATAGCACTACCACCGGCAAACCCGGTGCTATCCGCGCTGGCGGAAATTGCATCGTCACCAGAACGGGAAGTATTGCTGCAGCCATTTTGAAAAACCCAATCCATTGAATATCTCCACTACCTGCAGCCATCGGGTCCTGTAAAGCGGCAAACATGTCCCAGGAGAGGCTACGAGACGAGTGGGCTGAACATCGCCTGAGAGCCTCTATTGGGAGCCTGTGGTCCTCACAGATGAGGTAGTGGCCCACTGTGAGGAGCTGTATGGAAGCAGGCAAAGGAAAACCAGTGGCGGACAGCAATCTGGAACACCATCACCCAGAAGGTCACAGCAGTTTCCAGTGTACCCCATGATGGTGAGGACTTCCGTAAACGGTGGAATGACCGAAGGGTAAGGGGACTGCTGTCCCAGCACCGCTGTGAGTCCCTGACGACAGGAGAAGACCCCATCAAGCCACTGGTCCTCACCGCCTGGGAGGAGAAATGTAATGCAGTGCTGGACCTCGAAGGGATCTACGGAGTCAGCAGTGTGGAGGCAGGAGCTAGCGGCCTTGAGGTGAGTGAACCCCTCCACCCCACAAATTCATGCACAAATGACAACCAAGCATAAGACGCCCCAGTGACAGGGACACAAGTCAGCAGACCCCAAAGCCAGGCATGCCGACAGGGCAGAGTTAAGGGGTGCCACATCAACCACCAAGTCAAGGTTGCAAGCGGCAACATTGTATAATGAGCACTGGACGAACATTGTTTATGTGTTTGATGCAAGACGTCAGTAAAGCTAAACTGCTGATGAATGTTTGAACTTCAGAAAGATACTATACCGTTAACCGAGCTGTCTGGCACTGTGAGCGTGCTCAATCGAAGTTCTCTGTAAGGTATCCCGCCAAAAGAAACGAAAGCCAAAGTATTGATCAGAATATTGTATGAAATGAATGGAAGTGTTCCTGCGCCGTTTTAAGCAAAACCCATTGCACATTCAAAATTCTCTGATTTCGAGATCAAGAAAATCCGAGCCCAAACGAGGGAGACCAAGAGTAATTTTGGTACAAAGGGGTGTGAGCCCAAAGGAGGGAAACCCACGATAATTACTGGAAGCGAGAACTTGTGCATGTGAAGATCTTAATAGAAATGGAACTTTGATATTTGTTTGTTATGACAGGCCCTCTACAGTAAGAGACTGTTATTTGAAAAGAGACTTTGGCAAAAGCCGTGAAGTCTATGCTTTGAACTGTATCCTTGTGTCAAAGAAGCCAGAGTATGTGCAGAGCCTGAACGTGCCGCCTTGCACCATGCCGAAAACGTGGAGAAGGGAAGCCAAATGCTCAAACGTCCTTGCATTTTATTTCTTGAACACTTTTGTTGCATACATTATTGTCCCACACCCTTTTGTATTTAGAAGTACGAATTGGAAATGGGTTTATTAGTATAGGCCCTTTCGTTTTGACAGAGACTCGACTAGGCATGCCTTACTATTATTTGAGGGCCGTCGCTTGCTCCGATCCTTAGATTTAGGTCAAATAGGCGTTCAACCAACCCATTGAAGTTCAATGAACACCATTGAACTGAGATCACTTGTGTCTGTCTTCACTGTTTTGATACCATGCCTTTCTTACAGGGAGGAAAGAAGCCCTGATGGTGAATGACTCTGGGACACTGGCTACCATGAGTGGGCATGCTGGGGAGTTGGTGGTGGGAGGGGGCATAGTGTGCTGGGAAGCTGCTGGGGGCAAGGGGGATGGTGTGCTGGGGAGTTGGTGAGGGGGGTAGTGTGCTGGGGGAGTTGGTGGGGGACAGGGGGTAGTGTGCTGAGGAGATGGTGGTGGGAGGAGGGATGGTGTGCTGGGGCGTTGGTGGTGGCACGGGGGATAGTGTGCTGGGGGATAGTGGGCTGGGGAGGGGGATAGTTGGGGCACTTCTATAAAAACCGTACAAATGAATCAATGCAAGGACATTCCTGATTGTGTCATTGTCATGTTTATTGATTGGGGTAGTGTCACACAGTGGTGCATGGCTTGTGCCATGGGAAAGTGTCAGAAGAAATTCTCTCAGTCCCTGGCGTGCCATTCTCCCACCCCTCATGTTATCTCTGGCAATACGTGCATTTGCCTCTGCCACAGGCACTGCTACCTCATCCTCTGGGGGTGGCATGTCCACATCAGGGGGTAGTAGAACATTTCTCCCCAGGCAGATATTGTGCATCATATCACACAGAAGTACAATTTTCACAACGTTCTCTGGAGCGCACATCAAGGCACCATTGGTACAGTGGAGGCAGCGGAAACATGCCTTTTAGGAGGCCAAAGGTATGCTTGATGCAGACCCGGGTCCTGTTGCGAGCGTGGTTGTAGCCATTCTCTTGCAGTGTTTGTGGAGCACGCACAGGGGTCATTAGCCAGGGCAGCTGTGGGTATGCGGAGTCAGCTGCATGGGTGGAGGCACAGGCATTAATCGCTGTGTAAGGTGTGCGGGCGGACCTACACAAAATCAGGTCAATGGAGTACTTGGGCATGCAGATGAGCCTTCATTTTACGGCATACGTCTATTCATGCAGTGTCACTCATGCCAAATGTTGTTTGTGCTTCACATGCACCCTGTTCCCTTGCAGCATATGCTATGTAGGGTGTCTGTCCGTGACATGTCCAGCGGGCATAATGGCTGTCATGTGGATGTGTATTCACATCGTGCATGGGGAATGTTGCTCGGTTCACCATGGATCCTCCCAGGGTGTATGGTGTCAACGGGGGGGGGGCATTGTGGACTGCCTGCACATGGGTGTATGGCCGTGGCACTGGCAGGGATGTTGTGCTGTGTGGGAATTTGCACATTTTGCTGCATTGCTTTGGTGGGTGCATGTTGCATTGTGTTACATGTGGGTGTATTTGGTTGATGGTGTATGTGTACTACTGTTACTCCATGCAGGTAAGTCTGACATGTACATGCTCCTTGGTCTGTACTGTGACATTGGTGCGGGAGGTGGCTAAGTGCCGATCGAACCCGACTGAGGGATGCCAAGAAGAAAGCTAAGGGAAGTGAATCCTGCCTTGTTATAAAACCCAAGTGAACTGTGCTGTTTGGCAAATGTGAACCCGACTGAGGGATGCCTGCGCAATAGGGTGAACAGTAACACACCCGTGAACATTGTGATGACAAACGTGAACCCGACTGAGGGATGTCCACAGTGAGTAGTTGGTCTGAACCCGACTGAGGGAGGCCAACGTTGAGAGAATGATCGAAGCCTGGCTGAGGGGGATCCACAGGAGAAGAGTAATCGCCTAACGTGAACATTTATTGAAGACGCTTTTTTGATAGTTTATGGTCAATCAGGCCTTCTAAGGCAAGAGACTTTGCAGGAAAGAGACTTGGCCCCATATGGTCCTGGTATCGTTGAAGGGAACTGCAACCTCATGCTGGCGAGGCCCATGAGTGTCCTGTGCTCAAGAGTCCCGCCTTGTCATGTGCTAAAAACGTGGGGAAGGGAGACACCAGCCATACCATCCTGCAGGGGTGTTGCTAGGTCTGGAAAAGATCCAGGGCTACGCTACTTTTGGGATTGTGGGGACTTTGGGCTAGCTAGCCTTTTTGGTTGTAACCCCCCCCCCACCAGCTACTATCTGGGGCTACAACCAAAAGACCCAGGGCTATAGCCCCCTCAGCCACCCCCCACCAGCCTCCCATCAACACCTCTGCCATCCTGATTTATCATTTGGTGAACACTTATTCTGGTAACATTATCCCACACTATTTTGTAACTTAGCGGTAAGGTTTGTCAATAGTTTTCTTTTTTAAAATTTTTTTTTAATTTTTTTTTGTATAGGCCCTTTTTATTTGACAAGACGCCACTAGGACTGCCTTATTATTATTTAATGGTCGTAGCTTGGTCCCATTTTAGATAAGGCAGATTTCTCACCCATTCATACAGTTTATTAAACGGCCTTGAACTGTGATCACTTGTCTGTCTTTACTGTTGCCACCGTGAGTTCCTTACAATTCCAAAATGGTGGTTTCATCAAAAGATAACTGGCCATCTAAAGATTACTAAAGATTATACAGGGGCAATGAGCAGGAGAAATAAGCTAGAATAGCAGTAATTACAGGCCTAATAGTTAAAACGGTATTATTCAACACAATTCTAGAAAGTATGACACCTACCTGTCAAGCATAAGTGATCGTCCTATCATTAGGAAATAAAACAATAGAAATTAAAATATTTATTTTAAAACCTAGAGACAAGTGGAAATTATCAGTATTAGTTGTGTTTACAGTTAGCATTAGGAAAAGCAGGGGCATGAATTCGATCGGAAGATGGCAAGTGCAATAGTTACTAAACGTGCCCAATTATTATGTCTTGTGTCCGGATGTAGCAAAAACAAAAGAGGTGATGGCTGGAAGGTTTAGAATGAATCTTAACCACTGACATTGCGCGGGGCAACCCTCCATACCATCGTTATTCACCTGCCAAGCCATTACAGAAGGGGAAAGACCATATGCATATCAGTCTTGGTCCCACCCAAAAAGGGGCAGTCCAGCCTGAACTGCTAGGTCACATCCCTTCTGCCCGAGACCACAAGCATCCCCAGACATGTTTCGGCCTTGTTGGGTGTCATCAGTGTGGAGTAGCTTGGGTCTCTAGGCCCAGCAGGCATGGGACCCACTCTGGGCATACCCGTCCCACTCGGGGTGACAATAGCAAAACAAAAGAGGTGATGACTGGAAGGTTTAGAATGAATCTTAACCTCTGGCATTGCTCTGGGCAACTCTCCAGACCATCGTTCTTCGCCTGCCAAGCCATTGCAAAAGGGGATAAACCATAAGCAAATCGGGCTTGGTCCCACCCCCAAAGGGGTAGTCCAGCCCGAACTGTTAGGTCACATCCCTTCTGCACGAGACCACAAGCATCCCCAGACATGTTTCAACCATGTTGTGCCTCATCAGTGAGGAGTAGCTTGGGTCTCTAGGCCCAGCAGGCACGGGACCCACGTCTGCGCATACCCGTCCCACTCGGGGTGACAAAGCAAAAACAAAAGAGGTGGTGGCTGGAAGGTTTAGAATGAATCTTCACCACTGTCCGGATGTAAATATATTCATAATAGTGACCAGCATTCACATCTACACACGGGCAAGAGGACTGCTTTCACGAAGTAAGAAGTTCAAAGTGAAGCAATACATTTAAGGTAAACCACTAATGTTACCACTTTGTTTAGTTGTTTACCACATTTGGAGTTATTCTAATTATGTCTAGTCTGGACCTACTAGGTTGTTATTCCTCCTCATATACTGAGAAGGCAGAACGAGCACTGCTATTACATTACAACGATGGTAACAAGTACCAGAAGGTGGGAAAACAAGGAATTATCTTCTGATGAGCATTTTCAAAAGGCGCTGATAATTTATAACGGGGAATATTCCAAGAAAGAAATTAAAAGGTACTCTCCAATAGAGCTTTGGAGCACTGTTGAAAAGGTAATTCAATGCTTCAATCAGAGCATAGAATAGAGCAGGACTTATTGCAGCACTAGGAGTTTGTCCAACACTATTTGCATGGCCAGATGAATGCTGCCAATATAGGCAAGTTTGTATTCATGGTCGAAAGGATTAAAGAAATGCTACTTTGCTGACCAGCATTAAGATGGACATGAAGTTGGTTAAGCACTTTTACTGACGCTTATATGTGCTTAGCAGTAAGTACTATTAGTCAATTATTACTAATCAAAACCTCATCCATGGTAACTTCAGTTGATCTTGAATATCAATAGTGGGTATTGGTTACACGCAACCTTGCATGTTCACCAAGATGGTTAAGAGGATAAAGTTATTAACCGATTAAGAGCTTCTCATGAGAATCTTTGTTTTCAATGATTTCTTTCATGTTTTCTATAAATGTACATATCACCAGGATAGTTGTTATTGAAAAGTGATCTAATAGGTTTTTCCAGTGAAGTATCCAGGTCACCAGATTCTGTTTCACCATTGACGTGCAAAAACAAAAATGCACATGTTGGCACACATGCAATAAGTTATTGTTTATTGAAGTAAGGTTTTAATTGTTTGGCAGCAATATAATAGGTTATTGTTTCCTTAAACTAAAGTTTAAAGTGTTCATTACAAAACGTCATTCCAAAAGGTTACAGTTTGAACGTTTATGTAGTAAAAACTTTAAAAAAATAAACAAAATATATGTTTCTATTCCAGGAGATTAGTACAATATATTCAGCGATAGAGAGTTGGTGAAACGGCGCAAAGAAACCTTCAAGTAAGTGTTGGATTAGCGCCTACTAACAGCAGTGGTCGAAGTTTATGAAAAGAAGTAGTGGAGCTATATTCCCTACTGGCCTGCACGCTCCCCACAGACCCCATTCCACGCCCTCTCCCATGCACAATTAAAAACCCCAAAACACATGTGCCTGCTTTTTAAGGAAACGTCCTGTGCAGTGCACTGAAAGTGCAAGTTTCAACTTCTTCCTACACTTTTATTTTAAAGCGAAACCGTTCCGGAACGGCTTCTTTTTAAAATAAAAGTATAGGAACGATAAAAGGAGGACCGCTCCCACCCACTTCGACCACTGACTAACAGGCACCACAGGAGTTCTAATCGTATCCCCCCTTTCCTGTAATCATCGATACCAGGGCAGGGAGTTTGATGGGAGAATGATTAAACCCACAAAACTAGAGATATGCCTGCATCTCTAAAGTGCAGCACCAAAACACACACATGAAATGCTGCTGGTCCACACAAAAACAAGCCAGGTTATTTGCAGCAAGGTCAGCATTTGGTCAAAATTAAAGGAAAAATAAAACCAAAGTCTACTGAAGCAAAGCTGTGGCTTAACCCAACCTGACAAAGATTCATGTATCGAGGAGGACCCTGCACGACGTGGCCTGTGAAGGACTGCATTTCTGTTCCCAGCGCTAGAAACAAAAAAAGGTCAAGATGCCCCACTATTCTGCAGGGTCCTACAGAACCCCCAAACTGCAGCCAGGCATGCTATATCCAGTGTGAAGAATCTGCAAGTGAACTAGGTTTGTGTCAAATGTCCCGTAATATGGGAAATGTGTAATGCTCATCAAGGTTCCATTGAGCACAGGCCTAGTGAGAGAGCAATCGCATCACACACATGTAATCTAATAAGTGGCAGGAACCCTAGCAAGCGCTTCTTACTCACTCTAGAGTGTAGATGGATCCACGACTGCTACTAGATAGTGACAGATTTCTCTCTCACAAATTAAACACATTGAGAGGTTACAGCTCGCCCATAAATGTGCACAGAGGATCAAATCCCTTTCATCAACTAGAGACACTAGCACATGATCCAGCTCTTCTGTGTAGTTATTTGACATGTTACTAAAGAACCATTCCCCCAGCTGTGGCCCACTTTGATTTCGAAGCATGCCCCCATTTGGTTCAACTTTATCTGCAAATGGGAACATGCATTTGCCCACAATCCCACCATTTACTACAAAATCGGAAACGGGGATTGGAAGCCGCGGGATTGTTTGACCAAACTCGGGATTGCAGCAGTGGCATCGCAGAACCTTTCACTCCCTTCAATGACATCACAGGAAGAGGGGGTTCAAATGATCCTCAACCCTAATAAATGGTTGTTTTAGTTATTCCATGGAGAGTTGTATTAAGGTTGATTTTTGCCTTTTTCTTATTAATTGTGTACAATTTGACTTTTAATGGGTTTTGTTATTTGTTTAGTCAAAAGAGACAGAATTGTTAATTTTTCATTCATGATTCGATTTTGTGTGTATTGTAGTTGTGTATATGATTCTTTTTTACTTTAACAATAACATTGCATATTTTGACACTCCTGGGAATCACAATTTATCTGGGACTAGTAGACTTTACCTGCAAAATTTGCCATATTATTGTTTATTCAATCTCGTGTGACACAAATGTTGTGTTTAGTTTTAGTAATTGGCCAACTGAAACTGCAGCATGCGAAAAACTATGACTGCTGGGAGATGGAATTTGTAGATTGATTAACTTTGAGTTTCTCAAAGTGACACGATTTTGGTAAAGTCTGAAATCTCAGATTAAAACTCAAATCTTTAGATTCCAAAATCGGCAAACGTAACAACGGATTTCTTTTCTTCTCCTTCCTCTCCTTTCTTTCCCTCCGTTCCACTTTTCTCCACCCTATGTACTATCTTGCCCTACGCCTAGGGACAAGGACAACGGAAAAACACCTATGAAAGGTACCACTGTGGGCGGACAGGTCTGCATGGAGCGTATAGATGTACCTGCAAAGTTTAGATTGGTTGGGGGGGATGCATTTGTGGGGCAGGGCAGGATGTGCCTCCGAGAACATGGTTAGAGTGGGGCACAGCGTGTGGATGAAAGGGTGGAATATGTCTGTGTGGGTAGTTGGGTACATGAAGTGTGGAGATGTGCATGAGGTGGAGGGTGGTGGCTAGATTTGTGAAGGGAACTGGACTATGTTTTGGATGAGGGAAGTGGATTAGATTATTTATACATGATCCATATAACACCTGACCGGTCTGATTTGTAATTCAGGGGAGCTATTTAGCTCCTGCTTGTAGTCTAGTAGATCCTGGTTAGATTGACACCAACAGCTACATTTGGCTCCTCGAGCCAACTGATGCCGAACAAGCACATCCATGTGAATTCAACTCTGTGCATTTGGGAGAATCTATAAATAGACATTAGGGCAAATCATCTGACATTTGAAGCATAAGGGGTCATAAATAATGGACACAATGATATTTTTGTGTCTTGTGTGGCAGGGGCAAGTCTTTTCAAGCATGATTACAAGTTCAGCCGGTAAGCCCTCCTATACGAACTGTCAAAGAGGGCACACTCGATAAATGGGTACATTTCGAAGAGGACAGTGGTAAAGGAAACAAATCCAACTTTGAGGATTCCTGTGATACTACCTCGTTGAATGACAATAGGTCCTACAGTAGTTAATTCAACACACATGGAATCTGGAAGTCTATCTAATACCCATACAGCTCAGCTCTGACCTATGAGGAACCTGTGGGGAAATGGGTAAAACTAGTTGAGTTAAAGCAGACCAGGGGAAGCCCATTTATGAACAGAAGCTATTTGTTGAACCTTTTGAAATCAGCCACCCTTAAAATCCATTAACTACACTGACATAGAACACGTGGAGCTACCAGCAATTGACTGTGCAAAAAGAAATTGGGCCCTTACAGAGTTTGTATCCCCTCTAGTAGTGGAACTGTTATGTACTAATCTGAACTTGATCCATAATAAATGATTTGACTTTATTATATGCCGGAAACTTTATATGGCGTCTGCCCCTACAGAGATAAGATGTTAGATAGACCCACAGAGGTTAAAGCAGGACATACTACTGAGCGTTCCAGTTTACTGTCTTGCGTGGCAAAATCCATTCCAGTGAAATAAGCTGTGGTTCTGCAGGACAGACGGATCCCTAAATTGCTGGGGATGTGGACCCATGATATGTGATAAAACAGAAATATTACTTATTATCTTGGAACACTAGGGGATATCGCTCCATTCTTTGTAATGAACTTGGATTGAATGAACTTAAAGACTGATATATTTGCCTTGCAGGAAACATTGAAGACACAAAGTTTTACAATTGATGGCTTTCACATCATACCACAGCCTGCTTTTGCGCAAACTAGAGGTAGACATGTGGTGGGTTTATGCATAGGAGTGACAACTCACCTTTTAGATTCTCTGCAGGCAAGTTAAGTGTAGCGATTGAAAGTTTATCTACTTTGATAAAGAAACTGTTAATAATCTGTGCGCGCATAACAAATGCAACAACATCATTGTGATGGCCGATTTTAACAATCAAGACATTGCCAGCCAGGTTAGAGATACTGTGGAAAGTGAGAAGTGTTCTTCTATCCGTTCAGAGACAGTATTAATCATAAAGGTGTGGAGACCTCACGTGGTTGGGTTGAGTTGTTCTCCCACTATGATGTAGAATTAATAGTGATGGAAAACAAAAAGGGGGCAAAGGAAGTGTATACCTGGTCCAATGGGAAAGTATTTTCACGTTTGGACTATATCTTTGCTAGTCCCTATATTGAAGGAAAATATTCGGTAATTAAGGTGAATCATAGCGTGCCCAGTGATCATGCGTCTCTTCCTTGGTCTCTCAAATTTTCTCTGGGAAAACGAATACCTGAATTTAAAACCAAAGTCGAAGTGAACGCTCCGAGAAATTGATTGATTTGGAGCACTTTTAATGTTGCCTTATTCAGGGGTGCTAATGGAATAATATGAAAAATCAATATTAGTAAAACTAAGGTCATGGTGATTGGTAAGGTGGGGGAAAGGAAATGCAGAATTCAAATGGAAAATCGACAAGGAGAAGCTGGAACTTGTTAAAATGTACACATCTTGGAATCCTGATAATCACTACTCCCAAATTAACTTATTTGGGCACCTACATTCGTACTAAGGTCATGAAGAAATACTAGTTATTCAGAATTGTATTAATAGAAAAGGAGGCCATAATATAGAAAGATTCCTGGAAATATATAGAACCGGTATAATACCTTGTGTTATATATGGATTAGAGACTCTCCCTTTGACAATGGTCACATGGTTGGATAAGCTAGAGGGCAAACTACTTCGTTCCATCCTTGTAGTACCACAGGCGGTGCTGGTGGAAGCGCTCCGATTTCAGTGGGGAACTCCCTCATTTGCTACCCTCTGGCTTATTCGTAGGGTGAAGTTTTACATCACTCTCAGAAACTCTAGATCCAAGTTGAAGACGCTTTTGCAGATTTTTGCAATGAATTATAGTAACCATGAAGGGAATGAATTGTATGAAGATCTAGAAAAAAAGAATGCACCACCTATTAGCTATCTGCACCGGAACATTTTAGGTACTTTAGATTATCTAGGCGCATGGGACAAAATTAATAAAGAC
This sequence comes from Ambystoma mexicanum, assembly GCF_040938575.1. Classification (NCBI taxonomy): domain Eukaryota; kingdom Metazoa; phylum Chordata; class Amphibia; order Caudata; family Ambystomatidae; genus Ambystoma; species Ambystoma mexicanum. The sequence goes on from NC_090922.1 coordinate 94,757,987, forward strand.
GAGAGATTGATTGTGTCGCCTTTGTATGAGAACGATAAAGACTTCTCCTCACCAACTGTGAAGCATTAACAGAAAAATATACGCTAAGTTATGGTAGATATGGTCAGATAGAGGCTACAAAAAGGATCAATTGTGGAGTACCCTGCAAGAAGGGGAATAGTTAGTCATTACCATAGCTGCCCAGCCCTACATGTATGGAAGGAAATAACAAAACTATGGGAAACTCCCAAAAATGTGTGATTTAGGACTTTATAAAAAAAAAATATATATATTTACTCCTGGTATTGATTATCGAGAATGCAAATTAAAAGGAACTTTCTATTTAATTGATATGGGATATCACATGTAAGAATGCTTTCTTTGTATTTTATAGTTGTAATTAATGTTTTAATTATTGTAGTGCAAAAGGTTTTGTTGTCTTAACCACAATGCACTTTAATTAAAAACTCTTCCTTTTTTTAAAGGAAGTTAGAATTGAGGAACGCTGTGTACTAGCTATTTGTTACCCCGTGGTAGCTCCTTGTCACTGCTTAATGCTAGATACCAAGGAGCTGCTTTAAGCTCCTGCTGTTCCGACCTTAATGCCTGTAATTATTGCTTAGCGTGCACGAGATTACCATGGCTAATCCAGTCATTTAGGGGCTTATGTTCATAGGGGGCGTAATGTGAGAAACATGACTAAAAGCCTCATTTTCGTTCATTTTTAGGTCTAAGAGGAGGAGCGGAGAGCAACTTGCCTTTCTGCCACCTCCCTTCTTCTCTGCCATACAAATGCCCCAGCATTTGCTCCAGGATACATGTTCATGGTGGTGTAAAAGCTAGGTGTCCCTATGGAAGCCCGCCAGCTTTATTTATGCACCGGCATTAAGCATGTGGTCTCTTTAGGGATCCATTGTACACGCTGCCAGCCATGTTTGCATGGCAGGCAGTGTCTACAGTTAAATCGCTGCATACCATGTGCGTGAGCATATGTTTACTCATTTGCGCAGTGGGGTGCAAATGTGCAGGCCAAAAGACGGTATACAACTGTCAAATTATAATTCTGAACAAAATTAGCTCCATGGTGTTTATTTATAATACTGGCTGAAATCAACATGGTTAATCCTCTGCCTCTTCTCATTAGTGCTAGTCGCCTGCCAATCATTATGGCAAATCTCCTGCTCGTGTGGTCATTACAGCTAATACCTCCTGAAGGCAAAAGTGTTCATCTCTGTACTCGTCCCTAGCGCAACAACATTCCAATTTTATTTTTTTAATGATTTATAAAGGCGCTTATACAGCAAGAGAAGTGTATCAAAGCGCCACAAGTCAAAAGGGAAGGGAAACAAAGGAGCAAATATACATTGATAAAATAACACTGAGTAAAACGAAACAAACAACGTTCCTACTGGGCCTTGTGACATTCAAAGCGTGCAAGTGCAGGGAAGAGAAAGGGAAAAAAAAGAGGGGGCGAGGGGATAAGTGCTATTAGGGTCCCCCGGGGAGGAGGAGTACCAGTGGTTCCTGTTGGAAGGCAACAGGTAAGTGAATTGGTGGAGATGTTCTAGGCGAAAGGGAGAGGTCTACTGCCTAACCAGTAAGTGCAGGGCGAACGCAAACCACCGACCAGGGCAGTGCAGGGGAGGGGGGGTGGTGTTGATGGCGATAGGGCAGGGTGCCAGGATTCTATTGGACTCTTGAGGAATCAGGCCGCCCATCTCAGTGACTGGGTTGGGGGTGGTTAGCACGGAAGGGGGAAGAGGGGGGGGGGGAGGAGGAGGAGGAGGAGGAGAAGAAGAGAAATGTCTTGAGTTGTTTGTGGAACTTGAGGTGGTCCAGTCCCAGGCATGGAGGGAGGGAGGGAGGGAGAGGGAGGGAGACAGGGAAATAGGGAGAGGGAGGGGAGGGGAGGGGGGGACACTGACACTGTTCCATTGGAAGGAGCCATCTGAGGAGAGGGATCTGCCCCCAGCTCATTGCTTGCAGAAGCGTTTGACAAGAAGAAAGTTCGAATGAGAAGATCGAAGGGATCCGGAAGAAGAGTCTTTAGTAAGAGAAGGCTGCAGGTAGTGTGGGCCCAGGCCCCAGACAGCCTTGTGGATGATGCAAAGGGCCTTGAATTTGATCCTTGCAGCAACTGGGAGCCAGTGCAGAGCTGCAGTCCCTGGGCTTGAGGCCAAGGATAAGTCTTACAGCCCCATTCTGGATTAGTTGGAGAGGGTGGAGTGAAGAAAGAGGCAGTTTGAGGAAGAGGCTGTTACTGTAATCCAGCCTGGAGAGGACCAGAGCTCTAGAAACATTGTGTCGCAGATGACCCCAAGGTTTCTGGCTTCAGTGGAAGGAGACGGAGGTGAGCCCATAGAGGGCGGCCAGAGTGCAGGAGGGAAACTGGGAATAGGTGTCCCAATACAATCCAACTAATGCATAGGTTTAACATAACATATACACATTCTTAAACAACATTTAATCAGCACTATATAAAAAAACAAAGTTAAAGTAAGAGGTCAATAACGGCGCCGGTAAGTATTTTAAAAAATCTCTTCAAATGATTGATGAGGTAATTCCTTTGTGCCCATGCACGATTAAACCTCGACACCATGTAAACAACATTTGGATCAGCAGTCATTTTGCATAACCTCATGTTTTTGACAACGGCTGTGGAGTACACATGGGCAGTTCGCAAGCAGACTGTGTATGGGAGCGTTTGTAGACTTAAGTACCACATTTGACACAGTAAATGGAGTCACACTCTGGAAGAAACTGGGTGCTTGGGTTTTATCAAGCGATCTGTTAAACATCATAAGTACTCTACTCTGAGACCTCAATCAAGGTCTGCATAAATAACAAAAGGTTGCCTCACACGGACCATCAACAAGTCAACAGGGCTGAAACAAGAATGCGTGCCGGCACTGTTTCTTTTTAACTTCTACATGGCGGATCTCTTCTCACTTGCAAAGTCCCTTACGTTTCCACTGAGGCTTGGCTCCTTATCGTACTCTTGGATTGGCCGATGACTTGGTGCTCTTGAATATAACGCATAGGGACTACAAGTCTAACTAGACTCTTTGATGTTTTTGATCACAGGTTATCATCAATTTAACCAAAAATAATGTTATTTCATGAATCAAAGAGGAAACCAAAGGAGTCATACAAATGGAGTTTACAAGGAGAAAAGCTTGAAGTAAAGGAATATAAATATCTGGGGATACTTCTGGATTCCTGCCTAAACTGGAAAGCGCACATCAAAAAGCTGGAAAGTGAAGTTATCCAACTCTCATCAGCAATCTGGCTACTGTGACAAATCTAGCGAGGTCATCACTACTTTACCGGCGGACATATTCCCTCATGTGGCCAGGGAAAGGCAGAAGTTACCCGACTCTGACCCTGGGGGTGGCTATTTGTGGGAGGACCGCCCTTGGGGAGGCGAAGTAAACTCACTGGGTCAAAACAAACATTTCAGCACTTTGTTTGCCTCTGATAACACCCATTTGCCCCTCCCCAATTCCTATATGGCATATTATATTGTAGGTGTAGACCATCCAGTCATGACTAATCACCAACAATATTTACCTTCCCCCTTTACTTAATACTGAGATGAGGAAGAGGATTGGAGTAACGAAGATCACTACAAGCAGAAAGCAAAGGCTGCATTCTTGTTGTTGGAAAAGATTAACGGGTGCCGGAACATTTAAATGTACCACACCTGACGAGAAGGAGAGAGTTGCTTCTCCTGATATCGATCAGGACACCGAAGGAGAGCAGGGCGCGGTGTGGAGCGGAGAAGCTGCTGGAAGTGCCATCCAGGGAAGTCGAGCAGTGGAAGGTTAGTCACGCTTGTGCCACTGACATCAGGAGCTGTCAAGTGAGGAGGGAGGCAAAGCGGGAACCGGAGAGCCAACGGGACACTCTCCCAGCCAATAAGCTAGCATCCGTGAAAAGGGTAAGACGCGAGGGACGCCAAAGCCCCCAACAGAGACTGGTAAACTCTGAGGGAGCGTTTGTGATGCTGGGGAGCTTCATGGCAGATGCCTTGTACCGTTGATTAACCTGGTAAGCCCAAACAAGGGGGCTGGGATACTGGGGAAAGAGACTAAGACTACTGAAAAGGGGTTTCTGACCCAATACCGTAAAAGCGTAAAGAATCGTGGAACTGTGTAAAAGACAAGGTGAGCAGTGAGAGTCCGGGACTTGCACCCAAACACTGAGCCAAATGAGAAAGCCCTGACAGGAGAGTAAATCGGGCATCAAGCGAGTCGGGGACCAGCACTCATCAAGTTTGCTGAACTTGAGAAAACTTGTGCCCCAAATGTGTGGAATCCAGGGGAAAGGGTGTCTCCCCTGTCAATGTGGAACTGTGAAATATGTGAACTGTGGAAAAGCTAAGAAAGATTGAACTGTGGAAAAGATAGCGATCAGAGGCGGAGATACACCCCTTGATCTTGTGAAAACCTTGAAGGGAAGGGTCATATTCCTTCAGATTGTGTAATGGTATAACTCAAAAGCGGTCAAGAGAAAGAACACATATCTGGAATTAATAGACTGTGTAAACTGGAGGAAACTCGGTGAGGGGGGGGGGAAGAGCCGTCGATTGAGGTTGTGGAGTATATTAATGTGACATTGAAAAGCCAGAGAAATCCGGAGGAAAGGAAGGCCTCCTTTTCTGGTGGAACTTTATTGGTTTATTTTACACTTTAGAACTTAGTGTTTGGAACTTTGGAAAGAAGCTGCAGGTGTTCAACTAAAAGACACCCCCCCACTTCACTTTTATATTAAGATTAGTGTGTGAGGGTCAGATTAGGGTGTTGGACACAGGACAGAAAACTCTTTGTTTTGGACACTCTAACAGACGTTTCTTGAGGCGGGGAGATCCCTCTTAGAGTTAGGGATAGGTAGGATTTCCCCAAACCTCTTTTATTAATGAAAGTATTTCACCAACACCAAAAACGCTGCTGTATCCCGAGTATTAATAATAATAATAATAATTAGGCTTTTATATAGCGCTACAAACCCTCAGGTATCTGAGCGCTGCTTATTATTACCCACGGTGTGTGGTGCTCATTTATCGAGGATGAAACGCTGAGTTTGGCGCTGCCGGGATTCGAACCTGCGTTAACAGGCTCTGCACGGGTGTCAAAGCGGGCGCTCTACTCGCTGTGCCACTTGACCGGCTATTACGCTTGATCCGTTACTATAGACACTTGCTGCTCTATGTAGTGTTTACAAAATGAAGATCGTAACCAAGATGCTATGTGGAAGCATTGCATGGGGTTGGAAAAGTGACTAAGGGTTGAAGCGTCTGGAGAACCACTGTAACAGGGTGCTGTTCCATGTATACCAATTGAATATGCAATGAGCGAATTTGAGCTAATTCCGGCTAATATGCATCTTCTCATAGAGCCGGCCACGTATTACAAAAAACTCACTCTATTCATAACGGGCATTTGGAATAATGCACTAGAAGCTGCAGCAACACATCTAATTGCCCTAAAAAAAAAGGAGGCTATCACCCAAACGTGGCAGACTGGAATAAAGTGGGGTGCAAGGTTGGGCAAGGGTATGCCATGGTTCTTGGTGCAAATACAAACTACAGCTGAAGTGACGGGTAAAATCACTCACTCGAGAGCATTTGTAGATTAACTTGGCCAAAAAAAATATATATATATAACTAGAACTGAATATATAAATGCTCAGCTGGAGGGCTCAACTCTAGGTCGCTATGGCTATGAATTCCTAAACTCTTATATAGACTGGATTACCTAGTTAAATGTTATTATGGACATGCTGGACCAAGTGGTGACAAAACTGTGAATAACAAAGGAACAATGCACCTGAAGATTTTGTGATGGGCGGGATGGCTCGGGGGCAACCAGTTTGTCCTGGAAGCAAGCCAATGCATAGCAACACAGGTTCGAATCCCGAACTCGTGCTTAGAAACAAGTCTCCAGTGTTAAGAGCGTAATGAAAGAACAATTCTAATTTATGTAACTGAAACTGAGAAACATCTTATTGGCATGTCCGTGAGTAGGAACAATGCAAAGGGAAAGGGCCCTTTGCAGGGAGAATACATGTTTTAGATGCAAAGGCGGGTAGCAAATGTTGAAAGTGACACTGAAGTGTTAGTGGAAATCACAAAGATTATTCTAGGCCACAAATACATCAAAAACAGCACATGTTGAAAAATGACATTTAATTCACATTAAATATTTTTAAATACGAATGGTGTTACATGCTCAGTAAGGACACTGTACACAAAATGAACTAAATCCTGGCTTGAATCGCGTCTAAACAAATGCTGCATCACGCTCAGCTGCAACTAAATGAGCTAGATCAAACGCATGCCTACAAAAAAAATACACAAACGAGGGAATATGAAATTGCCATGCGATGACACGCATTGCAAATGAACATAAAACAGTTGTCGCAATTTAAAATGCACACTCGAGTGAAGTGTGCGCTCCAGTGAAGTAAAACAATAATACAACCATGCAAAGAATCGAAGATGGAAAACAACAAAACACCAGAAAAAGAAAAAAAAAGAGAAAGGGGTCTTCTCCTTGCTCAGATAGATCGCCACAATCGGGTGCACACTTTATCAGATTCAAAATGTTTAAGGCGAAAACAAACGTGCCCACCGGAACCGGATACGTGAAAGGGGAACAGGCAGTGCAATCTGTAAAGGGAAAAAAAGTGTCAATAATGCACTAGGACCGGCAATTGAAGAAAGGGCATGCTTATGGTCCTGTGGGAATAATGCAGCACCAGTCTAGATGGAATTTGAGAATTAAAGGAATTCAAAAAAGAAAAAGGAAAGGTGATGAATTCGTAAAGACTCACCCTGTGCGAGGTAACAGGAACCCTCAGTCACGTATCTAGCTAGCCCTCTGAAATAAAGTTTCTCAGAATTAGAAAACTGGATATAGCCTCAAGGTAACATAAGCGAAATGGATATCGCTCTGAAAAAAAGAATGGCCACGAGGATCTAATGGACTTAATTCCATACCTGGAGGAAAAAACAAAAGGCGCCTTCCATCCACCACGCATTTCTGCAGTGCCTCGAGGGCAAGCTAACAAGCGCATATCAAAGTCGAGTGAGAAGCACCTGAAAAGCAAGGACATGTATATGGCGTGGTGCAGGCTGTGCCCGAAACTAGACCTAGAGAAGAAGCGTGCAACACAGCAGTGGGTCTCCGTGGTAACGCGGATGGTGAGGAAATTTGGCAGCGGCTTCTAGATGGGCAATGATATTCCCATCATCTATCATGTGATCACCTGGAGAGACGTTAAGAACAGACTATGAAGGCCCCTAATGAATGGGATTATATAAACACTTATCGTATGGACGTAACGAAACTAGTATTAATAGGATTTGGGCGTTAAGAGTTTAAGCAATGATAGTGTAATGTATGTTTTATGAAAAACCTATCAAATATAGGTTGGTTGTATTAAAAAAAATGTATATGTTTGGGTCAGTTGCATAAAACTGGGGGTCTGACTGGGTACAAAAGTTAACCCACGTTTCAGCACTGCCATTTGATTAAACTCTAAAATGTATGTAGATGGATAAAAATAGGTTGTTGATCAACTATCTAAGATAAGCTGGTCGAAGAGTCTGAAATGGATGATCTTTTAAGTGTGGGTCTTAAAGCAAAGTCCCTTGCTGAAATGTGTTGCTGCCCCATCCGCTGACCTCTTTCTAAAAAAGGACCTGTTATCTTTCTAGCTCCAAACAAACGATCAAAGAAGTTGGTTTTCTAACTTTAAGGCAAAGGTAATCTCGGTAAAGGTAGACAATCAGAATAACAGCAAACTCTCTTACCTTGTCTGCAAACTCAAAGTGGATATTAGGGAAATACCTGAGTCCCCCTCTCCCAGCCTAAGGAAACAGGCGTGGAGTGGAGGCGTCAGGGAAACCCTTGGTCGGGAAAAACCCTTGTTGCTGGGGATCGTTGAGAGTTCCCGACGAGGACTGTCGCGGCTCGTGAGCGTCGGGAGACAATCCCCGGAGGTACGAAGGAGTCGAGGATGTCGGTGTCCGTGTTTTTTGCCTCTGACTGTTGATACAAACCAGAAAGGTAAGTGTTCTGTCTTTTATGGTAAAAGATACTCAAAAAGCGGGGAGGAAAGGAATTTCGTACCTTGGGAGGAATTCTAAAAGGTTTCAGGTGTTGGTAACAAGGTGGCTGGCGTTCGGCAGTCTGAGAAGGGATTACTGGAATTCGTTCTGAAGATATACAAGGTAAAGATAAGTAACGAGTACTATTTGACTAATCTAAGAGAGCGGGAGATAAGTAGCGTACCTACCCTAGCATATAATTCCTTCTGTGAGAAGTCGTGACTTCCATGGAAGAGGAGGAGTCTGGGTACTGTAGTTCAAGAGGTGGAATGGGTCTGCCTTTGCTAATACCGAGTGAGAGAGAAAAAAGGTTAACTGCGGGTTCAACTGAGAAGGGGAGAGTTGTGAGAATCGATGAGCTTACTTACTGGGAGGCAAGTGCCGAAATGACTAAGTAAGAGTTGGGTGTCGGGAATGGCTGGCCTGTGAATTGGTCCGCGAGGAGGCAACTAGCGGAACAAGAAAAAAGGGATTAAGCAAGCAAGCAAAGTAGGAAAAGAAGAGGTTACGTAGAGCGGTCTGGGATATCCAAATGAATCCTAAATTACTCACGGAGCGTGGCTCACGATAGTCGTAGCAACGCGCTGGTCCATCGGTGTTGATGTGGGAAATACTCTTCCGTGCTGACGGGGAGGAGTCACACCCTCCTGATCTGATCGAAAGAGTGGACCAGCGCACGAAGGACTGGGCGCCATTTTGGAAGGATAACTTCGCACCCCTTGTACATACCGCCAACGGCGCCACACAGACCAATTCCGCGTCGCACTCGTGACAGTATGCCCCCTCCTAAGGGAGGCAAACCCCGGCTTCCCCGGATGGCACCTATAGAAACGATGGACCAAACGCGGGGCATGAACAGCCGAAGCAGGTTCCCAAGTTCTGTCCGCTGAGGAATACCGCTTCCAATCCACCAGAAATTGGAGGATTCCTCTTCTGTATCTCGAATCACAAATACCTGACACCTCATATTCGGGCCCAGTACTGGTCAAGATCGGAGGGGGTGACCCCGAAGGGGTTTTATGGAAACGACTGCGAACATCTGGTTTGAGTTGAGAAACATGAAATGTAGGATGGATACGATTCCAAGAGACAGGAAGTTGTAACCTGTAGGCTGCGGATCCCCTTTTTTTCGATCACAGAGAATGGTCCGAAATACCTAGGGGATAGTTTGGAAGGAATCAATCTCCTAGGGAGGAATTTACTTGATAACCAGACTAGATCCCCTTTCCGTATGTCTGGCGAAGGGGTACGGTGTTTGTCTGCCTGTATCTTGTTTCTGTTCTGAGCTTCTACCAGTGCGGCCTGAGCGTCAACGTGGCCTTGTCGAATGGTTTCTACCAATCCATCGATGTTAGGACAAGGGGAAGACTGTGGCGTTTGATAGGGAAAAACAGAGGGATGAAACCCATAAGTGCAAAAAAAAGGGCTGGTATGAAGAACAGAATGAGCGGAGTTGTTATATGTAAATTCAGCAAGAGGAAGTAGGTCCTTCCAGTTGTCTTGGGCGGAAGAGATATAACATCTTAGATATCCTTCGAGGGTTTGGTTCAAACGTTCCGTTTGCCCGTTGGTTTGTGGGTGATACCCAGAGCTCAGGGCTCTGGAAATACCTAAGGTGTCACACAGGATTTTCCAATATTTAGAAGTGTATTGAGGTCCTCGATCAGATAGAATGGTATCCGGCAGCCCGTGTAAAGAAAAGATGTGCTCTAGGAATATTTTAGCCATTACTGCAGCCGAGGGAACTGAAGGGAGAGGAACAAAGTGTGCTAATTTCGTTAAGGTGTCTATTGTAACCATGATGGCTGTACAACCTTCGGATTCTGGAAGGTCAACCACGAAGTCAGTGGTGATAATTTGCCAGGGTCTTGTAGGGAGAGGCATCCTTACCAATTCTCCGAAGGGAGCTTTTCTGGTGGTTTTAGATTGTAGGCAGACAGGGCAGGAGGCGATATATTCCGTGATATCCTGTTTTAGATTAGGCCACCAAAAATACCTCTGTATTACTTCTAATGTGTTATAGATCCCTCTGTGACCAGCTGCTTGCGAATCATGACACATCCGTAATACCTCTGTTTGTAATCCTACATTGGGGATAAACATTCGCTCCTCCTTAAATAGAAGTTTTTTGTGTTCTGTTAGCTTTAAGCGCGGTGCGAGATCAGGTTGTGAGGTTATCATTTTCTTTGTTTCTCTCTGGACTTGGGTAAGAAAGTTTCGTATGACTGACACAATGAGTGCTGTTGGAAATAATTGTTCCTTTTGAAATGGTGATTTCTGTAACGGGTCCCTTCTGGATAGGGCATCCGCCTTTAGATTCGATTTCCCTGGAATAAAAGAAAATTCGATTCTGAAAGGAGAAAAGAAATGTGCCCATCGCGCTTGTCGACTATTACATGTCTGCGCATATTGAAGAGACCGGAGGTTGTGGTGGTCCGTTCTGACTTCAATAGGTTGCGATGAGCCCAGTAGAAGATGTCGCTATTCCTCAAATGCTCTTTTTATTGCCAGCAGTTCTTTCTCCAAGACTGTATAATTGAGTTCTGCTGGGGACAAAGTTTTGGACAGATAGGCAATAGGTCTTTCAATGTTCCGATCGTCGGGTTGCAGAAGTACTGCCCCTAATGCATGTTGTGAGGCGTCTGATTCCACGATAAATCGCAGTTGTTGATTAGGCATGGCTAGAATGGGCGCCTGGGAAAATAGAGTCTTCATTTCCTCAAAGGATTCTTGTGTCTTTGAGGACCATTGAAAAGGAATACCCTTCTTGAGCAAGTGAGTCAAAGGTAGAGTTAACGAAGAAAAATGAGGAATGAATCTCCTATAAAAATTTGCGAATCTCTGGATTTCCTTAACCGAACTGGGGATTGGCCATTCCTTTATTGCTATCACCTTTGTTGGGTCCATGGAGATGCCCTCACCGGAGAGTATGTAGCCCAGATAGGCCACTGAAGTCTTGTGGAATTCACATTTTTCCATCTTGCAGAATAAATGGTTCTGTTGTAAACGGCGCAATACTTCGCCTACGTGTAGGTTGTGTTCGGTTGTAGTAGAAGAGAAGACTAGTATATCATCTAAATAGACAATTACATAGTGTAAAAGTATGTCGGCGAAGATGTGATCCATGAATCGCTGAAAAACAGCTGGCGCATTTGATAGCCCAAAGGGCATTACCCGGTACTGATAATGTCCGAAGGGTGTCCTAAATGCCGTTTTCCACTCATCGCCGGCCTTGATGCGTATGAGATGATACGCGCCTCTTAAATCTAGTTTAGTGTAAATGTGAGCTCCCCGGACTGCCTCTAGAATATCCGGAATGAGGGGCATTGGGTATTTGTCGGGTATAGTGATCTTGTTCAATCCCCTAAAATCAATACAGGGACGAAGTTCCGTAGTGTTCTTTTTTGGGATAAAGAAAAGAGAGGCAGCTGCAGGGGAATGGGACTCTGTAATAAGACCGTTCTGTAAATTGGTGTGAAGGTAGTCTCTTAGTACCTCTTTCTCTTTGGCTGATAATATGTACATTCTGCCAAAGGGAAGTGGGCTGTCCGGGATGAGATCTATGGCACAGTCATCTCTGCGGTGTGGAGGTAGTTCGGAATATTCCGTCTGGGAAAAGACAAGATGGTATTTTTTATATTGAGGAGGCAGCGTGGAGATTTTGTTTACCGAGGCTTTCAAGTCCTCCTGAGGGGTTTTCTGGATCTCTTTCTCCCTCTTTTCTGCTTGAAGACCCATGCATCTACTGACACAATATTCTGAGCCTAAAAAGAGGGTCCCAGCCGTCCAGTTTATATACGGGTTGTGTCTCTTTAACCAAGGAAGGCCCAAAATGACAGGATAGTGAGCCGTTCTTATGATGTCCAATTCTATGGTTTCACTATGGTTGGATAAGGACATGGAGAGAGGAGAGGTGTGATCGGTGATCGGACCCGAAGTAAGGGGACTGCCATCCACACTCTCGACTGGAATAGAAAGGGTTTTCCCTATTCTGGGAATACTATGGTTCTTAGCCCATATGTCATCTACAAAATGTCCTGCGGCTCCGCTGTCTATTAGAGCCGGGACATTTTCAAGACGAATGTTCTTCCAGGATAAAGATACTCCCACTACAACCATAGAACGGTCTGTGGAGGAAGTTTGCGTGGAGGAGAATGCTCCAATGGGGGAACAAAATTTATGGAACAAACCCGGCCCTGTAGTTCCCTTCACGACCGGGCACTGGCGTTTCCCGTCTTCCTGAGTGGAGCTATAGGGCATTCCTTGACCGTGTGGTTGTTGGCCCCGCAATACATGCAAAGTCCTAGGGACTTTCTCCTAGTCCGCTCTTCCACCGAAAGAGGGCCACGAGTAGTCCCAAGCTGCATAGGTTCTTCGTGAGATGCGGTTTTATATACGATATGGTGGTTGTCTGCTAATGGTCTAGGATTCTTGCCCTTTCTTCTTTCTCGATTTCTCTCTTGCGAGCGATAGTCCAGTTGCATGACTAATGCAATGAACTCCGCCATGTTCTGGGGGCGCGGGACTCGGGACACTTCGTCCTTTAATTCCTCGGACAGACCACGCCGAAAGACCGTGACTAAGGTATCATCCGCCCAGGATGTGTCTGAAGCATACTGTTTGAATTTAGTAACGTAATCCAGGATATCGAGATTTCCCTGCTTTAGGTCCATAAGACGTTCTTGAGAGGCTATCACTATTTCTTGCCTACCAAACATGCTTTTGACACTGTTACAGAAGGCCGGATATGAATCTAGAATTGGGTTGTTATTAACCACTAAAGGGGTTGCCCAAGCTAGAGCTGCGCCCGTCATTTGGGCTATCATGTGTCCCACTTTATCCCTATCTGTTGGGAAGAAGGCTGTCTTGAAAGTGAATTGAATGGTACAGGATTCCAAAAATTCCTTTACCATATGCGGGTTACCATCAAAACGGCCCGAAGGGAGTGGACCTGGCGGGACCTCCGCACTATGGGCGGCTCGGTGATCCTTTTGTCTTAATGTGAGGTTTTCTTGTTTTAATTGCTGTAACTCTGTGGAGAGCGCTTGGACAGCGTTAACTAATTGCTGTATCTGCTGTTCCATAGCGTCTGGATTCAGATTGTCTTCAATATCTAGATCACCAAAGTCTTTTCTTTTTTAAGGCGCGTTGCTACGGTTATCTTTCTAGCTCCAAACAAACGATCAAAGAAGTTGGTTTTCTAACTTTAAGGCAAAGGTAATCTCGGTAAAGGTAGACAATCAGAATAACAGCAAACTCTCTTACCTTGTCTGCAAACTCAAAGTGGATATTAGGGAAATACCTGAGTCCCCCTCTCCCAGCCTAAGGAAACAGGCGTGGAGTGGAGGCGTCAGGGAAACCCTTGGTCGGGAAAAACCCTTGTTGCTGGGGATCGTTGAGAGTTCCCGACGAGGACTGTCGCGGCTCGTGAGAGTCGGGAGACAATCCCCGGAGGTACGAAGGAGTCGAGGATGTGGTGTCCGTGTTTTTTGCCTCTGACTGTTGATACAAACCAGAAAGGTAAGTGTTCTGTCTTTTATGGTAAAAGATACTCAAAAAGCGGGGAGGAAAGGAATTTCGTACCTTGGGAGGAATTCTAAAAGGTTTCAGGTGTTGGTAACAAGGTGGCTGGCGTTCGGCAGTCTGAGAAGGGAAGATATACAAGGTAAAGATAAGTAACGAGTACTATTTGACTAATCTAAGAGAGCGGGAGATAAGTAGCGTACCTACCCTAGCATATAATTCCTTCTGTGAGAAGTCGTGACTTCCATGGAAGAGGAGGAGTCTGGGTACTGTAGTTCAAGAGGTGGAATGGGTCTGCCTTTGCTAATACCGAGTGAGGGAGAAAAAAGGTTAACTGCGGGTTCAACTGAGAAGGGGAGAGTTGTGAGAATCGATGAGCTTACTTACTGGGAGGCAAGTGCCGAAATGACCAAGTAAGAGTTGGGTGTCGGGAATGGCTGGCCTGTGAATTGGTCCGCGAGGAGGCAACTAGCGGAACAAGAAAAAAGGGATTAAGCAAGCAAAGTAGGAAAAGAAGAGGTTACGTAGAGCGGTCTGGGATATCCAAATGAATCCTAAATTACTCACGGAGCGTGGCTCACGATAGTCGTAGCAACGCGCTGGTCCATCGGTGTTGATGTGGGAAATACTCTTCCGTGCTGACGGGGAGGAGTCACACCCTCCTGATCTGATCGAAAGACTGGACCAGCGCACGAAGGACTGGGCGCCATTTTGGAAGGATAACTTCGCACCCCTTGTACATACCGCCAACGGCGCCACAGACCAATTCCGCGTCGCACTCGTGACAGGACCTCGAAAGATCTTACTAGATTCAGGTTGATTAATCTATATCTCTAACAGTTTTACTCAATGAGGTATTCCCCATTTCCTTTTGGAAAAACTGGAGTCTCTTCCTAGATTTCCAGTTAGATTGAAAAATAAAATCCTCAGGTAAGTATAACGTTTATTTATTTATTTTTTTAGTTCGCAATGTCCTTCTTAAGCTTGTTGTTTTCTTATTGTTGGCGTTTTGAACTCAGCCAATTTTTTTATTGACAGTCTATAATGTTTGGCTTCGTTAATTAGGTTACTTTTAAAAAATACACGTTCCTGATTTTCTAAATCATCTGCAATTTTCTTATTTATCCGTTGGTATGTAGTGATAGTGAGCGATAGTGAGCACTAGTAAGTCACGGCTACATTTCATTGCAGACAATAGTGCTCTCGCCGAGATTGCACGTGGGAAGAACCAATTTTTCGCTATTGGTGCTCAGAATCACACCGGTTTCCTTTGTAAGGATCACAACATAAAATGGATGCCCTGTTTCCCATGATGCACCGCAGCCTTCTGACAGTCATTTCTTTGAACAGAACATTCTGCACTGCAAGTCCTAAAACACGCTGTAGTCACCAGCCGCCCCCCCCCCCCCTCCCATGGCTGGCAGTTCCAGGTCCTAAGCCTTTCGACTCAACTTTACCAATAAATCTACCTTGGAAAGTACTATATTCAGCCACCCAAGGAACTACCAGCCATCTTCACAACGCAGAACAAAATGATATCAATTCTCAACTTCCTCCTATAGGCGTACTCCCCCACCCCTCCTTAGCATATGCCTGTACACTTGGGTATACATGACATCAACTACCACAAGAAATACAACACCATAAAATGAGTTCCTAGTAATGTCGCACAGGGAAAAAAAAGCAGTGGCAATCGCGACAGTTTGGGCTATTTTTATAGGCCTGAGAAAGACATTTGACAGACATGAATGTCAGACAAAATGCTTGTTTTTACGGGATTTCAGGGAAGGACCATACATTGATGATAATTCAAGTGGCTGAAAGCAGACCTGCTTAAGAAATGTTTTTTTCACCAGGAGCGGGTGTACATGCTCCAATTAAGTCATTAACTCTCAGGAACTACTTTAGAATAACAGTCCGGCACTTTGAGTGCCAAGGTTGATGGTATGGCTTGATAAGCTAGCTCAAAGAGATCCCAGGAGGATGTGTGTTGGGCGCAGAGGGGTCAGACATGTGTGGGAATGACCATAAGGATTAGCATGGCCATGAGCAGTCATTGGGTGGGTAAATAACCAAACAAAGTATACAAGCTTTGTGTCCATCCTCATATGCTATCTTGCCCTAGTTGTACTTGAGCTGTAGTTGAGCTGTAGTTAACGCAATAGTTGCGGCTTATGGCTGGCGCTTATAGCTAAAACTAAAATCGGCAAAATCATCTCCCATCCCTACACTAAATCAGTTTATTTTGAAACAGTGACCTAAAGCTGGAGGGAGCCACGGGTATCGAGCAACCGGAGATGATAAACCGAAAGAACAAGAACTGCCCCTAAAGTAAAACAAATAAGAGGGGGGCAAAGGTACAATACATTGTAAACGAAATAAAAAATGTTTCCAAAGAAATGATTGTGAATGCAATACATAAAATAAAAGCTAAAAAACACAATTATTCAGAAAGAACTCAAATCGATAATAATTCAGAACGATAAACTAATGATCACAGGGAACTGTCAAGAAAAGGCCCAGTGTTACCATGGCAGAGACGTGTGCAGCAATCACTTGGTTTCCTTCCTGTTCCTCCAAGTGAAGATCTTCACTAATTTCCTCTTCAAAGCGTTTCCCCTTTCAGTTTCCAATTTCTATGAATTCTATCTACCTTCGCATGTCTGCTTTGGGTTCAGCGCGATTAGGTTCACAGTTAATCGCTGCACCTCTCGCAATGGCTGTATCCTCCAGTAGTTTGGGGGGAAGGGTACAAATCCCGCATTAATTTCATCATATTGCGACCTCGGAAAACATCATGAATGCTTCCCAAATCTGCATGGTGGGGGGAAGGGGGGAACCACCGAAAGCAGTTACGTGTTGGCAATCAGCTTCTTTGTGGCTTTTAAACATAGGGGCAACATCTCTCTCATGGACACATTCACATAGGGTTCGAAATTATGGGCAGCTGGAGGCCAAGTAGCTCGTGCTTGTGGCTTAGAGAGCCTGGTTAGCTTGATACCAACCACTACCAGGAGCTACATTTGGCTCCTGAAGAGAGCTGATGCCAAATAACCAAACCAGTGGGAATTTAACTCTGTACATTTGGGACAATATGTAAATAAACGTTCAGACTCATTTATATGACATTTAAATTATATGGGGACAATAATAATGGATACAATAATAGTTGGATTTGCAGAATGCTATGTACTAGCTCCTCGTTGCCCCATTGCAGCACCTGGTCACTGTTTAGTGCTGGATACCAAGGAGCTGTTTTGAGGTCCAGTTTGGCCATACTTAATTTCGAGCCCTGCACATGGACGACTGGTGATCTTCCGGTATTTTCGGGCTTGTCTTCAACACGGCCACTGGCAGCTGTAGGGATCCATAGAATTCTTGTTCACCATCCTCAACCTGGCTGGAACGGGCTACTAAAAACCAGAGGTGCAATGGTGCTCCGCAACATGTACACTAGTGCACTAGGCCAACACAGAACAAAAACAAATAACCTGACAAGATAATTAAAAAAAATGCATGGGTGTTTCCATGGAAAGTTAAATTGGTTCCATGTGTTAATATCCCCGCAAAAATATCACGATACAAAAATATCGCCATATTTTTGTGGCGATATTGATCCATGGGCCCTGCGGGGGACAACCCCGCAACCCCTGCATTATTTTTAAATGTGCATGGAACACCCCCACAACCCTCTTCTCTCACAAGTTATCCCCCCCAAAATATCGCCTATGGCGAGACAAACGACCATATGTACGGCAATATTTTTGGTGGGGATAATATGTAGGGATACCGATAATCCTGTATTATTCTCGTCCTGATTCTGCCTTCGCGCGTAATGGTGATTTAATTTTAATTTTGATGGTGATGATTTCTGTCTTCAACAGGCCGTGCACAGTTTAGGATCACAACTTGGAGACCAATGGGCATGCACTGTATGAGTATTCTTAACATCGCCATTGCCCATCGCGCTCTTCCACGCCATGCAGGAACCGGATGTGGCGTAAAATGGGAGTTTCCATGTGCAGCGCAAAATACAGGAGAAGCACAGACCTTCTGGTGCAATCCACGCAAGCCATTAGACCCACCAGGTCATAGGACTGTGGCTGCAAGACGGTAGGTTGCATAATGATGACGTCTTCAATCAGGCTGCATCCGGAAAGCGTGGGTTGCAAGTCACAAAGCCAATAGGGAATGCACGCCCATGCATTGAAACCAGGCACATCACGAAGGCGAGGAAGATGGCGTCCCACCCGTTGGGCGAGAGTACACGGGAGCGAGGGATACAAATGGCCATGTTGCTCTTGAGCAACAGAGTAATGAATGTAATTTCGCCCCCCTACAGATCCGGAATGTTTGGACATAGAATCCCATGCAGGCGCCACAGTGAGGAGAAACGGGGCATTTGGTATCCTCGTGTGGGGTTTATTTTCCAAGCTGCTGCCTTTGAGAAATCCTTCAGGAAGGCGAGCAAGTGTTGGAAAAGTGTCTCCCGGCCACTCTTGCTGCAGGGCTCCTGGGCAGCAAATCCTTCATTATTCACACTGAGCCAGATTCGCAAAGCATTTCTTGGAGCAAGTGGGAAGATGGGCTAGCTAGTGTCGGGAGTGTATGCAAGGGAGCTGGACAGTGCATCTTTACACTATTGTCCAGTCCCCCCTGAAATGCTCGGGGGCTCGGGTCTCCTCTGAGAATAAGGTGACGGACCATTTCAGCAGTGAGTGCAAATGAAACCAGCACATTCTCTGTGCTGTGCTCATTTTTTGAGAATCTGGCCCACTGTCAGGGTGACCAGATTTAAAAAGTAAAACATCGGGACAGGGAAACTAACATAAACGTAGGACTAACTTTTGAAAGTGGCTCTAAAGGCACTATACTTCAGTAGCGTTTGGAGGAGAAGGGGGTTTAAGTGTTACTGTTCAAAGAAACAAATGTTATAATTAATTTATCACAAACTAACACTATCTTAAAAGATAAAATGCAGCATTTCTTGTGTGCGAGATTGTGCATTCCTGCCTGCCAGCTACGAAGACCTACTACCAAAAACCGGGACCACTGCAGTTTCCAATGGGAACATAATCTTGAGAAAGGGGGACAGAGCACCAAATACCGAAACAGTCCTGGCAAAACCAGGACGTCTGGTCACCCTACCCACTGTCCTGGTTCTCAGGAATGCACCCGTCAAGGGCCGAAGAAGACACTGATCAGCATAAGAGTGGCCCTTTGCTCTCAAACCATCGGGTACACCCCCTTTTGGCGCAGCCGTTTCGCCGCGGGCCGGTTCGGCGCGGCCAGTTGGCCGCAGCGGCCAGTTCGCCGCGCCCATTTCGGCGCGGGAGCCTTTCTGGCGCCGCCGATTTGGCGCGAGGGACGTTTGGACGTGGCTGACATTGCAGCCACATCTAAACTCCCTCACGCCAAATTTAAAAGCATAATTATTTTCAAATGCAGCACGTTGACAGGAACTGTGCCTGACAACTTGTTGCATTTGAAAATAATTTGGGGTCAAGTGACTGGCGTGAAGTGTAGTATTTTTTATTGTGATTTTCCCAAATGCTTTATTACTATTTTTTTTATTTGACTGTTCAATTATGTGAGTTAAATATGCAACTTTTGCTGCCTCAGGCACAAGGCCAGTTCGGTCTTGTGGTTAAGTTCCAAGCCTCACAATCTTGCAGGCCATGGTTCGTGGCTGGGATAAAGCTTTTAATGTTATTCTATTTGGAAAAAAAAAATAATGTGATATTTTGCAAATAGAATAAAATTAAAAGCTTTAGCCCAGCCACGAACCATGGCCTGCAAGATTGTGAGGCTTGGAACTTAACCACAAGACCGAACTGGCCTTGTGCCTGAGGCAGCAAAAGTTACATATTTAACTCCTATGATTGAACAGTCTAAGAAAAAAAATAATAATAAAGCATTTGATATGATATGATGGTTTATTTATATAGCGCCTATACACAATGTGTTTCATGGCGATATATAAATAAACTATCATATCATATCAAATGCTGTATTATTTTTTTTGGGCAATTCACAATAAAAAATACTGAACGACGCAAAACAATGACAATTCCCACCCCCCACCCCCCGCGCCAAAACATCCCCGCGCCCAAATGTCGCAGCGCCGAACTGGGCGCGCCAAATTGGGCGCGCCCAATTGTCTCCTGCGCCGAATCGGTCGCGGCGAATCGGCCCGCGCCGAACTGGCCGCGCCTAATCGTCCTGCTCCGTCTCCCCAATAGGCGCCGGCATGCCATCCATTTGGAGAAGCTAAGCTAGCCCAGTGTAAACGCTGCAGGATTCCCCAGCTGCAGCAAGCAGCTGAGGACCCGCTCCCGGGCGGGCTTTAACTGTACAGGGAAACCCACTTTCCATGTGACAGTCGGTATAGTACCCCAGTCGTGCACTCTCACGCAAGGCCATGCAAGGCCGGGGTTGTTCGCCTCCCCAGCCTTGCTCAGCCTGTATTGGATGCAAGCTGGAGTACTGCAGGGCCAAATGTGCATATGGGGAGGGAGGGGGGGGGGGGGCGCGCTCTCCCACATCTACCCACATATTTACCGGCACCTGATGAAGCTAGGTGGTTGCACTGCAGCGCCATTGTGCATTTCTGTAACCAGGAAGCTGCCCTCACACCCCCCACCCCGCTTCCTGTTTGTGTGCTGTGCAGGAGGAGAGAGAGAGAGAGAGAGAGAGAGAGATCTCTCTCTCTAATGTGTGGCTTTGGAGAGCAAAGAGATTACCTTCTGCTCTAAGCTTGAAGAGCACTATGTGTTCTCGCAGACTTCCCAGGATGGAGGTACATTTTCCCTTCGCATCCCAGCCATTGGATTAGAAGAATCAATTTTTGGGAATTGGGTCTGTGCTCAATCCATTTAGAGTAATTTATTAAATAGTCTATAAACCAATAATCTCATATCTTTGATAAGTCAAACAATAAAGCATTTAAAACCACGCGAGGAGGCTGAGGGGATGAAAACGCATCTTAGCCATGGGTGGCACTTGCATTTACAATATTCAAACAAAAACAACTCTGTTTTCCATGATAGAAGTTTAAGTCTTTTTTCAGTATGGTTCAATAATTTTGTTTAAAATAAAACTTTACAAGAAAGAGCGAATAGGGCCACAAAGATATTGGGCCTAGAGGCACAGAGGGATCCAACACGTCACCCTGAAGGTGTTTCGGTAAAGCTGTCATTGTAGGCGATGGTGCTGATCCCGCAGGTGCGCGGGGGTGGGAGAAAGGGACTGGGTGTCTTGTTGGCTCACTCGGGTCACCTGATTTCCCCTGGGAGTGCTCCCATGGCATGGGACGGGGAGAGATGACCACAAATACTCCCCCAAGTTAGTAATTGGGGTAATAATACAGAGTATCGTATATCCTATGATATCATTCATTTATTCACTGTTGAATTTTGTCAATAAATGAGGCTCGATGCATTCCAACACGAAACTGGTGTCACCTTTGCCTTGCTACTTGCGTCGCCCACGGATGGAGGGTGAAGGTTGGCTATCCAGAGTCGCCTAATGCAGTACTGATGAAACCACTAAAAGATTGGCTAGGAACGTCTTTGGAGCTATTGGATACAGACAAAAACAAGGTTGCTTGCCAGTCAAAACGGTTGTTCCATCATTGCAGAGTCACTATCGGCAGCATTACTGTTCAGTAATGCCTCCAATTTTCCAGCAGCAACTGCAATGCTTTCAATCTTGAGCAATTACCGTTCTAAAATGATTTTCGCCAGTAATTCCGCCGGACGGAATGACGAATACCGAAGATGGTGTGTGCACGCATACGCCCACTCAAAATGTGGCTGTAATTCCACCAGACACCAAAAACCTACTGTCAAGCTCATAATGAGACCCTTTATTCCCAACAGCAGTTCTAGTTTACTTATTTCTGTGAGAACTGTCTGAAACAGTCCATAAATTACCTTTAATTGAAGGTATTTTAGCATGACAGAGAAGATCCTACAAAGTAAAATAATTCTATGGTACAGTTGACACCACAACCTCAATTTCCAGCTCTGCATACACTGCTCATGATGTGTATGCAAGCATTTGTGTAGGTTTCACTCATGACCTTAACAACAATATCACATATGAAATGGCCAACAACGTGCACTGTGTGAACCACTCAAATGCCCTAACCATCACTGTGCGAGCACAGCTATGTGGCACAAAGGGCGGCGCCTGAGGCTGTGCACAATTTGTGAGACACAGAATGCAGAAATGTTTTCTCGCTCTATCTCAAGAAGTTCTGCTAATCTGGATCTTGCATTTCATTAGAATCTACATATCGATTAAATGACTCCTGAGGTGATGAAAAGGGCATTTCATATTAAGGTGGCATGGCAAATGTTTGGATTTGATCATGGAACACTGCAGAGCCTAAGAAACACGGGGATACATAACATGATCAACCGCTGCTGTACATTTCTTTTATAATCATGAATTGTAGGGTTGAGTTGAATCAAGGGGACCAAAAATATATACTTTTATTTTATTTTTTTTTCATTTTAGTCACTTAATAAAATGCTAATCTTGCCCAGAGGGCATGTGGGGCACTGTACAGCAGTTGTAAACACCAAAACATGGGAGGGTACCCTTTTAAAACAGGAAAATAACAAAAATAACTATAGATAAAACAGCAAAAAGTACTAACAATGTAACCAAATTTAAAAGTGTAAACAAAGAAAAGTGTTCAATTCGTTACGATAATATGGTGTTAAAAAAAGAGATCTGGTTCACTACCACATGCGTTTTCCAATTGCCATGGATAAATATGGACAGTTTATTGTCCACCAGAAACAAAGGGAGCGGGGCAGAGGAGACAAGTAAGATAAAAATCCCACCTTTTTAAAAAAAAAAAAAATTTTAAAAAGAAATTTAGCCAGGACTGATAATGATCAGAGTTTGGCAGGAGAACAACAATGGAATTCAGTCTTCAAAGAATTAAACTTGAGGTTTGCTACTGACATCCACTACTCAATCAATTTCAAACAGTTCCTCAAACGATAAACAACCTCTTCTGAGGACATTTTCAAATAAAGTTGTGTTGTGAGTAATGATGGATGTCGACCCCACAATTGGTATAAATATAAGGATTACATAAAATAGGTGACAAAACAGACTCCTGAGGCACACCACATCAAGTGGTCTGTGGGGGAGATCGAAATAGCCCACCTGGACAAATTGAGAATAGCCATAAGCTTCGAATTCTCGGGGAAACACCATGCCTTATTGATGAATTTTAAAGGTTGGAGAGAGAAAGACCAAGAGCCTCAGATGGAAGAATGTTTAAAAAACGTGAAGCAATATTATTAAGGCCATAGGAGGTTAACTTATTTTAAAGATGACCAAATCTGCGAAAAATCTTTTTCTAGAAACCAGAGAAAGCATCCCAAACAGGAATAAGTCTGGGATGAAAGGGCACTGATCTAACCGTATTCCTATTGGAAAATTCCTGTGTGAAATGACCAACTATGTCGGTTGAATTTGGCAACACTTGTCAACAAAAAGGGACAATGAAAGAAGGGCATATCACGCAGCACAATGCCTTACCACATCAAAAGGAAGTGTGGGTAAAGTGCAGTTCCTGCAGCGTGACTCTACTGGGATAGAGTCTGGGCCTGCCTGTTTGCTGCTTGGGAGAAGGTACCCACTCCTTGTATGGGCCTTCACCGTGCAAGCCCTGCCTTCAGGACCAGGCTGCAGAGAGCTGCAGTGAAGGCTTTTTCTGAAACGGTTACCCTGCTCAGCACAACTATGGGAGTAAACATTTGACCGCCAATGCTGGCTTTGCAATTTTAGATAAGCACTCGTTAGCATTGCTACAGGGTATTTCAGCTATGTCACGTGTGAACTATCAAGAGCACACAATCTACCACGAGGGCTCCTTTGATGAAGCAATTAATATGTACATCTTTTATCACCAGTAAAGATTTGACAGACAATTCATTGCGTGGGCTAATTGAACAAGCCGACTTACGTGTAGCCAAAATAATCAATGGTAACGAGCAAACAGTGGGTAACGAATAAGATCAGTGGAGTACTAAGAAATCACGAGAGAAGCAGGTTGGTGGACGCACTTCTAAGATTCCAGCAATAATAAATCCCATGGATAAGCCAGACAGTGGTTATAGAAGCGCCAGGAGCCGACCAATCGGAAGAAATTTGGAATGGAAATGGGTGGATCCTCATCAGCGGGCTAGGGCTTGTGTCAATGCTGACCCCCAATCTCAAAAGACTCCAAGGAAGGGAATTTATTTTCATCTACAGCAAGGAACTAGCACAGCAAATCCCCTAATAATCCCTGCTTTGGCAATAGTCGACAATGTCCGGGACAGCCAACCTCTAGGCAAGGAGGAACAACATTCATGCACTATGGCTGGTTATATAATAGACATTACCGTTTAATCACAACCTTCGTTGGGCCTCTGGTGAAAGAAATGAAAGCAGGTAATATCACGCTCCTTAATATCTAATCTGGCTCCCATCCACAAAGAGCAAAATAAGAAAGCCTCTATAAAGGCTAACAATGACAAACTTCACACACGGAACATTCATTGCTGCATCGGTTTTGACTGCTTCTAATACCAAGAATGGTTTTAAGAGGTAAAACGCCTAGAACTAAAAGGCAGCCACCCTCAATCAAAAGATATCCAAAAGGAAGCCATACAAAGAAGTATTTGTATTGTATTTTATTTATTTCTATAGCGCACCAGGCCCAGGGGCAACCGGGCGCTTAACTTAGTTACAACAAGATGAAAGCATGACAAGGCAATGTGACAGAGTATTACAGGATTATTACAGGAAGATTTACAAAAATTTACAAAATATACATTCAAACGAATATCGATAAGGCAGTGATTTACAGGATAGTTAATAAGGGATGCAGAGTAGGTCAAAGTGCAAGTAGGGCAGTAAGCTGGTGTTAGCAGTCTTGGGCGGATAGCCAAGCTTTGGTAAGGTATTTGAATTTCAGGAAGGAAGGTTCTGCTCTAAGGTCATTGGGGAGTGAGTTCCAAAGTTTGGCTGCCAGGATGGGGAAGCTGGTTCCACCAGATCTTTGGAGATTAAAACGCGGGATGTCAAGGCAGTTGGCTTGGGCCGCTCTGCGAGGTCTGGTGGAATTGTGGAAAGAGAATCTGTTTGCCAGGTAGCGAGGGGCTTGGTTGTGGAGGCATTTGTGTGTGAGAGCCAAGGACTTCAAGGAGATGCGATGTGGGATAGAGAGCCAGTGCAGGTTGCGCCTGGTGTCAGATATATGCTGGCGCCTAGGAATGTTAAGGGCCGCTCTGATCGCATTGTTTTGGACAATTTGTAGCTTGTTTAAGTTGCGGAGATTAGTACCTAGATAAAGGGCATTACAGTAGTCGACCTTGGATAGTACAAGGGTCCTGGCCAAGGTTACGCAGTTGGCAGTGGTTAGGAACGGGCGACAGGCGGTGATGAGCTTGCAAGTATGCGCTGCTGCAGATGAGACTGCGTTGGATTGTCTAGTCAAGGATAGGGTTGAGTCGATGTAAATCCCTAGGGTTTTCGTGTCCTTAGCAATCGGGATGGTGTTCCCATCAATGGTGAAAGACTTGAAGGCAGGGTCAAGTTTAGTGAGTTTTTGTGGTGAACCAAGAATGAGGAGCTCTGTCTTTTCATCATTTAGGCAGAGGCCGTGTTGGGCCATCCACGCTTGGATGACCTGGTAGATGGCGTTGATGGCAAGGGAGTCAGTTGTGTAGTCTCCTGTGATGGGGATTAGTATCTGTGTGTCGTCAGCGTAATTGGTATACGTGACGCCCAAATGGTCCAAAATATCAAAAAGGGGTTTGGTAAACACGTTATATAACGTGGGCGAGACACAGGACCCTTGAGGCACACCACAAGAGACCGGAGCGGGTGGTGCGGCCGCAAGTGGGGACAACACGCGCATTGATCTATTATCCAGGAAGGATCTGATCAAAGTGGCGGCATTTTCTGAGAAGTGTGCGGCTGATTTGAGGTGATGGCAGAGAATTTTGTGATTGACAAGATCAAAAGCAGCAGAGAGGTCCAGGAGAAGTAATAACGCCAGTTTGCCTTTGTCTTTGAGATCTTCGATCTGCGTTTTTAAATCAATAAGGGCGGTCTCAGTGCCATGGCGAGGCCGGAAGCCTGATTGCCTGAGTCCCAGAAGTTTATTTGATTCAAGGTATTCCTGAATTTGTAGGTAGGCCGCGCGGTCAAGGATTTTTAGTAAAAAGGTACAGTGGTAATTGGTCTGTAGTTTGTGGGTATGCTGGGATCCAGGGTAGGTTTTTTCAGAAGCGGGATGACCCATGCATCCTTAAGATTGTCCGGTACAATCCCAGAGCTAAAGGAGGAGTTGATGAGCGTAGTGATGAATGGTGCTAGGTCGTGAGCAGCTTCCTTAATAATAGGTGCAGGACAAAGGTCACCCTGACAATTGGACGGTTTAAGGCTAGTGATAATCTTTTCCACTTCGAGAATGGAGAGTGGAGAGAAGCTAAAAGGAGTCAGAGAGTCTGTGATAGAGAGGTTTATGGTAGGTATAGGGATCTGTAGAGGGTTGGATTGAAGGCTAGATTGTTTGTTGTTGATTTTAATTTGGAGAGTGGCAATCTTACCTAGGAGAGCTTCTTGGATTTTGGAGCACCAGGTGCTATCTTTGGTGCATGTGTCAGGTGGAGTAACAGGAGTTTCAAGTTCTTTTAGGATTTTAAACAATTCTTTGGTGTTAGATTTGGCTTGCTCGATGCGTTTGTTATATGTGTCTTTTTTTGCCTGGAATATAGCTTCCTTGTAGTTAAGGGTGGCCAGGAGTACGCGTGATTTGTTAGCTAGAGAGTGATTGCTTCTCCAGTGGGATTCTGCAATTCGTTTTTCTTTGCGTAGTGCTCTGAGATGGGGTGTAAACCAAGAGTTTAGGTGGGCTCGAGGTTTAGATTTTCTCAGTTTCGAGGGTGCAATGGTGTCTAAGGCAGTAAGCATGGCCCGGTTGAATGTGTCGACCAGGGCCGTAGGGTCAGAGCATGAGGGATCCCGAACATTGAGAGCTGGAAGGAGGAGGGGGAGGAGTCTATCGCAGGTAATGTTGCGTTTGTTACTCAAGTCAATCCACGTGTGTGCACATGGTGTGATAAATGAATGCGTGAACTCACAATTAATCTTAACAAGGGAGAAGAGGATTTACAAGCAGAACTGAGCAAGGTTACGTACACTCTTAGAAACCTGGCGACTGGAAGCATGCCAAAGTGATCTACTAAAAGCATCCTATCCACAAAGTCGGGAGCAAATGATGCGGTTTCTGAACTCGCCATTATCAGACAAAGTTCTCGAAACAACAAATTACAGTGTTACTCTAAGGTCACGTGGTTATAAAATCGCACGTAGACAGGAAGCCATCTTCACACACAAAAACAAAAATATATATATCCACCTGTGCCGCGGTAGAAGCCATACACGCTAATTCACAACTCATCAAGGGCTCTTCAAATGAAGAGCAAGAGAATGGAGGGCCGTCCATTGTAGAATGGACCCCACTAATGGCCAAGAGAACTTCAATTGCATACATAATGTACTAACATTTCGGTCTGGCCTAAGGGAGTTTGGGGAAATCTTTCATAAACGTACACACTGGCTTAGCCAGGTAAAGGGTTGCTACTAAATAGTACTGTTGGGTAAGAATCTTTATAGACGCCCTCCTTCCTACACGTCACTCTCACCAGTCTGATGAGCACTACCAGAGCTCTAAAATATAGATAGCTTAGAACCTATAACAATCCCATTGAGGATCAACAAGCATGCAGCCCAGGCACGACAGGCACATACACACTGTTGCAAGATGAATGGAAACAAACACTTTTTAATGAAAGCAGCTGTTACCATTCTGCATTGCATATTTAAAACATACACATATATAACAAGTACATACTCAGTGATTTGATTGAATCAACAATATCTCTGACCCAACAAACAGCAAGATTATGCAAGCATTTGGTTGATAAGTAATTGTATTGTGGAAGGGCTGCTTGCTATTCAATATGGAACTTTTCCTCCTTGGGATTCTAGCATTCAATGAAAGGCTTTTCACCCTGGGGTCATAAGGACAAGTACTGGTCCAAGCACAGACATCGATCATCCCCAGCTAGTATTAGTTCTCAGAGATTCATTATGTCCATCTGCTAGCCCAAGCAGTCATCAAACTAAACCTTCGACCAATCGGTTACAGAAGGTTGGCGGGGTTGGGGGGGGCTGTGGGGGCTGACTTTCCCCATCAATGAAATAGTCGATCCTCCACCAAGAATCAATTTCCAGACAGAGATTCACATTAGTGAGACCCACAATGACTTGCATGTTGACACCCATAAGAGAGGACATGCCCAACCGTGCACTGTGGGTGACCCTGATCCTGGATCGAGCCATGAAAATTGTACTACAATCATCTGGTGGAATATAGCCGCTCTAGTAAATAATCTTCTGAATGATTATCGGGTTTCTCTTGAACGAGTGCAGGCATACTCTTTGTACAAGAAACCTGGTGTACTAAACAAGCCAATATAGAAGGTTGCATGACTTTTTACATCTTGGCTACGAAAGGCGATTGTGGCCGCCCAAACGGGGGGTGTACTACCCTCAATAAGGGTAGGGCGCTCCATCGCTTCTGTTGAGTTGCCTACTGACTCCCAAGACATTATTTTTTCCAGAGTGACATATTTCTCTTTGTGGTATAATCCGTATATTTTTCCTTGTGTATAATCGGCCCTATCGGATAACCATTCTGCAAAAGCTCGAATCTTTGGACCAAAAGCAAACTATGATAATTGCAGGGGATTTTAACCTTCACCTGTTATCACTAACTTATTTCAAGGGCCTTATAAAGGAAGAAGAGAACAGTTGGAATATTCCCTCAACATGTGAAAGAATACAGAACATTCCCTGGCTGTAGAGACAGCCCAATTTTGCATCCGAAAGGGCGAACCTTCAATGGCAGAACCAAAGGAAATACCCTCACTAAATATGTCATTTTAGCTGGTATAAGGAAAAAAAGTCTTAGAGTATAATTGCATCAATGTGGGCAATTGGTGATACATTTGTCCGTCTGGAAAATAGGTTGGAGACTTAGCAGAGAACTGCAGAAGTTGCAATACATTACAAATCGATTCTTGGTATGATGCAAACCTTAAAGCATATGAAAAAAGAAGAATTGCCCTTTGTGTGTGAGTAGAATATAAAAATCTGACTCAAGTTAAAAAGCGGGAGTTTGCAGAGAAGAAATGCGTGCCATCGCTAGTAGGAACAAATGAGGAAAACATGGAAGAATTGAGGGATTGTAACAACTGCGAAAGGAAGCAACGGAAGAGTATTTCAGCTCTCTATCCCAGGAAATTAGCGTCTCAGACATTTTAGTACTCTTTGTAGAGCATATAGCAGATTCCCTCCAAGCGGACATGCAGCAGAACGATAATCTGTAATCTATGGACATTGAACAACTAGATTTCCCAGTAGCTGAGAATTAAACAAAAAAGTGATACAGTCCTAAAAACTCTGCAGAGTTCCAGGCCCACATGGTCTTCTAAGGGACCGGTCCACCCTTCTTTAATTCCAATGTCCCACCCTCCAGTCTTACAGAGTTTTTCCAATTTTTATTTTTTAAAAAGGGGGTGCAACCCCATCAACTATGGCTCAATCTCGCTTCCGGTGGGACCATTTTCAGGAAGGTGATCATGCTGCATCCTGAGGCTTGGATGGAAGAGAATGGCATCATGAAGAGAATTACATTATATCACATTTACAAGCCAAGGTTCACAAAATCTTTGTTACAATTGGCCAGTATTTTAGAATGTCCCTTCTTATCGAAAAATATGCATTCCTAAAACAAAATAAAAAAGAACTGCCTCTTTACATGATATTTGTTGACCTCAAAAACAGGGTGCAAAATGTACACTTGCCACTAGCCATTGGCTGGTGATATTTGACTCTTGGCGAGTAAGAACTGGTGTGCTGTATGCATATAGATCAATAAGGTGGCAAGTGGCTTTTTAAGGATGGCTAGTAGCCTCCTACTTGAATGTTTGCCCCCTATCAAAATTACATTTATGGTGTCCAGATAACGCAGCTTTGGCGATCCCTGAAAGTCGTGGACATTCCAAGTCCAATGAATTTCAACCAAAAGTTGCATGCTAGAAACGCGCTTATTGGCAGGGACTGGGGGAAGTGTACTCCAGCTTTGCCAGTGGAGAAGGGCTCCTAGAAGGATTGCATTTCGGCTCCGGAATGGTTTCATTTGTTTATCAATGGCATTGCCACAAATCGGACCATCCAGGTTTCAGCAATTTTGCTCTTTCAAAAAAAAAGGATGAAATGTGTCATTTGCAAATGTGCCACAAATGTATTTAAAATGCCACTAAAAAAGTTACAAAATACAGCATTTTACTGATCTGTTACTTATAGAATTAGTCTGATCGACAAATCTGTGTTACAGTTTCTAATATGCAGTGCCAACATCAGTGGCTGAAAGATCCACTCCTCATTTAAATTTGCAAACTCCCTTTGTGAGATTGTTTTCAATCAGGAGCTTCATTAAGCGCATTAAAAATTGAATTTTATAGGTTTAAAAGCTACCTATAGCCATTTAAATTAAGCATAAATGCAGTAGAATTCAGATTTCCTTTTACCTGCCACCGAATTTGGACATCAATGAAGTAATATCTTGGTGGGGGGGAGGGGAGGACTGCCTAATATTGCATATTATACATCGGACACTCCTGCCCTCTGTGGAGAGAAGCTCAATATCTTTATTTTTTGTTGCCGATGACACTGTTTTGGTTTCACAAACCCCAGTTGCCTGAGACGACAGGTTGCATAGCTCACTGAGTTGCGTAAAAATAAGGGTATGGGAATCAAACCAAATCTGGGGGATGGGTCACAAAGTAAGTAATCAAATATTGCCATCAACAATGAATGCATTGTGGAGGTAGCCTTTTTTGATCATTTGGGATTACGCTTCTCAGGAGGTCCACGTTGGAATTATTGTATTAAAAATATATATATTGTACTCAAAGGGTGTTGCTTTGAGGTTACTGGCTTTGCAAGTTTATAAAGAAATGTACAGGCAATCGGGGCTGATTGGAGCAAAAATCTGGGATCCTGGTACATCACCGCCTACTGGAAACAACATCCAAATGGGGGGACGTGGGGGAGTCAGTGGTTGGCGGGTGTCGACTGGGTTGGCGTTTCACAAATCATTAAATTTATTTTGTTTAAGCCAGCTGCATACTGGCTATGGTTATAGTTTTGCTCATCACTAATCAAATTATATGGAAGCCATAATGGGAGGGCATAATGTACAAGGTAGCACTGGTCTAGCCTGGGTTAGACACTTAAAAGCAAGAGTTACACATATTGGGGAACCTCAGTTTTGGCATACCCCTCAACTATTTGACCGGCATACCAATGACCTACCAATGACCCGGTTCAATCAATATTTAATAGCAAGGTTCAAAATATGAATGACCAGAGCTGCACAAATAGCACTTTATTTAATACTTCTGATGATCAAGCAGCACTTTGGTTTAGAACACTATTTAAATGTTATTCCTCATCCTTTTGCAGCAGCCTCTAAAGTGTCTAGATATCTTAGCACTTTGCGTGGTCACCAAGAAATAGGATCACTTCACAGATGATTACTATCCATATTGTTCCAACTTGAAAGAATCACAACAGCACTTTATTTCTTTGTAAACTATGCTGACTATAAGGACAGTTAGCCTGAGGGTTTGCTTCCTAAATTGTGGAATAAGGAAGCTTGACAATTTGTAGGTCAACAAGATGTAGTAATACCTTTGGTAAAGCGAGATGAGCTGCCAGTCAAAGGGGCCACCGTAGGAGTGCCAGAGGTGGAAAACAAGGTACTCGAGGTGCCAAGGCCGCTCGGGCAGTTGCCTCTTTGCCCTCAGGAAACACTGCAGCCGCTTCAGCTCAGTCATGAGGCCATGTCCCATAGTTCGCCGATTGGGGGAAGGCTGGCGCAGCATCTTGTAGTGTGGCGTGCCATTACTTCAGATGTGTGGGTTCTGGAGATCATAGCCCACGGCTACTGTCTTCCTTTCCGGCAGAGGCCTCACGACAATCCACTGCGGATCCGCTCCTTGCGCAGGAAATTCAATCCCTGCTGGAGAAAGGCACCATAGAACTGGTGTCTGTAGCGGAGAGGAACAAGAATGGTATTCCCCTTATTTTTTGATTTCCAAGAAAGACTGGGGTTTGAGACCCATCATGGACCTGCGCGGTTTGAACAAACTCCTCAGGAAGGACAAGTTCAAGATGGTTACTTTCTCTTAAGTCCTCCAGGCCCTTCAACTTCAGGACTGGTTGGTGTCTCTCGCCCTCAAGGACGCCTATTTTCATGTGCCGATCCATCCAAAGCACAAGTACCTGAGGTTCGCGGTTGGCGACTCGCACTTTCAGTTTCGGGTCCTGCCGTTCGGATTGACCTCCGCCCCGAGGGTCTTCACCAAGCTCATGATAGTGGTGGCAGCGCATCTCAGGAAAGGGGGGGATTCACGTCTACCCCTACCTGGACGATTAGTTGATCAGGATGCGCTCTCCCGAGCAAGTCCTGGACCATCTGTC
The DNA here is from genome assembly GCF_040938575.1 of Ambystoma mexicanum. Classification (NCBI taxonomy): domain Eukaryota; kingdom Metazoa; phylum Chordata; class Amphibia; order Caudata; family Ambystomatidae; genus Ambystoma; species Ambystoma mexicanum. The sequence continues at coordinate 94,790,235 of NC_090922.1, forward strand.
GGTCACCTGCCACTCCCTCCACAAGCTGGGCTTCTCCCTCAACTTAAAGAAGTCCCATTTGACACCAACTCAGAGGCTCCAGTACATCGGAGCAGTGCTCGACACGTCCCTGTGGTAGTGTTTTCCTTGCCAGGTGAGGGCTCATCACATTCAGTAGATGGTGCACAAGTTTCAGCTTGCCCAGAGTCTCCGAGTGTTCGAGTTCTTGAGATTGCTCGGCCTCATGGCATCCTGCGTTCTTCTGGTGCCAGAGGCCAGATTGCGGATGAGCTCTTTGCAATGGGTACTCAAGCTCCAGTGGTGTCAGTCCTCCGGCAGGATGTTGGACCCTGTTCAGGTGCCGTCCTCGGTCGCCGAGGACTTTCTGTGGTGGGCCGTCAAAGGCAATCTGATGAAGGGGGCTCCTTTTTGGCTACCCTGGCCAGAGGTGACAACCGTGACGGACGCATCCCTCACGGGATGGGGAGCTCATGCCAACGAGTTGACTGTCCGCGGTCGTTGGTCTCCGTCGGAGTCCAGACTCCAAATCAATCTGTTGGAGCTGAGGGCTGTCAGGCTTGCCCTGAAGGCTTTTCTGCCGACTGTGCGAGGAAAGAATGTCCTGATCCTGACGGACAACACAGTGGCCATGCACTACCTCAACAAAAAGGGGGGGGGCAGGGACACTTCCTCTGTGCAGGGAGGCAATGCTGCTCTGGTTCTGAGCAATCCAGCAGGAGGTTTCGATCTCCGCAGTTCATCTGGCCAGAGACGAAAATGAGACGGCGGACGCTCTGAGCAGGCAGAGCGCGATCTTTCACGAGTGGGAGTTGGCTCAGGAGATTCTCCTGGAGATCTTCGCTCTTTGGGGGACCCCTCAGGTGGATCTCTTCGCCTCCAGTGTCAACTGGAAGTGCGAAAGGTTCTGCTCGCGGGAATTTCCTCCAAAAGGAGCCTTGGGAGATGCGTTCGTGGTGGCATGGTCTTACCCACTGCTATACGCGTTTCCTCCAGTCCCCGTCATCCCGCAAGTGCTGCGGAGGTTACAAATGTTCGGTTCCCGGATGATCCTCATTGCTCCGGTGTGGGCCCGGAGGATGTGGTACCCGGACCTTCTCGACTTGTCCATCTGCCCTCCATGTCGTCTTCCCTACCGAGACGATCTGCTCTCACGGGAGGGGGGTCAGGTTCTCCATCCAGAGGTCAGATCCCTCAACCTTCACGCTTGGTTTCTGAAAGGTTGAGGTATAAGGATTGGGACCTCCCTGAAGACGTGATGGAGGTGTTGTTTTCGGCCAGAAGGCCCGCAACTAAGCCCCTGTACCGTTGCCGTTTGCGAAAGTTCTGCGACTGGTGCAGGGTTAAGAATGTGGATCCTTTTGCATGTGACATTCCTGTGGTTCTGTCTCTTTTTTGCTTTCTTTTGCCCACAGGGGCTTGCAAGTGGGTACGGTTAAAGGTTACCTGGCGGCGCTGTCCATATTTAAGCGCTCGTCTGAAGAGTGTTCTTATTTTAAAAAATTGCTCCGTTTCTAAAAGGGCTCACTAATGTGTTCCCTCCGTCACCTTTCCAGGTGCCCGGTTGGGATTTGAACCTTGTCCTCAAGTTTCTGATGGGTGCTCCGTTTGAGCCTTTGCATTCTTGCCCTTTGAGACTGTTAACTCTTAAAACTGTATTTTTGGTTGCGGTCATTTCCGCTCGCAGAGTGAGTGAGTTACAGGCACTTTCAGTTAAGCCACCCTTCACTGTATTTCATAAAGACAGGGTTGTCCTTAGAGTTCGTCCTTCCTTTCTTCCAAGGTGGTGTCGGAATTTCATTCAGGCCAGAAGGTTGTTCTTCCGGCATTTCATCCTCCTCCACATCCTGGTAAGGAAGAGGAGAGGCTCCATAGGCTCGATCCTAGGCGAGCTTTAAGCTTTTATATTTCACGCATGTCCCAGGTTAGAGTGGCCGATCAACTCTTCATTGGTTACGCTGGTAAGCGTTTGGGACAAGCTGTGACTAAGCCTCGCTGGATTATTCTGGCTATTTCTGAGTGTTACCGCTTGGCGGGTAAGGACCCACCGGTCGGCTTGCGGGCCCATTCTACCAGGGGTATGGCTGCCTCTACTGCCCTACAGAAGGGTGTTCCTATTCGTAACATCTGTGATGCAGCCACCTGGGCTTCGGTCCATACTTTTGTACGTCACTACTCCCTCGATTCCATCCGTGGGCAGGATCTGGCCTTTGGCAAGGCGGTCCTTTGCTCTGCAATTTGATTGGGCATTCCAAATTTCTTTTGCTAAATTCTTTTCCCACCTCCTTGCATTGGTACTGCTTTGGGAGTCTGTCATAGATATGGAATACGTCGGAGGACCCAATCCCCTCGAAGAACAAGTTACTCTCTTGCTTGGTAACGTTCTTTCGATTGGATGGTCCGACGACTTATTCCATATCGCTCCCTCCCTGCCTTCCCCGCTACAGAATTTCTTATGCGATTGCAGCTTACGTTTCAGCAAGGCTTTGTGTGGTCAGACTGGCAGAAGACTGGTGCCACACGTTCTGGGGAAATAAACTACAACTGAGGCTACGGGTGTCGTGTGTCCTACTTAGAACATCCAGTGACATCGGCCGTCGGAGGAGGTCCTCGAGGGCGGCGTATCGATGCAGGACGCAGATGCCGAAAGATTTTCCGAAGAAGCACAGCTGTGGTGATTACTGTCATAGGTATGGAATACGTCGTCGGAGCATCCCATCGAAAGAACGTTACCAGGTAAGAGAGTAACTTGTTCTTCTCTATCCTTCCTTATCTACTTCCTCTATACTCCCACCTCCTGTCCCTCTGATTGTCACACAATCTCTCCTACTCTATCTCTCCTACTCTCCCTCCTCTTCCTGGCCCTTTACTCTCCACACTTCTGCTCTACTTTCCACTACTCCCTTCCCCTGACAGACACTCTTCTCTCTCTCACCTACTGTCTCTATCCTCTCTCACACCTTCCACCAAACATTCACTCATGCTTACACACAGGTACCACTATCACTCACAATCCAACACCTCACCTGTAACAGTGTCCAGCACAGTCTCTGCCACACTTCTGTAGAGGAGCAGACGTGTACTTCACTGATAGACTCCACCCCTTCACCTCCGTTATACTGGATGAATAACAGGAAGACACTGTGCACGACACCAGGTATCGCCCCAATACTGCATTGAGTGTATTGGAGACGTTATGCACTCAGACAGCCTTATCGAATGTACCCTCATACTGTGGTGGTAGCAGGAGATTTTGCAGACACCACTGAATATCGAGGAGTTGTAACGAAGATCTGCATATGCAAAGTGATGTCATAAAGAGAAGATACAATATGAGAATACTTAAAGAATGAAGATGCAACTGAAGAAACAAGAGTAAACATATGTACAAGTAAGAAGAAACCATATATACGAAGATAAGTAACCAGATGAGTAGTGAATGTATATAAACACACAACAAGGTAGACGAGCCATATAGAAGCTTGCTGCAGTAGAAAACCTAACACGGGTGAAGCGGTCATGTTGAAAAGATGGACGCCGGCTCTCAATGATAGTAAGCGACGACCTCGAAGGAGAGGGATCAGAGCTGACAAAGGCTAGAAATACAAATTCATGCATGAATAAAGAATAGCTGTTGGACAAGGATGCCACAGTGGGAAGCTACTGAAGGGTACAAGGGGAGGTAACGAGATAAAGCACCTCACGCAGGACTTATTTCTCTTGTTGAAGCTCAAATTAACTAGAAACCCCTTTGTGCATCACAGATCCCCTGTGACCGATGAGTTGCAATGGATCCCGTTTCACTTGAATACTGAAGCTATTCACCTTTGAACATGTGGTGTTCCGGGGACAGTGATGGGCTGTACCCCCTCTTCTCTCTCCCTCTTCTCTCCCCCACTCCCCTCGTTTGTACATTCTTTGACTAAGCAGTTACACTATACTTACAAAGTGTGGCAAAAAAAGTCCTGAGCTTGCATATGTGAACCCGGACTGTCTTGTAGTGTTGTGCCTTAAATTGTGAAGCACAGGTCACCCCACATTGCTAGGGATACCAAGCAGGTGCATGATGGGATGATGGATACTTCTCTACTTTATTTGGAAATCCCTTTTTTGTTGTTTTTAAGATTAGTAATATTTATTCTAATCTGATCAGCAAATCTACGGCTAATAGAAGGCAAATTGTGTAATCAATAGTCCTTGTAATGAACTGTACACAGTGGCCATCATTTAAAGTTTTGGTTACTATTGACATAACGAATGTAAAAATGTGATTTCAAAAAGTGCTCTCCAAAGGGAACCATACCTGACTGTTGTGTCCTATTCTCGCCAAGAACAACAAGGCTGATTTACTTGACAACTGTGATCAATTTCTTGCTTTTTGGAGCCAATTGGCTTGTTTAAGAATGTATATACCTGCCACAGAAATATAACCTAGATTGGACAAATTGAGTAAAGGATATGATTTGGGTCCATTTAAGCACACCCATCTTGCTGTACCCTATCAAGTTTCTGAATGGGTTCAATTGGGACTGACTCTACACAACTGGCATGGGAATGAATAAGCACGACCACAAACCGTTAACAGACCAGCCCAATCAATTACCCAGATGGTGCTGATTACCCCCCAACCCTACACATTCCCTACTTTGTCTTCCTCCTCTTCTCCCTTGCTAACCTACTCCCCTCTGAAATCTATAGACCACCATACACGCGTGCGCACACACACACACATCCACATAAATCATATCTACTACCACATCAAAATTAGTTGAGTTATAAAGAAGCTCACCGCTTTAGCTGTACCCGTTTCCTCACTCCTCATATCAGCACCTATCTCGAATTGAGAGTTCGGCATTTTTATCAGATCGTGGAATTTCCACTCCAGATACACAGTGCTGCTTGTCACAGCCAAACTCCTCAAATCGGTGGCGTTTAGGCACCGGACAGTACCAACTGACACCCTTCGACACCACAGTTTTCGTATCTCAGCCTTTCTCTATCTCAGAAACATTCCCTCCTTACAGGGCCACATGCAGCAAGGTCACCACAATGGCAAAAGAGCACCAGGCAAGACCACTAAACATTACATGTGCTACTTTGAGGAGTGGAGGAGGTTGTCCCTCATTGGGTTCACTCCGGGTTAATTGGCTTTAACAAGGTCCATTGCAGGGGGTTATGAATTAATGTGGTAGAAATTGGTAAACCTCAAGTAGACTAGCACTACTTTAGAAAATAACATTGACCACAATTTAAATCGGGAGGCAAAATGGGTACCCTGAACAGGTTGATAAAATATATTCTGCCCCTAAGAAATTGAACATGCAAAAGGAAGATGGGACTGCATGGAGGTGGAGCTGAAAGCAGCTCCTGGGTATTCAGAGCTGCCAAATAAGCAGCTACATCAGCAGAACAAGGAGCTAGTATATAATGTGCGATAAGTCTTACTGTGTGCCCATTTCACATATTCAGCTTTAAATGTCTTTGTAGTTCTTTTCTGGTGCAGATTTACACACCGCCCCAAACCGATTCATAGAAATTCACCAAAGTTTACTAGACCCATGGCAAATGCTCTCCCTTCGGGGAGACCAACATAATCACAAAAACATTGTCACTATCACCAACGGTGTACTCTGTATCCTCGCCCAACTCAGTGGTATTTGTTTTAGCAACCAGAAGGTCTTGTAATGATATCACATCTGCAACCTTCTGTGTACCTCTTTACCGAAGGACCTCTGCCCTCTGAGCGGTTTTACTGACTTTTGTCTCGCGGCTCTCTCAGAGCATTGCTCTTTTTTTTATTTTGAGTGGATGAAGTATAGTCTGCAAGGGCCGACGAAAAAAGCCCTGCAAATGGAGGAGGCGCCCCCGATAACCTGGGCAGTGTCCCCCGTGGGGGGTCCCTCGCCCTCCCCCTGTCCTTCAAGGAATGGGGGAGGCACGGGGACAAGGCGGCAAAATGGGCAGAAGCTCGCGAAAAGGAGAGCGCCAAAAGCGGGAAAAGCCCGCGAATCCAGTAAGCGCGGCAGCTACTGGGGAAAGCCCGCGAAAGTGGAAACAAAAGAAAGGGGAGGGGTTTCCCCCTTTATAGGGAGCGGGGGCTCTCACAGAAGGCAGCATCCGGCTGCAATTGTGGACCCTGCTCGTGGACTACGGAAGATTTCGTTTTCGTTTTGGCATCGAGGACTTTGTTGCTGAACTGCGTTGGGAAGGTCCATGTGCGGCGTGCTACACGAGCGGCTGCAGCTTTCGCGGCTCACGTACCTTAACTTCGTGGTGAGTGCCGGGAGCAGTTGCTGGAGCCTTCCGCTCAGTCGGTCTGGGATCAGCTGCAGGAAGACAGAGCTTCATCGCATGAGCGGCGGAGGTGACCAGGAGCAGCGGCGCCCACCGGGAGCATCAACGACGGTGAGCGGCTGCTGGAAGGTGGTGCTTCGGTGCAACGCTGACCCGGAGGTGATCGGACCAGCTGTTTCCACCCGGAAACATCGTCGGCGGCGAGTGGCTGCAGGGAGGCTGTGCGTCGGCGCAGTGTGGACTCCGAGGTGATCGGAGCAGCTGCTTACACTCGGAAGCATCGTCGGCGGCGGTGAACGCGGCCCCCCCAGTGGTGAAACTGCATACCCGGGGGGCATAGACAATGGTAAACTGCTGCAGGAGCAGCTTTAAGGGGCACAGCGAAAGAGCAGCGGGGCAAGCAGCAAAAGACTTCAAGGGGGGCAGCTTCAAACAGCGCTTCCCGGAGCAGCACTAAAAACTTCTCACAGACTTCCGGGAGGTGCAGCAGAGCTCGTGAGCAGCATTGTGCAGGCTTCAGCATAACGTTAAGGACTAAAGGTCCGCACAGGACAGGGAGCTCGCTGCAGAGGGGAAGATAAGGCAAGCATGGACATGGAGGCGTTCCTTGCCATGGCCAAAGTGGTTGTGGCTAAACATGGCAGGGACTGAATGCAAACCCTGGTGAACCAGCCAAGAGGGAATCGTACCAGCAGCAGACCAGAATCCCCATTGATGTTCGCTGAGGATGAAGAGCTACGGGAGCAGGAGGAAGAAAGATTGCTTGAAGAGGAGGAGGAACCTACACGGAAGAGAAAGAGTGATGACGCAGAGGGCTAAGGCGAGCAGAGAGCAAGCAGCAAGCAGCAGAAAGGGGAAGGCTGCACCATCCAGAAGTAAAGGGCAGGCGCAAGAGGTTGAAACCGTACTGGTACCTGCAAATATGCCTGCCTCCATGCCCCAGGTAGCACCCAGCACCCCTGAAGCCAGACCGGCGGCGGTGATGGAGATTGGACCACCTTGCATGGAAGTGGTGAAAGGTATGGTGCTACAGTGTATGCAAGCATGGCGGACGGGGGGCAATGGCACAATGCTAAGTGGGAATGTTAATGCATTTAATCAAGTGGGCAATGGGGCAAATGTAATTCAACAGAAGGAAGTAACACCGGTCCCGGCGACAGGGGCCACAGGGACTGGTCAAATAGGGGGTGGCTTCCCGGAGGGTGTGCCGCCAGGTCCAGGGGTACAATGGTCAGGAGGCTGGCTGCATAACCCTACTTTTGGTGGGGGGAGTCAGCAAGGCATGGGGCAAAGTGTGGGTACTGGGGTCATGGCTAATCTAGCCACTAGTCAGGCGCCTCGTGAACAGCCTCCGTTACCTACAAGTGCTGGGACCCTAGTGGGAGGGAACAGCACGGGGAATCAATGGGATGCAGCAGCCGGTGGCGCAACACAGCCAGCCGCTTGGTGGGGCCAGGGTGTAGCTAACCTGGGGCTACCACAAGCTGGCGTCATTGGTCAGGGGGGAACAGGGGGCATTATGACACAGTATGGGAGAACTATGCCTCGGTTTGCACCAGCCAGGGTGTCGGTGAACTCTTTGTCATGGCATATTCCAATGACAATAAAGGAGCGGGTATGGAGGAAAGAGTTTGTGGAAATCCTGGAATTAGTGGAGATGGAGCCTCTGGGTAACAGGTTAAAAGAATTATCAGAGAAAGAGAAGGAGAAGAGGGAGAAGGAGACGCCCAAAACTGAGGCGTCCATTCATAATTGGATTAGAGCATTTTTGATTTATACCTCTATAATGATTGAAAAGCACCCCCAGGATGCTTCAGCTATGTTAGCCTACTGTCATTACATTCAAGATATTTATTTAAAGAAGGGAGGCGAAGGCTGGCTTAAGTATGATAGGGCCTTTCGGTTAAAAATGCAGGTGTGGCCGGCCTTGGCTTGGGATGAAATGGATGTTGGGGGTGTGGTGGACAAACTGGTACTCTCGAGCGAAGGGGGGGAGAAGCCAGCGGTTGAAAAAACTCAGGTATGGAGGGGCAGAGGTGGCTATTCTAGGTGTGGAAGGGCGTCCTTTCGCGGGCACTCCTCCTGGAACAATAGGACCAGCTACCAGGGGGAGCAGGCTGAGTGCTGGAGGGTCAACTCGGAGGAAGGTTGTCCATTTGGCAAAACTTGCAGATTCAAACACCCAAGAGGAAATAGCAACAAGGAGCATGGTTCCGCTAGTGGAGAAGGCAGACGCAAGAGCAGCCCGAAGGGCAAAAGCAAGGGCAAGAGTGAATGAAGTTAATGTCATGCAATCAAGAGCGGCCCCCGCAAAATATGTAATGAATTGATTAAAGGCAGGCTACCCACCCCGGTTAAATTACAAGCGATGACTCCGTGGTTGAATGCGTATCACAATACTGAAGATAAAGTTGTTATGGGAGGGCTTCAGGTGGGGGTTCAAGATCCCATCTGCAGACAGGTTGGAGGGGGGCGAGGTAAGGAACCTGAAGTCAGCTTTAGCAATGCCAGAGGTTGTATTACGGAAAGTATCCAAAGAAGCGGACTTGGGCCGGGTGGCGGGCCCTTTCAAACATCCCCCCCCCTAGCTTATTTGGTAATTTCACCGCTGGGGCTGGTACCGAAAAAGGAGAAGGGTCAGTACCGCTTAATACATCACTTGTCATTTCCAGAGGGTGGTTCAGTGAATGACAGGATTGTGGAAGAGAAATGCAGGGTGCACTACGCCTCCCTGGATGATGCGGTTGATTTGGTCAGGACAGCGGGGAAAGGTGCCCTCATGGGGAAATCAGACATTGAATCAGCATTCAGGCTGTTACCCATGCATGAAGAAAGCCAGCACTTGTTGGGTTTTAAGGTTAAGGATATGTACTATTTTGATAAATGTCTACCTATGGGGTGCGCCATTTCATGTGCTTACTTTGAAGCATTTAGCTCATTCCTTGAGTTCACGGTAAAACAGGAATGCCATTCGGGGACAGTCCTGCACTGCTTAGATGACTTTTTATTCATTGGGAAAAAAGGTACGGCAGAATGTCAGGAGATCATGCAAGTGTTTCAAAATCTGATGGGAGCGATGGGGGTTTCTCTAGCTGAAGGGAAAACTGTGGGCCCGGTGACATGCTTAACCTTTCTGGGGATTGAAATTGACTCTGTGGAAGGGGTGTGTAGGCTCCCTCAGGACAATATTACCAAACTAAAGGCATGCATCAAGGAGTTAAGGTCAAAGAAGAAGGCTACCCTAAAGGAGCTGCAGGTCATGGCGGGTAATCTTAATTTTGCAGCCAAGGTTATCCCAGTAGGTAAAGCCTACGCGAGGAGTATTGAACTGAAAATGGTGGGCCTAAAGCATTCAGGGCAACACGTCAGGTTGGGGACTGAAGTAAGGGAGGATTTGGCGATGTGGGATGAATTTTTGGACAGTTTTAACGGGGTCCGGGTGTGGAGAACCTTGACCACCAGCAATGAGAGGCGCAGGTTGTTTACAGATGCATCGAGGGCTCTAGGGTTTGGGGCAATCATGGATAGCCAGTGGTGCGGAGCAACCTGGCCCGAAGAGTGGCATGCTGGGGGGGGGTCACCAAGGATATTACACTGTTAGAGCTCTTCCCCATTGTGGTGGCATTTAAGCTATGGGGGGGGGGGCAGTTGAAGGACAGGAAAGTCGTGTTGTGGTCAGATAACCAAGCAGTGGTCCAGATAATTAACCAGGGATCCGCCGGAACCTCTAGGGTCCTGCGGTTACTGAGAGAGCTCTACAAATGCATGCTGAAAGGGAACATTGATGTAAGAGCGAGGCATATCCCAGGGGTGCAGAACACAGCAGCTGATGCTCTCTCTCGTTTACAGTGGGAGAAATTTCGAGAGAGTTGCCCGGGAGCAGAAAAAGGGATGACGCCAGTCAATCCAATGTGGTGGGGCATGATTGGGGCAATCTGAGTTCCCTGATTCAGACGGCGCTGTCACCAGGTACAAACAGAAGGTACCTGTCTTGCTGGGAGCGGTACCAAAAACTCAAGCAGGAACTGGTGGTAAACAGCCAGGATAGGCCAATAAGGGCCTTTGTGGGATGGGGATGGCGAAGTGGAAAATCCAGGTCATGGATGGCACAACACTTGGCTGCCATCGCCCATTTCTCCAAATTACAAGGGTTGGCTGACCACACAAAAGAACACCATATTTGTATGGCCATGAGAGGTTGGGCCAGGCAGGCAAAACCCCAAGCGGATGCGAGGCGACCCATTGATTATGTCAAGTTACAGAAGGTTGTGGCCAGTTTGGATGAAATCTGTCATGGGGAGTTTGAAGTGGCACTGTTTAAGGCGGCGTTTTCATTAGCATTTTTTGGGGCTTTCAGGGTAAGCGAACTGATCCCAGAGAATAAAAAAGCGAAAGGCACAGGGTATCTGCAGATTCAGGACGTGCAATATTCGGAAGGACAGGTAACGCTATGGTTAAAAAGGTCAAAAACGGATCAGAAGGGGAAGGGATGTACTGTCTCCCTCAACACATCACGGGGAGTACAGTCTGCCCAGTCGCGGCGGTAGCAGGGTTCCTCCGGGTGAGACCTGTTTCAGGGACCAAGGCGCTGTTTCTTATTCACGAAGACGGCTCCTCGCTAAGTCGTTTTCAATTCAGGAGGGTGATGGAACTGGCTCTAGAAAGAATTGGGGAAACTGAAGGGGTTTTTGGGACGCATACATTCCGGATCGGGGCAGCGACATCCGCAGCAGCCATGGGTATGGGGGATGTTGCAATCAAGCAGATTGGCAGATGGAAATCTGGTTGCTTTAAGAGATACATTAGGCCTGAAAAAATGTAAGGGTGACATGCCTTCTTCTTTTCCTCCCTTAGCACCAGCCCGGAAGAAGAAGATATTGGTTTGGGTAGTAGGACACTCCTTTGTGTCTAGGGCGGGGGCGTGCTGGACAGCGGAGCAAGAAAAACAGACGGCTGGCAATTTCAGTATCAGGTGGCATGGGGGGCCGGGCATGAAATGGGCACAACTGCAGGGCCAGGTGCGCAAGCTCCTAGCCAGCAGAGGTAAGCCTGAAATACTGATCATTCACCTTGGGGGGGTAATGACTTAACTAGCCTAGGGAGAGGGGCCCTCATGCGCGAGATGATGTACTCATTACAGGCTCAGCTTCCCCAAAGGAAACGGCACTCTCCCCGCCCAGGGGCACCTGCATGGGCAGGTGAGGCTCGGACAGCAAGGTGGGGAGAGTTGGGCCTACTTACGGACTCTCAGGAAAGAAAGGGGGAAGCATGTTCTGGGAACACGGAGCAGTCGCCGCATCTTGCCAACAATTTTTTCCACAAATGTGTGCAGTTTGGTTTTTTGTTATTGTGGAATAAATTCTGCGGCCTTTTATGCCAACAAACTACCAGGTCTCATTCTACACTTTTCTGGGGGAATGAGTTATGGGTATATATTGGCTACAGTTATGAATGGACAGATGCCGGGGTTATGCAAGGGCTGACGACAAAAGCCCTGCAAATGGAGGAGGCACCCCCGATAACCTGGGCAGTGTCCCCCGTGGGGGGTCCCTCGCCCTCCCCCTTTCCTTCAAGGAGTGGGGGAGGCACGGGGACAAGGCGGCAAAACGGGCAGAAGCCCGAGAAAAGGAGAGTGCCAAAAGCGGGAAAAGCCCGCGAATCCAGTAAGCGCGGCAGCTACTGGGGAAAGCCCGCGAAAGGGGAAACAAAAGAAAGGGGAGGGGATTCCCCCTTTATAGGGAGCGGGGGCTCTCACAGAAGGCAGCATCCGGCTGCAATTGTGGACCCCGCTCGTGGACTACGGAAGATTTCGTTTTCCCACCCACCAACCCTACGAACAAAACGGGGCACCTGGTTGTCAGCGTCGCAGGGCAACTAGGAGGTGTGGCGGTGTTTGGCCAGACAAACACAGGAGACAGACTCCGGAGCAGCCAGGAGAAAGCAGGAATGGTCTTCGCCCTTCTTGGACCCAGCGCCCCTTGGGAGCCTAAGCGGCAGGGGCGTCGGGGAGGAACAATTACGGCTCCGCTTCCCCAAAGGAAACGGCGCACTTCCCGCCCAGGGGCACCTGCATGGGCAGGTGAGGCTCGGACAGCAAGGTGGGGAGAGTTGGGCCTACTTACAGACTCTCAGGAAAGAAAGGGGGAAGCATGTTCTGGGAACACGGAGCAGTCGCCGCATCTTGCCAACAATTTTTTCCACAAATGTGTGCAGTGTGGTTTTTTGTCATTGTGGAATAAATTCTGCGGCCTTTTATGCCAACAAACTACCAGGTCTCATTCTACACTTTTCTGGGGAAAGGGGGAATGAGTTATGGGTATATATTGGCTACAGTTATGAATGGACAGATGCCGGGGTTATGCTGACTCCTATTCCCAAAAATCCTACACCCTTTGTCCTCCTCTTCCCCATCTAATCGGCAGGGGGCAGGGAAGCAAGTATTGCTGGCAATCTTCTAATAACATCCTTGCAGACTAAATGTATCATATTCTGGGTTGAGAATGAAGGAGTATGTCATGTCTCCGTTCCAGCGCCACTCTCTGTGGTACTGCTGGAAACAAAGGATTCCTCTGGTACTATCCCTTCGCAAGATGGCTGACATTGAGCCGTGTGACAATGCAGGCATCGTTCTGTGCGCATACTCCTCTACGTCCATTTCCGGTCCAGGTGAGCTGAAGTATCCTTGTTGCCAAGGTGATGGTGTGTCGCTACTTTGCACAGACGCTTCGTTAGTTCGTTCTTTCTCTAATGACTCTCCTAGGATCCTTGTTTTCTCTCCTCTTTGTTCTTCCTGCTCGAACTATCGCTTCTTCCTACACCTCCCAAGAATCCAGAGGGCCTCGCCTCAGACCGCTCCCCTTTCTTCCACACCGCTAGCTCTCGGCCGCAGTGAGACAGTAGGCTCCGCTTTGCATATTCATAATAGATAAATTATCACAGGGTTAGGATTATTTACCACCCGTTTGCTTATGTCCCGTGCACAGGCTCCGTCCTGGACTTTAAGAATCGTGGCCCGGAGTCAGCGGAAATCGAGTAAACCCGTCCGCGATTATGCCGATCCTGGCAACAGACATCGTTCAGCGCAGCCCTCTCAAGCTGTGACAACTAACATCTGTAAAGGGTTTTATTCCCCGGAGGGTTTCACTAGGGTCCCTGCAGTCCTCCTTTCATGATCTCGGTGGAGGACTGGCAAGGACAAAGGGGGAGTCTTCTCAGCCTTCTAACCACTTGAAGCTGAGCAGGTCAGTTTTGCATGTTTTGGGGCATCGCAGCAATAGTGAACTAATTGTTATTTAATAGTATACTACAGCGTTTGCCCAATCCGATCTGTTGATGTCCTGCTTTCCCTGTGATGCAGGTATCTGTCAGCAGTGCTGTATTTCCTTACGTTACTGCTTTTTTTTTATGTCATTAGCAACCCTTGGTACGAGTGCAGAGAATCAGACTTCAGCTAATGCTTGGGTTTACTTTGCCAGTTTGCCTATTTAGCCTCTCGCAGAAAACTGTGGGGCCCTGATTTTGCTTGTAGTAATGAATTGCATGACCACTGGCAGTTTTTTACACTTTGGCATCTGCACTGCATCACATTCAGCAATACATATATTGGATGCCGACACAGAAGGTGACAGTGCAGACACAAAGAATTGGGGGAAATGGACACTAATGAAGTGTTGTGTTCTTTTTTAAGGCTCATTGTGCATTTTTAAAAATGTGACGGGCAGCTCTTGTAAGGGTGGGTGTCTGTCAGTATGTCACTACAAATCTCCACTGGGGACTGCCAGAGTACCATGGACCATAACACCCTCTTCCAAGTCAATCCTGTACTGCTAGAAGGAGACAAGCTCCTTGTATGTAAACCCAGTCTTTGGATGTAGGAAATAGACTGCACCCCCACACTCCTTTAAAGTCATGAGCAGAAAGCCTTTCTACAACTTGAACAAGGGCTCTGTTATTTTGCATTCATGGACAACTCTACCTAGGTAAGCCAAAGTTAAAGCTCAAACAAGCCTCTTATATAAAGTATTCCCCCTCTTCCAAGAGAAAGTAAACAAACACTGGCAGTCTGAGTGAGAGAAATCAATTAAAAAACACAAGCTTAACCTACTCGTACACACGGAGGGGAGCAGGTAGCCACACGGGAAATTTCAAGGTAAAGAGATAAAGGCACACATGCAGAGGAGGCCATATCAAATCCAAAATGGCTTCTGGCCTCTATGTAGCTTTATGCCAGCCCCTGAACATGCACCTGGCCAGGATCACATGGGCCAATCTGAGTCCCATCACAAGCCCCATCACACAGGGACAGCCTGTTCCCTTGAAATACATTTGTGACTGGGTCAGGTTCATGACCCTGTCAAAGGGGAGCGGGGGGAAAGCCCTGCCCAGGCATGTGAAGTTGTAGTTGGTGGGGGGCACTGGCCACCGGCAATCCCACCCGTGTTGCCAATTATGACAGCACTGGCGCCACACCATAAAATCTCAAGCCTCCAGATGCAGCAGTGACCAGTCTTAAAAAAAAAAAAGATATTCTGAAATGCAACTCTCAGAATACTCTTGCAGGCAGCCAAAGAAAGCCAGGTTGGATCCAAACACCCGGAGTCCCAGGAGTACAGCAATTCCAGGAGCCTGTGAACTGGCAACACCACCCAACAGCAGCCAACATACCTAAGAAGCAGAGTACTCGCCCTTCAAGCAAGAAAACGAACTTACAGTATGAAAGTGAAACACAAAACCGTGCTGGAAACGTGGGAGGGGCTTAGGAGGGCTTTTAAGGCCTCCCAGCTGCGTAGCACTCCTCCTGGGGTAAAGGCAGGCACGGATTGGTACAGGAGATCCTCTGGGTGCTGAAACCAATGTGGAGGTGAGACGGTCACTGCATACACAACCCTGCACTACAAAAGCAGACTGCAGCAGAAGCAGAGTGTGGGCTGTACAGGTGAGGTCGCAGGTCGAGCTGGAGGGTGACCAAGTGACCAGGCAGAGTGGAGTATTGACGAGTTGGTAGCAGAGAGTTGAAAAGGTGAGGAATTTGAGAGAGTGGTATCGGTGCTACGTACTTCAGGAAGCAGGGGCGGTGGGGGAGTTTAGGAGATGAAAGATTGAAGATATTATTGTAGATAGTAGAGTAGTGACTGTAGTAGTTAGAGAGAGGGGTGTGAGTGGTAGGAGAGAGAATGAGACTAGTAAAGTGTGGTGCAAGAAACTGGGTGTATTAGAAAAGGAGTAGTGACAGTGTGTGTGTAGTGAAGGGCTGAGCAGGGCACCATATTATTGAGTTTCGTGGATAGGACAAGATCAGTGGATGTTGCCGTGGGAAGAGTAGTAGTAGTGTGAGTGTAGAAGTAGTAGACTAGTAGTAGTATACAGAAAGCAAAGCAGGAGACAGACAGTAGTGGTAGAGACTGATTGTCGTAGAGAATGGTGGTAGTTGGAGCGATAGTAACAATACAGCAAGTAGCTGTAGTAGTAGAACAGGAAGAGTCACACTATTGTGAAAAAAGGAAGAGAGAAGAGGAGAGGGTGGTAGGAAGAAAGAAAGATGTGATGTCTAAGAGGGTTGTGGATAGAAGAGAAGGGGGGAGTTGATGGGGCGGAGCACAGTAGGGGAAGGAGTAGAGTAGAGTAGTGAAGAGAAAAGGGGTGATAAGATCAGAAGGCACACATACACCACAATCTAGAACAAACATCTTGGTAGCATAGAGTTAGGTAGGAAGTCGCAACGGAGATAGCCAGCGTCTCAGTGACTCCCGCTTAGAGCAAGGTAGCAAAGAGCCAATTGTGGTCACTGAGCTATAGGAACTAACTGGAGCTAAAGATCCCTGGTTGGGGCAGGAATTCCAGGGGAGTTGAGTCCTAGTGCCACTTTCCCAAACCCCTTTTCCAGCCGATGCTGATGTTAATTGGTCTACTCCAGTGAACCATCCATATTTTGTGATTTCTGTCAAATTAACCCATGAAACTTCCCAGACACTTTGTGGGTTATTCAGGCCATCCGTCACTCCATCTCAGAGGAGAAGGAGCAGATGCCAAATACAATGTGGCCAGCCAAAGTAGCCTTTGTTGATCCTAGGATGAGCTTTTTGCAGTAAGGAAGATCCTGGGTGATCCCAAGCAGGCAGTTAAACCTGGGGAGGATTAGCCAGGAGAGACACTTGCAGACCCTGAGAAACTTGGAACAGAAATGGTCAACCAGCAGAAGAAGGCACCGCCAAGGAGTGGCGTGGTATGTGGAGAAATGCGAGAGTGAGAGATTTTGGTTGTGTGGAGGATCAGAAGAACGACTTGCTATAAAGACATTTTCACTATTGTATCTAAAGTAAAAGGCCTGTCTTTCTCAATAGCTACGGGGTATTTCCGAATGTCCAAGTCCATCCACCATCCAAAGCTAACCTAGATGACCCTGCCAGTGATCTAACTAAGGCCAGGAGAATGACTCCCCTTTCCTGGTTGCTGCGTTTTGTCACAGGGTTTTCTTGAATTTATTGTTCCACTCACTAGGTCATTCATGAATAATCTCTGGTTATCCTCTGGATTAAGTTCTGCAGTTCTTTTAGGGGACTGGTATTTTCCCATTCCTCTTTCTTAGAGATTGACTTAGTTCTGTTCAGGTTCCTCCTCTCTCTTGTAGGGCTCAAGACCCTCTTGTATATTGCTCTCCTCTTGAATATTTTGGTTGCTCAATTTCAAATTATAAGCCTCCTCTTCCCATGGTGCTGTTTCATGTATGAGACTTATTTTCATGAGCTCACATGTCTTTATTCCCCAAGTGTCCTTCTCTAGTATGCTCTTTCTTATCGTTGGGATATCGGTTGACTTTTCCCTTTTCCCAGGGTAATACGTTTCCAACTTCGTTTCTCTCCCACTTAGTGGTTTTTGTATTTCTCCTGATCTCATTGACACAGTTCTGGTTTATCAGATTATTTCTACTTCTTTTCACATTAGTACTGGGACGAGTTTCGTTTAACTTACAGCGGGTCCCGCTTGACCTTCCAGTATTGCCATTCCACGTATCACCTTCTGTTTTCATGGGTAACAGCGCCAGTACCTGTAGGACGTTGGACTCTCTTGCTTTCCTTGTAGCTCCGCGGCTTACTTTCCACGGTGCCTCTCTCCTCAGCGTCCCGCTCTTGCCTTTTGGATAGCGCTGATGCTGTGACTCGGTTCTAGACTTCCTTCCTCCTGCTGGTGGTTTCAATGCCGCTGTATGGGCAGGCTGCCCAGCATGATTGCTTTGTGGTCACACCACCACCGAACTCGCTGTTCCACAGTGTTTGGATTTCCTCTGCTTTCGCACGCCAGTCTCTCAGCGTTTCTTGCTCTGTTTTGGAGCTGCTCTGGTGTACGTGGGCTCTGCGGTCTGCGACAGCCGCGCACAGTCCTTTGAAGACTTTGATTGAAAGTGATAACCTCAGTTTCTTGTCACTGATAATGTAGGTTCACTTTATCTTCACGAAACTGATAACATTCTGATGTAATACACAAGTCCATGTAAGACATCATCTGGAGGTTATCAGGGAGTTGTTCTTCCTGGGAATGGAGTCCTTGCCCCAAAAGGGGAGTCTCTCCCGGTGAGGTCCCACTTGACTTGACCCCTAGAGAGGGTGTTGCAGAACAGGCTCACCTGCCTAGCCTCACAAGGAGTTGAGCCTGAGAATTGCAGAATTGCCTCATTTCATCAGTTGTTAGAAGAGCTAGAGAGTAAATCGGGGAGAAGGGTTAGTGGGAATCATAAGGGTAACATCTTGGGTAGTAGTCAGAGGTTCTATCTAGGGCAGGGTTGTCCGACTCTGGGCATCGAGGGCTAGGATCCTGGTGGGTTTTCAGGTTATCCCTCAATATTCATGAGGAAAATGTGCCTACATTAAGAATCATTGTATGCAAATTCATCTCATGAACATTTATGAGGTGTATCCTGAAAACCCGGCATGAATCTGGCTCTCGAGGCCTGGCGTTCAACAAACCTGATCTCGGAAGTGAGAGAAAGTGAATAAAGAGAAAGCCTTTAATTGATTAGACAGAGGAGTTGGTTTGGTGGAGAGTAGAAGGGCACTACCTTGGCGTGTGAGGTGAGTGTTACCATGGGGAAAGTGAGAGGAAACAGTAGGACAGAGTAAAATTAAGCTCAATGGGAATAAAAGCTGGATGGTGAGAGACAAGTGAATTGTGAAGATGAAGCAGGAGACGAAGGAAGAGAGTGATTACTGAGGAGACTTGTTTAGAAAGGGAAGGGTTTGGGATATAGAGGAGAAGCAGGTCACAAAGTGAAGAGTTCTATCATCAAGAGGGCAAGGGTTGTGAGAGAGGCCAGTGAGAAATGGTGTAGTAAAAGGGGGCATCAAGAGGGGAGGATTGTAGACCCGAGAAGGACAATAGAGAGAAAGGAATGGAGGAAAAGCTAGAGCGAAGGGAAGACTCGATGCAACAAACTACAACAAGAGTTGATCTCCCCTTTGCAAGCCACCCTTTCTAGGGTCCGCCAAGCTCCCAGGCAAGTCAGATCCTAAGCATTTGACAAGAAAGAGGCTTCAATCCTGTGACTCGGGGACTATCCAAGTAAGGGGCTTAGACATGGGTATGGTAGACCCCCCGCACCCCCAACAAAAATACATTAGTCTGCCAATGAGCCATGGGTTGTTTGCAGTGGATATCTTGAGTACCAGAAAGAGAAGCAAGAGATCAGAGCACACCCCTCCCAGAGACACTTGCCAAGACACACTCCTTGAGGAGAAGAGACTGTTTTTTTTAAAACATTTTTTTGTGATTTTATTTTAAAGACTGGCCTCACTTACAAAGTTTGGTCTTTGGTTGCCCTTAATTTTGGTTTGCATTAAACTTTGGAGCTTGAACTTTTAATGAGGATCTCATTAACACTGAACCGTAATTTAGAAACAGACCTGTTTCTTTTGGCCAACATTAATATGCTGACATTGTATGTTTACTTGCACAGTTGTAAATAAATACTTAAAATGTATCTGTTTGCCAGTTTCTATTTCTGGCAGCACAAGTGACGAGCTGGTGAATCCACAGTCTACACAGTGGGACCTCACATGCTTTCCATTATCTGAGCACAGCCTACAACATCACAATGGCCGCAATGTGGTGTGATGAAATCCAATTAGACGATGCAGTTCACAAAAGCATTGCAAGGCAGGGAGAGAACGGACAGGGATATCGGCACCTGTCAGTGCACTTGTCAAAGATAATGTCCTCTAGTGCCATGTTCTGGGATCAGCTCTGCCATCTTCAAGGCAAGAAATCTCTGGTAATTCCTGTCAGCATGGGCTTGGGACTAGAATTAGGATTCCACTGAGAATACCCCGTAAAAGCGGTCAAATGTTTGCTTGGACTTGAAGGAGGGGTACGGATTGACGCAGGGGTGGCCTGCCAAGTGGCATATCGCCAAAATGACTAAATGTGCTTGTATGCCATGCGTATTGGTGGCACTCGAAACTGCTGCCCAATACCCAGAACCACAACGCCTCAAAATCAAGGGGAAAATTGAGTTTTGCTGATGAAGCGCTACCGTGCTGGTTGCCATGATGTTACTGCATAGCACACATGCAAATGTGAGCAGCGCAACCGCCTGTGTCCATTGTATGAATACCGCTTTAGAACACAGAGCGCCATTTATGCAGGGTCTTAAAATATCAGAGAGGGCACACTCTCGCCCTTCCTTTCACAAAGTGCACTGCTTTCAGTGCACCACAGTAGGAAAATGGGCCCTCTTGGCTTGTTACTGAAGGTGGGAAACCACCAGTAATGCAGCCAACGGGTGGCAAGTGCAGGTGTTAGTAGTGCAGACAACAAGTGTATAATACGTGCAGGTAAGGGGACTGTAGGGTTATGAATTCAGAGGGTTGCCAGGTGACCAGTGCGTGTATCGGAGAGGAGATCAGCAGGGAGAGGAAGAGAGAAGGCAGAAGGTCTTGAGGTGCTTTCGGAAATGGAGATGCTTCTGCTCAAGTTTCAGAGAGGCAGGGAGGCTGTTCCAGAAGGAGGCACCAGCCGAAGAAAGAGATCTGCCCCCAACTCGTTGCTTAGAGAAGCGACTGACCCTCAAGGAGTCGAAGGTGGAGGAGCAAAGAGCTTGAGTAGGAAGATATTTTGGTAGATGGTGTTGTGTGGGCTACATTGACCCACTGAACAGAATGTCGCCAAAACCAAGCTGCGTTGGCGCAGAAACAGCAAAATGGTTGCACTGGCTCCTGTGAGCACCATGGCCTTAAAACTGTGTTTTGCAGCAACAAAAATATGCCTGCACCGTCTTGCCAAGCATATATTGGGCAGAATCGAACAAGGGGACACACTGAGGGAGCGTGCCAGTGTGTTGGAATAAGGTGAAAAGGCAGCACTGTTTTGCTGAAAGCCCAAAATCCCCATTGAAAAGGAAACTTGTTTTTCACCTTTAAAAAATGCTGCTCTGATGCTATTTCCATCTGTTTTTCCTTAAACCACTGTGATTAATAAGGCCCTGCCATGCCCAGTATATATCATTGTGCTTCAGCAAAACCAGGCATGATTTCTGAATGACAGGCCCGGTCATATAAACTCTGAGAAAAATCAACAAGCTTCACTTTTTTCCCTGCACAGGAAAACATGTTAATTCTCTTTACAATGTATCAAAGCTCAGTAGTTCAAAGAAACTCCAGCTATCTGTGCCATGTCAATTTCAATACATCTGTGCTTCAAACAAAACTCCTGCATACAAGGAAACAACTATAGCTGCAAGACAGTGTGGGAATCCAGAGGGAGATGCAAAACCGAATTTACAAAAAAGAAATGCCAGCTTTTCACCACACATGTAAAATGGGCTTTGCAGACTCAAGGAGAGAAAGGCCCGTTTTAAAAGTAAACTGTTGAATGAAAGCCTGTCATCTAGCAATGTGAAGGGGTTTGTTGCTGGGGAAAATACACACATGGGTTATTTTATTCAACTGGCTTGTTTAATTCAGGAGCAAATATAAGAAAGTAAAACTGTTAAACCATATTGGCTGGTTTTGCAATTTCCAAAAAAAAATAGGTTTCTGCTTGGGGGGGGGGGGGGGGGGGATGCTACCAAACAGGAGGGCCTCTCTCAGCAGATACGAACACCCCACTGATAATTATTAGGTTGGACAGAATCTAATCTAGGCTGAACCCACTGATAATGGGATTTCCAGGACAAGGAAGTGTGAAGTGGAGGGGGGGCAATAAACCTTCAATCCAGATAGGAAATGACAGTTGGTGGCAGCTGAAAAAAAGGAAAAATGGCCCAGTGACAAAGGACTGCCATTTGCTTCCAAAGACTATTTATGAATAAAAATGTAAAGACTTGTATCTCTGCAGCAAGACTTTGTAAACATTTCGCCTTTTAAAAGTGATTATTTATTTATGTATTTATTATTTTTTTTTCTGGGGCTTTCATTTAAGACATGGTAGAATTCACTGACACTTTGGGAATGGAAATGGCAAAGAATCGGGGATTACAAGGAAAGTATCCATGATGCCAATGCACATTTTTATACTTCTATCCCTTATGTTAATCCACACATGTGTATAAAGTTTTGGAATTTTAGGCCGAATGTTCAAGCTCAAAATTGCCAAAATGTAGTAGAAGGGCAAAACAATGTCTCACGGATTGCAGAGTTGGAGTGCTATGCTCTACACAAAATATGTAACCTATGTATATCATTTGCTAAGAGATTTCGACTATATAAATGTACCGTTTGAGGCAAAATCGGATTTTGGCTAAAATAACTGTGGGAGGTTTTTGAACATTGTAAACTCACACCATAAATCTGCTCTCCTGCTTTGAAATCCAACCAGTTGAGAGCGAGGCGGAGACTAGCACCCCTATCCAATCCCCTCAGTTAGAGGTGTGCTTAGCTAAGCCTGCCCAGCCATATACTTTGATCTCACTCTGCATTATAAATCAGAGTCCCTGACAAGACTCTAGACAGGCACACATGCTCTCTCTGATTTTCCTGCGCCGGCGTTCCTGTTTCATCCTGCTGAGTCCAGATTCCAACTACAAGGCCAAAGCATTGCTGACCCTACTCCAGAGTGCACTGCAAAACCCAAGCAGTGCTGATCCTATTCCCAGCAAGGCCATTGATCCAGAATCAGCCCACTAATTTCCCATTAAAAAGGGGAAAGCTGTGGTATTCTTTTGGAAGCATCCTTAACCAGCCTGGCTTGCTGCCCACTAACTGCATCCAGAGGTACCTGTGCCATGCATTGACCATAACTACCATCCCGTGACCCGACTTGCCCAGCTGTCTTTTGCCCAGCTGCCCTTTTCCAGGCGTGCTGCCGTGTAGTGACTAGAATCATTGACGGTCCAAAAATCCCAAACTAAAATGGACTGTAAGTATAATCCCTACTCGATAGAAATCCATAGTCTGCTTTGTCTTGCATTTGTCATTATCCCAATCTCTAAGCCATTTTATCCTTATCCTGGTAACTTGTTAAAATTGTCAGAATTCTCTGTGTTCTTGCCCTGGATCTTCAAGCGTTGGCGCCCCTTTTTCTCTTCATTCCTGTCTTGCCCAGATTAAAGTCATTAGCGATATTTTGATTACATTAATTAATTTTCGCTAAAGCAAAGGGGTACACTGTGTGAAGGGTTACAACTGCAGCGTAACTTTGATATTCACGGGTGGCGTTCCTCTTTCCTTAGCCATTTAAATCTAGTTTAAGTAAAATTTGCCTTTCGCTTTTAAAAATCAATCTTCTCTTTTTCACTGCTATATTTTCCTAAAAACAAGCCCCACTCTACCTTCCAAATCTCTACCAATTCACCAGCTAGAGACCTATTTTCACCTTTATGTTGTACCTGTGATATATATCTATCCCCCAGCTCAAAAATCACACGCCAAATCAGAGTATTTCACCCGTTTTCATAAAAAAAACGTTTGGGTGAATTTACACGGCAATTGAAAGGAAATGCATTTTGCTGCAACATGTTTTAAACTTTCCACTCAGTTTTCAATTGCATGCTCTTGATAATCCATTGCTTGTGATTGTTCGTGTCTATGCATTGTTGCTTTAGTGATAAATTGTATTTACCTTAAAGTTTTTAACAATAATTCATTAATTATTTGTCCATTTTCCACTTTTATTTGGTGAGGGAAGATCGGATTTTGATTCCGTTTTCTGCATCTTATTCCTGATTACCTGCTGTGTCCTTCTATCCATTAAGAATTCAATTATTTGTGGGTTGAGCAAACATTGCAGGGGGAAAGCCTAACTTGCGTGCTATCTTTCCTAAATCAAAAAGTGCTCCTATTCCCAGGTGTTTTGTATATGTTCCACTAGAAGGTTAAACCAAGCGTAATGCTTACATCCTCATTGTAATTATCACCCCATTGGTGATTGCTGCCCCATATTAAAAATTGTAGGATTTCTTTTGAATTTTAAAATAAATAAATATTGCATTTTACCAACCAGCCTGATTCATGGTTCGTTGTGATCCGGGGTATTTTAAAAGCGGGTGTGTGTACCATCTCAAATTGAATCTATAAAATAAGGAGAAAAGCATCTCAGTTGTGTGCTACATAGTAGGCCGAGACCAAGGTGTGTGTCGCCTGATTGAAATCCTTAACAGTTGGAGGTATTGCAGTTCCTGGCCCAGAAAAACTTGTGGACGATACAGGGGGTCTTGATCCTTACCGCCAATGGAAGCCAATGAGAGATTTCAGTGCTGGAGAGATAGGATCCCTGGGTTTGAGGCCAAGGACAAGTCTTGCCGTCCTGTTCTGGATGAGTTGTAGAGGCCGGCGAGCAGAGGCAGGTAGATTTAGAAATCATAATGGTTAAGTCTGGTCACCCCCTCCCACTTTGACCCTTTAGTTCGATGTGTGAATAGCAACTTTTATTTGATAAGCAAACACCGGGAATTAAGGATTATAGGTATATGGTGTTAAGGAGTAGCATCCATAGACTCAGGTGACACAGTTGGGAGAGTGGGCATCCTTGGGAGGCTCCAGCCTGGTGCAGAAAAGGATATCCATGGGAAGGGGTAGCATGGGCAGGATGCAGAAGAGATGCAAGGCACCCATGGGAACGGATGCAGTGTATTCGGAGTGCACCTAGGGAGCAAGTGCAGCACGCACTGGTGCCCAAGTAGGACACATTTGGTAATGATATGCAGCAGGGTATAGATTGGAAAATGCTTGAGCTGTAAAAGGCAGTGGGTGGAGCGAATAAACATGGCCATGTGCATTGTCCAGTAGACCTTCCCACGTGCAAGGAATGGCACAGGAGTTTTGAGAGTTCAGCAACCATGCCAATTTAGGCCAAGTGACATTCTCACATTTGCTACCCAAAGATGATGATTCATGCGTTGCAGAAATGCAGTTGTCTAATTTGAAAAATGCTGCTCTTGATTCTGGCAGAACTTGTCGACTACAGTTTCTTATCTTTGTGCCTCTTCTATTGCAGTGGGACCTGGTGTGCTCCAGTCACTGGAAGGTGCCTCTGGAGCAGGTCTGCTTCATGTTCGGATGGCTGAGCGGCTTTATCGTCTTCGGCTCAACCTGCGACAGGTGAGTCCGTCTCCTGAGCAAGTCTGTAGGGAGAAGTATGGCACCACAGCTGTGTCTTTTGGGAGTAAAAAAGCAGTCTCCAGAAGGAATTGATACCACATAAGGGGTGGGGGGTACTGCTATTTCAGCAAAGAAGGGCCACCAGTATCATATGGACTGTCTTGCTTTGGGTGAAATGAGAGACTTCTGTTTGAAAGTAACTTGTTTTTTATAGCATTTGCTGCCACCGTATGAAGGTGTCATACCACTGTGAATTGCAGGTGTTACAGACCTTTGGCAGATACTGCACTCCTACACCCCTCAACACAGTTATAAATGCCATACAAAAGATGGGTTACTGTAAAGATCGGAGGGGGGGGAGAGTCTGTACTTCCGCTCTCTATTATTGGTAGAGGAGAAGCACAGAGGACCCCTGCCAAGATTCTCTATTATTGGTACGTGGACGAGAAATCCAGGCCTAGCTTCTCAGGAGGTGATGCAGGCTGTTTCTTAACTACAGTGTAGTCGACGAGCACCCACAAAGGAATGGCCACACGCTGTATCGGTTAAAACAGTCTTTATATAATTAATATTCGAAGTGATGTACACTATCACGATAACTCATTTTTTTTACTCAGAAATCAATAATGGTAAATATATACAGTTCTAAAGTGGTACCACTAATGTTATCAGATCTCATTAAAGTGCATATGGTCAGAATGACACACAGATCAAAATAAAGAGGAAACCAGCAGTAGAGGGAGGAAGGAAAGCAAGATGGTTGAAGAATTGGCAGAATAGTGGCCCCGCACCACGAGTCACAGTTCTGTGTGGAGATCCCCCCCACCTGGGCAACCTGTAGAAGAAAGATACAAGCCCAGTCCATATATTGTTCACACTAGACTTCCCAATAGTTCTGCAACCTCAAAGTACCTGGTGTTGTAGCGTTCCGCGTCGGGGAATCGACGGCCCTTCTCGAGTGTCCTCCCTTTCAGGCAGGAGTCACGGGTCGTCGAAGGTCTGACAGAGAACAGGTCAAGCTACGACATTGAAGTGGCCGCGTCGTTCCTAGCGGTGCTCGTTGACGGGGAAGCGTAAACATCCTGCAAGGAAGAGGCGTGCGGGGCACCTCGGTGTCGATAGTTCTGGACTGCAAAGAGTTTGAAGAACTGTGGCCCAGCAAGGGCGTTGAGTCGTCGGCTTCTCTGTGGTCTTTGGGTGGCGGGAAACCCACCGGTGGATGCTCCTCGGCGCGTCGACGGTCAGGCCTTCTCCAGCAGGATACAGTGGCGAAAATGCGGACGAGAGCGTCCTTGGATTCGAAAGTACTTAGGCAAACGGGAGCACGGCAGCTCCGGTTGGCGATGGCGGTCGTCGACAGTGGCGGACAGCAGTCCTGGCGCTTCTCCTTGGAGATCCGCAGCAGTCCCCGTATCGGGTCGGGAGCCTGTCGAAGGTCTGTCTACCAGGGAGCTTTGGCAAAGATCAGCTGGTGCACGATGGTCCCTCGTAGCTCGGGAAGATGGCGCCTTACCAGGTCCTCTCTGGGTCAGTCCTTGAGGCACAGCAGCTTTCAGATTGCAAAGTAGAGCAACAGCAATTCTTCTCATCCAGCAGGGCTTCAAGGTCAAGCTTCAGCTACTCGTCGTAGTGGACTTCAGCTTCTGAACACGATTCCTAGCAGTGAGAAGTCCCCAGATATACTGTTGATCTCTCATTCATTCCGCTGGATCACACTCAAGCATCCAATCACGACTAAGGGCATTCAGGCAGGCAGCCAATCAGGCACATGGTGCATTCAGGCCATTCACTTCTCTGCAGACACTCACAACAAGTACCGAGCCATTCAACACTCCATACTGCATTCATACCGGTTTCGGCCAGGGCTGTCTCAGCCATTGTGTCAAACACCAGATACTAGACAACCACAACATAGAATGCGTATTCGTCACACACTCCATTCACCCAGGTCCCCCCCACAGGCGTACCCACAACATACAGAGGTTGAGAAGGCTCCAGCCAGTCTGGTCGGCACTTCCCCACACTACCACTACCATATATGGAACTTCCACCCAACAGCCAGTCAGGGGGGAGGGACAGAGGCAGGGCTTCCAGGGACTTTGGGAAGATCAAGGTAACAGGTGATGGAAGGCAAGAGGCTATGGGGGCCATTTTGTCCATCAGGAATCTACCGATTCCAATGACAGGGCCTGGGCATCCCAAAATGGAGGACGCTCAGGGCACCCGTCATTTCAGCACGGAGCTGCCACCAGCCCGTACCCTGCTCTGTGGGTCACACACAGGTGCCCAAAAACATACACAAGGGGCACAGGGTTGTACCCTCTACCCATGGGTGCCATAAAGGTATTCCATGGGTCTGTTCACCAAACCAAAAGAGAGCTGCACAGCCAGGAGTCCCACATGAACTCCTGCACAGAAAACACAACAGAACACACAATAAAAAGCAGTAAAGGACAAGGATACGGAGGTCCTGTCCCTCCGATGCATTTCAAGCATCACAGTTGCCCATCAACATTGCTAAACATAACAGAACCCACTAGCACACGGACATCACAGCGCCACCCAACCGGTACAGCACCACCCCCATACGCTTCATTACACTGTATCATAGTACGTAAGATCACAACTGCACAGTCCACTGATACTCAACTAGACTTTCCATAACTTTTGATTTTGCTATATGAGCAATTGTTTCCCTTCAAGATTACGAAACTGAATTGATATGCCCTCCTCGTCTGCGCACCCCCATGCAACTTGTAACAAAGTCCGTTCTGTGGCTTCATCCCTAGTCCAGGCAAGAGGAATCTGTAGTCCAGGGAAGGTGCTTCACCAGGGCATCTCCCTAACTTCCATCTAGTACCAAAGCAATACATACGTAATGAAGTACTGAGATGGAGCATTTTAGAGGGATGGTGGTGCAAAAGTCGAAGGGAACAGTCAAGGCAAGAGATTCCATAGGAGCATGGTGATGGTAGCAAGGCACGTCTTCCCTCTGATCTCAAGAGGCCTTTTAGGAAAGATTTCATTTTATATATAATTTTCCCTCCAGTTGTGTAACCCCTCAACTTTATGCTGCTGTTTTAAACACCTTAGTCTGACTTTGCCAGGGGGGCACAGCCTTGTGCTGCACTCCTCCGGGCTTTCGCTCACTTTTTATGGGGAAACTGACTTGCCCTTAAGACAGTCAGTACTGGGAGACTTTGTTTCCCTTAGTCCTTTTTTCCAATGCTGCAACATGTAACAAGGGCACAATGTACCTTACAGTACAGTGCACTTGGGTCTCCTAGTCATTTCCAAAGACCCTAGATACTCTCTTAGGACTTTTTAGGAGATGTGTGGACAGAGCTGGTGGCAGCTTATCTTTTCATGTAATTTTAACCCTTTCCTGCCATTTAAACCGCGTGAACCCCGTTTGGCACGAATAGATGGCCTGGCTCCAAAATGGCCATGCCACAAGGTTCTTTGTCCTGTCCATTGGCCATCTTTGCCCCTTTGCCTTCCCCAGGTCGAGCCGACCCAGGTCACTCCTTATTTGTTCATGCCGTTTCCCGCGAAACGCCAAGCTTTCGCAGGCTTCTGCATGCCTTGTGTGTGTGCCCCCAGGATGCGGGCTGGGGTGTCTGTCCCCAATACACATCCTGGGTGCCAGAGAGTCTGGAGTGCTGTGAATGCCTGGGACCAGCGTGATCCATGATTGGTCCACATATGGAGTGTGTGTTTGTGAGCAGATCTCCCATTGGGTCCGCTTTGTTTTGGCGAAGGAGACTCTGGATAAGAGGAGGCACCAAACACCCATACCATGTCAATCTCTGGAGTTCTCACTGAACGAATGATAGGGTCCAAGTATCCTGAAACCAAGGAACTGCTGGTGAACCGCTGGAAGG
This sequence comes from Ambystoma mexicanum, assembly GCF_040938575.1. NCBI lineage: Eukaryota > Metazoa > Chordata > Amphibia > Caudata > Ambystomatidae > Ambystoma > Ambystoma mexicanum. The sequence continues at coordinate 94,818,934 of NC_090922.1, forward strand.
TTTAGCACCGTGAGCCCACTGTCGTCCTGTGGGACCCCTCCGACCCATTAGAATAGTGGGACCAACTATTCTCGGCACCTTCAACAAAACCTGCAAGTAAACCTTCTCCGAAGTGTCCCTCGGCCAACCAGTGGACTGACCAGCCTATGCAGGACCTTTTCTCTGTCTCTGCCGTCGTTTTGAGGAGGCCCTCGAAACTTGGTATACTGCTAGCTCTGTGTCCCCGGCACCCTCACACCGAATTTCGAACACTTGGCATTCCCAGATCTGAAGTGAGATGAGTGCGCCAGGTCCGGAGTAAACGCAGTTACCGTGTTGCCCAGCCACGGCAACGATCTTTGCAGGTGCGCTGCATTTGTGACCCTCTTGCCCCTGAAGCCTACTGCAGTGAAACTGGCCTGATCCATCCATCCATCCATCCATCCATCCATCAGGAGCGGAGAAATCTCCAGTGTCCCGTTTGGGAATCATCACAGTATCTTTGGAACTGAAAGCCGCAGAGCCGTCATAATGCCGCATTTGAACCTGCAACCGAAGTGGACTCAACTGGGGAAGTTTGGTCAGGAGTGTGCCTGGGGCCGGTGAGTAACCCTAACCGGTGGCCCCTGGTGCCTCCATCCATTTTTATGCACAAGTGGCCTCTGGGGGGGGTCCCCTCTCCTTTCCAGTGCTAGTGCGAACTAGCGAACTATTCCCGAACCTTAGAATCACTGCCTTCAAGTGGAGGCCCTCCTCAAATAGTGGGAAACTATTCTTCATCGCCTCACCCACGTTCCTGAGCTGCTAAAGACCCTTGAAAGACCCTGTTTTGCCCATTGGAACAACCGCGTGCGCCTGCACTGCATGTATTATTGAGCATAAGGCTCCTATCTTCTTAGGGTTTGGACTGCCTCTTAGTTAGGTGTGTGTTTGATATTGAAGGGGACTAAAGACTATCTGCACTGCCTATTTTCCTTTCCCTTTAGGTTGTGAACATATTTTGTGACTTTAACCCTTTCGACCCCAATGCCCTTGTATATATCTTGTATTGATTGTGTTGTGTTGGTTTGATAGTAGTGCTGTGATTATTTTACTGTGTGTTGAGTTACAAAGGCCTTTTAATAAATGTGTTTATATTTTTGATATATACATCTGTCTGGGAGTAATTTGTAAGTGTCCTTGCTCTGTGCGCTCATTGAGGTCTTTCAGTCACCCTCACCCCTCCTGAGATTTAGTCTTGACCGCAGACCATAGCTACCTTGATTGGTCTGACTTCTCCAGAGGTTACCCTGTTCCAAGAAACTAGGCTGGCCTTCTGAACCTCTGCCCACCAGGTCAGAGTTCAGAAATCCGGCTTAACCATGTCCACCAGGCCATGTGAAGGATCATAGCAGCGTGGACCTGCAAGAGGAAGGGTTAACCTGGAATGGAAGGTAAAGAGCCAGTTCAAGTATCCCAAATGAAGGAAGAAAAGTGACCTGTCCAAAAGTGAACCTCAGCGAGAGTAAGGGAACGACCTGCATAAAACAGAGTGAGAGCACAGTAAGTGGCACTGTAGGAAGAATGGAAGTAAACCAAGTGGCGATGACGTGAGCAGACTGGTGTACCTCAGGCCTGGGTGCAACTCGAGGGTCAGTGCCACAACAACCACCAGAGCAAATAGGGTGAGAAAGCCAAAGACCACAGCAAGCAGTCTCAGACTAGGCCCAAGATCTATTAGGACAACGCTCTTGGAGGCTGCCAGTCCTCTGGAAAGGCAGACCCACAGTTCTGGCAAGGACGTAGGAAGGGCCTGGTAGTTCCCACTGAGTCCACTGAATTGGGGCGGGGGGGCATAACTTGCCCGTCTTGCTATGTCCCTGTGACTGGAGCAAAGAAGCAGTTGAATGCCTTATGAGGACTGTGAGTAGTTCCGGGAACCTGGGGGGAGACCGGTATCCCCAGTTGGACTATATTATTTCACTGTGTGTGATATTACTGATGGGGCATTCCCAGGGAAGGATTCCCTGTTGTGTTCTAGATATACCCCTAGAAGTTACAGATGTTTATCCCAACCAAGGATTTGGTTTAATTAACAAGCATTTCGTCCTTTTTTTTTGTGTTACATTAAGGTAAGAAGTGGGATCAATCTGTCCTGACAACTGGGTTTCACCCAGACCAACCCCCACCCAAACTCAAAACCCAAGGAGACCTCAAATGCATATAGTTTGAATGTCTGAGAAGGCAACACTACACTTATTAGCCAAAAAGCTGATCATATCTCAGGGATGAGGCCTCCTCCCTACTAATTTGGGAATGTCTGTATCCCTGAAAAGTTATGGAAGAGTAGCCAAAACATCTTGGTGGGCCTAGTGCTATCCATGTGGGAGTAGGGTTAATGAATCGATATAACGGAAATGTGAAAGTGCTGTTCATTTTTGGGAACAACCCCTATTAGATGGAGGTGGGACAACCACCGCACAGTTGATCTGTGAGAAGGGTGAGACCCCTAAAGTAGCCAGATTGATTTCCACCGAAAGAGGTGAAGGATTGAATTCCACCTACTAGCCCGTTCAAACTGGGTTGCAGTCTCATGTGGGTGAGCCTAACATACCCCTTTCTCCAAAATTAACAGCCGTCCAGAGGATTGTCTCTTCCCTATGTAGCGCCTCTGAAACTGCAACTACAAAAAAAGTAAATTAGGAGCACCAGGAACCGTGGGTTGCTGCGCCTACAGTCTGTAATTGAGGTGCACTAGCAGCCAGTTGGCGGAAACTCAAAAAGGTCTGTGCTCGTGGTGCCTGTTGTAACTTTAACATGACATGGGTGGACTAAGCCCCACATCCACCAGTAACGCAGGCCCAACTGAGAGGAACAGACACCAATGCACCCAGCATAGACCATGGCATACCTATGCCCTGTACTCACCAGGTGAGCTTGCCTACTGATATTGCTCTCTCCAACTAACCCAAACATTCTGAGGACACTACTAATACTAATAATCTCTTATCAACCTTCTTCTCTCCCCCACTCAAAAACCGTGTTTTCTATTTTCTAACTATTATGCAACATGTGTATGTATATGTCAAAGTTATAACCAAATGTATGTTGAATTTACTTTAACTTTCTAAATGGCATAAAATGCAACAACTCAAATGTCAACTTTGACACAATGTCACCTAACTTGGATGTTCCCAATGCACACCTCCAATGGTTAAATAATGACACCCTCTCCAATGCATTATCTTGTTTTCACATACGTCACACTGGGTTATCTTACTCACCATGCACTATGCACAACCCCAATTTTACCAATTTGTCCATGATCATGTATTCTGTAACCATATTGGTAGCCTTGAAAAAGACCTGTAAGGTCGAAACACGTGTCGGCACCACTTCATACCCCATCAATTGGACAATTCAATTGAATAAACCCATAAAATGAAACTAATGACCATTGTGGACCTCAATTTCTTCATGCCTCAGAGTTGGAAATAGAGTATAACTCTATTTTCAAATCAGCACACGCGCCAAACAAGTAGAAACTAAAAAACACATTTCTCACAAAAAAGGTATAGCTTATTAAAATGATGGCCCTTCCTCATCAAGAGGTGAGCATTCATTAACAGATCAGGTGCAACAGAATCTGAAGGGTATGCGTAGATATCCACTCCTGGTACCTGACCATTCCAAAGGACTGTGATGGACTGGGCCTTCCCCCCACCTTTTGGTGGGTCATATAATTTTGACAGTCACAAGAGCACATCTCAAAATTTGACAGCCCTGCTATATACTGTAAGGATGCAGAAAGAGGAGACTGACACACAGGTGGCATAGTGATTGCTATAGACTGGTGTTCACCAAGAAAATAAAGAGAAAACCTACCTTTCCCTATCTCTGAGGGGTTTCCCTGCCAAAACTAAAGTTCTAATGGGTCTGTCAGAATGTCCTTGTAGCTTAGAGACCACTGTCCTGTGTCAACTCTATCTCTGCCCCTTACACTTATAACTAAACTACAAGGTTGTGTCAATGTTCTTGGTTCAGGAGAATGTCTCCCTCCTCCTGGACGAGGCAGCACAGTTCTGGTTTCAAATTCTTAACCAGGGGGAATGACACCCTTCCTGTGGCCAAAAGTGTTAACCAAAGTACTATTGCGTTCCAATGGTTTTCTCCAGAAATAATGCCTCCCTTCTCTTGTTTAAAATGCCTCAAAATGATACTCTGTTCTAACACTTGGTATCTGAACGTTCACCACACATGCCAGGGTGAATGACTCCCTTTCCCTAGTTGAAGACTTTGTGGTCGGTTTCCTTTTTAGCTAAGAGAATTACTTCCCTCTTTTTGGCTTTGGCTTTTCACTAGCCTCGGGGATTGACTCCCTTCCCCAAGCCATTTGGTCTTTTTCTCAAGTGCAATGTTACCAGGAGATTTACTCCTGGTATCTTGGATTTCACAGTCCACTGTGCCCAGTGGGGAAGGACTCCCTTTCCCTGGTCCCTTTGATCCACCTATAGGATTCTCAGCAACACAGTTCATATACAACTAGGGTTCCCAGACCCAGGCTTCCCCACTTCTTCAGTTCAGCCCACTTAGTTCACTCTCCTGCCAAGTGTGGCCATGAGGAAGAGGACTTATATCTTTCTCCTGGTTTGGGTGCAGGTCCCAGGCCCGTATTTCTCTGTCTTTGTAATTCGGAAGACTTGTTTCACTCTCCTGTAAAGTACTGCTTTGAGGAAGATGACTTGTACTTCTCACTTTGTTTGGGTGCGGGTCACTTAGCTGTATTTCTGTGCTCTAATGATTTGGCAGACTTTGTTCACTCTCCGGCCAAGTGCTGCCATGAGGTAAATGACTTTCCTATGTGTAGCTGTTAGAGTCCCAAAACCTTCTCTGCTTGTTGGGGTTTCCTCTACCACTGTGATATCTCACATACCACCTTTCTGCCCCTCCGGTGAGCCTGTAGCCGATGGTATTAGACCGGAAGGGAGCTGCCTCTGCCTGCCTAGTAACTGTTCTCGTGTCCCCTCTGTCTTCCCCGTACCACCCCTTACCTTGCTTCGGGACTCGGTACCTTGCCAGAGCTTCCTAGGGCTGGACTCCGGCTCTCTGCTACACCAGGATCTCATAGGTGGCATCTGTGGTTGCCCGGCGTTTCCTGTTCTCGGGCTGCTCAGCTGCTCTTCTGTGGAAGTTGAAGCAGCCCCGCTCCTTCTAAGCCACCCAGAAAGTCTTGCCACTCCCCGCATGCGTCCTCCATACTGCGCTGGCTCCCGACAGGATTCGGATCTCCTGCGCTGGAGATCCTTCGCTCCTGATGCCTTCTTTGACTGTATTCAACCAATTTTGCGGTCCTTCTTTGGTTTTTATTTCCAGATCCTCCGTTTCTGTTTGTTAACCACTAGAATGCTCACTCTCCGTTCTTGTTGTGATATTTATGGCTCTGCACTGTACCACCTCCTTGTCTCTGTACTAGTACTACTAGCCTCCAGTGGGTAGTTTGAACTCTCTTTCGTCCCAGTCATCATTATGTCACTGGCTCTACGCTTGCCCATGGGGTGACTGGGTATGGTACTGGGGTGTATGATGGGTTAGGAGGGGTGTCTCGGAGGGGATATACAGCATACTCCCTAGATGTCCCTCCTTGCCCCCAGAGGGGGAGTGTCTCCCAATGAAATCCCCCTGCTTTATACCATCCCCAGGAGGACTACGAGTAGCGGCCTATCCCTGCCCTCATTGTAAGCCCCCCCCCCCTCGTGTGGAGAATTGATGAATCCCTTGATGTTGTTACCATACCGACCATTGCCCGTTACCAAAGTACTGTTTGGGCTATTTGCCAGAACACCACAGTGGCCAATTGGCCAAAGGCCAAGCTCCAGCTCTTCCCGATTATTGAGGTACCTTTCAACAAGACCTGGGTGGTTATTGTGGAGGTATTAGTGCCTTGTGGGAGGACTCAACAGGTCTGAGTTAAGGGATTATGCTACATGGTATTACTAGGCTTTTCCCCTACATTCTAACACCCTCAAAGCAACCTTAATCATCTGATCCCTTTTCTCCTGTGCTTAAAGCAAAGTTTAATGTAAAAACGTATGGCAAAGGTGAACATTCTCCTGTAAATGAAAAGCCTCAGAGCATTGTGACGAATTCCAGGATGTTGTCACTGCTTCTATGGGGGAAGCCCCTTCCATGAGGACAGGCCGCTACCCAATTACCCCACCTGGGGGTGATACTTGGGGAGGGAAACCCACTATGGGATGAGGGGCAACACCTTGGGAGATGAACAGTATTATTCCCCTATACCCCAACCTCCCTCACCCTGCACAAGACTTAATCCACACACGTGCATGTATGTCTGCAGAGTAGACCAGCGCAAAACAAGAGGTAATGGCTGGAAGGTTTGGAATTAATCCTCTAGCACTGCTCTGGGCATTCTTCCAGGCCATCGTTCTTCACCTGCCAAGCCATTACAAAAGGTGAAATACTATATGCAAATCAGGCTTGGTCCCACCCCAAAAGGGGCAGTCCAGCCCGAATTGCTTCTGCACGAGACCATAAGCATCCCCAAAAGATTAATTCTAAACCTTCCAGCCATCACCTCTTTGTTTTTGCTTTGTCACCCAGAGTGGGACGGGTATGCCCAGGCATAGGTCCCGTGCCTGCTGGGCCTAGAGACCTATGCTACTCCTCACTGATGAGGCCCAACAAGGCTGAAACATGTCTGGGGATGCTTGTGGTTACATGTTATGTAACAAATATGAATTTCTATATCAAAAATGATTTTTATTTTTTATATAAAACATTTATATATAAATGTTTATATTAAAAAGATATCAAGTGCTTTATAATTTTCTGATTCCTTTCATATCTGGGCGGAGCCCCTCTGTGACGTCATCACTGTGTCTTTCTAAAAACCCTAGATTCAGTTGCCGTCTTCAGAGCTCACTTAACTCTCAACGCTCGACCAAGCAACAGTCACCCGTCGCACCCATCTTTATATAGATTTCATATGAAATGTTTATTCACTTATATCAAAACTGATATAAATTATACACACTTTATATAAAAATATACATTTGATATGATATCAAAAATGTTTATCGATTTTATATCAAATTCATTTTAAGTGTATATCCAAGCCTATCAAAAGGGTGCGGGACTAAACCGGAAACAGGCGGCCGGACTAAGATCAGAAACCATGGGTGGGACCACCTTCTCAAAACTGAAGCTCCATCAACTACTGAAAATCTCCTTGAGACCAGTTTATATGTGTGCTTCAGGGCTCCAAATTCTGCATCCAGGGCAAACTTCATGCGCAGGGATGTGCAGGAGCACCTGTACAATGTGCCATGCAAACCTGGGGAAGCAAAAGCCCCTGGCTTTTGTGAGAAATCTGAAGGTGTCTCTTTAGCTAGTCCCCGCGGATCTGTCATCCATGTGGCCAGGACACAGCCATCGCTATTGGATCCAGTTCCTGGGGGTGGACCATTGAGGGAGGATCAGCTTGATTGGGGGCGGGGTCCTCGGGGCGTGGGGACACCGATGGGTGAGACGCGGTAGCCCCTTCATTGACACCTTTTCCTCATTCTCTCACGTAGGACATTCAAAACCACTCTTGCCCCCGGACCCTCCTCCTTTCCAACACAAACCCTTTGGCACACCACAAAGAACAGACTAACACCAGAGCTGTTTACCTGACATGTCCTAATACAAGGGTCAGGCAAAGTTAGGCAATTAATCAGAATCACACACACCTGACGGCCCTTTCCCTTCCCCACAGGGATAAAAGGTGGAGCCTGAGAGCACAGTACGAGCACTGCAGACAGCACGACGAGACGGATAATGGGATAATCGGGCGCAGCAGTTCAAGAGAAGGAGAAAGGCGGCAGGAATCAAGTGGGTGGGGAGGATGAGGAGAAAGGCGGCGGGATCGAGAGGGTGGCGAGGAGAGAAGTGACCTTGCCCTTTTCGTCCCAGATCCGCAAAACCTTCGAGAAGGAAAGCCTAAGACCGCAACAATAGCGCAAGTGTCTTACAGCTAGGGGTGTATCGAAATTCGGCTTGGAGTACGTTTTCTGCCGATTTCCGGCTGAAAATTTGGTATTCGGCATTGCCAGCATACCTAATCGAATACTTAGTTACCGTTCTTGTTTTGATTTAATCAACAAAGTCATATAAAATCAAAACAAGAATGGGAATTAAGAAATCCCGGGAACTCCTTCCCAACACTGCTGCAGTGTTATCTTGAGCGCCATGCCATCACATCACGTTAACAGCATGCTGCCAAATGCTTACAGTGTGCCCCGCCCCTGTAAAACATGTTCTCCGTGCGCTTTTCACCATCAGCACATCAGAAAGGGTCGGCCAAAAAGAAAATCCAAAATGCCTTAACAAATAATAAAAGCCTGCGATTCAGGTGCTGCTGCAGAGCAGACTGCTGTGTCCTCCAGCTCTGGGTACTTGACTGTCGCCATCACATGATGACCGCGGCGCGGGTTATAAAAGTAAAAGCGGGGTGGGGGGGCTCGTAGAGGGCTCGACCTGGCGCCTCCTTGCGAATCGTCTATTCCCAGAGGGGGCCTGCCTTGCCATTGGTCATCAATGGAGGATCTGGCAGGCCCCCCTTCTCAAGCCGCACCCTCCCTGCTGAGAGCAAAACAAGCTGCAGGAATTCCTAGAGCGCTCCCCGATGCCTCCAGCTCCAAGGCAAAAGGAGTGTCGGCAGGACTAGCAGGTGGGATGCCGCATGGGGAAGGACACCGGACATTCCGCAGTGCTAGCAGAAGCCACGCTGTTCAGGAGTGGGCCACTGACCAGGCAGACAGGTCGTCACGTGTTGAGGGCTCCGCATCAATAGGACATTAAGAAAGTCTGAAAATAATTGGTGACAGAAGTTTCAGGACATAGGAGCAGGTGCGTCAACGCTGCCACCGAGGGATATGCTATGTAGCAGCAAAGGGCAGCTGCTTGGACACACTTGTAGTCGGAGGTGACATGACACGCTGCTTGGGGCAGGGGGCATGGCCACAGATCGGAGGTTGCAGGTGACGCACTTTGTTGGACAGGGGGCATGCCGACACAACTGTGCTATCTGAGGTAAAGAGCTGTCATCGTCCGCAGGGGGCATCTATGGCCTGTGGGGTGCAGCGGTTGTACAGGGCGGGCCTGGCACGTGCCTCCCGTTGGCAGCATTACCCCTTCACTGATGAGGACAGCACCTGCAGCCAACAAGCAATGTTGACTGAATTGCCTAGTTTGTTGCCATGGCATCCATAAGTGGGGAAAGCTGTTAGCGCCTTGCATTTATTCAAGTTAAGTGTGTCTTTTTACTCCTTGTGCTTGGCGGATGCGTGTTGGCATTTGCATGTCTGTAGTACCTTGTAGTGTGTCAGGAGCATCCTGGATAGTTTGCTGTAAGGATTTGTTTTCTGTTTGTGGGTGGCACTTATCACAGAGGGACTGCTGCTGAGCAGTGCCCAGTCAGAGATTTTTCCTTTCTAATAGCTTTTACAGTTTTGTTGTTTAACTCTCGCATAGTGCTACGATTTAAGTGCGTGTGTAAATAAGAAGACAAATAGCCACTGTTAGCAGATGAATGCTCCAGTGTGAGCTGCAGCAGGTGTGACTGATTGCTGAGGACAGCAAGCAGTGTCTTCACAAGATCTCTGCCATGGTTTCACTTTAGGATTTTCTGCTTTGTAATCAAGTGCGGTGTGCCTTGGTTGCCTCTGCCGTCAATTAAACCGAAAGGGTCTCGGATGTTCAAGCCTAAAAGAACATGTTTTCTAGTAAATTTACTATTCGGTGCACCCCTACTTGCAGCAGATGTCAACGGTACATGGGCCAAGCCTACGCCGATGAGCAGGAGCGAGGGAAGCGCTAAGAACCGGGCTGAATGAGAATCGCAAAGTGGCACGTTTGAACCAAGTCCAATGAACTGTGAAGGAACTGTAAAAAGTGTTAAAGGGGAGACCAGCTGCAGGGGGAAACCAGCACCACGTGGGTGCTAACTCCAAAGACTCTGGTCGATCCCCATCTGAGTGAACTACAGGTTCCAGAAGGTCATAGGAGAACCACCGAAATAGGTCAAAGTGGTAATACTGAGGTTCAAGAAAAATCCCTGTACAATCGACTTTCATCTACAAACTGTGTGCGTGAAAGGGAAGTGAATCCCACAGTGGGAGAAAACAAGGTAAGTGAATCCTAAGAGGGGCAAAGTCTAAAAGTCCCAAGAAACAGTGCGTTGACAAAAGTGAACCCGGCCGAAGGATGTCTGCTGGAATTATTTAAAAGGACATTAATATTTGTGAAGAAGGAAAAGCCATAGTGAACCCGACCAAGGGAGGCTATGATTCGAGAGGGGTTAGCAACCGGAAGAGGGGGACGCAAGGATGGAGAAGCCTCACCAGAAGTGAAACCAAGAAACAAACTTTCATTTGTTGAAAGAACTTTTGTTTTATTATTTTGAAGACCTCAGGTCCTTGAAGGCAAGAGACTTTCAAGTGAAACGAGACTTGGCCATCGACGGCCCCGATAGCTGAAAACCGAGCTGTAATCTTGTGCTGGGAAAGCTCGAGAGTGTGCTGTGCTCCACGATCCCACCTTACCCCGTGCTCAAAACTTGGGGAAGGGAGACCCAAGTTACTGCATCCTGACGTATTATTTGAGAATACTTCTTTTTTTTCTTGAGAACTATGCAACACCCCTTTTTTTGTATTAGTTGTAAGGTTTGGCAATAGGTTACTTAGTATAGGCCCTTTTATTTGACACAACACCACTAGGACTGCCTTATTTTTTTCATTTGATGGTTGACGCTTGCTCCCATCTTAGATTTAGGTTTAGATGACACGCTTTTCCAACCTGCATACAGCATTCATTGTTCAATAAACACCCTTGCACTGTGATCACTTGTTTCTTACTTGTTGCCACCATGAGTTCCTTACACTTTGCATGTGCTCTTTGTGGTACTGAATGGAATGGGGAAAGTGAACACCAGCCTAGGAATGTTCCCTCTGCCGCTTGCAGCAGCACGCCGCTTTTACTGGGCCCTCCTTCCTCTGGCTCCACCATAATTTGCTGCAGGGCTACTTCCTGTCAACCATTGTGTACGAGCCACCCCCTATGCTGAGTCTAAGACGGGGCCTACGACCTGTTTTCACGAAAGGTGCACTATCCATTTAAGTCCCTTCTGGCTGTAGGGACTTTGGAAAAGAGCAGACTATTCTGCTTGCAGCAAAGCTCTTTCATTCAAGAAATTGTTTTGCGGTCCCTGATCCAGTGGCTTAGCTCGGCTTCCAATTTGCTCATGCCAAATGATAAGACAAGCCTGGCAATGTATGCAGATGCAGCACAAGACTCGAGGAGACCCAGATTGAAGTGTATTCAATGACTCTTGGAAGCATATGGTGCAGAGAGCTGCCCTTTTGAACTGCAAAAGCTGTCATTTTGACCTTCATCTACCAATATGTTGGGCTTTACTTTAAGAGGTTGCTATTTACCCCTGAAAAACAGGTATCTCTTCGAAAACTGAAGAAGTCCTACTTTGCCCTTCCCAAATCATGGACAAATAACTGGGCATTCATGTACTGGGCATGTTTATTTCACTAACAAACGCACACACTGGTAGAGCCAGGGAAAATCACACCACATGCCTGCTCAAGACAATGCCACGGGTCAGCCTAACCAGTGCAGTGTGAATGGAAAAAAACCCAATGGAACCGGCATTGTCTTGGAGGATTGAATAATTGTTTGTTTCCTATTGGCCTAAAGCCAGGAAACCATAAGCACAAAGAGCATTGACAACGTCAAATGTTGGCATTTTGTGTAGGCATGGGGTTGGCACCTGCCAGGTACTGCCATAGTGTATTAACTGGACATTGATGGTAGCAGGTGCAAAATGGTGCAAGTACCTGGGTATCTAATGGCAGTGCCTGGCAAATGCCTAATACTTATACACAAGCCAAAACGTTTGACTTTGCCAATGCTTATTTTTAACAGGACTTCAGTGAAGGACAAGCATTGTGCTTCTAAATCAAGTGACTGAAGGCAGACCAGGTTAAGAAATGTTTTATTACACAAGTAGTGCATTTACAACTCCAATTCAATCATTGGGCCTCATTACGGGTTTGGAGGTAGCCATGTTGGACCCTGTAATTCCTCATTTAAGGAACCCATCCCCATTCCCATTCAATCCCCCATAGGGCTCAATGGGAATGGGGATGGAGCTAATAACAGGCCCGTTATTAGCTCACTGGTCCCCTTGCGGGACCCGCAAAGGATGTCTGGTCTGACCAGACGTTCTGAGCGGATCCCGCAAGGGAACCTCGTAATAGGGCAGAATGGGTTTACCGGCACTATTACCGGCGCCGTTAAACCCATTCAGCCCACCTCGTAATGAGGCCCATTAACTCTCAGAAGACTGCTTTAAGAAAACACTGGCAGGCCCTTTGAGTGCAAAGTTTGATGGTAAGGCTTGAATAAAGCAGGCTCAAGGGGTTCCCACGTGGAGGTGTCTTGGGCAGGGAGGAGCAGGAACTGGGTGGGAATTACCGTACAGATTAGCACCGTCATGGGCAGTCAATGGGTGGGCAACTAATGGAATACCTACAAGCTTTGTCTCTTCGTATACCATGTATCCTTATCTGTACTTTAATGCAATAGTTTCGGCTTGTAGGTGGCGCTAAAGTGCCACCTAATAGCACAAACAAAAAATGGAACAGATCAGGACTTTTATAAAATCATTGGGGCTCATTACAAGTATGGCGGGGCAGTAACATTTGCGGTAATGGAACTACTGCCACTTTTCCTGCTGCCACACCCTGGAGTGGGGGATTTACCTCCAGCATTATACTGGAGGTAAATCCTCCCACTTTCTGCTGAAAATCTGCAAAATCAGTGGAATTACCACTGCAGTAATTCTGCTGGCGGTAATCCTGCCAAAAATGACCCATAGAGTCCAATGGACTCTCATAAAATGGGAATTAAGTCTGCCACCGCCATTTGTGATCCGGTAATTCCACCTGACCAAGTGGTGGTAATGGTAATTCCGTTGGGCAGTATTCCGGCAGATTTACTGCCAGAATACTGCCCAACTCGTACACTCAGAACGGTGTAGAAATCAAAGTTGATGTGCACAGGAGAAAGGGTCCCAAAGCGATTGGGCTGAGATTTCTCAATGCCCACATTAAGGAACTTGGGGTGGCAACAAGTAAGACAGACACGAGTGGTCACAGTGAAAGGTTGTTTATTGAACAATGAATGCATGGTGAAAATCTAAACCTAAATCGAAGATGGGAGCAAGCATCGGCCATCAAATGAAAAATAAGTGGCGTTGTCAAATAAAAAGGGCCTACACTAAGAAAACTACTGACAAACCTTACAACTAACACAAACAGGGTGTGGGATGATTTTCAATAAAGAAATAAGTGTTAACAAATAATATGTCGGGATGTGGTAGCTTGGGTCTCCCTTACCTTACCGACGTTTTGTGCTCGGGCTAAGGTGGGATCTTGGGGCTCAGCACAGTCTCAAACTTCCCCAGCACGTGATGACGGTTCCCTTTTCAGCGCTCAGGGCCATCGATGGCCAAGTCTCGTTTCTACTGAAAGTCGTGCCTTTGAGGACCTGACGTATTCAAACAACAAAACAGTTCCTTTTCTCCGTATTCTCTGTAGGGGATGGATGCACCCCTGGATCACCCTCTTCTGCGCGCTGACCCTTCACAAATCGTATCTCAAAATAACAGTTCCTTTTCTTAATGGACTTTGGATGATGGCTTCACCACTGTATCTCCCTCCTTCGGGCTCAGACCCTTCAAGAACAGTTCCTATCAATATCAAGGCCTTCTGGGTTTTTGCCTTCTCATTCCGGGGGCTTGATCGGTTTAAACAAACAAACAAAAGTTCCTTCAACAAAATGACAGTTTGTTTCCTGTTTCACTTAGGGTGAGGATTCTTCACACCTGGGTCCCCCTCTTCCGGGCGCTGACCCCTGTTTACTTTCAGCCTCCCTCCGCTGGGTTCACTATGGCTTCAATGAACTTTTGGGTGATCGCTTCATCCCTGGATCTCCATCGTTCGGGCTCGGACCCTTCTCAAATTTCTAAGTCTTTTTAAACCGTTCCATTGGACATTTCTCGGCCGAGTTCACCTTTTGACTTTGCCTTCTTCTCGTTCACATCCCTCTTCCGGGTTCACTCTTACCAACTTCATATTCAATGTATACTGGATTCACTTGACTTGCTTTCTCAAGTGGCAGGATTCATCTCCCTTACTTTCACGCAGTCTGTAGATGAGTCTTTTGATTGTATGGGATTTTACTAGACCTCCTGTATGACCACTTTGACATCTTTTGGTGACTCTCCTACGGCCTTCTGGCACTCGTAGTTTCCCTCTGACGGAGATCTACCAGAGTCTCTTGAGTTGGCACCCACATGGTGCTAGTTTCCTCTGCAGCTGGTCTGCCCTTTAACACTTTTTACACAGTTCATTGTACTTGGTTCAAACTTGCCACTTTACGATTTTCATTCAACACAGCCCGGTTCTTATCCGTTCTCCCCTCGACCCACCGGTTGTGATGCACCGCTTGGCTTTAATCTTCACTGGAGTCATGTCCAGTACCACAGTCATGGGAGCTTCCCTTGCTCCTGCTTATCGGCATAGGCTTGCCTGGTGTACCGTTGACATCTGCTGCAAGACACCTTAGCTATTGTTTGCGGTCTTGTGCTCTCTTTTACGAAGGGTCTGCGGACCTGGGATGAAAAGTGCAAGGTTGTTTCTCTCCTCGCCACCCTCTCGATTCCCGCCGCCTTTTGCCTTCTCTTGAGCTGCAAGCCCTGCTTAGCCGTCTCGTCTTGCTGTCTGCCGGGCTTGTACTGTGCTCTTTTGCTCCACCTTCTATCCCTGTGGGGAAAGGAAATGGGCATCGGGTGTGTGTGATTCAGGTTAATTGCCTGACTTTGACTGGTGCTGGGGTTGGCACATGTTAGGTAAACGGTCGTGGGGTTAGTCTGTTGTCTTTCATAGTGCGTGAAAGTGTTCATGTCGGAAAAGGGGGAGGGGGGGGAGTGAAGTGTCAGATTGTCCTACGGGATCCGATGGAGAAACGGGATCTCGGAAGGCTAGATTTTGGAGGGTTTGTGGGAACTGTAATTTTTGATCACTTTCGACTGGGAGTTCAGAAAGGGACAATGAGAGGGACGAGATTGGTAGGGTTTGTGGGGCAAACAGGAATAGTTGGGACTGTAAAATAAACAAGGGGATTGTGGGAACTGGAGTACTTTATCTGAGCAGGTTGGAAGTGCAGAAGATAATAATAATTAGAGGGACGGTAAGAAGAATGATTGGGAGTATTAGGATAGGGAACAGGAAAACAAGGATTCTGAGAGATTGTTTCCTGATGTAACGGAGTTCAGGCTCCTAGTTGATTTACCAGAGGTGTAGGGGTGTTTGGATTTTACTAAGGGAGCTTCTTTGTGTGGAAGGGAGGCAGAAGTGGAATAAACAAGGAAAACCTCTGGGTTTTCCCCCTCACCCCTCATCCCCCTCACCTTCCTCCTTGGTATAATACTGCGCCTCACCGTGAATATTCCCCCTAGCATAACCCCGGTCTCCCTCACCCAGGTGTTCCTCCCCCACTGGTCCACCCCCTGGAACTGGATTCAACTGCGATGGCCGTGTCCTGGTCACCTGTATAAAGGGTTCCCGGGCTCTACCAGGGAGAATACACTCAGGTTTCTCACACCATCCAATGGGCAAACATTCTTGCTCAATGCTAGCTTTCATTTTTTTCTGCTGAGAGCAAACTCGTTCTGATACATACCACCAGTGGGGTCTTCACTCTTGACAAAATTCGGTAACTCATCCTGTTCTCAGGCTTTTGCTCTTAAAGTGGGGCAAATGTAAAAACCACAAATGGAGATGTGGGTAAGAGAATCGCAGGGATCAGAATTGCTAGGAGGTACCTGTCCCCTCCTTGCAGCTTAGAAAATATTGTAAGCTTGACACCAACTACTAAGATATACCTTGGACAAGCCAGACCAATTGACGTCCTACAAATATAGCTATGATCAATTAATGCTGTGTGTAAAGGGGCACCAGGACACACCTGCAAGACAGTTAAAGCATGATGGATCTTACATAATAGACAAAAAGTTATAGTTTACATTTCATGTGGGATTTACATTTGTAGCACAGTGTGCACCATCGCTGCCGTCCCGAGGGGGATTCTGCTTACTTGGATATGCCTGCTACCCCAGAGCTACTTTCAGCTCCTGGTCATCAAATCCTTATTCCGATCCCTGGAATTAAAAATTCTTGTATGTAGATCTGGCTCTGGTGGCTGTTGTATCGAAATTGGATTGCTTGGAGAGAAGGATATGAGGCAAGACAAAGATAGTCATTTCAAATGACCGAGACCTGGCTGCGTTAACATTACCAATGTATAAAACAGCAGGTGCTCTAACGCCAGCTCCAGCAGGCAGTGGTTTGGTCTGGGCTGCTCCGACCCCTTCCACCTGCCCTTGGTTCGTTGGGGCTTCTGTTTTTTTTTTTTTTACTGCCCAGGTTTGGTGTTAGAATGCTAGCTCCACCAGGTTGTCATTGACTATGGGCTACTTTGGCCCTGTGATGGCTGCTCCGCCCTTCACATCAAGAAAAATTTGGATAAAGACAAGGGCTTTGCCTGTGTTTGCTTGATGTGGCCTGGAAGGGCAGACGGGCCAGAACCCCCCTGTCCCATGGAAACAAGTGAGACCTCACTATATGTCTCCTACAGTCACAAACCATCCTCAGGCTCACTATGGTTTCTTCCCGCAAGCAAGCTTATCAGCACCAAACATTCAACCTCGCAAACCTCATCCAAGTTCCTCTAATCAACACCTCTATGCCCCCACCCTCTGCTTGCATACCATGATGCTTATTAACGCCCACTCAGCTGTCTTGCACACAGTGCTTTGCATAGCTGCTATCACCAATCTCTTCATCACTCACAAGCCAGAGGCAGTCTTCATCACCGGACCCCAACTTTTCCCTTAGCCTCTGCCCGTATCTTAGAGATCCTCATTTTACCTGGACACAGCTTTCAAAATGCTGACCAGTCAGGGAAGATTGGGGGAGGGTTGGTGGTCAATAATAAGATCAAATGGCTCTGTACAGTGTAGAGACCAACCGCATTAGGATCAATGGAGTTCATTACATGTCAATTCCTGCTATCACATCAAAAGTCTGGCACTTTTCACCTCCTATACCGACCACCTCCTAGGTGTAGCACCTTCATAGATGAAATCACTGAACTGCTCTCGTCTGCTTGGATCACCCACTCCACATTTTCCTTTGAGAAATCAACGTACCCAGAACGCAGGCAAACACCAGAGATGCTCTCCTTAGCCTAGCAGAATCCTTGCAAACTACAACTCACATCAGAGGAAACCGTCTTAGTTTTATCTTTAACTCCATCCCACTTGACTGGACTGAACATGCTGCAAGCCCTTTCTCCTTACCACTCACCGTCCCTGCAGATAAAAGACAGAGAAACTCTGCCATGTCCGCACGTCACGTCTTCAAAGAATTCCTGAAGAAAGCATTAGAAATTAGCCTGTCCAAACTGCCTGCCACCGCCAATATAAAATCTGTAATGGAAACCTTCAACGAAACCACAAAGGAGTTGGTCGACACACCTACAGGATTCATAAGTAATATTCGATGTGTAGGAGCTAAAGCCAGCTCCTGGGTGTTGGGTATCACCCACTAGGCAGGAGCTATGGCTGGGGAACGGGAGCAAGTACACCACGCACTGGAAATCGAACTTTCGCATGAAATGCCCAATTTTTTCCAATTATGTATGATCCATTATATTTAGGTATGTCCTTCTATAGCTCATTAACATTTTCAAACACTCAGAGTTAATGTCACAAATACATGCTTGTAATGCACCAATTGGCCTGGGGAGCCAAATGTAGCTCCTGGTAAGTTGGTTTTAAGCTCCCTCATGGACTTCTGCAACTCCAAAATGCTGAACATCAGGCAAGCCCTCGCCTCTGTTCTCCCACCCCACCACCCGCTCCAAACATTCGATCACATAGAACACCTTCCACCCCTTCGACATAGACACCCTCAGTACCAAACCAAAACCTGCAGTTTCTTGATGATGCATGGCCACCTCAATCTGCATCCAATTGCTTCACCAACCTTGCTCCCCACTGACTCTGCATCATCAACTTCTGTCTCTCAAGTGCACTATACCCTGTGCACTTAAAAGTGGAAAAATGTCTCTCCTTCTGAAAATAACATCTCTCGCCCCCCCCTTAATCCTTTAAAATGACCACCCGATCTTTATCCTGCCATACCTCTCCCGAATCCTGGAACGCTTCGTCACTATCCAGCTGCAACTACACATCAATATAAACAATTTACTCAACCCCTTCCAATCTGACAGTCGACCTGGAAACAGCACTGAGACCGTTAAACTGCACAACCTCGATGACCTCCACAACATCACAGACCAAAGACACACAGCACTACTCCTACTCCTCGACCTCTCCGCAGCCTTCGATACCATCAACCACATAATTCTACATAACGTCATATCCCACAGGATGAAACTGAGACACCATCCTTGACTGGTTCACCTCATTCCTTATTGACAAGACACTTTGTTTACATGCCCGCTTATCCATCAGGCCCCACCTTACTCCAGTATGGGGTCCCGCAAGTCCCCTCCCTGTCTCCGTCTCCATTCCTCTTCCACCCATATGTTGAATCCCTTGGACAGACCCTCAGCAAGCACAATGTCCATTTCCACCGATACACAGACAACACACAAATATACCTCCAAATGTCATCCCCTTCACAACTCCAACATCCTCAAAAGCTGTCTCTCCACCATCACCACCTAGATGGCCACCCACTTCCTCAAGCACAACTCTTCTAAAATGGAATACTTCCACCCCCCTGACCCCCACACAGACACAATCCCAAACTCACTCCCTGGATCAAAGAACGTGCCACAGAAACCCCACATATACCCGCATCCTGTAAAATTCTTTGGCTTCACCATCGGAACCCCGCCCCTCCACCTTTCCTTCACATACCTGTCAGAAATCCAGTGGCTACTTGACCACGTAGTGTAGCCGAAGATTTCTTCCTAACAATAGCACCAACTGAATGTACTGAATCACAGTCAGCTGGAGGTATTCCTTGAAAGAAGGAACCCAACGAACACACCAGGAGGATTTCCTTGAAGGAAGGAACCCAACGGAAACACCAGGTTACCTAGGATCAAAAGGAACTAACTTAGTTACATTCGTTAGAACATAATATAAGAACAATCTATCCTGTACTCTAACAAACCTCTGTGTGGTGAATGGTCTGCTGAAGATGCCTGGTAATATTGAGGGATAATGGAACTGCCCCTTCTGTTATTCCTTTCTCTATGTTAATAGAAAATGGTAATACATATATTCAGGTGTTAGTGACTGGGAAATAGTCAGGGTAGTTGGAATGATTGACAGTGTAGAATGATTCTTACCGTGAGTTTCAATAAGAGAAGGTGAATGCAGAGCAGCTGTTACCAGATGGAGCCTCATGTTCAAAGGAGCAACCACCGGGACCTATTCCTGACGAAACGAGTACGCCTAAACTGGAAAGTCTCAAGTCTTAACGTGGAACCCGACGGAACGAGGACGAGTGGATCCCAGCCACAAGTACACAATAGGCAGTCTCTAGTCTGTGTGCTGCGGGCAGAAGAAAAGAGTGGGGAGGTTGCTCCCTGGCAATTCGTTGTGAGGCGTGCAACAAGAAAGCAGGGTAGCTGGGGGGCGCTGGAGGGCCCGACCAAGATGGCCGTGAGTTTGTGAAGCTCTCCGGCACCCCTAGCAATCCGGACACTATCCTGTTGACTCCTGGGCTCTCCCGGCACCCAGCTGCGGTGTGCTGACAGTGAACCTTCCTGTGGCCCTGGGAAGTGAGGTTCTGTGCCTGCTTTTGCAGGCGAGACTCCGGATTGCCGGCTGGGAGTCCCGGCGGAGAGTAGAGAAGGGGAGGCCCTGCGGGAGAGACGCCGCCGTGCGGTAGGTCTGTCCGCGGGAAGGTGCGCTCCCGACCCGGGGCTACGGGGCGGAGGTGGTGGGGCGGCTGAGAGCAGAGAGCGGAGGTGGCGCTGCGGCGAGGAACCCCGGAGGAGCCCTGTCTGGACCGGCCTGGTGGGCTGCCCCTACCTGCTGCGGTGGAGGTGTGGTGGGGCGCGGCTACTGCTAGTGCCGGCCTGCGGGAAGCCCTGCTGCAGCGGAACGCAACCTTGGAGGGGGGCTCCGGTGGTGAAGGGGCGCCCCTGTGGGGGTTCCCTCCTGTGGGTGCGGGCCAGTGCCCAGCTAGCTGGTGAGACAGTTGCTCCCTAGATCCTCTGGAGCGAAGACTGGCATCGGAGGGGTGAGAGCACCGGAGGGGCCTGGCGTGGAAGGAGGAGCCCCTCGGTGGACCCTGTGAGGCCTCGGAGCAGGACTGAATTTGGAGGTGGGTGAGGCCCGGTGCTCTTCGGATCCCGCGGTGCTACGGGTGTGAGTTCCATTCAAAGCGCGGCCTGGCGGATCAGGTTGGCCGGGCTGGGAGGGGCCCGGTCTGCACACCCTTTCACGCTTGGAAGTGTCCGTGGGACTCGAGGCTTTTCTTCCTGTGACATATGGAGCTTGTGCTGATGGTGCTGTGACTGCCTCGGGCCATCTCCCCACCGATGGGCAATTGGGCTCCTGCGGTTAGACACCGGGAGGGCCTTCTGGTGCACTGGTAGTCCTGGAGGTACGCTGGTGACGTGGGGGAGCTCTTTGTTCTGGAAGCGGCTGCATGTGCCTCTGCTCTCATTGTTTCTCCTGCTCATTCATGTGTCATGTCGAAGTCTGGCAAGGGCAGCAAACATCAAGCTAAACTGCACTTCGAAACACCAAGCCAGGCCAAATCTTGTGGCGCAATGGTGGATCTGCCAGAGCGGTATGCCCTGGCATCGGGGACGGACCCTTCTGCTGCGTTCCAAGATATTAAGATCATGTTTACGCAGTTGCAATCCGGCATACAGTCCCTTGATGGGAAGCTGGATACGCTAACCTGCAAAGTGGACCACATGCAGGTCTGGTTGGATAAGCATGGGGAGAGGCTGGACGAGGCGGAGGGACGGATCTCCGGGGTGGAGGACACAGCGAATTCATTATCGGGGGCTATGGCTGTGGTGCAGAGGGCTCTGAAGGAGCTCAGGGAGAAGCAGGAGGACTTCGAGTCGCGGTCAAGGAGGCACAATGTTCGGATTGTGGGACTGGCAGAATCGGTGGACCGGAAGGATATGTAAGGTCTGGTTGAAGATATCCTGAAGGAAGCTCTGGGCTCGGAGGGGTTCTCCTCAATATGTGTGGTCGAGCGGGCTCATAGTATCCCTAGTTGGAAGCGGCCTGTTCCGGAGGCCCCTCCGAGGCCATTAATAGCTCGCCTGCTGAACCTTCGAGATAGGGACGCCGCTCTGGAAGGCGAGGGAAATGGGCACTGTGACTTATAAAGGAGATGTTATTCGGTTTTTCCAAGACTTTTCGGATAGGATGCAGGCTGTCCGAAAAAGCTTTTGGGACGTGAAACGGTGATTGAGGGATAAGAGCATGAAATACGCTATGTTATATCCTGCTAAGCTTCGAGTGGAGCACAAGGGCAAGTCGCTCTTTTTTCCAGACTCCTGGAGAGGCGGCGTCCTTTTTGGATATGTTGCCGGAGGACCCTTCCTCGTGAGACTATGCTTTGGATTGTGGAGGGGGCAGAATAGTGCTTGGGTTTGATGTGCTGAAGCTGGCATGTTCTTTTGGCTTGGATTCAGGAGGAGTCGAGTATTCTGGAGTAGGGGTGCCAGGGGTCGGACTGGTAGCTCCCTCCGGCGCGAAAGCTGTTTGTTATGTTATGGGTGTTGCTGCTGCTGGAAAGTTGGGGCGTCTGGCATGCTGGGGGGTGGGGTGTGTGGGGGGTAGTCAGTTGGGAATGCACTGGCGAGTTGGGGGTTGTCGGTAGGGGAGGGCAGAAGGGGTTTGGGGGGGACTCCAGGGGGGAGGGGTTGGTGACATGGCACGGGAAACGATGGGCTGGGGGAGTTTGGATGGCGTGTGCTCGGTGCGCTCTGAGAAGCTTGGGGATGGCGCCACTTAAGCTTTTTTCCTGGAATGTGAGAGGCCTTAATGGCCTACCGAAATGTCGGAAGGTGCTCCAGTATCTGCGGCGGCATCAGGTAGAGGTGGCCTTTCTTCAGGAAACCCACCTGACGGTAGACTCGGAAGCAAAATTTGGTAAATGTTGGGGGTGCCACAGGTACTTTTCTTCATATTCATCCTTCTCTAGGGGGGTGTGTATCCTAGTGCATAGGTCGGTGGGATTCCGTCTAACCAAGGTGCTGAGGGATCAGGAGGGGAGGGCGCTCATAGTGCAAGGAGTTATTCAGGGCAGGCTATATACCTTTATTTGTTATTATGGCCCTAATCGCGATACGACTGAGTCACTAGAGTGGGTGGAGCGGCAACTGGTGGATTTGCCTGCGGGCTGGTATTGTGGGCGGGGGACTTTAACACGGTGTTAGACCCTACCCAAGATCGGACGGGGCATCATCCGCGGTTATACAGCAGATGCTCGGTTAAACTCCGGGGTATGCTGAACGTGTGGCAGCTGGCGGATGTTTGGAGGATGCGGAACCCGGGTGCGACTTCCTTTACTCATTACTCTGCGCCGCATAACTCGGCAGCGCGGTTAGACTATTTTTTGGTATCGGACAGTCTACTGGGGCAAACATCCGAAGTGGAAATATTGGCTCGCACTCTCTCTGATCAAGCTCCGGTGGTACTGGCTGTTCGGCTATACGTAGGGACCTGGCGGAAAAGGGAGGAGGAGATACGTACTTGCAGGAGGCTTCCCCAGTTCCCTGCAGGGCTCAACAAGGGGAAACGGGGAGGAAACTTTGGGAATTCCAAGCATTAGCCCAATGGGAGGTTAAGTACCTGTGGGACAGATCAGCCCCTCGGAGGTATGCGGAGGGTCAGGCTCCGGGTAGGTCGTTGGCTCAGGTCACACGTTTGAATACCACAGTGGCAGGGTGGCAGTAATCACGGATGAGCAG
Source organism: Ambystoma mexicanum (assembly GCF_040938575.1). Taxonomy (NCBI): domain Eukaryota; kingdom Metazoa; phylum Chordata; class Amphibia; order Caudata; family Ambystomatidae; genus Ambystoma; species Ambystoma mexicanum. Next base: position 94,842,013 of record NC_090922.1, read on the forward strand.
GGGGCGAGTCACTTTGAGGATGAGGCGATACTTCGGGAGTTCCATTCTTTTTATGCCCAATTGTATGCTACTCAGTCCTGGGCCTCACAGGCGGACATTGAAGCATGCCTCAATCAGGTCGGCCTGTTTTGGTGCTTGGAGGAACAGAGGGAGTGGCTGAATAGGCCTGTGACATTGGCTGAAGTGCAGAAGGCTATAAAATCATTGCCGAATGGGAAATCCCCGGGGCCGGATGGGTTCACTTCTGAGTTTTACAAATGTTTTGTTGATAAGTTGACTCCTTACCTACTGCGGGTATATCGAGAGGCGGTATCTACGGGTCGGTTGCCATAATCGCTCAGGGAGGCTCTGTTGGTGGTGTTGCTGAAGCCGGGGAAGCCGGAGGGGGGATTGCTCTTCCTATCGCCCGATATCCCTGATTAACTTGGATAATAAAATTTTAGCTAAGATCCTAGCGGCCCGTTTGGCTCCATTGATGCCTACGCTGGTGAGGGCTAGTCAGGCGGGGTTTATCCCTGGGCGGTCAAGGTAGTTTGGGCTACGGCGCATGTTTGGATTGTTGACTGCTTTACCGTGTACAGACCCAGCTGTCAGTCTTATTGGATGCCACAAAGGCTTTTGATTCTATCGAGTGGCCATTTTTATTTGCGATCCTGCGCAGACTAGGCTTGGGGGGTGGGGGGTCCTTTTTGGCCTTGATATAGCTCTTATATGATAAGCCTGTCGCAAGGGTGAGGGTTGATGGGCAGACGACTGCATTGATCGCACTGGAAAGGGGGACGCGCAAGGGGTGTCCTTTATCCCCCTTATTGTTTGCTCTGGCAATAGAGCCTTGGGCGGAAAAGGTGAGGGAGTTCCATATTCACAGGGGAATCCAGCTGCATACCTACAGGGTGGTGATTTCATTATATGCAGATGATATTGTTTTGTTTCTGCGCCATCCGGAGGTTAATTTGAACCCTGTCATACTAGACATCCAAATCTTTGGTGAACTCTCGGGGCTGCGGGTGAACCCTACTAAGTCTGTGATATTCCCCTTGACTGAGGGATCGGTTCGCTTTCAGGATGAATGGGGGTTTTAATGGGATATGCATAGTACACGATATCTGGGGATTACCTTGACCAGGTCCGAAAGTGAAGTGTTTCGCAGTAATTATGGAACAATGTTGCAACAGGCTAAGGACGCGATGCAAAGGTGGACCAACCTCCCGCTTAACTTGTTGTTTGGTAGGGTCTCAGTAGTTAAAATGTCCATTTTGCCCCGATTCCTGTATGTCTTTCTTAATGTTCCCATCTGTGTGCCTAAAATTTTTTCAGGCCCTCAAGTCGGCAGTGCTCCGATTTCTTTGGGCTGGAAAGCAGGCGCGAGTTGCTTGGGATAAGCTTACGGCACCAGTCCGCAGGGGTGGTTTGGCGCTGCCTGATTTTGAATTGTATTACTGGGTGGCCCAGGCCAGCTATCTCAGGTACTGGCATGGGCTGGCGGCTGAGCATAGGCATGTTGAAGTGGAGTGGTCAATTGCGTCTCCGGCCTTGCTGAGGTCGTTTATCCTGACGACCCCCGGTCCCTCGGGAGGGGCTCGAAACCTGGTGGAATTGACATGCAGGGCTTGGTCTCGGTTGGTGTGTGCGATCGAGGTGGAGGTGCTTTACTCCCAGAGCTCCCGGTTATATTTATCCCTGGGGTACCTGTGACTAGTGAGGCAAGCTATTTTGCTATGACAAAGAGGTTGGGTCTTGTCAAATTTGCGGATTTGTTTCCAGATGGCACTTTTATTGCCATTGATCAACTGAAAGGCTGGGGGGCTCTATCGGCTTTAGATATATTCCAGTATTACAGGCTTCGGGGGGCACTGCAGCGGCTTTTCCCGACCTTTCCGGAGTAGCTCCGAGTGGTGGCATTTCTGGACAGGGTTGTGAGAGGTGACTTAGATCGGGGGCTGATCTCGCAACTTTATGCGGAAGGGTTGAGAGGCAGGTCAGTGTCTGCTCTGTCCTTGAGGCGGGACTGGGAAAGGCTGCTGGACAGGGAGATATTGGAGGAGACATGGTCATATTGCTGTGAAGGCACGAGAAAGGGGGCTATTAACACGAGTTTCAAACTTGTACATTTCAAATTTCTACATCAATACTATTCCTCCCCGGATCGGCTACATCGCTATTTTCCTCACAGGTCCGCGGCATGTATGAGGTGTGGTTGTGAGCCGGCGGGCTTTCTCCATGTGGCGTGGGACTGTGCATTGCTGGGTCCATTTTGGGATGGCGTGTTTGATGTGGTGGGGCAGATCGTGGGTCAGCGGTATGCTCCGGATCCGATGATGGTACTGTTGGGCTACACTGCTCAGGCACCGAAGAGATTTCGAAAGTTGATAAGTCTCCTGTTGATTTTGGCCAAGCGCAGAGTTGCTATGGGGTGGGGAAAGGCCACTGTCCCAACGATTGCCCAGTGGTCCCGGGATATTCTGTATTGTATGATATTCTGTATTGTAATGACTTGGAGCGAAGATGGGGAGTGGTGCGGGGAAAGAACTGGGGAGACACTGGAATGTGGGATGCATATACGTCATATCTCCTTTGGGGGAGTGATGGGGAGGCCGGAGCGGCATCATCGGAGGAATTTTCGGCTGTGCCATCACCAGTCTGAGCTCCCTGTTCATTGGGCGATGTGGAACACCCTGGATTGGATTATTGGAATGCTGGGTTGTGCAGGGGGGAATATACTGCCTTGTAGTGACTTGTTTCTTTTATAACACTATATGGACTCGGGCCCGGCCCTGATGGGGTGTGTAACCGATATAATTGCATTAGGGACCTCGCCATCCATGTACTTTGGTTTGTTTTTGAACGGGTTGAATAGTCTCGTGCCATAGAGGGGTGAAGAGCGGGGGGGGGGGAGGTTCAGATGCATGGTTTGGGGTGTTGTTTTTGTGAAATGTTAATAAAGAAACCAATAAAAAATAAAACAAAATAAAGCAGGGTAGCTGAGAAACTGGAAACTGGGCCGGAAATGAAGGGCGAGGGGGAGGTAGAGACAATCCAGTAAACAGTCCGGGTCTGGCAATGTCTTTAACAGGTAATAGCTTGGCGACGTAGCAGGCAAGGAACAAGCAGGGAAATCCGTGAAGCCGGTCTGGGTCAGGAGCAATAGAGGACAGAGCGTAGCCAAGATGACGTAACGGGCAAGGAGAATCCAGGCAAAACAGTAGCAAAGGTCAAAACAACAGAATCAAAGAACAAGGCAACAAAAATACAGTAAACGAAAATGCACTTCCGCAAATTCAGAAGCACTGTTACCAGGGAATGCGACTCTTAAATGTCGTGATATGATCACGTGAAAGAACCTGCGTCGGAAGCGTGTCTGGAGAGCGAATCAGATCACGGCCGCCACAACTTCCATGGTGTTGCGGCTATAACGTCCAGGACACGCAGCTCTCTGGGTGCTGTAGTTAGGAGAGTGCGGAGGGAAATAATGACATACGTTTTTGTGAATGGATGGGACCCTTGGATGTGAATGATGTGCATGAGATTTGTCGGAGTTTCTTGCTGCAAAGCGTAGTGAACCCCTTTTAGCAGTGGCAGATAGGAGCGACTTGGAGGCAGGGCTGAATGGAATCCTAACAATACCACATAGTTGCTGTCAACAAAACATGTATTCTACAACTACACCTCCTGTGAAACCCCACTGGACTTCCCAGCAGCACCCCTCCCTCGCACACCACCAGCCATACAAAACGCAGCAGTCACTCATCCTTCACCTACCCAAACATTCACACATCACACCAGCTCTTGCCCAGCTCCACTGGATGCCGGTATTCTAAAGAATTGCCTTCCAGGCCTCTGCATTGTTTTCAAAGCCACCCACCACAAAACCCCATATTGCCTGAACAACAATCTCGAACCCATCACCCACACAAACGCCAGACGAGCAAGCTAGCCAGCATCTCTTATACATTCTACTTTGCGAATTAACATGCCTACAAAAACAACTATATATGCACTGGGCACCCGGGGCATGGAACGCCCTACCTCTGAAAACTGCACGTCACCCTCCAACCCCATTTTCAAAAAGAGCCTCAAAGCATAAATTCCTCAGAATTAACCCTGGCCCTCCAGATCGTCTGCTGCCGCTTGTCTATCCTAATATTTCTATCCTATCCGGAACATTTTTGTAACTTCTTTCATCTCCCACTTTTTTAACCTTCGACCCTTGTAAGGTGCTTCGAGATCTTGTGGGTAAGGCCAGCGCTGAACAAAATTTGAATGAATAAATAATCAGACTCTCTAAGGGTAGAAGTAGCTAAATCGCTCCCAGTAAATTTGAACCCTGCCCAGTCCCCGTACTTGACAAATAATATGGCATATCCAAGTAAATCCTCTGTGCCCGGTACACAGAGGAACTAGCTGAGAGCAAACACGCTATCCGAGCACACAAAAAACCATTGTGCAAACCTGTGGCTCTTCTCGGCCTCTGCTTGATACAATTGAAAGCAAAGCTTCCTACTGCTACTCCACAATTGCAGCTGCTTCTGATGGGAGAAGGCCATCCTTGCGTTAGTCAGACACTGGGCGAACCCAATGCCAAACCCTGAAATGCCAGAGTCCTTAGAGAAAGACAATGCCATTAGTGCTTTCTTCATTAGCAAAATTGACCCAATTGAGCATCACGCTGATGTCTCCAAATCACCTGTGCCTCCGTTATCTATCCCATCCCGTGTACCCCTACCATGGACTGACTTCGCCCCCCACACCCCGAAGGATCTCACCAACACAACTGTGCCATTGAAGCAAACCACCTATACCAATGACATCCTAACTCCTGCCATCCGAAAAAATAACTCTGGTCATGCTTTCATTGTGCTCCTTTATATTATTAATGCCTCCCCAACCATGGCATTTCCCCAAGGTGCTTAAAAAGGAGCTGGTATGACTACTTCTTAAGAAGCCCACAGTTGACCCAAACGTTCTTGCCAACTACCGACCATTCAGCAGCCTCCCATCTATTAGTAAAATCACTGAGAAGGTGGTGGCAAATTATCTTCCCAAATAAATCAACCAGTCCGCATTGCTCTAGGAGTACCAATCTGGGCTCCATCCTAAATGATGCACCGACACAGCTGCTATCTAGGTTATCGCTGATGCTGTTCAGATCACGGCCAAAGGGGATTCCCGTCTCCTGGTTATCCCGGACCCCTCTGCTACCTTCAGTACAGTAGGCCACCAGACTCTGATCAGTCTCCTTGCACAAAGAATGGGCCTTGTGGGAAGAGTTCTTAACTAGTTCTCTTCCCAGGACTCGGACAGATACCAAGCTGTCCAGATGGGCAGATCTGACCACAGCCAGGTAACGTGTAGAGTGCCACAGATCGCAAGCTTTTCCCCTGTGATCTTTAATCTGTACATGGAACAGCTGGAATCACCCCTTGATGATCCACACATCTCGCTAAAGAATAATAATAAACTAGCATTTATATAGCGCTACGAACCCTCGGGTATCTGGGCGCTGCTTATTATTAACCATGCGTGGTGCTCATTTAACGACCTCGGCAGGATGAAAGGCTGAGTTTGGCCATGCTGGGATTCAACCCTACGTCAGCAGGCTCTGCACAGATGTCAAAGCAAGCGCTCTACTCGCTGTGCTATCGGACCGGCTATAGAAGTACGCAGATGACTCGCAGCTGTACCTTAAATTAACCACCATTCCCTGTGTAATCACTCTGCTCCGTAAATGCCTTGCCACCATTCATACATGGATAAGTGCATACCTAAAACTCAACCTGACCAAAACCGAATGTGTGCTCCTCGGCCACAACTACAAGCTGCACCTGGCCGTATTCATCTCCTCTCTTCCCAGCTTGCTCCTTCCGCAAATCCCCCTACTTTCACTGTGGACAGCAACATCTTCTTTCAGCAGTCCATGAATAGGAAAGGCCAGACCACATGCTACCAGACCATGCTGCTCCACAAGATCAAGCCCTTCTGGACCGTGGTACGGGCACATTATAGGGTTAATGCCCTCCTCGCCAGGCTGCCCAAGTACTAATGGCTTAGCTTAATACAGTTGCATCCCGCCTTATCTCTGGTTACATAACATTCAGGACCACCATGCTCTTCGACCTTTACTGGCTCTCTGTCACTAGCAGGATCCTTTTAAACCTTGGGCGGTATCTGCTCCTCTAGGAGCCAGACTGTTGCTGAGCTGCTAACTGAACTAGCCCACAGAGAAAGGAGCAGGAAAAAGTCCTTCCCTAGCAGTCCAGGAAAGCACTGAAAAGCCTGTTCTTCAGGGAAGTCCTAGGCGTGACTTGGGCAACTCTGCACCCAGTACTACTGCTGCTCTGGACCCATTGTGAGCCGCTCTCCTGTTTCTCGAAGTCTTGTAAAGCGCTCCGTTGCTCTTGAGCTACGTTCATGTTATTTATAATATTTGTGTGGGCTGATTGAATCGGCTAGTAAATTCAAATTGACTTGCAGCAGAAAAATCAAGATGAGGTGGGACAACACTTTGTGGCAACAAAAAAGCCTAATGGATAAAACCCAAGTGTCTTTAATCAAAATGTTCCTTTTAAACTAATTACCCATTCTTAAGATGACAGACCAGGTTGCTCTGCCCTGGGTCTATGTAGACGGCCCTTTCTTTGAAGCCAGTGAAGCGGCATCAACAGCACTACAATGCTGTTCAAGCGCATACATGTCTCTTGAATAACCTTGCATTTTTTTCATTACAGTTTAGAGGAATTACCTGATGGCTAGTAAGTGTGGGTGAAAATCGAAGCAGTTGAGGGCACTATCAAGCACCCCAAAGCCAACGGTGGCACGCACCCAATGAAGGTAGAAGAACCACTGACTGGCTGACTGTCACTCCCTAATTTGTATTGCACTGTCGTTTGAGCTCAGACAATCAAATGGTAGACCATGCTAGAGGCTACGGTCAAGGATGAGCTGCTCAAGGTCACACAGAGGGATGCATGTGAAACAGAAAGTGTTTCCCAAAATCATGCAGGGACTTTGGGCGTATCGAGGTCGGGCTCTCAGAAAGTGACTATGGTAAATAATGAAAGGACACCTTTTGTGCAGACCGCTGCTCGGACAATATCTTTCCCACAATAGCGTGTGGAGCTATTCTCCAAACAATTTTCAGTGTTGGGTTATTAAGCCAAACTTTCCGACGCTGCCAACTCTGGTGACATCAAAGGCTGCTTTGTGAAGGTACTTGCATGGGACAAGGAACAATGCCTGAGTTGCCCACTGATCCTGGTGATAACACAGGAACCTGGGGATATGTAACAAGAAAGTGAGGATAAGGTGATACGTAACCAGGTTGGGTTAGGAGCTTAGGTGCTAGCAATGCTTAACACGACAGAGGGAAAAACGTTCAGATGCAAGCGCACAAGAGCTCAAAGGAGCCCTGAATATCGGGGAAGTGGATACATCTGCGATTAAGCAAAGATGAGTGATGATGGGATAGTTTATTTATAACGCGCTTAATACCCTGAGGTTTCTAAGCGCTGACCCGGGGGATCAAGTGTCATCTTGCTTCCAAGGTGAGCACGTTGCCCCTGAGCTATCCTCCCAAGACGAAATTCACCATGTACCTAAATACTTAAATGCCAACCCTTCATGGAGTGAATATTCATTTCATTGAAAGCTCTAAGTGTTGACAAAATGTTGTGCCATAGTGCTGTTATCAAGAATAAGCAAGCGTAGTATCATGACCTCTCCCTCCAGCGCTCGCATTCCCTTCCTCCTCTTGCCTTCTCATGCCCCCCGTCACATTCATTATTCTGTTGCCACCTTTGTGCTTTAAACAGTGACGCATTTTGGCTTTACCTGGCGGGGCGTACATTTCACACAAATTATGGTGGGCAACCAAGCATAAGGGGGAGGCCCCAGACAACCAAGGAGGATTCAGGGGGTGGGCGTATCTCACCCCAAGAATTTCTTTCAAATAATGTGTTAAAAAGGTGCATTTGACATCACTTGTTTGTGAAAAATTGGGCAACGAGTCATACTATTTGTAATTGGTTCTATTCTTTCGGGGAGAAACATGAAAAATGCAGGCGCCACCTATCGGTCACGCGCAGTACACTATCCAGTGGAAGTGCCGGATGCCCACAATGACAATTTCCGCTCTAAACTTGTGTTGCTCCGGTTTTGCTGGATGGTACGTGTATTTCCACCTGTCCAGTTCTACCCCATGTGCCTCTTTCCCTGCCTTACTTCTGCTCTCATTACCTTCTGTCCAATGTCGTTCTTTTCCCGTTTGCATTGGAGCCACAGTCTGGTGTTCAGTGTTGCCCCTAGACGCATGGCTCTCGTTGCCCCAATGGTTCCTGTACATCTCACTGCTTGAAACGGATCTCTGCTGCCTCACTTGGCCTTTGCTCCTCGGGATTGAGGCCGACGTGTATATTGCTAAAAGCAGAGACGAGATATTTTTGTAAACCATATGTATTTTTACTGCAAGTGGTATTATCCCAGAAACACACAAACACATTTTTTTCAGTCAAAAAGTACTCAAAAGACGGAAAATGCTAGGCCTAAGTCCTGTACAGAAATGTTGCACGCCGATCTTTGATGTGCACGCCTTTCAATAGTTTGCACGTTAAAATCAGTAATGCCTTTTAATTGTATATTGCTAACATGGCTAGTGCGTGTAAACGTCCCTCCTCGGTTATTGTATTTCTTATGAGTGTCTTTATTCTCTTCCGAGTAGAGGAACATCGCTCCAACTCTGCAGTTTTCACGAGGGTTCTGATGAGACTCTTCAATAACATCACTCTCTGAATTTGTACCTTGCAGATTGTCAAGAAACAACTTAAACTGAGCTATGGCCCCTGTAGGACACTGGAATTCTGGCCTTTTATAAATTGGCCTTCGCTCAGTGCAGAACCTTGCTTTCTTTAGGATGGGGTAAGGGGTTGTACAGCTTGTCAGTGCTTCAGAAGGAAACGATAGTTCATGTTTTTGGAAAAGCTCACTTTATAATAATGTGGTGCTCACCGAATAGATTGTGATTGCCAACTGTTTCTTTGCGTTTACAATGATGTCGGATGCTTCCTTTGCAGCTTATGTCAAGGTCTCGATTTTAGATCGGTGGTTTGCAAACATTGATTCTGCAGGGCTCGAATTAAAATAGTCGATTGTATCCCTCACCTTGTTGATGCTCCTGGAAAAAATGCACAGTAGCCTTTTATTATAAATGAATAGGGTTCTTATATATCCCGCTTCATGCCGGATTCTAGCCTCTGGAGTCCAGCAGAACCTGGTTCCGAACCCATGCTACTCTGCTTTGTCTTGCTTCCAAGACAAGTACATTGCCCCTGAGCTATCCTCCTGGCCCGGTGCTATGTCTTGCTTCTGTAGCTACCTATATACAGTGGTGGCTCGTCCATAATGGGTGAGAGGTTTTTCGCCCCACCAACCCACTCGCCCATTATGGAAGCATCGAGGAGGCAGCCCAGTGAAACACTGAGTGCTCCCTCAGCTGCTTTTTCCTCCTGAGGCATAGCTCATGGACTGGCCAAACTGCCAAAGGGAAATTCTGTTTCCCTTTGACAGTTAGTTCCCCAGCTGCGCGTGCTCGATGAGCCATGAAAAGCTTGGGGTGTTTTGTTTCCAGCCTTGCACAGCTCATTGGAAATGCTGGCTGGGGAAGTGCATGTCTGTGTGAGGAGGCGCTCCTGTGCTTCCTCCTCGCATATGCAGACGGAGCAGGCTGGAGTTGGGCATTTCGTCTCCCGTGCTCGGGCCTCTGCACTCATGTGTAGGAACCAGGAGGCTCTTGCTTCCCGATTCCTGTTCATGCTACGCAGGAGCCGAATCGAAAGGGAGAAACTTCAGGACCGGTGTAGAAGGTACGTTTTATGTTCATTCATTTTTTTTGTTTTAAATATGTGCATGCTTGTGTTATGAGTGTGTGTATGATGATGGGTGCTCGTGTGAATGATCGAGTGCTTGCTGTGTGAATCTTGTATGTGTTTGTGCTGGTCCGTGGAGCTAACTTTGGCGAGTGGGGGGGTTGGGAGACGTTTTTTTTATTTTTTTTACTGGGCATCTATGGTAAATATCCAGTAAATAATCTCATGCCTGACCCCCGTGCCCCCCAGCACCTTGCATACACACAGTCACATTGTGTGCATGTGAGGCACTGAGGCCAAGGGGCCAGGTATGACATTTTTTACTATATATGCCCAGTAAAGAATGCCAGCCATGTCCGCTGGGATTCCTAGCGCCTCACATGCAATGTCATGCCTGACCCCTAAACCCTCCAGTGCCTCGCATGCACACATAATTGATTATCTGTGCATGCGAGGCACTGGAGGGCCCAGTGGGAAGGCATGCCATTTATTAATGGTAATCTGTGATAGATGCCCAGTACAAAATGCCATACCTGCCCCCCCACCCCATCCCAGCATCTTGCACGTGCACAATTGATTGTGTGCCTGGGAGGCGCTTGGGACCCCAGCGTGTGGGCATGGCAGCTTTTAATGGTCACAGATGCCCCGTAAAGAAGGCCATGGCTGGGATGTCGGCAACTGACGCACATCTGCTCCCTGGTCCCCAAGCGCCTCACACTAGCACATAATCACAGTCATGATTAATGTGATTATGTCTGAGTGCGAGGCACTGGCGCTCCAGGGGGCAGGCCTGGCATTTTTTACTGGGTATGGATGATAAACCAAGCATTATAATTGTTAGTAGCTAGACTGGCTTTTTAAGGCAGCCAGTCTAGCCATTTCTTAATGTGGTATGGCAATTTGTATTGGGCAGCTTTGATAAAGCAAGCATGATGAGTGTTCTTACGAAGCTAAATAAGGTGGTTGTCAGTGCGTTTAAGAATGCACCACAGCTGTTTTCGGTCTGGCGTAGGGTGCTGCTACTCTAGTGAATGGGCCCAATGCTGAGAGCCCAAACATAAATAATTGGCAAAAACCTTTCACTAGTTGCAAACGTGTCCCAGATAAAATTATGACGCAAGCAAAATGTCGTCAAAATTGTGCATCTTAATCATAAGATTTGTTCCCATTGTGAGGGTTAGCAGCAAAAGTGATAAAAAAAAAGTTCCTATATACAGGACCAATGCTGATTTATACAGACTATTTATCATGACGAAAACGTGCCAACTGCTTGACCAACAGTTTCGCCCTCTGGGCTTTGTCAGGGCAATATTCACGCTATGCTTTAGTTAGTAGCGCTCTTTCCTTGTCTGCTATTGTAGTGGTTCTTGGTCTGTTGTTGGCTAATGTTGATTATACAGTGCATTATTGGCGCCTTCTTATTAGCACAATGGACTTGACCTTAATGTCCTCTCTATGTAGGCTTTTCAGCGTTTAAAGTCTTTCTTTATTGGGTTACACCCTGTCAATAGGCCATCACATTTCTTAATGCTTCCTTTGTTCTTGCTGGTCTTGGATTATCTCTTTTGTAGTCCTAAAATGAAGCTTGTTCCGTTCTTTCAGGATTGGCAATCCTTCTTTAGTTGCACTTCAACTTGTTTGTGATTTATATGTCGTTATACTCGAAATTAAGTGTTGTTTAACCTCTAGTATAGTGGGTTCAAAATCCCGTTCTGTACCGGCGATCTGTTGGCCAAGCAGTTGGCAAAATTTCTTGATGTCAAATTTTCTGTATAATCAGAATTGCTTCTGTATATGAAAACTTTAATTTTGAAAACTTTTGCTACTAACTCTCACAATAAGAACAAAGCTTATGTACAAGATGTATGGTTTTTTAATACAATTTTAACCACATTTCGATTGTCATCGTTTTATTTTGGAAGCGCTTGCAACTTGTGAAAGGTTTTTGCCAATTTCTTTCGAAGATAGACTGGCATTTTCACTGCAGCCATTCGAGCCATTTCTTATTGTGGTATGGCATTTTGTTTTGGGCATCTTTTGGTAAGGCAAGCATGATCAGTGGTAATATGGAGTGTGAGAAACCTATGGGGTTTCTCACATGTTGACCCAGAGAATCCTCTATTCAAGTGGCCAGGGGAAGGCCATCGCTCTTGGATCCCAACCCTGGTGGTGGACGAGCGAGGGAAGATCACCTCGGTAGGGGAGCCTGGGGTTGTTCTTGTGGGAGTACCCCAGGTGAGGCGCAGTATTCCAACGGGATGGCAGGCAAGGAGGAGGAAGTCCCAGAAAGGTATCAGGGTCCCTAATCCTAGAAGGAAGTGGAAGTGTTGCAGTAGAACAAAAACAGACCAGGAGGCAGGTCAGATAGGATGAACACATAGTTTTAACTTTAACACCTACTTATCTTCCCCTGGCTTGGGCCAGAGAGAAAGGAAATCACCCTGGCATATACAGACGGGGCTAGAGGACTCCCCTCTTTCCTCTATCAATCACCTTATACTAATTTGGCCCATAAATCTCAATTTCCATCTTGCCCTGTCCCTTCCTTTCCCATTTCCAACAAGTACTGGGATGAGGAAGAGGCGACCGAGAATAATGAAGATCACCCGTAGCAACAACATTGGGATACACAGTGAGGCCTACCATCTAACACCTTTGAACTGTCCCACTAATAGTCAGGCACTTTTCTCCAAATGTGCACACCTGACTCCAATTGACTCTCACCTACAATATATAAAGGGGAATTATGCCAGGGTCATTGAGCGAACTGGGGTTGCTGGATGGAACCAGGAGGCCAAGAAGCAGCTGGCTGCGAGTAGAGGAGCCCAGAAGTACCGGTGGAGTACGGGGCGCCGAGCCGCTGGCCCTGTGTGTATGGAGGGCTGCAGCATGGCGAGGGAGCCGTGTCTCCAGGGATTCGGAGCGTGACGGGAGGTAGTCTGTTGGCCTTGTCTGGGCCAGTGCTCGTTCCTCTGGGACATGTGCGGTTTCCAGGGGTATCTGAGGAGGCAAGTGGTGAGACCTCGACTCAAACCCATTTGGACTGATTTGACCTGCTCGCCGGCACTGTGCTATTGTTGAGGAGTTTTGTGAAGCAAAGTGAAACTCAGTAGTGTGCGGGTGGCTGCAGCGGGAGCAGGAGCGCGGAATTTGGTAAGCGAAAATGGAAAGCAAAGTGGAAAAAAAGTAACTGCAAAAGCAAACCAGGTGAAAGCTGGAAAGCGGCAACAGAAAGAAAACAGAAAATTAATGAAAGGTGCGCTATAGGCACGGAAGAAGAGAATGATAATGCAACTGCGCTGGCGGCGTGAAAGCAGCTAAGTGGGTGGGGTGCGAGTGACCCAAAGATAAGGATAGGGGCACAAGCGACCTGAAACAGAGAGAAACAGTAAAAGGGAATTCTCCAGCATGGGGTCTGGCATGGATTCACATGCTCATGAATATTCCCCGTCGTCAGGCTGGGAATCCTCGGTAAAGAAAAAACCAGTATCAGTTTCGTTTCTGATCTGTCTTTCGTAGTAGTAACCAATCACTGGTCTCTGCGTCATACTGACCACAGCCAATGACTGCCCTCTACCTAAGCCCCGCCTCTGGCAGCCATCTTCTGATTTTTACCGCACGTTCATGTGTTGGGATCCTCGTGCTATTGCTCTCGAGCGTTAGTGCTATTTTTTCACGTTTTTTCTCAAAAACTTCGTTTTTTTCAGTCAAAAGAGCCTCAAGCTCCACCGACTCTCCATCCGATCAACGGGGACCCGTGTCGGATTGTTCTACGCCCCTCAAGGGTGAAGATTCGTCGAGCTACGCTTTTGGAGGACTCCAGAAGTTTCTCAGGCCCATCTCGGTCATGGCCCAGGAGAAGGGAAGCTCGACGCCCGGAAAGCTGTTCAGGGTCTGCCCTGGATGCCAGCTGCAGAATGTCTTTAAGGAAGACGAACACTCCTTTTGTCTTTACTGCCTACATGAAGACAAGACGCACGTGGAGAAGGACTGTGCGTTTTGCGGCAACATGTCGGAGCGGACCATGAAGGACCGCCATCAACGTCTCGCCAACTGGCTGGAAGGGAAGAGCCCGTCCGGCGAGAAGAAGAAGAAATCCGAGCGGTCTTCTAAGACCTTTGAGGACGCCCCGGCGACGGGGGTCCAACATAAGGCCAAGCACCGCGAGTCCGCTGGCACCGGGAGCGCCGAACGGTCGGGCTCTACGGGCACCAGGCAGGGCGCACCCTCCCCGGCACCATCACTACTGATCCGGCTCATCAACCAGCTCAAGAGGTCACGGTGCAGGATGATCCTCGTCGCACCTGCGTGGCCGAGGCAGATATGGTTCCCGGACCATCTGGACTTGTCAGCGTCCCCGTCAATCAAGCTGCCAGTGGACGCGGATCTGCTCTCCAGGGAAGGAGGCGCCATCCTCCACCACGACCCGAAGTCGCTGAACTTGCAGGCCTGGCTCCTGCAGCGCTAGAGTTTGGAGGATACGACATACCGGCCGACTGCAGATAGGTTCTTGCAAAGGCCAGGGCGTCCTCGACTCTTAAATGCTACGGACACAAATGGAAGAGGTTCTCTGTCTGGTGCCACGCACAGAAGATTAACCCTCTAAGGATTACGGCTCCCCAAGTACTGCCGTACCTGTTGACGCTGGCCAAAGCTGGACTGGCACACGCGTCCAAGATTCATCTTGCTGCGATCTCCCGGTACACTAGAACCACGGGGCGGACGTCCTTGTGGTCTCATCGTCTGGTGAAAGAGTTCATGAAGGGACTGTTCAGATCGTTCCCGCCGGTGAAGGCTCCGGCCCCGGCGTGGGAGCTCAACGTGGTGCTGACCAAGCTCATGGGACCTCCGTTCGAGCCTCTGCACTCGGCCCCGTTGAAGTTCCTGTCGTGGAAAACAGCGTTTCTTGTGGCCATCACCTCCGCACGACGGGTGGGAGAGATCCAGGCCCTTTCCTGCAAGGCCCCGTACTTGACTTTTCACGACACGAGGGTGGTGCTCAGGACGCACCCCTCCTTCATGCCCAAGGTGCCGTCGGACTTCCATCTCAACGAACCCTTGGTGTTGCCTGTTTTTTTCCCATCGCCTTCGTCGCCGGCTGAGAGGACTTTGCACTCGCTGGATGTGGCTAGAGCGCTGAAGTTCTACGTGGATCGCACGAAGTGTTTTCGGAAGACGTCACAACTCTTTGTGAACTTTGGACCTGTCAATCAGGGGAAGGCTCTCTCGAAGGCTTCCATTTCCAGATGGCTCTCCGGCTGTATCATGTACTGTCACCGGTTGGCAAACCGACCGCTGCCTGGTCGTCCGAGAGCACATTCCACCAGAGCGATCGCAGCTACCACGGCGTTCCTATCTGGTGTGCCCCTGCTGGACATTTGCAGGGCTGCTACGTGGAGGTCGACGCATACCTTCACGAAATTCTACTGCGTCGATCGGGATTCCAGGGAGGAGTCCAGGGTCGGCCAAGCAGTGCTGCGCAACCTGTTCGCCTGAGGTGAGCCTGGTGAGGAGGTAAGATTGCTTAATGTTGAGTTTGATGTGATGCTTAATGTTGAGCCTTTGCCACCTCCCGTGGTTGTGCATGTGGGTACTGCTAGGTATTCTTTATTCATGAGCATGTGAATCCATGCCAGACCCCATGCTGGAGAAGGAACAAGTTACTTACCTGTAACTGTTGTTCTCCAGCATGGGTCTGGCATGGATTCACATGCGAACCCTCCCGCCTACCCCTCTGCGGCTCTTCACTTGGTCATACTGCCACTTCATGTGCGCCCAAATCTGAAGATGGCTGCCAGAGGCGGTGCTTATGTAGAGGGCAGTCATTGGCTGTGGTCAGTATGACGCAGAGACCAGTGATTGGTTACTACTACGAAAGACAGATCAGAAACGAAACTGATACTGGTTTTTTCTTTACCGAGGATTCCCAGCCTGACGACAGGGAATATTCATGAGCATGTGAATCCATGCCAGACCCATGCTGGAGAACAACAGTTACAGGTAAGTAACTTGTTCCTTGGACAATATAGAGAGGGTAAAAGTAACCCGAACAAAAGAGAAGTGTGCAAGTGGCACTGAAAGGTGGCAAGAAGATGCAAGTGTGCATGACAGTAAAAGAAGGTGTGCAGGGCGCACAACAAACTAAGGAAAGGACAAAGTGAAAGAGGCACAAAAGAGGAAAAAGTGCCTGAGAATAAGGAGAGGGATTAGAAGTCAGAGTGCTCGTGCCTGGGAGGAGCAAAGAAGCCAGCGTTCTCGAATGTCTGATACTGCCCCACATGAACGAACTGTACAGTGAAAGGTACATCCTGACAAGGGGAACTTTGTGTTTGTGTGAAACCAGAGGCCCAGGCTTGGGGAAGGGAACCCTAAGAGGCCTAACAGGAACTGTCTCTTTTTGTTTGCAACTGGAAGAATCAAAGCAAAGAGACCCAGAGACCTTGGGAAGTTTATCGATTTTCTGCAAGAGCCCTACATTGAATGTTCCAAGGGCAACCATTTTGAGTTCAGCTATTTTGACCTGGCAGAACTACACCTATTGGTAAGACTACCTGAAACCAACTGAGGTTTACATTTTATTTTGAATCACCATTTTTCCTTTAAGATGATCCCCCATCACATTTGGTATAAGAGTGAGGGCAAGCGTAGTTTTGGACACAGACACACTTTGGTTTTGGACTTGGACATCGATGGCCCTTAGAAACATCAGTTGAGGGAACAACCCCATTGGAGTTAAGGCCAGATAGGCATTACACCAACCCCACAAAGTTTGATAATACAGGTTTTCAAACTGTTTGAGTCTGTGTCTCTCTTGATACCATGCCTGTACCACAGTAGCTAGACTGGCATTTTTATGCAACCAGTCTTGCCATTTCTTACTGTGCTATGACCTATTGTATTGAGCATCTTGAAGAAAGCAAGCATGATCAGTGTTATTATGTAGCTAGACTGGCATTTCAAGCATTAAATGTTGTATTGGACATCTTGGAGAAAGCAAGCATGAACAGTGTTATGTAGCTAGACTGGCATTTTAGTGCAGAAGGTTTTCATACTGTGGGATGCATTTTTAATGGTCAAGCCAACTGCAGTATGTTCTTATGTGGGGATACTGTCATATATTGGCAGAACAAGCATGGACATGTTTTCTTATAGTATATTTACGGGCATTATGCGCAAAGCAAACATGAGTATGTTCTTATATGGGAATACTAGGCTATAATGGTGCCGTCAGCATGGAAATGTATTGGCACAGCCAGTGTGAAAATGTTTTATACTGGCATGTATTGTGGGTAAAGACATCATGAAAATGTGTTGGAGAAATGCTCCTGTGCACTGTTGGAGACTTGGATCTATTGGATTTTTTATGAGTTACCTAAAAAACCAATTGAAATTTGCTTTTTACCCAAGTTTTCGAAACAAAAGTGTGCTCTAAAATACACTGTTTTAACCCATTATTTTAAAAGATTTCTTTGGGGGAGGACCCCCCCCCCCCATACCTCCCTTGATTGGTTTGGGCTTCCTTGCAACGTTCAGTCGCTATGGCATATCTGGCAGAAATATTTACGCCCCTCCACTTAAAAAAATCACTAGCTGCCACTGCCTATATAGTATGTCCACTGGGCTATAATGTCATGAAAGAAGGAATACCAACTGCCTGTCTTCCAGCGGCCTCGCAAATGGAAGTAATGTCAAATGTGTTACAAGTAAAAATGGCATGCAAGCATTTGGTGATATCCTCTCTATACGATAACAATTGTGCTAATGTTGAAGGTTCAGCGAGTTGGTGCCCAATGTTGTAGCCTCCTAGCCACTATTTCTTGTAGCGTTGCAGTCCTTTTGGGAGAAAGGGGACACATTTTGGAAATTCTGACAACTCGGAAAGGATTTTCACTGCAATTAATTTTGACACAGCTTGCTGCATTGTTTCACTTGGTGGCCAATACAATGGATGTAATGTGCATTGGGCTACATACACATCCATGACTTTTTTTAGCCCGTCGGTTTCTCCCTCTATTACACTGGTGATTTTGTGGATTTGAGCAAAGATGTATTTCTTTGTCAAAGCTGTCTGTGAATACAAGGTTAATTTATTTCCTTAAAGTTGTGGCAGTTGTTTCAGCATTTGGGTGTTTCAAATGATGATTTGTTTCATCATCCTGGATATCTACAGAGTGCTTTTTAAATGCTCTGTGCGTGCCTTGTCTTGTCACGTCCAGCATACAGTACAAGCTCGTTTTGGATAGTTTTTGAGGTGCTCTTAAATACGCTGCAGTTTGCAGACGTGCTTACATTGCAGTGTCTGTGCTGGAAACAAAATCAACAAGGCCTCTAAATGTACCCTGGATTCAATGAATCTTCAGTTTCGTCATGGCGACGCAAGGCCAATTCGAAGACGACACAACAACGCACATAGTCCGTTCTGATCAATTGCACTCGTTTTTATCTACTTCCTTGTGCCTCCTTACTCCTGTGAGGTAGCCTTCACGCAATTGAGTTCCAGTATTCACTCGTCCGAGCATGGCCATCTTTAATGAGTGCCATGTTTCTTGAGTTATTTTCAGAAACGTCTGTTCTTGTCCATGCTGCGTCACCAACAAAAGGCAAACTGGGAAAGCAAAACAATGGATTTACAGCTTTACGGCCGATTAGGTGCTGCGCAAGCAACTAGCATGATATGACCTGTTCCAACTGATTGAAGTGCAACGCGTAAAACTCAAAATCCAGAATAACTCCCCTGTAATTAGGCAATGGACGATGAAAACATAACGTGTTTACTGAACACCAACAGAGACGGGAAACCCGCAAACAGGCCAGAAAAAGACGGATGCAACTGTGTTTGAACAGGCGGGAGGCAGCGCACGTGAGAGGGAATAGGGAGAACAGAATGTGAGTTTCGGTGCAACTAAACTGAAGCAAATGAGCACATGCTGCAGAAACTAGGGTGAGAAAACTGGCACTGCTCTAGAGCTCTGAGCGCGTGAGACGCAGGGATTCCTTGCAAGGCACTGAAAAGTGGGTAGGTGCCTAGCGGCAGGGGAGCTGATTTATGAATTTCCGGGGGGGGGCGGGGGGCAAATACAGGAAGTGACATCACTGGCCGTTACAGGACTGCAAATTTGCATGTAGTCGCCAACTTGGTGCAACGGCGCGTGCCGTGCAGCGCAGAACAGTGGGAACATTGGCTAGCATGTACTGCATATACTAAAGTCAAGTAAGAAGGAGATTTAAGCCTTCGAGTTGCATTCCAGTAGGCCATCACTGCCCCTACTCCACCCCTCTATAATCATCCAGGTTGTAGTAGCCCTCAAAAAGCAGAGCAACACAACTAGGGTGGGAGAACAAAATGCCGTCCCATCCTGTGAGTGTGTCAAACGTCGGAGCAAAGACTGTACGTGTGCCTCCTACCCTGGAGCACAATCTCACTAATTTGGTGCAAATCTCGCAAGTGGGAGCATGGGAATCCCATGCGGGTGTGAGGGCTGCAGACCCCGGATCACATGCTCACTTCTTCAGTGTGAAACTCTGGCCAAGGCTCTTTGGGCAAGCATTCAGGATGGGTCTCACACCTATAAACAGTGTGATATATTGAGTGGGCACCTCACTCCTTGGAGCATAGTATCAACCGTTGCTGGTAATCTCACAACTGAATGTACAGTTTCACTCTTGGTCATCTGAGTGACCCCATGTATATTAATGGAGTCAGTCTCCCATCTGGGAAGACAATTATATTTCTGTTAAAACACTCTGAATTGTCACTCCTGGTTTCTCGATCTATAGATCCATACCATATTAATTCATTGTGTGTGCAGGGGTGATAACTTGTGTCTGAGAGAGCTCATTCTTTCATTCAGGAGAGATAAAGGGGTAACAACCCCCTGTATGTGGGATCAGGCTCATTTTGCCCCATGACCCCTCCAGAAGGAGTGAGCAGGTTTTAAGACCTGCTGATTCTGCTATCCGACAGGCTCGAGCCTTCTATCCCTTGCCCCATCACTGCTCCCAACATCCTGAGCGGCTGCTTATGGTCAGCAGGCATCTCCGGACATGCCTGTTGCCAATTGAATGTAGCCAGATCTACTATTTAGACACTGGGAGAGAGCCATGAATCCACATTGGTGGTGAAGAAGCACTCAACATACAGAACACAATGGTATAGTGTTGCAGTCCTGCTGAGAAATGACAATTCTGAGCATGTGAGCAGTAGGCCGGATCAGTGCTGCCCCATAAAAGGTGTAGAAGCCGAAGTGTCAGTACTGTCCCAATGGTGAGAAGTGTAGTATTTTCACATTAACTATGCTTAAAAACTTTGGGTTATTGAATAGTGCTGCTACATTCTGAGTAATTCCATCCCTTTAAATATATGAGCTCTTTTATAACCACGACAGTGTTGTTATTCTGATGATAACAGACTTGCTCAATAGTTCTGGTTCTGTATCATTAAATGTACTTCAGATCTTTTGAGTATCGGAAGGATTGCTCAGGGGCAATGTGCTCCCCTTGGAAGCAAGGCGGCACAGAGCAACACAGGTTCAATCCCTCGGTCCGCGCAACACAGGTTCGCTCCCTCAGTCCGTGCTTAGAAACCTCTGGGTAGTACGCGCATTATAAATAACCAATTAAAATAAAAAGAAATGCATCTGTTGAGAAGTGCTGGGGCCTTGTCAATAAGAGTGTAGCAGCTCAACTGAGAAATGCTGATGTTGTCCCATCAGAAGTATAGCAGCCCCACTAAGATGAACTAGCATTGCCTCAACAAAAGCATAGTATTATCGCTGAGAAGATTCAACAATTATAGAAGCTCTGTTACAGCAGTAGTATCCCTTCAAGAGTATAGCGAGCTAACTGAGGAGTACCAGCATTGCCCCATTTCAAATATGGCAGCTCTACTAAAGTGCTGGCTCATACGCCTCCGCTCCCTGCCCATAGCATTCACCCTCACAACGTGCACACTCAGACATGCAAACAGTCTCATTTCCTCTCTCCCTGCCCCCTCCCTCGCTTTGCATCCGTGCCTCAATTTCTAAAAATCGTTTTGGGTTGGGTGTACCTCTACATCTGTGTACCCCTCTTGGCAACAGGGGTGCACAGATGTACAAATACACCCAACCTAAAACGATTTTTAGAAATTGAGGGACAGACTTGCTTTGCATCTGTGCCTCCATTTCTAAAAATCGTTTTGGGTTGGGTGTACTGATTTAAAAGTATACCCAACCCAAAACGATTTTTAGAAATTGAGGGACAGATGCAAAGCAAGAGCTTCTTGCTTTGCATCTGTCCCACAATTTCTAAACATCGTTCTTCCCCGGCTTTTACCTGGGCCGCCAGAGAGAGACACAGTATGGATGGAACAAAGGGCCATCCATACTGCGTCTCTTCTCTTTGCGGGGGGGAGGGGGTTCAGCCCCGACTTCATTCAGCTGCGGGGGGCTGGGCCCTGCAGCCCCCCGTACTCTGCGTCCCTGACTAGCGGTGCTAGCAGCTAACATGGCCCACACATACATTTCTTACAATGTATTCCACTCATTTACACATAGACATTTTGATTATTTGCAAGACAACGGATCACTTTATTCAGAGTCAATTTAAGGGCGATCCTAGCAGTGCCCAGGCCCAAAGGAGACCTGGACCTAATCACATTCTCCGGGTGGCCCTGTGCCATTCCCGGGCTTCGAAACAAACCGGTGAACCCTCACTTCGGTTAAGTCCGATTTAAGTACTTCCGGGTCAAATCTGCTTCTGGTAGCCTTCCTACCAGGAACAGTCTCATAACTCCCATACCCCTGTATGGAGCGAACCCTGTGCCACTGCAGTTGAGTCCAACTGTCCTCAAGGGTGAAAGCACCCACCCTGGCATCTGTAGCCATCCTGTGACCCCCATGCCCTGGCGTGTCCTGTCCGCCAAAGAAAAGACCCTGTCTGGTGCAGCTAGGCAATTTAAAGCCCACCCCACACCATAGGCTGGTTTAAGCTGGCCTGAGGGATAGAGGGGAAGGGCACGCCCCTTCCATTTCCGGCCTCATCTCTGAAGAGTGGAAGTGGAAAGTCGCAGGAGGGCCAGAGGGGCAGCCCACTATGCCAGATGCCCCTCTAGTGCCCCCTAAAGTGGACTGGGGCCGCTGCAAAGCATGGCAAGCTCAAAAATCTAGCAATCACCTGCAAAGAAAAACTATTGCAGAAAACGGGGAGACTTGGATTCTGACGGTTTTGCTGGGGGAGCAAGTATTTATGTAAAATCAGTCTACCCACAAGGGTATTACTTCATCACCCATCTATTGCCTGCAAGGTAATAAACGGTTCTTTTCTTGCCATGAGTGGGACAGTCCTTCATATCTGTTTTATCTTGGAATTCTGAGATGTGTAGTTTACCCAAATTCTAAATGGGAAATGAACGACAAGTTCCATAATCAAAAAATAGACCAGAGCCCTTCTAACACATGGCAAGGAGAATTTCGAGCTCTGGAGTAATGTAGCTAGTAGAAGGGCTTGCAGACTGTGTAGTCCATGCAATGAATTAATGAAGCATCCTGGTTCCCACCAGGCTAGACGTTGGGGCCTTTCAACCTTTTTTCAATAGAAGTAGACACCACCTCTTGGTGGGCGCAACGGGGAGAGTGGAGGCTCACTCACAGGGATGTCATTTAGGGGTCGCCAGGGGTCGCAACTGCGACCCCTGAGGTCTCCCTTGCTACCCATGTGGTCTTCCTTGCTACCCCTAAAAAATAAAACGGAAAAAAAGATTTTTTTTAAATGCAAGCTCCTGGGCTGTGGTCAGCGCCATGTGGCTATTTGCTTCTGGAGTTGCTGGCTTTCTTGTTCAGGCCTCTTAAAACAAATAAACAAAAAAGAACATGGGTTCCAGAAGTCTAACAGTTTCATCAGTGAACCTACATAAGAAGGAATAGGAATAACAAATAATTTGTCTTTCTGGAATTCTATACAATAATTGCTAAACTCATTAAATGTTTATTTCAGGCACACTTTAGGGGGTGAGTCACTGATTTTGTCTGTTCTTAAACACCTAAGCTCAGCCTTTCATCCTTCTGAGGTCAATAAATGAGTACCAACACAGGGTGGGTGGTGATGTATGTATTCTATATAAAGCGATTAAGCGTAAGTGGTATATAATAACACATCATTATCATTTGGCCATGGCCATCTGCTTGCATTCACAGTAATTTGGTAATATGGGCCTATACACACACTGATCTTAACGATGGATATGGCGATCCATTCTTGTATGACATGTATATCAAATTATAGTGATAACGTACCCATATTTTCCATACAGTATTCATAAACAATGCTATATGATATCACTTCCTGTTTTGTCAAGGGGTGAAAGGTTGTGTTGCATCGCTTCCCATGATATCAGTTTGGCGTGGGGTCAAATGACATCACTTCCGTTGATGTCATCAGAGGTCAAGGGTTGTAGGTTGTCACTTCTGCTACCGCAGACAGTTTGGTGAAATGATGTCCCTGGTCACTATGGCGAAGATTAAGTGGTTATTTGGAAGTTGCAGCTTCAGTGCGAACTTCCCATCTCAGGCCGCTATTCTAATCTGTGCACCACGGAGCTGCCGCCCACAACTGAATTATTTTACCAATGGCGAACTGAATTACTACTTCCTATTGTTTATACAGTATGGATTGTGATCACGTATGTGCTTCAGGGACGCAAAACTGCACCAACTGAAACTCCATGTACCCCAAAATTTGTACGTATTTTCCCACTACCCTTTTACATGTGAAATCCTTAAGCTACCCCAAATCAATTCCTCTTTCTTGGTAACGTGTGCAGGCTGGTATTCCCAGCTGTAGGCAAGGGGGGCCACAAAACACCATTTTGAAATGGGCTCCGGCACATCTTCTACAGGCCCGGTCATTAATGCATACCAAAGTGAATCCAGATTGGTAGATGGCTCCCCATTCCATTGCGCAGCTTGCACATCATTATTCGGCTATGCCAAAAGCTCCAAGAGAAAAGTCCAACACTGCAAAGGATTAAACCATGTGCCCTAACGCAAGGCACGTGAGAGAAAGCTTCAAGTCCTGGCAGAGAGGTTTCTGTGGGTGTCTTGCATTGGGGACTGTGGGGTCAGAAATGAGAGGCGACACAAAGTGGTATTTCCCTCAATGTGTGCCATATTTATTAAAAGTGAAAAGGGGTGAGATAAACGCCTATATTGACGAGAATGTTCCTACCTAGCAAACTAAACTAAAGGAAAATGACCTTGTGTCCAAATATATCTGACCCTCATACTAACATATGCAACAAAATTAAATAAGATTAACATCTCTAGTTTTGGTTTAACACTGTGCAAAATATCGAAATTGTTATTCTCTCGAAGTACTCCTTGTGACTGAAGTTTGGTTCCCTTCCCCTGGAGTAATTCAGGAAGACCTTTTGAAAAAGTTCTGGTTCAACAAAGTTCCATTCAGTTCAATGAAAATGTCTTTTCTATCCAATACGACTTCCAACTTGGTAAAGTAAAGGTCTCTTTCACAATACACTTGTTCAAAAACCAAAGCAACTGTTTCTTTCACAATTATTCCCTCCATGAAATACTTCTAGCAGAGCAGCACCGCAAATGTCTTTTGTGTCACAACAGTTTGGGCCTCATTACGACCTCGGCGGTAGCCATGCCGCTATTGGCGGCATGGCTGCTGCCGAAATCGCGTCCGGATTCCCAGAATGGGGAATTACCGGGCCATTCCGAGTTTGGAGGGCCCGGTAATTCCTCCCTCCAGGAACCCGGGCCTGGACCTTCCCCATTCCCATTTCAGCCCCCATTCCCATTCAGTCCCTATGGGGCTGAATGGGAATGGGAGAGGGAGAAAACAGCGGGCCGATTACGAGTGGCCCGTTGTTTGCTCCCTCTTCCCCTCGCGGGACCCGGTAAGGACGCCTGGTAAAACCAGGCGTCCTTACCGGGTCCCGCGAGCGGACCTCGTAATGTGGCGGAATGGGTTTAACGGGTCCACCTCATTTTGCGGAGCCCGTTAACCCGTTCCGCCAGGGTCGTAATGAGGCCCTTTGTCAGGATGATAAAAGTTAATAGTTTCTTTTCTGCAGCATTTTTTTTTTTTTTACAACAAGCACATTTCTTCAAAGCCACTGTTTCTTACCTGCCAAGGCCAACTACAACCTGTCCCTTTTCCTTGTTTACTCGCCAGCCTGGAGAAAAAAAACCCTCCTACAATTATAAAGATTTTCTTTTGCTAGTGGCAATATTTGTTCCAGGGTTCTCTGCACCATTATCCCATGTGAGGAGGTTTGCACAATGTTTGCCTGTTTTTGTAGTCTCTTGAGTGTTGGCAATGTGGGTTACAGGTCTCCCCAAACTGGTGTCTCATGAAAGGAGAATTGCGCATGTTTGGCCCTCTTATATCTTCATAATTTCTTGGCTCTTGGCAATGTGGGTTGCAAGTTTCCCAAACTGATATCTTATAAAAGGAGAATTGTGCCCGGCTTGCCCTTTTATTCTACTTGTTCAGTATTCAGAATCATCTTTTATCATTAGTTGTCCTGCTCGGAGCACCCCAGGCTTACCTCTTTCTTTAGGCCAACTCACTGACTTCCTAGGGCGTCTCTGTATCACTCCCGAATGCTGCGTTAGACCCTCTGCAGTCTGGCAAGTTTACTGCCAGCTTTCCTGTGACTGCCGCTGTCTGCACGGTCCATCTCTGGAGCTCCGCAGGCTCTGTCGAGTCTCTGCTTCCTCCAGTACACCTGAGCAACTCATGTCAGGTCGGGAGCACGTTTTCCGAACAGCTGGGCCTCTCTTCCTGCTGCCTTCACCGACTCTGCTTCCTGCTGCGCGTACTCTGCAGAACTGCATGCCTTCTTTTCACCCATCAGCTTCTGCTAGCATTCTCATTGCTGCTTTGGCTACACCCACTTCAGCCTCGCTCCTGACCGCTTTTGCCTCTGCTGCTACTCCTCGCACCTCTGGATGCTTTCCACATTTAAATGTCCTGCTCAGATGGTTTGAACTGAAACTAGACTGCATGGTCTCCTTAATAGCACCATTGATCATAAACTCATTTTTCCTCTTCCTCGTCCTAGTACTGTAGGCATTTTGGATCTTGAAGTCCATAGTGGTTTTAAGTTTTCTATGGCTAACTAGTTTTGATTGATTTGTGAACTGAATATTATTGGAGTTAGAAGATAGAAATGACGTTGTGAATAAGCCTGTTACCTAAAACAGAATTCTGATCGTTAAAGGATGTCCCATTTGATTCATGAATTCCCAAGGTACAAAGATTTCTGTCTGGGTGACTTTTCATAAAAAGTCATTTGGGTTTTCTCATGGGAGGGATTTGTACAGTGACAGCATGCCATTAAATAATTGGGAATTATAGGATCTTAATCTACATAAGAAGAGGAACACCATGTCTCTCCCGAGGGAGTCCCCACTTTACCATGACGGCCATCTCCTCCCATGTGATCCCCCCCACCCCCGCTGATGCCACCGGCCAGGGTTAGGATCAGGTAGCGACTGCCTTCCCCTGGTCACATGGGAGGAGATTTTAGGCTGGGGTTCAGTGACTGCATTATTCATCACAGGACCGAGCTAGGTGCTGCTGACCAACCATGGGAACTAGTGGAAGCGTGCAGAACCCAACCCCATATGTGGGTCCTGCTTTTCCACCTGACCCCCACTAGTGTGTAAATAGTGAAAGAAACAGTGAAAGAAAATGGGCCTCATTACGAGTCTGGTGGTAACCGAGCCGGAAAAACCGGCAGGTTACCTCCGGACTCGTATTACCATTCCGTCTCCGTGATTCCTGGAATTACCAGGGTATTATGACCAGAGTCCCAGAGGACTCCACGGGAGTGGGGAAGTGGAAACACCAGCACCATGTTGTAATGGTGCTGGTGTTTCCATGTCCGCCTGCAGGTGGGTGGTGTTAAACCCGCCAGGTCAGACCTGGCGGGAGTGACACCTCCTGCCTGCAGGACCCTTAATCAGCCGGTCCGGAAAGAACGGTGGTGGCAGATTGACCGGCTGACTTGTAATGAGGCCCAATGCATCTTAATCAACCCATATTACTTTCTGTCTGTCCCACACAGCATGCAGCTTTATGCACCGTCCCCTTTTTTAATCATCCACCATACAAACCTCTTAAGGGCCATGCTGAAGAATAAAGCCACCCCTCCCATCCACCCATTAGCTGTACATGCAGCTGTACCTGCAGGCTGCAACCATTTCACATTCAGTGGAGAGAAACCCTGAAAACTGCGGGGCTAGGGAATGGCCTTTGTCTCCAGCAGACTACTGAAATAAAACACGGCAAGCCAGCAGCTACAAGTTCGCTCAAGGAGATGTGAAGTTAGATTTAGATTCAGCAAGTCCCAGGTTCGAATCCCCAATGAGGTGTAGCAGCAGAAAAAAACCCACAAATGTGCCCATTGTTTACCGTTACAGGAACGGTACTCAGTTGGAGAAATAGTAAGGGAATGATGGCTGACTTTAGAGGAACGTCGTACCCTTTAGTTTCCGCTCACTTTGACCTCCTGTCTTTATGGGAATGTTGTTCTGGACACTCGCAAGGCATAGTAGGTTTGTCTCCCCTTCCCTCGAGTCTCAATATTTGTACTATTAATGCAATTATTTATCCTTGCTGTAATTCATTGTCTACCTCCCCTGTCCCCACCCTGTTTGCCATGTGGGTGCTTTGAAACAGTGTTTCTAATTGTACAGGAGCCTAATAAGTGACCAGTAAATAAATAAATGTAATGCATCCACCCAAGACCCGGTCTCATGCTGGCAAACCCTACTCGTGGCTGTGGGATGAGGCATCCTCACAGCGTCATTGTATTGTGATCGTATTGCATAAATCAAGGTTTGGGCACAAATGGGGTGGAATAACATGGATGTTTGCACGTGAACAGGAAGTCCCCCAAAGTTCAGTCAAAATGCCCACAGCTACTGAACCAACCGTTGATACAAAGCTGGTGGTCGCTCTGGCAGCTTCCGGACCCCTCCCCCCCGGGATTTACAGTTTTCAAGTAGGGTGGAGAAGGTTTATAGGGAGCCACTTGACCTGGTCAGACCAGTGTGCTGAGGCACAATCTATCACCCCTTTACTACCAAAGCATTTGTCTCTTGGGGGACAGCGCTGACGTTTAAAGGCTCCTCTTCGTAGCGTTAGAGATGGGGTGATGATCGGCGAGAATGAGAGTATACAGGTGAGGAAAGCAAATAAAACCACCCAGAAAGGGCTGTAGAAAAGGGTGCACCCACCACTGCAACTGCTCTGCAGTGCTTTATCTCAAGCAAAGGGGCAATACTGTAGCAAGAACATCAAATGACATAAAAACATTCACTGTGAAGTGCAATGGAGCAGATATGTTCTCCATTACTAATCTGGCCACCGCTGCTGAGAGACTTTGATGGTCTTCAGCCTAGAATCAAGACACAAGGGAGCTCATGTTGGTTTGTGGTGTAACATGAAGAAACGGCGTAAAAACCTTGAGTTCGACTTTAACGCCTTGCATTCACGCCACGCCACATATCCAATCATTTGTATGGCAGAGAGGAGGGGGCGGAACACAACTTGCGTTTCTGCCACCTTCCTTCTTCTCTGCATAGAAATGCTCGAGCATTTACGCCGGCATGGATTTTCATGATGGTGCAAATGTTGAAGATCCGTATGGGGTCCGCCGGCTTTATGCATCGACATAAAGCAGTCAAACTCCATAAGGATCCATTATACATGCTCAATGCCATGCAAGCATGAGTTTAATTTTCATTATGAACACTGCTTTCCATGCGTGCCTGCTAAGCCGTTTTAACAATGAAAATTAAATGCTGTCCGACATGCTTATGTCGGACAGCATTTTATTTCAATAGTGAGTGCTGCTTGCCATGAGAGCATGTCAAGTGGCGCTCAAAATGTTTTATCACTCTGCACGGCTGAGTGCAAAAGTGCAGGGCCAAAGGCGGCGTACGCCCTTGTATGCTGCCTTTGGCCCTGCACATTTGCACTCTTCCATGAAAACGATGATTTGGCGGCAGGGAGCCGCCTCCATGTATGTCAACCAGTAACGCCCCTCTGCCATCAAATTACTAATTTTAATAAAATTGGCTCCAAGGTGGCGATCTTTAAGTGGTAGTGCAAGGTATAAAAAAAGTAGCGGCAGAAATTTAAAGTCAGAGTTGCACTGCATGGAAATGCTGTGCAGACCAGGCCACTGGCGGGATTTGGGAATTCTAAAGGGAACTTGCGGGGACATCTTGGTAGCATGAGTGTCGGTGGGAGGACAAGGATCTTTAGGGAGCTGGGGGTCACAGTGTACGATTTATACGTTTGTCACGCCTCACACCCTCAGCCCCAGACTGACTGTTCCACCCCCCCCGCCCCCCCAGCCATTTTCAATACGTCAATAGAGGAGAGCATGTGGTCTGTAGGCCGCAAGATAACTGCAAAGAATCGGTCAGCAACTGTTGAGGAGCTGCGTGTGGAATTCAGTCACACTGCAGTAACTGTAGGAATTATGAGAGCATATACTTTGTACAAAGTGAAACATCAGGGTGATTCAGAGATAACAAAAATAGGAATGATTTCATTCCCTAACCGTTACATGAACAGTATCATATTGCACTACAAACGGTTCTTAGGAGAAACAATATTGCAAGCTCATGTCGTAAACCAGTGGCTTGGGTAAATGCAGGTGGGAAAAACAATGTGTTTTCTAACCCTGTTGGAAGAACACCCTGTCCCTAAACATGGGTGCCTGTCCCTAGGCAACGTGTGGTGCGACGCCTATCTAATAGGGATAGAATAGGAGAAAACTGTCCCTCATCTGACCAAATATGTAGGAAACCCAACCTGCATTAGTGCTTTTTTAATAAAAATGTCCAAAGAGAGCAACCAGCAAAACACACAACTCCTGTGCGTCCTGGTGCAGGACTGGTTATTAGATCACTGTCAAACACAGCTGAATAGCTCCCATGAGCTTTTAAATGACCATGGGATTTTCTGTCCGTATTTTATTCACCCTAAGGCAATTTCATTTGGTCTCATGCTGGAGTTGTGGTTTTTCTTAAAATCTAGAAAAGGGTGAAAAAATATATTTCTGATGCTTGTTAATCTGCTGTGCATATGGTCCGACATCCAGTGGTGACCGCGAGTATTGTATATTGTCTTTCGGGGACCGAAAGGGGACGTCGGCATAGGCATGTCTGTAACACTATCCCTATTGTGACGTGTAGTGTACCCAAAATCCCTCACGTGCCGAGGTCCCTCAGATTGTTTTTTTCCACCCAGATAACTGATCGCCCTATAGCGGAGCTCTTACTAGAGACATTGTTCCTCTTTACCGAATTGTCGGTTATTCCCCGTTAAGTCACTTCGGTCACAAGAACATCTTCGACAAAGACTACGAGGGATTCGTCTACGGCTGTGGATTTCGGCGCCTAAAATCCGGCGGCCAGATTTTCCACATGGTTGGGCCCTCTGGCCGACCTATACAGTAGGGAGAGTGGGGTCAGGGTGGCCATATTGTCGGTATGTCTTTCCTCCTTTCCCCTCTTTTCCCCTTTTGGTCTGGTCATCCTTCCCTTTAGCTACGGAAAGGACTCCTTTTAGATTCTGCCCTAAATGTAGGGTTAGATATCCTTGGAAGGACGAACACAGGATGTGTAACGCCTGTCTCCCCCTAGAGCACGGCGAGAAGCAGTGTGCGGCCTGCAAACTCCTTCGGCCTAAAACCCTTAAGGAGCGCCGTGTAAAGCGGTGGGCCGCGTACGGTATGTCGCGGGTGGAACCCCCTTGCCCCACCGCCACACCCGCTGAGAGTGACGGGGGTACTTGGGGTGACCAAACATCCGTTGCGGGTGTTATAGACCTTAAGGCAGACACTTCTAGGTCTGTCACGCCCGTCCCTGACCCTTTAAGGCCTGACTCTGGTCTCGCTACAGGGACAACACCCGGCGACAGGGGCGTACAAACGCATCACACTAAGCAAACAACCCCTACACCGTTTTCGACGTCTTCGTCGAAAAAGGTGAAAGCGCCAACAGGGCCGCTGAAATCTTCGCCAGTTTCCTCGGATCATTCAGATCCAAAGCCTTCCCCCGCATCTGCAGCAGTGTCTTGCGACTGGGC
The DNA here is from genome assembly GCF_040938575.1 of Ambystoma mexicanum. NCBI lineage: Eukaryota > Metazoa > Chordata > Amphibia > Caudata > Ambystomatidae > Ambystoma > Ambystoma mexicanum. The sequence continues at coordinate 94,872,984 of NC_090922.1, forward strand.
AATCAAAATCAAGAAAGGGCGCTACTCCAAAAACTGCACACGTCGAAGCGCGGAAATCCGACGCTTCGACGGTCCCAAAGACTGCGGTAGGCCCGAAAACTACGGCTAGGCCTCTACCCGGAAAACCAACCGCTGGGCCCTCTAGCGCTGCGGAAGGTAGTACACCTACCGATAAACCATCGGAGCCACTGTCGATTCGGCGACTATCGAAAGCATCATCGAAAGAATTACGGCGGCGGTGGGCCTTACCCCGGTTCTGCCTAAAGTTATGGGACAAGCTGCGGGAAAAAGTTTCAGATGTGGATTGGGATCCCGATTCTTACAATGCTTACGAAGATAGTCAAGAGCCTCTTTCCGACACCCTAAGACTCTTTTCGACGCCGTAGAGTGGAGAACGCCATTCTTCCACCCGTAGGGCCGCTTGGGTCCACTAAATGGACTACAGAGAAGTTCGAAGGGTGTATGGATCAGCTGGAGAAGATTATCAGTTTTTCTGATCATCCTCCCCCCGAAAATGGCTCGGATGGACCCTAGCCTCCAAATTCAAGAAGATCAGTCTTCTGCCTTTCAGCAGGAAGACGATGCCCATATGGACACATATAGGGACATTTATAATGAAGAGGAAGAAGCTTCATTTCTAAAAGTTATGAGGAAGAACAGGATACTACGGACAACTGGGAAGAAACCCCGCAGGAAGTTCAGGACCCATGGACACAGCAAGATCAAGACACTGATGTTTGATTGACACTGATTCTCCTCCGTCCACCCCGGCTCGCCAGGCCTCTCCTGTAGATGACCAAATGGCATTCAAATCCATGTTGAAAAAAGCAGCTGAATACTTTAAAATTTCCACTCAAGAGGCTGTGCCTGAGCAGGATTTTGTAGAGGATATCCTTAAGGAGAAACCTCCATCTAACCAGGCCATCCCGCGTCTTAATTCTATTAAGAGAAGGGTGGCCCCCTCATTGATATCACCAGCTCAAACTCGGGCAGTGAACCCAAGAGTCGAAAAATTATTTCACCCTTCCCCTTCCGACCCTCTATACATTAGTGGGCACACCGTTCCAGATTCATTGGTAGTGACTACCACTCAGAAAAGGGCAGTGGTACCACTTGCCACAGGGGAATCACCGCCGGACAAGGAATCCAAGCGACTGTATGCCCTTGGCAAAGGTGTCACGTCAGCGGCCGCATACACTACGCAGATTGCTAATAATACAACCCTATTGGCAAGCTATGCTGACGCCCAATGGAACTTGCGCCAGGAAGGCCTCCAAGAGGTTCCTGAACCGCCAAATCAAAGCTTCTCTCCATTGTAATGGAGGGAAGACAGGTTAACCAGCATGTGATCAAAAACACCCAGGAAACTGCAGGCAGGTCTCTGGCCCAAGGGACCCTACTGAAAAGACACGCTTGGCTGCGTACTTCAGGTTTTAAACCGGAAACTCAGGCCTCCCTCATCAAGAAGCCCATTGAGGAATCTAACCTCTTCGGGAAAGCGGTGGATGAGACTTTGGAAACAGCCAAGAAAGAGCATGAGACTCTGAAGTCTCTGCAACATATCACACAGAAACCTTCCACCCAGAGGAGTAATAACTCTCGGCGGTCCTTTCGAGTGCAAGCCCGTGCTGCTCAAAACTACGGCACGGGTAACTACAACTCCAGACAAACTTCTGGAAACACTGCATACTACCCGTCAAGGGGTCAGAAACGAGCAAAGGCAGAGGTAGAGGCCCCAATCCCAGAGGAGCCACAGCCTCTGGTCATAAATGACCACCAAATCCAGGTCCCCTCCCATGTCACCCCGGTCGGGGGGCGATTAACATCTTTCCTCATGGCATGGGAGGGGATAACTTCAGACCAGTGCGTCATAAAGACGGTCGCCCACGGTTACTGTGTGGAATTCGCCCGACCTCCACAATTCAGAATGCCTCGCTCACGGCGCCTTTCACCGGACCATCTGGAGATCCTAAATCAAGAGCTGGAAGCACTGCTGGTAAAGGACGCCATTGAAGCCATCCCTATTCTTCAGGTAAACAAGGGTATTTATTCAGTGTACTTCCTTGTACCCAAAAAGGATCTCACCATGTGCCCTGTTCTAGACCTGCGCCCAGCAAACAAGTTTATAAAACCCCAGAAGCTTCGCATGGTAACACTGCAAGAGGTGATCCCATTGCTGAAACAAGGGGACTATATGGCAACATTGGACATGAAAGACGCATACTTTCATATTTCAATGTTGCCAGCTCACAGGAAATATCTAAGGTTCATGATCCAGGACCGGCATTACCAATTCAAGGTACTCCCCTTTGGCATCGCCTCGGCGCCAAGGGTGTTTACCAAAGTCCTGGCAGTGGCGGCAGCACACCTGCGCAGACTGTCAGTCAGTTTACCCTTACCTCGACGACTGGCTCATCACGGGGGACTCGTTTGATGCATGTTTTTCAAACACCCAAAAAACAGTAGATCTCTTCAGTCTGGGTTTCTCAATCAGCGAAAAGAAATCCAGTTTAGTCCCCAGTCAAATAAAACATTTTCTGGGAGCTCTAATTCGGACGAAGGACAGTCTCGTCTTCCCCCTCCAACGAGAGGGTTCAGAACGTGCTGTTTCAAATCCGTGAATATGTAGCCAGTCGGGAGGTGATGGTGCGCAAGGCCAAGCGTTTTCTAGGAATGATGGCGTCATGCATATACTTGGTTCCCCACGCGCGGCTGTGCATGCGTCCCATGCAAGAGTGGCTCAACAGTCTGTGGTGTCAGGCCAGCGGACAATGGGAAGATCTAGTAGTTGTCTCACCAGCCCTCGTTCTCTTTCTGCAGTGGTGGTCAAGAGAAAACCTCTTGAAGGGGATGACTTTCACCACCCCTGCAGTGGAAGCTACTCTCCCTACAGACGCATCTCTCACGGGGTGGGGAGCTCATCTGCTTCAGCAGACAGCGCATGGAGTTTGGTCCCCTCAAGTGGCGTCCAACCATATAAACCTACTGGAGCTATTAGCGGTGTTCAAGGCTTTGAAAGCCTTTCAGGTGCAACTGCAAAAGAAGACAGTGCTGATTCTAACTGACAGCACTACAGCTATGTATTACCTGAACAAACGGGGGGCACTCATTCTCCAGGGCTATCCAAGCTGTCCCAAAACATTTGGATATGGGCTCTCAAACACAAGATGTTTTTGTTGTCCCAACATGTTCCATGGGAACTCAATCTTCTGGCAGACGTATTCAGCAGAGATTTTTCTCTGCCCGAAGAATAGGAATGGCGGCTACTCGAAGACATTGTGTCCAATGTCTTTGCAGAATGGGGCTTCCCAGAGATCGACCTGTTCGCAACTCAGGAGAACGGCCAATGCCAAGACTTCGCCTCCAGGTACCCCCAGAACCGATCCAAGGGGAACGGTCTCTGGATAACATGGTCAGGGACATTTGTCTACGCTTTTCCCCCCCGACTCCCCTTCTCAACAAGATAGTGCACAAGATGTACCAGCAACCAGTTACCATGATACTGGTGGCCCCCATGTGGGCCCGCCAACCCTGGTTCGCTCACCTGATGGAAATGTCCCTCTCCCCACCAGTGAAACTACCCTGCCCGTACAACATGTTGTCTCAGGACAGGGGGGAGACCCTACACCCATGCCCACAAACTCTGAACTTAGCAGCAAGGCTCCTGAGGTCCTAGAGTTTGGACACCTACAACTCCCTCAGAGGTGCATGGACATACTCAGGGAAGCTAGAAAACCAAATACACGTTATTGCTATGCCAGTAAATGGAAACGTTTTGTTATCTAGTGCAATTCCAAGGGCATCCATCCCATTGATTGCTCACCCACACACATTACCTAACCATCTGTTGGACACTGGGGTTAGTCTTCAATTCCCTAAAGGTTCATCTGGCTGCTCCGTCAGCCTACACCATGTCACAACAAAGTGTTGTGGTGGAAAATGCTGGTGATTAAAGCCTTTATGGAAGGGGTTAAGAGGATTTATCCTCCCATTTCTCACCCGGCCCCTAGATGGGATCTAAATTTGGTTTTAACCAGGCTCATGGGAGCTCCCTTTGAGCCTATGCATAAAGCAAGTCTGAAAGACATGACTTATAAAACAGCCTTCCTAGTGGCTATCACTTCTATCAGAAGGGTTAGCGAACTACAGGCACTTTCTGTTCTAGACCCCTTTGTTATAGTCCACAAAGATAAAGGAGTTCTGCGCACACATTCCAGATTTGCGCCTACATTCATATCAAAGTTCCATGTGAACCAATCAATCGAACTACCCACTTTCTTCCAGAACCCTACTAGCCGAAAGAAGCCTGCACACACTAGATGTGCGCAGGGCAGTCATGTTCTACCTGGAAAGAACTAAACCACTGAGGAAAACAAAACAATTCTTTGTTTCAGTGGCAGCTGGTAGAGAAGGGGATCCTGTCTCTAAATCCGCTATCTCAAGGTGGGTTGTCAAATGCATCACACTATGTTACTCTTGCTAAGAGAGAACTGCCCTTCAAGCCTAGAGCACATTCTACCCGAGGCACTGGGGCATCCATAGCATTCATTACAAATGTTCCCCTTGAGTCCATTTGCAAAGCGGCAACCTGGAGTTCTGTACACACCTTTACAAAACACTATTGCCTAGACACTCATTCTAGGTCTGATTCTCAGGTGGGACAAGCAGTACTAAGACATCTTTTCTCTACTGTTCCTTCTCACAACCCACCTCCAACTCTGGGTACTGCTCACTAGTCTATGCACAGCATGTGATTCTAAGCAGATTAACAAGCATCAGAAGACATGCATTACTTACCGTAATAGCATTTCTCATGATTGTATCTGCTTAGATTCACATGGGCCCTCCCTACCTCCCCCTCGGGGTGGAAGGAACATAGACGTCTTACTACTTTCCCTCTTTATGTACCCACTCACTATAGCCTTGGGCTCCCTCATGGCAGAAAAAATACAATCGGAGGGACCTCAGCGTGTGAGGGATTTTGGGTACAATACACGTCGCGATGGGGATAGTATTACAGACACGCCTATGCCGACGTCCCTTTTCGGTCCTCGAAAGACAAGATGCAATACTCTGCGGTTACCACTGGATGTCGGACCATATGCACAGCATGTGAATCTAAGCAGATACAATTATCAGAAATGCTATTACAGTAAGTAATGCATGTCATATGCCCATTTTGGTAGAACACTCTAAAAGGCTTGCGTAATGTGAGTAATAGACTAGTATTGCATTTCTTGTAGGATATCGCCCCTCATTACTGGGGATATCTAGAAATGGTCATGGGACCACCCATGACCAGTAAAGTCGACCGGTTTCGATGGTATAGGGAGATTCAGACCATCTTCTTCAGGACCATCTAGTTTGTTGCACAGTAGGTATGTCTTCAACCTTGCCTGGATGTAAGGGCAAACGATGGCCTGGCTGCTCCGTCTCCTGTAGAGGAGACAAAACCAAATGCGAGAAAGCAGGATATGAATAAACCCGTTGCTCTCTCCAAATAGAACAGCCAAGTAGGTTAGTCCTATGAGAAAGGACACAAAGTTTATATATGAATTAAATCAATGGTAAAGGGCATAACAAATATGCATGGCCACTAGTTGTGTGACAGACCGCAGGTTCTGGCACTCCAAGGTAGTGAAGGGAGATGCAGAAATGGATCAGTTGGTCTGGCATGCATTCCAAACCTTCTAAGTGGTTCATGCTGACAAATGGTGAGTCTATGAAATGAAAAGGTCCACCTGTATCGCTGTGATATGCAGGATTGGAAGATTTTGCATAAAAGCAAGTTAAACAACTTGCTTCTTAGCCTGTCCTACTGTAAAACAAAAAAGCCAAATGAACAAAAAGGGAAGTGCCAATGGCTAATAACAGAAATTGTCAAAGTTTAACAACACTGAAGGTATATTGTCCCTGGTTACACAGAGTCCGAACGTAACTGTGCTAGTGTGTGCTCGTATTGATGAGGCTTACCTCTTGGTAAGTGGAAAAAAGCATGGGCTCAGCCATCAGTTGGAGGGGAGATACACTAGTGTCGGCTCTGGACGCGTCAACCAAATGGAGAGAGAACTTCCTGGTTACGCGATGCAGTGGGCGGGGCTGCCTGCAGTAAACATTGCGACGAGGCAGAGTCGCGCCATGCAACCAGCAGCCAATAACGTCTGCACACTGCCAAGGGAGCCGGCAAGATGAGGGAAGGGGTGGGGGGAGGGGCTGGAAAGAGTGATCAAAAATGAAAAATAATTGGAAAAAATTTGAAAAAATGAGAAATAAAATTAATGAAATTAAAAAAGAGGGATGGTTGATGTAGACGAGGGGACAAACCAATAGATTTACACAAAGGTATGTAAATATAAATATATGTAAATCAACAGTGCTGTGAAATGTGAGAGAAAATGATAAATAAATAAGGAATAAATGTAACAAAGGCAGATTCAGTAGGTACCAGAATGTCAAGACATTAAATGAATGTGGGATGAAGAGGTAATTGGTCATGTGTCTCATGGAGCACATCCGTGGAAGGCATAAAGCCACACAGTCAAAAGGGCGGCTCACATGCTGTACAGAAATGTGCGGGGCCACTACTGCGAAAATATGGCAGACCAAATATGGAAATTATTGGGCACATATCTCCTGAGACAACGCGGTGGGGCGCCTGGTGCCAGGCTGTAAAGGAATGGCTCATATGATTTACTAGGAAGTCTACTGAGAAAAAGAGGTACTACTAGTCCAGATTCATCACTAATCCAATAAAGGTAACTTCCTGTAGAGGATGACAAAAGGGATCGTGCTATAGTATACGTGGACGCCCAGATCGAACGGGAGGGTGTTTTCAGCATCGTATAACCACCAATTCTTGCCACTGAATTTATTCATTAAGGCCTTTGTGGCACGGGTCCAATTTGAAAATCCACTTCTGTTCTAAACTTAACAGGATGTCATGAAAATTGCCACTTTGTGTAGGTGGTTTGAGTTCTAAGATGGTCCTTTAAAAAGTGTCTTCTGCTGTGTGCCCACGGCTACAAAATGTGAGACCAGGGGTGCAGTTTCTTTCCCTGTTCTAATGCAGGACCGATGTTCAATCACCCTTGTTTTGGCTGCTCGAGCTGTTATTCCTATGTATTTTAAACCCAGAAGGGAAAGTGATCATATATATTACGCCTCTGCTGTTGCAGTTGGTGAAATGCTTTTGTACCCAAGGGGTATGCCAGCCTATATCAATGGTCGTGATTCTTCTGGTTTGGGCGCACATTGAACATTGGCCACAGGGTGAATGCCCTGTCGGTGGAATTGTGTTCCATATTGTGGGCTGCGTCAGAGGTGGTGGGTTGACTAATGGAAGGCTTTTAACCAGTTTATCCCTCACGTTTTGTTGCCTCTTTAGTGCAAAACAGGGCTCTGGTAAAATACATTTCCCAGTGTTCAGGATAGGCCATAGTTTTTTTTTATTTCGTTCAGTAAAGGTGAGTAGGTGAAGATGGCCATGAGGCCCATATCATCCTCTGCTTTTCTGTGCTGCTCAAGAGTGACTGATCTAGGGATGTTCTTGGCCCTTTTTATATATGTTTGTTTCACGATCCTGAGTGGGTAACCTTGTGCCGTAAATAAATTGTTTCTTTAGTACTATAGCTTGGGACGTGTAATCCATGGTGTTAGTACAAAGCCTCCGGTAGCGGAGGAATTGGCCGAAAGGAAGATTATCTTTCAAAGCCTGTGGATAGTAACTTGAGTAACTCAGTAGCGAGTTTGTCTGTTATTTTCTTGTAAACCTTAGATACTAAGCGCCATTTGATGCTGAGATGGCTAAATCCAGAAAGTGTGTATGTTTTCTATCCAACATATACTTTGTACCATTGGGGCCTCTACAAGCAAATGTTTTGCTGTTCGATTATTACCTTGATGTGGCAGTAGTACATTCTATGGAATTTTGCCAAGGAGGCACTGCTTATAACCTTCCTGGACTCGCACTAACGGGTAAAAGTATTGTAGAATGCATTGAATAATAAATCGGGTCTTATTCCTAGTGTCCCCCATCACCTACAGTGCCTTTTCCGCTGCATCCCACAGCCCCCTTGCAGAAACAATCGGCTGCTCCGTGACCAGTTGTGTAGCTTTTTATAGAGGTGGCCTGTCATTTATTTAAATGATTGTGGTTTGACACGCAAGTGATGACTGTGGTGTGTGTGTGTGTGTGTGGCCCTCCCAAGTGTATTGCCCTTGTCATGGCCCGAGCTAATAAAAGGAGCAACTGCAGGTACGTACGGCAGTCATACCTGCCTACATTTGAAAATCAAAAACCCCTGAGAATTATGCCCCGCCCATAGCCACACAAGTCTCTGCCCATTTACACAAGGCTCCACCCAAATGTCAAAAAGGTCAACTATATTGAATGTGTGATTGGCTATCAAATAAAACTGCCCTCAAAAAACGCATTTGCCATTTTTTACAGTGCCCTTTATCATTTGGGAGCATTACGTTAATCCAGATAAAGGCAGATTTGCTAACATGTGCAGGCAGGTCTTCTCAGCGGCAGGCAAGAGGACCTCCAAGCATCATTTTGAAATGCACACCCACACACCATTCCATTCGGAGACAGCCTTTCTAAATTTATTCTGGGACTATACCCCTGGTTTACCTGTTATTGTACAAGACTACAGAGCTCATTCTGAGCCTGCCGGTCTGGAAACCGTGCCACTAACCTTACCGGCACTGTTGTTTCTGGACCGGCACACTACAACTCTGCTTGTGGGTGCTGTCTCGCCCGGTAGGTCATACCTCCCGGGCGGAACAGCGCTTGCCCACAGCTTTCGCAGAAGCACCAGCACTGTTATTAATGGTGCCCGTGCTTCCATGGTCCCACTCCCATAGAGCCCTATGGGACTCTATGGGAATGGGGACTTATAATTTACCAGAGCCTGACTTTCTGGTCCGCCAGGGTTGTAATCTGGGAAGTCAGGCGCTGGCAAATCATTATGGGTCTGGCTGCAACCCTCTGGTATCACCGGCACGGTTACCGCTGGACCCGTAATGAGGCCCAACGTGTCCCAGAATGCAGTTGAGTCATTTCACACTGGCATGCATCTTGTTCTGCAGGACGTAAATAAAATGTGCAATGCCTCATAAAGGGTAAAAACATTCTTCTCATGTCAACCAAGCAGACATGGCACAGACTAGTATGCATTGTTAGTCTGGTATTTACTTTAGCATAGATGCAGATTATGGGGCTTTTAAATGCTAAGCAGCCCATCCCAGTCAGCTGTGGCTTGACAGGGAAATGGGCCATTCCCACACACTTGTCTGCGAATGCCTGCAACAAGACGCGCCAAGTGGGTTACTTCAAAGAAACCAATAGAATGAGGGGAAAATGCCTGCAGCCTGTACAGTCCTGCTGAGACATCTCTAACATTGGATCAAGCCCTTGATCAGCGCTTCCCTTACAGTAACAAATGAAAGTAACATTTAATTAGAAAATCTGACAATTTGAAAAAGCACCCTTTTCAGGGAAGCAGGTGCAGCAAGTGCCGCCATAGCCGCTTTCATTTTGGCTGGTCCAGCCCTTCTGAGCCTCAGAGCCGCAGCAACTCGGAGCTTCCTGTGAAAACCTGGAGACTCCAAGCTCTTCCCCGGAGAAGAGTGTGAAATCCCTGAGTCTCTGGGCTAACCCCAGAGGTTAGGTGCAGGTATGGCGACAGTACTGCTGCAGACTACAAGCACAGCCGGCCTTAGGGCAGGGCGGGCCGGGCGACCCCCAGGGCACCAGCTCGGGGGAGCCTTTCAAGGGCTACCCGAGCTGGCATGGTTGGAGAAGTGTCTGGCACCCTATTGAGATAATTACCACCCTGCTCCAGCGCAGGAGTGGGGAGATGATCATCTTAATAGGGTGCTGCAGCGCCCTACTGTTAAATGTGTCGGCTCCCGCTAGCGCATTTAGTTTTAAAATGACATTTCTCCCTCCACAAAAAGACATTTGGCGCCAACACCCCCTCTCCCAATTGACCAGGGGTGCGGTGGGGGCGGGGGGCTTAGAGGGGCAAATTGTTCTTTTTCTGCCTGGGGCGCTGCTGCCACTAAGGCCAGCACTGACTGCAAGAATGGAAGTACTGAGTCGGTGTCTCATTTAGGCCTGCAGGCCCACACCGTGTGAGCAGGGGCTTGCAGGCCATGGTGCCGTGGGGCCCTCTTGCCAGTACGGTGGCCAGGATCTGCACGGGCTGGGTATGGTCCGCCCTGCCCCCACATAAGACTGGGTGTTTGCCAGCAAATCCCCAGAGGCACTGGGCCTCTAATTAGAGTGCTGTTGTCCATAGAACCAATGGGGCCTGCTCGATGGCAATAGCAGGCCCCCTACAACAATGACGTGCTTCAAGCCCTTCTTGATGTAAACAATGAACACTAGACGGCAGCCAGCACTATTTTTTTTGCTTTCGTAGAAGTTGTTCCTCCATTGCCTCGTGCAACACCAGAATGTTGGCACGAGAGGGAAGGGGCTTCGGGAGCAGAGTAGAGTTGCTCTACTGCTCTCCAGGGCGGAGAGGAGCGCCGAGCCTCTCTGCTGTGTTCCCCGCCCCGCGCACCTTTGCGGCAGGGGGAATGCAGGGCCTCTCAGCCCCGCGCCTCCGCACTGCCTGCTCGTGCCAGAGAAGTGCAGAATGTGTGCTTTCCCGCTCCCACGCCCCAGCTGCCAGCCTGTTGCACAGCAGCAGCGAGAGGAGCGGGACGTTCTCTCCCACACCAGGCCGCGTGAGGGTGCTTGGTAAAGCGTTTCAGCACATGGTGAATTAAGGCACGTGATGACGTAACCTGGCACAGGGGGAGAGTACCCAGGCATAGCACGTGAATAACTTGCAATTGGTGTTCCCGCCGAGCACGTGAGGGGCGGCAGCTGGCATATGTTGCAGTGCTTGGGCTTATGAAGCTAGCGTTTAACGAAGGCAGCTACCCGATTGGCACAAAAGTATCGGTACTTTTGTCCTATGTGAGTGCAAACGCATTCCTTGGGAACCTGTAAAGTGAGTGGCAGGTGTTGGATGGGTGCTAGTGGTGTGAACAAGGATAAGGCACTGTCCTAGCAAATTAACTAGTTAAGTGCAATATGTTAACTAGAGGGTTTTCTTGTAAGTCCGGACATGTCTCTGATTGGACCTAGCAATCGGGCGGTGTCAAATCGCATGCCAAAAAGCAGCTTCTCGGGGATTCCTGCCAATGTTGTTGTGTCTGTCTTTGCTGCCCCCACTCTGGGCTCCCTTTCTTCTCTCCCCTCTCTTGCCCACTGAGCCCTCCTCATTCCCAATACAGAGCAGCCTGCAGAGGAAGGGCGCCGGCCACTGTTATTTTCCTCTTGGACAGTGTTTCTGACCAAAACCCTTTCTTGTTTATTCAGTAAATGCAAATAGAACGTGTCATCGTGCCCGGTGCTTGTAATGGAGAAAACAACACAAACTGGCAGATGTGAAGGTTTTGTTATACAAGTAATTTCACTGGCTGTGCTTCACATTGTTCAGCTATTTACATGATGTCACCTCGCATAAAACCCACACAAAGTGGCGGCAGGGGACAAAAGTCTTCTTGAACTATTCACTTGCTGGCTGCAACAATTATTCCTTGATGCACTGTGATCTGAGCAGGAATGTCCATTCCCGGAGTCCTCCCACCCCCAAGGACCCGAATCCCTTCAGGGTCAGGGCACACCATGTTTCCGCACCAGTGGATTGTGTCAACCCTGTATCAGTTTCAGGGGATCATCTTTGCTGTTCTCTGGGGGTTGAGCCCCCCAGCTAGCCCTGTGTAAAGTCCAGTGCATGCTCCTGCAGCCATCGTTCGTGCCAGAGGGTGACTGTGGTTTGCGTGTGCCCGTGTATGGTGATGGCTCTCGGCCATCACCATACTCGTGTAGAAGGACTGCGCTTGTAAGAAGATTCTGACCTTAAGATTGGGCACAAGTAAGCCCTGCAGGAACCTGCATTCTCCTAAGATTCTCCTACTGGCAAAGCTTTGCTATGCAGGTGCAGTGACAGGATGCACACCTAACTGAGTGAAAGCACAATATTTCCCCCTTCCCTACATATGGCGGGACCAAACCGGGCTGACCTGACCACAAAGCAGTGAGATATTTGGGCCCAAGACGCAGCGCTAGTGGATTGAAACTGAAGACCTAGAACAGCCTACGCTATACGGAACCTCTAAAACATGTACCACTCGAATACTCGTGCTCCGAAAGTCACTCCCCAACTGATGTGTCATTGGTGGAGATTGCCTGCACACTTCTGCTCTAAAAGCTGTGCCACCATCTTGCTAATCAGTCTGTACCACACTCTAGCTTCAATCCCTCGCCTTCTGTGGCTCCCAAGTGTTATTCAACCTGAACATCTTCTTGCAGAAGCTCCCCAGCCCCACATTGGTGCAGGTGGTCCTGCACTGCTGCAGCTCCCAATGCCAAACAAAGCCAAGTATCTGACCGCTCTGATTGGAAACTCTTGAAGTATTCCAACGGCGGAGGACCTGAGCAACTGACCGTTCTTCCAAAAGAACCAGATGCCCTTAGAACTACAGGGGACCCAAAATATTAAGAATTTTCCCAATGAGCCCCCCTTCGTTCTGACTGCAAGATCATGTTCCCTCACAATATCGTTCAACCTCAGAGCGTGGACACCATCCCGTGCTTGGCCACACTAAGCAACCTGTCAATCTCTCCTGATGTTTCCTTTGAGAGGTTTATGATCTTGTTGAGCAGAGACTGGTCCAGCATTTAACCAGGGAGCGCAAATCGCAGGACATTGCTTGGCAACTGACATTACCTAGCACAGGCAAAACTACCACCAGCTGTGACCGCACGGTTGACCCTTAACCTGCTGGTTAGGAGCCAAAGGCTGTGCCAGCAGACAACATAGTTCCACTACTTCTTTTCGTACACTTCAAAAACTACCCATGTTCCCTTCCTGTTGCCCCGTGGGTGCTTTGGAACACAATGTATTTGTTGTATAAGCGCTTAACCAATGCCTAATCTATAAAATAAAGAATATACTTACTGTTAACATAGATATAAGTATTGAGCTAAACTTCTGTATGGGCATTCCATTATTCAGTTATAGACCGTTACCCTTTTTCGTCTGGCTTGCTCTGCTCCTGAGACCTTGCCTTGATTACTCAACCCTGTAACCAATGGGGAGCCACTATGGCCTCGTCCTCATCAGTAGACCACTCAGAGCTGTCACACTTGGAGTCTGAGTAAATTTCTCTGACGTGGAGTGGAAAAGGGAATTTGAAGTTGGAAATGTGTTGCCAACCTGGGGAGGGGCTGGTATCTAGATGAAAGTGATTGAAGAGCTGAGGGAATGAATTGAATTTGCGTCTTGGTTTGGTTAGGCGATTCTAGTGGCATTATGTTGATCATGTGACAAAGCTTAGATGATTGCCCTGTAGACCCCAGAGGGTGGTTTTACGTGTCCTCTGGTGAACCTGGTATAACCACAGTATGCAGAGAAGATGCGAAGAATCTTTTGTAATGCATGTTCAGGCGAACAAAGATTGAAAGACTTCTTCAAATAAGTGTTCTAAATGCAAATTGAGATCGGGTCTCTTAAGAATAGACTGTCTGCGGGTGTTTCATATAGTCCTATGATATCAATAGGTGTGACACAGCAATATCAGACAAATCATCCCGAGCCTGGGAGTATCTAGCTGGCAGGTGGTGCCAGTGTCCAGACATGTGTTGGCCCTACCTGGACACATGATGCCAATTCCTGGCATATAGTGGCACCATGTGCCATAATGTAGGAGTATCGGAGAAGTATCTTTTGCCATTCCTACACTGTGATCCTCCCTTTCCCTATCTCTGCACTTTCTCCCCTTATTGCCAATTTTCCAGAGAACTAAATGTGTCCTTGTTCTCTTAAGAACTTTGTTGATGTATGTTTTTATGCACATAGTTTTCTGGTATAGCGCTTAACATGTCTATCTCTGGTTGCTGCAAAGCGCTGTAGAGGAAGAGGAGTAAGGGAAGATGGCAGGAGTAGGAAACAGAAAATGGAAAGAGGGGAGAGGGTTGGAAGGGAAATCAGGTGGGTGATGGGGAGATTTCTCACACAAGTGCTAAATTCCCTCTACCTTGGAGCCCTCCAGCTCTTTTGCTATATTTTGGGGATTTGAACTTTTCATTTTCAGTGTGTTTTACTTTTGTGTTCTTTGGTTATGGAGTTTTAAAACAACTCTATGGGCATCTTTGGCTGTGTGTCACACATCACCGTCAGTGCAGTGGCACAGTGATGTCTTTCAGACTTCCCAAGGTATAAATACCTTCTCTGGGACTGATTGTCTCCCAGAGCATGTAAAGTTAAATTGACTTTACTAGTCTCTTTAAATTTACTGACCCAGCACACACTATCTTCCTATAGAGTGCTGGAGGGGTAGCATAGCTTCCACTGAGTCAAAACACTCATGGAACAGTAAAATGTTACCCTTTCCTACTTTAAATGGCTGGTGGCAGTGGTTTAGATCAAACTACCATGATTTTTCCTGACCGCGAACAACGGTAGCTAAAAATCGGGTCAGCCATGTTTTTCAATATGGCGCCCAAGACCTATCTGTAAAAACAGACTCCAGTCGACTTTTTTCGCCATTTCTTTTAGGAAAGGTCCTTCTTGTTTTTGGCTCTGCGCGCCAAACCAGGTTTGGTCCCTTTGTTCGTTGGCCTTTGGTGGGCTTCAGTGCTGAAGCCCTCATCTGGCGCCAGGGTGTCTGGGGTGGACAGGATGTGAGGGAGGGGCCCGAAAATCCCTGTGCTTGGTCTCATAGGAGACCTGAATGCACTCTGGCGTGATTGGCCGGCTGGCTGTCCTGCAAGGACAGCCACCCTGCTGTGTGAGTGACAGCCAGGCTGGAATGAATGGGGGAAAACTTTTTGAAAGCAGGTCTCTGGGACTTTGAAAGCAGGGTCGCCCACTGGAACGAAAGAACCGAAGACGAGCTGAGGGAAGAGGACTGCTGCAACTCCTGAATGACCGGTGAAGCCCTGCTGCAGGTCCGAATTGCCTGAAACTCCATCGACAGAGAAGCCCTTCAAGGTTAACTTCTTCCCTTGAGTTTGGTGGGAACAACCAACTCGCAAGCCACCTGGACACCGTCCCCACCTGGTCGAATTTTCATCAGTGTGCTGTTGAAAACCGGATAGCCAGAGGGAAGGAAAGTTGCTCGTGGACTTTAAGGCACTCGCACCTTAAACCGATGTCTTGCTAAGCTTTTGGCCTCATCCCTGGGCAGTGCAGGCACCTCCTGACGTCTTCCTTCTTGTCCCCACGACTGACGCTCAGGAACAGCGAGATCTCCTTGAACTGCCAGGAACAACTGCCTCAGCTACAGCTCTTTTTCAATACAAAGGTACTGTGCAAACACGGTCCGGAAATTGTTTTGGCCATTGCGAAAGTTCGTGGAAACTTTCATCTTCGAAGCCTTGTCCTTACCTAAACATTCGTCAAACCTTTTGCCTAACCAAATTCTTCTAAACTCGGTGGCAAAGACTTAACTATTTACTACCAGAACTGTGCTATCCTCTACAAAGACTCTGAACCATTGACTTTGGCCCAGGCCTATGAACCGAATTGCTGGTTGTAGTTTACTGAAACCCTTTGCCCAGCCTATGCAAGTATTTGTGCTGTCTTTTCGTTTAACCTTGTCTTTTTACCCCTTTTGATAGTATCTGAAGTGCCATTTTGCTCCCACTTCAGGGGAGCTGAACTTGTTTATTTACTTACCGGTTGTGTATTTGTGGTTTATTAGTGTGTGTTATTGAGCTGCTCTTGCTAGTGTAATGTTTTCAAACTGATTGTGTAAATAAATGTATATTCTTTTACCAAGAAGTAAGTGTTTGCTTGAATCACTGTAATTGTTGGTCCTTTGTGTAACTTGTTCTACTGCTCACTTTACTCCTGAGATAAGTCTGGCTGCTCGGCCATTGCTACCACTTTACTGTGTAGTACAGGCTTGTACCAAAGGTGAAATTGTTTTACACTTGTAGTCGTAATTGTGTGTAGTGCTCCTAAAGGGTACTGCACATGATTCTGCCTAACAGTTGACACTGGAAAGATGGGGGTCTAACAGTTGGAGCTTAGCTAGGGAGGACAACGAAAGACAAAATGCACACAGTTCGCTCCCTATTCTCGCAACGGTTACTGCCATCGGGCCCCTCGTCTGAGGCTGTCTCTTTGATGCACACCCCTTCTATTTACAATGGCCAACAATGCTTCTGGCAGTGCAGAGACCTCGGGACTCAAGGGAGGTCCAGTATACCTGGATGTTCAGCGCCAGGCTGTCCGCCTCCTAGCTCAAGGTGGGCAGGCCTAATCTCAGATGCCGAGGTCCAGTTCTTTAAGCCGGGTGATAAATCGAGAGGGGCCGTGGGTCTAGCAAGGGGCATGGCTTACGGGGGGAGCAGGCAGTTTATGCAATGCCCTGCTGCTGCACAAAAAAATAACAGTACATAACCTGACGATGTGCGGTCTGGCTCCTAGTGGCACAGCACTAAATCATCTTTAAAAATATTAATTCGAAAAGGTTGATGGCTGTTTTTTACTTTCTAGAGCGGGGAGGGCCTTAGGCCTTAGGAATTAAACGCTTTGTTTCCAAAACCTACTTTGTGTGTTATTCGTTTTTTTTCCATTCAGTCTCGCACAGCGTAGTCACCAGTGGTTGAGAACAACCAGCCAAGGTGAGTGGGTGGCGAGAGCGAGGTCAGGGGCGTGCACAATCATTGCTTTTGTTGCACCCCATGCCCCTTTGTTTTGTAATTATGGCAGTGCGCCCGCCCCGCCGCGCCAAACCCCTCCCCCCACCCCCCTTTCCCAAGCAGGCAGCCTTTAGGCATGATGCTGTCCTGTCTACAGCATCTGTATGATGGGGAGGAACTGAAAGGGAGATGAACCATTGCTCGTTCAGCCCCTCCCCACTAAACAGATGTACACACATCCCACCTACACCCTGAAGCACTGTGTGTACTGCAATGTTGGCTGGAGTTAGTGAGGGGCCGATGTGAGCCCTTGCAGTGCCAGGGCTCACTAGCGTTTTTTGAAGACTGCCCCAGCTAGCCCCGGCCCACCTAAAGCCCTGCAGAGACCTGACAGTAGGCTGCTTGGGTGGCTGCACCCAGGGCTCCAGATAAGATTTTGAAGTGTTGAGTGTAAAATGATTTTTATGGGAGTCAAAAAAGTAAGTCCTGGTCCCAATGTAGATATTTAATTTGAGTAAAAATGTTTTAACTGCAAAACAGAAATGTTTTGTGAGAAATTCATGTTCGCACTAAGTTATTCATGATCGTTCTAAGATACATTTGACCTCTTCCATAATCCTAGTAGTTTCTACCCGTGGTACTACGCATACTACTGGTCCAAAACAAAGCATGAAGCAGTTTGGGTGAAATCCCTTGTAGATGCCTCCTGCATTTGTTAATTGCGGGAAACATTTAAACTTCTCCATACACATAGTAGAAATGAAGAGGATTTTGCATGCATGTTTACTCTTTGCTTATCCACTGATTGGTGGAAACGGTTAAAATTGCTTGGAGGCAACCTTTTGCACAAAAGTGCAAACTGAGGTGGTCCATCCGGTTACCAGTCATTTGGTCGAAAACCAAAGGATCGAATGCCATTTGATCGACAGTCAAATGGTAGAAAAAAAGGGTCGTTCTTTTTAATTTTTATTTTTTTATTTTTTATGGGGGGGTTCCCCCTCCAAACCCCTGTTTTCTTTATTAAAAATATTTTTTAACCAACCAAAACTAAAAAAAATATATAAATAAAAAATGGGACCTTTTTTTTTCCGACCATTTGTCTGTCGATTAAATAGTCATTCGATCTTTTATTTTCGACCATTTGAATGGACACCGGTCCATCCCATGCATATTTTTACTCCGTTTATATTTTTTGGGAGTATTTGTCTATTTTAAGGGAGTACAAGTGGCTGATACACTCAGCCCTACAGATAAGGGGTGAAGCGACCACTTTTACCCCTTATAAATATGCAAATCTCCAAAAATTCAAAATAGGGAGTAAAAATACTCCAAACAAAAATAGGAAACGGGTACTTAAGCCATTGTGCCCCTGTTTTCACTCACACCTCCATAGATATGTTTGGGCCAGTAGTGCACATACTACCACAGGAAGAAACTACTATTCTAACTGCCTGATCAGAAGAAGTAAATATGTATCTTTTAATGTGTAAGAATAACTAGGTGAAAAGAAATTGTGTAAGTCTTCCAGTGAAAACTATTTTTTGTTTATAAAATATTCTCATTGGGGAATTACTTTTTACTGCCTAAAAAAAATAATTTTACTCCCAACTTCAAAAAATAGCCAGTAAAATACTCCCACTTCAAAATCTTATCTGTAGCCCTGGATTCAGCCCTTATCTGCAGGGATGGCTCCACCGTAGAGCATCTATTAGAGGAAGTACTGTGCCCGCGTCGGGGACGCATAGAGGAAGCGGGGCACATAGCGGGGAGATCCCCATTGGACACCCCACCTCCTTTGGTCAGTATCATAATGCAATGAAATGAATACACAGACAACTGTTTTAAAGTTCTTTGGAAAAACACAAGGTCACAGTTTATTTGGAGCAAGACAACTTGGGACGGTCCCAGCCATATTACAAACAGTCAGATACGAGTGAACCATGTCACCTCTTTAGCCACTAGCCAAACTGACAAAAAACTGCTCGTTACTCCAGCTACACTGGTACTACCAGCGGGACACTCGGGGGCACTGACCAGGAAGATTGTTGGCCTAAAGCCCTAAGGAAAGGAGTCAGTGCCCGTCGAGGGATCGGCTCGAGCCCGGCCAATCCCGAGCCGCTGCAGCGTGAAGTCCCTCATTGGCTAGGACCGCCCGATACTCTGCCTGTAACAAAAGAAGAGAAATTAGGAACAAATCCTACAACACATCAAACTTATCTTATCAATACTTCTACTATGTGCACTCTACTAATACTATTGATGATGCGAAAGCCTCACCCTACTCATACTCCTACTACCGGTCTGCACGTATTAACTCCAACTCAAATTCTTACCGACCTTCAACTTGTTTGCCCCAGGATTTTATTGTCCGGCGTGGGTGGGTGGGGATTCACACAAGGCGGGAGCTGCTGGGCAAAGAGACTGATGGCCAGCAGCTCCCGCCCTTATAAGTGTCCCCGGGGAAACCTGACCGGAAGCCAGGTCCCCGGGGACGCCTCTTCCGCCTCGCTGAGGGGGGGGGGGGGAAGAGGAGAGGCCTGACCGGCAACCGGAAGGGGGTGGCCAGAAGGGACAGCCCGCTATGTAGGCTGTCCCTCTAGCGCCCCCTGCCGGGGCCGGTCAGCCTCTCACTCTTGCCCTTTTCAATCCGGTATTCGTCCCAGGCTGTACCAGAGGCGTGGCGCTTGAAGCTAATGTAGTTGGACCCTCCGCAATGACATGAACATCTGTAAATGCCCAGACCGTGCTGCTGAGTGGACATTGACAGATTCTGGGTGGGCATTGCCCACTCGGGCCCTACCCTGTCGACTCCTCTGCGCTGTACAGGGAGAGTGCAGGAAAGGGAGGGAGTTGCTGAGCCTGGCACTTGTCCAGGCCTCAGTCACAACTGCAGTGGGAGATGCCCTGCAGGGTCTGGATTTAACAGACCTCGAAGAAACGTAAATACTTGGGTACGTAAGGATCCAGAGTCGCCTTCATTTGGAGGGTATGGCCACCATTTTAGACTTTCATCTAAAAATGACAATTTCACTGCTGGGACCCTCTGTGCTGCATGGGAACGCATTTGAGTGGAGAGTTAGACGAGCATTCGAAGATCTAAGGGTCTCAACTTTGAAAGATTGAGAGCTGAGTATACATCACGTCGGCACATCCTGGCACCCTTCACCCTTTGGCTCCAAACATGCACACCCAAGCTGACTAGCACCCCGTTTCTGCACTTTCATTGTCAGTCCCCACGTTACTGGCAGTGTTTGTCTTCTTTTAATGAAAGACCATTTTCCTAATTTGGTTTGGGGCTGCAGTGGACTCGGGTGGGATAGGACTGACTACTTGTATTGCTGTAAATGCGTATAATGTTTTGACATGCATTTGTGCATGGTTTCAGATGTAATATTTACAGCACGTGTGTTTGTTGCAGGTTCTGTTTCTAAAAGGCGTACGAGAAATAAAATGAATGAATACAGTACGTGGTACTTTGCAATGGCGCCTGGGCACGTGATGGCGCCTGGGCACGTGATGGCAAGGAGCTGCGTCCGTGTTTTCAGATCTTCCTGGCTCTGTGTTGATTGTGCATCCGATTAGTGGGTTTCACTGTAAACGTGGGAAGCTGTTGGCTTTGCCAGTGCTGGGTTGTTTGTCTCTGTTGTACAGCGGGGAATCTGACAAGTCCACTCTCTAGGCCCGATTTACAAAACACGTTTTCAGTGCGACTTTCCCATGTTAACATTTTTTGGAAATCGTGCCCTTTCTCTGGTACTTGCTCCTCCATTTGTCTGTGGTCTTTTGCGCATACCACTTTACAAAACCCCAAATGACTGGCTCCTTTCAGGTGCTCGGTATAAGTGGCTGTGCTTCTTTAATCACGGGGTACAGAGCTTCCAAACTGACTTCAGCGACAATGCAAACAAAAGCGTGTGTACTTAAGACAAGCCTGCCTTCTGAATTGCTCTTGGAGCTCACTTAATTGAATAATAATACTTGAAATGCATTATGGAGAAACGCTCTCAAAAGGCCGACATTAAGAAAGCACCCTGCTTTTAATGCACATAATTAAACTGGAATGGTGGCAGGCGGTCCTGCGTGTTTTCATCCCAGCAATTTTCAGTCTGCACATTTTCTTCTTGCAGGTTAGGTTACTTCGTGGCACTGTCTCTATACTCTGTATTTTCCAATGTGACCCTCGGCTAATTTTAGAGCGCGTTGTTGTCCCCATGTAGCCTGCTTGCCTCCTCTGTCGCCCTTCTCCTGCGGGGCGGCCGGCTCTTTTTGGGGTGTGACCGCTGCGCCCCTCTTTTCTATTTGGAGCCTGACTTCTCTAACACTGCCACCTCCCCTCACACCACTCCCACTTGTTCCGTAGCCCCCTTTATCTTCTCTTTTATGTTTGCGGGGTCACCCCTGCAAGCCTGTTCGGGCGCTGGCCACTTTTTCTTATTTGTTTTCTCCTTTGTGGGGATAGCCTCCCGACCCCCTTCTTTCCTTTGCTATTTTTTAACCCGTATCCCCCGCTTCCTTAGCAATCCACACACTTCTCCCTAAGCCCACGTCCCGTGGCAGTGACCACTGCCCCTGTCCCAACTGCCCCAGTGCCCCACGCCCCCTCCCCCACGCTGCTTACCTCCTCACTTCAACGTACACACTTCCAATTAAGTTCTCACACTGTACCTAGGCACATAGATTTTGGGTTGTTTGAACCATTGAGTACGGTTGTAAACAGTGGGTCAGCCGAGGACCCGAACCAGTGTTACTGGTCCTGCGGTTTCCCTCCCAACTTTCTGCATCAGTGCTCGCCGTCTCCCTTGGCCAACATTCCACCCGTACAATGCTCACTACAAGCTACCGAGCGACTTCTCAAATTCTTTTCGTTTCAAGTTGTTTTTGTCGTGTTGTAATGGCATTACAGTACCATGAAGGAGGGCCGTAAAAGGTGTTCTCACCCCTTGCCCGAATGAAATGCCATCAGTTTAATCTTCTGTTCATAATAAGCTAGGTCTGGAAAAGACCCGGGGCTATGCTGATGTCGGAACTGTTGGGACTGGGGGCTAGCTAGTCTTTTGGCTGTAGCTCCTGAGATTCTATCCGGGGCTACAACCAAAAGATCAGGGGCTATAGCCCCTTTAGCCCCCCCCCTAGCAACGCCCCTGGCCCTTACCCCCTTGGTCTGCATGTGAGGTCTTATCATTTTAACATGTCTTTGCAGCAGACCATTTACAACAGGAAGTGATCATTGATGACAACCAACGGTAACTGCCGGTAACCATTGCAGTGGCCCCCCATTTTATTTTCTTAGAATTGTATACGGTTTTGGAGTGTGGATTGGAGCCAATTGTATGTCAGATTGTTTTGAAACTAGTATTCTACTGGGTAAGTCTATGGGGAACCCCAGAGCTGGAAAAGTACCTGGAGGCTTCTACTAGTCTGCTCGCTAATTCTAGAGGGCGTTCACTTCCATGCATCAAACAGGTAAGGCAACATCGTTTGGGCCTGAACAGCCTCTGGATGAACCTGCATAGCGGGGGCTAACCCCCATCACAGCCCCCTACCCAGTAATAGATCATACGCATTGTCCGTACATAAAGAAATAAAACGGAGACCTTTTCTGATTTGAACAACAGATTACATTTTATTGGAAAAACAGAAGGTCGCTTTCTTAGAGTCCTCCTAATGGGAGATCCCAGCCCTCCTCAGGACACAAGTATGCCTGGCCAAAAACATCATCCTTTCCCGGGTGGCTCTACCCATCCCGTGTTATAGTCCCATTCCAAACCGGTGAGCCCTTCTCACTTCCATTTCCGCTCTTGCGAGAACGGCCCGCCCTGGTATCCGACTGACAGCACAGTCACTCCATTTAGTCAATGGAGCGAACAAGGCCACTGCATCAGATGTTGAGTCCCAACCGTCCCTAGGGGTATCGGTGCCCGTCTCCCCCATCCTGGCTAATGCAGCCAGTGGTTATAGCTCGCGCAAAGACTGCAGCGTGCCTCCTTCTCTAGGACCACCCTTGTAACTCCGCCAAGCTGTGGGGGTGGCCGCCCGCGACCCACATTGCCCCCACAAGAATTAGTTGTGTTTCTCATACCATCACAAACTATGTGCATCCTGCCTTTGACAGAACCTCCCACCCCCGCAGCCCTAAATTGAAGGCATCCGTACCATCATCAAACAGGTGAACCCCATCCTTCGCAAAGTCCACTTGGTTTCTCTCGCACACGTGCCTGACAAAAGCCAGCCCTTCCTGATGATAAATCGCTCCACATTTTAATTGACATGCCTTCTAGACTTTTCCATGGCCGCGTTGGACCCTGGTCCACACCACACACTTCTCAGGAGCATTTCTGACCACGCTATTTCCGTATTAGGAAGCATCCACCCTAAAATTCTGATGCCCTCCTGCATCTCCTTAAGTAATCCACCCCTTCCTAGATAGCTTAGCGGCAACATGTTTGCCTTGAAAGCAAGACGGCACGAAGCAACACAGGTCCCCGGGTCCACGCTTAGAAACCTCTGGATATTTAAGCGTGTTATAAATGCACAACTAAGACAACACAAAAAACAATTGTGCAACTAAAAAAACAAACTAGTCGGCTGTGTGAGCGCTTTAAAAATGCAAACCCTCCCGCCCCCCAAAAAAAGCAAGGTCATTACCCCCAAGGTGTACTATGAGCATCCTGGGTGCCCCCATCCTGGCCAGTTGTCTGCACACCCCGGGGAGCAAAGTGTGCCATCGCATGCCCGGTGTGTCCAGCCAGACCAGCTCAGTGTCCTGAAATCCTAAGTGTGTGTGAAAGAATGGCCAATGACCCAGACTGGAAAGAAAACAAAAAACACCATGTTATATTTCTCGTTCCACCGGACAACCCCACCTACCATGACCCTTCAGCATTCTTCCTTGAGCCCTCCGTTCCCAAGCGGCACCCTGGTGTCATGCACTTTCTCCCTGATATAGAACTTATACCGATCTCACGCCCATCTAGACATCTTTTGGATGGCTGACCCCGTCATCCCCGCCTGGAATGCTGTTGTTGCTGCCCCTATCCTGAATCCATGCGAAGACCAACCTTCCCCATGACATCCTACCTCCGTATGCCACTGCCAGCACTCTGTGGAAATGAAACATGGTCAAAGGGGACCCATCCTTGTGGACCTAACCCCCGCTGGCCTACCCAATATGTACTGAGAGAGTAAACAGGTGGGGCAACTGTCCAACCTGTTGCCCGGTATAAAGTCACAGAGCTACCCGTCCCCGCCTGATCAGTCTTCGACCTTCTCACCTTTTATACTGACACCCCTATCCCTAAATGTGATATCCCCCATTGCCAGTGCCCTACTGGACTCATCTTTTCCCAGTAGCAACCAGCTCGCTTACCCGAAGTGTTCCAAAAAATGCCACTGCAAATGTGGCCCTGAAGAGCCTCACCTCAAACCCATTGGAGCAGACCGGTTCCAATGCACCCAGTAGCCTCACAAGCACCTTGAAGTCAATCGGCTTACGGCCATCCATCTTGTGCCCCTCCAGTTTTCCCCAATCTTTCATTGTGGCCATCCCCAAGAAACCCTTAGTGGGGCCATCCTCCCCCTTTAGTTTGGCATAAAAAGGTATAGCTGCCAGGTGCCCTGTGAACCAGCTCCGGGTTCGCCTCTCTTTGTGAGCCCACACGAGAAACCGCCCCATCTGGTCCTTCAAATCCTTATCTGCACACCCCAATTCTTGCGCCACGCTTACAAGCATACTGTAGCCTCGCTGGTATCTGGACCACACTCCGTGTGAGCGAGCGCTCCCCAAATTCCCAGAGCGTCAGGTCCACGAAACCAGGTGCCATCATTCCGTCCTGAACTTGAGCCTTCCGGAACCTCTCCCAGTGAAAACGAGAAGAGCCTCAGACGCAATATTAACAGTTCCTGGTTCATGGCATGCCCTAAACTTCATATTCTGATACAATCACACTTCCACTAGCTTTCTTAGTGTCACGGCTCCGGCTTCTAGCCTTCATCGCCATCATTTTCCGAGGTGGGGAAGACCTGTGGTTCTGCTGTGGCGTCCCTGGCAGTTGCCATGGCACCTCTTGGAGCAGCCCAGCCTCGGATGGCTCTGCCCTCTTACTCTCCGCTTCAGTTGTCATGTCAGTGTGACACAAGCTAGCTTCACGTACATGCCCACCTCTGCGTCAACTCACTACGCCAAAACGTCTAGCCCGGAAGTACAAGAAAACTTGCATTTCCATACGCCAGTGCTTCTGATTAAAGTTTGTTACTACGTCTTTGATCCTGTGCACCTGTTCTGTGTTTACGCTGCCTGGCTATAGTTTTCTGCATTACTACAGACCTTCTTCCTCCTGCTTCGACCTCAGCTCTGGTATTTAGACCTTGTATCTTGGATTACGAATTTGTACTTTTTCTTATGCTTAACTGGTTTTTGATACATTTACTTATTAACGGATTGTCACTGAATAGCCCTTCAGCTGATGAACTATTCTTGCTAAATCAGAGTGCTTTGAACTTTGGACACCTTGCTGTTTTCCATTGCACTTCTGTTCTCATTAGAGCGCCCTCGTTTCATACGGGAAACAGGTCCCTAACTAACAATATTAACTACCCTTCCCTTTTACCCTACCTCATTCAAACCTCCCGATTCATGTGCTGCCACTCATATCCCGGAGTTCCATCAGAAAACAACATAAATCATTACAGATTAGAGCGTTTTTGCCACCTTCTTCTAAACCTTCAATTCTAAGTAAATTCCCAGTTCATGCAGGTTTGTCCATCTCTATTTGAATATTTCACTTATTAATTCCTTGTTGTTTTGGTACTAAACAGTCCTTCATTTCTTTTCAGGCTGGTAAATGCCTGGTGGTATTTTGCTCTTCCAGCTGAACTTCTATCCCTTCCTTATCTTGTTAGCCTGGACGGGGTGGTATTTCATAGGGAAGGTCACCCTCTGTTAGCTCACCTGGCTCCCACAGGTGCGACGGTCGGAACTGGATAGCTGCAGCCTCTACCAACGTGAATTGTAGTGCAGAGATGACTGACTGGACTGGCCTGCTCAATTTCGTCTGCTTGACCCATAGGAGTATTCTCCTGAAAGCGGAGAAAAGGAATTAGCCACCCGTGGATTGAGCGAGCACACCCCCACCGTCTTCCCACTAATCACCTCCGATGTTCCCTTTCACCAGTCTCACCTTATGGTTTTGAATGATCAGCTCTCCATCCTGCGTGGAGTGCAGTGGCGCGTAGATAACCAGTTACTTCACCGGTCCGAAGGAATTGGGTGAGTTCCAGACGAATATTGACTCTGAGGTAAGTGGCGAGGAGCCGTAAGTATTTGGTTTTTAAGAGTTCAAAATGTCTGTTATTCACTCTTGCCCGATTCCTTTCTTTGTCTTGCAGCTTGATTCGAGAGGAGGTTGTCTCGTAGCAGCTGATTGCGTTTAGGTAAGAGTCTGTGTTACCCAACATGCCATTGCTTGACCTGTTGCTTTCTCTCTCCTTACAGGTGCAGCCTAAGACGATGTGGCGTGTAGAAGAATAATATCTCTGGCGGTCACTCGGTAAGTCTATAGTGATAATAGAAATTGTCTTTGTTGGTTTTCTCGGCTCACCTTATTGTCTTTCTTCGTCCCCTCGGGTGCCGGGAGTTCGGCGATGACTGATGGAGCAGCACCGAGTTGAGGAGGTGCTGTGAAGACTGGTAAGTATAGCGCACCGCTGTAGCTGGCTGTGCGATGTTTCCTTGTTCGGATGCGCGAAGGATCCAGGATCAGATGAAGAATGAAGGTACTCTTGCTCTAACCTTTTCTTCTTATTTCCCTTCTTTCTAGGAGCTCCGGATTCAAGGCGGGCGTGGCAGAAAACTGGATGCTGGACAGACAGGCAC
Organism: Ambystoma mexicanum; assembly: GCF_040938575.1. Taxonomy (NCBI): domain Eukaryota; kingdom Metazoa; phylum Chordata; class Amphibia; order Caudata; family Ambystomatidae; genus Ambystoma; species Ambystoma mexicanum. Next base: position 94,899,572 of record NC_090922.1, read on the forward strand.
GGTGAGCGTTACGCTGCAGGATGCAGAATAATGCGAAGAGTGTGCTGCTCATCGGGCGTGGTTTAAATAGCCTCCAAAGTAGTCCCAGGTAAGAAGTTCCCCAACACCACCGTTGAGTAAAAAATAGTCTCTGAAACAAAGTAGTTCCTTCCAGGCCTCACGTTGGCTTGGATTCTTTGCAGCATGCTCTGCATGAGGTAAGTTTCTTCATATGAGCCTGGCGACTACGGCGCCAGGACTGAACCCAGATAGCCCCTAGCGGGGGTGGTTGGGTTTTCAATAGGTGTCTGGATGCCTGCTCCCTGGACTGATGGACTTGGTCTGGATGTCCGGGGGTAGGCATCATGACACCCTTTCAGAGGAGGCCCACAGTGGGCTAATCGATTGCCATTCAGCAACAGATCTTCTGCATCCCTGAGGATTTCTAGGCGCTTCTTATTTCCTGTGAGTGTTTACACTTAGCAATCCCAGGACCACCGGGCATGAGGCACATTGTAGGTTGATGGCCGGAACCACTGACTTATTATCGGACCAAAAATTGACCCTGCTGTTGCACAACTCACCTGGTCACAGCAGGAGGGCAATTATATTCCCCAATCTCCCCTTTTTCCGCCACTGTATAGACCATTTCTGAGCACACCACTGTGTGCCCAGAATAACCCTGAAACCTTCCTTCCCAGAAGCGTACAAGTACAACTGCAGCTCGTCGCTGGTAACCCACGGCATTCGCCATAGGCTGCTCCCATTGAACCCTAGCAGGAACCTGCACCACATATATAAATCCTCTTTAATGGCTGCACTCAACCGGATGTGGTGATGTTTACATGTGACTCCTACAGTCTCTCTCACCAATCTTGTGGCAAATACCCTTCGAGCCAGCACTATCGTAGCTGCAAAGTTGAGTGTCCCCAAGAGTTGTTGCACCTGGCCCAGCGTAGTCCTGTCCTTAGATACATTGATGTTAATCTCCTCAATGAGCCCATCCACCTTGTCCTTTGTCATCCTACATGTCATCCTACATGTGCCTTTGCCTGTGTCAATTTCTATCCCAGAAATGTCAAAACCTGCACAGGTGACTTTGCTTTATCCCGTGCCAGTGGAATGCTCAATTCTCCCCATAAATTCCTGGAAGGATCCCATAGCCGCTCCAGTCACGGGACCCCTTTTATCCAATAACCAAGAAATCATCCAAATAGTGCATGATGGGCCCCCTTTCATTCCCACGTGCCTGCTGCCCATTCTAGGAAGGAGCTTTTCAAAGAAGGTGCATGAAACCGTGCACCCCATTGACATACACCTGTCAAAGTAAAATTGACCCAGCCACTGCAACCTTAAAAGTGAAAACTGTTAGGGTGAACCGGCAGGAGTCTGAAGGCGGACTCATTGTCCACCTTCGCTAAAAGTGCCCCTTTACCTGCTTGTGTGAAGAGCTCCATCGCCTGGTCGTAAGAGAATAGGTGACAGAACAGTATTCAGGGTCCAGCCAATCATTAACCGACTCTCCCTTTGGATAGGACAGATGGTGGATCAGCCTGTATTTGCCTTTCTCTTTCTTGAGTAACACCCCCAGCGGGGACGCTATGAAGTTGGGTAGGGGTGGCCCCTTGAGTGGTCCCATAACTCTCCCCAATGCTGGCTCTTTTTCCAATTTTTCAGTCACGATCTCCGGTAACTTGTCAGCTGAGGGGAGGTTCTGCGCTAATAGTGTCGTTAGTGGCCCCCCCATAAGGAACATGGAACCCATCCCTAAACCCCTTGTACAACAATTCCCTTTCTTTGGCTTTCGGGTAATCCTGTAACCAACAATATAATGCAGTCCAGATTATTGGTGACTGTCCTTTCACCCCGCACCCTCTATCTAGCTCCTCTGTTCTGCCCCCTGACTCATTGCAACCCAGAGCCTCTGTAGCATGCTGAGGATGGGTGTGACCCCTTACATTTTTCCCATACATGGGTGAAGATGCACTCTTGTCCAAAGCGGCAATAGCCTGCCTTAAAGTCCCTGCAGGTGCCTCTGCCCATGTCCCCACCTATGGAACCCCTCCCTGTGCCCTGAGCGCCGTTCTTGTGAGACCATTCCCTACCTTCTGGCTTTCTGCCTGCTCTGCCGAAAGGGCTGCCAGGACTCCTTCCTTCCTTTGCTGTACTTACCCGGCCATGCACGACTGGGAGGTCTGTCTTCCTCGCTGATCGGCTGGCTGGTTCTTTCTCCCCCCACCCCATGTATGCTACACAACCTTCCATATCCTTTTGGTCCCATAACACGCTGACCTGAAATCCCTGTCATAATCTATCCAACCCATGGACCCATAGCGCTTGTGCTACTCTACTATTGTGTCCCTGTATTTCCATAACGCAGGCCCTTGCTCAGGGAACCTTTCCATCGTTACTGCTGCCAACAAGGAAAATGTCCTGGTCCAGTTCTCAATTGTCTCCTCGGCTTCCCAGATTCCTCTTGGCCCCCCTGTATTTTCACTCCACAGTTCATCCTGACCCCCTTTCCATTGTTGCAGCATGTGGTCCATCTCCAACTTTGCCCACTCCATGCTCTGGTTGTGTACCCTAAACCCTTGCCCTACTTGCACCCCCAATTGACCCGGTTCCCCAATGGCCCCCGGCGGCACTACGGGCCCTGCCTTACTTAATGCTACCACAGGTAATTTTTGCCCCCATCCACGGGTTGCCCCCCACTGACCACCTGCAAAACCTGCCCTAGAGGCGACAAAGGCACAGTGGCATTCTGCATTGTTAACCTCAACCGTGACCACATTACCCTTTGTTTGCCTTGGCGCCCGCCTCTTTTTCGCAGGTGTGGCCACAACCAGCTCGTGAACCGGTGGGGAAACAACTGCGTCTGGTGGCGTACCTTGGGCCTGCCCCTCAATGGACTGTCCCAGCAGTCTTTTCGCCCATCCTGTCCCCATGCTGAGCACTCTCTCCTGGAACAGTGCCACCAGCTGGGTTGCCTGCATGCTCTCCTGGGACCTTCTGCTATCCGAGGTGCCCTCACTGCTGTCTAATAAGCTTGGTGACCCCTGGCTGGACATTCTAACTTCTCCTATAACGTATATAAACAAAACGAAAAACAAATGTCTTATAACCACATCCATGTTTCCCTCCCACACTTCACTTGTGTATAAGAGCCTTACAAACAAACCATACCCATACCAATTAACCCTTAATCCTCGATGCAACTTCACCCCTGCCATTAACCCTCAGTCCAACATGCAAACTCGTCCTCCCTTTCCCCCACATCTCCTTTAAATGGAGCACCTTTCTTTTTAAAGCCGCAAACCTGCTACTTGGCTGAGCTTGGCTTGCCCAAACCAGCTACCCCTCCTTACCGCTATTGTATTGCCCTCTTTGATGTTGGGACAAACCTTCTGTGAGCAATCCTTCTTGGATGTGAGGTGGGAACCTGTGAGTACATGGGTAAATGTTGTTACCATTTGTAAACGCAGAGGACTACCTGCGTGCGCGCTACCTTAAACATTCATACACCCGTTTGCGGCATCCATTGGATTTGCTGAAGTTCTCGCCTGGAACGGAAGAGCACAGGCTTTGTTTGTGCTAACCTTTCCTACAAAAGGATGTGCTCTGTGTCCATGGGCAGCGCTGCATCCTCCATTTGATTTATCATTGCTCTTAATTTCCCCATACCTCCTCCTAACGTTGCCTTTATTAGAAATTGAGGCCCACGCGATACTGCAACCGATCCAGGATCCAGGCACACCAGGCCCCATGTACCGCGGCAAACCGTCTTGTGCAAAACGAAATGTGCGATTAGCAGCTTGTGAGCCTCGTAACGTATATGCGAACCTCATATGAAAATATGTTGCCTAAAGAGTCTTTAACGTTTCCTAAAAAGTCCTTCTAAACAAGGACCAATTGGTCAAAAACATATTGCTGAGGGCGAAACTGAGTTATCGCAGTGACAAAATCATAAACTATACAATCGATATAGTTGCACGGCGGCCCAATCGCCCCTCCTTGTTCAATCCATAGGCCACACCTTTGGCGCGAAAAGACCGCCGTTACCCCAACACAAGAACGCCCCCAGAGAGAAAAGCATGCCACATACCCTAACACAAACCAGCTAACCAAGCAGCACTGTGACCTCACCCTCCTTTAAACACTCTTCACATATTCAGATAATGCAACCCCAATACATGAATGTCCCCCGAGAGAAACGCATGGTGCATACCCTAACCCAAAACTAGACAAAGCGGCATGGCGACCGCACCTTCAGCCTAGCGACATATCTTATGCAGACACTGCAGCGCCACAGTGGCTGCACGTTCGTCTAACATTGAACATATATCTCTGATCCAGACAATAATGCGGCACGGCGACCGTGCAGCCTTTCAATTAGACATATTCGATTTAGCTAACAAAATGGCACGGCGACTGAAACTTCTGTAAAACATCATTTGAACATGCAGTTAATAACGCGTTACGGCGATCACGCATTTCATAAAACCGTATATAAAAATCTTTGCGTCCTGCAGTCCCAAAGCGGCATGGCGACCGCACCTTCCCCTAAATCATCATTTGAACCTGCAGGCAATCACGCGGTATGGAGACCTCACATTTCATAAAACCGCATACAACACGGTCACCAGCCATCTAAAACATTCCTGTCCCGCATTTCGAAAACGCCACGGACGCCCGTACACATAACCTGGGCATTTGTCCATTAGTTAGGCCATGTGTATCACCCATTTCTCATTCTTGCAAGCCCCTTTCCTTTCCCCTCTAGTAAGGTGCTGAATGAGACATTTTCTTTTGGTTTGGCGTAACAAGGCCGCAGATTTATTTTCACATAAATACAACCACAGCAAACAGATCTTGAAAATAGTTCCAAAGATGTAGCGACTGCTCCTTGTCCTGCTTCCCCCTTTTTATCCATGTCCCTTGCAGGCCCAACTCCCCCAAGACCTTCGAGTCTGAGAACCGCCTGCCCCTGCAGGTATTTGCGGACTGGGGGAGCGCCGTTTGTTGGGGGGGAAGCTGAGCCCCAATTGCTACCGCCAGACACCCCCGCCGTTTAGGCTCCCAGGAGGCGCTGCCCAGACTGGGCGAAGCCCCTTCCGGTTTAGCAATGGCTCATTCGGAGTCTTTCTCTTCTCATTGGTCGCCACAACACCGCCACGCCAAAGGTGGGTTACCGCCCACCGTGGCTCCCCCTTTTTCTATTTTGTAGTTCTAGCAGTTCTGAGTACACCTTGCTGCCCAGTGCAACTCAGTCTATCCTCCTTTGACCAGGGATTTCACCTTTGCCGGTTGTGCCTGATCTAGGGATACTTCAGTCCCCCTCCCTCTTTTCCGTCATACCTTGACCTGCTCTCACATAACGGGCTCCTGGTTCGACCACCGCTTTGAAGCCAACTGCCTCCCCTTTCTTCCAACCATCCCTTGGTAGACACAACTCTCTCGAACCTCCGTGCCTGCTACCCCCTTACCCCCGCAGGTGTTTCTGGGCTGAGAGAGCGCCATTTATTCGAAGAAGCGGAGCCCTCGTTGCCACCACCAGACGCCCTTGCCGTTTCAGGCTCCCAAGGGGCGCTGGTCCGACTCTGTTCCTTGCCTTGTCCAACCATCTCCTCCGTAGACACGACTCTCTCAACCCTGCGTGCCTGATACCCCCCTGCCCTTGCAGGTGTTTTTGGGCTGAGAGAACGCCATTTGTTCGAGGAAGCGGAGCCCACGTTGCCACACCAGAACGCCCCTGCCGTTTAAGCTCCCAAGAGGCGCTGGTCCGACTCCCGAGTAGTGGAGTCTATACCTGAGGCTACTGTACATACTGACTTGTATTCTGGATCGAAACTTATCCCCCCTTTTGCCTCTTTATACTGGTGTTATATTGTTTCAACTTAACTGAACCCCCCCCCCCCTGCACAAGCCCCAATAAATTGTGCTGCCTATTAGTATCCTTCGTGGCCTCCTCTGCAGCCCAATAGATAGCCTGAGCCATCTCCCCCGCATCAGTGCCCTTGCAACTACCCGGCCATGCAGTGATAAGGGACCCCACCATGCCCCAAACCTGGACAAACTACCTTGTAGGGTATGCCCTCTTGTGCATCCACCTCGGTGGATCAGCCACTGACCTGAGTGCCCCGGCAACCTTCACCCCTGGCCAATTTAGATGTGTCCCATACCGTGAACCTTAGAATCTGGCCAGATATGGCTGCCTACAGGGGTATCCATCTACCTCTGTGCCCTTATTGCCTCCCCGGCCTGTTCTCCCATCCTCTCCCAACCTGCTTTATATCATTTGGAGCGTTGGTATGAGGATAGGTTCTTTATAAAGCGCTTAATACCCCAAGGTTTCCAAGAGCTGACATGGGATTGAACTAGTGTTGCTCTGTGTCGTCTTGCCTCCAAGGCGAGCTTGCTCCCCTGAGCTATCCTCCTTGGAGCAGCACCGCCTCTCTTAGCTATCGCTCCTGCGCTCTATTTACTCAAACTAAACCCAGGCCTTATTTCCATTCAGTGCCTTAACCATACTAAGCACAAATGCCCCCATGAGTCCCCCCTGCTGACTCTGGGCTCTGACCAACTGCCCACTTGCATCCGTCCAGCCAATCCCAATGGAGCCAATGTGAGTGACCCGGTCCCCTCAACCAGCGAGCACTGAGCCTATACCATACTGTGCATTGCCAATTGACCCTAAGCGAACCATCGTAAGTGAAAAGCTAGCCATTTTTCGTCCCAAATGCACATCCCACCTGCCTATACCGATGTAAGTAGTGGAGGGGCCACCCCTTCACGCAAACTTGCGCCTAAAAAACACTTGCGTACCGGTGCGTTACAACTGCCCTATCATAACCTAAGTGGGTGACACGCCTGCCAGTACTGGACTGAATGAATCCAAAACCTATAGAACGGGCTGGCCTTGCCGGACTGTTGACCCAAAACCAGCCGAGGGAATCAAGAGCAGGTGGAACCTGGTATGATATGTTAAATATAACATGCGTAATCCCCAGGGTTACCAAGCGCAGACCTATGCAGCATTTGTGGTCCTTATCACGCCAACCTGTATCGTAGTGTGGGGGCCTGCTTGACCTCCTATCCCCGCACGACTGCCATACCTGTGCCCTCGGCACACCATACCTGTGCCTTCGGCACGCCATCCTCTGTCGTAGCATCAAGGCGAGCCCCACCTCTTATCAGAAACATGCTATCTTTGTGCCCCCTACACGCCAAGCTGCTTTGCAACTTGGGGGCTTGCCAACTCCTTTTCCAAAACTATTGCAATATTTGTGCCCCATCCCCTCATCCTGCCCCCTTCGCCTGGAGGTCTGCACCCCATCTTGATCCATTACTGCCCCCAACCGTAATTGGGAATTCATAATTGGGAATTTGAATTTGCATTCATAATTGGGAAATGAAAACCCATAATTGGGAATGCTCCTAGCGCCATTTTCCATACCAGCCTTGTGGCGCTCCCACGCCCAACTGGCAAGAGGCATGCAATAATGCTCTTAGCAACATTTAGAAGTACACGCCCCGTGGCGCTCCCCTTGCGTTGCCTCCCTCATACAATTTTCATGCGCTGTGGCGAGTGCTGTACCTCTGGGTACTGTAAGGGGTCAGGCCATTATGTTCATAGTGCCGTTGAATCATACCCTCCTCCTGGCACTCCCTTTATCGTGGACACGTAATGCAATTGCGCTTATAGCGCCATTCCTCTATCCCCACCTACAGCGTGAAGGAACATGCAACCCGCTTATAGCGCACTTTTGTACAACGGGCCTCCTCGCGCTGCCCCATATAATGGAACGGGTCCTGCCATACTGCCTGCAGCGCTATTCTGTAAGGATATCCTTGCAGCGCTCCCACACCCACTGGACAGAGTCATGCCATACTAAGTTACCAGGGTGAACCCCCAATTATTTAGGGATCCCCGTTTCTTCAACCCATCCCGCCTATGAGAGGCAACAGAAGCCACAACTCCTTCCACAGATGAGCTGCACAACCCATACATTAGCATCACTCAATATGTTCCTGTAGCCATTACCCTAAACAACGCAAAGGGCGAAACTATGGAAGCATATACAAACAATTAAACCACCCCTGGCCAATTTCGAAAAATGTTTCTTTTTTTCTTTTTCTTCTTTATTTTCTTAGTTGGGTATTTATAACGCGCTTAAATACCCAGAGGTTTCCAAGCGCGTAACCGGGGATCGAACCTGTATTACTTCGTGTCGTTGTGCTTCCAAGGTGAACACGTTGCCGCTGAGCTATTGTGCCCTTTCACACATAGCATCCCCTTCGTCAATAGCATGCCGTCTGGCCTTAGCCGCCCCGCAAACCGCTAGTAGAAGAAATAAAACACGGGGTTCGTCACCTAGCTCATAACATCATGCTAGCAGCCGACCAGAGACATTGCATTGTCGAATACTATCTCAGCCCGACATCAGCAGCGTCAAACCCAGCAAACACGTCGTTCGGTTGCCGCGGTAAGAGATTATCACAATTGCTATTAAGTGCATATCATTGAAACCTTAGCCGTGTATTATATACCATTGGACCCAGGAAACAAAATGTTGCGCGGCATTTTAAAATACTAAGTCCTCCTTAAAACAACAATGCTCCCTCACATCAAGTACCTTCCTGTTTTGTAAGCCAGCGCTTCGCCGTGATGAGAACAACCAGTCTCTCCCTTAAGGAGCTGCATTAAAACGAATAAGTTCCGGTAAGAGCTGTTGTTCCCAGGGCCTCCCTCTTCTTGAGCACTAGTTTTGTGCTTGGAGCTCATTCAAAAAACACAATAATCATACTGTAAGCATTCATAAATACAGCTGCTCCGTGTGGCAGCGCACCCCTTCTATTATCTGTGCTTTCGATAACGCGGGCTATTTATAGAAGCACACAATCCACCACCGCCCCAGACACCTACCGCACATTGGTATTCCTGCGCCTGCACCCGATGGACCAAAAGTGGAACAGGGTGGCGCCCGCGCTGTAACCATTGCCTTAGTGAAACCTCACAGTTGGCAAATGCACACAACCTCCATCATATACAATATGACGGGCAAAACTATTTAACAACAACCATTAAACGTACTGCAATTGCTACATTTCATTCCCTGGCATCTGGGATCGAGAGTTCCTTTCATGTGTTTCCTTTGTCTTCTCGCCGTCATTCTCCCCGGACGTGACCGTAAATGCCACAAACCACCCCAGATGGGAGGCAAACCCACATTTTCTGCATCCATTAGGACACTGGGACCACTCCATTACATTCATTTCCTCCTAATCATTAGCCCTACCTTCATACAGCCGGTCAAGTGACACAGCGAGCAGAGCGCTCGCTCCGACATCCGTGCAGAGCCTGCCAACGCAGGCTCGAATCCCGGCAGGGCCCAACCCAGCCCTTCATCCCGACACCGTGGGTAACAATAAGCAGCGCTCAGCGCTATACAAATGACAAACTATTGTCATTATTATTATTATTTCAAAACTGCCCGGCTAAACAACAATGTGGGCATGCGAAAGACAGGACCCGCCTGCCCCACTTGCTCCTCCTATGTTGCCTTCCGCCGTTAGGCCCACTCGTTTTGGCGCCCCCCGCCCCCCCTCATAGCGCAGGACGCCGGTACTGGTCAGCCGTCCCCTGCTGCTGACCACCAGCCCTGTGATACCCGCCACGAGACCTAAATACATTACTTCGCGGACCTGCCCTTTGCTCAAAGCGCCGCGACCTCCGCAGGACAGAGCTCTATTCTTACAACCCCGAAGGCGCCAGCGCAACCATACTGGGCCCTTTCTACCGCTTTCCCCTCTCTCTTAGCCCTGCTCCTTACTGGACTCCTATTCATGGCTGCCGCGCGGTTGCTGGAAACCCGGCACAAGCTGGAAAACCTTCTTCCACTCGATCGGGAACACTGCACAGCATCCCGGACAGCCAAAACTGGAACCCTCCTTCCTCCATGTCCGGAACTGCACAAAACGAAATCCTCCTCTCCGTGCCGGCGAGCGGGCGTCCTGCTGCTGCGGCAAAATGAAATCCTCTCCTGGTTGACGGGCGCCTGGCTGCTGGAAGAGCTGCAAGCGCTCCGGTGCCGGGTGCCCGCTGCATATGAAGCCCTTGCTCCTCCCCTTTCCATTGTTGCCCTTCGCAGGCTTACTGTTGCGCTTGGCGCTCTTTTGAAACTCTTGCCGCCCTCTCCCCTGCCCCCGAGGGGGAAGGGTGGACGAGAGCGCGGAAGGAGGAAGGCCCCTGCCCCGGTTATCGGGGTGCCTCCATTTTCTCTCTGTATTTCCGTCGTCACCTTCATACCCCCCAACCTGTGCAATCCCACAGCAGATGCTCCTGGCCATTCGTACACTAAACGCTGGTGGGTATCCAGGCATTGTTTTGAATATATAGTTTCGAATGCCAGAGTTTTGAAAAAAAATGCATCGAAAAAATGCATTTTGTTGTAGGTAAAGTTTTTTTTACATTTTTATTTTTTTAACTATAGTGGGTTTTAAGGGGCAAAAACATGGGTTCGGGGGGGACTCCCCCAACCCCCCATTAATTTTTTTTTTCTTTTCTTAAATGCATTTTTTGTTGAAACTTTGCCATTCGAAACAATCACTAAGAACCACGCTGGTCCATTGTTCCAAGGAGGAAATGACAAGGCCCCTTAGCCACATGGCAAAGGCAGGTGCCCCCCTGCGCCTGTCCATCAACTCCATTCCTATCTCGTCGATTCACTGCTCTCCGTTCATGGGCCTGGCCTTCTAGAATTGTGGTGCGTATACCGAAACTACGAAACTCCACCGAAACTGCTCTGCTGCTGCTGCTGGTGCCTGGGCTGGAAGAGGCCAAATATGAGGTCAGAACATAGCCGGGCATAGGAGACCTACAATCAACGTCTCCTCTAACTATACTCACATTCTGTGTTTTATGGACTTAACTACATGGTTTTCTTCACTTACTGGAAAGTTTTTTGGGAAATATACTAGCGTTTTGTTTACGCCTTGGACACCTATGAACAGTTTTGTTATGGAGATAATAACACTTAAATATTTAGCAAAAGAAAAAAGCATCAGCGAATTAATAATAAAAAGCTGATAGTTTCAAAAACTAAGTGACATGTGTTCATTAGCAGCAAATGTTTGTTTCTAATGATGGTTGCCCCTTGAGGATGGGCTTCCAAAAGGGTTTAAACCGGTTTGCATTTAAATGTCTTTGCATGCTCTTGAATCATAGAGGGTAGGACAACCCCCAAGTTATAGATGGGCTGGAAGAGAAACCTGGCCCTCTCAGCCCAGGCTATTTAAGTGCCGCCATAGGCCAGGCTGTTTCCTTCCGGACCGTAGGGGGCACGCACTGCCGCCCCTCAGTAAGAGGAGGCGAGTCCACGGAAAGGAGGGGCGGGGGTCAGAGGGGCGGCCTGCTATGGCAGCTGCAACTCTAGCGCCCCCTGCGTGGGCTGGTGTATCTGCTGAGTCTGGCTAACTGCACTAAAAATGAGGTGAAGTCGGCTGCCCAATGCACTAAGCATGAACGCCTCCTAAGCTCCTACTTGCGACTAAAAGCAGGGCTGGACTATCTGCTTCTGAAAACTGACCAAGGAGTTGAGGAATAACTTGATCTACTACCATGGAGTTTAGAGCTGGTACCCTCAAAGTTGCAAAATGTACCCGTGGTTGCAAAACCCAAAACTATGAAATCTGCCCGTTGTGACTCGGGTGTGGAGACTATTCTACACTTTATTGTTTATTTTCATTTTCACAGTTTCTCAAATGTCTTTTTAAATGTTTTTTAATTTTTATAACATTCCATGATTGTTCATAAGCCGGTCAGATAGCTCAGCGAGTATAGCGCTCGCTTTGACATCTGTGCAGAGCCTGCCGACACAGGTTCGAATCCTGGTAGGGCCAAACTCGGCCTTTGATCCTTCCAAGGTCAATACATGAGCACCACACATCGTGGGTAATAATAAGCAGTGCTCAGATGCCTGAGGGTTTGCAGCACTATATAAATGCGAATTATTATTATTATTATTATTATTATTATTATTGTTTTAGCCCATAGGATTCTTTAACAGTGAACCATGATAGTGTATGATACATTTTTTACGAGATTTTATATGTTTATTCTCAGTATTTTTTATGTACAATTTCAGTATTGAACAGTGCAAACGGTTTGTGTGTATCCTCAGGACACATTTTTTTATTCGAAATGGGGGGGTTCCCCCCAATCCCCTTTTTTTTTTTTTTTTTTTTTTTTGTTTTACCCTTTTTTTAAATTCTCGGACCCCCAAAAAAATATATAAATAAAAAAAGTGACTTTTTTTCGACATTGTTTTCGAGATTATGACTTTCGATATTAGTGATTCGATATTTTGACTGCACACCAAATAAAGCATTATGACTGCCTGTATATGGTTTTAATAAGGTTTTAATAAGCAATTTAAGTGCAGTTGTTGGGTGATTATAAATTATTGGGGTATAGAACAAGAAGCAAGCTCTGTGAAGGAATGCCCTTGTCATGCATTTTATTTCACTAGTGTCTGTGGTAGATTATTCATAGGTTTCATAGGTTCTTGTTCATTTGCATGCTAGAACTTGTAGGCTTACATTCCGGGGCTTGGGAGGGGGGGGGGGAATAAAGCTACAATCACAGGGGGTCTTTTTCCAAAGCCCACTGCATTTAACAAGTGGTGGTAAAGCTTTTCCTGCAACTGTTTATGCCCTCAGGATTTTGTTTGATTTGGCCTGCAAAGGTGGAAAACATGTGCGCCTCCTTGCTAGAACTTGTAGGCTTACATTCCGGGGCTTGGGAGGGGGGGGGAATAAAGCTACAATCACAGGGGGTCTTTTTCCAAAGCCCACTGCATTTAACAAGTGGTGGTAAAGCTTTTCCTGCAACTGTTTATGCCCTCAGGATTTTGTTTGATTTGGCCTGCAAAGGTGGAAAACATGTGCGCCTCCTTCTCCATGTTCTCGTGCTAAATATGATCGATTTTCTGCCTATGTGCATGTTTATGCTGGTGGAACACCAAAGGATTCTTATGGAATCCTCCTTACATGTACACCTGGTAAAAGCAGGCAGATTCCATAGGAATCACTTGTAGATGCCTCCTGCATTTGTTAATTGTGGGAGACATTTACACTTTTCATACACATAGTGGAAATGAAGAGTAAAGCGGATTTTGCATATGTGTTTACTTGTTTACTCTTTATTTTTCCACTGATTGGTGGAAAAGGTTAAACTTGCACAGAGGGAACCTTTTGCACAAAAGTGCAAACTGTCCAACCCATGCAAATTGGGTTTCAAAACAAAATTACCCCATACCCTTTTTGATCAACATGTTTCTACACTGATGTATACATGGTCAGGTTGGTTTATGATGTGACTGGGGCACTTTTACAGCCATCTGTAGAAAACAGAGTATTATTATTTAAGGTCTTCAGAGTATGTGATCCTGGGGAAATCATGTTGTTTAATCTCACTGTGCCTCTCCTGCCAAAATGGGGTGCCCCTAAATGTTAATCAGTTTGCAGTGCACACTATTGTAATAAATCCTCACTCGCGCTTGAACACACTAGTGTTGCTCCATTTGTATTAATAGTGACCCTTCATATTCATCATGCAAGTTATCAGATATTTCCAAATATGTTTGTTTCCCTGATAATATTGGTTACATTACCAATTGCTGATGCCCCCACCTTTGCGTATCCTTTGTATAAGCATCCCCTGGCATCTTCAACGCAATACAAAATGGGTAACAAAAACTAAAGTGTTTCAAAATCTTATTTCTAAGCCACAAATGAACCAATACATGCTGGAGGTGTGGGGGTAGTCTGCCTTTCACAACAATGTGCCGGGACCTCAGGCCCTTCCTTTGCTGCCTGCCGGGACTAGCCAGTCTTCAGGGAGGCATTGTTTGAGTGCTGGAGGAGAGATGGCGGGGGGCCTTGTTGCTCTGCCCTCGCGGAGGGGTGGAGGCATCATCCTCTATTCTCCCCAGCCAGGCCAAGAAGACCTGGTGTGGGTGCGTGGAAGTGGTGGTACACGTAAATGGTGGTAAGGGGGAAAAGGGTGTGAGGTGACTCTGGAGGAAGGGGGGGGGTGGATGGATTAGAAATGGAAGAGCAGATGGGATGGGAAAATGGGCAGAATGATGGTTCCAGATTATTCTTCTGGCTTTTCTTGTGCTCTGGGTATGTGTATATATATATAATATATTTATATAATTTTTTTTTTTTATAGCTCAATTCATGCTCCTTTGTTGAATAAAATGTTATGTTACTTGGCATTTATATAGCGCTCTATATATCATTGGTATGACGCCTCAAAGCGCTGGTAGGTTGAACGCCCTCGGGAACCGTAGTTCTGGTCAGGTGAAGGAAGTAGAGATGTCGGGTGCGTCAGTGCTTTTTATTTTTAGGGCAAGATTAATTAGGATTCACCTCTCCGACCCTCGTTCATGGGTCTGTGGCATACAGTTTGTATTTTAATTCTGTGACAAAGAATTTATTTTTAATGGGGAAGAGGAGAGAGAATGGAAGGCAAATAGAGGAGTAGATCGAGCTGAGAGGAATATGGGGGCACTGATTGAAGATGAGAGTAGGGAAAGGAAAGGTCAAAGAGTTTGTTGGTTTATGTAAAGAAAATAGGGAATGGATGGAAGAGGAGAACAGAAGATATTGAGAGGGGTAAGCGAGGGCATGTGGTTTTGGAAGGCTACAGCGGATTTGCCACTTGAGTAAACTAAGTGATCCTGGCCAAATCATTTCGTCAGCAAGACCTGGTGAGGTGACCGGGAGGTTTCCTGACCTGGCCAGACCCCTTAACACACATCACAAATAGTAGAAAAAGACAACTTAAAAACATACAAGATTTGTCCCTAAAGTTAATAATTGTTGCACTCTTGAGAGCTATTAGCTCTTCCTAGGCAACGTTTTTCGTTCACATCCCCCTTCCGAGGGCTCAAAATCTGTCTCCGAGTTGGGAGTGATTTATTGGCTGGGTTGCAAAACTGGATCTAGGACACTTCAGCTCCCATCATTACTTCACCAAATTGCGTGATCCTGGGATGACCACTACTCCTCTGTGCTTTTGATTCCTTTGCTGCCAAATCTTTGGGTACCTGGAATTCAGGCCCTTTGTTGTGTGTTCTGTAGAGCAAAACGACGGATATCTCTATGATTTAAATGTGTATGGTGTTTTCCATAGGCAATAATAATATTATTATTATGTACAGTCTAGCTGTGACACTGCCTGCAGTTAACGCTGGTCTAATCCTCATTGAAAAGAGAAATTAAATATGATACACGGTTAGATGGTGTGTGAACCTTAAACGGAGGTGTATACGTACTCATTCATTCTGTAGTGCCTTACAGGTTGTTGAGCTTACTAGTTTTGTGTACGTCGGTTTGTGCATCACACATTTCACTGAGATGCCCTTGGTCTTGCGTGGCGGTTGCTTCCCGCTCGAGGTTGAACCGGTCTAGTGTTAGGAAGAATTCTCATAAATGTGCTAATTCCTCTCTACCTTAGAGACCCCCAGCTCTTTTGCTGACCTTTGGGACTGTGTACCTTTACTTCTGTTGTTTTCTGTGTTTATTTCTTTTGATTATGGAGTTTTAGACAACTCCATAGGCATCATCATTTCATGTGTGTCACACAGCACCCTCAGTGCAGTGACACATGGAAGCCTTTTAGGCTGTCCCAAGGTTTAAATACCTTCTCTGGGATAAACTACTGTTTCCCAGAGAAAGTAAAGTATAATTGGGTTTACTAGTCTTTTTAAATTCCTAGACCCAGCACACCCTATCTTCCAATAGAGTGCTGGAGGATGTACCTAGTATCCCCTATGTCTAGAAACTCATGTAGCAGTCAAATGCTACTCTTTCCTATTGAAATGGCTGGTGGCATTGGTTTTACAACGAACTACCATGATTTTTCCCAACGGCGAACACCGATAGCTAAAAATCACGGGAGCCTGTTTTTCAAGATGGCGTCTGAGCCCCCTTTGTTTAAACAGGTGCCAGTCTTCTTTTTTCACCAGTTCTTTTTGGAAAGGTCCTTCTAGAGTTTGTCTCTGCGCGCCATACTAGGTTTGGTCCCTTTGTTCCTACGCCTTTGGCGGGCTTCAGTACTGAAGACCACCTCTGTCGCCTGAGTGTCTGGGGTGGGCAAGAAGTGAGGGAGGTGCCCGAAACTCCCTGTGCTTAGTCTCCTAGGAGACCCAAATGCACTCTGGCGTGATTGGCTGGCTGACTGTCTGGCAAGGAAAGCCACCCTGCTGGGTGAGTGGCAGCCAGGCTGGAATGAATGGAAGTAAACTGTTTAAAAGGCAAGTATCTTGGCTTGGAAGGCAGTCGACCACTGGAACGAAAGAACCGAAGACAATCTGGAAGAGGACGGCTGCTGCAACGCCTGGACCGTTGGTTTGCCGTGTGAAGCCCTGCTGCCGGTCCGAATTGCCAAGTTCATCTCGACACAGAAGCCCTTCAAGGACATCTCGCTTTGATTTGGTGGGACCAATTAACTCGTAAGCCACCAGGACACCTTTCTCAGAGCTGATTGTATTTTCCTCAGAGTGCTGCAGGAAACAGAATAGCCAGGGAGAAGGACACCAGTTTGTGCTTAAGACAGCTACCGGAATCGAAGATTTATCCGTTTGCCCACTTTGTGACCAGTCCCTGTGCAGTGCAGGAGTCCTCCGATGGCCTCCCTCTTGTCCCCACGACTGAGGCTCAGGAACAGCGAGATCCACAGGAACTGCCAGGAACAGAAGTCTTTAGCTTCATCCTTTTCTTCAAAATAAAGTATTGTGAAAACCCGACCGAGAGAACTTACCTTTCACTGCGAAAGTGCGTACAACTTTGGCAACTTGCAGGCCCAGTCAGCTTGTGACCCGACATGAATCTTTCGTCTGAGAACTACTTCCGAGTACCGTGGCAAAGACTTTTCAGTTTAAATACCAGACCGTTTTTACCATACAAGACACTATTCCATTGACTTTGGCCTACCTATTGCATTGAATCAACTCCTTTGGTGAACTCAAACTATTTGCACTGTTTTAAAGTAACTCTATTATTCGTTTTATTAATGTCTGCCTTTTTGCTCCTACTTCAAAGTACCCCCAGCCCCTCCTTCCATGTGTTCAAAGCTAACGTCAAACTCTGGCCTCACACCGACGACTGCTAAATGCTTCAACTGTACCAAATACTCTGTACATTTACTGTAAAATACTTGAAACTGTAACATATCCTACATGTAAGTCATCTGACACTGTAACGTAAGAAATGCTTGTTATATGATCCTGTAACATAACAAATGTAACATGTTTATGTACCTGTAACCCAAGATTTTATTTTTGCAAGCGCCCAGTTGCTTAACAGCCAGGTGCGCTCTATAAATAAATAAACAATACAAAATAGAAAATGTTTTAGAACCGGTTAGTGTGAAGTACTGTAGTATATTTTTGTGCGATATTGATGGCCTCCTTTTAGTGAATGTTTTCTAACTGACTGTGTAATAAATTAATAAGTGTTTTGCCAAGAAACCTCAAGTATAAGTGTGTATCTGAATACTTGTAATTATAGACCTCTGTGTAACACCCTTACAAGCTCACATTCCCTCTTGAGATAAGCCTGGCTGCTCAGCTCGCTACCAAAAACGGTGTGGTACAGACTTATACCAAAGGTTGGTTTTGCTTACACCTGTAGTCCTAGATGTGTGTAGTTGTCCCAGAGGGTACTGCATGCAAACTTTGCCTAACACCCACCTATCTTCTTCATTCCACATCTATTGATCACTGTTCGAGATCTCGCATCAGTGAAAGTATTCCAGGTGCCCCCACCCCACACTAAGCACTCCCCACAAGCCTCCCCCCCTACCGTTGCTCTGTGTATGGACTCACCCGGCCCAGCTGACAGAATGTAACTTTCCCCAGCCCTCTTAGCCATTCACTGGCCGCATCTAAGGCAGGGGTTCTGACCTTGCCAGACTGGTGAGTCGGGATAGCCCAGCTGCAATCTTTGCATCCCTCCAAGTATTCAGTGGCGTTCAGAGCGACGGGGCAGAGGTGGCAAGCTGCACCCCCACAGGCTCTTTTGTGAGCCTGAGCAGGGCTTTTGTCAGTGGGACACTTCTCAATGAGGGTGCCCAATGAGAAAGGTGTCCCGAGGACAATGTGTGCTGAGCAATTCCTGCTCAGCACGGTCATTGTCCTGGCAGCAGGACATCTTACCCTTTACACTCTGGAGGTGTCTCGCTGCCAGGGTAGTGTCCCAAGGAGCTCTGTGAGCCGTTAGGCACTGATGGGAGAGAGGAGGCTATTAGCAGGGACTTTTGTTCCTTTACAAATGTGCATGGGAGGGAGTGCTCAGCAGTGAGAAGGGTGCATAATGCTGCAGGCTTTATGAAATAATGACTATGGCTTTACCCAAGGGGGATTTGTTAGGCTCACATTAATCTTCATGATGCTATTGTGACTTTGCATGCAGGATGGGGAGAATAAAACTAAAGCCATCCTCTTATTGCTCAATATATTTCTATGATGATGTATATAGTGTAAAGTTAATTATGAAAGGCTAGTTTCTTATGTAATGCGCTTTGCTTCCAAGGCATTGCAATAAATAAAGCATTAGTCAAGCACATTAAATCCAAAGGGAAACCTTAATGAATATGTATATCAACTTAACCTGTGAAGATGTGCTCAATTGCTTAAATTGTCCACATCCCAGTTTCACCATTTAACCAAAGTGTGTGATCCTGGGCAGATCATTTAATCACGCTGTGTCTTTATCTACAGCTCTGTGATTCACTTCAGAGCTTATGTTAATATATCATGCTATTTTTTTTTTAATCCTGACTATAGAGTTGCTCCATATATAAATATAGTGCAATTTAGGTATTTTGCACCCCAAAGTTATTTGCCACTTGGCTTACATATGGCAACTTCTTCTAAAGTCACTTCCATGGTGCCTACAAGTATCAAAGACTGATGATGCTCCTTATAATGTCCTTTTCTGTGAAGTCACTTCTGTTGGTGAACTCCATATGCAAATGAGGAGGTTTGCATGTATTTTGTCCTGGAGAACCTGGACAGCGCTCCAATAGATGAGTTTCCTGCATCTGTAATGTTCTTCAGTTTTTTTTAGTTTTTTTTTGTTCTGTGTTTAAATGCCATCTGCCACTAATGGTACCAAAAAAGTAGATTGGGGTATGAGTGGCCGGTTTGGGGGCGTGAATGAGACCATATGGAATTGCGTGCACCGCATTTGGGGGGGAAAGTAGCACCTTTTTTCGTGACTTCCCCACCACCCCCCACCCCACTCTTGCAACGCTGGATACTCCCCTGCGTTCAGTATACCACGCCCTCACCCGTGGCGTAGATCGAATTTCCTTATAGGGTAGGGCGATCCTACACCATATAAACGCAGGGTGGGGGGTCATCATAAAATAAAGGTGAAATATATTTAGTTTGTCAGTGTTTTTCTTTTGTGTGTAACCGGGACCGGTAGTTTTTTCTTTCTTGGGAATAGTAGCATCTGTTAATTACGATGCAATGAAAATATCCGAACTCATTTTTATTGATTGCGCAAGTGTGAAAGGCCGAAAGCACCCGGGTGGCATTCGAAGACAGGTGTGCTGGGCCTCCCCTGTTCTCTCCGTCATTTTTCTGTATTCTTGCCCCTTTTTTGTGTGTTTTGCTCCGTTGCTTGTGGTTTATATGGCACACATCTAGCTATCTAGCTACCAGCAGTGCGTGCATACATATATAGAAGAGAAAAGCCCGGAGTCGCGAAAAGGGCGGAGGCAAAGTCTGTTGGGAGTCTGTGGAGCTGTGACCCCTGTGTCATTCCTGTGCTTAACCTGCGTGTGCCCGTGGCGCATGCTGAGAGACTGGGAGTGAGGCGAGATTCATTTATATATCAAGGAGTGGATTGGACTACGGCTCTGGCCCTTTAAACCACCGCATCGGAGCTTCTCAGCTTCTCAGCTGCGTATTTCTTCACTGTTGTGAAGAGACCAATCACGTGACTGATCACGTGACCTGGACCAGCTGGATAAAAGGCCGACCGCGTCACCCTTGCGGCGATAAGCCCGGAGTCGCGAAAAGGGCGGAGGCAAAGTCTGTTGGGAGTCTGTGGAGCTGTGACCCCTGTGTCATTCCTGTGCTTGACCTGCGTGTGCCCGTGGCGCAGGCTGAGAGACTGGGAGTGAGGCGAGATTCATTTATATATCAAGGAGTGGATTGGACTAGGGCTCTGGCCCTTTAAACCACCGCATCGGAGCTTCTCCGCTTCTCAGCTGCGTATTTCTTCACTGTTGTGAAGAGACCAATCACGTGACTGATCACGTGACCTGGACCAGCTGGATAAAAGGCCGACCGCGTCACCCTTGCGGCGATAAGCCCGGAGTCGCGAAAAGGGCGGAGGCAAAGTCTGTTGGGAGTCTGTGGAGCTGTGACCCCTGTGTCATTCCTGTGCTTGACCTGCGTGTGCCCGTGGCGCAGGCTGAGAGACTGGGAGTGAGGCGAGATTCATTTATATATCAAGGAGTGGATTGGACTAGGGCTCTGGCCCTTTAAACCACCGCATCGGAGCTTCTCAGCTTCTCAGCTGCGTATTTCTTCACTGTTGTGAAGAGACCAATCACGTGACTGATCACGTGACCTGGACCAGCTGGATAAAAGGCCGACCGCGTCACCCTTGCGGCGATAAGCCCGTAGTCGCGAAAAGGGCGGAGGCAAAGTCTGTTGGGAGTCTGTGGAGCTGTGACCCCTGTGTCATTCCTGTGCTTGACCTGCGTGTGCCCGTGGCGCAGGCTGAGAGACTGGGAGTGAGGCGAGATTCATTTATATATCAAGGAGTGGATTGGACTAGGGCTCTGGCCCTTTAAACCACCGCATCGGAGCTTCTCAGCTTCTCAGCTGCGTATTTCTTCACTGTTGTGAAGAGACCAATCACGTGACTGATCACGTGACCTGGACCAGCTGGATAAAAGGCCGACCGCGTCACCCTTGCGGCGATAAGCCCGGAGTCGCGAAAAGGGCGGAGGCAAAGTCTGTTGGGAGTCTGTGGAGCTGTGACCCCTGTGTCATTCCTGTGCTTGACCTGCGTGTGCCCGTGGCGCAGGCTGAGAGACTGGGAGTGAGGCGAGATTCATTTATATATCAAGGAGTGGATTGGACTAGGGCTCTGGCCCTTTAAACCACCGATCGGAGCTTCTCAGCTGCGTATTTCTTCACTGTTGTGAAGAGACCAATCACGTGACTGATCACGTGACCTGGACCAGCTGGATAAAAGGCCGACCGCGTCACCCTTGCGGCGATAAGCCCGGAGTCGCGAAAAGGGCGGAGGCAAAGTCTGTTGGGAGTCTGTGGAGCTGTGACCCCTGTGTCATTCCTGTGCTTGACCTGCGTGTGCCCGTGGCGCAGGCTGAGAGACTGGGAGTGAGGCGAGATTCATTTATATATCAAGGAGTGGATTGGACTAGGGCTCTGGCCCTTTAAACCACCGCATCGGAGCTTCTCAGCTTCTCAGCTGCGTATTTCTTCACTGTTGTGAAGAGACCAATCACGTGACTGATCACGTGACCTGGACCAGCTGGATAAAAGGCCGACCGCGTCACCCTTGCGGCGATAAGCCCGTAGTCGCGAAAAGGGCGGAGGCAAAGTCTGTTGGGAGTCTGTGGAGCTGTGACCCCTGTGTCATTCCTGTGCTTGACCTGCGTGTGCCCGTGGCGCAGGCTGAGAGACTGGGAGTGAGGCGAGATTCATTTATATATCAAGGAGTGGATTGGACTAGGGCTCTGGCCCTTTAAACCACCGCATCGGAGCTTCTCAGCTTCTCAGCTGCGTATTTCTTCACTGTTGTGAAGAGACCAATCACGTGACTGATCACGTGACCTGGACCAGCTGGATAAAAGGCCGACCGCGTCACCCTTGCGGCGATAAGCCCGGAGTCGCGAAAAGGGCGGAGGCAAAGTCTGTTGGGAGTCTGTGGAGCTGTGACCCCTGTGTCATTCCTGTGCTTGACCTGCGTGTGCCCGTGGCGCAGGCTGAGAGACTGGGAGTGAGGCGAGATTCATTTATATATCAAGGAGTGGATTGGACTAGGGCTCTGGCCCTTTAAACCACCGATCGGAGCTTCTCAGCTGCGTATTTCTTCACTGTTGTGAAGAGACCAATCACGTGACTGATCACGTGACCTGGACCAGCTGGATAAAAGGCCGACCGCGTCACCCTTGCGGCGATAAGCCCGGAGTCGCGAAAAGGGCGGAGGCAAAGTCTGTTGGGAGTCTGTTTGGAGCTGTGGGGCTGCTCGTGGCTGGAGGCAGCAGGAGGCAAGGATGAGTCCCGCCTCACCAAAGGAGATGGTGAATCCACTACATATCCCAAGATGCAAATCAGGAGCTGCGTGTGAGGTGGGCGTGCACTCGGAAATGGACAGGCTCAAACGTCTGGAAGGTAAGAAATTAAATGAAAAGGAGGGTCCGGGACGGGCCGAAGACGGGGTCCTCGAAAAGGAAGAAGTAGGGATTATGATTCCCTCCGAACTAGTTCCCCACGAGAATATGGAGGAAGGTAGGGTCTCTCCGCTGCCTCTACACCCTCCATTTCCCATCACTAATGAGGCGGTTTCCACACATTTGCCAGTTGACATGTCTCTGCCACAGGTGACTGGGCAGTGTCCAAGTGGGAGAAGAGAAGGCATGCTGGAGGGGAAATCGAAAAGGGTGAGGAGACACTCTAAGGCCCTGATGAGAGACTCGACGCAGTCCAAAATAAAATGGCCTACTGCTAAGAGAGGTGAGACCTCGTGGCCCGCGAGGAAAGCAGAATCAATATTGGGGCAGTTGGAAAAAGAAGGGGGGAAAGTGGGAAATCAGGGGCCCCCTACTCGGGAGTGCCCTGAAGGGTACCACCGGAATTGGACCAACGTATTTTATGGAAAAGGAGGGAGTAAGCCACGGGGGAGTCCCTTCTTTTGACACCCATATAGGGGTGAAAGAGGTGGAACATCTGGTCAATGAAGGGACAATACCATGCATGGCGAGAGATGTTGAAAAGGCAGGAGCTATCCTAAATACTAATTTAGCAAAGAAGGCAGAACCAAGCCTTTCAATAGAGGAAATAACAACGGAAGCAAGAGCAGAGATGATTGAAGAGCCGCCGATGGAACAGGATGCAGAGACAATTTGCAAAGGCCTGAAGGAAATAAGGCAAAAAATACAGTTGGAGGAGGTGGAGGGAGAGAACAACGTGGCTGAACTACACACCGAAAACGCAGCTAATTTGCAAATATCAGTTGAGGAAACCTTGGAAAAAGATAACACCTTGACCTCGCCTGTAAAAGACGACAACCCTCCTGAGCAAACCCAGATACCAAATCAAAATATGGAAATCATAGTGGAATTGCACTCAACTCCTAGGCAAATCCCAATCGGCAAGATACAAATTCCAACAAAAACAACGGCAATTATGGATGAGTCATTAGAAGAATAACATCGATACATGACGCTTTTTATATTGATGACATCGCTGCAACTCCAAACGCGGCCTTATATGATCGTCTACATCAACTTCTTAAAAGCAAGATGGATGAATCATTAGATACAAATATAATAACTGACAAAATGTCTGGAGAGAAAAACGTAAGTGGAGGAGTCGAAACGACGCAAGAAATACAGACAGGATCAGATAAGGAGGATAATTCCAAGAAATGTGAATCGGAAGACCAAATAAAAACGAAGTCCACATTAGTGGAAAAGGTGGTAGAAGGAAGCAGGGAAAGAAATCCCAAAAACAACAGTATTGCAAATTACTGATTAATCCACCTAAATTCAAAGGCAAAAAAAAAAAGTCGGCCTATAAAACGACCTTGCTGAATCTAACAAAGGCAGACTGTATAAAAAGCTACTTTGGCCCTAAAGAACTTAAGGAAAAGTATACAGAAGAAGAAATATCTGACGCAGATCTACTAAATAGTGTGTTACAGACGGAAGACTGTGACACCACGCCAGTCACAGAGAGAGAGGATATTAGAGGGCAAGAAGCGAAGGAAGTTAATAATGCCCAGGTCAGATGGCATTTTAATAAACCGGCCGTTAGGATCGCTTTTTCACTGGGTAGTCTGTGTCTATCTACCACGCCTTTATCGCAAATGCAGGAGACCGAGACCCTTAGGCCTGAAACATCAGCTATAAGCACTCAGACCACTCTGTTTTTAACGGAACCAATGGCAACAAAAAAATGTCAGTTACAACGCAGACAACAGTTTTAATGCAAGAAGCAAATTCTGTGAATAAAGAGAAAGCCGGGATACAAACTGAATTCAATCTTAGTAAAAATTACGAAATGGGCGGAACAGCTAGAAACCTAAACAGAAATATAAGATCGCCACAATCAAAAACGTTGGTAGAAAACATAACAACATTCACTAGTAGAAGAGGTAGTGAAGAACCCTCATCTTCAAATATCGACCCAACACAAAAAACAGACTTAATGTCTATAATGTCGACTCTAACCATAGCTCTAGCACCCTTCACAAAGCTATATGAGGCTTTAAATGATACAGCAAGGGACCAGACTTCTTTGATCGCCCTCATGAACACGAAATTAACATATCTGGAAGGATATGTAACAGCAAAAGACAGGTTATTGAAAATACATGAAGACGGGCGGACAGAGAAAGAGAACGGAGGAATTTCACCGACGAACTCAGATCTGGAGAAGAAGAATGTGATAGAAGGTGGGAAAAAAGTGTCCTCAAAAGAACCAAATGGAAACACTAAAATAGCAAGAAAGGAGACCCAAGATGGGTTGGAAGTAAAGAATAAGCAGACAAAACAACAGAAAGAAAAAGTGGCTATAACCCAGAAGGGGAAAGAGAAAGAGGCAGGAACTAAAACAAATTTCACATTTGGAATATTCACTAATCAAAAATCAATTGTGAGCAGTCCACAATCATTAACAAGTACAGTGAACGATAATGGCCAGTCTAAACAAACAAGAAAGAAAATGTGCACGGAAAAAAATGCCAGTAAGACAACAAATAAAATTATTACTAACTGTAGTCAACCACTTGACGAGACAATAGATTCAGGAACTGATATAAGTGAATGGAGCGTATATACAGTGGACGAATACGAAACAGAAAATATCGCATCTGCAAGATTTAAAAGAAAAGCAGTCATACTGGACCTCTCTAACATGGAAATGGAACCTAAGAAGAAGGTTTGTATCATAGGAGAGAATGATAAATCTGGAGAGGCTGATAAGGTTGCAAACAATCAAAAAGAAAATCAAGACAAGAGGCTGTTTACAATAGGGAAAGGAAATTTAACCCTAGAGGAAAGTAAGCGGACAGAGAAATGTACAGCAGGCCGGAAAGAAGTTCAAAGAAAGAAATCCGACCAGAAGAAGGAAATAGGGGCTACTCCACCTAGAAATAAACCCAGGAACATCATGGATAGAAATTATTCTCCGACAAGCCGGAAACAAAGGTGGAGTAATGAGCAGAGACAAAAAATACCAAAAAAAGATCAAACTGAAAAATCATACCCGTCTAAAATACAAAGCTCTTGCATATTTCGTTTGGAACGGAAAAAAAGGTCTAAAGACAATCTAATTCTAAACAGAAATACAATCATTAACCTATTCAAACAGATTCCAAGATTACGATGCGTCGAAAATCGAGATTTATGGATGGTAGAACCTTGTGAAACTGGGAGAAAAGACTGTTCATATCTACATATTAAGTCAGAAGTTATCAAAACGATGCTTGAGAACGAAACAGCAAACTTTGATATCCTGGGATATGATCTAAGGAAATCACGGATTAAGACGTCAAGACAAGAGGATGAGATAAAAGATACGCCTCATAAAAACATCGGAAATACTCAATGGGGAAACCTAAAAGGAAGGGAAAGGACGGGTGAAGTCGAACAAAATCAAAAACACCCAGTAAAGAAGAAAAAAGAAAAAGAAAACCAACATGGATTAAGAGGAAGTAAAGATTCGGCCCGCAAGAGTAACCATGGGTCGGAACATCTAAGAACATATCAAGATCGCTCTAAGGTCAAAACGTGTATAAGGTCAAAAGAAAACCAAGGAGATGGATCTTTTTCCCCTAGGGACAACTATAAAAGGGATATGGATGACAAACTATCACATAAAGAAAGAAAGCAGGCTAAATCAGAAAAGGGAAAAGACAATGCTTGCAATCGTGCAGCGGAAATTGTGAGGAGATCACCGCCAAACTGGTCATGGAAAGTGTCGGACATATATATAAAGAAACACAACTAGCAACCAGAAAACCTGATCGGGATCCTTCAGGTTGACCAACTGATAAAAGAATGTTCCTTAATGACACGGAGAAACTTTTTCATAGATATGGCCTCTTGGAATACACGAGGGTTCAGTCACCTAACTGTAAAGAGTGATGTGAATCTGGGGCAATGGGATATACTATGTCTACAGGAGACATGGTTAACACAGAAACCAGAAATGGATGGATATTCTACATTCGCTATACCCGCAAAACAGGGCCTAAAAGGCCGTCCCACAGCCGGCTTACTTACAGCAATAAGATCAGGTATCGGATTGGAGGTGATAGAACAACAAAACTCTTGCGATCAATTCCAAGTTTTAACAATATCCTGGAAATATATAGACAGCAGTAGTAGAGAAAAGGAAGAGCGCATACTACTAATTAACACGTACTGGAACCCAGAGTCAAGTAGGGACGAGTTATATCTGGAAAATCTTATAAGTATTCTAGATGAAAATGCGGAAAACCAAACGTGTAATCACACTATAATCACAGGGGATTTCAATGCTATATGCAAGAACATTGGAAACCAACGATCACATTTACCAAAATCTGCGCCAATCTTGAAAAGAGGTGAACACCTCGAAAGAATATTGAGATCAAGAGACCTGCACAACCTGCATTGGGTACGATCAGATAAAAACCTGGTGATCCCTTCTTGGCAAAGAATGGAACAATCAGGGACATTAGACCACACATTTGTGTCCAAGGAGCTGATGGGAACTATAGTTAGTTTTTGCGATAGTAAGGACTCAAAATAGTGATCACAATTTACAGCATATAAGGTGGGCGAACTTACAGAAACCCCAACAGCTCTTTAACCAAGACATAGATGTGAACATCAAGGAATCCAGGTTAAAACTGACGGAGAACGCAATAAAGCAGATTTCTGAAAAATACTCCAGGATAATGGATGGGGAAGTTAATACAAAAAAAAAGAAGTCAGAGAGGATGACGGATTACACACTTCTGTTAAATAAATACATGAAGACGACAAACAAAACCAAAAAGACCCCAATGCATCATCTTCATGCCTATAACCAGGAATTAGTAACAAGAAGAAGAACTTTACGAAAACTAAAGCGGATGGCGATCAGATCCGATACTCAAGTGGCGCATGAAAGTTGGAAGAGCGCCAACAGGAACTATAAATCCTGGATAATACAAATAAGGCACTCCCTTTACCAGGCAGATTCGGAGCTAATGTTAAAAACATTATGCGGGAAAAAATCAAGAGACTTTTGGACCCTTATAAAGGGAACTATGATGTCATCTACCACCGCACTACAAAATTGTGTGGGAGAAGGGAGCTGGATCTCCCACTTCTCCAACCTATATGCTCCAATGCCGACATAGAGAGTGCCTGCCTGCGAAAAAGGAAAAAGGGGACTGACTCGCCGTGGGAGATCACAACAAAGGAAGAAGATATCCTGGCAAAAATCAAAAAACTTAACAACTCAAGGGCCCCGGGGCCGGATGGGATCACAAATAGTGACCTAAAACAACACCAAAAAATATGGGCTCCCTTGATTAGTAACATCTTTAAAACCTGCAACCAGGAGCAAAATATACCAGCTTCATGGAGAAAAGCGATAGTGGTTCCAATCTTTAAACGTGGAAATCGAGAAGACCCATGCCACTACCGCCCAATATCCTTGTTGGATGTCATTGGGAAAATATACGGCGGGCTCGCCTTGGAAGCATTTCAAGCCTGGCTCATAGCCAAAAACGGGGGAGATCCATTCCAGACAGGATTTGTAAAAAATGCAGGAACATCGATCAATATACTGACGCTAACAACAATCAAGGCCAAGGCTATGCAGACCGGTCAACCCGTATATATGGCATTTGTTGACCTGGTACAGGCGTTTGACCAGGTCAACAGGGACAAACTATGGGAAAAGCTGGACGCTATGAAATGCCCTCCAGCTATTATGGGCCCGATTCAAACATTGTACCAGGACACATCTATTAAAGTAAGGCTTGGGCAAGATGGATTAATGTCGAGGGAAATTCCAACTTCCAGGGGGGTGAAACAAGGCTGCCCCTTGGCCCCGGCATTATTTAACGCATACATCGCTGATTACGCTGAGCACGAGAAGGTAATAAGATGCTTCCCTCCTGCTATTGGTGGTGAAAAAATATCGCGCTTGTTATATGCAGACGATATTATTTTGATGGATAACACGCCGATAGGTCTGCAAAGACAGTTGACGAATCTGATCATATATCTGAAGCAGAATAACCTAAAGTTAAATCCAGAAAAAAACAAAATAATGGCCTGGGAAGGCAAGAAAAAGAAGAATCAAAGCAAACAGAACTGGTTTGCGGAGGGGCTAAAATTGGAAAAAGTAAAAGACTTCAAATATCTGGGAGTCATGATGTCAATCAACGAGTCAGAAATAACAATGCAAAATCTGCTATGGACAAAGATAAAAACGTTAACAACACAAGCAAGGATGATTGACAAAAAATACGGGAAATTTTCATTATTGGCAGTTATCAACTTCTATAAGGCAAAGGTGGTCCCTGCAATCCTTTATGGAGCGGATGCAATGTTCCTAATACCTGACATACTGTGGATTAAACTAGAGAGCTATTTCTGGAAGAAAGTGCTTAATCTGGCACAATCTACACCTATGCCACTGTTAAGGAGAGAGCTATGTCTCGTGTCATTAAAAGCGATCCAGGAGAGAAACATGCTAATGCTATATCGAAAACTCCAACTGAAGAATAAACTAAAACCTTTGGCGTTGGTGAAAAACGAGATGACAACGAACAAGATTCTGGCACTAAAAGATTGGAAGCTGAGAAATAGGAAGTTATTGAAAGATCTAGATGTCGCGGAAGAGATACTTGAAACAAACCCAGCCAAAATATCAAAAAAACTATTTGAAGCAGATTGGATTAGGACAGAGGACATAGCGCGATCATATAAGCTGATGAAAGATTTCCCAACAGCCCCGAAAAAACTATACGATACAAGAGGCTATCTGAAAAAGTTCCCGGATTTCGATTAAATCAACTACATACTAACGAAATCCAATTTATAAGGAAATTGTCATCAGATAATAAATGTAGATACTGCAAATCAGAGGAGACAGTTGAAACTAGTCGACATCTTCTACTCGAATGTGAAGGTACCAATACATCGAGAGCAGCTTATCTAGGGAAAATAATGCAATCGTTTTCCACACTGACAGAGGATAACTGGTGGCAAGCCTTTAACGAAGGAGAAAATAACAAAAATGTGATCGCAGTAGCATCCTTCTTTGAAAACCTTAAGCTAACAACTAAGTAAAAGTAATAGGAGGAACTTCCAGGGGAATAAAAAGAATTTCATCGAAGTGAAAGACTTCATGTGTGAAAATGTGTGAGTACACGAAGAGACTTAAAGGATTAAATAAATAAATAAATGGAAGGAAGCTTGACAACAGAAACTAGTTAAAGACCTTGAGAATAACTAGAACTACGTAAAGAATCCAACAGGTCAGGCAGCGAAATAAACATTATCAAAATGGAGGACATGGAAGGGACTTTCTTTTCGTGCTTTCTTTGGGATCACTTAAGGCTGAAAGGGACCTCTTTGGAATCTATGGAAATATTGGACTTTTTTTTATTTTTACCTTTGAAAAAATTGTTTGTACAATTAAATCAAATTAAAAAAAAAAAAAAAAAGAAAATGGGTCACTATTTTATCTATTATAGAACAGTAAACAAAAAAGAATTGCCCAGTGTGGAATTTCAACTTCTCTCATCCAGCTACTTCATTCCAACTCTGTTCTGTGAAAATATGCTGTAAGAGAGCGCTCAAATGATACTCTACTAGTCCTGTCATTGTTTGGACATGTGATGTTGGATTCCTGTATAGTTCACAAATACTGGTCTACTAGTGCCAACATGCAAGATTATGTGACCCTAAAGCCTTGAAAGCAGTACAATTGGTTGGGCAGGACCATAGGTTTCCATGTGTAAAATGGGCACCCCCCTTGTTCATAGTCAATTTAGGTACCGACCTGCAACATATGAATAACTATTTGCAGCTCTGCTGAAATATTTCAAAAATGTTATTGCATCATACAAGCAACAATAAACTATCCCTTACTGTTGTCCCCCCTCCCTCCAGCACTCTCTGAAAGGTTGTCAGGCCTAGTACGATAGTCACTTGTTTTGTTCTTCCCCTCCCTTTCAGCACCCCTCTCCCTCACCTTTTGTTTTCCTCCGGCTCTACCAGAAATGTTGTCAGTCCTAGTAAGGTACTCGCCTGTCTGTTTCTATCTCCTTCCCACTCTCCCCCCTCCCTTCCTTATCTATGTCTTACCTCTTGCACGATCTGAAATGTCGATAGTTAATTTAACATCCTTACTGTTCATGGCCTGTAAGAATGTCATTGTATTTTCCCTTGTTCCCTTCCTTGCCTTGAAGCGCATTGAAACACATTGTGTATAGGCGCTATATAAATAAACTATCATATTATATCATATCCGTGCAAGGGGAGCCAAGCATGGCCGCGCAGTGTCTCTGTGCCGGCAGCTTAGATTCCTTTAATGGGACAGGGGGGTCTGAGGTGGCAGGGTGCTTTGTGGGGGACAAAGGGATCCTCTCCATGCTACCACTGGGCCCAGCTTTGGGTGGCTGCTGGCAGCACACTTACAAGCTGGTGAGCCCACCCAGAGCTGGCCCCAGGGCAGGACCGCCCAGGCGAACACCTGGGGTGCCATTAACCCTCCACCCATGCCAGTTCTGGGGAGTCTTTCAATGTCCCCCCCCAAGCTGGCGTGGTGGGAGAAGGCACGGCAGGCGCCCTATTGAAATGAAATGTGCCCCGCTCTCGGGAGCGGGGCGCATTTGATAACAATCGGGCGCTGATGCTATTGCATCAGCGACCTAGTGAAAAATGTGGGTGTTGGGGGTGAATACTGATAGGAAACATTAAAATATGCTTAAAATCAACTTCTAAATTGCTCATTGGGCTACTGGTGGCGATTAAGGAACAATGTCTAAAGGCTCTCCCTTGTCCACCCTTTGGAATTTTTGTGACTCCTATGCGTGGTGCTATCTTGCTTGCCACAACCTATAGCCTGTGCTCACCAATGCGTGTTTGGCACGAGAGTCGTTCCCTGTTCATCCTGGATGCCTTGTAACACTGTGGTTTCTTCTCTCTAGGTTTGGACGTCGTGCCACCTTCCTGGTCTCGGTCTTCCTGGCAGTCCTCTTGGGCACTGGTGTGTCGGTCTCCTTGGACTACCTTATGTTCCTCCTGATGCGCCTCTTCCAGGGGGCTGCCCTGGCTGGCATCTTTCTACCGCTCTATGTTGCAAGTGAGTGTACACAGTTCCCTAGGCCTGTTTCAGAGGCTGCAAGCCTTCCTGTTCTGAAGCTTGCAAGCTGTTGCTGCCTTTTTATTCTTTTGGTGCTGACACAGGCATGTAACTTGTTCTCATTCTTTGCAGGATTGACTTATGCATATCACTCGCTCTCGCCAGAGCTGGCGTGTGAGAAAGTTTTATATGTGGCACATTCTTTCTGTCCACCTAGATCCATGGATACTATAGACGCCACAATCATTGAACACCAGCTTTGTGTTTATTTTACTTCTAGGAAAGGACTACATAAAACAGCATTTAGAACCTGTAGGTAGGACATCTGAGACCAAGAAGGATGCTAAACCTCAGTGCTGTAGCTCTAAAACTTTATTTAAGGAGTAGAGATCAACTTCAATTCAAAATCGAAGCACTGCCCAAAGAAATAGCCAACAAGGTGGTCTTCTCCCAAATGTCTTTCTGTCTCTCCCATTGCGGAAGGTTGTGGGGCCTTCGACCTCTGTAGAAACCGGTCTAGTCCATTCAGTTTGTCAGATTTTACTCCACCACCTATCGTTTTGTGTGTTGTGTGCTTGATGGTGACCTGAACTCTTTTGATCAGTCTGCGTTAGTTGCAGGCTTTTTGAGGGCTTGTGCCCTATGGCAAAACCGGTCCATAAAGCCTGCACTATTCCCCAGGTCTCATCAACAGTTAAGTAGGGAGTCAGCCAGGAGAGAGCGAGCAGGGGGTCATTCCGTACTTGCCTTTCTTCAGTAGGCACTTCCTACTTTCTCTCTGAGTTGGCGCTAGGTTCCCTCTACCTTAGTGGAAGCTCCTCCTACGTTATGGGCCTGCCCAGCCCCTGACCTGGTCCTCTGGGGGACCTTCCTCCTCCCACTAATTAGCCTTGCATATTAGCTCCTCAATAACATCCCAGTCTCCCTGCTCAATATCCACGTTTCCTCCCCACCTCTCATCAACAGGAGACGCTTCTTGCATCCCACTCATGTCCTCCTCATCCTGATGTCTTTTTGCATGCCACCTATACATATCCAATCTTCTTCCCCTTGGTTGTCGCATGTTCCTTTACTACATTGATCATCCCCGCCACCTTATCTGCTACTGTCTTCTCACTACCGCTTTGGTCTGGCCTTTTGTCTGCCCCCTCCTTGCTATTACCTTGGGCTATTCTCATTGCCACCACCACCTTCCCACCACGTAGGGTTGCTTTGGCTGCTACAACCTCCTCTCTGCCACCTTTGGCGGTTCTCCTTACCAACACCACTTCTTCACCACCACAGGCTGTTCATCTCACCCCTGGATCCCACCTTCTCTCTACCACCTTGGGCTGCTTTGATGCTTCCACCACCCCTCTACCACCTTGTACTCTTATCGATACCACAATCTCCTTTCTACCCCTTTTGGGCTATTCCCACTACCATCCCGGGCTGTTGTACTCTCAGCACCTCCACACCAATTAAGCTGTTGTCCAACTTTTTCACAGCCACCATGTTAACCACCTCATCCTTTGCTGTTAACGTCTCCACCACTCCTGCTACAACTATCAAATCTTTCCCTTCTAATCTCACTAGCTCCTTTCCCTCTATTGAAGTTACCTCATTCTCTCTGCTGCTGCCATCTTTCCAGCCATCTTTCCAGCTCTCTTTCTGTCTCTATAGCGACGGCCTTCGCCCACACTCCAATCTGCATGCTTTACTAAAATCTCCCCAGCCAGCTCCTTCTCTGTTGCCCTCTGCTCTCCAGGCTTCGACAAACACGAGCCTCCTGCTCCTGCTCCCCACACTCACAACTGGGCCTGGTTGCATTCGTATTGTGTCCTTTCACTGAGTGTCTGCACCTATGAGTGGTAATTCGTTGAGGGCTGAATTTAACGTGCTTCCCTGAGTGGACTGGAGGCTTATTTAGGCTCAAGGAATTGGACACACCTCTAAGTGGAGTGTCTGCCATCTTTGGCAGTAATCGCTCTGTGCTCCTTTCCTGTGCTGCTTGCACTATGTTGGTAGCTTCTGCTTTCCTAGTGTACAAAGTCCATACTGGAACCAGACTGCATAAGCTTTGTGCACTCGTTTTGTGAAGAATCCGGTAGCTCAGAGAAACTTCGACATTGCATTCAAGGAAGAGGAACTCTGTGCTGAGGGAGATTGTTTCTGCAACTTAGTCCCCGATTGGAAAGACATTGGATTGCAATATTGTGTCCGCAGGACTCCTTGAATGTCCCTTTTTTTAGTTTTGAAATTATTGGCACGATCTATAGGATAACTTTTTTATAATGTTACAAAGCATGCTACCAGTGTGTAATGAATGGAAATATTAGGCTTGGTGGGTTGGGGAGGGACTGGACCTTGGAGACTGGTCTGCGATGTCACCTGCCTCTACCCCAGGCAACCTCCCACCCCAGCCTACTCCTAACCCATCCATTTTCCTGCAGATCCAATAGTGCCAGGAGGCCATACCAATTGCAGAGGCTGCGTGGACACATTATAATACAACAAAAAAAACGAACATAGTGAAGGCAGGGCAGTAGTGGCAGAAACAAATTACTTTTGAAAACATTATACCAATTATTGTCTCCTTTGGTGCAGCAGGGCGTTGTACTGGGTCTCTGTTTTTACCATAACAAATGTGTGTCCTGTATTTCCAGGCATGTTGCACATGTCTCATTGCAAGGGCTCACATAATGGGTGTCGGGAAGTTGAGTGGTCATCAATGAGGGGCAAACGCCAGCATTGTGGGGTTCAACCAGATATGAGTTTATGGCCTGACATCAGCCTATGGAAAATAGCATAATAGCGTCCCTGTGGGGTTCAACGAGGCCAAAGGTCTCTGGGATCCGTAAGCAGCCTTTCAATCCCAGTTCCCTCCAGGCAATAAACTCTGCTTTGGAAAAAAAAAAACCTGCCACGTGGCTGGGGTGTGGTAGGTTGGACCATGGTATCCTCCCTATACTGCCCCCGGGACCTTCATTGCTTAGATGTTGGTGCCAGCTGTTCCCCATGGGTAACCCACTCTTTACCCTAAGATCCAAGCATGGGATTTCATCACATACCCCCCTTTCCCCAGAGCCCCCGCCCAGATTGACTACTCAAAGTTTACATTCAGTTGTACATACAACTGAAACTAGTAAGGCTGTAGAGCTAGGAACCATCAAAGGACCCCGGTGTTGGTGCCCTTGGGCCAGGCCAGGCAGGTAGGAGACACATTGGTTGGAAATGAGAATGACCTTTCACAATGCAAGGGATTGTTTGGGCTTCTCCTCCCCATTTAATGGTCCGATGTTCTAATTACAGAACATTGCAATTCCCCCCTCTGCGGAAGAGCTACGGGCTTCTATAGAGGACGGGCTGCCTGCAGCCATTGTGTTTTTGTGATAGAACGGCCTCCAACCCAAGCCTAGGGCCATTGAATGGAGCATGTTTGGTTGACTGAAGTCTGACGTTGTGAGGAGCGGCGGATGGCAAAGCTAGTCTTAAGGCGACTGAGGGCCTCCTGGATCGTGTTTGTCTATATGATCTTGGTGTACTTGGATCTCTCAAGGAGGTCAGTGAGGGTTCCTGCCACAGTTTAAATTTGTGGAATATGCAGCCAGTAATACCGGACTAGACCCACAAAGGGTTGTAATACTCTATCCTACTTGTGCTAGGTGGTGAAATCCATTGATGATATTCAGAATACTATAGGGTCCGGCATACCTTTTTTCCAAACTTCTTGGCCCAAAGGTTTATGCCAATAACCTTTTTGGTAAGCGACGTATAAAGCTATTGGTGACTGTTCCTATTCAATTGACCATTTCATCAATTTTTTTTTATTTAAATTTCTTTATTAACTTTTACAACAAAATATACACAGAAAATCAATGATCGATCAATGCCACATGAGTACTTCAAAGGAACATAAAACAAATTCCCCCCTCCCTCCCCACCCGTTTCTCCCGAGACCACAGTTAGAACTCCAATCTTTGTTTTAGACCCTCGACGGACAGACCATTTCATCAATAAGAGGCATCCACTCTGCATCAAACCATGAGCCCTTATTAACCTTTCAAAAATAGAAGTGGTATTTCCGTGATAATCTCAAGCTCCAACATTACTTTGGTCTGGGCCACCTCGCATCTAGTTTCCAGCAACTGGTATGATTACATTTGTACATATGTTCCAGGCAATGTAGCCCAGTGGCTCTTTTTAACGTGTACAAGCACATTTGCAAAATATGTCCGATAGTCCTTGTATTCTTCATAGTTTCTGGAAATATTTTCAGCAAACTGGGGTTTAACCCAGCTTCATGGTAAATCTCAGTGTTTACTATCGGAGCCTTGTCGGCAGGTCCCTTCCAAGCCTTGAGCCTGTTGATGTAATCAACTTGGGATGTTTTCCAGGGACACCCTGCTGCCTTCGGTAGTTGAGATCACCCAATACGTCTGACTCAATAGGGTCAACAGCCTCTCGCAAGGAGTTTATTCTAGGAGATGGGTGGAAGCACCAAAACCTGATCTACCACCGGGCCTGATCGTCGTATGACTGTTTTGCCTTCCTTGGCTTTCTTGCAGACCTTAATGGACCAAATCCCTTCTCAGACCAATTTGCTCTGTGGTGGTCTGCAGAATGCTGATGGTTTTCTGCCTGGTCTCATCTTGATTCTGACAGTCTTCTCTCTGCATATACACATCTCGTGGCTGCCTTCCATAAAGCAGCTTGAACCATGCAGAAACTTGGGGAGTTCTCATACAGGGAACAGAGCCCAAGAAATATCATCGTAATTCCTGGCATAGTAGTCCACCAATGTCCATCTGAGGTTCTTCAAATTCAGATTGAACCGCTTGACTAAGCCACCCATCTGTATGTTCTGAGGGTGTCTATGTGTAGTATGGTTTTCAACTCCGCCAAACTCGGAACCATAGGTGGACACTTGACCTGTAATGGTCTCCTGAGGGAACCCCACTTGAGAAAAATAGGGAATGAGATGTTTTATGATCGGTTAAGTGTCGTTGCTTAGATAAAGTGCAAGTGGCATTGTCGACTGTAAAAGTATCTACCGGCTTCCCACATTTGAAGGATTCCAGGCACACAGAATATCTCACTTCTACACGTTTTGGGTTGGTCTCCGGATCTTGCTCCTAATGACTCAGATTTCTTTTGTTCTGCGATCTCATTCCCTGAATGATGCTGATTAGCTTCCACAACTACCACCCCAGATGTGTCTGTTTTCTCTCCGAGTCTCACTACCTTCACAGCAAAGCTTCCTCTGTCTTGGCCATAGAAGGCAAGAAACCACAACTCCACCTGTAGGGATTTGTATGCATTTTACCAAATCTTCCCTCCTAGTATGGACCTAGTTGAATGTAGCCCATGGGCTCCAGCCCTGATCCGTGGAAGGGCGTGCTCTTACCTTCCCCGGACAATCCTTACGAGAACCACCACCCCCACCCACCATTTCACTTTGATATGGAGGGGAGCTACACCAGCCAAATAAAATCACAGTTAACAGAGTTCTTTGATCACTAATGGACAAAGACGCCAGGTTGAATTTCATTGGTGATCCCAAGCGGGTCCTCTCTTTATTTATAATAAAAACGTATCCTTTTAGCTACCCTTCCCTTCCCTATTCCCTAGGATTCCGTTGGTTTGAGGACCAACTAAATGAGGATCTGCTTCATCAGCTCACCCTTCCTTGGGTGGCGTCTTGGGGGCCCTTGGGATGAGTCTGACGCAACAGTCCCCTTACCTACACTTCAGTACCAACCACATGGAGTGTGAGGCCAGAGGATGGCCTCTGTGGGTGATCGCACCTCGCTAGGCAGCCTCAATATCCTGCTACCTCATGCCGAGGTACCTCCTCTATACCCCTTTTTACCTATTGAATCTTTTACATATAATCAGTGACATACCCCTACTTAACTTTTAAACCTACATAACATTCCCATTAAAAACACATTCTCCCTACCTAACGTTCAACCACCTTAACAATAATTAGATATATACATGTAACTACACACATATATATTTTTTTACATACAACCTATAACACATATAAACCACTATGTCACAGTGGGGTGACTGCGGCAGTCGTCCGTCAACTCCTACACATTACCTTCCATATGGGTCTGCCTCTGGTGCCTGAGCAGGGCTGGCTTCAAGGCTGGTTGCAGGGCTGGCTGTGTGCGGGTTGCAGGCTGACGGTTGTATCTGGGCCCATGGTGGTGTTCTTGTGGCAGTACTGTGATGTATATTCTGTGTCTAGCTAGACAGAGCGTCATTTCTGCACATAGCCCAGGTTTGTGATTAGGCTAATGCACAGGACCTTTTCCCGTGTTCTCTAACATTTAACTGTGGGATATTCATGTCTATTATATATGACTCTTTTTGGTTTCATGTATATTTGTGAGAATTGTCCTCTTTATATTGCTTTAACAATTCTGTTTTGTGTTGAAAGCAATACATGTATGTATGTCTTAATTTTATGAATACAGGTATTAACCTTGCGACAATAAATGCAGATTAAATAATGTGTGCGATATGCAAGTTGACAAATATTAACACGTCTTCAGATGTGGTTTTTCCTTTTTTCATTAATACATTCTCTCTAAACATTGATTCAAACCATTAGGGAGTCTTTGTATCCCGTAGAGCACTCTTGTATAACCGACAGAGCAAGCAATAGGAACTCGGCTCCTTTTAGAAGTCTCTGCGCTGTCGGGACAGTTTTTCGAATTTGAGTGTCTGGGCCCTGGCCACATGGGGCCAGCCACGATTACTGTGCTGCCTGCTCTGCTTCCTTGCTTCTCAATGGCCTCCTGCGTGAGTTGGGGTTTACCTGTGATCACTGCTGTAGCACTTCACAAATCTTCTGGTTGGGCCCCGTTGGCTGGTGGGGGGGCACCCGTGCTCTCTGCTGTGCCCGCAGCATTTATAAACTCTTTAGGGTGGTCTGGCTAGCATGGGGACTGCCCCCCTCGACACCTCGTGGCCCGTGCTGTCATCTTTGCTTCAGGTGGCGTCATGTGTGTTGTGGGGCCGCTGCCGCTCTCAACGCTGCTCTTGCAGCCATCTTAACATAGGTGGCGTCACTGCTGCATGCACGGCTTGTTCAAAGCACGCTCCCCCACCCCGCATTACAAGAGGGCCTCTGGTCTTCACCTGAGCTGCTCCGCTGGGTGGCCTGGAGCTTTCCTTCACCCGGGCTGCCCAACAGAGCAGCCCGGACTTCCTCCTTCCTCCTATTTCGCCGGTCAGCCCGGGACTTCTGTTCACCACTCCACCCTCCTGGTTGGGGCCTTCTTTGCTGCTCTTCACCCCGCAGGCTGCGCCTGACATACACAACCCAGTTTCTGCCCACGCACTCTAACCTGGGCCTTGGTGCTTCCTGGGCCAGTCTGGTTTGGCCCCCAGGCGGGCCACACCGACCACAGGCCTAGGCGGTCGAGCTGCCCCTGGTATCAGCAGTTCGCCTCTCAGGCTGAACTCTCTAGGGGTCCCTGATGCGCCGCCCAGTGCCATTTATGGATTTAGGTCCTGGGGGGCCCTCGATGCAGCACCGTCCCCTGTCCCTCAGGTAAGTCTCGCTCCTTCTCTTCTCTGCTTCTGTCATTTCTATTCTTTCAACTGTCCTTTGTTTAAACTTCTTTGGTTTTTGTAATCCTACTGGATTCCTTTCTCCCGTGCCCAGCCCACTCCTGTTCCATTGTTCTGTTTCTTGTCTTTCCTTTTCAACATTCCATGGTGGGCTGGATGGTTTGATCCCAAAGCAAGCACAGCACGCACATAAATAAAACACACTACCCAGTAAATAATTACCCTGGTGTCTGTTTCTTTATTTCTAGGTGTTCTCTTGGGGAACAAGCATGTAACCCTACTAGCCAGGACCATTGGGGCCACGGGCTAC
This sequence comes from Ambystoma mexicanum, assembly GCF_040938575.1. Lineage (NCBI taxonomy): Eukaryota > Metazoa > Chordata > Amphibia > Caudata > Ambystomatidae > Ambystoma > Ambystoma mexicanum. The sequence continues at coordinate 94,939,067 of NC_090922.1, forward strand.
ATCTATTTCCGACGTTGTATTTAGGATGCCTATTGACACTAACTCTTGGCACTTTGCCCAATTCAGATAAGGTACACTTTCCACCTGCCTCAATCTTTCTGGAGTGGCCGTCTCTGTGCACCACGCCTCAGCTATGATTCGTTCACTATGCATGATAAAAATGCACCTTTCCCTGTAGCTCCCTTCCTGCGCCACCCCTGCTCTCCAACATGACTCTTCTGTGATTCTTTTTTTTTTATTCGTCTCCCACAAGGTGTTTTCTCATTCACTCACTCACGGCTTTAAGGTTTTTGGCCAGATCGTCAGTACATTTGGGGGTGTTGGGCATGAGAACCCACCCATAGGTTCATCTGCTGTGCTTCCAGTAGTGCATCCTACTTGAGGCCAGCTGTCTTTTCTCCTCTTTCATTGTGCAAAAAACTCCAGGCTTGGGAAAGGAACTATCTACCTGTACATGCCCCGATTATGTGTAATGAAGCACCACCACCTACTTCCCAAACATCAGTCAGTAGAGAGCATTTCTTCTGTGGTAATGACCAAATACGCCCTGGCGCGAAGCCGTAAGCACAGAAAGGGAGGAAGTACCACAAATGTGTGAGTTCCAGAAAAAAGGTAGGTAGGTCAGGCGGTATAGGCCAAAATGACCGCACTGAAAGTTCCGACCTATACAAAAAGGTCGTAAATGCATGCCACCAGGTTCGAACACCAAAAGTTCGAATCTTTGGTGGGATGCATTCTAGGTAGGTAAAAAAAAAAGACTGCGGGTGTGTCCCACGCAATACCCTGCTCACTATACTACAGAGTATTGTGAGCAGGGTTTGCGGGGGGAAACCCCCTGCGGATGCCCGAAAGAAGAAAAAAAAAGAAAAGGACCCTGCGGCGCCGGTTTCCAATCACGGAAGTGAAAGGAAACCAGCACCGCAGGGACACATCGCGTCTTGAAATGTAAGTAGGGTGGGGGTGTTGGTGGGGGTGTGTTATGGGAGGGGGTGTGGGTTTGTAGGGGTTTTAAATGTATGTTCGCATGGGAAATATATGAACCTTTTGTGGTGCGTACATTTCTCATGCAAAGTTTTCCATCGCTGACTTTTCCGCGGCGGAAAAATCACGCAGATCCGTTCAGGAGCCAGAAAACCACGTGGAGCAGAGACATAATGCCAAGAATGCTGCCATGAAGTGAAGTGTGGAAAGGGATGTACAGAAAAGATGGCAGAAAAGAAAAGATGGCACCCGTAGGACCCCAGTGTAAGTGTGTAGGAGCTAGCGAACAAACTATCCGTGAGAGAATCTATGACCTGCCTCTGGGAACAGAAGCCTCTCCTGAATTGCCTCTGCAGAGGCAGGTGTCGGAGATGCTAATTGGATGCAACGAGAAAAGGCTGATGAGCCAAGTGGTCCTGGGAGGACGAGAAGGACGACTACAATGGTGGAAATCGGAACCCAGGGATCAGTCGGGGAAGACACTGAACGTTCTTTGATAATTGGATGTTGGTTTACGTGGGCCCGACACTCCATAACCATCATAGTGTAGGATGTGTACTTCAGGAGCTGCTTGGGGGAGGGGGGTGGAGTGAATTGTGGATCTAACACTGCCGGACCCTAGCGCGGAAGTGCTGACCAAGTTGGAAGAGAACTAGGACACTCAAGTGCTGGGGATTGCATTTCAAATATCTGCAACTCTAAACTTTGACTCTTAAGTGCTCCATTTGGCTCTGAATATGCAGAGAGAAACAACCTGGCGGCTCCGCAATCGCGAAGCAGCCGCCGATGCAATGCAGCGCTGGAGAATTCACTAGAACCTAAACAGACCATGAATGTTGAGCACAATATGCACATGGGGTGTTCTCACACCAGCGACAGAAAACCTCTAACTGAGAACGAGGCATACATCTATCGAGTGGTAGAGCGCGATCAATATCAACGGCCGCTGTTAGTGAGGAGGGAGATTGAAGGCCACGCCTTGTGTGATTCTTCTGCTTTTAAATAGTATTTTTTTCACTTTCATCTATGGTCTGACATCCTTTGTCAAAACATTGCACGTGACCCATATCAGATTTATTTCAGCAGAAAAGGAGCCTCACAGGTATCTTATCTGCCCCTGTTGCCCGCCTCGACTCAATGTGCAAACCTTGCGTGGCCTTCGCTTTGGCCCAGCATATCCGCAACTGAATAGCCAAATCAAATGCATGCACAATTGAGCCATTTTCGATGATGCACCCTTTGCGACGGTTGGGTGGGTTGGTTCGTGGTTTTACAGCAACGGGCAGGTGTTGATTGGCACTTGCGCTGCCTCCAGGGCTTTCACCGGGTCACCCCCCCAACCCCCTCATATCCCACAGTATTTCCAGCACTGTTCCTGCATATAACTTGCCGGTTTTGACTGTGGATGTAATGATAAAACACAGCTTTTGCTTTGATATGCCACAGACCTTGTTGTCCATTTGTTAACCAACTGGCCTGGTGGCGCAATCAGTTAATGCGCGAAGCTGGTACCTGTAAGGGTGGTGGTTTGAGCCCTTCCTGCCACTGTACAATTCTGAGTGTCGTGTATTGTTAACCTACTTTTAGAATTGTTGCCTCCCCTCCCTTTCTCCAAAACCAGGACCGGGTTTTTAAATTTAAAAAACTGTCGGGACGGAGGGCCAGATTGCTGGCACTGTCCTGCAAAACCAGGCCGTCTGGTCCAGGGCCTTGTGCTCGCCGTGGGAGGGTCGGTTCAAGGAGGGCTGGTTCTCCTTAGGTCTGGGACCTGCTCCTTAGCCGGATCCCCTCCATGCGCAGTCAGGGTTTCAAGCTCTCAGGTCGGGTCAGCGATCGAGCGGGACAGCGCTGGCAGAGTTAATGAAGGCCCCGGGTGTATTCTCTTGTGTAGTTGGAGACCTACAATTGAGTAATTGGCTCGCTGGGTGTTTTTGACTACATATCCCATCAGCCATAGTCAATGGCGCATTGTTGTAGTCCAAAACCTCTGTTGAGTCGCAGGTTGCAGACCGTGAGATCAAATACTCGGCCAATAATGTGGCACGTGTCTCTGGACCGTAATAGGAAACACTACACTGGCCCTTGGGTGCTGTGGCTCAAATGAGACGCGCCGTCTGCCATGTGGTTTACAAAATATACACCCCAGCGGAGCATGGGGGTGACGGCAAGACGGTGTGCTGGCGGTTAAATCTGCTCCCTACTATCGGCTGCAGCTGGCATTGGGAATGGAGGAAGGTGGGCCGGTAGCAGCAGTGGAGCAGGGCAGCCTCAGACTCTGTCCCTGGGATGGCTTCCCTCCCTCCCCCCCGAGTGTTTGTTCTGTGACTGTTCAAGTTGGCCTTGGCCCGGGCAGTTTGAGCTCCAAGGGCGTTCTTGGCAAGAAGCGCACACTTATTCCACCTGCGCTGCGAGTGCTGAGGCGGAAGCCGCTGTTTCTTGCAGACGCTTCCCAGGCTTAGGAGGGGGCCCGGGGGAAGACTACGCCAAGCGCAAGAACGGACAGAAACCGATGCAGCGCTGTGCATGATTGCAACAGCCACACCTGCCGAGGCAGACACATACCGTCGTGTGGACTAGCGGTCACACCCGCCGAGCGCCTACACACAATCCCTGCGACGCATGCCCACACAAGGCAAGACCAATTTCAGGCGGCACGCGGGACTGCTGTACGGGGTTCCACCCTAAACCATAGCTCTCAACTCACACGCTTTTGGCGGGTGTCACCCGCCTTCTAAACAGCTGACTCACCCGCCAAGCCTCCTGCATGCCCATTCATTTCAATGGGCCTCTCACCCGCCAACAATAAAATCGGGTGTTTTCACCCGCCTTTGTGACACAAATGGTTGAGAGCTATGCTAAACGCAGACGCACAGTGCCGTCGTTGCGTCTGCGCGCGCAGACAGCCAGGAAGCAAAAGCAGACCAATATTTGCGCCCACTATTGTGATAAGAAAGACACACACAGAGATCAGTGCCGGCAGGGGCGGTGTCTCTAACAGGGAGGTTGGAACAGGTCCAGAGAATTGGGTGCCTCTTAAAGCACTAAGCCTGCTAGGCAAATCTGCACACTGCCCACCCCGGCAGACAGGCCTGTCCCCCGCAGGGGTTCAGCCACGCCTGCAGACGCACTTTCTTCAGCATATGGCAGTAGAACGAGTGGAGTTGTATGTGCATAACGTCCAACATGCCACAGATCTGCCCTTTAAGTTGCTTTAGCTGGGACCCAACCACGTGGCACATTTGAGCTTGGCCCTGAAAACACAAATCTGCACTGCACCTTGACCAGTCTGGCTTCTAGGGTGAGCCTGGCCCATTTAGTTGGTTCTGGGATGCAGGTCAAAATTGCACCGACCAAACTGGTATCCTTTGAGGGCTCCGTTGTCACCCAGTGACGGCTGACCTCTTGGCATCACATCGACAACTGATTTATATCTCAGACGCTGTCCACTTTCACGCGTATCACTCTTGCCTCGCAGACATATACTTGGCAACAAAAAGCGGTAGGATTTTTCCAGGGATGCGATTTGGGGGTTGCCAGGGGTAGCAGCTGCTACCACTGGCTCCCCCTCTGCTGCCCCTAGACCAGTCCCTGCGAACCCTGGGCCACTGGTCAAAGAGGCAGTGCCAACAGAAGGTATCTGTGTTGCACCCGAAAAAGGCAGTGGTAAATGCAGCTAAATGTGCCACAGCTTTTTTCACCTGGAATCCAGATTTCGTTAGCTGGAGAAATAACTGGGATGCAGGAAAAACCATGAAGCCGCCATCACTAACAGGTTGGCAGTCCATTAGTGAAGAATGCCTGAATGGTTGGGTTCGGAGGCGCGGCTGTCTGTGCAGCTCATTTCCAGTACTGTAGCAACAGGAAGGGTGTACAGGCCAGCTCTAGCTAGCTGGGAATGGTTAAGAGCAGCCTGCAGTATTCATTGACAGCACGGCATGAACGCAAATCTCATCAGAGGTTCTCGTTGTCTGCATTGCACATCCAGTGAGCAACTGGGCCTGTAATGAGAGGGGTGTGCCCCAGTAGCTTCTGCCACCAATCCTGCCTGGGCACTGTGTGACCTGACCCAGATCTGCCTGACCTGCATCACAGGCACACTGTAGATGGACGCAAGGTGAGATAATTAATGTGCATGAAGTTGCCCTCCGCCTTTGAAGTAAACCATCTGTTGCTTCTTCAAGCAAATAAAACGTACATATTTGGAAGGATTGCTCAGGGACTGCACACTTGCTTTGGGAACAAGAGGATGCAGTGCATCATGTGTTCAGTTCCTGCTGCAATGCTTAGACGCTGCAGGAGGCTGGCATTAAGCAAGATATAAAGGACCAAAGAAAATAATACAATGTGGTCTTTTCTATGGGTGATGTCATGGAGCTGCTGCTGTTTACATTTTAAAATATAAAAAAACTGCAATTACTTTGACCTGCAACGCTTCCTTCCCCTCTTATCTCCCATCTAACAAAAACACGGTGGGTTACTTAACAAATAAGTACAACAGAAAGGTGATGGCTGGAAGGTTTCAAATCATTCATCATAACCACTTGAACACCTCTGGGCAACCCTCCAGACCATCATTTTTCTGGTTGGACTGGTGCTGTTCAGTTGCTGTTTCCAGTCTGTGGTCAGAGACTTGTCAGGCACTGGATGTCGCGCTTTGGGGTTTGTACCTATTCCAGATGCTCTGTTTGTATATAGTTAGCCCAAGTGATATACAATAGTCCAGATTGTTGTGTTGGACGTCTGATAACATTCGCACTAACGTGGCAATATGGGCTATACACACAGATATTAATGCTACATATGGTGATCCATTCTTGTATGAAATGTATATCATTTAACAGTGATATCATCACCATGTTTTTCTAAGTGTACTGAGGAACAATGCTATTTGATGCCACTTCTAGTTTTGTCTAGGAGTGAAAGGTCGTGTGCCATCACTTCTTGTGATGTCATTTGGGGGGGTGGTAAATGACATCACTTCCTGTGATGTCACTTCCGCTACCCCTGCTATGTTGGTGAAATGACGCCCTGCATGGAAGTTGTCTGCAGCAACAGCAGACGCTTTCATAGGTGAGGAGTGTGAAGCCACAGTGACTCGTTGACCGCAAAGCCCCATAGAATTCAAATGTACATGCAGGTTTGTCCTGCAGAGAAAACGATTACCCATAGCTCCCTGTATTTCACACACCATCTGGGAAATCTGCTTTCATATAGGCAAACATCCTGGTAATGTAGATAATGGAATCACGAACTCTGTATTAATGCTGACAATTAGATTAACATATGCCGAGAAAAGAACATGGCGCTACTAGAGCTGGGGTTATGCAGGGGGGTTCAGACAATGGTGTAAAGCACGTGTCTGGTAATAACACATGCTCCACAGTCCCTTCCAGGAAGAGCCTGACATGCACATATAGTGCGTTATCCTTGTATATGATACAAATCCATTCTGAGATGGTAAGTAGTAATACTCTGGTGCTGACTTGGGTAGTGGGTACAGTTTGGCCGATTGTAGTGCCATCCTACCATAGGGGGGCGAGTCGTCCCTCCATTGGAAGAGCCTCCGACATCCCTTCCAAAGGGCTTGCATCCTCGAATTGAGACACAGATCCTCCGACATCCCTTCCAGAAGGCTTGCATCCTCTAATTGAGACAGAGCCTCCGACATCCCTTCCAAAGGGCTTGCAACCTCTAATTGAGACACAGAGCCTCCGAAATTCCCTTTCAGAAGGCTTGCAACCTCGAATTGAGACGTGAGCGGCAGAGCCTCCAACACCCCTTCCAGAAGACTTCCATCCTCGAATTGAGACATGATGGGCGAGCAGTGGGCAACAGTCACTCACCTTAGAGGGCCATCTGGCTTTTGACTGCACCATTATGGCTTCCATTGGCTGAAAAGACTAAGTCACGGATACATTATAGCTCTGATAGAGCACAGTCTGCTTTTAGAGTGGGGTTCAGGGTAATGAGCAACATTAACAATAGCACATTTTTACCAGATTCCCCCCACTTTTAAGAGCTGTTGTAATGGGTGTTATTGTTTCCCAGTGCAATGTTACTATTCTATAGGAAACACCCTACCTGTTTGCAAGTCCAGGCGTGTGATGGTCTGTGCAGTTCAAGCAGAAGATTTTATCTTTGGCTGTGCTAAATATTTTAATTTTATCTTCTGAGAGTTCTGGAGTCGTGCACAGCGCACATTCCAGCCACATGCACATTACACACAGGGACATTTCAACCCCTTGGTATCTTTCGATCTCAGACCCACGCCATGGACGGATTAAAAGAGCTGGTGGGGCTCATGACCTAGAGACACCAGATGGATCCCTACAGATGGTAAGGGGTAGTAACTCAAAAGCCACCCTCCACTTCCTTATAGTGAGAAGGACTTGCTGTAAAGCTGCCTAGCGTGAGCAAGGTGGCGAAGTGCCCTCCTGGCTGGGAGGCATGTCCTTTCTATACTTTCACAAAGGGTTGCAGCTTGGAGTAAAGACAACCCTACAGCACTTCGACCTATCTCTCCTTAGTGATGAAATCGCCCCCCTAAAACATCAGAGTGCTGTACAAGAGACTCGTATGAAATATGATTCTTCAAAATGGAGAAAGAGAAAGGAGGTGACAACATTTCAGAGTGGCTGTCTAAAATATGCTTCCTGTTCCAAAAGACAGAGAAGGGCCAGAAACTTCTTTTGGATTCAAGGATAAACCCCAGAGGATTAGAACCTAAAAAGATCACACTCCTCACCTTACTAAAGTTGGGGTCATCCTTGGCAGGTGCAGATTTTCAGGGCTCAATGCACCTTCAAGAGATCTACATGGGCCAATAGACCACACAGCCTTTGCCTGGCTGGTTGATTAGAGATACCATTGCCTATTGGATAGCCTTGCTTTTGCACGCATGCAGCCCCCACTGCTTGACCCCCTCAAAGCCCTCTTCCTAGTGAACAGGAAATGTGTTGCAACAGTCACTCTTCATTGCATGACTGGCTTGCATGTTTACCATTACAGACACAAACTCAACATTCAAGCCTGGTCTTTTACAACCAGTGGTTTTGTCGAGGTTGGGGAAGATGCGCCCCTCTCGGGTATGCAGCAGACAGGCAGGGAACGTCCAATGCCAAAAAACAGAAGCGTCCAATAATGTGGCAAAGGTACTGTTTTATTAACAATACCCAAACAAAACATGGACATCGGGCGATCTCCAGTTCCTTCTTCTCCGGACACAGGCTTGCCACAAAGTTTTACGTGAACATGACATCACAAACAATTGATACATTGATCAAACCTAGGGGGGGGATATGATTGGGTGAGAAGTATGGTAGCATATATGTTCTATGTGGGATTAGTATTCCAATTGATTCGGCAATACTGAGAGACTCCGCCTAGGACCACCTATGAAAAGGATACATGGGGAACATGCCATCAGGGCAAACTATGAGCGGCTGCTGCAACACTGTTAATGTGAACGTGGAAGGTGGACAGGGATTGGATAAAGGGTGGCTTCTAAGCCTTGGCGGGTTGAACGGTTACCACCACATGAGCAACAATTGAAGTGATGAGAATGGACCCAAGGTGCTGCGTGCCCCAACAAAGTTACCATTCCCCGATTCCCTAGGCCAGAGCCAGGACGTTTGGCTTTCAACTCAGTACTATATTGCATCTTTCGCCCAAAGAGATGGATGAGAATGAAGGTCTCTGTCTGCTCTCGTCTGGCTCTAACGAATAGGTCTTCTCTGCCAGCTGAAAGTAATGTGCACGGAGACCGTATTTCGAATGATCCTGTTCAGTAATTCATGCAAATTTTAGCTAGTTCTACTGTGGATTTTCTTACTATTCTAGCCTCTGGAGACTTCCATCGACCTACCTTCTCCTCTTGTGCAGGCCCGGCTGCAGGAATTTTCATCTGGGAGGGGGCAGGGTTGTGACCAGGGGGGCCCACATTCTATTGGGTGTGTGTCTAGGAGTGCCCTAATCACAGTACTGGCAATGATCCAGATTTCCCATATCCGTGATACACCAAATTGTTGTCCCAGATCTTCAAAAATACATTTGCACCCCTCTATGAAAAACAGTACATAGCAAAAGAGAAGCAAGGAAAATTGTCTTGCAACATAAATCTATTTATTTTCCCTTCCCATCTGCTCTCCCCTTTCTGTTATATCTGATCCTCCTTCACCGTTCACTGTCCAGTCACCTTCCTTCAGCTGCCATAACCACCGTTCCCATTTACCTACCCTCCCACCTATTCACACCAGCACACAGCTTGCCTTTGCCTGGCCTGGGAGAATTGAGGGTGATGCCTCCCACAACAACATATCCTCCGATAAATAACATACACATGTATCCAATTCTCCCTGCACCCAAACATTCCACAGCCCCCCTACTTTCCAACTGAACTCCTACAGTAGGCCCATTATGAATGTCTCCCATCAATGGTTCATGTCCAAAATTACATTTTAAACTTAAAATGTTATTTTTGCAGCACATTTTAATTGAGTTAAGAGTGCCAGGCACTGCTAGGGCTGTAAGGGCTGCGTCAGGAGGCAGGCGGTGCTGATTGAGGGATTTCCGGCCTTCTGGTATCGCTCCTGTTGGGGCATGGCATGAAGGAGAGGGCCTTGCTCCCCTGCCATGCCCCTGTTTTCATACTGGTTATAATATGCAATTGTCCATGACTATTTGTTTGATGTGTTTGCTTTGATTTGGTTTTGAATAATGACCATTTTGTTCAATACATGTGGCCCGGATATTTTCAAAGTTAGGGGAGGGTGTGTGTGTGTGTGTGTGTGTCCCAATGCCTGTGCTGGCCATTTATTAAACCATGAGTGAGGCTTTTTAAATAGCTTATAATGCAAACTGAATCACTTCTAGGGGCACCTGATTTTAGGGAGGGATAGTAAAATAAAAAAATATGCTCAGGATCACACACCTTGGTTAAGTGGTAAAGCCATCATTTCAGTTTAGCCTAAAATTTAGATACTTGACCACACATCTGCTGAGCTCAAGTTGGTACAAATATGTGTTGAATTTTGGCTTTGAATAGCTAAAATAATACTCTGTTTTATACAGATTACTTAAAGTCACATGATAAACCAACCTGACAATGTATTCATCATTCAAGTACCGGAAAAGTAAAGAGGAAAACACAGGCGAAAAACACCTTTTGCTCTTTACTTTACAACTATGTGTCTGGAAAAGTGTAAATCACTTCCACAATTAACGATTGTAGGAGCCATCCACAATGGATTCCTTTTGACTACGCTTTTACCAGGTGTAAAAATCAGGCAGATCCCATAGGAATCCATTGGTTTTATGCCAAGGTAAAAATACATGCTGGTGGAATACCAATCAAATTTGGCAGGGGGACCTTGTTAAGTCTGATCTGCTCTCCAACTTCGCCTGTCAAATCATACAAAATCGTGCAGCTCATAAGAAGTGGAGCTAAATGCATTTAGTGCCACCTCCACTCGACCTGGAAGATAATCCCTTATGACTGTAGCTTTATTTTTCCCATCCTGAATGGAAGCCTACAAGCTCCAGCACAGCAATTAATGAGAACATACAGAAAATCTCATACATACAAAGTTAAATGAAATGCATGACAAGGTTATTGTTTCACACAGCTTTACCTGTATCCCCTTAATTACTAATCACCCATCAATCACACTTAAACAGCTCCTTAAAACCCTATATACTTATTTTTTTTTTAAGTGCCACAGCAATGGTCACTGACCTTTTAGCTTTTCTCATCTCTAATTAATGTATGTATTTATTTAATTTATTTCTAAAGTGCTAGGACAGTGGCCCGGAGGCATAAGAGCGCTGACATGACTTACAGCAAAATACAAAGCTCAGAGAGGCCCAAAGAGAACCCTTAGAGAAACTAGTGGAGGCCAAGGATCCATTTACTCGAAAAGAAAGGTTTTCAGGACACGTTTGAACCTGGGAAGACTGACACACAGCCTCAAATCAGGCGGAAGAGTATTCCACAAGTGGGGAATTGCGGCTTGGAAGCATCCATTTTGCACCTGTACCAGTTTGGCCTTTGGGGTGAAAAGCAACTCTGTTATTGGATCTTAGATTACACCTGTTAGATAGCCACTTCAACTGTGCTGCCATACAAGAAGGGCTTTTTTTCATACATGCAAGCAGGTGTAATGTAAAGGGTATGAAACTTGATTCTCTTTGTAATGGGGAGCCAATGTAATGCTCTCCGTGCTGTTGAGACATTATCTGTTTTACGCATACCCATAACGACCCTCACTGTGTTGTTCTGGACAACTTGCATTTGATCGAGTTCTCCTTTGCCTACCCCAAGTAGACTGCTGGTACAGTAGTCCAGGTGGCTCCCAATGATCGCCCTGGCTAGGGTGGCGCAACTGGAGGCCTCAAGGAATGGTCTGATTTGTGCCAAAGGTTTAATGTAGTGTGTTGAGTTAGACACTAGGCAACTGATATGGGACCTCATTGAGAGCTCTTGGTCACTAGTGACCCCCAAGGTTTTTACTTTTTTCAAAGTGGGGTGCAGACAGTGTGCGATTTGAAAAAAGGAATAGGACTGATCAAGCTGGCACAACTAGGGGCCGGTGCCCAGGATGATAATCTCAGTATTTGTGTTATTCAGGGCTAGGCCATTATACAGCATCCAGAGCTGGATTTGGTTGTATGTGGCATTAATGACCCCAGTGTCTTTGGAGCGGTCACCTGATAAAGGGAAAAGACACAGAGTATCATCTGCATAGTTGGCATGGCACTTCCTGTTGTAAATAATCTGCCTCTGAGACATGTTAAAAAGATACAATCTCAATGGTAGGGCCTGTTCAGCCTTGCTGTTTGTATCTGAGGGGAAAGGCGAGAGCAGGGGCGGTGGGCATTGGCATTTGTCCCTTGTCCAAATGTTACATCCACCTCTGATTGCACTCTTTAAAAAATATTTAAATACTGCTTTTTAGGTATAAAAGATGTACACCTTTTATACTTTGCCTGCAACATTATAGAAAATGCTCTTCTTTTTTGTTATTTTACAGGTGTGTGTACATGTTGCATTTCCGGCATAATACCTATACGCAAGCCAAAACTGATGGCTTTGTGATTGCTTGTTTAAGACAGGACTTCAGTGCAAGTCACAGAGGCATTGACAAATATATTGCTTAAATCAACTGGCTGAAGACACACATTAAGAGAATTTTATTACACCAGGAGCTCATTTACAGAGGCAATTAAGTAATTAAACACTCAAAAGAATGGCTAGGTATAACACTGGCAGGCCCTATACAGCAACACGTTTGGTGTTACTTTGTGATAGAGCTTGCTCAAAGAGTTCTAGGAAGGTTAGGTTTTGGTGTTTGGTGGTGAGGCATTAACATAGCCATGGCTAGTCATTAGGTGGGTAAATGACCAGACACACCCATAGGATGTGTGTTTCTCCTCACATTTTATCGCCATCCTATCTGTGTCCCAGTGCATGCATTCTGGTTGTACCTAATAGGTTAAAAGTCTCTGAATCAATTAGAACCACCTTCATTGCTCTGTCCAGCCTTCCATACCATTGTTTGCATATCAGCCTTGGCCCTGTCACTAATATCAGAAGCCTGTCCCAAACTGCTAGACCACAGGGCCTAAAAATCCATGTGGTTGCTTGTGTTCCAGTGCAGATGGAACACAACCAACTATTGAGATTGAACTGCACCTTTTGGTGGCAGCACCAAAAGTCATTTGCTAATGGCTTGTCCTCTTCTCTAATGGCACAGACATACTACAGAATTATGGCATGGAATGTTGCGCAGAGAAACGGTAGTGGAAATGTTTTATTCAAAGCCTTGCATCTATCACTTTTTGATTTTACTACACTCTCCCCTCCAGAATTAACTCTTTGTTGCTACCAACCTTATCTTTTCACTTATACTCAAGTAATTAATGCAGTAGATTATATACTTTGAATGTAATTTGTAAGGGCCCCCAGTCAGTTGATGCCCCTTCTGCAGAAATCAGTGTTCAAGCAACTTTACCTGTCATTTATATTGTTTGATATAGTTAACCATTTTATTAAGCAGGATGTGAAAAACCACTATATTCCCACAAAAAATAAACATACTTTAAATTACAGAAACCAAATTTGTGGTTTTAGGTTTGATAAAATAGTTGTAGGCAGCCTGCTAGAATATGTGTGCAAACTCACTTAGAGGTGTGAATGGCCCTCCATCTCCCTGGTCATTTGTACTGTCATGACTGTGGGGCATAAATCATTGTCTAGGGCAAGAAAACAAATCCTGGCCGGGCCTCCTGCAGTTCAGCTTCTCAGAATGATGTCTCTGAGATTGATGATGAATGTTTAGAGTGACATCCACCCCCCCACTCCTTTGCGGGGGCAGAGGCTGGCTCTGGGGGGGCCTGGTCCCCCTGCTGGAGCCCGGGCCTGCTCTTGTGTCAGGTGTAGGCTGGTGAGAACCTGACCTTACCTACGTTTGGTTCCTTGTTAATTTAGTTAAGTTATGTCTGCCATCTGGGATCTGCCTTGTGTTTGTATTTTTCCAACGCTGGCTAGAACCTGTGCTTCTCCGCTAACCTTGGCCATCTCATGTGCTTGCTGGCTGCACTGTTCGGGTTTGGTCCTTCTGCCGACTCAACAAACGAAATCTCTGTGCTGGGCTATGGTGTCTCAATATTTCCCATTCACCTAACGTGACTGCGTCCTCCATCTTGGTTTACATGGCCACCCATGTCAGTTGCATTCGGTGCTAAGCATGCATTGGTTTTCTCGTGCGACTTGTGTTTCCTCATCCTACAGACCCCAGCCGAGCGAACCATGCACACTAATAGCCCTCCTTATGAGTTAGCCAAAAACAGTAAAACCAGGTGATATTAGAAATGCCTGCTGTTCCTCCAACCCAGCGAATTATCGATTCATGAGGGACTGACATGATGCATTATTCTGCGAATATTGGCAAATACTGCATTTCAAATATCTGAATTCCTTCAGTTTTAAGCCCCATCCAAAAGTTTGAGCCAAGCCTTTTTGAACCCTCCTACCCCAGGCCGGGAGGATAGCTCAGGGGCAACTTGTTTGTCTTGGAAGCAAGATGACGCAGAGCAACACATGTTTGAATCCTGGTCCCGCCCTTAGAGACTGGTCCCCGGTATTAATTGCGTTATAAAAGATTAATTAATTTAAATAATTACCCCCATGCATTTTTACAGGTTTTCATCATTTTAGCGATGGGGCTCAGCAACCTGTGCGCACCCCGGTAGCTCACCTTGTCCCCCCACGCCCCGCACCACCCCTTGCTTTAGTATGCATTCAAGGGTCATTACAGAGCCTCCTGGGAATTATTTGAGTTTAGACGTAGTAGTGGTTTGCTCCAGCATATCCATTTCACATCCACCAAGCAGGGAAGGTGAATTTGAAAATCTGCATGGTTTACTGCCAGCCGTGTGTTTAAAAACTGAACACTACCGAGACCACCCGATTGCTGCGTGCGGTAACCTGTGCATGGCTTGCAGCAATCGGAGCGACACATATGCAGAACGCTTAAAGAGTCCCCATGGGGCGGGGGGGGGGGGGCAAGAAACCTCTGATCCGATGCTCAGAAACCCCCTCTTCTTTTCATGATTTCGGAGTTGGATTTTTAGGGAGGACCAGTCCCCAGATACGGGGAATCACATGCTAAGCTGTCATAAATAATTATTCTGTGAACCAGCCAGCTGCACTGTACACACTTAAGCTGGTGCTTAAGCCCTCTTGGGTGTAACATCCTTCTATTGCAATTTAACATTTATGCTATGTGAAGGCCGGTGGGCATTTTCTGCAAACCCTTTGTTTTTTAAAAAATGTATTACAGTTTCCACGGCCCAACCAGTGTAAAAAAAAAAAAAAAAAAAAAAAGAGCTCTGCGGTTGAGGGTTGCGTCTTGCCTGGAGTAGTTGTTTGACTGTGTACTCTGTTGTGGTGCGGCATGTGATGCTGAGCAGGATCTCCTGCTGTAGGAGGCATTTGCCTACGTGGCTCTATCCTGTGCAGAGTCACGCGCTGCCCTCCTTCCCCAGAATGTGCAGTCATGGCTGCCTTCCCTTTGCTACCCAATGCGAACATGGCCGCTGCTTCAGAGGACGCTTTCAGTGGTCTGTTTGTGTAGAGGAGGGTGAACCCCACAGTGACTCGCTGACCGCAACATCCCATAGACAGACAGACGTGTTATTTACCAGCGTGTGCGTCTGTGCAGGCAGGAGTCAGTCTTTGGCAAGAAACCAAAATGACACTAAAGCAAAGTAGACCGCAGTGGCCACATTTCACACACGGGTGATGCCAGCTGCAGAAAGAACTAACCATAATTGCTTGCGAAACCTTGTTCTACCACACGCAGGCCCACTGTTCTTCCTTTCTCTTGGAAACCCATTGGGCCTGGTTCATGGAAGTGTTTTATAATGGCGCAATCCCATAGGAAAACGTTCCATGAATCAGGCTCATTTTGTCGTCTTCGCCAAGGAAATTCCTTTCAGAACGTGTGGCGCGCTATATTGTACGCCCCCTGAATGTGTGCGCCTGCCAATCGACGAACTTCAGCAGAATCTGGCGTTACATGTTAGTGCTCTGGACTGGCTGCGGGTCCTGCTGTCTTGCTCCCCCTCCTTGAGTCCCCTTCCGCCCCCAGTCTCGCTTCCACGAGGCCCGAAAAAAAGAGCACTCCAATGTATCCAGGGGTCTCATTGCCTTGTTCCCTCGGCCTCCTCTATTTCAGTATCTGTGCTGCCATGGGCATAGCTTTAGGTGGGCTGGGGCCAGCCTGGGCGCAGTCTCAAAAAACCTCTCGAGTTGCAGAACTCTTGGGACTCCCCCAGACCCTATGAGAAGCACCCAGCCGCATGGCACAAGTCGAGGGGAACCCTTGGGTGGATGGCATTCGCTAGCTATTTTAATTTGATACATTTTTTTTTAAGAGGGCAAACGCCAAGCCCCAGTGTGTTTATTCAAGGCATTAAACATAAAACCAAATAATGTGCTGCACTGAAATGAAATAAACAGCGATAGAACAGGGTAAGTTCAAAGACAATGCAGTGGAAATGGCTGCATTCCCTAACCGTTAAATAAACAGTACTGTGTCACATCACAAATGGGTCTTTTTGGAGAAACAATATTACAGAACAATTAGTGACCCAATGACTAAGGTAAACATAAATGGGGGAAAAACAACGTGCTATCTACCCCTATGGGAAGGACACCCTGACCCTAACGGAGGTGCCTGGCCCTAGGTAGCGTATGTTGTAACGCCTATCTAATAGGGATTGATAGAGAGGAAACTGTCCCCCCATCTCACCAACTGTGTAGAAAAAACCAAAGTTCATTGACATTTTGAATCGTCATACAAGAACAGCTAAAAATAGAAAACCACTAATAGGCTGCTGCAAATAGCAAGGCTGGCTATTAGATCGTTGTCAAAACGGCTGATTAGCTTGCATGGACTTCATGTAGCCGTGGGATTTCATCAATTGTTTATTCACCCTAGGGCATCTGATTTGCCACATGTAAAAGTTGAGTTTTTAATATCTAAAAAATGTATGTACCCATCTAACTGGGACACCATAAAACGCTCACGTAATGTGAGTTATGCACTAATATCTGATTTCAATATGTATACCCCCTACATGATGGGGGATATCTAGATGGTCATGGAAGCCCCCATGGCCAAGAAGGTCGACCGGTTTCGATGGTATAGGTAATTCAAACCATCTTCTTCAGGACCATAAGTTGTGTTCTGTCCTAGATCAGTCTTCTGTTTGGCGAAGGTGTTCTCTGATGAGAAAGGCCATTGCACCAAGGTGCACTGCACAGTCCCTATCAAAGGCCCTTGCTGCCCTCTGGCCTCCTAACTGAGGCTGGCTGACAATTGCTGGGCGGAGGATATAACCAGTGCTTTAAATGGGGGAAAAAAGAAGTGTAGCTACTCACCAAGCTACATTCCGGCGCAGTGCTTTAGGCGCGTCACCTTGGGCACATGTTCCTTTGCTGCGCACCTTGTTTGCAGGCAATGCCCAGTGAGATTAAATAATGTGCCAAGGAGCACGCACCTGGGTAATGCAGCGTACCGGAGAGCCTTTCACAGAAACTTCGTTTGTTGTTATGCATTGTGCTAAGCAAGTTTGAATATCTATATTAAATGAGACTTTTTGCGAATCAAGCTAGCAGATAGCATAGCTGTAGTATCATTAGAAGGGGAGTTTTTATTATCGGCTGTGTTTATTACATAATGAGGAATTCCGTAGGTAATTGGAGCTGTGTGCGAGTTGAGTTGTCACTTGAAAACGTTCCATCACAACTCCAATTACTTAAAAATTTAAATATTAGAATAGGCACTGCTAATAACAAAAACATCTTTAAAAGTAATTTCCTAGGCTTTCCAAATGAATCCCTACTCAGCTGCTCTATCAAAGGACACCAATGGGACCAGGTGAAGCCCACTTGGTGAAACAGTGCTCCACGCCTGGTGTGCTGAGAGCAGAGTAGATGCATGTTTGTTGCTCCTTTTGTTCTGCAGGGTGGGCCCTGAAGGAGACGTTATGGTCACTGTGAGTGGTGGAAAGGGGAGGAGGGAGCAGGCGCCGCTTTCCACAGCAAAGGCGGCAGAAGCTTAGTCCTTTAAGTAAAGCTTTCATTTTTACTTCGCAAAATAGTTGAGTACCGTACTTTCTAAGTGCAGGCACTGAAATGCACAAAAATAAGAAGTGCAGGGTCTGAGGACTGGGTAGGACCGGCCCATTTAAAGCACAGATTATAACCTCAGTCGCCCCCTTCGCTTGCGGCACAGCCAGTCAGCTTGCTCTGAATGCAGGCCTCATTTCCTGGTGTACCGCCCGCAATCAGTCTGCCGCTGGCCATGCCACACCCCCTGCTGTCCAGTGACTGATCGTTCAGCTGCCATCCATCTCCTCCTCCTCCTTCTTCCTTCCTGCTTGAGCCACCTCTTGCCACTGCGCTCCTCCCACTCCCTCATTCCATGTCTGAAGGTGAGGAACGGTCCCGTCCGTGTTCGCTCACCTGCCCCTCTCTTCACTATGCCAGGCTGTCTCTTCTCCAGTCACCACAGATGGTGCACCTTACTTCCTTTGTGCTTGCCATACCAAATGAACGTCCCTCACAACACATCTTAAAGGAAAAAAGTAGAAAGAGGATTCCATGTCAGAGAGAAATTTCTTGAGGAGTCGGAAAAAAGTAAGACTACATTCTTCAGTCCAGAGCTCACTCGTGCAGGCACTGAACTTTCACGTAAGCGCAAGCGCCCAGTTAGCTCAGGGTTTGGTGCGCTCTACAAATAATAAACTAAACTAAACTCGTGTGCCACCCAGAAGCAACCTTTGAGAAAATCGGCCCCAGAAACACTCTACTCCACATACAGAATCTGTGGACATATTTTCAGTTGGTTGGGCGTACAGCCCCGAGTTCATGCAGGCAATGGGATTAGAGAAGCCACAAGTGCTTGCTGTCAAAGCCCTGGCATGGGCCGCTGACAATAGCCAAGCCAGAGTTGTACGACATGAGAAGGAATCACTTCCAGCTTGCAGCGCAGCTGCGCTCACCAGAGATAGGAACTGACGCGCAGATAGGAAAGCCAGAGCTGCAGGTGTTCAAGCCGCCATGCTGATCCAGCCTGATCCCAAAACAGTTCTTGTAACCTCGGTCTGGCTTTCCTTCTTCCTAACAAAAGGAAGCATTGCAACTCCTGCAGTAAAGTACAAACCCGAGCAACATTCATGTGGAGGAGGTGGAAGCATTAAGCAAGCATGCTGTTCTACGTTAACGGGGAAACAGACCCATGATTAACATCCCTCATTATAGCAATCCTTTTAATATAATCTATTAAAGAGAGGCATAAACTCCCCTTGCCTGGGGTCCAACTACTATTAGGGAAGTAGAGCAGAAGGTGGCAAGGCCAGCTAAGCCAGGGCTTGGGAGCGGCCAGGCTAAAGGGACAGGCGTAGTAGGCGGCATACTGAGAATTTGCGCCCAGAGATCATCAAGGGCCAATCTTGGAGAAGAGCATTATGAGTGAAGCCAGCTGGGGGGGAGGGTGCAGCCCAGGCTCTGGTGGCACTTGCGAGGCCTCCAGGCCAAATAAATAAGTCTTGCTAACATTGAGCACGTGGTTAGGAGGCCGAGAATCCTTCCTGAAGGTACCCGTTATGAGCTTTGCAGAGGAAAGCTTGAACCAGGAACACCCACAGGAAAATTCAAGAGGAGGGCGATGTCACAGGGCCTACTGAAAGACCCAGGATCGACAATTAGAATGATGAGGCCAATTTACCTCCTACCAAATAAGAGGAGGCCAAAAGTGATTGTATTAAAAGCCAGTTAGGGAGACAAGCCAAAAAGGTGACCTGAGGGGAATCACTGAAAGTAAAATCCAATGCTGAACTGGCTTGCAAAGAGATACACCGCTGCGGGGAAAATAAAAGGGGCAGGAGGAAGGCACTTTGGGTTGCAGACCGGGACATGCTACTCACCGCTCTGTGTGGAAATGGGGCGACGGCTACCTAGGCTGAGGTAACCTCTGTAAGCCCTTCTGTAGAATTCTGCTACTTGTCAGGCGGAGACCCACACCACAAGGATTAATTGTGAGGAAGAGGTGGAGAACGCATTGTGGTTTTAGTTCAGGAACTTTGAGAAAGTCGGAGGGCCCAAGGACTGACCTTTACAGAGAAAAAGCTGAATGGAAAAGAATACAGGGAACGTGAGTCCCCTCACACAATGCTACTAATATCGACGATTGAGTGGAGAGAAATGCTCTTTGCACTGAGAGGAGCAAAATGTGGGAGAATGGTGGGAAAAGGGAGTGATCAACCTAAAGGCAGGGGATGGAACAAGTACCTTGGCCTATGAACAATCCAGTATTCCGAAACCCGTGGGCAGATTAAGAAGCAGGTAGCCTGGCCTATGAGGCTCTATAAACGAGCTGGCAAAGGCCTGGATTGAGAATCAGAGAAATAATCTTTGCAACTAGAGAGAAGACTGTGGATGTGGCGTAGGAGCGGGAGCCACCAACCCAAAAACAAAATTGGAGGAGTAAACGGCATGGTCTTCAGAGGGCAAGGAAAGGAAAGAGTGAGTAAGTGAGCCTGAGTCTGACGGTTAGACGGTGAGGACTTGGCCTCTCCTAAGCAAACAGGGGACTCTGTTTGGAGCAAGTCAAGGTGCCCAGGGTTGGAATGAAGACCATACTACTCACCCTGCAGATTAAGAGGAAGGGGAAGGGGAAGGGGAAGGAGTGGGTACCCTGACCCTAGAGAGAAAGGAGAAAAAAGACTGAGCCAGTCCTTGGGTCCTCTTTTTGGAATGTTATCATCCTCCTAAAGCTTTCCTCATCTGGAACATAGAGTTGTGTCTAAGGTTGTGGCATCAGGGAAACCAACCCAAGGAAGGGGGGAGGAGAGAGTACCCTGACCTATAAGAAAACCAAGTGCCAAGACGAAACTAAAGGAGGACTGTGCAGCCATCTGGAGTAGAAAAAGATCATGGGCTGGTCTGGAGAAGAGCGACTGGATAGGCGTGGTGAAGAAACCGAGAGGCAGTGGAACGGTCAGAACCATGAGTGCTTCCCTGAAGAGGCTCTCTAAGGACCACATTCTTTTGTGTTTATTTTGAGGTTAGTGTTGGACATTGATAGACTGTGGACTCTCCAAGATTTGAAAATGTTTCTATTAGAAGTAAAGGGTTAACCAGGAAGCTAGATGGTAAGAGTAGGGTGGACCTTTCTGCTGGTCATCACCTTTAGGTTTCAGTTCACACATGGGGTGTCCCTGAAGCGACGGAATAATTTAGATGAGGCCAGAGATTTGTTATGTTCATCCACATCATCAACCTAAGGTGTTGGAAACACCCAAAGAACTCCACTTTCTATTGCATCATCCTTGACAAACTTTCAAGAGGTTATCCCTTTTTATTTGTAGGCTACTCACATTGATCCTGTAGGGTCTATGAGCTGCCTTCATTTACTGAAGGTCAATAACAAAACGTTCACTCAGAAACTAGCCCTTTTCCGTATACATTCCTTGACATCGGCACAATATGGAGACGCTTGCTACAATACACGCAGATCTAACCGTGACATAATGCGGTTCAGAAAGCTAGAGATGAGACCTGGGCAGTGCTCCAGATAGGATTTTGGAGTGAGAGTATTTTACTCCCAATTTATAGAATTGGAGAGTAAATCCAAGTTCAAGAGAGTAAAAATGAGTTTCCTCCTTCGCAACAGAGTAAAAAGTGTCAGACAACTATCCAATTTGTGCGTAAAATCAAAACTTTGTTCAAAAACATTAGTAACAAAACAGCTGTATTTCAATGGGGTTCTATATAATTTATTGCCTGCGGAAAACCTTTTCTCCACACAAAAACCTTGTAGATGCATACTACCCAGCTTCATCCATATGGTATTTGGGCACAAACTCTGTTAAGAGCTATTGCAGATGCCAGCTGGTTAAAATGGGTGATTCATAAATCAATTACCTCACTCTACCAGCATCACTTCTCTGCCTCTCAGGCCTACTGTTGCTGCCTGGCACTACCTGCTTGACAGCCATGCCATGTGTTTTCTCCATCTCTCCCTCCCTTTGCTACTGTTTCCCCTGTCTCTCACTTCCTGATGCTGTCCCTCTCACCCTTAAGTGTTGCGATGCCACGTTTTGCGGTCTGTCACTCTGCCTCTCCCATCTCGGGATTCTATTGTTCCTGTTTCCCTCCTATATCTCGTTGTGTCGGTTGATATAACTCCTTTCGCTCGCTCATGTTATTATGCTTGCTATATCTGTTTTTTCATTTTCTCGGTTGTGATTGCTACTCCTTTTGATTATCTTTCTTGCATGGTCTCTTGTTATTGGCCTAGTCTAGTCTTGCTTTTCTATTTCCATCTCTCCCCACCTGCTGTTGATCCATGTTTTATTTGACTGTCTCTAAATGTCTCTTTTGCTCTGCTTCTATCCCTCACTCCTATTGTGTGTTTGTACTATTGTTAACTCGGTTTCCATCTCACTTTCTTTGTTTCCCTATCATGTCGCTCATTGCTCCCTCTTCCTGTTGCTCGAATTCCTGTTTTGGATTGTCTAGTATGTTCTGTCTCTTTGCCCACCCCACCCTGAAATCGCTGCCACACCTTTGTTCTCTTGTATTGCTTAGGTTCAGAGTTGTTCTTCCTCTCCTGTTTTTCTGTTTGTCTTTTAACGTAGCACCAATAAATATCCAAAAATCTGAAAAAGCCTTTTCTATTTAAAAATCTAGTGCAGCTTTAACATAACGACTCAGACAAACTTTTCAAAATCTGCAAGGAGCTGGCCAATTCTGCTGCAGTCTCTACCTCCTGTTCCCTCCCAGTCCCTCTGCACGGCCTTGGCCTCTAACTTCATTACTAAAACTCAGGACATCTGTCCCCCCTCTCTTCCTCTACCACTCCTGGCTCACCTGAGACCGGCTCTCCTCCTGCTTTCTCCTCCTTTCCCCTGTTCACACCTGGCAATGTTTCTAGACAGTCCGATCTATGAAAGTCTCATCAAAGCAGGTTCTCACAGGCTCATCCAGAACTATTGAGGACCACATCGACACCTTTGCTCCAGCTTTGGCCGATTTCTGCAATTACTCCTTTGCCACTGGAACTTTCCCCTTCCACTTAAGCACTCTTTTGTGCACCCCCTTCTGAGGAAGCCCTCGGCCGATCCTTCCTCTCCGACTAACTATCGCCCGATCTCATCACTCCTTTCCTGGGCAAACTCTTGGAAAAGCTGGCCATCTCCCAGTTTAATCTACATACTGAATCTGTTGGTTGCCTCCATGACCACCAGTCTGGCATCAGAACTGCCAGAAGCACGGAAACTGCTCTCCTGAACACCCGTGAAGACTTGCTCTGCAGTCTTGACTCTAATCTCCCTTCTGTCCTCATTCTCCTTGATCTATCCTCTGCTTTTGACACGGTCAACCATGCCATCCTGCTCAATCGTCTCCGGGACAACCTTGGTATTACTGAACTGGCCCTGACCTTGTTAACCTCCTTTCTCACTGACGACCCTCTCGGGTCCAATTGGGGTCTTTTCTCTTGTCCATTTCTCTCTCTACTTGTGGAGTTCTCCAGGGGTCTAACCTCACTCCCTGGCTCTTCAACCAGTACCTGGCACCTCTTGCCCACCCCAGCACTACATTCGGCTCCAGTTTTCAATGTTATGTGGATGACACTCTGCTCTCTTTCAGACTCCCCTCGGCCACCTCTGCTGCTTCTCTCATACCAGACTGTCTGGCCACAATTCAGGAATGGTGTGCCACCAATGATCTCTGCCTTAATGCCAGTAAGACTGAGATGCTTCTCATTTGGACACCAGCTCCCTCCTTTCCGCTGTCTGGCTGCCCACTCTGGGTCCTCTTCCTGCTCCTTCCTGTGAGGCTAAGAACTTTGGTGTCATTTTTGACTCCACCCTCTTTCTCTCCTCACATCTGACATCTGTAAGAATCAGCTGCACCTCCTCAGAGGTATTCTTCCTTCTCTCACCTCTCCCAGAAGCTCACTGTCTCCAGCGCTCTGGTCCTCTGTAGGCTGGACTATTGCAACAGCCTCTTTCTAAATCTTCCTGCCTCTACACTTCGACCTTTACAACTTATCCAGAACAAGACTGTGAGACTTGTCCTTGGCCTCAAGTCCAGGGATCTTATCTCTCCAGCTATGAAATCTCTTCACTGGCTCCCAGTGGCTGCAAGGATCAAGTTCAAGACCCTCTGCATCGTCCACAGGGCTTTCTGGGGCCTGGGACCGCTCTACCTCCAACCTTCTCTTCCAAAGAATCTTCCTTCTCGAGCTCTATGCTCATCCACCTCCAACTCTCTGAGGGTCAGACGCTTCTCCAAGCAGAGATTCGGGGGCAGATAGTTGGGAGCAGATCTATCTCCTCGGCTGAGGCTTCCCTATGGAACAACCTCCCTGCCTCTCTCAAACTTGAGCAGAACCACATCGGGTTCCGGAAGCAACTTCCTTTTTGTTTCTGCTTTCTCTCTTCCTCTCCCCTGCTAATGCACCCAACTGCTCCGTGCACTGGTCACCTGGTCACCTGCATGTGCAGTTGCCCTTGCACTGCGTCTGGGCTCCCCAGCACTTAAGGGTCTGTATCTGCGACCCTACAGTCCCTTCTCCCTGCACTTATGAGCCACATGCTGGCTCTACTTGTGAGTTAACTGCACTTCCCCTTCCCCTGGCGCTTCTCCCCTGCCCTCTTCCCTGCACTTGCACGATCTGAATGACACAAGGCCTAGTAAGATCGTTATTTTGTTCTCCCTTGTTTCCCCCTCCTTGTCTTGTCGCGCCTAGAAACACTTCTGTACAGGTGCGTTATAAATGCCACATCATATATCAGGCTGGGAATTATAGAGTTAGAGGTTTTTCTGATCAGATGCAGCACCTGCTTGAATGCAAATGCTTTACGAATACTCTATGCCATTACAAGTATGAGATCCCATATGTGCTATGCGGCCTGAGCTATTGCAAGTATAGCAGCCCAAATCAGATGTGTCTGTTCTGAGCAATTACAAGTATAGTGGTCCTCATGGGATGTGCGTGTTCTACTTCTGAGCCATTACAGGTATAGCAGCATCGATAAGGTGTGTATTCTGAGCCATTACATGTATAGCAGCCCTGAAGAGTTGTGTGTTCTGAGACATCACAGGTATAGCAGCCTGATGAGATGTCTGTTCTGAGCCATTACAAGTAGTGGTCCTCATGCGATGTGCTTCCTCTGTGCCATTACAAGTATAACAGCCCAGATGGGATGTCTGTTCTGAGCCATCGGAGGTATAGCCGCCCCAATGTGGTTTGCGTTCTGAGCTATTACAAGCATAGCAGCCCTGAAGAGTTGTGTTGGTATAGCAGCCCTGATGAGTTGTGTGTTGTGAGCCATTTCAAGTAAAGCATCGTGGATGAAATGTGTGTGTTCTGAATCACTGAACATTTTGTAGTCCTTTTGATAAGTTGAAAGTTAAGTCAACTCTGTTACAATTGAATGTTACCTGCATCTTAAATGCATATCTCTGATGGAGATTCATTAGTTCAAATCCTGCAGATAGATGAGTTAACAGGTTACACAATAATCTCTGCAGCAGGGGTCTTGATCCACTGAGCTGCATTTCCCAACAGGCTGTTGACCCTGAAAGGCACATAGGGTAAGGGCAGTGGCAGTTCCATTTGAGGCTTGCCTGACATAAATGGCTTGTCAAAAGCTCTACATTAGTCAAGAGATTCATAACAAGGCTTTGAAATGTGCTAGATTTTTGGCAGTGGGACTCAGTAATCAGGCATGGGAGAAGCAGAAGTTTTGAAAAGCGCAAGACTGAGTAGGAGGGATTTAAGTATCTGACAGCAATGCCATGTTCTCACACTGTCAGAGGTTGGTGGGAAGAGCTCAGACACTGTTCTTGCGCTGTACTTTAGCTCGCTGCAGAAAAGGCCAACACATGTTTGTGCTTTCTTAACAGCAGTTCTGTTAAGAAATGCAGGTACTTTCCCAAAACATAGCAGTCCTGCAAAGAAATGTGGGAATGATGCAATCAGCCCTGCTATGAATATTTGGCAGTGTGCCATGACATGCGTACGTATAGCAGCTACGTTGATAAATTAGGCTATTTTGCCTGAATATATAGCAGTCCTGTTGAGAGGTACAGGTACAATCTGTGCCACTGAAAATATATACAGCACTGCTTCTACCTGTATCCATTACACCTGATTGCAGTGGGTGCTCAGAAAGGGACTTAAACTTCAGGCCACATGCCTAGCTATGCCAGTGGCGTGCTTCTGTGATGAAAAGAAAACAAAGTATGAAATGCCCATGCTGCTGCAACTGCACTGCCTCTGTTAAAGCCAATTAAGCAGAAATGCAACCCTTGTTTAAGATCCTTTTCATTTTACACAATACTACCTGTATCCTAATGCAAAGTGAAAAGCATGTTCATGATTCAAGATGCTTTAATAACACTAGAACCTACAACATGCAGGCAGTTGAACAAAGTGATCAAAACACAAATTCCCTTTTACATAACTCAGAAAGTATCATTGGTATCCGGTAATAATGTCCCCATACATAATATTGCCGGGAAAAGCCATTGGCGACATTATATATGGTGACATTATGTATGGGGACGGGTTGCGGGGATCTCCCTGGCTCCCATTAAAAAAAATTACAAAAAAACACAGGGGTTACGGGGTGTCCCCCGCATGTTCAATGTAATAATGTCTCCCCAAAATGACTGAATTTTTGCAGGGGACATTTTTGCAGTGACATTATTACATGGAACCGTGTAATCTTGATAGAATCATTAACAGAAGAGAGTGGTAAAACAATTAAACAGATCAGAACTCATCCCAGTTGCTTCTTTGAGGGAACTGTGTGGATTTCTAAATTAAAGAGTGGATTTGCAAGCTGCTGCTTGCCAGGCTGTCACCAGTGAGCTCCATGATTTATGGGGGTGCTGCCATAAATAGCCCTGTCTAAGTGGTGCAAGGTATAATTAAAGGACCTATTGACAAGATTTCTGTGTGTAAAAGGGCCTGATATACACCTTATCTAGAGGCTTGGACATGAGCACAGAAGTTAAAGAACCATCCAAAAAACAAGACGTGTCCATGTGCTTGAATGTGCTCAGAAAGCTATCCACAAATGCTACATGTTGCACACTGGTAATATTTCCACAGGTGAAATTTGATACGCCTGCGGGTGGTTATCATTTCATCCTTTCTGTGAGTTGTGGTTAAGCATGCTCGGCACTATCCGTTCCAATAACCGGTGCTGCCAAACTGCTGCTGCAGTTGCTCTCCCTTTCATGTGCCTCCCCCATGGACTCCTGGTTTTAATGTGTTCAACATGTTCTCCACAGGACTGGAGCTCTGCGACCCACCTAACCGCCTGATGTTCACCATGGTCGGTGGCTTCTTCTGGGTGGCTGGAGAGCTGCTGTTGCCAGGGTTGGCTGTGCTGTGCCGTGATTGGAGGATCTTGCAGGCAGTTGGGACTGCATCCTTGGGGTTGCTGTTCGGATTCTGCTGGTAAGTGTGCATTTCTTCTCTTTGGCCTCTCCTGCACCAGGCTTTCGGAACTAAATAAGTACAACCAACTTGCAACTAAAATTAGCCTTGCTTAGTGCCCCTTTTGCAAAACGCAAGTGCCATGTCCTCTTGGTAAAAGATAACACAGTACCCGATTTTCTGGCTTTATATCACAGATAGTTTTACGTGGCATGGGTTGAAGCTTCTTCTGGCCTTTTTTCTTTCTTCTCATCTGTGGGTTTCGTCTGTATAGCTGTTTACATATGGCCATTCCTTCCAACAGAAATGGCTTTTCTTGAAGTATTCCATGGTAAATTTAGCAAAGCTGTGAAGCCACTGGTTGGTTCATGGAATCTAGTTTTCAAGTTGCTGCCATAGGGAGACCTCCAGTTGGCAGGGTTTCAGTGGTGGTCTTCTGCTCATTGTTCAGTCCACTGAAATACTCCTCAAGACAAGAGAGTCCAATGTAGGCCTCAATTTCAGAGGAGTTGGCTTGTGCCCAGTTCAGTCCCTTGGATATTAGACAGTGCGGTGGGAGTTGTGTTCATGCTCATAGGGCCTGATAACTAATTGGTGGTGCTTTCCCCCCAGACAGTTTGCATTGTTGGGTCTGTTCTTTATGTGGTTCTCAATTTGGTGAGTGCAATAAGTGTTGTGTATCCTCCGCGATCCATTCCTTGTAGGCAACACATGTTCTTGTTGTTCTGATTATGTAGACAACTTACTGTTTTTTATCATTCTTTTAAGCTCATAGTGCAGTTGTAGTTAGGGATGAGCTGAACTATTTGGGCAAAAGCCAAACCACCCGAAATCATATACTGCCGCTTTACCTTTTTGGGGACCAGTCGGGGGGAAAAAAGGGGTTGATATGAGAAGTAATTCAGAAGGGAAAAATGTAACTGTTTTCCATAGTGCAATTTCTTCCATTTCTGAGGCCCTAGTGCACTACAAAAGTGATGTATGCACGGCTTTAAATTAATCCCGGCCCCTATCAATGATCATGGAAGCCTTACATTGCATCATGCATTTTTCAGTCTATACCATTGCCAGTTGCAAACTAGTTTTGGTCCTGCCACTAATGTGTGGTATGCAAGATTGCCCAGAGCAATGCCAGGGGTTGTGATTAATGTCAACCTTCTATCCGTCACTTTTTACTTTTGGTAGAAAGCAGACCGTCATATAAAAAAAGAAAACGGGGCCCCCCACCAGCGAGTCACCCATATGTATGCACCTTTGAGGTCACCTCCTCTGATGTCACCTCTCATGACATCGCCCCAATCAAAAAATATGCCATGAATTTTACCCCGCCCCTACCCATCACCTATTCCCTAGTCATTGTATCCATTGTGTCGTTGTGGGCCGTTACATATACCCGATTGCTTTGCCATAGACACAAATATATGTTCTCTCCAGGCATCATGTGAGACATACTATGGGAGCCCCCCTTGGGTTCTGCTAAATATGACCTCACAACCCATTCTCTTGACATACCTGCCAGCAGAAGCCAAAAGTGAATCTAAAGCCTGCCTAATAAATTAAGTCATCCATTGGATAAGGTCACATGGAGGATGTTCTTCAATAATAGGAGAGGATGTTGTCGATTGCATGCGTTTGCCCTGTGGCTCTAACGCCAGTATGGATAGTATTAGTGTTATGTTTGTAAATCAGTCCCTGGTGGAAGAGGGGTTGTTTGGCTTGGACTTAAGTACACTGCCTCCTAATGGAGTCAACATCTTAGACCAACGCGTGCAACGAGAGGCCACTGGGTGTTCCTGAAGCGGTCACAGGCATGGAGGATGCTGAATGACTTGACTTGAGGGAAGCCACCTTTTGACTGTGAGTGTTGCATAGCCGGAGTGTGGAGCTGTCCCATTACTAGGTAAAATGTGTATACTTGTATGGAATGTGGCTGGGTTGAGGAGAAATGTACATAATGACTGGTGAAATTTCCTCAGGCAGCATCAAATAATCTGTCTTCAGAACACCTGGCTAATTGTTAATCGCGCTTTACAGTGCTATGCAACTTATGAACGATTTGCTAGTAAGATACTCGAGGGAAGACCAAGTGGGGGTCTCCGATGTTGGATTGATCCTACAATTACCGAACATGTTAATGAGAGATATTGTGGAAGCAGAGATCTTCCACCTCTCCACATTAAGTTGCGCGGTGGTGGTAATTTGTAATGTTTCAGGATAGCTCAGGGGCAACGCGTTTGTCTTGGAAGCATACAACGCGCAACACAGGTTCAAATCTCGATCCCGCGCTTAGAATCCACTCGCTGGTATTAAGCGCGTTATAAAAGAACACTTATAATTATGTAATAGACTGACAGCAGGGAATGGCATTGAAACCATTATGCTAATAGATACCCAAATTAGATCCTGGTTATCGAACCATACTCTAACACCAACTATAATGGGTGCAGGCGAAACAGAATGTACAATTTGAACGTCTGCACCTAACAGATGGTTTATTAGAAGATGACGACCCAGCCTGGGTTATCCCTGATCTGACGGCGGAATATCCAAAATGGCTGAATAAATACGCCATTGAGATTGCGTTTGTTTGGTCCAATTTAAACCTAAAGACTTGTAATGGGCGGCGTCTGGGGAATATACCCGCTAAACCCACCTTTGTGGCAAAAGGCAGAACAACCCGTATTGACTATGGGCTAACTAACATATATCAGATGAATGGGACTTGTGCAAGGGAACCACACAGCGGTGCCTGCTGTCTCCCATGTTGTTCATCCTTGCCCTGGAGCCCCTTGCGGCGTTCCTTCGGGCAGAGTTGGCAGATGCAGGCATAGCAATGGCTGCTAGCACACGTGTTGTCTCGTTACATGCAGATGACATGCTGCTCTATGTACAACACCCAGAGACCAACATGCCGCTCATATTTGAGGTGCTAGACAGTTTTGGGCAGCTCTCTGGCATAAGTAGAGATAAATTGTGCCTGTTCCCCCTTGGCGGGGTTGGTTGGACTGGAACAGAGGTGTCTGCTGCGATTCTAGCTGAATTGGTGTAAATATATGCCATGATCCCAGGAAGGCACATGAAATGAACACGTTCACGGCTTATCTGGGAAATGAGAAATCCGTGGACTTTTGTAAGAAACTCCTCCTGGCGCTACTCAAGATGGTGGTGTTGCCATGCCTACTGAATCACTTTGTGAATATACCTTATGGCATTCCCACAGCATTTTTCAGTAAGCTGGACGGCAGAGGAGCAGAAACTCGCGGCTTACTCTTTGCAGAGGCTATAAAGATGGTGGGAACAAACTGCTGCACTTCGAACCGCAGGAGGTAATTAAGCCATATTATTTGAGGGAAGCATTGTGGGTGCGGGACACTAGCTTGAGTAAAAGGTCCATGCTACATGTGCTGTGTTGGAAGATAAGGTACAGACTTTGGAAGCTTCTCGAAGAAAAGGACCCACACTCTCCTAACATACCTCTGGCAGCTATACATGGGAGACACCACTGCAAGGTTTGTCGTATCAGATTCCACTGGGAACTTAATGGGATAATTACACTTGGGGATCTTTTTAAGGATGATGTGTTGATGGATTTCCCTGAGTTGACAGCGGGGTACAATATACCCAAAGGCCAGTTCTTGACATACCTATGCGTGATTCAAAGAGCCAAAGCTAGATGGTCGGAATTCTGGGAAGACTTAGAGGGAGACCCCGTGCTGTATTGTATATATGACTTATCAGACGGCGGGGGGCATGTTGTCTCTAGGCTCTATGAGATATTACTCAACTCACTTAATACTCACTCTGGTTACGAGCCAAGTGGGAGACGGACATAAGACAGGTATTCACAGATAACGAATGGGTTAACGTGTTGAAGTACACAAGAAAAGTATCTAGGAATGCTAGATTTAAATTGACGCAGTTATGTCACACACAGAGCATATATGACTCCACACACCATGTCCCAGTTCCTGGGAGCAAGCGTTCAGAGCTGCTGTACATGCACACATGACGAAGTGGATATGCTATACATGTTCTGGTCCTGCCCAGTGATTAAGGGTTTCTGGCACGAAATTGCGGATAAGTTGGCTAAGGGAAGGTTTGCTATGCAGGACTGCTGCCCGAGGCGTGTCTGTTGGGGGTGTTCCCGCACAGGCGCTCCAAGACACACCTGACCAGAAAAAATATCTTGTGTTAGTCAAGCTCGGGATTGCGTTGACATGGAAGTCGGCTGGAGGTCTTCGAGTAGAGGGGTGGTGGGGGAACTTGAGAAAATGGGCCATGGCAGAAACAGCTGCATGGCACAGAGTGGTGTATAGAGGGCAGAGGGAAGTAAGCGACAATGCTATGGCCTGGAATGCATTAACACAGGAAATGTTTGCCCCCCTCTGATGATATGCCTCCTTGAAGTCATCACAGGGTATTACCTAAATCGACCTTTTACAATCGACCTAATTATAGTGGTCCTAATTGACCTTCTGCACAATTGACCTTTATATTATTTTAGTTATTTTATATATGTATTGGGTTGGTTTTGGATTATAAATAATATAAGGGGATTGGTTGGGGGATTTGGACTGGGTGGGGGATTGGGGGGGTTTCCCCCTGCATATATGTCCTAATTGATCTTCGAAATTAGGTCAATTCTCCTGAGGTCAGTTCTCCCGAGGTCAATTGTGAAAAGGTTAATTAGTATACAACGCATCACAGTAGGGTGAGGACTGTGTGTGTTCTGAAAAAAAGACACGGCATAAGGATCCTGGGAAAGGGGGGTGCTGAAGAGAGTAGTGTTGTTGAGAGGGGGGGGGTGGAGTGGGCAAGCACAGTTAACCGTTATGGTGGAGATTGTGGAAAGTTAGGGTTACGACACGAAGTTTCATTATGCACATGCAGGATTATATAAACGTTGATTACCTTTGTTGAGTATATACTTGATCGATACATCTGAGAAGGATGACAATTGGCAAACTGTAATTGTCTGTAATGGAACATTGATTTCAAAGATGGGGAATGATATAATTTCCGATGCACCACTATGATGTATAATTAGCCTTATCTGTCAATTTGTAAAGTTAATAAACAGAAATAAATAAAAATATGTGCTAATTAACATCCAGGCCTGGTCCCAGTAGTCAAATGTGTGGTCATCTCAAAGATTGAAAGTGACCATCGTCCAGCGATGGTTACACTAGCAAACAAATGGGCCCTATTGTGATGAACCAAGGGGAAGTTGTGTGCCCATAGAGATCGCGGGTCAAACAAGGAAGGCTGTGAAGTGGGTAGATTTGGATTTGGTTTGTGTTCAACCACGCCTCTATAATGATTGGTTGGACCCGCTGGAAAGAGTGTGAGACAACGGTTCAATTATGAACGACACAGGTTCGATTCCCCGGGTCCGCGCTGTCTCGGGAGGATAGCTCAGCAGCAACGTGCTCGCCTTGGAAACAAGACGACATGGAACGACACCGGTTCGATCCCCCTGGTCCGCGCTTAGAAACCTCTGGGTATTAAGCGCGTTATAAATTACATATCATATCATTAGTAATGAAGTGTTTGTATCATTTAACCAGGGAACCACAATTATAAGAGACCATCTGACGGTTTCAACCAAAACCGTCAGGAAGGTGGTTACTAAATGCTCTTCTTAGTACGATAAGGATTGGAGAGAAACCAAATGAACTCTAATTGAAGCTGCCAACAATGTGGGTCTTGTTGGGAGGGAAGACCTTTCAGGCAAGCTAGTGTTGGATGTGAGAAGGTGATAGTTATGGGGTATGCAACTTCCCGAGGGGAGGGCATTATTTGGGCTGCCGAAAACAATGAATCAGCCAAGTTTTGGAAGCTCATTACTGCCTGACACGAGGCACCTGGTAATGCAATCCATGGTAGCGGCAGCTCTGCATGTTGGGGAGAACATTTTGGTGAGTTGCATAGAGAGTCCCGAAGAGCCCCAGTATCGAATATGGAGGCTCAGTTACCTCGGGTACTATATCCACTAACTTTTACTTCTAATGAAGTGGAACAAGCCATTCTTGCGCAGAAAGTGAACAAGGCCCCAGGACCTAATCGGATACGGTGTCCAGTCATTTGGTCGACTGAAAACTGGTCGAATGACATTTGGTCGACGCAATTTGGTCGAAAACCAAATGGTCGAATTTTTTTTATAATAATTATATATTTATTTTTCGGGTTTTCGTTTTTTAAAAAAAGGGTTTTTTTTAGAAAAAAAAGGGGTTGGTGGGGGGACCCCCCCAAAAAAGGGGTGAAAATAAAAAAATTCGACCATTTGGTTTTCGACCAAATTGGTTCGACCATTTGTCCAGTCGACCAATTTTTTTCGACCAAATGACTGGTAACCATCAGATACCAGGGGACCCGTTCAAGTCAGAAGTCCGGATCCGGGCCCCTCTTCAGTGCTGGAGAATATGGTTCCCAAGTGTTGATCTAGCGCTGGGCTAGTCCCTCACATGCACCGGGGGGGGGGGGGGGGGTGCGGGCCTTACCTGGATGTTATGAAGCCGAGGGTATAGTGCCCGCTGTGTATTAAGCGAAGGGTCAGCATCCTTCCTGTCTCCGCAGCATGGAATGAGAGTGAACCCGAGAAACGCCCATTCTGTGAAACGCTTGAGTATTTCCTCGTATTTGCTCTACAGAAAGATGTACCTGAAGCCAAGATGTTTGTGGTCTGCCATTAGACCCATAAATGAAGCGGTGATGCCGAGAAGGAGATCTTGTGATACACCGAATACTTTTAGCTGTTGCCAAATAAGTGCATAGGTCCTGGCTAAAGAGAATTGCGTTCTTAAAGCATATTCACTGAAAAATAGTTCTTATTGAATTGCATACTGTGGTGTTGTTCTATGATACGGTTTGACTATTTCTTAGTGGGTATATGCAGAGAAAAATGTTACAATTCTATATGGGCCATGCCATGCACTAGCCTTTTTTTTTTATCATGTGGTGGGGTTTTGCTTTTAACGTTGTTTCGAAATAAATGTTAATTTGTATGTGATTATTGTGTTTAATGTTTCTTTTTTAAGCGCTCACACAGCAGGCGGGCATCGAGGCGCTGTTACAGTAATTGTTTTTTCAGTTGCCTAATTGTTTTTGTCTTAGTTGCGTATTTACAACGCGCTTAAACACCCAGTGCTAAGCGCGGATCAGGGGATCGAACCTGTGTTGTTTCGTGTCGTCTTGCTTCCAAGGCGAGCACGTTGCCGCCGAGCTATCATCCCGGGACTGGTATCTGGCTTTTGTGGTATTTAGCCCAAATAAAGTGTTTTGATAGATTGAAAACATATTTCTCTAAATGCAACAAAACCCTTATAGTGTCGACCATGTACTGAAAATAGGCGCGGACTCTTTAGGCGTGTGACATCTTGGCCGCCTTGGGCATGGGTTAATGGTGCAAACTTGCTTCATGGCACATTTTTCCTTTAGGAAAATGCATGTAATATTGGCACATTTCCCATCGGTCGTTCCTGCCCACCTCGCATCTGTAACACTAGTCTCTGTATATATGCAAGAATTAGCACTGCGCTATAAAATGTCGCTGTCAGCTCACAGGGGACTCCCACATTTATGAGAAAGCGAATAGGAATGTTTAGTTTGACTGCAATAACGGCAGTTGTTCGTTTTCTTATTCGTGCTGCAGTAGCGCCCCCTCCTGGCGCACTGCCCCAAATTACAGTTTCGTTCGAAAATCAGAATCTGCTGCAGCTGCTGATGTTATTTCTCCGTTTCACCGATTTCACGTGCTTTTCTGCTCCACCCAAGATTCCCTGGAGGTACTTCACTTCACTATGCCCCCATTGACGCCTGAAGCCCAAGCTCGGGCTGACCTACAGGGCACTAGGCCCATGGGCGAACCAAAAACACAAAAGGCTGATGTGGGCCAGTTTTGTGGTCAAAGTGAGGCACGTTTTTTGGCCAATTTGGCCCAGTTGGATTAAATTCACTGTGTGGCTAGTAGTTTTGACCAGTGTTGCTGAATACATATTCTTTAAAATGCACAGTTTGCATTTTAAAGAATATTTATTCTTTATCAAAAAAAAATCTCCTCCTTGGGTACTATTCAAGCAGTCTGTCACAAAAGGAATGAATTGCCATTTGTAACTGTGGGCCACTTTTTCATTGGTGCTCGAAACATTTTTTATGGCCCGTCCGACCCTGCTGAAGCCCCCCCTTTGGATGGGGTGAAGTGAGCGTTTGAAGCAGTCGTGGGCGATGTCCCTTTTTGAGGAGTTCTTTCCCTGTGTTAGTTTCACGTTCAGAAACGTCCTGTTTGTAGTATCTAAAGCCCCAAGGTGCCATGTGCCACCATGTATTTGCCCGGCACACCTTAATATGTCAGTACCACTTGATGGGCTCGGTTCAGCCTTGTGCCCCAAGACTCCTTCATGGGAATTCTCGCCCATGATAACAATAAAAGCTTGTTTTGCTCATTGCCTGTTTTTTTCTGCTGCAGAGCATTGTAAATAAGGAGTATTTAAAATGAACTCAGTTTACTCATTTTATCCTCTGAAAAAGGATAAAAGACAGGGACGTTAGGCTGTAATGCAGACACATACTTGTAGGAAGTTGCAAACGGATCTCCGCTGATCTTCAGATCTGCATTTGTGTAACATGCTCCTGTGGGATGAAGCAACTTCATCTTGAATTATTATTCCAAGGTGGCCAGTCTGATAGACACCTAATGCACTATCCTTATGAGAAAGGGGGATGTCACCAGTCAGGGTCCCAGCCCTTCTATGCACAAAGCCAAAGAGCATTCTGGGAACCTAAGAATGACCACAGGTTTTCATATTTGACTAATGTGTCTTTTATAAAAGGGTTGTATGCTTGACTCAGTAAGTGAACGGAGGATAGCGCAGGGGCCGCACTCTGGTCTTGGAAGCAAGACCGCGCAGAGCAAGAGCTTTGAATCCCAGATCCACGCTTAGAAACCGAACTCAGGTCTGATATTAGGCGTGTTATAAAAAACGATTCAATTAAAATTAAGTACAAAATGCACATAGGGCTTGGTGCTCAATTTTATTTTCACAGCACTCATCCTACCATTAAAATGCTTGTAACATTGAAGCATATATATGCGCACAGGCTAAGGATTTGGATGCAAAGATAACATGGCTACAGCATTAGTCACTATGTTGTGGCTCATATAGAGAGGTTTAGCCAGGTCTCAGGATAAGGATAGCTATACACACGTGCAGGTCCCAATGTACAGACATCCTAAGAGAATTATATGTACAGCATGCACGGTCGATCTATGTTCTTAATTATATACATTGTGAGCCCACACCTTCTACATATCTGAGTACAAACATTCAAAGTGTGTTGAAAAGCAAAATGCCTTCTTCTGACTGTGTAGTCTGCATTGCATGCCAAGAGAGATCCCATATATGGGGACTACACACCTACACATGATCTACTTTAAGGAAATGGACAATGCACACCATTTCAGCATAATGCGCAAAGCAAAACCCCCCCTCACACTGGAAATCGCATGTTAAAGTGCACCCAAACTGGAGGACCCAATAACTGGAGTTTCTGCTCCACAAATGCACTGCCAAACACTGGACATGTTCCATAACAAAGCACCATGTGGAGAAGCCCTCTGCATAGTTCTGGGGACTACCAAGGAGGTACCTCGCAGGGCTGGGTGCCACGCAAGCCAGTTGATTTTGGGTCCTAGGGCTGTATGGGGAGGATCCCCTGGTCACGCTGCTTTGGCCCCTCTGGTATCACTACAAAACATCAAAGACAATTACTGCGAGGTAGAAAGCCTTGAAGGTAAAACAACAAATTCAAACGAAAAAAATCGATGGGCGGTTGTGGTATTAAAGTGGGGGGCTGTGGGGTTGGGGGCTGCTGCATGTCTCCCCCGTATTTAAAATGGAAAAAAATCTTTGTTTTACATTAGAGGGTTTCGAACTTGCAGAAAAAACTTTGATGTTTTAACATAGGTCCCCTCCACAGGGCAGGTGACAATTACATTGCTCCAGATGAGGACAGTCCTGGTAGCGTTGACAGTCCCTAAAAACTTTTGCCACAGGTAGTGTTTAGGAAAGTTATTTAAACATGGGGGGGTGCAACATTCGGACCGCTCTGGTGGGAAGGGGTGGGTTTGCAACGTATTAAGGGGGATTTGTTCATTGGTGCATGAAGGCAGTGCTGCCCCTTAGTTGGGATTTTGGGAAGTAGGGACCACGCGGGGGGGGTGGGGAGGGGTGGAGGTTGGTTCAGCCTGCGGGTATAGAGGCCCAAAAGCGATTGGGAGGGGGCAAAGGATGCAGGCAGGGTCGTCGTAAGAGGGATACGTTTTTGGGTCAGTGTGTACTTTTTTGGTTTCAGTCCGTGGGGAGCAAGGTACTGGGAAGGTAAATGCTTTTACGGAAAATTTTGCATTAGACTATGTGGGAAAGGCGGAGGGCATCGCGATGGGTGGAGATCATGGGGATCGGGTCGAGAGGGGGCATTGTTGGGGGACGGTTGGCTTGGGTGCAGGCTTTTTACTGGGATGGAATTAGGTAGCATAGGGGGTTACCTTGTACACGGGCCCAGGGCAGGAGTTGGAGCGCGATGGCCGCCGTGTGGTGAGAGGCGGTCAGACACGGGCTGTACCACCCGAACGCGCAGCATGAGTTTGTGCCCATGTCTGGGATAATTTAAAAGCACAGTTAGCAAAGGCGGAGTGGTGGTACCGCCGCCGTGCAGATACATTAGGGGGCCGAGGCTCGGCACGTTTAATTTAACTGTGCATCGTGCGAGTTGTGCGCCGTGAAGACAGACTACTGATGTTTGTAGTATCGGCGAAGAACTAACGAAAGCGCCCTTACTGACTCAGTGCCCTGGTAATTTGCAGAGCGGTGCGCACCCGCGAAAGGTTCCACACACACACACAAACATTCATAATCGTATACTGCGTGGATGGGGGGTGGTGTGGGTGCGAGGAACCAGTTTGGTGCCTCGGCTGGTGGCCGTACCGCGTGGGGCCTTCTTTGATGACGGTAACGTAGCCTTTGTGCCACCGATGGCCGTTACTTACGTTAATATGCAGACACGCTTTGCATTCTGGGATATGTAGTTTTTGTTTAAGCCTCAGGTTTGTGGGCCTACAGCACCCAGCAAGTAATGCTTTTAACTCAAGCTGGTCACCCGAGGGTTCGTAGCGCGGTATAAATGCCAAATTATTATTATTTGCGGGTTAGCAGCTTTTATTATTTGCAGGGTTAGCTGCTTGCCGTCCAGGTCCCACAGCTGCTGGTGAACTCTGACTTGTTCCGGCGAACGAGCATGTTCTATTTTAATGCACGGCATACATTTCTGGGGTTTGCTGGTGTGGCACCACAAGGGGAATGGTGGTGGCACTTTCGCAGTAGGGAACGTTTTGATATTTTGCAGCATTTCATAAGGAGAGGGGGCACGCTTTGATAAGGAAGCTAAGCTCCCGTTCACATTGTAGTGCTTCATCAGTCGGTGTGGCTCGAACTGGTATCACCGTAGGGCGGCTACTTAAAGGTGGGGGTTCAAGCCTGCAAGGTTTGAAATGAGCACCACACACCGGGGTAATAATAAACAGGATACCTGAGGGTTCGCTGCGCTATATAAAATGCAAAATTATTATTAAAATTTTCGGAATGGTTGTAGTTACGGGGCATCACAGACTGATGGTTTATGACCCTGGATGA
Organism: Ambystoma mexicanum; assembly: GCF_040938575.1. NCBI lineage: Eukaryota > Metazoa > Chordata > Amphibia > Caudata > Ambystomatidae > Ambystoma > Ambystoma mexicanum. Next base: position 94,977,762 of record NC_090922.1, read on the forward strand.
ACAGGCTCCCACTAATGACAAGGCTATTAGAGTACAGCGCGCAATTAAGGTATATGGGTTTCTGTATGTTCATTGAGCCACACAGCAAGTGACACTGTGCCTCTTTCTGGGTCTGCCATGGGCGCGTTTTTTAAGGTCCGGTTCAAGGTTGAAGATCAGAGAACTTTTGTGTGCAACAGTAGTACAGCAGCGATAAGGCCCGCCAAGGGGTCACAAGGCAAATGGCAGGACGGTTGTGCGCCGGGGTCCGTTGGTTCGCTTTCGGCCGGGGTGGGGGGGGGGGGTGTTTGGTTTCCCAAGGGGCATGGTGGCAGTGGCCACAGCGCCGACCATTACTGATAATTCGCTTGCAATCTATAGTGGGATGGTCGCGTTTCAAATGTTTTGTTGCATAAGGGGGGGGATGTTCATACCTCGGGATCGTGCTGTTTATACGGTTTTGCAAGGCTAAGATTACCAATGTCATATGGGTTAGTGGGTAAAGGAGGCTATTTGCGTGCTGCGGTGTGCTCAGAGTAGGCGTTGCGTTCATTCGGATATACCTTTCGTCGGCATTGCAGATCCAATGTACTTAACAGGCACTTAATCAAAAACACGGCATGGCAGTTGCACTTAGAAAGGAGAGGTGGAGCGTTGGTCAGTAAAAAAAAAAAAAAAAAAAATAGTAGCTGCTAGCTGCTTTCGGTTTCGTCACTTTCAGTAGAGCTCGCAGCCATCAATTTTGTCACAATCATCTTTGTAGATCTGGCGGAGGGCGCAAAAAACGGGCTGCATGGGGACCGACTGAGGGCACTTACTGCGGGTGCATCACAAATGGGTTTGAAACTGTTGAGAACAGAGATTATTATTAAGGACGTTCCAAGGACGTTCACTGCACAATCTCGCTTTTTCGCTACTTACCAGTGTCCCTTAAGGTTGGGAGTTTTACAATGTTCACAGGGTTCAAGGAGTAAGATTAACCTACAAACAGATACAGGAAGAGAGCGTTTGGTTAGAACAATTGGCAACTTGGGTACGCCTACAGATGCCCATGAGAGCGTAGTGGCGCATGGTTTTGCATGACTAGCTGTGGTTAAAACAGAGCATTTTGGGCTGGGTGCCGGGCAAACCACCCCGCTTGGGGATGGGCAAGTGATGGAGCGGCACAGGCGCAACCTCCGCCACGGGCTTTAGAAGTGGGATGGCCAACAGCGCGGTTTAAGCTAGGGCGAAGGAAGGGTGCGCAAGCCGGATCCCCCTCTCTCTCTTGCAGGAGAGGGGTGCTCTGGCAGGCGTGGGAAGGGGGGCAAAGGGAGGGGGCGCTAGGAGGGGGCTGATCACGCGCACGGTGACAGGGGGGTTGCAAGGAAGAGGGGGTGGGTGAGGGAGAGCGGACACGGGGAGGGGGGGTGGAAGAATGGGACAGGTTTCTTGGCATACGGAAATGAGATGACATGGGTAAATCAGTCTATCAAATCAATAGTCATTAAGACATTGCCTAGACAGATGCAACAACGGAAGTAATCAAAAGGCTTACAAATGAGGGCCCACAAGGAAGGGGGTGGATCATACCTAGGCAGACTTGGAGGGGGGCACATTCCCAAGGAGGCATTGAGGAGTCCAGGCGAAAATTGAGTATAAAACTAGGAAAATTCCTGATCAGCAGGGGCTTTGGATGGGTCAAGCACGCATTGATCAGCTGGAAAACTCTGGGTTGTTTTGGGGAAGACAAGGTCCACTTATCGGAAGTGGGGGTAAGGGTGATGGTGTACAACTTAAAAGATGCCCTAGAAGTCATGGGCTGCAGATGAGCTGCCGGCGGAGGCCATTCGGGGAGGGGGCACGAGTCGGCTCTGATTGGGCTTTGTCAACGATGGAAGGCCTTTAAAGGGTCCGAAACGCTCCCTCCCTAACCGTGGCTGGGGGGGGCCTCCGGTAAGGGAACGGAACGGTCAAGGGACATGTTCCGAGGGCAGGACACCCTGCAGTCATGTGGGAGCAGAGTGCAGGCAGGAAAAAGGGTGAGGCCTGATGAAAACCTGCAGGTATGGTTGGCGGCATTCAGAGCCATGGAGCGGTTAATAACGGAGAAGGACCACGACCAGGGGCCAGCCCTTCAACACTACAGAGAATGCGTGGTGGAGGAACACAAAGTGGGGGGGCACGTTTTGGCTGAGGAACGACCTAAGGTTTAGGAAAAGCCTGGAGTGTGACCACGGCTTGAGATGGGAGCACAAGCAGGTGGGGGTTTAGTGGCTAGGAGAAGGGGGGTCAAACCGGACTGACAATAGAAGGGGCAGATGAAAGGGAGGTCAAGGCACGAACAATCGAAGGTATGGGGCCTACAGGACAATTCCCTTTTAAGGGGCACAAGGGCTCAGCCGGAACTCAGTTCTATCAGCAATCATTACTAGATGGGAATGTAGACAATAATAATGGTCAAAAAATAAATAAGAGATTTTACAAAAGTGCATTACTTGTCGTAGCGGGCGTGGTTCGCCAAACTGGGGAAATTCCTAATCAGCAGGGGCTTTGGGTGGGTCAAGCATGCCTGGATTAGTTTGAAAACTGCGGGTTGCTTCGGGGAGGAAAAGTTCACTTATCCGAAGTGGGGGTAAGGGCGATGGTGTACAACCTAAAGGATGCTCTGCAGGGGATGGGCTGCAATTGAACAGCGTTGGGGGGGCAGGGGTGAGTGTCGATTTGGGTTTTTTGCGAATAAAGGAAGCCTTTAGGGGCCCGAAACGCCCACCCCACCTAAATCTGGGAGGTGGGGCCTCCATTTATGGAATGGAACGGTCAAGGGAAGACCTCTTTCGGCACGCCGCTGCCAGGCCAGTTGGCCCTCCTGCACATGTAAGCTGCAAACAGGAGGAGCACCAGCGGGGAAGGCTGCGACACAAGTCATCACGCCACCGGTTGTTAGCCGGAGGGCCTGCGTGCCTGTTGCGGACGGAGTGAAAGGGGTGAAAGGCGCATGGTTAGTTTAACCGGGGATTCCTGAGCTAAGGCGACCAGGTGCATGAGGGGGAACTCACTACGGCCGGTGGCCCGCTGTGAGTCATGGTGGTGACACCGGTCGCAGCGACTGGTCTTTGGCAGACAAGCCCAGCGGATGTTACCTGGTGTTACCATTAGAAAGTACTGGCGGAGACCACAAGGGGAACTGCACAGCCATCAGTTTATTAAGAACGGCGCCCAGGAGTATTAGACTCAGGGGAGGCCCACGTTAATGGGGAGGGTTAGGGGGCTTGGAAGACCTTTCCAACTCCAAAAGTGGGTGGGGGAAATGGGAAGTGCAACGTTGGAAACTGAAAATTGCAAAGCATCAATGAAGGCAGCAAGGGGGGGGGGTGAATTGAAGGTTTGCACTGTAAACGGGGGTCCGGCAAGTACGTTGGTAACTGAGGGGAATGGGGGGCCCCTGGGAGATAGGGGGGGCTCAAGAGAAGGGGGCCCTTTGGGATTGGCACCCTTTGGGATTGGCAGCTTAAGGAGATCAAAAAGAAACCTGGGGGGAGGGCCTTGGAGTGCGGGGGCTAGGGGCCAGGAGGTGCAGGGGGGTTAGTTGGGGTGGACCCCCCGAAGCGAAAGGCGGGGGAAGAGGAGGGGGATAAGAAGGATGCTGGGGCTCTGGGGGATAGGTATGCGCTTGATGGATGGGGCTCTCTAGAACAGGAGGGCGCGATGGGGGCCGGAGGAGATGGGACAACTAAGGCGGCGGGGAGAGCTCGGGCTGATCGGGGTCTTGGCTGAAAGGGGGAGAGGGGCTCCCTGGCAGGATGGGCTGGAGGATGACCTGTTTGGGGAGAGAAAGTTAACTATGATCAATAAGCCAACCCGGGGAAACGGGAAGAGAGAATCCAGGGGAAAGGGAGCAAGAAGGGGAAAAGAAGACCGGAACGCATCCTTTAGAAGGAGCCTAAGCGGAAATGAAGAATGGAAAGAAATTAAAGCACGAAATAAAAATTGCACTTAAATAGCGTTGGGGAAAGAAATGAAAAGAAAATTGCAAATAAAGAAATGGCCAAAGGGTAGAGAGGGACTGCTGAGGAAGGGACTGGGCGCCCGCGTCGGGTCCCCCAAGGACCCGAGGGGGCGGGGGGGGGAAAGTTGCTTGCTCTCAGAGTAAAAAATCCTGAGCGTGAACGGAACACCTGTAAGCTAACTCCTGACTTTATGTGTAATAAAGTTTGCTGTGGCAATTTTTCTCCCACTCATCCTACTGGTCTCTGCCTATCCTTTGGGTGGGGGTTGGGTTGCTTGGGAGGAGGGTAGTTGGGAAGGTGTGAGAGTCGGAATGTGGAATGAGAGCTGGGGGGCAGGGGGGGTTATTGGGAGCAGCATGGGCGGCCACTGTGCCACCCCATTGAGGGTGTCGGCGCTAAGGCTGTACGGGTCGAGAAGTTATAGTGAGACACCTCCCCAATTGAGAGCCTGAACCACTCTAGGCAGACCCAACATCCTGGAAGAGAGAAACAAACTGTTCCCTTTATTCAGTATCCATTTCCCACGCCACAGTTTCAATTCTATCAGCGGCGACCATCAAGTCATTCCAGAGCCGCGACAAAGCGTCCCAGGGGGTTTTGAGTCGCCCGCGTACGCTACAAAGTTCAGACCGCTCCCTGATCTCCGGGGACCCGCACTTGATACAAAGTTTCAAGTCTCTGCTTTCCTGACTGCTGGTTTACCCGCCTGTGAAACAGTTACCAATTCATTGTCTCCCGGAAGAGCGTTCCCTCACAGACCATACAATGTTACAAGTTCCACACTATTCCTGTACATTCAGCAGTTTGTAACTTACTAAGTAAGACGGTTTCCAGCCTGAAAGACAGGCTGGGAGAACAGGCGGCACAATACCGTGCACCGGCAGCCTCATAGAGGGATATGGGAGGAGCACTGGAATCCAAGATGGTGAACAGGCCACATGAAGGTTTGGTCCAATCACCCAGGCTCAAAGTGACCAAAGCTTGGGTGCCGCCACTCACTCAAAGCCCAACCCAAGAGAACCCTTTAAAACACAGGGATCCCCAAAAGGAGGAGGCTCGAGTATGGCTGATGGAGGCGGTAGGAGAGGTGGCGAGAGCTATGAAATTAAAGGAAGAGGTGGATAGATCAATGGTGCAGGAAGAGGTGGCAACATCAGGAGGGGAAGATCTTCATCAGGAGGAGGTGGTAGAACACAAGGGGAAGGAGGAGGTTGTAACGCCAGAGCCGGTAGTGATGCAAAAGAGGAGATATCAGGCAGCAGCAGTGATACAGGGGAGGTGGAGGTGATAACCTGAAAGGGGAGTGGTGGTAGACTGGACTTCATAGTGGCAAGAGGAGAAGGTCATTTGAAGATAGTAACATCAGATGGTGAAGGCGGCGCAAGCAGGTTTTAATAGAGAGAGTAAAAGAATGAGGTAACGTGTAGCCGCTCTAGAAGGGCAAAGAAGAAGGAACATCGGGTGGTGTAGGCGGGACTCTAGGTAGACCGCACAGGACGTTTCTGGTGGCATTGGTTGACGGGGCCAGATAGTGGGAAAATTAATGAGTTGACCAATAGAGGTTACGTTAAGATTGGAGAGGTTTGGGGCGAGGAAGCTGGAGGGATCCCAGAAAAGACAGAGCCCAAGACTGCTGCCCTAGCTCTCCTTGCAGGCTACTCCCACTGACTCATCTGCCAGAAAAACTATGCGGCAAAGTGAGCCTTCGGACATAGAATGCCTTAAAGCCTGCACCTAGACAGTCAACAGAAGAAGACACTAAAGCCCACAATTCCCAGAAAACCCCATGTTGTGGTTGGGGGGGGAAGGGGAACAAGCTTCGTAAGATCTCATTACTCTGCAAACAATCCCCACACAGAGTGAAGCAGGTGTGGCTCTGCCCCCAGATCTAGAATTCTGCTTTTGGAGGTCCGCCTAGCAATCTGGAAAGCCTCTACAAACACACATGATTAAGTGTCTAGCCTAGACTAATCCAAAAACGCAGATGGAAAAACCTGAATGAAGTCCAGCCCTGGTGAGGGGGAGTAGTGACATAGAAAAACCCTCGAGTGGCAAGGCTTTTGTGGGTGTTTGGAACAATTTGCTGATTTAGCAAGGCTATGGGAGAAGGTTTGGGAAAAGAGGAAGAAGCGGAGGTGACTGTAAGCTGGTGACACAGGTTGACCAGGTTATAGGTGGCGAGCATAAGATTGTGTCAGAAGAACAGATGGTGGTGGCAAAAGAGAGCATAAAGACGGGAGTGGGCAGGTGAACATCAGGTGCAGGGGGTAGCAATAAGGAACCAGCAGGAGGAGGAAATATGCAGGAGCGAGGGGTGGGGAGACTGTAAGGAAAGCGAGGGCACACATTGCCCATGGCAGGGGTCAGGGGCGAGGCCCTGATCTGGAGGGATCGAGCCTGTGGTGGGAATAGGAATGGGAATGTGGCAAGGTGTCCAGGAGGATGGCTCTTCCGAGAGCATCTCTGTGGAGAATGGGTCCAGAAGGCCAGGGTGACTCTGCCCACCACCTGAAGGAAAATCCTATCTGCTTTTACAAGCCTTCGCTGAGATCCAACAAAGTCCACAGATGCAGCAGGAGGGGCCGAAGCTGATTGCATCCCAGCATCAGGAGGTTACACAAAGGATGATGCTCGCGAGAACAGGTTATGGAGAGACTACGAGTTCCTGGGTCACAACCCCAACATCCTTTAAAGGAGACCTTTTGCAGGGACATCTAGGAAGAAATAATGGTTCTAATATTTGTTTTGTTAAAGTTGCCAAGGAGAATCTTTTCTGTTAATTTAAATCTTTTTTCTCCTAACCCTGGCGTGCGCACGCTTTTGGGGATCCTGCTCGGCTACATGACGGAGAGCAGAGGGTCGTTTACAGAAGACCAAACCATATTCCTAAAACTCCAAATTGTCATTAGCTTAGTATGTTCTGTGTTGGGCCCATGTCCGCCTTTTCTGGTGACGTTACACCCAATTTTTTGGTGACGGTACATCCTCTTTTTGGGTGCTGATGCGCTTTAGCTGTTCCAGGTTGAGATGGTTCCTGACCGTGGCTTGGGGCGTAAAGGTTTTTCCAGGCAGCAGGTAGACTGTTCCAAAGGGAAGGTCTTTGGGCAGACAAGATTCTGGCAAACTACCTGCAGGCCCATGTTGGTGAAACCATCAACAAGTGATTACTGCCCTGTTTTCCTAAGTCTGTATCCAGGGGCCTTGTGAGCTGGTCAGTGGCTTTGCTTTGACCCTTTGTTGCATTTGCTGCCACTGGAGAGGTTTCAAGGCTTAAGTAATATGACCAGGGGTTTAAGACCGAGGTGATGTATTGCATCATTGTCCACTAATATTTGGATTTTGTCTGAGCAGTTTTTTGATAGGGCAGGTCACACATTGTTGCAATAGTGCAGTTTGGGGGAGGACTGGCATAATCTACCTGGCACAGCACAAGCGCATATTCATATATATTATTTATTTGTATACAGTAATAAAACTTTTACAAATATCAATACAATTAGAATACATATAAAAAGTTAGTCAACACAGCATCACAATATAGAGTTACAAATGTCATTACAATGCCTTAATGTCTAGCTTTGCAAGCACATGATAATCACATCCACCTCACTTAAACCAATTCATTAATTGTTGGCACTATATTTCATTAAAATTCATCCAAATATTCTCATCCAAGATTAATAGTATTAATTAATAGTATTAGTAAACAACTATCAATTAACAATCCTATCAATCTTGTTAATCGTAATATAATGCATAGTAAAATTGTAAAACTGTGAAAATCCCAGTTTACATATTTAAAATCTCCTCTATCAGGGCACCCCTAGTTGATTGTGTCCCTCCCCGGTCTGCTGTAATTAATACCCAGCATTTCCCATGGTCAATACGCTCAACAGCAATTTCTGGATAATTTTCCACAGTCTGTACAAAGCAAAGTGTAGCATTTGACTTTCCACGTTTAAGCAGTATGTCCAAAAATGTTCAGTTTGTCTATATTCAAGATTATGCACATAGCACCCACAAATCTGTGTATTTGCAGGTGCCAAACCCAGACACTCCGTAAACGAATGTCTTGCAGTTTCCAAAATACTCTCACTATTACATATCTGGCATGTACGTTCTTTGAGAGTAATATTGTTATAGGATCCAACTTTTAACAGTATAGGGAACTGGTTGGTCCTTAGCCTAAACAGAAACATTCTCCTTGCTGGGCTGGGACAACATCTAATATATCTTTGTGCCTTAAGATATCCGTGTGACACATGCCACTTCCTTATGTGAACTTAGACTATACAAAGGGTCGTGATTGTTAGTCCAGTCCCACGGGCGCAACTTCTTTTTGAATATCCGTTTTAAGACTGTACTTCTAGTGCCTCGACTGAAATCGGGGCTCCAAGCAATTTTCCCTAAACATTTTCCAACCCAGCTATCAAAATCCTTACTTGCAGCTTTCAACGAACTGCCAGAATTATTTGCCAATAATGTGAGAGGTTCACATTGCAGGGAGGAGTTATTTTTAAGATACAAGACTCCCTGCCTTACAATAGCCTGTGCCTTCAATGACAACGCCTAGCCCCGGTCTGATATATTCAATGGGCATAGACCGTGCCAGCCCCAGGACAGTTTTCCAGAAGTAGCTCTCTTGTGCATATTCAACAGGGCAAATGACACCCACACCAGATGTTCTGCGCAGCAATGTCCATCCACCGCAGTGTGAAATTCTGTAGAGTATGGTTAACCTTTCATGGTTATTCCTTGCTGCCATCAGTGTGCCCCAACACAGGGTAGCATACTGGACAAGCTAGACCTTAGCTGGATATTCTGGGTGACCGGGCACCCCAACTGTATATTTAGCCATTTAAAAGAACACAGACTGTTGTGTGTATATATAATGTGCACTCTGGGTATTTTGCAGCTGTATATTTTCCATAGCAAGCCACAATCCCACTGGGTTTGCCGTGTGCCAAATCAGACTCCTGACTCGTGCAGTAGAGCTAGAGAAAACTGTTCTCTTTCTGGATGCACCACTGGTCACAGCAATGACCCGTTCGCAGTGCTCTGGATAAGATTTGGAAGTGGGATTATTTTACTCCCTTTTTTTTAAAATTGGGAATAACATTTTTCAGGGAGTAAAACTGTAAATCCAATTCCCAGTGAGGAGTATTTTATAAGCAAGTAAAAATGTTTTAACTGAAAAACAAATATTTTTGTAATATTTGTTTCTTTGCATATATTTATTCATGCACATGAAAAGATACATGTATAGTTCTTTCAATCGGGCAGTTAACATAGTAGTTTCTTCCTGTGGTACTACGTGCACTACTGGTCCAAACATATCCATGGAGCTGTGAGGGTGAAAGCAGGGGCGCGCAATTCGGCATGTCTTTTTTCCTGGGAGTATTTTTACTCCCTATTTTAATTCTTTTAGAGTATTTGCCAATGTCAAGGGAGTAAAAGTGGCCCGTACAAACCTTATTTGTAGGGCTGTCTGTTCAGGTGCAGCGGACCTGTAGCTGCATATTGGAGCAGCGCTGGACCCTTGCGGTCGAAACACTACACATTTGATGAAATCTCTTAGAAGGAGAATTAATCTTTTGTTCACTTTTTCTTTTTAATATGCATGTACCTGCCAGTGCCAATTGAGTACATATTGCAGCGAGGCGGTCTATCAGTCTAGCACATAACGCACCTGTCGTTCTGGCAGACAGTGGCGTTTGGAGTGGGTATTTGAATCTTGTTGAGTATTCAATCAAGTTTGAAGTGAGTTTGAAATGTTCAGAATTTGCGCTCGAAGACTATTATCTTCGTTTACGTTTTTGTGGAACATTGTGGTTATTTTCTCAGTTTAGAATTCCAGTGCATCCTGGAAGTTGACAGTCTGACGTTGTTAGAAACTTAAGTCCTGTGTTTATTTTTGTAGATAATGTTCTGTGCACTGATTCAGCTCTCCAAATGCCTCCCCCAGTACTCCAGATGTGGGAGTATTTTACTCCCTATTTTTGTTAAAGTTGGGAGTAAAATGATTTTTATGGGAGAAAAAATGTAAACCCAATTCCCGATGGGAGTATTTTCTAAGCGAGTACAAATATTTGAACTGGAAAACGGAAATGTTTTTGAAACTTCCTTTCATACACATTAAACGATACATTTTTATGTCTCCAATCAGGCAGTAATAATAGTTTATTCCTGTGTTACTACATGCACTACTGGTCCAAACATATCCATGGAGCTGTGCGGGGGAAAGCAAGGGGCTCATCGGGGTCTCAAAGTCCACCAGATCTGTTTCCTATTTTTTGTTGGGAGTTTTTTTCATCCCCATTTAGATTTTTTCGGTTTTTCAGAGTATTTCCCTATTTTTAGTGAGTAAAAGTGGCCAGAACACCCCTTATCTGTAGGGCTGCCCCTCCCCATACACACCCACTCATTGAGGCATCGCGTGTCATCTGTGTGTACCAACTAACACCTCATTGTAGTTTTGGGTGTCTTGGATGCATGAGTGTGTACTCGCACACCTGACCAGGATCTTGGGCACTCACCACATTGGGGCCCTAGGCGCCCCCACACACCCACTTGTTAATCTGTGCCCTCTCATCCAACACATTGAAGCCGTATGCTCCCTCACACACCAATGTTTGATACTTTTCCGCACCTCATTAAGGCCTTACTTGGTCTCCTGTAAAGGTCTATGGGAAAGAAACTCCAACTGGTTCACAGTACAAGAAATGCTGTTTTCTCATCACAAAATAAAGAGACCCGTTATGGCTCAAGTCCTCTTGTTCACGCAACTTCATCTTCCAATGGCATGCTCAGTGATGGATGCAGTCTTCTTCCTCTTCTTGCTAAGACTGCATGAATGCACATGTAGCTGCATCTTCCCCTCCTCGCTCCACTTTCCCCATGCTGTGGTCAACCTTCTATACTCCAAGATCCCTCAAAGTGCTGTAGGCCGTTTTGTCTCGTAGCTGCTACTTTTTGGCTGTTGTCTCCTTGCTTCCTTGACTTTTCCCTCTGCAAGGGATTAGTTCTATGGCTGTGTGCCCCTTCCCTCGGGCTTCGATTTTTGGTTTTCAGGTTCTGGGCAACCTCTCCTTGTGGATCATAGGATGATGGCACATCAGCTGGGTTCTTTCTTGGTTACAGAGAGGCTGGTGGAGTGCTGGTAAGTGGGCAGGGTGTGTTTAACACTTAGGCCTGAAACTGAGCAATAGCCGGTATGCATTCTAACAGAACCTCTTGTCGCCACCATGCGTGAAGGTAAGCAGTAACCGCGCATGTGCATGTGAAGATGCTGCGTGTGGATCCAACTCCGTCATCTGTTGGCATGTGCCACCTCATGACGCTGACGTTTGGGCGCTCGCTTCCGCAGTCTTCAGGAAGTTGTCTCCAGTGATATCCTCCCTGCTTCAGTCGCACACCTTTCTTAGCTCCCCCACCGACTATATCGTTCCAATGTGCACGGTGCCTGTGGACTCCTGACCCTCCACCCACAACTCATTAAGAGTATATATGCCATACTACGTCTCATTGCGGGTTTATGTGCACCCTCTCACTTGGACACCAACAGATACCGTTTTGAGGTTTTAATTGCCCCCATCTGCCCCCAAAGTGGCTTTATTGTCCTCAACATACCTCAGTGTGACCCGATTGGCCTTGCTCTGGGCCTGTGATGCAGATCGCTTTCGTTCAGAGGTCATGCCCATTTACTATAATAGGCAGCTGTAAATGCATGCAGGTGTGCCAGGCCAGATGCTAATCACATTAATGCACATGGGGCAATGCTAGTTCCAGTGGTGTCGGGTGCATGCCCCCAGCAGAGTGTGAAGTTTTCGTGATATGCCTCCATTGACTGTGGGGTCAGTGATATGTCATGTGATAACGCTGCAAGTGATTTGCACGTTGTGGTCCTTGTCCTTATTTTGTGCCATGTGCGTTAGTTACCAAATGTGATCAGTGGCGTAACACAAGATCTGGGAGCCCCTCTGCGAGCCATGCTGAGGGGGCCCCCCCAACTCAGGAACAAATCACGGGTCTCGCCACACTCTGGGCTGGCTTAGATTACCACGCTAGCGCAATACGCACAAACGTGCTCCTGAAGGGTTATGCCGCACACTGCACTAGGAGAAAGATATAAATATGTGTTTTAATGCAATATACAGCACACTTTCTGAGAAAAATGTGCTAAAAAGTCAGTGACCTCATTACGAGTCAGGCGGAATGGGTTAACGGGCTCCGCTAATGGTGGCGGGCCCGTTAACACCATTCCGCCTGATTACGAGGTCCCCTCGCGGGACCCGGTAAGGACGCCTGGTAAAACCAGGCGTCCTTACCGGGTCCCGCGAGGGGAAGAGGGAGCTAACAACGGGCCGCTCGTAATCGGCCCATTGTTAGCTCCCTCTCCCATTCCCATGGAGCCCAATGGGGGCTCGGATGGGAATGGGGACGGTCCGGGCCCGGGTTCCCAGAGGGAGGAATTTCCGGGCCCTCCGAACTCGGAATGGCCCGGTAAGTCCCCATTCTGGGAACCCAGACGCCAAAGCCGTAATGAGGCCCAGTGTTTGCTATTGTTTTGTAGGGTAACACCAATCCAATACATGCAAGTCACCAACAGTGCACAGGAACATTAATGCTTTGCTATTAAATATGCCATGCCAAAATGAAAACATGTCCAACTGACTGCACAATGTAGACCAGTGTAGACACGTAATAACATTACAGTAAAGCATGCCAGGCCACATTAAACATACCTAGACTGATTGCCCCAAAATGCCAGTCGAAGCAATAAGACTCATCAAGAAGAGAGCACACATTCAAGCCTGCCTCTCTGTGGCCACTAACAACACAGCCAAACTTTTTAAAATCTGAAAGGAACTGGCCAATCCTGTTGCAATCTCTACCTCTCCTGTTCCCTCAACAGGCCCTCTGTGTGGCTATGGCCTCGCACTTCTGGACTAAAACTCAGGACATCCTCTCGACTATCTCCTCTTCCTCTCCCTCTCTCGGCCCCCCTTTGGCCATCTCTCCCTCTCCTCCTCCCTTCTCCTCTTTCTCTCTAACACCTGAAAAGGTTTCTAGAGAAGTCCCATCTGTGGAAGTGTCGTCGAAACAGGTGCTCGCCCACTCCTCCAGAATCATCAAGGACCATATTGAAACCTTTGCTCCAGCCTTGGCTGATTTCTGTAATCATTATTTTGCCACTGGAACTTTCCCCTCTCCTAAACTCTTGGAAAAGCTGGACATCTTCCAACTTACTCTCCACACTGAATCTGCTGGTTGTCTCCATGACCATCAGTCTGGCTTCAGAGCTGCCAGAGGCCTGGAAACTACTCTCCTGAACACCTGTGAAGAACTGATCTCTAACCTTGATTCCAGCATTCCTTCTGTCCTCATCCTCCTTGAACTTCCCTCTGCTTTCGACAGGGTCAACCACGCCATCCTGATCAATCGACTCAGTGAGAACGTGGGCATCATGGATCAGGCTCTGGAGTGGGTAACCTCCTTCCTCTTGGGCCGCCCCTCCCAGGTCCAACTTTGTCCCTTTCTCTCTGCCACCTCTCTCTACCTGTGGCGTTCTCCAAGGCTCTATCCTATCACCCTAGTTTTTCAACCTCTACTTGGCCCCTTTGGCCCACCTGATCTCTACCTTCTCCTCTAACTCAGTGTTATGCAGATGACACTCGGCTTTCATTCAGGCTCCCCTCAGCCTCCTCTCCTCTCTCGCTCATTCCTGGTGTCATCTTCAACTCCACTCTCTCCTCACATCTCAGCCTTTGCCAAGAAGTCCCACTATCAGCAGCACCTCCTCAAAGGGACTCTTCCCTTTCTCACTTTACCTCAGAAGCTCACTGTCTCCAGAGCCATGGTTCTCTCGAAGCTGGACTACAGCAACAGCCACTTTCAAACTGCCTTCCTCTACTCTCTGCCCTCTGCAACTAATCCAGAACAGGACTACAAGACTTATCCTTGGCCTCAAGCCCAGGGACTGTATCTCTCCAGCCATGAAATCTCTCCACTGGCTCCCGGCGGCTGCAAGGATCAAGTTCAAGACCCTTTGCATTGTCCACAAGGCTTTCTGGTGCTGGGATCCGCACTACATCCAACGCTCTTTTCCAAAATACCTTCTTTCTCGAGCCCTAAGGGTTAGGTGCTTCTCCAGGCAGATAGTGGGGGGGGGGGGGGTAGATCTCTCTCCTCTACAGAATGCCTCCCTGCCCCTCCCAAACTTGAGCCGGACCACCTGAGGTTCTGGAAGCAGCTCAAAATGTTCCCCTTATTTGCTTTCTCTCTCTCCCTCCTCTGCTGACCTACCCGTCTGCTGTACCAACTGGTTGCTTGGCTACTCTCAGTCTTACTGAGTCCAGGCTCTTTCTTGATCAGTCATCCTTGGACTGCCTCCGGGCCTACCACGCAGTTAAGGGCTGTAACTGTAACCCTACAATCCCTTGTTCTCCTTGCACTACCGAGAGCTGAGCTGCCCTGGCTGCACTTACTCAGAGCATTGCTGCCCTGTTTTTCCCTCCCCTTTCCCTTGCACTTCCCCCCTCCCTTTGCCCTTGAACTTCTCTTTCTTGCACTTGCACGATCTGAAAAGGCCTAGTAAGATCATTTGTCTTGTCTTGTCACGCCTAAAAACACTTGTACAGGTGCGTTATATATGACTTATATTATATAATTTTATCACAGATGCCCAGAAAAATATAAAATGCTGCAGTAGGAAACGGCTAGACTGGCAGAACCCAAATGGCAGTCTAGCCAGGTAATTAGACTTCGCAGGACTGCTTTATCAGAAATGCCCAGTTAAAAAAAGTCATACCAAACTGAGGAATGACTAGACTGGTTGCACCAAAATGCCTCTCTAGCCACTAATACCACATATCATTCCTGCTTAGCATGGACATGGATGGCCATTATGATTTATTGCACAATCCCGCCCCCACACATCCTCTCTCCCTCGCATCCCTACCCAACCTCCAAAATCAGCTCATTGGCCCAGGATTACCCCACATCCCTCTTCCTTGTCCCAGTGCTTACGTATGAGGCTCCATGCCTCATACGTAAGTACTGGGACGAGGAAGAGTGGGACTAGGAGCAATGAAGAATACAGGTAGCTAATCTGGCATTACCTTCACATATCTCTACCTCATCCCAGTATTTGTGTATGCGGCATAGTGCCTCATATACAAGTACTGCCTCATACACAAGTAGTGGGATGAGGAAGAATAGGACTAGGAGTAATGAAGATTACCAATAAGTAATCAAGGCATTAAACACAAGTAGTGGTGCAATACCATTGAGCTGACTGGGCTTCAGCACTCCTCCCCCCGTGAAAATGTGGGCTATGTTGACTTGACCTGGCTCACCTACAGAGCAGTTGCCGGACACAGATGTTAAACGGCAACTGGGTTTCGCTGTTAGCAAGGTCCCGGCCCAGAACAGCATTTCACTGTTCGTACCTGCATTCAAATGCCAAATTTTTTAGGCAATTGAAATTGTGATGTGGGTTTAGTACTTGCATGCCAGGGGAGTGATTGGAAGGGTTGAGAGGGAACAGGAGAACAGTCATTCTCACAGCAGTCCACAAAGTGGGTGCTTTCAAACTTAAAGGAGAGTTAACTGCTTGTAACATTGAAGCTGGACTAGAATAGTCTCGTTAAAATGTGTAAAGAAGTTTGATGCCACCATATAAATAAGTTTGTTCCTCTCCCAACACACATGAAGTTAGCGCCTCACCCAACATTTGAATGGTTAGCCCCCCTGAAATGTAGCTTTTGTTGCGCCCCTGAACACAAGCACACACACCATTCACCATATATACACACACACGCACACCCAGTCATCCACCCATACATTTAAGTGTGCATCCTTTCACCGTACACGCACACCCAGCCATCGATACATTTGTGTGCACCCTTTCACCAGACACTCACAAAGACAAGACAGTCACCTATACATTTATGTGTGCACCCTTTCACCATACAGGCATACCCAGGCAGCCACCCATACATTTAAGTATGCATCCTTTCACCATACCTACACACACACATACCCAGCCACCCATATATTTGTGTGCACTCTTTTCACCATACACTCGCACACGCACACGTCATGAGGTAGACGGGAGACATAATACTTCAAAAAATAAATTGTTTCTTTTTGAAGTCACTCTGAGTTCATAAAGAAATTATTTCTGTTAAGGATGGAACCCTAACAGAAATAATTTCTTTATGAAGGCAGTGACTTCAAAAATAAACTATTTTTTAAGTCATAGGGCTCCACCCGCCCCGTGACATGGAGGCCTCCAGCCTAGGGTCTTCATGTCATGGGGTGGGGGTAGCCCCGGACTTCAAAAAGTTTCTTTTTGTATTCACTGTGCCTTCATAAAGAAATTGTTTCTGTTACAGAAATTGTTTCTTTATAAATGCAGAGTGAATTGAAAAAGAAATATAAAAAAAAAAATGAAACTTTTTTTTTTGTTTTTTTTTGTTTTTACTTCAAGTGGGGCCCCCTACCATGGCATGGTCGCGGGGCCCCCCACACCGCGGGGGCTGCGGGGGCCCCTGTTACACCAGTGAATGTGATAAAAGTCAATTGCAATTTGAGGGCTTTCGTGGCCTTGTGAAGACCATAGTCTGCAGGATATCCGAAGAGCATGTCACTTTTCAGTGACTGGCAGCTTATTTGGGGTACTGGGGGACTCATCATCAATTGCAATTGGATGTGACGTCAACAGAAATTCTCTCATCAAGGTGAAATAAGCACATTTAATTAAATTGGCTTTGCATGACCACCCAAATTGCACAGGACGAATGGCATTCGCCTTTGATAAAATGCACACACACAAAACCAAGGCAGGATATTTTCTTCGTATAGTGTTTTTGAAAACGTTAACAGGTGTACATGTTTTAAACTCCAAGAACCAATACAACTGTTTTCTCTGGGACTTTCAGTACCGAAATGGGACATTTCACGTTTGTTATTTTTTGTCAGGTTATGTAGTGCAGTGGTGTGTCAGCCTGCAAACCTGATGACTGCAGTTTAATCCCTGAGGATGGCTTTCATTCATAAATTCAAAGAGGGCATCCAATGTTTCTCTTTTAGCTGGGGGGGGTGAGCTGGGTCCCTCTTCTGAATAAGGTGGGTGGATTCTGTTTGAATTGTATGTTTTTTTACTTTAGTATAGAATGGCTATGCGAACATAGCTTTTCATACTTTTTATAGACGTTATCATCTTTGTATAGTTATACATTATAATATTAATACTAATGCAACAGTGAAGTGGTCATGTAATAAGAATGTCACTATCTTTAATTATACACTAGTTAACAATTCATCAAACTCATACCTTTGTCGAACAGTGGAGTAAATTAAATATAAATAATTTCTCTTCATAATTCTAGTTGTGTTCCTCATTCATAAAGGGCATATGATGGCTTGTATAGTATTTCATTCTCAATGGTTCCTGTGCAATATAATAGGTTTTTCAGGTTTTCTGATCACCAAATGAGCACAGCCGACAGCGTCTATTTGCAATACTACTCCTGGCCCCAGTAATCTCGAATTTTGTTAATAAGCTATTGGATGTAAACCATATATCAGTCAAAAATATTTATTTTGGATGCAAAATCCATAAAGCACACCTAAAACATTACACAACAATGATTAGACTTAATAATTGTTAAAAAAAGCCCTTCGCATAAGTGTACATGCATCACCGAAAACCCACATAGTACATAACAAATAAACTCTGATAAAACAGTACACATAAAATCTCGTTGACTTATTCTTTCATAAACGCACAATAAAACACAATCTTCAACATATAACTCCCTTTCCCATTACAATCCAGAGTAGAACTCGCAGCATTATTCACCTTGTAACCTCAGTATCCCCTTTCTGAAATACATTGCTCTTTTCAAGAAAGAGAGTAAGGCCCAAGCAGCCAGAACAGAATCAGCTCTCAGAAGAAACAAAATGGCGGCTCTATGTTGACGAATGTTAGCCTCCCTCAACACTGGTAATAACGTAGCTCTTCGGATCCCTCTGTACCCTGTGCAAATCGATGGCAAATCAGTACCCGCACACTTTGGCATCCATAAATTTGAGACAGGACCCAGAGGAGCTGATAAAGAAAAAATCCTGAGGCAAAAAGAGACTCGCTGTATATTGGTCTTCGAAAGCAAATTCCCAAACGGACACAACATAGACGAAGAATACATTTTTAGGCCAATGATTGACATTTAGATAACCCCCTTCTTTTTCCTTGTCCCCCCATTTTCCCTCACCTTTTTAAGGTTCCAGGAAGTATACACAGCAAGACAGAATGATCCACCTTGTACCTGTAATTGTCTAGTTGGAAAATATCGCAACACGCTCATTTATTTATCCATATGAAATGATCCAGAGGAGCACAGAAATGTATCTCCTTCTTACACTGTTTTTAATCTGTTTGTACATATCTTTTAACTATTAGGTGGTTGTTTTTCTAGGTTTGATTTTTACACACGTGTGATATCTGATTCTTTTTTGAATCAAACTTTGACTTTTAATATTTGGTGTAGAGCAATTTTGGTAGCTGTCGAGTTACAAGGTTCAGGAGAGAATCTAGTGTCCTAAAATAATAGGGACTTGTTGAAACGCAGAAATGTATTAATTAGCAGCAGGCAAGCCACACTATGTTATACAGAACTCACAACGCTGGCACTGGGACCAACGTATGAATGTCTTGGTTTTATGTCGTTTGCACTTTGCAGTGATCAATGCACTTTATCATGTGACTGTATATCTAACCACAATCTGTGTGTTGCTTTTGGGCATGACAATAGAAAACGTATGCCCATATGGGACATAAAAGTGTGTGTTTCAGCAGTGCAGCGATTGCATTAGACACTTAATTGAGAAGTATGTATTTTTGGGATCCTCTTGCAAATCAGCAAAAAAGATGTTTATTTAACATTCATACTGTTTATTGATGTCAGTATGCACAAGGCCCTTTATGCTGATCGATGCACTTTACCATGTGACCTCTTACTTAACAGCTATTTGTGTGCAGGTCTCATTGCACTGGGCAATCGAAAACTTGTGTCCACAAGGAACAAAAAAATGTCAGTCCCAGCATTGCAACTATTGCATTTGGCATTCGACTCGTAGGGATACATCATAGGATCTTTCTGCAAGGTTGTACCCAATAATTATGCTGCTCTTACTGCAAAATGCTGACTACTGTTAAAAGTGCGTACAGTGCACTTGATGCCAGGGACCCTAAGGAAGCAGCAGTCTCAGCACTATGCTGTTGACTCCTCTTTCCTGTAATGTTCAGTACGTTGCAATCTTCCGAATCAATTAGGAGGCGGAAGTCTAATGTATGGACAAACATGCACTGTGCGAGTATATTGTGATGTAGCAAATATGGACATCTGTCTGTTTTGCGTAATTGCCATCTAAGCAAGCACTGTGTAATGAACCATAAAATGCATTTAAGCATATATTCGGCACTGAAGGGCTCCATTGGGGCACACTTGAAAACTGCAGAGGCTAAAATTGTGTAATGTACACATAAGGAACTATAAAAATACGGCACAACCGAATAGATCCCTAACTAGCATTGGTGATAGGGACTGTTCTGGTTAAAATATAAGGAATAGCCACTTTCAACCATATTAAACACCTTTGCGTTACAAACGGGCAAAGATGGCCACCACGTTTTTCGTTGCACAGAGAGTGCGCGCCCACCAATGGAGTCCTTCCTCCATTTCTGGGAAAATGGTTGCCTATTGCTTTACACCATTTCTATAAACTCACTGTTTGTATGGGGACTCGTGGTTGTGATCAAGCGGCGAGTTGAGCCGCGAAACCCGTTATCGTTCCCAACGCCCACGTTTATCATGCACTTTGGGAGTGCCACATTTTGGTGGCCTTTTAATCTTTGTGCCATGCTGCAAGGCACTAATAAAGACAGTAATTTCTACAGCACTTTGGCGTCCGGATTTCCTTACTCTATGGATGTGGAGAGTGCTACTCACCCTGCCTGATGTCTATCAGTGCCCAGAATATATATATATATATATATATATATATTCCTGTCTTATTTTCCAGTGTGGGTATTCATACACATGGAATATCGCCCATATACACACAGGAATGGTGCTTGTTTTGTTCCGGCACTGTCTGCATTCTGTTTTTTTACCTGAGCGTTCATTATTTTGTTCATGTAGTCCAGAACATTAATCTTAATGCAATTTGCCCAGTATAGTGCATCTTTGTAGAGAATACTTAAGGTAGTAGCACCTGATGTTCTGCTCGCATTACAGCATGCCTTTAACAACTGGTGTAGAAATGTTTGTGTATTTGCCAAGTATATTTTATTCACAAAACGTAGTTTCCCAATTACCAACTGATGGTGTAAAGAAGTAACTCTAAACTCGGATCTGATGTATTCCACTCAGTAGAAATGGTGTGAAAGAAAATAAGTTCTTAATACAGTAACTGTTCAAAACTCTTAGATTTCTATTCTGTGTTCTCCCATAAATTTCAGAACCGAACAGCATTAAAAGGACCAATTTAACTTGCAAAAGTCAATTCTGGGATGAAGTGTTTATCCACAATGATTGGTCCTAAAAGTTCTGAAAGCAGTTGGATATTTTACTGGACATCTAGCGAAATCCATATGATCCTTCCACAGTAACTTATGATTTATTAAGATACCTAGATATGTGTAATTGGTGACAGCCTGTAGCCTGGTGGAGTTAATTTTTAACCCGTAATTCTTGATTTTGTTAATTCCATTAAATGTCATTACTTTAGTTTTTGTAATATTGACTAGTGAGTGTAACGTAGCTTAATAGGGGACAAGTTCTCCTCTTCCTGTGAGGAATTCCCTAGACTACACACCATAGCAGCATACATGGAACTGACTGCTCTGAAGAATGTGACATCTTTACATTTAGCTGTAGGCAGTGCTGAAATAGACCAATATGAAAAAGGAAAAGAAGATGTCTCTTTAAGGGGAGATGCATATATTTCACTGGCACGAGTGCAAGAAGGAGGGAGAGAGAGAATAGTACACAGGGAAAGCCCCCTGATATCACGTATTGGTTAGACAGAGCTGAACCCAGCCGCACAGACCGCGACTTTCGAGGAAGCAAAACGCCAGTGGGGGATGCCTGGCGCATACAACAATGGAGACACCATTGTGAAGAGAGAGAGAGAGGACCCCTTTACCAGGTGGTTGAGTGACCACAACTGTATTGTGGTGGGCAGGACGCCCGGGCAAGTCTTATCGCCAGCACCCGTATATGGCAGTAGCCAAGGGGGGGGGGAGCTGAGAATGGGATGCCAGCGTATGTGAAGAAAGAGGAGCCAGATACTGAAGAGGACTACCCAAGCGAGCGCCGAGCCCCGCAAGGCCCCCCTGCATACACGGAGGTACCAGGGAGAACGTGAAGTACAAGAGGCCACAGGGGCACCATTAAAACATGGAGAAACTTGTCCCAGTCATAAGGATGAGATACTAAATAGAAGGCTGTCAAAAGAAAATTGTAAAAACCTGACATAGCAATTAACAAATAACCCGGTTGGGGAAATAAAGTGAGACTGTTATTATATTAAGAGAGAAACATGTCCCATATAAAAGCTATACATGGAAAGGCAAGGGTGTGAGAGAGTATCTCTTGAATAATAGGTTTGACAGTTTTCCCTGAGAGTAAAAGACCCACGAGTCTTTGGGAAGAGTTGCATGAGCCCATAAAGGAGATCTCAAGAGCCTATCGGGGAAGATAACCTTAAGAAACATATATGCTAAAGAGAAACATGTGTGTATCAAACAACCACAGGAGATAAAAGTGAAGACCCGAAGAGAAAGACTCTGGGAAGCAGGCAAGAAGGGAAACGAGACCAGGGCTAGAGAGACATTATTTTGGCCTATTTTGATTTGTTCACATTATTGGTAGGGTTGGGTAGAGCTAGATTTTGGGCCTTTGGGTGATTACTTTGGACTTCTTGACGACAGACAAGCACCTTTAATTAATTTGGATCGGCAGGGTGATCCCTTTAGTAATAGGGAAAGAGGGGTGTTTTTCTTATTCGTTTTATTGAAAGAAAGGTAACAGATCCTCTGTGTGTGTGGCTCCTACTTCCGTCCCGCCAAAAGACCCATAAGGACCATTGAATCGTTAGTGATCCGGCTGTACACTGCAAATGCTATTATTATTACCTTTGTCCATGCCTAGATTTGGTAGTGGTGGCAAATACGACCCTACGTCAATCATTTTACTAGTTTTGTTGGTGTATACTAGTGAAGATGGAGACCATACATGGCCCTTGTTACACCCATCCGACTCAAAGCCCAACAACAGAGAAAGGAGATATGTACATTGCTTCTGGGCCCTTCCTCCCCATCACTGATGTATCGCAGGTGCGAGAAACGCTACTCACTCAGACAACCGTTCAGACTATACCTGGATGATAGTATCGAAGAGATACAGCTGCCATTCATTGAACAAGTTGACTGACTGCAACCTTGAACGCTGATGACACCATGACCGACATCATGGCATAGATATGTTAGACATGAAGCAGATTGACATCCCTGCGAAAAAAGTTAGACTTTAGCTTTATTGCTGATAGACACGAAGAATATGCTTATGACTCACATAGTTATAGGACTGACACATGTATACCTCTTGCGATGCGGAAACTGCAAGACGCATAAGAATACATATGAACTGCTTGCTGACGCTTAACCGCAACTAACATGGGCAACCATCCGAATAAAGATGGAAGCCATAGGCACATTGGAGTGAATGGAATGCATGGAGGTGGTCCCGGGAGGAGCCACCAGATGTAGCTTGCCCCCAAAAATTGCACTAACCCATTATAGAATGTGTAAGTGGTTCACCGCGCTAACCAATCCCTTTCTGTGTGTAACACCATTTTTATGATGTCATACTTTAACAAAACTGGACAGGCGCCTGGAGAGCGAGAGCGCTTGGAGAATGTTGCATTGTTCATGCTGTAATCCCTGTCATTGAATTGCTAATAAAGACAGTGGCTGGGTCTTCCGTTCTTGGGGCAGGGGATTTCCAGGGCCCAGTTCCTCTTGCATGTAAACGGGGTGACTTATAGTTCCTTTGCCGCTATTACACTAGATCTCCTTTGTTACCTTTCTTCCCCCGCCCCGCCGCCCCGACCCTATTCTTCCCTTTAATGGTGTATGCACCATTCTCAGCTACCCCTAGTTCAGTTCGGACCGAGCTGCAGTCTATAATATTGAGTTTGTGTTTAGCATGCAAATCCTTTGCTTTACCTTTATTTTCCCCCGTCTTTTCCTTGGCTCTTCTTGTAAGGAGCTTAGCATATTCTAATTTGTAGTCCTCCCACCCCCACAAGCTACCCTACCATTCTTATGTAAGCATATCAGCCCATTTGGTTCTTATATTGGCACAGTCATGACGTGTTACAGCTTCATTCTGGGTGCTAATACACTTGGCATGGAAAAATGCTCTAAATTATAGGTTAAATATCTCTTCTGGAAAGCTATTTAATTATAAATGTATTACATAATTTTACTAGCGATGTAAATTAATAGTCCAAGGCTTGCAATTGTGGGACAGTAGTGTCCCTGGGTTCATTAAGAAGAATGTGTAGTCTACCCAGAGTTTCATTACCAGGGTAATTAATACATGTCATAGCCGGACAGATAGCACAGCGAGCTAAGCGCCTGCCCCTGATATCTGTGTGCAGCCTGCTGTGGCAGGTTCCAATCCCGGCAGGGTCAACTCAGACTTTCATCCGTCCGAGGTTGATAAAATGAGTACCACTCTGTGGGATAATAATGTCTTCTGTTATTTGAGTGCTCTCAGACCTATGGGTGTCTAGTGCTATATAAGAAATACATTATACATTATTATTATGTTACATGTGTGCAAATGACCCCACCATTAGGAGATTGTATAACTATATTAAAATATTCATCAGTGTGCCATTGTGGAGTTCATGTAAGGTAATTCTGGTGTTAAGACTTATGTCTTGTATGTCCTTGTTAGTGTACTCGATAGTAATGTCTTTCCCACCAGTCTTTTAAAAAAGTCACTGTTTCATCCACTGCAGACCCCTCCTGGGATTTCTTTTAAGTCACTGTGTCCGCCCCAACAACCTCCAAGAGATCTTACTGTGCCAGGGAGACTTCGTTTCGACAATTGTAGATGGAATTGTGACGGAGTCCATGTTGTTTACTTGGTAGGGCGTTCAAAGTAGGACCGTCCTGCAGTTCGTCAGGCCCCCGGCTGGTGTCGCTGCCGGACTCGGTTACCCATAGGCTTACTAATGTTGCAGTCGAAACAGAGCCCGCACGTGCCATGTTTGTTTGAATCTCCCGCTCAATGGACTCATTGGTGTTAGGAACCGATGTAGGAGTTCCTTGAGGGAAGACATTGGAACTATAATGCAACTTGCTCTGTCGGCAGCTCCCTGTGTTTAGTGGAAATTCCTACCTTTATTGCATTTTAATGTTTTTGAACTTAAATCTCGGATTTGCAAGGGAAGCCGTAAGAAATGCCATACTATGCCATTTTGAGCTCAAGCCGATTCTCGTACACAGTTGGCGTCCTTGGCGGAATTAATGCAAAGCAACTCCACCAATAAAAAACATTGTTTTATTTTTCTGTTGCCTATCTGGGTTAATATTTCAGGATAGACTGCCCTTTTGTAAATGAAATCCACACTAATCTAGATAAATTGCCCAATTTAACTTGCCAAGAAGTGTGGCAATGCCCTGCACCATTGCAATGTTTGTGTGGGCCCTAGGCTGATCCCATCAGGCATAAGCCATGGCGCGTCCGCCAGATCCTGTGCCCAATACAGCCACCATCTTCTACCGCCTGTGAAACCCTGTCCATTGATTGGCGCTCAGAGTGGACATCTAAGGAGGGTCATGTGAGGGTCTGGTGCCTATTGGAGGATATTTTGGGGGTTGAGAAGCAAAGGCCGTACCTCAAGGGTCTGTTTGGAACTGCATGAAGGCCAGGGCTGATTTCGAGGTGGGCGCTGTCTAAGGAAAGAGGCTTTCTAGGGCTATTTTGAGGGCTATTTGGTTCTGTCAGGGTCTTTTAAAGGATGTGCGACTGTATATTTTGGAAGGCTTGACAAGATGAGCTGTTTTAAGGGATTTTCGGAGCACCATGTGGGGAGCTGCAGAGGGCATATAAGGGGTGGTTGTGGCCCTTTAAATGTTTTTAAGAGCTATGTTAGGGTCTCCGCGACGAGTTGAGGACTTTTAAGGGCTCTCTTGTGGGCTATATGAGGGTCTCTTGATGGTGATTTGTGGTCTTGTCCTGAAGGGTTAGGCGAGGGTCTGTTAGATACGTGTGCAGGCACGTGAGTGTGTGCATGGGGAAGGTGAAATGTGGCAATGTGCGATTGTAGTAATTTTTCATACCGTTAATGGCCGCCACTCCCTTGGAAAGTTCATAGTCACCTGTGTACAGTACAGATTTTAAGGGTGAGAGATTTAATGCCCATTCAAGTCACACTTTGTACACCTTCTGTCTGCCTTCTGTGTGTCCCTTTGGATGGGTTTCTGCTGTTCGGGCATTGAGACCAATAATGTCACTTGAGCTGTTTTTGATTTTAAATTCTCCTACTTTTGCCAGTCTTTATTTCATCACCATTCTCCTTTCGCCACCAGCTGCCAGTCTCTATTTCCTGAGTCACCACGCTGGCTGCTGGCCACGCGCCAGTTGGACCGCTCCAAGAAGGGGCTGCGCATGTTCGCAGAGGCCAATGGGGTAAACCTGGACGATGAATTCTACAACCATGACAACCTCTTTGCAGGTAATTGGAAGGTGGGTGGGGGAGGGGAAGGAGTGCTGTCTGGAAATAGAGAGCCAGTGAGGTGCAAGTGCCCAGGCTGAGCTCTGCAAATGATTTCTTAACGGGTCGAGCCCTGGTCAAAGATTGATGTTTTCCACAGCGTTGCAGCCATCGCCCCAAGATGTCTAACAAGGTGTAAGAGTTGTCCAGAAGCCATCACTAGTGTATTGCACCTTGCCTTTGGTAGCTTCCTTGATCTCATTCTGCTAATAGGCCTTTCCAGCACAGCTACCCAGTCACTCAAGAGCAGGTTTGGGGAACACAGACGAATGCTATATGGCTATTTTGGGACACTGTCAAAGAGTGTGAGGAGCAATTGGCCTATTGACCAATTGGGGCACTCATGACGCATGAACAGACACTCTGAGGATGTAAGGGCAATTTACCAGATAGTGTTGGATAGTTGGGGGTACATGGTTGGACTGTGAGAGCAGTTTAGGGTTAGCCTGTGCAACAGGCTTAGAATCACTCAGCGGACTAGGTGTGGAGCTTGGGGCACGTTGACCCTTCTTGCCCTATAGACGGACTGTGCCAGGAGTTTGGGGCACAGGGACAGACAGCGAAAGACCTTTGGTTACAAAAGCAGACAGGAGGATCTTGATGCATGTGGACAAACGGTGGGAGGCACGCTCCGCAACAGTATCTCTTAGAGTCCCTAGCCCTTACTCTGGGCCATTAAAGGTCAAGCGCAAAGAGAAGATTCACATGACAGTATGTGCTATGTGAAAAACATGCTTGGTTTTTGTATGCCACCCCTTTCATCCTGCACAACACAGTGACAACCAAAGTTAGTAATTGTGTTATATAATTTTAAAAATAGCGTGCTTCATTGAAGAGCGTACCCTATCAACATGTGTCTACTCGTTTCTCATGACCACCGCTCTGGTGCTGGCTTTCAGATGGCCCTGAATCCCCCAGGTCCTGTTTGATAATGGTAGAGAATAGGGTGTAAGTTGGGAACTGCCCAGCTCTTATTACTGGACCCAGAAATCTGTGGGGAGCGAGGCTGCTAACACTTCATAGCTCAGACTACTCTGAGGCCTACGGTTAGGTCACCATCTTGCGAGTAAGGGAAGGGGGCTAGCTTTCTTCTTGGGATGCTCTGGTTGGGCTCGTTGCCGGGTTGTTCCTTGATCATACTGCTTTCATATCCACAGAGATCGATGCACTGTCTGAAGATGACCCGCAACCGCGCTATCACACTGCCGGTGCGATTTTCTGCTCACGGGTCATCGGAAAGAACAGCCTGATCTTGGGCTTTACAGCGTAAGCATGAGTCTAGATTGCACTTGGAATTCTGGGTCCTGTACACTATTTCCTGCTTGCCTTCTGCCTCCTCTTCATTTCACCATCTGGTTTTCTCTCTTGGGTGACAGTTCATGCCCTGAGAGCTGCTGTCGAGTTAGGGCATCAGTAAGGAGGGTAGAGGACTGCTGTGGCTAAATCAGATGAGGACTGGCTTAATGGCCAGCAAGCGACAGTGAGGGGCACAAAGAGGGACTGGGAAATGATATGTAGGTAGAATTCCTGTAGAGAATGGTGGATAGAGGGCTTTGAGAAAGGAATTGGTGGGTTTGAAGAAGTATAGTAGGTGAGTCTTGAGTCATCTGTGGAACTGAGGAAGGCAGAGTTAAGGCATACATAATGGATAGACTGGCAGACACTTGTGTGCGTGCGTGTGTGTGTGTGTATGCGCACATGCATGCACAGATCATAGGTAAAGCTAAATTGTGATCTTTAAGGAAGTTGGGTGGGGAAGCCTGGCGGAAGCTGGACAAAGGATGTCATTCACATGAGGAAGCACATGGGGGGAGGGGGGGAAGCTGGACTGGGAATGTGGGAACAAAGTGGACAAATGACCTTTAAACAGATGGAGTGCCATCAGAAAGGTTAGAGAAATGTTGGACGGAGTCCCCGGAGAAGAGTTGGATGGTAGGCCCAGAGAACGGTTGGACAGAGGAGATGGGCAAGGTCCTAGGAAAAGTCAGACGAAGGTACTGGGCAATTCAGATAAAGGTCCTGCACAAAGTCAACTACACTGCCTAAAGAAAGTAATTGGAGACAAGTTGGAGCAATGAAAAACCAGATGGAAAGGTTCAAGGTGCTAGAGGGATCAGTAAAAGATCTTTGAACTTTTGAAGGTAGTCAGTGAATGTACTGAGCAATACAGCCTTTAATTCTTTCCCCTTCGCTTTCTTCCTTTTACTTCTTGTTCTTGCCGTATATTGGTTGTCACTTACATTAGAAGTATTTTCTGCATTTGAATATCTCTTCCTGCTTCTCCTGCTTGCCACACCTTTTCCCATCCTTCTGTCTTCAATCTCCCTTGCCGCATATAGTCTGCTGCGCCTCTTACTTCTACAGTCCCCACCGGTGGAACTCTACCCCCCCCAACCCCACTTTTCCCTTAATTGTTTTGTTCTCCTTTGTCCGGTGGGCCTAGGCCTACTGAGGCAAGTTCTGGACATTGTGTGTGTGTGTTCGCTCATGTGTGCATGCGGAACATTGTTGCTCATTCTGTTCTCCGAGTTCCACTGCATGATTTCGTTATTTATTCTTCACCAGTAATGAATTTGTGTAAAAACATATATTTTAAAAAGAAGTCAAGCG
Organism: Ambystoma mexicanum; assembly: GCF_040938575.1. Classification (NCBI taxonomy): domain Eukaryota; kingdom Metazoa; phylum Chordata; class Amphibia; order Caudata; family Ambystomatidae; genus Ambystoma; species Ambystoma mexicanum. The sequence continues at coordinate 95,006,201 of NC_090922.1, forward strand.
CTTTTCCCCTTGTGGCTATTTCACTACATGATACATTTTGCTTTCATACTAAGGGCAGTGGCAACTGGTGAACTTGAAAAGAGGTTGTGTGTAAATATCCCCCCTCGTTTGCATGAACACGCCTGCCCCCCTCCAGGAGATTTTGAGGAGAATCGAATGCAAGAACATTTGGAGAAATGGGGCAGGACAGTGAATTTTACCAGACAATATACCAAAGTAACTGAGAGCGGTCAGAGAATATAGTTGTACAGAGACATTTGATGTAGCATAGATGCAAGTGCAACCTTCCTCACAGAGGACCTATTCAGCGTGTGCTGCGGCAATGCAAGTTCTACACACAGAGCGGAACTGCATGGGGAGAGCACAGCAGTACACACTTCCCTCAAACGGAAGAGGTACATTGGATGCAGAGGAGAGTATTTTTCCAGCTCACCTGCTGCTGCAGCAGTGCACACCCCCTCCCCCCATTGCATAGGCCAGAGGAACATAGGCTGCAGATGTGAAGCTTTGGGAAACCCGTTCCCTCCTCATCCATCATGTTGGCTACTACCCTTTAACATTAGAAAAATAGTGACGCTATATTATGTGTCTGGCTGGCAGGCAGGCAGCAACAAACGGCGATGCAGATTTCAGCACGGGTTACCCATTTTTAAGATGCCTGGTTTAATTCATGCTAACAGCACAATTGAGATCTTTCCAAGTAAAACCTATTTTTAAATGGCCTTTATATAGTTTTAAACTTACGTGTGGCCTTGTTCTTAGATCTGTATGCACAATTATCCTAATAATGTAGAATGTAAACTTAGGCAATGCCATTTGAGTTTCCTTCCTCGTACTTTCTGCAAACCCTTTTGTCAGTAATTACTCGTGTCATTTAGAAATACACTTTACTTCCTCTTTATGAACATGTGTAACTGCTCTGCTTCATGTGCCCTGCCACACGATGCAGGCGGCAAGAAGTGCTGGTAATAAACCCATCCTGCAGAATAAGCCCCTAGACCCAGCTCCACACAGCACCCGCACAAATGAAGCACTGCTCGTGAATGCCTCGTCTCTGCTCTCCCATTGTGGCGGCTCTCCGTTAACTGTATGGCATACCTTTCCCTCTCTTCATGATATCACTCTCTGTGCTGCTTGTGATATTGCAGGCTCCCTTACCTCTTCGCTTGTTGATGTTTGTGGCATACCTTTTGCTCTATTACCCCTTCACTGGTTGATGTTTGACTCTTCTCTCTTTTGGTGGATATTTTTTTAACTTTTGAGTAGTCTCTTTCCTCCCTATGGCATGGGTCTATCTGCATACTTGCACAGTCCCTCTGTTCACAGCTGAATTTTTCCAAGTTTATAACTGGGTTTTTCCCCTTTTCATAATTGGGCTCCACACCCACTGCCCCCAATCATGCACAATTTTGGAACTTGAACCCCGCCCCCTTTTTTTGGGACTGGACGGATCCCCCTTCTTTGGAACTGCATGTTTCCTGTCCCCCCCCTCTTTACAACTGGATTCCACCCCCCCTTATAACTAAATTCCAACCCCACCACCCCCTTTTCATAACTGTACCCCTTGCCCCTGTTTTAATAACTTGTCTTTACCCCCCTTCATAACCGCACCTCCCCCCTGTATAACTGGACTACCCCCCCCCCCCCACCGCCCCACACACTTAAAACTGGACTCTCCATTCCCCTTCCCTGTTTGTGGCTGAACTCTCACATTTTCATGATTAGAATCTCTCACCTGCCTCATTGCGCCTTTAGTCCCCCGTTCTACGAGATTCTCCATTTCTTACCAGGACTTGCGCAGTATGTTGACTCCCCTCCTTGCATTCTGTGCCTGCCCTGGCATTTGTAATCACTTTGACTCTCTATTTTCGGTACAGGTTCATCGGCAGCGGTATCAGACACTGCTTCGCACGGAACCTGATGGGGTATGGGCCTCCGTTATACTTTATGTACTTCCTGCTGACCGGCTCCGAGGCGGTGGCTTGCCTGTTCTTGTGTGTCACCGTCAACCGCTTTGGCCGCCGGGGGATCCTCCTGCTCTGTGCCATCCTCACCGGGATCTCTTCCCTGTTGCTGCTGGCGCTAACACAGTGTAAGTATGGAGCTCTCTCTGGACAGGTACCTGCAGGCTGCGGGAAATACATGCAGGGATTTAAGGGGCAGGTGTAGGATCAACAACACATCTGTGATAACTAGCTAGTCCATACTGTGGTCTAAGCTGCCTGTGTGTCAGCCATATTGGAATTGCACAGGTGAGTGTGGGGTTGAAAGGAGTCAAAGGAGGGGGAGATGTTGCCTCTGTCCCTGAATATGAGCTTGGGCTTTGCCTCCTGGCAGTCAGATTCAAGCCACTCAGTCTGTGGGATTTCAAGAGCCCCCTTGACTTGGCTGAGTAGTTGCTCTGTCATTGCCTGGTCAGAATGTTGGTCTGCTGAGGTGGGTAGTTCTATGAATGAAGCTGAACCAGACCTCCCTAGGCCTGGCTGTGAGATGGCACAGGTATCAGAGTGCCCTTGGCAGACTCTGCCATAGTCCGTAAGCACTGAGCTGTGTCCTATCTGGTGGGTGCTCCTTGGCCTGGTCCCCTCTGCCATCTCCTGGCCTCCGTTACCCTGTCCCCTCTCCTCCCGATGATGCTCTCTTAGCAGCTCCTCGTGGCTCTGCAAGTATTGAGCCCTCTTTAACCTCCCCTTTACTTGCTTCTCAGTGTGCTTCTCCCTCCTCCTCGCGCTCTCCTTCCTCCTTGACATGTGTTTCTGCACTAATGGCTTTGTGTCAACCTCCTTTCTACTTCTCTCTTTCTCCCCTCTAGATCGGTCTCCGCTCTTCTACTCCCCCACTTTCTCCTTCCTCCTGCTACCTTAATGCATTGCTCCCGTGCTTGTTCTTCTTGTTGACAGATTTTTATCCATCAGCAGTGATTTTGGATACGGAGGCTTGAGCCTCATTACTCCATCTTCTCGGGTTGAGTATGTAGTCGTGGTTTGTATTCTTCTTGGTCTGTGTGGTCTTGTCACAGTTGGGCTGGTTTCACAGGGTCTTCGCAGTGATGGGTAGCGGTCGAAGGGGTTTGCAGTGGTGGCAGTGAGTCTTCTGATCAGAGGGTTTGTGTTCTGATCCAGTCCTTGGCAGAAGTTCATACTCAGCTTCACTAGATGTTCGTCCAACATCTCGATGTCCAGGTCTCTGTGAAGGTCTGCTATCCTTGTGAAGATTTGAGCTCCAGACGATATCCGCAGGGCCTTGTTCTGGACTATCTGAAGACTCTTCCGGTGTCGCTCATGGCAGGTCGTCCATGCTGGGGAGGCATACGTCAGGGTTGGTCTGATGATCGCCTTGTACCCGTTGATCTTTGTCCGGAGGGGCATGGTACAGTGCTGCCATCTTTCCTGTTTCCTTCTGCTGAGTGTTTTGGATGTGGCTTTCCCAGTTGTTTGCTGTCCAGGGTCACACCGAGGTAGCGGCTGCTGCTCTCCCATTTGATGGTCTCCCCGTTGAGGCTGATGTGTGGGTGCTCCTTGATCTTCTTTCTGGTGAACAGCGTTGCGGTTGTCTTGCTGGTGTTGAGTTCTATCCGCCAGTCGATGTTCCACTTTGCGATGGTATCCAATGAAGCTTGCAGCTTCTTCGCCACTTCCTTTTCGCTGAATGACTGGGAGATGACTGCAACATCGTCTGCATACACCGCCAGGTCGGTCTTGTGGAGATCTGTTGGGATGTCGTTGGTCCCAACTGCCTCCACTCTTGATATTGTTTTTCACCCACCTCTGCTCTCTTCGTGTCTCCTTTCTTACCTTGCTTTTGTATCTTCTTCTCCACCGCCTTGCTTCCAATCTCCTTCAATTGTTCCTCCCTTTTCATCCTCTTCTGCCTCTCCCTTCTTCTTTTCCTCCTTCTGGTACACAGCTTCTCTTCCAACCTCTCCCCTTCAGGTGTTGCCCTCTTCCGCCTATGCCCCTTGTTCCCCTGCCTCCACTGCTCTGATCTCACTTCTGTCTTCTCTTCCGCCATCTCTCTCGCGTTCCCAGGGCTTATCACAGCAGCAAGCTGCTGTCAAGCTGAGTCCGTGGACTCTCGACCAACCAGTGTGAGTGTGTAGGTAGTTAGCGTATTGCAGTGCTCGCCCTGCCATGTATCTATCGATGGACTCGGAGCAGTGCTTTCCTGCCCACGCCATAGAAGGCCCCAGGATAGTGCATGCGCAGCTGCTGAACTTGCACTGGGCTCCTATGAGTATCAGGCTTCGCTGTGGCCTTTTGGTGGTGCACTTGGGAAGGAAGGGCCGGGACAGTGCCGAATGAAGGGCAATATGGAACTGGTGGGGAGGTTTTACGGGTGGGGGGCTGGGGCATTGTGAAACCTTATAATTGATTTACCCCCCCCCCCCTCAATACTTTACCAATGTTACATTTGGTGCAAAAGCCATATTTTTGAGTCGGTAGCTGTAGGAAATATGAAATGGGAACCAGGGCCAGATAAAGCAACGCGGCACCTGTACTCATGTACCCAGGAATAAGATGCATCTTCGTAATAGAAATGAATCACAAAGATTTCAATGTTAAATTTTTCCATTAGAATGCAGCTATCCCCCCCAACATTCGATGTAGCTGCACACATAATGTGTCTGCCACATGCTCTCCAGACGACCTATCTGCACCCACCCACATGCCTGCTCAACATGGGTGACTAGCAGGGACTTGGTCACCCTACTTACCTTCATACTGGTTAATATGTACACACACACACACTCTATAACTCTGATGAATTTCCCCCACTTGGACTTCGGCCCCCAAGGATATTCAACTTACAGTGCGTTGAGACCATTCCAAATGGTGAAAGGCGCTATACATTACATTATTTCGATATACATTCCTAGTGGGACCATTTTCCATTTGTGACATATTTGCAAACCACATTTCGGGAGTGACAGATGCAGGAAACCAAGCAAATACTTCAGTTTCAGACATGTGTTGTGTCAAAAGCGCCGCTGTGTTGGAGCTTAGCGTGAATCCTCTAAACCGTCAGTTTTAACCAAATGGCCAGTGGAGCACCGGCAGAAGACGGTACTGTGTGTCAGAATGAGGGTGCGCCACGTACTATGAACATGAGACCTACTACGAAGGCAATTGCAAAAACAATCCAGTGTACATATTGAATGATGTACGTCGTAATTCCTGGTTGTGAAAAAACAAAAAGGGAATACATACATTAGCGCCAATCAAGACCCTGCAGGGACACCAACTGTAAGAAAAATCCCCTTTCTGATTTTCTGGGAGGTTTTCAGAGCTCCCAGAGTTTCCCGTTGCCATGCGTGAAAAGAGCAACTAGTCCTGTTTTTATGACTTTAGATTCAGGGACTTGTAGCTTTTTCGTTGCCATTTGAAATTTAGGAAATCTTCCAAGTCCCTGAATTCCAAGCAAAGAACAAGACTAGATGGCCTCCTCACGCAGCCCTGGGTTTCCTGCGTTCAAACACTTGAAGTGTAAGTGCATTACTGAGCGGATATCTGACGTGGAATGTTTTACATGACCACATTTTGTGTTCCGAGTTGAACTGTTGGAATAGTATGTTTCTTATTGCATGATGAATGTTTTGTTTTATGCGGTGTAACATTTCCAATTATTAAAGCAGTTAGAACTAGTAATAGGCACTGTAGCTTTTATTTCTATTGAAATAGAAATGTGTACTGTAGAAATAAATTGTAATGTAGACTGAGTGCTTTTTTATTAACTTTAATGTGTTGTTTTTAGGTGCTTCACATGGAGAATGTAATTCATGAGGTCTGATACTGGAAGCCTCAGTGGTAACATTGGGAGTATTGAAAAGTATGTTGCTGTTTTGTGTGGTTTCATTTTCATTTCTGTTACCTGCTGCATGGTAGAGACCCTCTGTGAAGTGAACTATGCTTCCCACAATTAACCAGGCAATTAGGTGGTGACTGCCGGGCAGGCAAGCTCTTTGAACCACCTCTCCTTCAACCTTAAAAGCATGACTTCAAATCTGAAGCAGCGCCTTAATCGACTGTCGAAACGGCTAAGGAGGTGGCCACAGATTCCTTGTTGATTGGATAGCCCAGCACGGAGGAAAAGACGCGTAGGTGCAGTGGACACCCCCATGATTGAAAAAACGTATACATACGTTCTAAGACAACCCAGAGGGTGTCCTTCTAAGATTATTAAAGTCCATCAGCCACTTGCCACGAAGTCAAAAAGCTTTGCATCCTCTGTTAAAATTACTAATTTTTTTCAGCCCAGGCTTGAGACAATGGGGCCTATTACCCCTTTTCTCTAACAAAAAAAGCATCAGCACTAGTTTCGCATGTTTGGGTGCCCAAATGACCCAGAAGATTGCTCATTCTTTCTGTCACGCTAGTGTGAACATCGCAGACACCAATGAAGACATGTCTTATGAGTTTGCAGAGGCTGGGATGTTACGTGCGACAGACACATGTAATAACTTGCGTACCCAACTTGTCAATGAAATACTTCGGACTTGTGAAGTCAGGATCGATGGCATTGACATACACCATGCAAATATTGACATGGACGACAGAAGTATTCTACACATTCATCGACTACTACCTGCGAGAAACCTGAAGGTGTCTCACCCGTAAGTCCCCAGGGATCTGTTGTCCAGGTTACGGCCATCGCTATTGGATACAGTTCCTGGCGGTGGACCAGCGCGAGAGGATCACCTGGATGAGGGCTCCTCTGGGTTTGGAAGTGGGACACCGAACGGTGAGACGCGGTACCCCCTTCCCTATAACACCTTTTCACCATCATACCAGGTAGGATATTTAGAAACCCCACCCCCTAACCTTCCCATCACAGACACTTTTTCATAGACAACTCACTGTGAGCAACAACAAGACTACCCTCCCTTTCTCAACAGTATTGGTCTGTATTTTCCCAAACTTAATAGTGAAAACTACAATCCCAATAATTCCTCCCCTCTCTTCTTTTCTAAAGTGACTGAGACAAGGAGGAGAGAGATTGGGAGGAGGAAAATTGCCAACAGGGAACCACAGACACAGAAAACAGACTCTCACCTTTCTATAGCAGACTGTCCCATTAATGAGGCCAGGCTAAGTCAGGCCTCCCTCTTCAATCGCACAAGACTACACTTGTCTCTCTCAGGCTGCATAAACGGCAGAGCAGGAAAGCACATTTTGAGCGAGTCAGGGATGCTGGAAGGTGCTGGAGAGAAGAAGGCACCAGTGAGCTGCAGAAGCCCTGGAGGACCTGGAGGATGAGAACACCACCCAAACCCTGACCCTGCTATTTGAGAAGAGACTGCAGTGTGGAGGAAGTGGCTGTACTTCCAGAAGGCAAGACCAGGGGCAGCTGGAGCTTGCCGGCTGGTACCTACAGCAGAACTCCTCCTCTGGGGCCGGACAGGCAAATATAGGTACATGAGGGGCAGGAGGTAAGACCACGACCTCATTGAAACATCCCCTTTGTCACTCCTACAGTTCCCAAAAGTGCATTCTGGGACTGAGAGCCCAAAAACATACTTTTGAAGAGTGTGGACTTTGTGAGAGGGTTCCGAGCCCAGCAGAGGGAGACGCTTGTGATCTTTGTGAGAGAGGACCGAGCCCAGCAGAGGGAGAACCTTGTGAACTTTGTGAGAAGGGTCCAAGCCCGGTAGAGGGAAACCTTGTGAACTTTTGTGAGAGAAACTGGCATCAGAGTTAGAGTGGTCCGGTGCCACGCAGACACTCATTCGAAGGTTTCTAGAGAAACTACAAGTACCAAGAGGCCTTAGGGGAGGCCGGCGTGAGGTGTCAAGGTGGTCATACGAGGGTCAAACCAAATCCTGTGTACAGTCGAAAGTCTGACACGTTGTGGAGGCAGACGTGAACCCGACTGAGGGTTGCCTGCGAATTGGGATGAACTCTAAAACACCCTAGAACATTGTGATGAATGAAATGTGTGAGGCCTGACTGGGGGTTTTAGAGAAAGCCTGACTGGGGGCTGAGACCGGACTTGGGTAAAGGGGAGAACCTTAGGGGTCTAGAATGACTTTTTGTAACTGTGGCAAATGTGAACCTGACGGAGGGATGCCAAGACAAAGCTAGGGGAAGGGAACCCCCGCTTTCTGATGAGATTTACTGAAATTGTGAACTGTGGAAAGTGTGAACCCGACTGAGGGAATTGTGAAACTTGCATTTGCGCCCGGGTGTGGGAAACGCCGTTTGAACTGTGATATTGTGAAGCATGCACTTGCCATAGAATAACAGTGACCCAGCAAGACTTGATCGCCTTTAGGAAGCCTCTGTATAAATTGGCAAGTGCTTTGAGAGGCTAACGCTGAAAGAAGGATCGGAGCCCGGCTGAGGGGGATCCTAGGGTGAAGAGTAATCACCCGTTTGAGGGTTACCAGAAGGAACTGTTTGTTTTGTGGTATTGGCATATCAGGCCCTCTGAAGCAAGAGACTTTGAATGAGAAGAGACGTTGGCACAGAAGGCCCTGATATAGACAAAAGGAACTGTAAGCTTGTGCCGCAGAAGCCCAGAAGTGTGCTGTGCTCAAGAGTCCCGCCTTTTCCCGTCTAAAAATGTGGGCAAGGGAGACTCCGGCCATAACATCCCGACTTATCATGAACATTTCTTTGTTTTTTTGTGAACACTAAGCCCCAATATTTTATAGCATAGCGGTAAGGCTTGGCAGTATTTGTTTTTAGCATAGGCCCTTTTTATTTGACTAGACTCCACATGGACTGTTTTATTATTATTTGTTAGTCGTCGCTTGCTCCCATCATAGGTTTAGATTAGGCGTTTCTCACCATTTTCTACAGTTTAATAAACACCCTTGAACTGTGATCACGTGTGTCTGTCTTGCTTTGATACCATGCCTTCCTTACATACCCCCAACTGAACCTTAAATAGTGACAAGCTGCTTCAAGAACAAGCCGATTCAGATTCACCATCTATCTTCAACTCTACTCGCATAGCTTCACCTGAGCGAGTAAGTATTGCATCCACTCTGCAAATGGAAGCTCTTGAATGGCTAGTGTGACTACATTGTGTGATAAATCTGGTGGAGTCATCACTGATTCCCCGGCAGTGACCACCTCCCACATGGCCAGGGGACAGCAGTCACTTCCTGAGCCTGGGGGTGGATATATGAGGGAGGGACTGCTGTTGGGTGGAGGTGGTGACCCCATCGAATGAGACTTGGTATTCCTCCCTCTTTCCTGATGAAGACCCTATAATACCCAAGTTCTTGATAGCTTGTTGTCACCCCATGATCCCCCCCCCTTATTGTAAAAATCAAAAAACCCTTTCTTTGTGTCAATCTAGACAAAACTCCCTTTTTACCTCAAACATTCACAACACACATATAACATCTCCTTTTTCTTTTCTCAACCTGAAACTTTTGAAAAACATACATTTTAGAAATCCAACATCTATGGACTTCAGCTCTGTAAGGAAGGCAAGGTATCAAGAGTAAGACAGACACAAGTAACCACAGTTCAAAGGTGTTTATTGAACTCTTGCAAGGGTGCGATAAACTCCTATCTAAACCTACATCTACGGATGGGAGAAAGCTATGTGCATCAAATAATAATAATAATGCAGTCCTAGTGGAGTCTTGTCAAAATAAAAGGGCGTATACGAAAATAAAACGATTGCCATTCCTTAGCGTTAATTTACAAATAGTGTGGGGTAGTGTTCATGAAAGTGTTCACAAAATCATATGTCGGGATGTTCGGGCCGTTGGCCTTCCTGCCCCATGTTTTCAGCATGGGGCAAGGCGGTTCACTCGAGCAAAGCACACACCCTGGCTTCTGCGGCACGAGGATACAGTTCCATTATCAGCATCAAGACCTTCTGTTTCCAAGTCTTTTTACTTCTAGGTCTCTTGACTCAGAGGGCCTGATGTAAGATGCAATACCTTATTTTCCTTTTACCAATATTCAATTTGGGTGTTCAACATTGGATCTCCCTCTTCTGGGCTCAGATCCCCTTATTACAATGTTTAGAGAATATTATTTCCTGGGTGATTTATGATTCACACTGGATCCCCATCAGCCGGGCTCGGATCCCTTTCTTTTACCCAATTAGTCTCCCTCAGCCGGGCTCGGACCAATTTCAGTACAATTTAAACCATCGAAGACTTTCAAATGTTCACAGGGTTTAGCTTGACCCTTTGCAGGACCACTTCGATTACCTTTTCTCACACTTAGCATAAGTTGGATACCTAACAGAGATTTTCAAATGAGCACCCACGTGGTGCTAGACGACTCTGTCTACGGTATCTTTGTTGGCCTCCCAAAGTTCAATTACTCCTTTTGGCTTCAAATAAAATTTGCATTGCTCGTCACATATGTCTCATACACCGTTCTCTCTATATGTTCATATAATGCTGCTGCTTGCAATCTGGGTTCAAAACACAGGCTGGTATCTGTCTCTCCAAGTCATCGTCTTTGCTGTCTATACTGATGCTGCTTTGTTGTAGGAGCCAAGCACAGTAACACAGCAGCAATCGCTCCTCCCGCCTTGGTTATCGATGCAGCAGAGCCCCGGGTTCCTCTGGCACACTGTGCAGATTGGATCAGTTTATGTTCCTGGTCTTGGGTTTCTTACTTTCCAAGGTTCACAAAAGTATGGGTCTTAACAGGTCAAGGGCACTTCCCTTCGTTCAACCCTCTCTGGTCTCGCTGTCTTTCTCCTCGTATTATACTGCCATCTTGAAACGGCTGTTTCCTTGTATTTTGCCTCGCTCAGTGTGCTTTCGCGCTCTACCTTTTATCCATGTGGGGAAGCGTGATGGAAGTTGGGTGTGTGTGTAATGATCAGTAATTGCCTGACCATTGTATTGGGACATGTCAGGTATACGGCTCTGGTGTTTGTCCGTTGTTGCTCACTGCGAGTTGTCCGTGAGAAAGTGTTTGTGTCGGGAAAGGGGGGGAGGGGGAGTTGAGTTCCTAGGTTTCCAACCTGGTAGGACGGGGAAAAGGTGTTGCAGGGAAGGAGACACTGCGTCCCACCATCCAGTGTCCCACTTCTACTCCCTGAAGACCCCTCATCCAGGTGATCCTCCCACACTGGTCCACCCCTAGCAACTGGATCCAAAAGCGATGGCCGTGTCCTGGCCACCTGGATGACAGATCCCCGGGGACTAGCGGGGTGAGACACCTTCAGGTTTCTCACAGCTCCCATAAATCCTCAGGTAGTGAGACGAAGAGGAGAAGAGAAGAGTTGATGCAAACTAAGAGAAACCGAAACCCCAACGTGCAGACTAGTTTTGTTGAACCTATAGTGCGCAGCACATTTAAAAATGGCATCCGATCTACACTGTCAAGCAGTACGGGAGAGAACTGTGCAGGAGAAAGCTGACGGAGAGAGGACGTGCAGATCCAAGCAGCGGCTCGCGAATGCGAGTCTCACATATTCCAGCATGGCGTGAAAGAAGGAGAGGCACAGCAGGCACACATGAATATCTGTGGACGCATTGGGAGCCAGAGCAGAGCTCCTGGAGATACAGTCGTGCCAGGAAGCAGGATTCTCGGGTCCAAGCTGCAGTAGGAAGCCGGCGAGTGAACGCAGGGCTGCAGGAAATTCTGGGGGAACGTCTGCGTCGTGTAACAAACCGACCCAGGGAGGAATCTTCATCACAGAGTCACACCATAAATTGGAGACACTGTAAACTACAGCTGAGTCTGCCCAGAGTCTATGGGGATCCCAAAGCGTACCAATACGCATGCAATCAAATGAATTAACTGTGTGAGATTGCTAATATGGACAATGCTCAAAAGCAGTTTAAATACAGACAAAACCCAATGTTAACTCATGTGCCCAATAAAAGTATTTGAATACCAGCAAGTGCAGCAACACATTCCGAACAAATATATATGCATGAGTTGTCGGCGGTGGGGGGCAAAGCTGAAGCAAGCGTTACCGTAAGTAAATATATTGAGCACAACAAAGCAGATGCTGCTATAGCATATTGAAAAGGATAGTGAAACCAATAAGTGGTCCTGGCAAAAGGAATAAACCAGGCAGCCGACATTTCATGGAATATACTTGGCAGGGAAGTATACCAGGGGATCTGTAAAATCCCAGAAAAGGATTCCTGGCAGAGGAGTATTCCAGGCAGCCCATAAAAGTTGTAAAAGAAAGTCTAACAGTGTTGCAAGATACATGGCAGGGAAGTATACCAGAGGATCTGAGAAGCACATGAAAGAAATCCTGGTAGGCAGATACACCAGGCACTTGAAGTTGTATAAAAAGTCTAACATTTTGGGAAGATACCTGGCAGGAGAGTATACCATGAGATTTAAAAATCCCATAAGAGGATTTATGGTAGAGGAGTACACCAAATAATCCTTCAGGGTCACAAGAACTTTTTGAATCTGGTACAAAGAAACAAACGAATTGTTGGATGTTAAGGAATGTATTATTTGAACAAGAACTCTGTATCCACTATAGAGACCCAAAAGAACTGTTGGATAAAGAAGTACTTGTGTGATATAAAGAAATTGTTGTTCAAAAGAAACACTTTTGCCATCCTACCTACAAATCCACGGGAAGGGAACCACCCTCTGGATGCAAGGGTATCCTTGGAAAACACTTTTGTTGGATTTATCTTTTTATTTTTACAAACATGTTTTACTAAACGCCACAAGAAAGAAACCTGTTCTTGCAACCTTAATTGTTTGACTCTGGTGTGAGGGCCAGATTAGAATGTTTTGGACATAAGGACGTTTTTTAAGTTATTAACTACTTGATACAGACTGATCTCTAGTTTTAGTTTCCTAGGTAAGGAAACTCTTCTTTAGGATAGGACTAGAGGCGTTTTCCAACCCATTTCTGTTTAATAAAATGTCTGACAATGAGAACATTCCAATTTTGTGTCCGCCTCTCATTTCTGTCCCAACACAATTGGCCAACACTTGCTGTGAATTACAACACACAGCTGTGCCTCACACAATGTATTTAAATACCATTGTCCAAAGGCCATTCACAAACATGGCATGCAACGTGAAAACTTCTAACATCGAAGTTATCGATTCCCAGACAGACCCAGTTACAAACGTTGACATTGAGACAATTGCACCATGCCACGAAGTGCAGGCTCAGTATGTTACATTAGCTGGACCACATACGGGACACATCTATGCTCCCGCAATCACACAAGGAAACAAAAAACAAAGATATTGTCATCTTATTACTAATGATTGAGGTATCTATGATATGAGCTGCTCAAAAAGGAACTTGAACACACATAATGATGGCTCTAATAAGAAATACAGAAAGAAGAACTTTAAACACAAGTATATTAGCTCAGCGGCCACAGACAATTCCCATGCAATGGAAGTTAAACTCTAACCGCGTTACTGATATTTGCTTTTATGTTGTTGCACAAAGTCTCTGTTGACACCTTGGTATGCATGTGAGATACCTATGGTGCAACCTGATACCCAACCACCATCTAACTTACTTTAAATACATGCAAGATGACTCTTTACTGATGGATGGTGTGGCTGAGCTCTTTCAGTTGGAAGAGATTGTGCCCCCTAACATTGCAACCTCCCTATTGAGTACTTCATTACATAGAGATCATCCAACCTCTAATGGTCCCACTGATAGACAAGTTGTTAATAAGGTAAATATGAGGAATCTAACTCCCCGACTCAACGAAGCAAATGAGGATCAAGCTATGACCAAACATCCTTTAAAAATATGTAGCCTACTTTGCTTAACACTACAGCAGTATATACATTGATCAGCCATACCGCAACAGTTTCACAGTGTCATTCCTTTGCACAGTATCGCCACAGATGACTTTGCCATAGCCTAACAAATTGAATAAGCACACTACACCACCTCCATATTGCACTTCAATGCTTTCTCTTCGCTTGAATGTGGCAACATATCCTTTTGAACTCTGTAAGAAAGTATAAGACTGCATGGTAATTAACATTCCACAGGGTAGACTGAGTGAGCAAGCCAACCAACGTTCAGAAGCAAAAAAGTGTCCCCTACTATTACCACCAATTGCCTTTGTGCAAGAAATTAGTTGCTACAGGCCCCTTTGCTAACTAGCAGGGAAAGGTGTGTTCAGTTAATGATAAAGTAAGACCGACATGGCAATAGCAGAATCATGACATCAAACATGATTACTCTGAATTGCACTCAGATAAATATTGGCACTGGCTCCCCATTGCCCTCCAACCGCTGCTAATAAAGCGACCCTAGCATTCACCTTACCATCTTCTGTTGGAACACTCGCAGATTTTCTCGTTATACTGCTGAGGAAGGTTTGCTCGTGATATTATAAACTAATTATGCTTCATGAAAACCGGCTGTTCGATATGTGGAGATTGACAGCAGGCAAACCATTGTAGCCCCTGCGGTTAAGGGACCAAGAGGGATACTCAAAGGGGCACTTGCAGTTAGTGTTTGTGACACCAATAAAATCACGATTGTTGACCGTGTCTCTGACTGTATACTAGAATGGACCTTAAATTGAAAGACATGACTGATATTGAATGAATGCTGCTTGTGATTAACCTATATGATCATCCCTCTAAAAGTAATCATCTACAAAACATCAAGTTTGTAGATGAGATCTTAGATTTTCCCAAATGACCCCTGACTATAATTTGTGGTGACTTCAATGCCAAGATTCCACCGGACCATGACTTTTACAGTACTGACTTTACCCAGTCTTCATCATTGGGGCAACGTGCAACCTACAAAGGACTGCACTGGGACAATCTTCTATATCAGCATGATTTTACCATGCTGAATGGGCAACAGGTGACTCTCCTGGACATTTCAGAAGAATTGCTGGTATGTCTTTGCTGATGTTGACTTGTAGCCATTTGTCACGGACATGATGGTCCTGACCAGAGATGAAAGGGACCATTTTCCACTACTCGCGATCTTCACCCTAGATGCCTTCCTCTTGACTCTGCAGGGCCACTCGCCTTCAAAGTGGGCCTGAACCATATCAGATGGAGCGCTGACTGCCTCGACAGAGAAAATCTTGTTGTAGTAGACTTATTGAGTGCTCTCACTGCCTCTGATCTTGGTGATCTCAACATATCATCCAATGTGCCAAGAGCAGAAAGAATAGTAAGATATCGGGCCTCATTACCAGTTGGGCAGAGCGGGTTAACTGCAGCGGTATTACCGTTTACTGCTGCATTACTGCACCGCCCAACTATAGGTTTGGCAGAAAGTTGTAGGATTCATTTCCAGCCATGAGCTGGAGGTAAGTCAGCCTGCTTTCTGCCAAATCTTGGCAGAATTACCACAGTGGTATTACTGCTGCAGTAATTCTGCCAAAAATGGCCCATTGAGTCCTATGGACTAAAAAGAAATGGGGATTTACACCATCACTGCCACTTGTAATCAGGCAGTACTACTGCTGGACCAGGTGGTGGTAACGGTAATACAGTTTGGTGGTATCTGGGCAGATTTACCACCCAGATACCACCAACTTCTAAGGAGGCTCATCTACCTTTGCCAAAAATTTCTAATCTTAATCACAGGTTTGATAGAACAATGACGCGGCAAAAAGAAAACTCAGATGAGATGTTCGCTCCATCACAGAAATGAAGACAAATGAGACGGATATAGCCAATAAAGTATGTGCACGTAGAGCAACGTATTGGAAATGTGATCTGGTTTATGTTATTAAAACCAGCAAACCTTCGAGGGCTCCCGGCCCTGATGCAATGTTCCATTGAGGAAGAACCGTATCCTCCTGCCCGATAATCTACCAAGGCTTTTCACTGTGATCAGCCACACTGGCACTTTTCGTAGTACCTGAATGGCGAGAACCGTAGTGCCAGTCCATAAAAAAGGACCATATGATAACCCAAGCAATTGTAGACCACTGGCTATGCTTGATGCGCCTGGCAAGATCTTTGCCTGTATCCTACTGCACGGACTGAACAGTTGCATTGAAGAATGCAACCTTTTGCCATTGTACCAAACTGGATTTTGAAGACACTTTAGCACATTGGATAACATCATTGCTCTTGTTGCCACTGTTGAGTCTTCCTGGTATATATGCAAACTACACATCTATATTGCTTTTATTGATTTTTAGAACGGCTTTTGATATGGTGGTGAGAATAAACTTTGGACTAAACTGCAGAGATGGGACATTCCCCAGGGGCTCTTGACTATGATCACCTCACTTTACACGAATACGAGAGTTAGAGTATGCATAAATCAGTGCGGGGTAGTCACTGACTGGGTGCCGACGTAAAAGGGTCTAAAGCAGGACTGCATATTGGCCCCCAAACGCTGTAATTTATACCTGGTTGACATACTTGATCCCTTACTGAAAAGGCAAATCCGCCAGAGTACCATCTAAGGGCTAGGTTGTGCCGATGATCTTGTAACACGTAAGGCGCGTGGCCCATTAGGATAAACCAAAATGATGTCCTTTCACCCCACTGGGCATAAGCATAAGACATACGCCTGGACCTTTACCCAATGCCATGTCGAGGTAGGCACTGAGTATAAATACCTCAGCATCACAATCAATAAGAAGCTGGGGGGGGGGCTGCAATTGCAAAACCTCACATTAAAAGTAAACCAGCAAATGGCCCTGCTAAATCGTTTTCTGCTAGACATGGTGGACATGCTGTGGTGCTATAATCTAAGTCTACCTCTCCGAAATATCCATCATGTCGTACAGGGCAGAAATATGGGCCATACATTACGGTAATGCTTTGGATAGTATTGAAAATAAATGTGTAAAGACACTGCTTAAACATCCTTACTCAACACCCATAGAGTATATACAGCTTAAGTTTAATCTCTGTACGCCATCTCATGTACTGATGATATGAAGATTGAACTTTCTTTGGAAAATGTCTTAATGCTGCAACTGGAACTTTGAGCTCTATAAGCTTCAAAGATGATATGTAGCAGTAATGTCCTTGGTGGGAGCACCCTAAATCCTGTTTGCCACCGGCACAATTATCTCCCAGCAGATGCAGACCGCAGCGGATATGAACACTTTAAACTGACCACACTACTTGGTGTATTCGATCATGCCAGAGATGATTTTGTTTGCATTGAACCTGGAGCCACTTGCGTGCTAAGGAGAGACATGCAGGACGCTGGTATTGTTGTGGACGGGGTGACACTTATATGCAATCATTTTGCTATATGCAGATGATGTGCTGCTATATGTGCAATATCCTGAATCAAATGTTGCCATATTAATGGAGTTATTTGAGAATGTTGGCAAATTGTCAGGGATTTCAATAAATAAGGATAAACCGTGCATTTATCCGCTGGTGACCCATGGTGACCCTTGCTTCTACTCTACCATCTGAGCTAACTGTCCTCCAAATCAGATGGATGGTGGATGTCTTCACCTATTTGGGTGTTAAGATCAGACATGACTTTCAGGACACTTACCGGGATAATACTTTAAAGGCCATTGATGATGTGGAGAAATCTGCAGTCTTTGCCCTACCTTACCCTTGTTGTTAATGGTAAAAGTAGCACTGACGAAAATGGTGGTTCTCCCATGCTTGTTATATTATTTTACTAACGTGCCATTTGATATTCCTAGGAGTGCTTTCTGGAAATTAGACACTCAGGTTAGGAATATTTTATGGGATGGTGGCCGGAGGAGAATGGCCCTACAGACTCTGCAGGGTACATATCAGTTGGGGAGCTCACAAGTGCCAAACTTTGAACTGTGTTACCTGGCTGCCCAATTACAATTTGTAGTGCAATGGTTATCGGAAGAGGTTACACCTGAACTGTGGTTGTTGCCGGTGCCATTAACCCATATATTAAGACATATATTATGGATGTCAGACAAGGGTAAGACATTTACTTATATGATTAAATTGGGTAGTTTGGCGGAGAGGGGCTGCCACACATCCATGATTTACAAGATTATGCTGGATAAGGAGGAAAAAGGTGGGGCTTACATTTAGAAACGACTGGGAAGGGGATTTTCAAGTGCAGTGTCTTGTAATGCCTGGTTGAAACTAATACAATTGAATGTATTACATAGAACATATATGACTCTGCTTAGATTTCATAAATTGGACCCAACCAGAGCTAAGGACTGTCCGAGATGTGGTGGAGCTGAAGCCTCGTCTCTTCTTGTGCTATGGCAGTGCCCTTGACTGTGTCTCTTTTGGGTTGCAGTAGTGGCAAGGATACGGGAAATTGGCAGGTTGGATAGAGGAGACGCCTTTGGGGTTCCTTTTGGGACAATTCCCCAGAGGGAAGAGGGAGAAGCAATTGAATAAAATGGTGCATTTGTCCTTGATCCTGGCTGGCTAAGACATATTGCTATGGCCATATTGCTATGGCTTCGTTTAGCCTGACCGGTCCTACGGTAAAACACTAGTTGAGAGATCTGCTGAAATGGGCTAGGGTGAAATAGAAGCTGTATAACCAGATACTAATATGTCATACTAGTCTGAATGGCTGATACTATTGAATGGTTTATTGTATCCTTCGGATGATGGGCCCCTCTGAAGCTTACGCCAGTAGATGGTTGATTTGATGGATGCAAGGGGATGTTAGGTATGTCGCCGAAATGGAATGGTAATCCACTGTGCTTTGTGTTTCAGTGATCTGGTCATTGGTTTTACAGGTGTACGAGGGAAGGTATGGGTTATGATTGGGGGCGGGAGGGTGGAGGAGGAAATGCACATTTTTTGGTTTGGTTATGTTGATTTGTGTAAGCTGGTGATTGGGTTCGTTTTGTATATTGGCAATGTCGAAGTTGATTGTAAAATGCTAATAAAACAAACAAATATTGCATTAACAAGTTAAACAGAAAATAGTGCAGGTTGTCCCTGAGAGGTTCCCAATATTTGGGAAAGGATAATGTTCTAATTACTTACCAGTAATCTTCATTACTCCAAGTCCGGATCTTCCTCGTCACAATCCTTGCTTCATTGAGGCATCGCCTCTCCAGACAGACTCTGCAAACCACCCTTTCCCACATCAATATGGAGGGTTCTCAGAACTGCTTTAGTCCTACCTCCATGTTTGTTTGCTGCCTTCCTTTAACCATTGCTATAAGGTCCTTCTCGTCCTGGTTGTCACCAAGCACTCCTTAAGGTACAGGTAGGGTGAGAGGGAATCAGGACGGTGACAAGGAAGATCCAGGCTCGGAATAATGAAGATCACTGGTAAGTAATCAGGACATAACCCCCCTCGTCCGACTTCCTCGTCACAGTACTTCATTGAGGAAATACCAAGCGTACACCCAGGCACATGCCACAAAGAAAACACCGCCACACACAGCCAGATTCAACTGTGAAAATGAAACCCATTTATTAAAGTTTTCCTCAACGTGAGACTACAGTCAAAACTGCCAAACCAAAATTAGAGTCTCGGGATGGCCCCACTAAAAGTTTACTATGTGTGATGAACATAGTGGGAGGTGCCTATGTAGCTGCTCTGCAGATCTCCCCAATAGAGGCACCCTCCAGCTCTGCCCAGGAGGCTGCAACACCCCTAGTGGATCTTCCTTATCAACTCCGGCAGAGCCAGCCCTGCATTTGCATATGCTGTGAAGAGAACTAATTTGATACATTTACTAAGCGTGCGGGGAGAGGGCTTAATCCCCCCCTGTTTAGCCGTACCATGCGTAACAAAAAGGGCATGCACCTGACGGAACAAAGGCATGTGTTTCAGATAAGACTTGGTGACCTGATTGTCGGTGCATACCAAAACACTCCTCCCCTGACTCACTCAAGAGAAGTGTCCCAGGGTCCTGAGCACTGCTGTGAGCTCCTGCCAATTTGAGGAGCAGTGAGATTCTTCCTGGTTCCAGCGAGCCTGAACCACCTGGGAACAGAGTCACAGCCCAACCGAAACAGCTGGCATCCGTTGTCAGAAAGCATGGAGGTGGGGGGGCCAGAGGAACCCCCTGGAGTAAATTCTCCCACCATAACCGCCACCCCATCTGTTCCATGAGAGGAGATGACCCAGCGATGGGATGGTTGAACTGGAGTGAAGCTGGGCCCAGTGGCTCAAAGTGGCCCTACCAAGGATTTGATGTGCATCCATGGCCCACCTGCATAGTTGCAGAGAGACCCCCTGGACAATCAAGCACTCCCTTGCCGAAGGAGCATCCATCGCCATTAGACCCCCTCAACCTGGCCTGACATCTGTTCAGATGGTTGCCGGGAAGAACAACCTGGCAGCCTTGTGCACCAATGAACTGCAAAATCGTTGGCTGCAGGCTGCATTTCTCTTAATTGATAAGGAAGCCAAACTTTTTCAGTGTTCTACACACCAGCTGCACTTCTGTTTAAACCTTAAAGAAGAAGTGGCAGTGATTAGCCAGTCGTCTAGGTCCGGAAACACCCAGTTTGTGTAATAGACCTACCACTAGTGCCATAAGCCTTGTGAATACTCTGGGTGATGAGGTGTCATGAGCTGCCGTTGATCCGCCCGCCACGCTATATAATGACCAGTCTAGTTTTTACGTATTCAGGTTATCGGTGTCATGGCCCCGCCCCCTGTGCGTTGCAAATTTAGTTCCGTTCTGGGTTCCAATGCTATTCCTGTGAGTTGTATACTCCGCGTTATCTTGCAATCCTTGTCCGTTGCTTTCTAGCCCTCTGTGGCCTTTCTTTTGCCTTCCCTCTTCGCTTTGCTGCTGCGAGCTGTCCAGCGGTCTTCCGCCTTGCTTTCTCTCTGCTTCAGCCTTCGACGTATTCGCCTTCTCTACTTCCTCCTCCTCTGTCTCTTGCGAGCTGCCGCTGCCCCTGCCGGCTTGTTTTCCATTCGTCCCAGCATTTTATGCAGCTGGGCGATGGCTTCCTTTTTCTACCTGCCGTCTCCTGACTTTTGCTTGCTACTTTTTCTCTTCTCTGGATTCGGACTGGCCTTCATTCCCTTTTCCTTCTCTTCCATCTACACCTACGCTGATACTTCAGAATTCTTCCTTATTTTTGCCTCCTCTTCTCCACAGTCCACCTTCTTGCCTTTTGGATCCTTTTGGAGGTTGCTTATTCTATTATTGGATTACCGCACAAGATTGCATCCTTCAAACTCGTTCTCAAGTGCTTATTGCCACCAGAACCATACCATTGCCTCCATCTGATCAGATCATCATCGCACAGCAACCATCTTTTGGGATTTTTCTGCCTTTGGGCTTTTTCCAAGACCTGGGCTGCATTGGCAAGACGCCATTCTTTCTTGATTGGTACCTAATCGGAAATAGTGGCGAATCCCCAGAACAGACCCTACCTCTTCAAGAAGAAGGGAGCCATTGAGGAACCCACCATTGAATTCACTGACTCGGAAGCCTCGGCCAGTGAGAGTGATTCAGCTCATCAGGTGAGATCTGACATGAGGCAAGACAAAACAGTAGCACCCTGAACTGGTAATGTTCCCCGTTGTAGGCAAATCACAAAACTACCTTGTGTTGTCTCTGGGTGGGAGCATGCAGGTATGCATCCTTGAGGTCAAATGACACCAACCAGTCCCCGGGACTGACCAAGGGAATGATGGCTGCGAGGTTCATCAGCTTGAATTTGATGTAACAGAAAAATCTGTACACAGGTTTGAGATTCCGAATCATGCAGAACTCCCCAAAGGGCTTCTGAACCAGGAACAACATTGAATAAGTACCCAATCCGCAGAGTGTCTGTGGCATCACTGCAATCGCATGTTTCTGCAGCAGACTGTTGAGCCCCGATGGGATCTCGAGGAACTGGATTAACCACCATACCGGTGGGAGGCGGTGGGGATGAAAACTTGATCATTACCTTTCCTCAAGACACTGAGGACCGTGGCGAACTAGAAGAAGGACTCAGACAATTAGAGTTCATTCAAAGGAGGTTTTATTAAAATAAGTGTCAAAACACCGAACTCGCCTATCGCTATGAGGGAAGTTCACTACCTAAAAAAAATAAAAGCTGAAGGTGTGCTTTAAAGTACAAAATGAAGTGCTTTGATCCGAATCCTATCCAACTAACTGGCCCTACTGCTTAATAAATCTAATTTAAAGGGAAATGGGAGGCTTTACACAATACCCTCTACCATCACCAAGGCATCTGGCTGGCCCGATTTGTATTTGCTGGGTTCGGGGTTTCAAATGTTCCTTTTGAAAGCACCACAGGATGTTGTTCCCAGTCTTTGTATCGAGTTAGGGTTTCAATTTTTCTTGTTAACAAAGAAACTCTCTTGTTGTAAACATTTCCATTCCTTCAGGATTTCTGGAAACCAAACAGAAAAAAACACATGCTTCTTCAGGGTTGTTCACCCTATCTCATCAAAGTTCTATAACTTCTGTTGCTTTCTCAGCCTTAATTCAAAGTGTCCAGCTTTCTTTCTCAATCCCGCTTTCATAGGGTGTTTTCACAATCCTGTTTCTCAGGCTCCCGCAACCTGGATAGCTTTCTCAGCCAAATTGACAAGGGGGGTCCTGGGAGTCTCTCTGCCAGACATTAGTCCTGGTTACGAGAGACTTACCCAGAGTCTTTAGCTCACTAATTTTTTTTTTTTTCCTGAACAAGAGTACCAACAGCATCCCCAGACACGTGTTTCGGTGTGGTTGGACCTCATCAGTTTTCCCCTAGTAACTTAGGGTGAGACCCAAAGTTACTTGAATATGCAAATTGACAAGGGGGGGTCCTGGGAGTCTCTCTGCCAGACATTAGTCTTGGTTACGAGAGACTTACTCAGAGTCTTTAGCTTTCTCAGGCTCCTGTAACCTTGTTGATTCTCCCTGTTGCAATTTTGCTTGGTCGCTACGGTCCGATGTGTGAGAAGCTCAGGGACCTGGGCTCCCTCAGGCGGACTTGTCTCAACAGGCCTGCTGGCCCACCGCCGATTCTTCATGGTCGCACCACCAGATGAGACAATTGCGTCTCTGTCTCTCTTCCGACCTCGGCTTCCTGGTCGGGTAGAATGGCAACTCTCAGGCATTCGTCTAGCACTTCGATCACCCTTCTTGCTGCAAAGGCTCCGCAGCCCAGCAGGGCTCCGTCCCTCCAGGATGCCAATGATGCAGAGGCTCGCGTAGCGGTTTTCCTCCCTCAGTAGGTGTCTTCTCTTTTATGTACGCTTGAGGAATACACAGAAAGGTGTCCTTATTTGCCAGTTATGGTGTTCAGGCTGTGTTTAGCATTGTCTGAAGCTAACAGGATGAAAGTAGGATAGCAGGGTGGTGTAGTCAAAGAGTTTGAGGAATTGTCACTATTCAGTAAATCCAGCGAGCTTACGAATAAGAGTGGTATGTTCATGCTCTTTGACTTTGGCGTTCAGGCGATCTCCAGCATTACCTGAAGTCAAATAGATGGGAGAAATGTCACTATTCAGTGAATTCAAAGCAGAAGTAACCGTCTTTTTAGTTCCAATGTAGTCAGATGGCGTGTTCTGGGAAGGGAGTTCCTTATCGAAAAGGGAGTCCTTGTCCCGAGAAGGGAGTCACTCCTAGTGAAGTACCACTTGTACAGACCCCTAGGGGGAGGGTCTTGCTGAGCGGGCTCACCTCCCTACCCTCGAAGGGTGTGGCTTCGCCCCCCCCCCCCTCCAGGGAGAAGGGACGAATAACCTGGATTTGTCACATTACCCACTCATCGAAATCCTGCACTGCCAGGCTGAGAGAAAATCCACAAGGCGTTCCCTTGAAGGGAGGTGGTAATGATGGTCAGGACTTCGTGGGGAGCACTGGTTGCTGCTGACTTGGATGGTCGGGACTTGTCACCAGGAAGGGCTGCCTAAATGCGGCCCCTTCCACGAAAAGGATGTCTCGTATTAGGATCCGAAGCTCCCCTCGTGACCTGTCTGATGGATAAACCATGTGACATGATGGTTTCACAGGACCAATGATGTTCTGGCACTCTGCAGTTTTTTCTTTCTTTCTTTAACTTCCTCCAACTGGGGTCCAAACAGCTTGTTGCCCTGAAAGGGGAGATGACTAAGCAGTGACTTCTGGGCCACATCCATCTTAGCACATCCATAGCTGATGGCGGCCTGCCATTGCAGCCCTCGGTGCAGCTCTCACTGCGCATGGTCCAACAAACATAACATTCAACAAGTTTGCTAAGCAGCTCCATCTCACTTAGCAAAGGGACAACATCTTCTAATTGGTGTACATTTCCAAATAGCTGCCTGAAGTCCTGAGCCAGGGTCTGTTCAATGTAAGCCGCATAAGTGCCAGCGTGCACCGCAAATTTAGATGCTGAGAAAGACCGCTTGAGCACCACCTCAATCCTCTTATCTGTGGCATTCACAGGTGTGGCCTCTTATGGACATCAGACCGGACAAATTGCAGGCCAAGGAGTCCACCTTTGTTATGTAAGGGAACTCTGTTTCAAAACCAGTCATGCAAACAGGGGCAACACCGGTCGGTCATTGTCCTTCCATTCCTTGAGGAGGTGGGTGTGAATAGCATAATGGATCGGATGCCCTTCACGGTCAAGCAAAATGTATTTGCCAAACAGGTTGTCCTCCTCTGGCTCAGCGCTGGCCGGTTCCGGCAAATGAAGCACCGTCCTCGTATGCCGGAGGTCAGATGTAAGCTCCTCCCCCTGCAGATATCGAGTCTGCTTGCAGGGGCCTTCCACTTGCCTATCTGGCAGGGAACGGACCTCCGCAGCTGAAGCCGCCAGCTCGTGCTCCCGAAAAGCTGCTGCAGCAATTGGCTGATGAAACCACTCCTCCTTCATAGTAATCATTGGTGCCTGAGGCAGAGCGGGGATGCTGGAGCAGGAGCCGGGGGGAGACTAGGAAGGAGGCTACAAGTGCTTCCTTTTTTCAGTGCATTTCCGTGGCTCCCATGGATACCAAGCCAATGAGCCGCACTCAGTTTTTTTTTCCCATATATACGAGTGTTGCTTCCCAACCTGAACTCTGCGTGGGCTGAGCACTCTGCCCATGCCTCCACTGTGTCGCCCCCAAGGTGGACACATACCTCACACACCTGGACTGCAGTGTTCACCGGTGCAGTCCCCTGGTGCCGCCATGCCTCAGTACAACAGCGTGCCTGGGTATAGAAGCGCAGGCCCCACCTGCCCGAGTGCCGCCCCTCCAGAGTGCGCCAGTGCATGGGAGACTGCCCTGTGCAAGATCGCATATCATTGCGATACATAGGTGGGGAGCACAGCAATACCTGCATGGAGAAAATAAACCAGGTAAGATAAACGCAGTAGAACAGTACAATACAGTAAAGGCACATGTACTTCACTTGTCTGTAGACAGGGAGTGGGCAGATCCACGTCCTTCCACGGAGACGGACGAAAAATAGACTGTGTAAGGATGGAAGGGACCTTATAGTAATGGATAAAGGAAAGCACCAAACAAACATAAACAGTCCTGAGAACCCTCCATGTTGATGTGGGGAAAGGGTGGTTTGGGTAGTCTGTCTGGAGAGGCGACGCCTCAATGAAGTAAGGACTGTGACGAGGAAGATTCAGACGATGGTGTAATTATGGTAGTCATATTGTGCTTGTTGCACTGACACCATGGTTTCCAAATTATTTTTAAGAGAGCACACTACTTCCTTGGGTATTTTGCGAAAATGTTTCTTTTGTATTTTAAAATGTTCTCCCGGAATCTATTTCGGTAGCTGACACATGTTTCGCGCTAAGCGCTCCTCAGAGTTCATTGGTGGGCAGTGGCAGGAGGTAAGCGTGCAAATGAGGATCTGGTATGGGTTGGCTGAAGGAGGGCATTAATGCACGTTATGAAGATCTATCCAGATTGGAAACGCCCAAATGCAACGAAGAACAAAACCTTTACACCAGCCTTTTAACTCTTTGCAGTGGGCCTGGACTCTGTGTTTGGAAATCCCACTTCAATGCTATTGACCTTCAGAAAAGGACAAAAATCCCTACTCTTCAAAAGTGTCTTTTGGAATGATCAGCACAATGGTTTCTCAAGGACTCCTTCAGCAGTTAACCCTGCCCGACCCATACATAATGATTAAGTAAACTTTCTCCACAGTGGATGATAATCATGCTTCAGAGTCATGTTTGCAAGTAAACCCCTTCCTCCCCCCAACCTATCCCCTGGTCCTCGTAGCACTTCAGGTTGTTTCCCCTGGCGATATGTCACTGCTGTGTTATCCTTTGACCAGGTGACATTGCTGTTGCAGTAATGGTATTCCTCATAGTACTACTTATACGTTTTGTTATTACCCCTGTCCCTTTGACATGGCAGAGTTGCCTCCAAAATGCATTGCCCTCTCTCCCTATGATGTTCCCCTCCCCCACAGCACCCTGGTGTTATTGTCTCGTTTGTAACATGCCACCTGTAAGTATGTCCCATGCCTACAATTAGGAAAGGGGATTCAAGGGACTCTGGTGGCCATGGAATGACCCCCGCTCAACGGACCCTCTGGAAGGTACATGGCGATTTCCCCTTGAGCCTTTAACATCTCCCATCCTTCTTGGTGGGAGGCCATGAGCACCCGTTGATTGGGAATCTGGAAGGTGGACATGAAGTATCACTACTGTGGCTCTTGAACAGAGATCACAAAGGAATGACTGGGGGGCAGGGGGGTGGGGTGAAGAGTACTAGACCTTGTGGGCCCAGAGAAAAATTGTGGAACCACAAACGCACTTACCCACAAGAAAAGACAAAATAGATGCTTGCTAACTGACTTGCCCGTGAACCGCGGCAGGGTCTGGAGAAGATACAGTGTCAAGGAGCAATGGACACGGCCTCATTATGAGCTTGCTGGACCGGCAAACTACGAGGTCTGCTTGCGGGTGCCTTTTCGCCTGCCAGGTCTGACCTGGCGGGCGGACTGGCACCTGCGAGCATACCATGTCGGATGCACCTGCACCATTCACAAATGGTGCCGGTGCATCCAGCCTCCCCATTCCCATTGAGCCCTATGTGGCTCAAATGGGAATGGGGAGTAATTATTACCGGCACCCAGCAAAAGGGAATTACTGGGTCCGCCAGGGCTTGAATACCCCGGTAGATCCCCATTGCCGGGTGCCGGTAATTTCATGACTCCGGCCGCAGCTGTGTCGGTATTTACTGGCATGGCTACTGCCTCAGTCATAATGAGGCCCACCGTGTTTTTTTTATTAACTAGGCAGAACACCAAGGAAGTGAGGGTTGAGTAGGCCACACCAACCAATCGCAAAGATGGCCTGATTCTGCTCACCAGCCAATGAGTGAGGGAGTGTCTACTAACTCAGGTGCTGCCTTATGAAAAGCACCAGATCCAAGGAGACCATAAGGAAGGAAGGAAGGAAGGAAGGAAGGAAGGAAGGAAGGAAGGAAGGAAGGAAGGAAGGAAGGAAGGAAGGAAGGAAGGAAGGAAGGAAGGAAGGAAGGAAGGAAGGAAGGAAGGAAGGAAGGAAGGAAGGAAGGAAGGAAGGAAGGAAGGAAGGAAGGAAGGAAGGAAGGAAGGAAGGAAGGAAGGAAGGAAGGAAGGAAGGAAGGAAGGAAGGAAGGAAGGAAGGAAGGAAGGAAGGAAGGAAGGAAGGAAGGAAGGAAGGAAGGAAGGAAGGAAGGAAGGAAGGAAGGAAGGAAGGAAGGAAGGAAGGAAGGAAGGAAGGAAGGAAGGAAGGAAGGAAGGAAGGAAGGAAGGAAGGAAGGAAGGAAGGAAGGAAGGAAGGAAGGAAGGAAGGAAGGAAGGAAGGAAGGAAGGAAGGAAGGAAGGAAGGAAGGAAGGAAGGAAGGAAGGAAGGAAGGAAGGAAGGAAGGAAGGAAGGAAGGAAGGAAGGAAGGAAGGAAGGAAGGAAGGAAGGAAGGAAGGAAGGAAGGAAGGAAGGAAGGAAGGAAGGAATAGATTAGGAGGGCAGTTACAGGAGTAGATGAAGTGAAAAGTGGCGAAGGCGAGAGAGGAACAGTATCAACAGAAGGAGGTAGTTCAGTTGGGGACCTGCAATCTTAAGGACCTCGCCTACATCTTGTTAGGGGAGTGAGGATGCATCCTGGTCTAAGCCAAAGCATGCTCGTGAAAAGGAGGAAACCCTACTGCATCCAGAATCCCAGCTCCTGGTGAGGATGGGAAACCCTGGAATTTGTGAGCCAGTAGCAGGCTTTTGTGATACCTCATCACCATTGGCTGTGGGTCCAGAAGAATGACTGCGGCCTCTAAATCAACCCAGGACAGAAGGGAAGAAAAGCCTGCCCTTGTACTCAATCGTGAAATCTATGAATCAGCCCTGGAGGGACCAAGCATACCAGGAATCTTGACGTGTGCTGGGCCACTTGAAAAGACCCATTAGGCTGTGAGTGACTGTGCAACAAACCAGGGTGATGGAGTCATGACTTGGACTTTGCTAGATGATTAGGAAAACTGGAATTTGCGGCAGTAGGTCCTCTTTAGTTAAGGATACATTTGTACTGTTTAATTGCATCCTGCAAGGTACTCCTGCACTGCTTTTTGTGCATAACTCCTTATGTTTTAGTCTCCTCACGGCCTTCATCCAAACTGGACTTTATGAGAATAAACCAAGGTAAAACTGACTTTGTGGCCTTGGCCACTTCCACTTAGTGTCTGTAAAGTGTAAGGGACCGTTGCATAAGGCCATTTAAACACAATGTACCTTTAAGTGAGACCGCTCCTACACCTGTGAAGCTTAAACAACCTAGAACAAATAAAACAAAGGTAAACGGGTCACTTTAAGTTAACTGAACTCTTTATGGATATTGGAGGCATACCAGAGTTTCATGTGTAACTCGTACAGCAGGCCCACAGGGACATCCACAGCATGCCAGTTCTCTGCATGGTGATCTCACAGTGATTCAACTTTATAAATGAATGCTGGAGTTGCTTGTCAGCAGTGCAAACAGTGCACGAAGGTAAGCGGCACCAAATTAAAAGGTGCTTTAATTGTGGTCACCTTCATGTGGAAGGAGCATGGACTGTGAGTCCCCCCTCCCTCTGTTACGACAGGAGAGCGCCACGAGGAGTATGGACTGCACAGGGAAAGGGAGTAAAATACAAGATGGTTGATCAGTCGTTTGAAGACTTACTCAAGCCCCAAAGTCTGAAAGCACACACAGGCCAATCCACTAGGCACAGATGATCACAGTCCCTCAGTCATTCACTGCCACAGGTGCAAATTAACAAAGACAGCTCCACCTCAGGTGAGTGGTGACAGACCCACCTGGGCTATGAGTCCCAGTTAGGCAGTGTTGGTTTGAGAAGGCGTTGGTGGCAAAAGATTGGAGCAAGTTGGAGAGCAAGGAAATTGTTTAGGGAGAGTGGAGAGGTGGAATTTAGATATGGCGGGAGGAGATAAGGCAGGAGGAGTTGTAGGAGGATGTATGGAGAGATCACATACAAAACAAATCTAACAATAAAACCACAGTTAAATATAAAAGTTCCTGTAAATAGAGAAAGCATCTGGATGAATGTTCTGAGCTTTAATGTCCTCAAAGTCAAGGGAATATCCTGACTTCTAAGACAACTGGTTCCACCAGAGATGGCAAGCCAATAACTTGGCGTCCAACTATGAAATGCCTTATGTGAGAGACAAGCACTGTTAAAAGTATCCTGGCATCCACATGCAATGGCGTCAGGACAAGGGAATCTGGTTGAAGTTCCTGGCCCTGGAAGTAGTACCTGGCAGCATTATGAAGGACCACTTTCGGGGGAGAGAGGGTGGCTAGGGGAGGACTAGACAAAACAAAGTTCCTACCATCAGTACAAGATGAACCAAAGCTTGCAGTAAAAGAGGAGCTTGATCAGCAGATTTGTGAGTTTTGAGATGAAGATGGACATCCAAAGCATTCACATATGGAACGAAGGAAAGGGAAGTATTTCAAATTAAAACCTTAAAATTTAGCACGCAATGCAAGATCATGGAGAGTACTAGGAACAGAAGAGTCTGAAATCTAAGGCCGTGTACTATGTGTTGGACAACTATAAAAATTCAAGAGAAATTCTCTCTTGGATGTATAGAATTCTGAAAACGAGAGAAGCCATCCAGGTGTAGATATTCTGAAGGCAGTCCTCGAGATGATGGGTATTGCCTTCCGATGTATATTACAGGTAAAGCAGGTTGTCATCACTGTACTGGTTCATGGGGATTCCCCATCAATTCCATGTACAGATCGATTGACATTGTTTGAAAGGCTTGATCCCCGGAGCGGGCTTGCCCCGGCGCACTGTGCCCAACTGAGAATTGTGGGCCAGGAAGGAGCTTTATCACTCAATGAGCCAGCTCTGAGTGCCCACCCAGTGTAAATGTACATTAAGGAGCACCCCATGGTTGATTGTATGAAATGCATCGAAGAGATCTAGAAGCGTAGCAAGAAGACACCCACATTATCCAGCGCACGAGAGGCCTAATCACGAACCTTCAGGGTGGCGGAATTTGTGCTGTAGTCAGGTTGAATGCCCCATTGAAAAGGGGACATGAGATGATGTTCCCAAAGGAATTCATCAGAATGAAAACCACATGCTCCATAAAAAGAGAAGGTAAGTAACTGGACAAATGTTCGGTAGACTTCTGGGATCCAAGGAAGCAATATATTTTTGTCTGAATGGCAATGCAAGGCCTGCCTTTAAACAGTCAAAAAAACAATGTTTCCATAAGGGCAGATTCAATAACTATAATTGGAACCCCGGCGAGGGTCAACCAGAATGGAACAAAGATTCTGATTGGCCCTCGCCGGGGCTTTACCCAGCCAGGAATCCCTTGGTCGGGATTTCACTCCTTTGTTCCCCGCTGGGGGGTGTGGCAGCCCCTCAGCCAATGAGGAGGCTCGAAGCGGAGCCATCCTTGCTCCGAGCGTCCACACGACTGCCGGCTGCCATCGTCCCCCGCCGGGGATTAAGGTAAGGTTTTTTTTCTTTTTTTTCCTCCCGCCTCCCCTGCACACAATCCCCTCCCCACCCTCCGAACCCCACTTACCTTCGTATTTCTCCTTTTCGGGAGCGGATGCATTGGAAACACTTCTGTTCCCAGCGCGTCCGCTCCCAATGGCCGCAATGGAAAGGGAAAACGGACTTCGTTTTCCCTTTCCGGCGGCCATTTCCTTTCACATTTTTTTTCTTTTCTGTTCCGAAACTCTGCAGCGTTTCGGAACAGAAAAGAATGCTATTAGTACCCCAGTCTTGCGGGATGGGGTACTAATCACAATGTGCCCCTCGCCACAGGGACATTACCTGACTCGGTAATTCCCCCACGGCACGTGGCGTATTGCTTAATTGAAGATGAGCAAAACTAAAGCATGCTTCATCCAGGACAAATATTATTCATGTATGGTACTTGCCATCAAGGCTGATGGCTAAGATCAGTGCTTTAAGTCGGCCGGGGCCTGCTGGGGCCGGGCCCCGCCAGTCTCCAAAAAGTGGCGCCCCCCCCGGTCCCACCACGCCATGGCAGGACGCATTATCCCGCCACGGCCGCAGCCACGACGGGAGATGAGCCCGCCAGTGTAACGTTAGGCAAGTGGACAGAAGTGCCAGCCAGCCACAGCGTCGCTGAGGCTGGCTGGCACTTCTGTCAGTCACTGTAACTTCCCTGATGACCCCCCATCTGAGGGGTCATCAGGGAAGTTACAGTTCCTTTGTTTGCCCTCGCCAGGTCACTGACCCTCAGTGAACCTGCGGG
The DNA here is from genome assembly GCF_040938575.1 of Ambystoma mexicanum. Lineage (NCBI taxonomy): Eukaryota > Metazoa > Chordata > Amphibia > Caudata > Ambystomatidae > Ambystoma > Ambystoma mexicanum. The sequence goes on from NC_090922.1 coordinate 95,037,703, forward strand.
CTCCATGATCTAATGTGCAGATTATGTCACGGAGCCCGCGGGTTCGTAGAGGGTGAAAGACGCCTCGGGCTCAGAGCAGAGATCACAGAGCCCGAGGCACCTTTCTCCTTTGGCAAATCTTTACAAAAGATGCCTTGAAATGTGTACGTTTCAAGCCATCTTTTATAAACGTAGAAATATTTCTACGTTTATAACAGACGGCTTGAAACGTACACAATTCAAGGCATCTTTTTATAAAACTTGGGTTTTGTCCGTCCTCAACGCTTTATAAAAGATGGCTTGTACGTTTCAAGCCATCTTTTATTAACATAGAAATATGTTACAAATGTCTATGTTTATAAAAGGTGGCTTGAAAAGTGCACAAACCATAGTAAGGTAAGCACACACGTGAGCGTAACTTACTATGGTTTGTACACTTTCAAGCCACCTTTTATAAACATAGAAATATGTAACATTGCTATGTTTATAAAAGAAGGCTTGAAAAATACACAAACCATACTAGTACGCACACAAATATATAAATGCTCTACTACATTTATATATTTGTTTGTGCACCCTATGATTTGTGCACTTTTAGGCCACGCCCCCAGCGGATGCCACGCCCCCAAACGAGCCCCCCCCCCCCCTCAATTTCTTACCCCACTTAAAGCACTGGCTAAGCTTCATCCAAAATATCAAAATCGGACCAAACTGAATGGCATTTAATGCCCATAAACTTGGTAGAAGAGGAAACAGGCGGAATATGGTTGATGTTGGCGAAAAAAATACAGGCATTTTTCATTTGAATCAAGAGCAGGTTTGGGATATGTTGGATTCTGAAGAGTATCTGGAATAGAAAACAAAGTCTTTGGTTTACTTAAAGACAAGTCCATCAGATTTGCTGTTGTAAAAATGTTATAGCCAAAATGAGTACTCTTTTTAATAAGGTAATATTCTCTGCCAAAGGCTTTGACCTCCAGAGCTTTCCAGAACTTACATCTGAAGAGTACCAGTGATGTGACGGCTTTTAACCAATATGCTTGCACTGGATGGGTGCAATAGAATCTATAACGTTGGAAATGTTTTCATTAACTTTTTAAAAAACGCTTAATTTACTTTTGAGGACACCTCATCGATGAGAGGATCTATGCAAGGCAGTGGTTGTCCACTCCTCAGTGATAACTTTTACGTTCTGTTTTAACATAACATTTATCCTCACAATAAAACATTTTAAGAAAAAATTACAAAAGACAATCAGTTGGTTGGACCAATCAACATCAACCGTAGATATGTTCATAGGGTACTAGTGGGATGCTACCATTAAAGAAATCCAGTGTATTGCCTTGAGGGAAAGTAGGAAGTGATCAACATTTTATTAAATGTAAAAGAACTGAGCAATCTACCCAATGAAACATGATGGACAAAAGTGGGATCACCCCAATGGATATTAAAATCACCCATAAAAGCTTTTAATTCACACATGCACCTGTCTTGAAATTCATAAGTGCGTCAAGATAAGCAATGTGATTAACAGAATACGTACTTGCTATTTACATTTGTGTGATATACCAGCATGATGATGGTATATCATGCAAATGTGTTTCCTCTCCTTTCAAGTATGATCACGGCTCTCCCTTTACATCGAACATGCTTGAGTTCGTAGTTGGCCCAAAGCCAACATTCTAACCTTCACTCCTGATGGCTAGCAAGACCGGCAGACTAGGACACAACAGCCTCCCTTGGTCAAAAGAGGGTAGAGTTTTGCGGGAGTTAGCATTGTTAATGGTTGTCGCAGCTTACATCATCCCTCTCTGGCCTCTTGTGTATCGAGGTCCAGGTTTCCGGAGATGGCCTCTGCTTTGGCATGTAGACGAGCAGGATGATAGTTAATGATGAAATCGAACTGAGAAGAAGAGGTGCCAGCATGCCTGTCTGGCTGTCGCGCACATCATGGTTTTAAAGGCCAAAAGACTGTGATGGTCCGAAAACACTGTAACGGTATGACGGGCACCCAGTTGATGGTGCCGCCACTCTGTGAAAGCGTCCTTGAATACCAATAATTCAATTTCTGTTACATTACAGGAATTAAAGGCAACAGGGTGGATGTCGCCGGTGTCGAAATACCGCTGGGAGAGGGTGGCTCCCGCCGCAATGCCGGAAGCATCGGGTTCAACAAAAAATGGGAGATCGGGATTAGGATGCTGCAAGATCGGGAAGGTGGTGAATGCCGCCTTAAGGGCGTTGAAGGCCACTTGAGCCTCAGTACTGCAATGAAAAGGCATCTTAGAGCAACAGAAGAATAGGAATGGATGAAACAACAGTAAAAGTCAGAAAAACCAAGAAAAGACTGTAAGGTGGGTACCGGACAGTCGAATACGGCTTTGACTTTAGAATGGTTCATTCGAACCCCATGGTTTGTTAGATCATATCCCAAGAACTTGACCTCAGTGGAATTGAAGACACATTTTTCAGCTTTGACAAAAAGGTGGGGCTCCCTTAACCACTGAAGAACAGTACAGACATGTGTCATGTAGTTCGTAGGTGGGTGAGTAGACTAGGGTTTTGTCAAGATAGATAATGACATATTGGTCCAGAATGTCACGGAAAACGTCATTTATTTATTTATTTATTTGGATTTAATAAGCGCCCAGCGGCCCGGGGGCATCGTGGCGCTGTTACAGAATATTCACTTGGTGCATGGTATTAAACAGTGGTTACAGGCAAAAAACATGTGTATTATTACAATAGAGAAGGGTGTTCTGTGGTTACAGTGGAACAGTGCGGGAGGCATTAAGGAAGGTACATAGTTTAGTTGAATAGCGTTGTTTTTAGCACTTTTCTGAATGTGAGTAGGGATTCTTCATTTCTAAAACTGGAAGGAAGTGCGTTCCAGGCTTTAGGGGCTAGGACTTCAAAGCTGGTTCCACCGGCTTTGGCTCTGTTGAAGGTTGGGATTGAAAGTTGGTGTGCGTATTTGGTGCGTTTAGGTCTGTGGGTTGGCACTTGATGTATTCTCTCTGTTAGATAAGCTGGTGCTTTTTGGGCAAGGCATCTGTGTGTGATTCTGAGGGCTTTGAATGTTATGCGCTTTTTGATGGGGAGCCAGTGTGCATCTTTTCTTGCCTGGGAGATATATTCTCTCTTGGGAATGCTGAGGGCTGCTCTAAGGGCATTGTTTTGTGTGATTTGCAGTCTGTTGATGTTGTTCGCGGAAGTGCCAAGGAGTAGGATGTTGCAATAATCCAGTTTTGCGCCAATAGTGGCTCTAGCAATGTTTAGGCAGTTCTTTGGCGATAGGTGAGGTTTCACTGCATTAATGATCTTTGAGGTGAGGGCTACTGAGGATGAAATGGCGCTGACATGTCTATTCATGGATAGAGTGGAATCCAGGTAGACGCCTAGGGTTTTTACTGCAGATGAGGTAGTGATGACTGTGTCTTCAATGAGGAAGGAGTTATAGTAGTTGTCTAGTCTTTTTAGGGCTTCTTTGGGGCCTACCAACAGTATTTCGTTTTTTATCCGTTTAGGTATAGGCCTTGGGCCACATATAATATTGAAACGTGGCAGGGGCGTTGCAAAGGTCAAATGGGTCTTGAATGCCATTTTCCATTCGTCCCGTCTCTGATTCGGACCAGATTATAGGCCCCACGTAAGTCAAGTTTGGTAAATACGACCAAGAACCCAGCTGACCCTGATGGCATTCAAGGCCCTGTAATCAATGCATGGTCTCAGGTCTTCTTCCTTCTTAGGGACAAAGAACAAAGGAGAGGTAGCAGGAGACTTGGATGGACGAATGAATTCCGAGATGAGAGCTTTGTCGATGTACTCGTTTAGCTCTTGATCCTCTTTGATCTTGAGGGAGTACACTCAACCGGAAGGGATCTTGGAGCCTGGGAGCAGATCAATGGGACAATCATAGGGGCGGTGTGGTGGCAACTGTTCCCCCCACCCTTCCCTTGTTGAAGACATCCATAAAGGAACTGCACTCAGACGGGATCAAGGAAATTGAGCCAATCAAAGGGGTGGCTTTGATGAATGCCTGACATGGTGCATTCCGTGCGACTTCATAGAAGTGGAAACAATGAGTGTTGAAAAAGGGCAAAGGGAACTGTATCTCCTGTGACTCATAGTCGAGTCGATAGCAGGGTTATGTAGCTTTAGCCATGGAAGGCCATGGATCACCCTAAATTGGGGTGCTATGATCAGGTCGAAGGAAAGGTACTCTGAATGTCTGTCGTCGGTGTTCATACATAGCGAGATGGTCTGCTCTGTTACGAACCCAGAAACCAGTGCAGTGCAGTTAACAGCATTAACTTCTTCTGGTTTTGATTTGAAAACGAAAGGAACCCCAGAATCACAGTCAAACTGTATATCCATATAGTTACCCGTGGCAACTGAATCAACGACTGCATGGGCCCGTAGAGGGTTGGTGGAGCATACCACCAGTGACATCGAGAGACAGAACGGAGAGGAAACAGCGGCAGTGTGGGAGTCCAACAGGAGCTCACCTGGCAGAGGGACCCCTTCTATTGCAGGGCCCTGGGGTTTTCCGGTTTACGGATAGGTTTCTTTAGGCGGTTATGCAAGAAATGCTCCGAAGAACCGCAGTACATACAGAGGTTGTTCTTGTGCCGATGTTCTGTCTCGGTGGTGGTCACTGGACCGCGAAGGGCTCCTATCTGCATAAGTTCGGAGCCTGCTTGAGAATGCAGAGAAGTGTCAAGATGTGATGCTGTTGGGGGTGTAGGCCTCTTTTCACCCCTTCCCTTGGCTCGCCGAGCATCGATCTGGAGCACTAAATCCAACAATTCCAGGAAACCCGTTGGAACTACCGGGACCGTCACTAAGGTGTCCTTTAAGTCATCTGAGAGGCCCTTATAGAACACGGCCGCCTTCTTCTCTTCGGGCCAGCCAGTCTTGGCAGCCAGCTGATTGAACTTTGCGAGGTAGGCCAGTAAAGGCGTGCCCCGTGGTGGAGATTCAGGAATTCCAGATCTGTAGCTTGTGTCATTGCTGTAATTAAAGCATTGCAGTCGTACAAAAGATAGCTATTGGATTCCAACAAGGGGTTAGCCCGAGCGGCCGCAGTGCTGGTGAGATATGACAGAACAAATGCCACTTTTGTGTTGGAATCAGGGAAAGATGCAGTACGACACAAAGAATTTAGTTTTCACTGATTTATAAATGTTCGATAAGACCTGGGATCACTGGTAAACCACTCAGGTGGTGCTAAGGGAAATTGAGTAGACATGAGGACCGGCATTGGTTCCTGCCTGGGTAAAGGGTAACCCAACCCGGATACCATAGCGCCTGTAGGTTCGTCGCCCTGTGTTTGAGACTGCAAGATCCTGTAGGGAATCGATCCAATGATGTAAGGCATCATGAGCGGAGGACATGTTACTCCGTAGATCAGAGTCCATTTGCATGAGAGTAGCAAGAGTATCGGATGCGTCCATGTCTTCTGATTCTGTCTGTACTCACCAAATCCCCGGCCAAGTGTTCAGAGTGGGTACCGCTACGCCATATAATCTGGGCCAGACCAGGCCCAGGTCTCCTCACTGAGGGAGATCCTTCCTTTGATATGCCTCTCTGCTGTTTGGAACTCACAAGGTTCAGAGGGGTAAATCAAATGAGAGCGGGCAAACACTGCCAAGATGCCAGGCTGTAAAGAAAAAGAAACAGTTTAGGACAAGATTATTTGAAGTTACCAATAGCACAATAGTGACTGGAGGGGTAACCTACTTAGAGAAGCATGGGGCCTTGCCTAAATTTGGGCGACGTGAAGCACGCTCTCCAACCCTGTTTCTTCCCACAAGAGAACACACAGAGATATGAATGCATTCCTTCCCACTGGAGAACACAAAGAGATATGAATGTATTCCTTCCCACTGAAGAACACAAAGAGATATGAATGTACGGTTCCTAACACCTAATGCCAAGACAATAGAGCAGACAAAAGCATGGGGTATTACCGGAAGTTTTGTTGTTTGGATAGTATATGAACTTTGTTGCAGGAGGCAGTATTCCAAAAAGTAAACAACGTAAGGAAAGGGGAACTTGGCAACGGCCTAAACCCGAACGGCACAAAGGACGTGCTAGATTCGGGTTGGTGCACCATGAGGTCACTGCAGAGCGTCCAGGTTTTGCACACTACTAATCTTGTGTAGGTATTCCAAAAGAATAGGTGTAAGAGGACAGTACTTGCGGGAGCGAAGAGAGCATCCGAGATCAGGTAGGTTGGAATGGGAAAATCCAAGGTTACAAACAAATCTGAATTGGCACGCAGTGGCAGGTCGAGGGACAGTCAGAGTTTTGTTACTGTGCAAGCAAAGTACAAAGATGTTTCTGACAGGCAGCAGACAGTCTGGGGGGACAGGCAAAGAGTTTGATAATACGTGGTCACAAACAGAGGCAGAATCACAAGGCAATCAGGCAGTCCGGGTACACAGAGCAAGATCAAAGCTTCAGAGGTTGAGTTGGGATACGTGAACTACAATAATATCAATCAGAAGCACTGTTCCAGCTAACGGAGAACGTTTTATGCTAGTGCAATGGGCGGAGCGTACCGTGCGGAACCAGACGGGGCAATTACATGATCGTTCCGATGCATACGTGGTGCTGCAATCGAATGCAGTGTCGTCAGAGAGCATCTGTGCACGGCATCACAGTGGCAACCTCCACCGATGGTAGAAAGGAGAGGCCGTGGAACGGAGCAAACGAGGCACACGTTTCCTCCGAAAAGGACGTTGGGACTGTGACACTTTGTCATGGCTATGGGTCTTTGTCTTAGTCCTGGATTGGCCATGGAGGCGATGGCCACACAACAGTCTTTGTCCTGGTTCGAGGTGACCGACGCAAGCCAGCTACGGGAGGAAACCCTTCTAGGGATCCCTGTCTGCTTGGCCTATGGATTTCTTTGTAGATTAGGTGGTTAGGTACTCTCACCACTACCGCGTTCTTTTAGGTAGATAGTACCCACCCTCCCAATCCCAAACTAGATTCTGAATATTAGCAACATTTCTTTATTTGGGTTAGTCGCATCACAACTCTCTCCAGGGTCTGGGCTAGAGCTCCCAGTTGGCTTCACTATCCCTGCTTAGGGATTTAAAGTTTGGCCACCTGCCAGTCTCTGGTCCCGGGTTCTCAGCAGGCTTCTGAACCTTGTCTGGCCTTTCCAACTGGGTTCTCCTAAGCTCAGGCTCCAATGGCTTGGCCATCTCCCTTTCCCACTCCCTAACGCAGGTTCTGCTTTCATATTTCACCTCCTTCTGGTATTTCCCCTCACTCTCTGGCCTTTTGGGTTTGGCAAGCACAAGTTCTGCTCACCTTGGTCACCCTCTGTAGTTTTCCTCACTATAGAACCACTCTATCTCATGGAGTTATCTTATTGCCCAACGCTCCAGGTGGATTGTGCCTCTTTTTAGTTTTGGCTTTTGGGTGGCAGCGCCACCTATAAGCTGAATCTATTTCATTTGAGTACAGCTAGGTAGAAATTGCATATTAGGAGGGACACAAAGCTTGTAGGTGTTTACCCACCCATTGACTTCCATGGCCATGCTGATCCCTGTGGCCCTTCCCACCCACTTACTGCCACTCCATGCCCAGAGCACACCCTGCTGGCATCACTTTGAGGTAGCTTTTTTAAGCCTTACCATCAAACTTTGTGCTCAAAGTGCCTGCCAGTGTTTTTTCAAAACAGTCTTCTGAGAGTTAATGACTTAACTGGAGCTGTAAACTAGCTACTGGTTTAATAAAAAAAACATCTTAACAAGGTCTGCCTTCACCCACTCGATTTATAAGAACTCTGTTTGTCCTTCACTGAAGTCTTGTTAAAAACAAACATTGGCAAAGCCAACAGTTTTGATTTGTGTATATGTATTGGGATTTGCCAGGCACTGTTGTTATAAGCCAAAATTGTTGCCATTGCCAAAGCTTGGTGTTGTAGGTGCTGATAGAGTGATTGAGATAATGAGGGATCTGATGTGTTGCTTCATTTGCGTTGCGCATGGCCCTGGTTCAATAGTTCCCCCTTCTCTCCTATACCTGTGCATGATGTGAGGCACGAGACACTGGAAGCGGAAACAGCCAAATGGCTGTCCAAATTGGTAGATATTTCCCTCAATTTACAGACATGTTTTGTTAGGATTAGTGCTGTGACCAGTAAAAAGAACAAAATTTAACTTCCATTAATCGCTCAACAGGGTTTCTTACTGAATCGCTATCACAGACATGCTTCATAGTTAAACTTGTGGGCATTCTTCTGCTCCCAAAATGCTGTTTGCTTTTATGCAATTTCGCCAGGCTTGTGTTCCATGAAAGGATGTAAACTGGCCTGTGGCCCTGCCCCTCGACCCAACAATGACTAGTATGCACGCGGGCATGGTTGATCCTGCGTCTTGGCAGGGGACCTGAAAGCAGATCTTTCAAATGCCCCCCCCCCCCACACCCCCGCTCACCTTCAGCTGGCCCTGACACTTGTGTTCTGATTGTCCCTGTACCACTGCGGCTGTCAATGCACATGGGACTCTGATGCATGCGTGTTTGCGTGTCTGAGTTGCTGGTACCATGCCTGGGAGTTGTAGTGGCAAAACCAGTTGCCTCTGTCTCAGTTTAGCAGTGACCTTACCCTAAATCCAGTGGCAGCCATTACCGCAGATATTGCAGACACAAGTGGATTTACACTGTTGTCGTGGTACCTGAGCTGTGTCTCTGGTGTTATTTTAATACCCTATGTCATCTGTTCTGTTTCCAGATTTGTATGCAGGGCTCACGCTGGCGATCTCCATCCTGGGGGCCTTGGCGGCACATGGCCTGGTTATGCTGAGCCTCTTCTTTGCCAGTGAAATTCTTCCCACGGTGGTCAGGTGAGCTGGTGTTTTTGTGTTCCTGCCTGTGAGTTTAGAGGGGCAAGCAACCACACCCTTACCACAGGGGAGAAAGGAGCGGGCAGGCCTATGAGATATCGAACCTTCTTTCACTGACAAGATGCTCGGTGTATACCGAGTTGAAGCTGCCAACAGAACACCACTCCTCTCACTATCCTACTCCCGCTTCACCTACTAACCCATCCCACCTTCTCGTTTGCAGATCTGCCAGAGCGCCTGGGGACCAACTCCGTTGGTGACGGTGCGCGGTACAAATACCTTTAACATTTACCAAGATCAGGCACTTCAGTGTACTTGCATTCATTCCCATTTCAGTTGTCTCAGTCATTCCTATGTCACTCACCTCAGTCACTCAAAAGGTTAGCATTCATTCCAACTTCACTGATTACCTGCACTCAGGGGACTGTAACCTTACGGATGTTTTGGACTACAAATCCTGCAAGCCCTAACTAGCATAGTCAATGGTGAGTGATCATGGGAGTCGTAGTCCAAAACATCTGGACAGCTGCCGGTTGCAGACCCCTGGCCTCCACCTTATTGGTCACATGTATTGCCGCCTATGCTTGTTCATGCACTTCACATGTCTCCTCCTGCCCTACATCACTGGCCGGACACACTCAAATTGTTTCATGCATGCCCACCAGGCTGATTTCACACACATTTAAGTGAGTCTCCACCGTTTACACTCACTCATCTCGGGATCGTCAATGAAGTGTCCCGAATTTCCACTGTGCCGGCCTTAAACACTTAAATCGGTTTTACTTACTCCCCATCTCACTAACCTCAGACACGTTAGTGCAATCATGTTCATTCTCACCTCAGTGGCCTCATCAATCTGCTTAAGTCTCGCTCGTTCCCACACTACTGATTCTTTACACTTCAATGGAGTCTTGGGTATTCCCGCTTCACGGACTCTGTCAAATCAACAGTTTAGAAAATTGTTGGAGCCCCTTTACAGAGAAAGAACACAGCCAAATGGCCTGTTTTCTGGCTTGGTTACCACTCAGGAGGGTTCTACAACCACGTTTTAGCTCACTGTACCTTCCGCAGAGGTGAACTATCAATTTGCATTTCAGTCTGGTCCCACCCACAGGGACAGCCTAGCACCTAAATGCTAGGTAGTTCTCCTATGAACAAGACTACTAACAGCAATCAAAGCCACATGTTTCTGCCTTGTTGGGCATCATCAGTGAAGGGGTGCTTTGTCTTCCTATGCACTGGGAGCCAAGTGATCCGTGTCTGCTTTTGTAATTTAGGGTGAAACCCCAAGCACTGCAGAATTAGACACAATTTTGGTGCCCCTCTACTGAGAACAAACAGGGAGAAATAATCTGTTATCTGGGCTTGGTTCTCGCTCGGGAGGGTCTACAACCATGTTTGAGCTTAGTATACCATACACAGAGAAGAAATGTCTGTTTGCATTTCAGTCTGTTACCGCCCATAATGACTGCCCAGCACCGAAATGCTATGCTTTTCCTAACTCTCTGCTGAACTAGAGTGAGAACAGCAACCCCAGGCATGTGTTTCTGCCTTGTTAGGCATCATCAGTGAGGTGTAGCTGTGTTTCTAGGCGCAGTCTAGGGTGAACTTAGTCTGTTATTCTCACCTCACTGTCTTCCTGTGCTTCTAAATTGTCTCATTAATTCCATTTAGTCTGGAAGAGCACACTTCAATCTCACTCCCACAGGTTATAATCATTCTTACTCAGTCAAACTTAAGGTTTAGCCAAAATCACATAATTCAGGTTATAATCATTCTCACTCAGTCAAACTTAAGGTTTATCCAAAATCACATAATTCAGGTTATACTCATTCTCACTCAGTCAAACTTAAGGTTTATCCAAAATCATATCATACTGTCAGTACAACAGGGATTCCGGTCATGGTCTTATCGCACTCATTGCTCTTTTTCTGCCATTTTTACAGGGGTTCTGGCCTAGGTCTCATCATGGCAGCCAGCTTTGTGGGAAAATCTGCGGCGCCACTCCTGGACCTCCACAATAACCGTGGATTCTTCCTGCACCACGTGGTCTTCTCATCCTTCGCCATCCTTTCTGTCCTCACCATCATGCTTCTGCCCGAGAGCAAGCGCAAGTGTTTACCGGAGTCCATAAAGGACGGTGAGAACCTGCGCAGGCCACCCCTCTTCCTTTCCCATGCTGTGGATGGCCTTCCTCTGCTGTCCCACCGCAAGAAGAGCCGAGAGTATAACCCTGAGAACTACTCGCGCCTTGTCACTGCCACCAAGAAAATGCTCGGCCAAAAAGGTGATCGCCCTGAGGGGTCGCGCTTACTCACAGACATGGTACGCGATGATGAGAACGAGGCCCTGCACGAGGAGGCCTAGAAGGAGAACTGCACCCCGAGAAGCCACAACCGCCTTATTTATTTGACCTTCCACCGCTGAGACAGGGAATCCGTGCTCACTGTTACAAAGGTTGTGCGTCAACTGACACTTCATTGTTGAGTGCAACATTGCTTTGATTGATGTTGCACTGTTGTAGGCATTGGTGCCTACATTTGCTGTTCGCTTTTACAGGAATCACTTCTTTGACTGTTATATGTACTGTGCCAGGACTGACTGCCACAGTCACAGGGACCGTCGCCTCGACTCGGTTCTCCATGTTGCAGGAATTTGTTCTTCAATGGGGTGTTCCTTTAACAGCTATCGGAACCTTTGAATGAGTTGGCCCAGGCCAGAGGCTGTTACAGAGATTATGTGTTAATTGTGAGTTCACTGCCGCAATGGCTCTTGTCTGATTCTTTGGGGCTCATTGCCATCACCAAGGGGCGCCTGCCAAATGGCTTCCATAACTTGACTCTGCTTCTCCAGTGAGGGGAAAACAGGAGGGAGTGAGAGAGCGTACGTACGTGAAACTGGTGTTGCTTCTGTGTTCTATGGCGGGAGAGCTGAGACGATGACCAACACTTGCCAAGTGCCCTCACCAAGGCCTTAACTAATCAAATGCTTCTGAAGTTGCATGTGCTGGTGTGAGGTCTTCCTGGGCTGGCTCCAGAGGGACCACCTGTCCAATGTCTTTCAGCTCATGCCCCTAGGGGTTCAGGACATGCGGATTTGACTTTGCTAATATGAGCGTTTCCTTCAGTCCATGTTTATAGCGGCGACGGTGCTACTAGTTGGCCTAGTCTTACACTGGTTTCTGGCCCTGCAGGCTGGCAATGGCCACAGCTCTTTATAAAGCATCGCTTACTCTGTTCATCATTGAGAGTCTCGGAGGTGCAGGTGACAGGGTAAACCGCCAGGCCTTACTCTACTGCTAAAAATCATTTTTAATTTTGAGAACAATTATTGTTATTTGGTTAATAATAATAATAATTTGGCATTTATATAGCGCTACGAAGCCTCGGGTATCTTAACACGGCTTTTTATTACCCACGGTGTGTGCTGCTCAGGATTCGAACCTGCGTTAGCAGGGATGTCAAAGCGAGTGCTCTACTTGCTGTGCCACTTGACCGGTTAAGTTGAGGGCTTTCGTAGCAGGTTTTAATTTCACTTAGCAGTGGTCACCTTTTTACCTCGGTTCTGCCTTTCATAATTCACTCCATGAAAGCTGTAACCCTGCAACAGGAGCCCTGCCACCTGGTCCACCTATCCATCTGCTCTAGCTTTGAACTGCAATCCATAGGCCCTTGTGAAGGCCTTCCCTGCAGACCACATTGCTGCATTGCAGAATGCAGCCAGTAGAATGTGTCCATGATTACGTGGTTGCTGTCTTCCTCCGTGGAGTGAGTGCTTACATTTCCAGGCAGTGCACGTTTAGCCAGCTGGGGGCAATGTTTGGTAAGTGCTAAAAACTGCCTCTACCTACACAAACCCAATTTGATACCGAGTTTTCAGACACTCCAATGTCATTAAACAGCTCATGGGGAAGTGCTATCCGTGAATCAGCAAGGTTCAGCTGCTCATTATGGTCACAGTAGGAATGCTAGTAAGAACATTACTTTATACATTTGCTGATAGGTCAATGCATTCAGTAAGACACATGATGTGGTTTTGGAGCGTCTTTCTATTTGTGGAAGACTATGAAAAGTATGTCAGCTGACAAAGCTGCCAATTTACTACTTATGAGCCAGGGTAGAGAAGACAATAAAAACACTTGTTCCAAGTAAAAGCTACAATTTGTATATTTACCCGTTGGTTGCTTGGTTTTGTGTGAAAACAGGAGGTTTATACAGGAAATAGATATCCCTCTACCCCGTCCCCCAGTCCCTCTGGAGTTAGGACATAAACATGTTTATGCCGTATGCAGACTACTCCTGAGGCTAAATAGAAGAGAACACATCATCACAGCCCTGAGACGTGTACATTGACTACCAGTAAAGAAACATATCAACTTCAAAGCCAGAGGCGTTGCTGGTGGGGGGGGGGGGGCTGAGGGGGCTATAGCCCCGGGTCTTTTGGTTGTAGCCCCAGATAGAAGCTCAGGGGATACAACCAAAAAGGCTAGCTAGCCCCCAGTCGCGACAGCCTCAAAATTAGCATAGCCCCGGATCTTTTCCAGACCTAGCAACACCCCTGTTCAAAGCCCTCTGCATTTCCCATAATTCAATACATGGACAAGGAGCCAAATTCCTTCAAGCAAAAAATGACTCGATACTAACCCAGATGAGCTTTAAGATACAGCACCGACCACCAAATAGAAACAAGACACCACGAGAAAACAAAATTCAGAGAAGTCTCCTTCTCTTTTCCTGATAGTGAAAAATATGGAACTCTATCTTGAAGGAAATCCGAACAGAGGAAGACCACCTAACTTTCAGGAAATGGCGAGCAACCTGGCTATTAACTTGGCATGATTTAACTGGGACAACAACCATCCTTACAAGCGTATGACTTACACACAACAACCATCCTCATGAGCAGATGACTTACACACAACAACCATCCTCACAAGCAGATGACTTACCAGATACAATGCACAAACCTCTTCCACAAACTGCAAACCTGGAATAAAGAAACTGCGAGATAACTGCCCACAAAAGAATCAATGCTGCACAATACTCAAAGATCACCAGAAAACTCACTAGCCCTTCCCCTTTTCTCTTCCACACCCCACATGCTTGCCAGAAACGGCCATCAACAGATGAGCACATCTATCCTATCGCTCTCTGCCACTAACCAGCCCATCCCACGTTACCTTACAGTGCCACGAGAGTGCCAGAAGACCATGGACATGGCAGAAGTGCACGTCTAAATCAACTTAACATAACAGTGTGAAGCTGCAAAAAATACTTCTGCAAGCTGACTCTGGTTAAGACATGGGCTTTCTTTCTGGCCTGCAATGCCATCCCACCAGACCTTAGGGAAATGAGATCCACGGCAATGTTTTGCATAAAGCTCAAGACCCTGCTGTTTAGATAATGCTTCTTGGCCTTGCAGCGAGGAGCATTGGTTTCTGCTTTCCATCACTGTTGGCCCCATTATGGGGCTGTGTCTTTAGTATGTCGGGCCTGATTTAGCCTATGTCTAAACTTGTTATATGTCCCGTCCGCGCCCTCAAGCCTCGGGGTCATTTGATGCGCATTATAAATGTATTAAAGTAAAGTAAATGGCGAGTAATTTGGTTATATATACTTTTGAAGGCACTTCTCGCCATACGATATGGAAAGTACCAAACCATGCTTGGGCACGTGAGCCAGTTATGAAGTGACGCTTTATTCCTGCATGGGAGGAAGTGATGGGGCAGTGGATGTAGATTCCGGCTGGACGCACACAAAACGTTTCGGCCCAGGAAAGGGACTTCATCTGGGCAACATCATAAGCGGAAGTGATGCTTTCTGAACCTGCTCAGAGATGCTATTTTCGTTAATGTTGAAAAGAAGCATCACTTCATCTCTGACTCGTGTGCCAAGCACCTTTTGCCATTTTCCACATCACCGCAAGAACTGCCTTGGACGTTTAATCTTATAATGTTTGCTCTCAGACCCGTTAGCTTGAGAGGCACCTGAAACTTAGAAGCAAGATTGAACGCATCATTACCAAGCAAATTTACTTTTATCCCTTTCTTTGTACATCTATCCTAACGGAAATGCCTCCTGCTTTTTATGGCATGTAAGTATACATCCACAGAGCGCTGAAAGGGTTAATATCCCTCCTATGGATGTATTCAAAATGTGGACGCATGAGTATGGCTACGCTAAACTTAACGGATCCAAATTTCGAGCAGGCGATATTATAAGAAGAAATAATAATTTAGGACGCTTCAAAAAAACATGGCTAACTTACCATGTGAATAGTGAAGTAGTTTCCTGTTTCATTGACAACATAATTGAGTTCAAATGCACATTCTTGCACCATTCTCTTCTCCTATGTGTCAAGAGTATGAGCCTTGCAAGGGACATGGAAATGTCATAGAACCCAAATGACAAGAACATTGGATAAGAAGTGCCAAGGATCCCAGCGAAATGTGCTGTACTCTAATCATTCAAAACGTAGTTTAGCATAAATTCATTGACTACTTTGTCTTTACATTGCTCAGGAAATATTTTCCTGTACCCCTGATCGAAGGAGCTCACTCATATATGACACATTTTGGTTAGAGATCGCCTATGTAGGAGTCAAAGGAGTGATTACATTGTTGGTTCATCCAATTCTTTTATGTATATTCTCATATATTCGAAAACCTCACTTGAAGCACTTTTTGGTGCATTATCATCGCACCCTAAACACCATGTGAAGCAAGCACTAGTCATTGCTCATAGTATCCTGTTAATAAAGTACATATTTTTCCGCTATATTACATCATATGGAGCTATCAATCTTCTGTACAGAATTTAGCAATGGAATGCTTGATCTGAGAGAGCTGGGGATACTGCTGCCCAGCCAACACGTGTTTCGCACATCACTTTCTTTCTCAAGGCTGTGAAACACCTGTTGTACTAAAGATTTCTCACTCCAAGCCAAAGCGTAAAAGATATAACTCATATCCCTCCTGATACGTTCATGTTTTATGTGTTGTATATATTCATATTTTTTATTCCATTTGTTGAAAACAGTTTTCCATAGCTTATAATCGGAGTTCAATGTATCGGTGTCAATGTCAAGAATAATTGAATAGAAAGTCTGGTATTAGCATGGTAATTCTCTCACGGCAGGTGGAACATTTTGAAATAGCGAAGAGATTTTCATGATTGTTTCCCAGGCCTTTCCTTTTTATGTGATGAGCATGTGAAGCTGCTCAATTAAATGCAATAAATAAGTCAGAAAATACGAAATTACACAAAAAGGTGAAATGCTGTTCTTGACACCATAAACACAATCCTTTCATTTCTTCGATTATAGTAAATAAGCGGCTAAGGTGGAGCGGTAGCTGCAGATACCTGCATGTCGCAGGTTCAGTCTCAGACCACCATTTCATGTTTCCAAGGTTTACACAAGAGATACCATGGTCCCTGAGATGGGCACGTTGCAAGGGGATAGCATTGTTGTTTTGCACAACGCCAATTTAAAACCCTGAGGACATCTAAGCATTAAAGCCCTGTGGCATGGCCAGTCGCTCAGGAGCCAGATTCAGAAAGCTAGTGAAATACAAAGCTTGTTTGGCCGCATTTGGACTGGGGTCCGGACTGCTGGCTCCGGCCTACAGTGCATGGGCGTTTTGGAACCACCGGCGCTCCTCTTTGGTAAGCGCTCGCCTCCACCGTTCCTGATGCACGTTTTCAGGCCCCATTGGAGTGAAATGGCTATGGCTGAGGGCTTACATTATGCCCTCTGGAAGGAGGTTGCTTGCAGCGGGGCTGCCAGGATGGTGGCACAATGAGGCCTCAGTGCTAGCATTAGTGCTACCTTGGTGAGGGCCAGAATGTTGACTGCAGCCGGGCTCCCTCACGCTGTGGAAGAGGGGGGCTTGCAGGGCTACTGAACTGAAGGCTCACATGAGGACTGCACCTGTTGGGCTTGTTGCAGTTCTGTTTGTCACTAAATCCATGCACAGGCATAGGTTTCTACTCCAATAAAAACCCACAACCCTTGATGAGAAAGAAGCAGTATGGCAGGCCTCATTGTCCATGGCACACATACCACGTCTAGATTCATCCATGCAGTGGCTCTGACTGACTACTAGGGCAGGCGGACTGCTGGCAGATGGCGGCGGGTGCTGATGGATGTCCCGTGCCGGGAACTAGAGATGGAAACAGGTTGGCTTAACTGAGGTGCAAGCTACATGGAAGTCGGGAGGAGACCAAGTAGGGCCCAGGTTCTGGATCCCAGCCTTCAGCTACTTACTCTTGGATGGGCATAAGACTACAGCACACAGTAGTCAGTGGTGTTTGTGAGGAAGCACTGATGCAGAGTTGGAAAGTGAGGACGCCACCACCAGCGGAGCTGTAGACCAGTCAGGACCCTGTTGTGATGTTCTTTAAGATGATGTGAGTGGTACATGCGAGCGTAGTATAAATAAAGCGGTGTCAGGCTGCACGCGTCATTAAGATCACGAGCGGCTTCCATGAATCATGCCAACTGACTGAAAAAAGGGGGAAGGTAATCGCAGTAACCTTGATCCTTTGCCCACAGCACTGGCATCAAAGCCGGTGCTCTTGGTTCGTGGAAGGAGCTTTGGGTCAACGAAACCACACAAACCTCATGCGCCTCAGATTTAGTGGTGCAACGCACACGGCAAGAGCAGGAGGTAGCTGCAGAGCCACGCAGTTCATGCTGTGCTCTTGATCTGACAGTGTTCCAGAGTTAACGAGGGGCTTCCTCGACCACGTCCAGGCTTTGCAAAGTACTATCAAGATGGATACATTGACACAAGAGGTTGCTGCTTCCTGTGGAGTGTGTATGCGCCACACAATATTTTTCCGCTGCTTAGATGTAGAAGTTCACATCCCTCAGCATGTGGCCTAAGCCGTTACAGATACCTACTTGACCACAGACTGTGGGAACATTGTATTTTCTTCTGGCTGCATACCTCTAGTTTATATGTACCCCAAATACACTGTGCTACAGTGTGAGTGTACGTCATAACAGGTTGAGAATATGGGTGATGAACAAGAAGGCGCTAAGGGCCCAGTGATATTTCCCAGATAAAAATGATTTTTGATTCAATTTGATATTTTGGGGGCACTTTCCAGTCAAGGACCGTAGTGGTCTCTGTGGATAGAGCACCTTGAGATGTTTTTTGATGAAACGGGTGAGGTGAAAGACAGCGCAAAAAGAATCCACCCTTCTTTACTCATCTGGTCCTGCAGTTCACGGGATCTTCAAGACCCTGAACCTTGTTGATAATTCAAATGTGGCCGCCATGACAGCCCTAAGCAATTACTTCAGCCTGATGGTTAACTCTGACTACGCACGCTTTTTTTGTCAGTGACGCAAATCAAAAGGAGGAGGAGATGCTGGACGCTTTCCACGAGAGGCTGTGGCGACTCGCCTTCCTGTGTGTACGTCTGTATGAGGAGGACAACATTCGAGCTCAAGTAATCCAGGGCTGCTTCTCAGTTAAACTAAGAAAACGCATACTACGTGAACAAGGTATCCGTTTATCGAGAATACTGAAAGTGGGTAGATCTCATGAATTGACAGAGGTGAGAGCATCCAGAATGGACTCCACTTTGAAGGAGTGTAAAGTAGAAGAGGCGTATGTTGTGGGTAAGCAACCAGCTACATCAATCCAGAAATGGGCCCTTTGAATGCAGTTTTTCATATCACTCATGGCCAGGGTGAGAGTTTGGATTGCGCTCTGTATCAATTCCTCTTGAACTCTTGTGCAACTCCTCGTGCTTCCATGGCTGTTGCACCGGCTGAGGTACACTTCATCGTTGTCCACGAGGACTGGTCCCTCATCATAAGTCTAGTAGACTGATGACGATTTATAATGACAAAGTGAGAATAGAAAGGAGGGTCAATGATCACGATTGCCAAAGACGAGGGTTGCACATTCAAGAACTCGCTATTGGTAATTTGGTTTTTATCGAGGACTCAATGGTTGACCGGCAAGTTGAGCCTTGCGTATGAACCTCATCCATTTCAGGCGGTTGACTGCAAAGGGTTGATGCTGGCCGTGTCCTGTGGACGGGAAACCGTGACAAGAAACTCCTTTTTTTCTTAGAAGTTTGGAGACCCTATGATTGACGATGATGATGGTGGTGAGTCAAAGAGGGACACGGAAGGGCCAAGGATTCCCCGAGATGTAGATCAAGACAGCACAATGCGAGCCCACGGTATGGGGGATGGTGAGACAAGAGCACCTGAGGACAATAATATAGAGTCTTCTGCAGTAATTGGTCCTACCCTTCGATACTCACGAAGGATCTCTCCACAATGTCCATTGTATTTAGATCATTATGTTGTAGACACCCAATAATGGGAGGCTGAATAGAAGTATGCAAGAATCCATATTTGGGAATATTCAGTTATTTCGCAATGTTTGGTTAGACTTGTGTTGTTGTTATGATAAAGGAGGAGTGTTGGGAAGCCTTTAAAATTACGTGTATGGCGCGTCATAGCGTAGTATGAATAAAGGGCCGTCATGCTGCTTGTGTCAGTAAGAGCATCATACCAACTGACTCCCGTGTGGTTACTTATGACAAGGGCCCTATAATCCCAATATCGCAATTGTGTAGCGAGGAGCCACTAAGGAGCCTGGTTCTTTGCGCACAACAGGGCATTGCCCGCTGACCCAATGCGCAGAACACACCCCATAAGACCATGCCCTCCCGTGCACTCATTCATTGCAGCAAGCAGCTTCAATACAAGCTGCACAGAGCCAGACGCTAGGGAGAGATAATTATATTTGTAATTATAGTGCACTTTCGGGTGCATGTAGTGGAGCATGATGCACTACTTCAGCTTGAACAGTCAGCTGCAACACATGTCACTGGTGTTGCACGTGAAAACCGTCTATGTTATGAGTCTAGCCTATGTGATGAAGTTACATGCAGGCGAGGGAGTCATTGAGGAGAACAGAGGGTACGAGGGAAGCCACCCACTAAGTGATGCACCCAAAGGAGCTGTCGCATGGGGGAACCCCTGCCTCCTCCACGTCACCCAACAGGAAGGCGGAAAACATCTGCCTTAGGCAGAACCCCCCGTCCCCCGCCACAAAATGCCCGCTCTGCTATCTGAGAAATGACTAGATGGTGAGGAGAGGTCAGGCTAGGGTGACCAGGTTTGAAAAATAAAAACCGGGACAGGCCACAAACATAAAAGTAGGACTAAGGCCGCCGCCATCTCATTCAAGCCTCCACCCCCGACTGGGTAGGATCGAAAATTAAAATAAATACAATTTCCAGCACTTCTCCACTTCCATATAAACCGCGGATTCGCCTGTGACACCAAGCATGTTAAACAGAAACGTTTGCTTTGCTTGGTATTACAGGCTCTTCAGTGAGTGGCCCTTACCCACTCCCATGGTGCAAGCATTTTTATAGAAAGGTTGGGGGTTCGCACTTACCCTTGGGTGGGAGAGACGCACGTGACAAATGTGATAACTGGAGGCAAGAAAAAACGTGTTATTATCAATGAATGTCGCCCTAATGCCAGGGCTCCTGGCAACACCGGGACGTCAGGTCAACAGGCCGGGCACATGTGCACGTGCAGTACGTGGATGTGAGCCCAGAGGAAACAGGAAATGCAGCGGCCATCTCATCCCTTCAGAGTACTCTTCCTGTGTGTGCTCGTGGCGGGAGGGGTGTGCTCGCTGGAGGCAGTTGAGGGGCGGCGCAGTGAATGCCATACAATATCCACAGGGAAGACCACTTACCGGCAAAGGGGTAGATCGGCACACAGGGCCACTCGGTTCCGATTCTGCTATGGTGGCCGTTACATTTCAACAGCCCATGGAACACTCTTCACTAGTGAACACAGCCAACCACGAGATGTAGCATACCACGAGGGGACTCAAAAGCGTGAGGTGCGGGGGTCACGTATGAAAGGAAGGCAAGCATTGCAAAGCCCCAACCACTCATGTAACCGATGATCATGGGGAAATGGACCAGCAAATAACATGTCTTATTGAGGTAATTAAATGTATGAAGACAATGTAAAAAGAGGCAGAAAGATGCAAGCTCCAAGGGAGCTGGGAGGGCATCCCAGTGAGTCTGGGTGTTGGCAGAGACAGTGAGGGGAGGAGTGAGGAGCAGATGGCTAAGCCAGTTAGCAAGGGGGGCTTGATGCAAGCAAGCAGCCTATTGGAGGTTATAACCCAGGAGTTGGCAATTGTCGGAAACTTTTGAGAATGAGTAGCATTTGATCTGGCTGCTAAGGAGTATAACCCAGTTCTTGGTGTGAGCCAGGAGAACCTCCAGGGTTGAAAGGGCACGTCCTTATCACGGAGGCTGGCAGAATCTGGCAAGAGGATGTTATGGTTCTCGAGCCCAGGTGGGGGACCATTGGTGACTGGTAGTCATTGGGGGTAACTGCGGAGGCCAAAGCGATACACATGTTATGACTGATAGGCGTATAAGGACCCCAGAAACTGCAAGTGGATTGAAGGGTTCAGTGTCTTTGCATTGTAGAAAAAACACCTTTCCCCAAAAACCTCTGAAAATACATGCTCCAAAAATATCTTTTCTTTTGTAAGCCTTGTTCACAATCACCAGCCCTTAAATGTCGTCCTTCGCTCAGGACACAACATTGTATCCATTTTAAATGTATTGCGTTTACCTCAGGACAGAGGGCCGTCTAGTGGACAATGTGGAATTAATAAGGCAGCCTTGTCTGCCAACCTACTAATTAGCTTATCAAACAGTCACTTAAAAAAATATGGTTTACTATTTAAACATTTCTGTAACCAATCCATTTCAGGAGGGCACACACCCTCAACAACCCCTCCCCGTCCTGAATGGCATGAAGTTGGAAGAGAAATGAAAAATACTGCCAGCGAACAATTAATTCTGAAAGCTCTATCTTTGTAAAACATTGTTTAACAGTAATGTAATTTGGGAAAGGAATGCTTTTCAGCCCCCCGCCACCTCACCATGAACCCCACTTCCCATCGCTTTCCATTCAACACTATCCTTTCCATAAACATAAAACAACTTTCAACACCTTTTTGAAAAGAAAGAGGCTCAAAGCAAAGAATATATTTTGAAGTCTATTTTATATACAATGGCCCGGATTCATGGAATTAATTGCATGGGAAAAAGGAGTACTTGTGCACCATTCTGCGTGCAAATCCCCGTTCATCGATTCTTGGAATCGAATGCACAGTACTTTTCATGGACTTGCGTGGAGTTTGTGCAAGCTCGGCACGTCTCTGCGAGCCGCCGTGTGCCTTACGCGAGACTCCACGCAGAGCATGGAAGTGGCTTGGCAGAGGACTGTTAAGGGGGCGGAACACCGAGAATGGGGAAGAACTTGTTAAAAAGTTGGCGTTCCGAGGAACGGCCTGCAGGCGGTCCCTAGCACGCCTACAATTGCGCGGCACGAGACATATTCATGGATTTGATTGTGCAACCTCTCGGCTGGGAAATATCCACGCAAGACCTGCATACGATCTGCCACCTGAAGGCAGGCCTAAGTACATTTGCGCGTAGTATTTGCAGCATCGAGGTGGGGTTCCATGTTGGATTTTGGGGTGCACATAAGCAGTGTAGCGGGGTGCAGGAACGCTTTACAGGGGTAAGCACACAGATTTTCCGAATACAGACCGAGTTAGGATTTTATCATAAGCAGGTTGTCGGGGTGCCGGGAACAGTTACGGGGGTCCCTGCACAGGGTCCCCTAGATGCAAGTCTGCTTGCGGGGGACCGCTCAAACTGCTTGAAGGGTGCGTGTATTTGCGCCTGGGGGAACACGTAAAGGTAGCTGATCTGGCTGTTAATGCTCTGCACGTGGCCGTGTTGGGGGTGTTCCGGCCGTGACTTGTGAATACGGTTACTGTGCACGAACAATCCCATGAATACGGGGGAGGCGCTCATTGTTTATTCTGCGTGCAGGCTTGCACAGTGTCATTCTCACTGAGCACCCTTGCAGGATTTCTGCGCACATTTCCATGAATCGGGCCCGATGTTTCGTAAATCAATGATAAGACTGGATACCGAACTGGCGGAAATCCTCAGGGAGCAGCAATTCAGATCTCCTGTAGGGAATAGTGGTGGTTGCTGACTTTGAAAGGTGGTGGGGAGTACATTTTGTAGTCTGAATTTGGGAGCCACCCAGCACAGTGACCGAGCCTGGCCCCCTTAAGAGAGGTTTGAGCGAGTTTTCCCTCCAAGAATTTTTTTGAAAAATGGGTTCCAAACTGTAATTTTCTGCCCAAATTCAGATACAAATACACACACATTAGATTTTAGGTACTAATTATGGTACTGGTTGACAATTCGTCACAAATGACCATCACCAAACCGCTGTACGACCTGCACGGATACTGGAGTATACAGAAAGGGCAACAAGACAAATATAACTGTGTGGGCTTTCTCCTGTAGGAAGCGTGATGTACTTTTGGGCGGATACATCCCGCGTTTCAGTTTCTCATGAGTTCACGTGTTTTCATAGAGATACCAGATGAACACAATTCTAGACTAATTAAAGGACACAATATTTCTCATTAAAAAAACGAAAGCAACATGTATGTGCCCCCATAATGCTAGATGGTTCCACTACTGCCTGATGCATAAAAAGGCCCTTTTGTGTGGCTGAAAACCTTTTAACTGATTGCCCTACCCCAGGGGCCTGCAACCTGCAGATCTCCAGATGATTTGGATTACAATTCCCAGGGTCCCTCTCCATTGACTAAGATGACTAGGTCTGGTGGGAGTTGTAGTCCAAAGCACGTGAAGAGCCAAAGGATGCTGACTCCTGTCTTACACTTTGCTCCTTCGGCAGGAAAGGTATGCAGATGTGTGTGCATACCAGTGTGGTTGACTTGGTG
The DNA here is from genome assembly GCF_040938575.1 of Ambystoma mexicanum. NCBI lineage: Eukaryota > Metazoa > Chordata > Amphibia > Caudata > Ambystomatidae > Ambystoma > Ambystoma mexicanum. The sequence goes on from NC_090922.1 coordinate 95,061,400, forward strand.
CAACCCACAGAGTGGTATAATGTGCCACAACTAGGCGGAACTTGCAGTCGACCCTTGCAGGGTTTCTGCTTTGCTGCAAAAGGGAGGATTCCTGTGAGCATCGCTGGTGTGCACCAGTTCCTGTTTATCTGATCCACTGTGCCTAAAACTGGAGCCACCATGGAGATGGCTGAAGCATCTCTGAGGATGCTGATCACAAACATGTCATCGGGGGCTTCTCAGAGAGGCTCCCGGGAGCTTTACATGGTTTCCATTTTTATTGGTTGTGAGTCAGCTGCAATGTGACAGGGGAACATCAGACATGCTCGTACTCATCACATGTGCTCTGATACATGTTTGAGAATCACGCCTCTGAACTATGAGATTGTCCACATCTACTGCTATGAAAGGACTTGCTGGTTGCATCCGGGCACAAAGGGGTGTCGGTGCCACAGTCCAATGGGAAAGGAAAGGCTGCTGCGGCGCAGAACACCATGGAATGGAATCGCCTTGCTCGCCGGAGCGCAATGCAGAAAATTATTAGTGCAAACAATCTTTATTATAGCTTTGGTTTTGTGGGTCTTGTACACAGTATGCAGGTCAAGCAGCCTGGCTTCCATATTGTGTGTAGTGCGTTTTTCACTTGCAGTCTCTGTGTGTGTTTATGTGTGCATTCCTGAAAATCTTGTGTAGTATGATATGATAGGTTTTTTATAACACGCTTAATACCCAGAGGTTTCTAAGCCCGAACCCAGGGATCGAATATGTGTTGCTCCATGTTGTCTTGCTTGCAAGGCGAGCGTGTTGCCCCCGAGCTATCCTCCCGATACTAAGTCAGGACATTGAAGAATGCTATTGCTTACATTTAGAAACCAAGTCCCTAACCATCTCCTCTCCCATGCTATGTGAAACCGAGCAGCTGCTTAGTGATTATAGTGTCATTTCAGAATGAAGGCGGCCTATTGTGTGACACATTTTAATCCTCCTCGCCACATGCAACACACCCTCATGGACCTCTCTGCAAAATGACAGGCACTGAGCCACAGAGTGCTCTGGTGCGGAGAAAACAGCTGAGCTTGATGGCACTCTACTAGTGTGCGTTGCATGTTTCGGCAAGGAATACCACTGCGTGGCACTGCAGCGTTCCCTGGGATTACCCCGAGTGTATTTGTGTAAAGGTGTGTGCCACTCAGCACTTCACGACATAATGTGCCCCCCCCCCCCCTGAGAGGGGGGACATTATCATTGGAAGTACGGAGATAAACTGGGACTCTGCGTCTGTGTCTCACCCACCCCCCTTCACTAGACTATTTATTTATAAATGTATACGGCGCCGCATCCCGGCGCCAACATAAAGACAAAGGACGAGATGGATGAAACGAGACAACACGAAGAGAGAAAAGGAAAAACACAGCGGCCCTCATTACGACCCTGGCGGTAAGGGGTTTACGCCAGCGTTAGCTGCGCCGACCCCTTACCGCCAACTACGAGTTCCCAAAGCGCCATGGTCACTTTTCCGCCCGCTTTTTGCGGGCGTAAAAATCCATGGCGCTATGGGACCTTGGTGTTAATTACGCCACCGTAATGTACGGTGGCGTAATTAACGCCTTCCCCACTCCCATTGAGCCCTATGGGGCCGAAATGGGAATGGGGAAGGGTAAATGGGTCAATGGGGACTTACCGCCCCGCCAACCTCGGAATGGGGCGGTAAGTCCGCCATCCGCCATGGCGTAAACGGACTTTACGCCATGGCCGAAAAGTCCGTCGATGGCGGAAAAAATCCGCCAGGGTCGTAATGAGGGCCAGCGTCTCAAAAGGCTCACTTGAGGAAGGTCTTCAAAGCTCGGCGGAACTTTAAGCTGTTTCTTTCAAGTCTCAGAGCAGTTGGCAGAGTGGCTCATAGCTTAGCGGCTCTAGCGGAGAAACATCGACCCAATCCTTTGCTCCACTTGTACGCTACACAGTCAATCCGACCCTGGTTTCCTGAACGGATTGGTCTGCTGGGAGCATAAGGGTATACCAGTGACTTTGAATAGAGAGGAGCATCTCCAAAGAGGCAGCGGTGTACTAATGCACCGGCTTTGAAATCAGTCCGATCTTTCACCGCCAGCCAGTGAAGATCTCTGCTTCTGGCCGAGATGTGCTCACCTCTGGGAATCTTTTTGATAATGCGCACGGCATTGTTTCGAATGATCTGACATTTTGTCAGGCAGGCAGTGTTAGCTCCTATCAGAAGCGTGTTGCCATAGTCCAGCCTCGATAGTATAGTGGCTGGAGTGTAGGCACTTATTAAGCTTCCTGAGCCACACCTCAGAAACACAAACTGTTCAATGTCTTGACCTCGCTTGTGTATACTGCTTGAGTCTTTACTGCTCAGTAAATCCAACAAATACCCCTCCCTCGCTATCCCCATTTCACCTGGACTCGTTTCATCGAAGCAGGAGTCCCCCCTCTTCACCGTCCTGCCCCTGCATCAAGTTCCTACAAAGGGGGAGTTTCACCTCCCATTAACCCTACTACACCGTCCCATCCCCAATCCCACACCACGCACTTATCTTCAACTTGAGCACTGCTCCGCTTCTTCCTCTTGAACCTCACGTCCGACGTGCTCCGCCCCTACACGTCCCACCCCTTACATGCTACCGACTGCACCTTAAACCCCCGACCTGCCCCGTTCGCACTCACTTACTGCACCCCTGACAGCCGTGTAGCACCTTCAGCGCAGCAAAGACGTGCCACCACACAACCACATGCCAAGGATGTGCAAGGCAGTGGGGTGACCTGTTTCACGTGTTACAGGGTACAAATGTCATGTTAAAAAGAACCGCTGCATTTGATTAGAAGAGGTTGAGGTTCACAAGGCGGGTAAGCCCATGCCCAAAAAGCGGACACATATTAATATTGTCTCTTTGCACATGGGAATGATGGGAATTAAACACGTTGGAAATAATCACCACCAGTGCCACAAAACTAGGTTTTCTGGATAAACTGGTAAACAATGAACACATCCAAGACTGGTCCTGATGTTGGTGCATTGTGGTCAGTGGTGGAGGCAGCTTTTGGTGCCAGAGGAGTAGATAATAGGGCACTAGCAGGAGGCTGGCGCTGGGGGCTTGAGGCACTATGCACAAGGGTGGGTGCCCTCTCTTGCCCCCCCCCGGCTCCACCACTTGTGATACGTGCCTTACACTACGTACATGTCCAGATACTGTTAGTTTGTTAACTGTGTGTTACCATGGACAGAGGCAGGGCCACTTACGTATGACAGACACGGTCACCAGCAGTAACAACAGTAACGTTCTACTTCTTCACGGGTCACTCACTGCCTCAAGTTTTCTTAGTGTGCTCGAAACGGTGTAAATACACGCGTGATGTGGGGGTGGGGAATGGTATCACCAAGGAGAGGACCAGCCAGGAATTCATATCAACATATACACGGCAAGCTTAAAACAAACTTTACACAATGCGCAGGTGAAGCTATTGTGTATACTTCGTTTTTCAGACCAACACCATGTAACAGATTTCGCAATGCTGTGCGCAGCGCTCTCCAGTACAATGTAAGCCGCACTCGAGAAGATAATGTCCCCTCCACTCCCATGGAGGAACATACCAGCATTATGCGCCTGGGGACCATGCAAATGGCAGCAGTGTGCGGTATAAATCAACATACCATAACATTATGTTTTCAAGCACCCGGAGTGACTTGTAGTCCTGACAATCGACTTTACTTACTGCCAGCTATGAATCTGATTCCTGAATCTGTGTCGCTGTCAATCACAACATTGGGTGGCTCTTCTGCCTCTCAGTCCCAGCTGCAACCTGCTTCTCGTGCCCCGAATAAGAAGTAGAAGGACAAGTCCATGAGGTACGGCTCACTAGGAGATGTTGCCAGGGCTTTGGATGTTCTCACCCAGTCCATGTCTCCAAACCCACCAATAAACTGTCGTGAGACTCGAGAGGCCACCTGACTTTGCAGCAGCTCAAAAGTATAACCTCACCCCCAGAAGTTCTTTTTAGTAAGTTGATACAGTAGCTTAAAGAGAAGCAATGTAGGGGCTATCCTTTGTGCAGAGAACATATTTGCTGGTCCCCAGATACATCTGTAAGCAGGGCACTTAGGATTGGCTAAGGCCCACCACCAGACATTATCTCGACATTTCTACCCTGGCATTTCAGGGACTAGTTCATACATTGACAAATCTGTCAGAAACTGTCTGGAGCTGATGTCCGCAAGGGTCCTTGTCAACCTCTTGCCATTATAGACATCCCCTTTTCTCAGATAGGAATGGATATATAGACCAACAGACCCTTGAAAGTGCGGAATCCTGCAGCCTGGCTATTGTTGACTATGCCACCAGTTACCCTAAATCTTTCCCGCTCAGAGCCAGTACCACCCATCAAATCCTTGTATTTCTCCCATTTAGAATTTCCCAAGGTGATTCTCACTGGCCATGGCTCATTTCATGTCGAAACTCACAAGTGTTATTTAAGACCCCCTGTGCATTAAGGCCATGTGTGCATCCATATATAGACCTCTGTACAATGTTCTGGTGGAGAGGTTTAATGAAATCGTAAAGAACTTGTTGAAAGAATTGACAAAGACGAGGAACAACGGTGGAGAGTTATCATCAGGCTTATTTACTGTATGAAAGACTCCCAAAGTTTCCACCAGGTCCAACCCCTTTGAGCCGGTATGTATTTGAGAGGCCTGAGACATTCTTGAAAAGGTAAGGGAGGGCTGGGAGCATGAGGAGGACCATGTACAAATACCACCCAATTGGTAGAGAGAAACCAGAATAGCCTTACTCTGGTTAGCGATTTGGTGCAACGAGTTGGGGGTAGATCTCTCTCTGCAGCAGGGGCCTCTCTCTGGAACAGCCTTCCTGCCTCCCTGAAACTTGAGGAGAACCATCTCTGGTTCCGGAAGCACCTCAAACCCTTCCTCTTTGCCTCTGCTTTCACTCCCCCTCTCCCCTGCTAAAATTACTGAAACTGCACTGAATCTGCAACTGGGCCACTCACCGATCTCAGTCCTTGGCCCAGCCACTCTTCCCTGCACTGCCTACCTGCACTACGGGACTGTCTCTGTTTCCTACAGCCCCTTCTCCCGGCACTTACCTTGCACTTGCCACCAGCTGGCCCTATTATTTATCTTGTATTCTACTAACCATGTACTGCACTTTCCCCTCTCCCCTTCCCCTTGCACTTTTCCCATTCCCCTCTACCCTTGCACTTACGCGATCTGAATGACACCTGGCCTAATAGGATCGTTATCTGTATCCCCTTGTTCCCCCTCCCCCTGCCTCGTCGCGCCTTGAAACACTTGTGTATAGGCGCGTTACAAATGCCATATCATAATACACAAGGCCGGTTCAAGAAAAACAGAAGCACTTCTATAATCAAGGCACAAGATAAGGGCAATTTAAGGTTGGGGAACAATTGATGGTCTTATTACCCACTACTAGTGAGCTCTTGGCCCAATGGCTTTTGCCTTATGTAGTCAAACAGGTCTCAGAGGATCTCGACTTTAGTGTTCAACAACCTGATTGTTATTAGAAAGACCCCATTTATCATATTAACTAGCTTCTCTGGAATTGCAATAGTTACCTCACACATTTGGCGTCATTGAAAGGTGACAACAAAATGGTATCACCTGTAAATATACCAACAACTCTAATACTGGAACACCTGCCCTCCCCCTCACAGAAGGAATACCTGCAATATGTCTTAAGTTGCATAGCTGATGTATTCTCTAAACTACCTTCGAGGGTCTACAGGGTTTTCTGCATAATTCCTACACTTCGAGGGAAGTCGTTCCACCACAGACCACATTGGTTACCAGAGGCAGGTCAGCAAGTCATACAGGAAGAAGTAAAAAAGATTCTGGATCTTCAGGTCCTACAACAGTATTAAAGTCAAAGGTCTTCCCCTAATGTGTCACTCGGCCAGTGGGAGCTAGTGATTCTGTATTGACTTTAAAAAAAGACAATGAACTATTACAATTTTACATATTTTAAATGCCCAAGCTGACAAATTAATAGAGAAAGTTGGATACCCCGGAATCTTTTTCTTTTCAATCCTCGCTCCCACTAGCTCCCAACGACAAAACGAAGAGGGCGTTTTCCAACCTTGAAGAGTTGTTTCAGATGACACTACTGCCTTTGGCTTACATGGGGTCCCTTATGGATTCTGTCCTCTGACCATATTAGAAGTTTGCAGGAACCTAGATTTGTGAAATAATTCATAGAAAAACAAGAGAGGATATGTGTTATCTGTATCTAGTTAGCCAGGCCTTAGGAAAAGCTGTGTTAACTGCCAACCCCATGAAATGTTGCTTAGCCCAGTCTACTGTTAAATACATGTACCTCTGTGTAGGGAATGGTCGAGTGCAACCTCAGTCTGAGAGGGTGCACAGCTGGTCAGAGAGTTCCCCGCCCATCTGCCAAAAAAGAATTGAGGGCATTCTTGAGATTAGTTGACTTTTGTAGAAGATTCATCAGCTGTACACTGAGATAGGCGTAGGGGGAGACAATATTACAGAAGTGGCAAAGTCCGGACCAGGCAATTTTATATTTCAGCCATAAACTGTTTCCTCATGAGAGAAATAATTATTTTATCCCTCTACATCTCATTTGATTGTGAGATATTCACTACTATGAAAGTATTATCCTATTGGCAAGACTTTTGGTCTCATCCTCAGTAATGCACCCTAAGTGTGCCTTCCCATGGACAAGGATTATAACCCTCCAATCATGAGGTGCTTCCTGAGACCAAATCTATACGTCTTCACGCAAGAACACAGAGAAGAGAAGCATCAATCCATTGTTAATGTTCTGAGCAGACACCCACTAACTTTTGGGAGGGACTCAGCAGAGGGTTCTCAAAAAAGGGAATGGGTATGTGATGATGTCACATTTAGGGGGGCATAGAGGAACACATGGTACTTCTGGAGGATAGGGGAAGCCACCTGCTTAGTTTGTTTGTTTGTTTATTTATTTGGTATAGCGCAAAACCAAAACCGAAGGGGTAGCTGGGCGCAGACAGTACAAGGATACTTGAGAACTTGGTTACAGGAAAAATAGAGTTATACAGTTTATATTACTAACAAAGTTGCATGTACAAGAAAATGCAAAAACAACAGTTCAGGTTGGTTAATCAGATATCAGATCATATAGTTACAGGCATCTGGGTCTCTAGAGCAGGTGGCAATGGAACGGTAAACTAAGTGTCATTGGAACGTATCCAGGTGAGGACTTTCCGCCTGAAGCTATGGTAAGGTTGGTCCATTCTAAGATCCAGAGGGAGTTTGTTCCAAGTTTGCGCAGCTATGACCGGAAAACTGGAGCCGCCAGCTGTACTCTTTTTATATCTAGGCACCACTAACGTATAGGCGTTAGTCATTCTAGTAGGGCGGTTAGAGGATCTCTTGTTGACTCTGTTTACCAGGTAAGGGGGAGCTATATTGTTAAGACACTTGGAGGTAAGGGAGAGTGTTTTGAGGGCAATCCTGTCTTTGAGTTTTAGCCAGTGGATATTTTTCCTAGAGGTGGAGATATGCGCTCTATTAGGAATATTTAAAGCTACTCTAATAGCATTGTTTTGGAGAGTTTGGAGTTTATCAAGGATATAATGATATAGTGATGCAGCCACTGGAGGTGGTATATGGGGGGGGGCTCCCTAGAAAACTCAGACCTAACAGGGAACCCCAAAACATCTCCCTACAAAGGTTCTTCCATTTGAGAAACGACTTAGGGCCCCCCATTCTGGAGTCCTAGTTAGGACAGTGTGAAGCATATACATAAGCACATATGCTTCGACAGAATATGGATGCGAGACGTGGAATGGCAGCAAGCACACCTTTCTTTCGTCAGTGTCACAGATGGCACAAGAATCTCTCCAAGACTCGAAGGCGGTTTGAGGGTTTTTATTGACATCTTTGTGAGCCATAGGACTGTCCCTCTCTCTCTCAGCTTATAACAAACCTCTCTGCTAACCCTGGCGTCCCTGACCCCCAGGTTGCTAAATACAGCAGGGTGACCCCACTACTGCCTAATTCTGTCTTCAGCTGGATATGAGGACCTAAAGGCAGAATGCCTTATCTCACCAGAATCCCTTAGTGACTTCCTTACTTTCCCTGCACTATCGTGTTCTATCAGGATTTGGGGATTGTTTCTTCCAAATACCCTGCTTGATTCAAACTGTACCCCTCTTTCCCAACCACAACTGCTCCCTCCAAACCACTACTCCTCAAACACCCTTCTTTCACTCATTACCATCCACTTCACAACCACTCCTTACACTAATCTTTCTAAACACACACCCAACAAACATGCATACTCACACCGCAGTACCACTTCCACTCTCTTGCCAATACCTCACGTCTCCAAAAATTGCCTCCACAGTCTGCCGAACCTCTCTCCCTCTTGCTGGTCCCTTGGTCATCCTCCACCTCTGACCTCACCCAAAAACCCTACACTTTCTCTTCCTGTTCTTCTTTATATTCCCCGCTCCCTGCTGGGATTGGTCCTCTTTCCCAGGTCAATCTGCCCCCTACTGTCGTCCTCCGGAGCATGTGTATGAATTGAAAAGTCATAAATCGGAGACTAAGCCCTGCCCACTTCCCTTACACAGGGTCGCTACGGAACAGCCATGGCAGCCTGGTAAGGCAAGTGTTTGTGCTCTTGTTATGGGGCTCTGGTTCAGAGCCTCCTGGAGGTAAGTACAATCAGTCTCTGGTGGTCTAGTGGGCTTATATCTCATTGCATGGGTGTGCCAGAGCCTTTCGGCACCACCACAATGTTCTTCTGGTGGCCTCATGGGAGTACGGCTTCTCCCTGCTCCTCTCTCCTCCACAGTGAGCCAGTGAAGTTGGAGGTGTACATTCGCCGGGCCACTGCTGTTTCCTTCTGTAGGTCTCTTTCTCTCTGCGGCTGCCAGGATTCAAGTTTATCATGCTGGATCTGTTTCCCCTCTTTGGAGTTTCGGAGTTTCTTCTTTTCGTTCGTCTGGACATGATGTTGAGTCTCTAGAGTGAACAGCGAGACACTGGCAAGTATTTGATATTGGATGCATGGCATGCGATGAATGTGGTATGCACGAAAACATGCTGGCACAATTGGGCGGGGGCAGAAATTGGGGCCCTCTGAACTGCCACCGTCCACCTCAAGGAGAGGACTGTCTCTGGATTTCTCGCTGGTAGGCCACCCCACCGCCCCCTGCTGAGAAGGGCTCCCATCCCCTCTTATCATAGCATGCGGTTCAGAAGTGTGTTCATGGAGGAAGAAGTGTGCTCACTGTGCATCAGATAAGCTGGGAGGTTTGTTGATCAAGTGCGGACAAGGAAACACAAAGACGCAGTCACCCGAGAGAGTGTGTAGCCCACAGAGTGCCCCGATACAATATTATCACAAAAAAAAGACCAGTTACTGCCAAAGAAGGGGAGGAGCCCATGGAGCTGCCCGCCATGACAATTGTGTCAGATTCTAAGATGACAGCGCGCAAATTGAAATATTTGGCCCATGGAGCCGAATCAATTAATGAATGCAGCAGGCAAATGGAAGGCGGAGAGGGAAAACCTGAACGGGAGGTGGGGTAACAAAGCCCTCAGCAGTTGCATAAACCAAAGTTAAGTGGGAAAGGGTCCCACGCACCCTTAACCTGCAGGGGATAGACAGAGCAGTACCTAGCCAGGGGTGCACAACTTGTTTCGTTGGAGGGCCGAATGTACCACACAGGTTTCATACAGTGGGCCGGACTATGCATCGGAACGGGTGATGGGGGCATCCGTGCACGAAATTTGAACTAAAAGAAATCTAGTGTTTTAAGGTGTACTTTTTACTTATTACTTTTCTACTGTAACACATGATACATTACCTTTAAATAGCATTACTAATTTGATTTACTTGTATTATGTGACTGAAATCATGTTTTTACATGGATATAAAAATGCATGCATGCATCATGATGCAACAACAAAAAAAACTGGAACACAGAGGCTTCACACACATGACCGCAGAGGCTTCACACACATGACCACAGAGGCTTCACACACATGACATGACAGGCTTAGTGACTGAGTGACTTCAGGACAGGCAACACTTCATCAAACTCATGTGACTTGGAGGGCCATACATAATGTCCGGAAGGGCTGCGTGTTGTGCTCCACTGACCTAGGAAATGTAGTGCCTAGGGTGACAAACACAGCAATGTGCCCTCATTTCATAAGCACTGCACCACAACCCCGCCACAACATTAAAAAATCATTGCAATATTAAGAACCTGGTTTTATTAATTTGTAATTAAAGTCCCTAAAAAGTAGTCGACACAGCAAAGTAGACGACAATATGGCAAACAATGTCCTTTCATTTTCTTACGTATATGTTAATTGTCTCAGGTTCACTCTCCTATATTTTGCTGTTGCAAAAGCGTTTCTTATTGCTGTGTAATGTTGTTTTAATCATTTTGCTCTCAATTGAAAGTATGACTAAGGCAAATAGTCCATCATCAGCCATTAAAGATAATAAACATAATTGTATCACTTTTAATTCACTGAAACGCTTCTCAACAACCAGTAATAGCTCCAGCAAGCAGGATCCTCAGGGCAATCACCTTGTGAAAGCAAATAGCTCGTGCTATGGTGAATCTGTTGTAACAAAGAAAACATCTTCTCTAACCACTAGCCATACTTGTTTGTTTCTTCAATGCTGTAGTATAGCAGGGTTCGACATTCAGGGGAGCTGGGAGCTATTTGGCTCCTGCTTGTGGCCTAGAAGAGCCTGGTTAGCTGGACACCAACAACTACCAGGAGCCACTTTTGTCTCCACGGGCCAACTGTTGCCAAACAAACAAAGCTATGTATTTATTTATTTAATTGTTTTTTTTTATAACACACCTAATATCATACCTGAGTTCAGTTTCTAAGCGCGGATCCGGGATTTGAACCTCTGTTGCTATGCGTGGTCTTTTTTCCAAGACTTGCACATTGCCCCTGTGCTGTCCTTCGTTCACAAAGGCATAAAGCTATGTGCATTTAAGTCAGTGCTTTTGGGACAAACCATACATTTAGATTAGGACATTCAAATCATAAGGTGTCATAAATAATGCCCACAAATATATGGTTGCATCATGTGTGAAAGTTCGATTTGTGGAACGCTATGTACTAGCTCATTCTTAGTGCACTGGTAGCTCTTGGCCCTTTGCTATTGCTGGGTCCCCAGGAGCTGCTTTAAGTGCCTGCTTTTATGATCTTAATTTCGATTCCTGCTATAGTCTAGTATGATATGATATGATATGGTATTTGTAACGCGCCTATACACAGGTGTTTCAAGGTGCGACGAGGCAGGGGGGGGGAGGAACAAGGGGAGACAAAACAAACGATCCTACTAGGCCAGGTGTCATTCAGATCGCGCAAGTGCAGGGGTGGGGGAGGGGGGAAAAAGTGCAAGGGGAAGGGGAGGGGGGGAAGTGCAGTAAAGGTAAGTGGCGTAAAGTAATAAATAAAAAAGGGCCAGCTAGTGGCAAGTGCAAGGTAAGTGCAGAACAAGTGCTGGGGAGTAAGCCCCGAGAGAGCATATACTGCAAACTGAATGCGTTTATGGAATCCCAATTTTGGCAGATGCGGCACAGTGATATTAAATGTTGTGCTCCGGATCTAACACTTTGATTAAGTGCAGAAGCCGGAAATCAAGCCTTAAGGAACGTCTACCCTGCAAATGTCACTCCCAATTACGCTCTTACTGCTGTGTCTGCAGCCACCTACCCCTAGTCCCTTTCCCATCGCACCTGAAATGCAAAGCAAAGGAAACGCTCAAACAGGCACAAAGCTCTGCCAGCTGGACCTTGGACGTTAGTCTTTGAGTGCTGGCTGGGAACTGCTGATCCTGTGCCAGCCCAATGTGCGGCCGCCGCGGGCAGCTATCATCTTTGCTTGCCCCGAGAAATGGTCCTGGTGCTGGAGCATGCCAGAAGCTGGCTACCCAGAGAATATGATCAGAAATTGTAATGGGCTCAATGTTAGGAGGGCGACTCTTGGCTGGTGTGTGATAATAACTTCATTATGAAAAGCACCCAAGCGGGGATTGGTGCGGGACATTTCTGCGGGTAACTGGCGGTATCCCTTAAGGCCCGGGTGTTACAAGGCCTTACTTGTAGGTGTGTACTGAGTCTAGAACTACAGAGCCCAGGTGTGCGACTCCAAGTCCAGAGCAAAGAGGGTGCCAGCTTTAAACACCATGACACTGCCAGTGAATTGCAGGATGCCCTCAGGATGGGGCATCCCTAAGCTCCTGTTTATAAGCGCATGGAATTGAATTTGGGTTGGCACACTATGAACTCTTAGTATAGACCCTTGCATCTAGTTTTGTTAATCCTCATTCCTGACAGTTTCCTTCATGTGTGTTAAATACTTTCTCGATTGAACCTGTAGGAGGTCAGGACACCCTCCCAAATGCAAAGTAAGGTTGTTAAACTTGTTATCTGTGTCTTGAGTTCTCAATAATCTCGTCACACAAGGCCTTCGCTCAACATAGGCCGTGGCTGCCACACATGGTCTTCTCTGGTCCTCTCATTATCAGCCTAGTCTACCACGCGCCATCTGCTCTCATCCTCTCAATCTAAGCCTAGCCTGAGGAGACACATGGTCTTTTCGCATACTCTCATAATCCTCTCATTATACGCCCGCCAGACATGCTCTGCTCTTGTGCTTTCACTATAAGCCTAGCCCAACATGCACAGAATGCTCTCATGGTCTCTTCATAAGCCCACGAGACTCAGTCACCTCTCATCTGCATTATAAGTCTGTCACACAAAGACTTCTTTCATCCTCTCTCCATAAATCTCTGGCCAAATGGTCTTCTCTCGTGCTCTCATTATAAGCCTAGCTTACCCCGCGTGGCCTTCCGTCATCCTCTCAAAAGAAGGCTAGCCCACCATACACAGTATGCCCTCATGATCTGCCCATGAGTTTGCCACAGATGGTCTGCTCTCATTTTCTTATTTTAAGCATAGCCTGCCACACATGGCCTGGTCTCATTCTCTCATTATGCATTGCCCTCGAAATCCTGATGCGCAGCATCTGCCTTTGCGCACTCTTTATACAGCTCACCTGACACCTGTGGCTCTCAGTCTGATCTTGCACTCCTTCATTACATGACTCCTGCTTTCATTTTTCAACGTCTGCTTTTCACGTTTTCCTTCATTATCCACTTTATTAAGTGTTATTATTGTGTTTTTAAATGCAATAAATGTTATTTTACAGACACTTTAATCAGTATAAAAAATGGAGACCCTCTGAAATTATTTAGACCTGAGACATGTGTTCCCAAAGGCAAAATTTAACGAACAAACCGCACAGTTTATACAAAATACAAACAAATCATAATAAAACAATAGGGAGTTTCCCAATCAGCTGTCTCAACTTGTACATTGTGGCATAACACAAGAGTGGCCATGGGTGTAAGAACCTTTACTGGAAATGGGAGGTTTTAAAGAGTGGTGTGTATTAGCGAGCGGCAGCACTTAGTTCAAAACCCGAACGCTTCATGTCCCCCCCCCATGCATCGAAGGTGAAACAGTAATGATGGCGAGGGAGGGGTGATTAGAATGGTTATCGTTCAAAGCTGAGCTTGTGGCAGCCATTGTCCCTTATACAAGGCACACTGTGCCAAGCGATGCCCTCAGCTGTGTAGAGCATCTCGTATCACTGGTTTCTCAGAGTCTGCCACTGGGGACTGCTATGGGAATTAGTTCAGGAAGCACAGAGGGTGAAGAGACACTTATCAACCTGAGTGGTCTAGTGTCACCAGCACATTTTGGCATCAATGTTCAGAATACATTAGAGGCGTTCTCTCAAAAATAGGACTGGCACAGAATCTCTGTAGTTTGGGAATTGCTCGAAAGTTGGCAGGCAGTGGATTCCTATTGAAAGTCTTTTGGTGGCCTCTGACATTGTGTCTGCATACCTTCTAGTTCCTTCATTACATTCATAACAAACTCATTATCTCTTCTTTTAAGGCCTGTCTCTTTCCTTCGTGTCACTTTTTCTATTCACTTCATTCGGTTTCTCAAGCGTCTGCCACCTGAGGCTCTCCAGATTTTGTGGACCGCAGCTCCCATGATCCCTCACAGTTGACTACACTGCCTAAGGCTGATAGAAGTTGTAGTCCAAAAAATCTAGCGACCCAAAGGTTGCTGACTTCTTCTCTAACCCTATGTACTGTCTCTCTCTAACCCTATGTACTGTCTCTAACCCTATGTACGCTAGACATACCAACCTGCTTCTCACCATTGCCTTCACTGTCCAGGCAACATTACAGATTCCACTTGAAGCTCTGTCCATCCTCCGCTTGAAAGAGCTAATGGGGCATATGTTGTTAGGGTAACCAACTGCTGCTCTTGAAAGTGCCCAGCTTCCATTTCAAAAAGGATTTTGTAAACTTGAGAAGGAAAAGTCATCTAATACTTGTCAGGTCCTTTTGACTCGTGGGGGCTGCTACATTCAGGAATTGGTGCCCTCATGGATGGGGAAGGGTCTTTGTTACCTTTAGTCTATGTTGTGTCTGCACCACCTTTATTGTTAAATCAATCAATTCAGGATTAGAAGTTGCTCTATACATGTAACTCTAGAAATGTGTTAGACACCTGTTTCTACTTCATGGAGTATTAGAGGTCTTACAATGAAACATTTTGAAGTATTCCCTAACCGGGATTAGTAAGAATATTCAATAATTCATTGCAATACATTTCCTTATCCTAGATTCCTGAAACTGATCAGCCATGAATTTGGAAATATTCCTGAATGACTTTGAGTGAGATTTCACTTGTTTATACATTCTTTATTCCAGGATTACTGGAGGATTTTAAATCATGGAATGGGAGCTATTCACTGATACTGCAATAACATAGACTTTTCTATTACTCAATGGTTGATTTCTCCTGGTTCTAGATTGTAAAAATCCTTCAGTCATGCGTTGATGTATAGCACGCTATCCTGGATTACTGGTGCTCTTCAATCATGCAATGGATACTGTTCTCTTATTCCCGTCTGTAATCTATAAACTGTGAACAGCAAGACTCTTGCCTCATGTTTTGAGGGCCATTCTCTAATCCTGAATTATTGACACTCTTCAATCATGGAATAGGCACTGTTCTCTTATCCCCAAATGTAATCTCCAATCGTTGAACAGTGAGACTCTTCATTCATGCTTTGAGAGTTTTTCTCTAATCCTGGATTACCAATGCTCTTCAATCATGCAATGGGCATTATCTTCCTATCCCCAACTGAAGTCCCTAATCCTTGATCAGGGAGACACTGCATTCATAATTTGAGGGCTATTCCCTAATCCTACATTACTGATGTTCTTCAATCATGCAATTGGCAATGTTTTCTTATTCCCGAATGCAATCTCTAATCATTGAACAGTGAGACTCTTCAACCATGCTTTGAGAGTTTTTCCCTAATCCTGGATTACCAATGCTCTTCAGTCATTCAATGGGCACTGTTCCCTCATCCCAACTGTAGTCCCTAATCCTTGATCAGGAAGACTCTTCAATCATGCTTTGAGTGCTAGTCTCGAATCCTGGATTACTGCTGATATTCAATCATGTAATAGATACTCCCTTCCTATCCCTGAATGTGGCCCCTTATCCTTGATCATTGTGACTCTTTAGTCATAATTTGAGGGTTATTGCCTAATCCTGAATTACTGATGCTCTAATAGTCATTTATCTCTTATCCTGACTGTGGCCCCCAATCCTTGATCAGGGAGACTCTTCAGTCATGCTTTGAGAGCTACTCCCTAATCCTGGATTACTGATGCTCTTCAATCATGCAAGAGGGACTGTTCTCCTATCTCTGAATGTGGTCCCTCATCCTTGATCGGGGAGACGCGTCAATCATGCTTTGAGAGATATTCCCTAATCCTAGACCATTCTATTCAATCATGTAATAGGCACTCTCCTCCTATGCCCGAATGTCCTTGACGAATCTAAGTGATTTTACCGAACGCAAAGGTTCGACTTCCCAAAAGTTCGACTTTTTTTTTTCTTTCCTGCAAATATATATGTGGGGGGAGACCCCCCACCTTGCCCCTATACATTTTTTATATACTTAACCCCCCCCCACATATATATATGTGGGAAATAGGGGGTCGAATTTTGGGGGTTAGGTAAAATTGTTCTAAACCTCCTCGACCAGTCAGGCTTTGAGGTTATTACCTAATCCTGGATTAGTGATGCTAGCGAATCCTGCAATAAGCAGTATTTTCTTATATCCAGTTGTAGTCCCTAATGCTTGATCAGTGCGACTCTTAAATCATGCTATGGGGGTTATTCCCTAATCCTGGATTACTAACGCTCTTTAATCATGCCATAGGCACTGTTCTCTTATCCCCGAATGTGGTGCCTAATCCTTGATCAGGGAGACCCATCAGTCATGCTTTGAGTGCTATTCCCTAATCCCGGATTACTGCTCATTCTTCAATTGTGCGTTTTAGAGATTTTTTGCAACTCACATTGGCTAAAGACACTTAAATCATGCATTGTGAAATGGTTTGGAATACTGGAAAATTATTACAAACAACGAAAGACTCTGTTGAAATGAAGCCCTGAATATTTGTCATCTAGTCATTTTGAAGGGAATTTGATAGGAAGATGGATCCGTAGGCTGGGCTGGCAGGATCCTTGCGTAGTCGTGTACTGTGGCAGTGCTGCTTTGTTCAGTCTTAATGTACAGTGGATATCTAAAAATGAGGCCTGTGTGTTTCTAAAGGTCTTGTACACAGGAGCATCTGAGTAAGTCCAGTGCTTGAGAACCTCAGGCACTGCCTGAGAATTTAAATGCTGTGTGGGTAGCACGTGTTGTTGTTGGTGGTATGGAGTACATTTTCAAATCCTATTGCCGAATTCTGTTCCCAGTTACCACAATACCAATTCAAGGGTTCAGGTTATCAAATTTCCAATTATCTTTTTTTTTTTACGAGTAAGTAGAGCCGCCAATTTGCATTACATTAGAGTTACTGATTCTAGATGTTGTTGTGGTCGATGACAGTGCAAATTACGTGAGATTCCACCAACTCACTGCGGAGACGTGTCATCGGAAGACAGTATCGTGCATCCTTGTTCCCTGAATACGAATGCACTCTGATTTCCAAAGCACGATACATTCACTTGTTCTCCCTGTCGCGTCAACACACACACAGGTTATTATCCGTGCAGGTGTTGGTTTCCTTGAGGCAGGCATCAGTGGAATATCTGATCAACCTGCAGCAGTTGGGTGTCAGATTGACAGGGCAGTCGCTATTAGAATGTGGCTTTGATTGACGATCGAACACTTCCAGCAAGGAGTTCTCTTATAGTATGGCTGTACATGTAATATCTGCATAGAGTATACATACGCAGCCTGTACATGCTGATAATGTGGCAGAGTTCTGCACGCCTCCATGCAGGCCAGCATGGGCAGGTGTCACTCAAGAGACAAAACAAATGTTGATCCCCCAACTCCAGTGTTAGGGAGCAGTCCTGGAATAAGTGAGGCTCATCATGGCTGGCCATACATATCCGCCAGTCTCTTGAAACGTGGTCCCCAATCGTTGAGGTAGTCATACTCCTGGTCGCTGTCCGATGTGCCGGAGAGGATAGAGCTGAGGCTTCCTGCCACGGAGCCCTCTCCTTCGTAATCATAAATGAGGGCCGTGTCGTACGGAGGGACGCTGGGGTCATTGTCAGCCACGTCCAGTCCCTGAAATAAATAATAAAATAAAACAGTGTTCATGATCCAGTAGAAGGTATGATGATGCCTGTCCTCGCATGCGTACAAGGGGTTTGAGCAATGGAAGGCAAGATGGGCCATACCATTGCGAAATAAGTGGGGGGGGGAGAGGTCACCAATGTGCTGATGCCTATGATAGACCAATGGGAGTGGGACATGTTAGACTAGCGACTTCACTTACGAGATCCCACAGAATTTAGTTTATGTTACTTTATCATTTTTAACAGAGCGTCTGCGGCTCAATCAGATTACAACAAAAGCTGGGGGGCTTTTAAGGAATTCTAGTGAATGTTTAAAGAGAAATAGGTGTTTTAAGTTCCTTGACATAATAACAGGTTGTAGATAGTGTGCTGGGTAACAGAGCGCACTCCTTTTAGATACCCGTCTTCCTATTAACCCGAAACAGCAAAACCAGGACTATGTTATAGCCCCATAACAATACGGATTGGTCCGGGCAGCCTTACTGATGCGCAGCATCTACGCCAAGTCTCTGCCACTGTCCCACGCACTGAAATAGCAGATACAGACCCCTGGCTGCGTGAAATCACATGTGAAAAGGAAAATACTCAACAGGTCAATCTTCTGATCACTAGAATATCCACTATGCCCCATGTTGTCCCAGTAGTGAACCCTGAATCGCTCTCTGCCATCATGGCTCTGCGCCAGGGCTTTAAGTGGGGTAAGAAATCGAGAGGGGGCCCTCATTTGGGGGCGTGGCTTCTGGGAGGGGCGTGGCCTAAAAAGCACGCAAATCGTAAGGTCTGCACACAAATATATATACATGTTATATATCTGTGTGCGTACCTTACTATGGTTTGTGTACTTTGCAGGCCATCTTTTCTAAACATAGAAATATGTTACATATGTTACATATATCTATGTTTAGAAAAGATGGCCTGTAAAGTACACAAACCATAGTAAGGTACGCACACAGATATATAACATGTATATATATTTGTGTGCGTACCTTACGGTTTGCCTAGTTTTCAGGCCATGTTTTCGGGTTTATAAAAGATGGCTTTGAAAGTACACAATTCAAGCCATCTTTTATAAAGCTTTGACTACGGACAAAATTGTCCGTCCGCAAAGCTTTATAAAAGATGGCTTGAAATGTGTACTTTCAAAGCCATCTTTTATAAACCTCGAAATATGTCGAGGAATCCCCAGGTTCGCCGAGGGTTAAAGACGCCTCGGCGACCTGGGGAAACAAAGGGACAGTAACCGCCTCTGGTGACCTCTCGCGCGAGGGGTCACCAGATGCAGTTACTATGACTGACAGAAGTGGCAGCCAGTCACAGCATCGCTGTGGCTGGCTGCCACTTCTGTCAGATGGCCTGACTTCATGGCAGGCGCATGCATTATCCCGTCGCGGCTGCGGCCGCGATGGGATAATGCATCCTGCCAATGTTGCGGGCGGTGGGACGGGGCCCCGGCAGGGCCCCGGCTCAGCCCCACTTTTTGGAGACTGCCGGGGCCCGGCCCCGGTAGGCCCCGGCCCACTTAAAGCTCTGGCTCTGCCTCTCAGTTCACAAAAGCAGCAGGAGCGAATGACCGACTCCAAGGAGCCGTTAAAAAGAAGAGAGGCAAGTTCTGGAAACCTAGGACATCGTCCCACCTTAACATCTCTCAACGCAACCAACAGTCGGTTCCCTTAAATCTGAACAACACAAAGCTACACATCTAACCCCAACTGACATCCTCGGGCCCTGGCCAAAGCACCCCACACTACAAGCAAGAAGGCACGTCTCTGGGCCCAAAGCCCACGATGCTCCTGACACATCACAACTAGACCACTGTGACGCACGCAGGACTCAGCGTACTCCTGATCTGCAACCTCAACACAAAGCACCATACACCCACACACACACGCCCCGTCCTTCCATTCCTTGGTTATAGTGCCTGCTAGAAGACCCCCCATTTCTGAAAGGGGGTGGAGAATATGATATGATATGTTACTTACAAAACGCTTAGTACCCAGAGGTTTCTAAGTGCGGACCCAAGGATCTAACCTGTGTTGCTTCGTGTCATCTTGCTTCCAAGGCGAGCACGTTGCTGCTTAGCTATCCTCCCGAGATAATGGAAAGATGAGTTTACCAGGTTTTCTGCATGTGGCACGATATCTACAGAATGTGGTATCATTAGGAGGCACGGCGTATATGCATGAGTACGTGGAGATGTTATTAATAGTGGCAACGGAACTGACTAAAAAGGTCAGGCTGTAAACCAGACACGCGGCAGATCTGACACAGCGCAAAGCCGGGGGGAGGAAGGAAGGTAACACAGAGGTGGACAATAGCTGCACAGACAATGGACCCTACCACAGGCTGAATGCTAACGAAATGTCTATGCAACATTGGACCCAATCAAAAGCAACATTTCTATTACATTCATGGTCACTGGTTGCTAGCTTGCTGGTGCTGCTAAAGACACAAATGTGGCAAGAGGAAATGGTGGAGCAGAAAGGGAGCTTGTTGGGTCAGCTCCATGGTTCCACTTATTCCTAATTATTTCCAGAGACCCATGAGAGCAAGACCTTGAGTATACCAGAATGGGCAGGAGAGCAGCAGATGGATAGGAGTGTCTGGCAGCCAGTGCTGCAAATCCCAGACATATTTTATCCTTCATCACGAATCCCACATTCCTGCATGAACTACAGTAGCATGTGATTGCAGCCGTGTAGACGCATGCATGAACCGATCGCCACCACAAGACAACTCTCCAACAGAAGCAGCAGGGGCAGTTGCTGCACTGGTGGTCGTTCTCAATTTTATTTGGGGATACTCCTGCCTTTTACATACTCAAAAGACAAAACCTTCCCTCGTTGGTTTTATTTCGTCTCCATAAGTGAGAGAGGATATGCCACGCCAAACAAGGCTGAAACCTGTCTGCGGCAGATCTACGTGATTTCTTCCAGGTTCCACCCCCCCCCCCCCGGACAATTTGATTGCATTTCTTTTCTTTATTCATTTCTCTTTATTATATGCGGTGAGAGACTCCCTGTGGCTCCCCCATTTCCCCCACCTTAATTATTACCGTAACAGAACCACCCACATATATTTGTGGTGAAATTCGGTATTTATTTGGGGATCAAGTCGTTCTAAATCTACTACGATGTGATCAATGTATACCAGATGATTTGCCTATGGCTAGTGCCCTTCTGCAATGGTCTCGGGAGGTTAGCTCAGGGGCAACGTGCTCCCCTTGGAAGCAAGACGACAAGGAGCAACACAGGTTTGATCTCAGGGTCTGCTCTTAGAAACCTCTGGGTATTAAGCGCGTTATAAATAACCCATCATCATGCCACCTATGGGATAAGAAATTATGGCATGGACGAGTGCCCAGATCAATGACAATTGCTAAACCTAATTTATAAGATTCGGTCCATTTTTACTTTTTGTGTATGTCAGCCATATTAACACAATATAGGACTCTGATTTGTTGATAATACTTTTTGTTGTTGTTTATAAAGGAGCATACTTGAACATGAGTGACTTGAACAAACCACTGAGTATTGCCCCATCAGTGTCCAGTGCTTCAGGTTCCAAATGGTGGAAGGAAATACAGACATTCTGGTGTAAGGATGTCTCTTGTTATGGGATAGGACAGGTACAGGGTATCCTTCTAATCCTCAAAAGCCCCACACCACCCACTTCTGAGCGCAACCTGGTCACTAGCATCCCTGTCTCAAGAGGAAGAGATGTGAGAGGACTAAGGCAGCCAGGGTGCATTGTGGGGCGACCTGTTCCTGAAATGGTCATCATGTTCGGGCTCTCTTATAGCCTGTGTGCCCCCCCATGCATTACATAAACAGGAACATAGGACTACTTAACCCCCATGCCATTTGCCTTACTCACATCATTGATGAAGTCCTCGATGTCCGACGGGCCCCCGAGAGGCTTCCGAGGATACTGGGGTGTCCCATAATTGTAGGGCGCGTCTTTTCGGATAGGCTGTTTCCCTCGTGGAGAGGGCGGGGGAAGGAACTTGTTGGGGTTCCGCAGCTGGTTTATGTCGTAGGCATCCTGTGGGTGACAAGAAAAGGAATCAGCACAAGGTTCACGACCGATATGCAAACTGCATCTACCTGGATATCGGTGGATGAGCTCCCCAATGGCCCACACCGGGCACCTCGGCACCATTTATCTCGGGAGGTAGGAAGCCAAATATCCTTGCCCTGCTGTAGATGCTGGGCTCTGGAGCATCCTTTTAGAACCTGCTCTGAGGAGCTGCAGGTGTGACAGCACCTGGACGAGGGAAGGCACTGGTCTGTTCTATGTGTTGTGTTATGCTTTGCTATTGGGTTCTATATAGAGTAGCTACTGCCATGTCATGGTCTCCTGGCATGCTGAATGGATGACCTACAAAGGGTCTACAGTACTGTGTGCTGGCTATCGGCTCTAGCGCAGCATCGCAAGGGGAGGCTGTCGCAAGGGCTATGCTAGTCGCTCCACCAAATAGTGAAATCCAGTTCAGTTTTCGTGATTTGCACAATCAATACCTAGAAAAAAATATCTGCATATAGTGGTTTAGTGGAAGAATATTTGCATAGGTTTTGGTCACTCAATATCAGCCTGGTTTGAACTGTCTCAATCCCACCCCTAGCGTTCACTCCATGCGTATAAGGAAAGCCGAGCGGAGAGCTGCTGGGCTCGGGATGTAGACCATGGGTCTGGATCATGCCAGCTGAGCACCTTGACATCCAGCCATTCACCCAAAGGGGCAGCTGTCACAGGGAACAGCCATGTTTTGGCATCTTGTCTAATGCCATTAAGAATTCTGGGGGTATCAGGCAATATTGTCCCTGTATATAATGTCACCATAAATATGGTCGCCGGGAAACGGCATAGGCGACATTATATATGATATGGAGACAATATATGGGGTAATTGGGAGCAGGGTTTTGGGGTTGACCCCCGCTCCTTTTAAAACAAAAATCAAAATGTGGATATTGCGGGCGTGTCCTTTGCAGGTTCTCTATGAAAATGTCTCCACAAAAAACCGGCGGCATTCGTTTATAGCGACATTTTTGTGGGGACATTATCATATGGAACCATTCGGAGAACCAGCAGTGGAAAAAATATGCTTTCTGGTTTGAACTAGTGGAGACCGGCACCAGCCAAGTGTTGGAAGATCTGAAAGTAGGCACAGCACTGGGAGCTACCTCCATGGAATACTTCATGCGTTTTCTTCAACCTCCTCACTATATGCAGCCACTGCTGGGCCCTCCACGAAGGAATGGTACCGTCCCCCATGTTTACAATGAGTGGACGACGTGCCGAATGCATTCTGCGTAATATGGATCTCGTTCATGGCGATGGCACAAAAACTCTCACTGTGACTACCGATTCCTCAACTTTAAATCACTTGGTGGCAACATCTTTCTTATATGATAAATGCAGATGACAGCCTCTTATCAGTTGGTGTAATGGAATGTCAAGTGGTCTTCAATAATGGTCTTCCATCTTGGAAGCCTTCTGGCGCATCATCCATCGGAAATTGCTATCTAGCGCTCCTAGTACTATTGGCAATGAATGCTATCCATCCGATTAGTGGCAAATGCTAAAAGAGCAACATGTTGGTTTTATATAGATAACAATAGCTGTGTCTGAGTCATTGACGGACCACAAGTGATGCTGCAGTTAAGAAATGGGTTGCTATGTTACAGGGTGGAGATGCACTGCATTTGCTGGGGGTTCTTCGTGTAGAAGGACTCCAGGATCTTTTCTAGACTATCATTATCACTTTCCTGCGGGGCCAAGTAATGCAGTTTCAAGTGATGCTGCAGTTAAGAAATGGGTTGCTAGGTTACAGGGTGGAGATGCACTGCATTTGCTGGAGGTTCTTCGTGTAGAAGAACTCCAGGATCTTTTCTAGACTATCACTATCACTTTCCTGCTGGGCTAAGAAATGCAGTTTCAAGTGATGCTGCAGTTAAGAAATGGGTTGCTAGGTTACAGGGTGGAGATGCACTTCATTTACTGGGGTTCTTCGTGTAGAAGGACTCCAGGATCATTTCTAGACTATCACTTTCCTGCTGGGCCAAGTAATGCAGTTTCAAGTGATGCTGCAGTTAAGAAATGGGTTGCTAGGTTACAGGGTGGAGATGCACTGCATTTGCTGGAGGTTCTTCGTGTAGAAGAACTCCAGGATCTTTTCTAGACTATCACTATCACTTTCCTGCTGGGCTAAGAAATGCAGTTTCAAGTGATGCTGCAGTTAAGAAATGGGTTGCTAGGTTACAGGGTGGAGATGCACTGCATTTACTGGGGGTTCTTCGTGTAGAAGGACTCCAGGATCATTTCTAGACTATCACTGTCCTGCTGGGCCAAGTAATGGAGTTTGTTCAACCATGGCATATCGCGCGTTCGTTTCTGCTCACCTGGTCCTGCTCGCCTCCGCCCTGCTCATCGTAGTTGAAAACGTTGTCTCGGATATCATCTTCAGACTCCGCTAGGAGTCCCTTGTGATCGCTGCGCTGGCGGTAACGCTCAAAAATGATTAGGAAGAGGACCACCACTGCCAGGGAAAAACACACATTGCCAGTAAGCAGGAGACTTCAAGGAACAGGAGATCGCGCTACTCATTAATACGCACCCAGCCAACAAAAGCATGCACCACACACAAGATATAAGCAACCGCAGGCCAGCTTTCCTGATTTCTTCCACCGAGAAGAGGAACTCTGATCTACTCTGCACCAATGCCAAGCAGTGCCAGATTAAACCCTGTAGAGGCCCCTAGGCAGTCGAAACATTGCCCCCCTCCCCCGCAAATGATCTCCTAATACGTTTTTAATTTTCTGCACCGTTTTATTTTGATCCATTATCGTGGGGCCCCTAAAAGGAGTGGGGGACATAGGCAAGTGCCTACTTGGCCTTATGGATAATCCGGCACATACAACAAGAGTAATTCCACACCACACTTCAAGATGGATCGGGAAGAGAAAACTGCTAACATAAGACCAACGTTGCAGAAGGCTACCCGTGAAGGCCACTCCTGCAAGGTTGGTCTTATGCCTCATCTCTTCCCCCTGTCCTTTCGGGGAGGTCCCCCTGCGCTTCCTATCCTGCTGCACAGTACTGCCTGCGCCCCCACCACTTACCTGTACCAGTCCCGCTGCCTCTTCCGTATACTCTCCAGGCCACTTCTCCGAAGCCCAACGCACTGCGTGTTGCGGAAAAAGAAGGCAGTCTTTTGCGCAATAGTTTTTTATGCAGGCGAAGCGGCCTAGACACTGCAATCATACAAGACTTCTGGAAATTTCTATCTGGATTCTATCACTGCCTGCCTTGAATCCTGCAA
This sequence comes from Ambystoma mexicanum, assembly GCF_040938575.1. Lineage (NCBI taxonomy): Eukaryota > Metazoa > Chordata > Amphibia > Caudata > Ambystomatidae > Ambystoma > Ambystoma mexicanum. The sequence goes on from NC_090922.1 coordinate 95,086,442, forward strand.
TGCCTCCAAAGGATTGCGAACAATGTTTTCATCAGATTGTTTAGATTCTATGATGGACAGGAAGTCTTGTGTAGCCTCTGAAACCGATGATTTCAACTGCTCATAGCAGGGAAATCTACCATCACACTCAAAAACGTTAATGCTGCTTGTGTGATATCAACCCAAAACGTAGATGACTTCTCCCACAGACTGCATGACGTCTGCTCATGGGAGCCATTCTACTGAAGTCTACATCATTTCTATCCCTAAATGATATGATACGATATGTTTTACGTGCTTAATATCAGAGGTTTCTAAGCACGGACCCAGGGATCGAACCTGTGTTGCTCCATATCGTCTTGCTTCCAAGTTGCCCCTGAGCTATCCTCCCGAGACATGACAGCATTTCTTAAGCAACTTGCATTAAGTCTACCACTAACTGAAACCAAGTCTACCACTTTGCGCATGAACTCTGACACTCAGCGCAACGCTTTCAGTACGCAGTGCTGATGTAAGGAACTTGATCATAACTTGTCGTGTCCTCCCCCTCACGGGGGGCCTTCTGCTGCCGCCTACTCTGATTCTGCCAATAATTAAGAGCAATTTCAATGCAGGCTACGTGATACCTACCACTGATCCAGCCCAACACCGCTCCACTCTGCATGCATGCTGCCCTAAACTGAGGGCAATTCTAGAGAAGAGTGTGGTAAAATAGCTCCGCGATGTAAGAGCTTGCATTATCAGAGCATTATTCTGTCAGTAGGCCCTACATCATGGGTCGGCAAACTTTAATTCGCCAGATGCATTGGACTACAACTCGTATGATACCACACCCTTGACTATGACGGCTAATGGTGATGGACGTTGTAGTCCAAAACAACTGGAGAGCAAATGTTCCAGATCCCTGCCCTATATCAAAAGGTGATGACATTATGAGTCCTGCCACTAGGCGAGAGCCATTTTAAGGCAGCAGCCATGAAATTTGCTACTGAAAGCAATTCTACGTCAACTTGTTTAGAGCAAACCTATCGCAGCCTGCTTGAAATGCACGACCGTGATGGACCTTAACGCTGCTTGCAGGATACACCCAGACACTGGGGACAATTCTACTTCTGACACATTGAATGTCTCCAATAACAGGAAGCGATTCTGCTACAACCTGCATGATTTCTACCACTAAGCACAATTCTAAACCACCTTGCCTAAGTTATACTACTAACTAAAAGCTATTCTATCAACGCCTGCAACATTTCTACCACAACCTACATGAATTCTGCCACTACCGTACAGCAAGTCTAGAGCCGCATATGTGATTTGTACCATTAAAAGCAAATTTATTGCAGCCTTCATGCACTCTAATCCTCACTGGGTGCAGTTCTGCTTTAGCCTGCATACATTCTATCACTAACAGGGAAGTTCTACTACAGACTGCATGAATTCTACCTCTAAATGAGAAATCCGACTACAGGCTGTATGAACTGTACCCCCAAATCAGAAATTCTACCACAGACTGCATGCATTCTACCTCTAACTGGGGAACTCTACTACGGACTGCTGCTTTTCTAAAAGCACTAACAGCTATTGTGCTGCCACATCCAGGAATTCCACCACTGTCCAAGAGCAAGTTTACAGCTGATTCCATGACTTCTACAAATGAAAGCTATTTCACTGCATCCTTTATGAACTCTGGCCCTCACTAGGTGCCATTCTACTGCTCCTTGCATCAACTCTACCACTAACTGAGAGCAGTTCTACAGTGACCTGCATGAATGCAGGGAATACATTTTGAAATTCTACCGAAGCCTATCTACCTCTTGTGCAGCGCAATTGTGTTACCACCCAACATGAACTCTACCACTAGTGATGGCACCTTTTGTTCTTCTCAAGAAGGATGCAGTAACAGTCTGTCCACAGTGTGCTGTCAACAGGGACGTCATTTCACTAAAATGCCAGGGGAGGCGGAAGTGACATCACATGACCCTTGACATCTGATGACATCACAGGAAGTGATGTCTTTTGACCCCACCCCGAAGTGCCGAAGTGATATCATGGGAAGAAATAGAACACGACCTTTCACCCCTTTAAGTCTAGCAATTATTGTATTGAATTCCAGAAAGACAAAATATGTGTTATTCCTATCCTTTCTTATTTAGGGTCTCTGCTCAAAGTGTTACACTTGTGGAACCCCCTGTTTTTTTGAGGCCTCAACAAAAATTCCAGCCACTCCAGAAAGAAAGAGCCACATGGCACTGGCCCCAGCCCAGGAGCTTCCATTTAATGTAATCATTTTTTTAGGGTAGCAAGGGAGACCCCTGGTGTCCCCGAAATGACGTCCCTGGCTGTCAATCATGCGAGTTCACTAGCATGAGACTTTTCTTGACTTCTTCCTGCTGTATTTTATGAGAAGCTCATATCTTTACAGGATGGGCGGTCGGTTAATAGGTGTCTGATTAATGCACAAAGCCACTCATTCATTCCATTTATAACAATCTGTCAATACACAATGAACCTACATCTCTACATGCATAGATACACATTCACACACATGATAAGAGGCGCTTCACATATATATCTAAAACACAACAAAAGAACATATGACAAGTCAGAATCTTTCATATGCGCATGCCTGTGCTTATCCCAGACAGGGCACCACCTTCCCAGTGCCCTGCCAGTGCTGGCGCTCACTTACACAGGAGAAGCATGATGCTGGCAAGGATGATCATCAGTGCCCCAAAGCTAATGCCGGCGCCCGCAATGAAGATGGCCGCCATCCCGGGGCGGCAGGAGCCGGCAGCATCGCAATTGCACACAGTGACGTTCAAGAGCTGCACCTGGGCCAGTGGAGGTTTCCCGGAGTCGCTGGTCCATACAGGGAGGACATACAAGCCTTCCTCCAATTCCTTCAGTAGCTGCAGTACGGCATGGGTATCTGTGTGGCATAATCAAAAGGTGGCATTAAAAGAGGAGCGCACCTCAAGGTGCCTTAGGAAGTCATCATTGTCAGCATGTGGGACTCCGACCAGCGGCGAAGGACATACGTCTCTAAGGATATGTCGTCAAGTACGCAGCCTCCTTCACGGGGCAAGTCGTGATCCATGGTGTTGCAAACGTCCAAGATTGAGACACTTCTCTACTTGTCTCAAAAAACAAAGCAATGCAGCCGTTCGGAAACAACGGTGGCGGTAAATCGGCTGATCCTGAGTCCTGCAGGCGGGAGGTGTCACTCCTGCCAGGTCTGACCTGGCGGAAGTAACACCACCCGCCTGCAGGCGGACATGGAAACACAGGCTCTGTCATAGACGAAACCGGTGTTTCCATGTTCCCTATCCGCATGGAGTCCTATGGGACTCCATGGGAATGGGGATTTACAGAATTACGCCTCCAGAATGATCGGGTCACCGGGGTTGTAATGCCCCAGTGATTCCGGCAATCACGGAGGCGGAATGGTATTACCGGTCCGGCGGCAGCCTGCCGGTTTTTCTGGCACGGCTACTGCCGGACTCGTAATGAAGCCCGGTATCTTGGGTGTTGGGTCAGTGCCAACGTGTCAGCAATGACACAGTTATGAAGTTTTTTAGACTCCTTTTTCAGTCAGTCAGTAATAGTCTTATTCGGCCGTCGGCCATGAAAGTACATGCTCACTAATACATGAATCAATTAAGACAGTGCAGATGCACATGACAATGCTCACTAGTAATAGCTGCTGCCCCAGCAAATATTGCGACTGTGGCCTTCACGTTCATTCAGTACCCACCCGCCCGCAGGAGGCAGTCGATATGCATCCCAAATAACAGCATTGACAGAATAGACTATATATATGTGACCTATTGTGAGAAGGTGGACTACGAAGAGCAAGTTAATCATTGTTTTCGACAATCCATAAAAACTTCTTCGGAGGTGCAAATGCTTAAGGTGCAAAATGACAACAACACCCCAAAATCATCAGAAATATATTGGAGGAAGCGGGGGAAAGTTGCAAGCTGCGATCAGTTGGGTTAAGAACTTCCAATATGGAAGTCCAAAGGGCCTGTACAAGAGCGCTGAGCAATGCCACCTCAAATAAAGACTTGAAACTCCCTTTTCAAAGCTCATTGTAAGCCAAACTCTTGTGCCCATGGGTGCTCCAGGATCCGCACAAAAGGCTCTTCACCCTTGTAATTTGAAGGAGAAACTCTTTTATAATGAATGCCAGAATGGGCAACAAACCACAGCGGAGAAAGAGTCCAGCGGCCACCAAATTTTTAACTACGCATTTCATTCCAACAGAAATACAGAGCGGAAGATACTATCATTTGAGAAGGAGTTTCATTCTAACTTGAGTGAAATAAGAAGTGGTTTGTGAATACATGAATGATTAATTTGAGTCCTGGCAAAGTACACAAGGCTTAAAACAGGTGTTGGCGCAAGAGTATGACTTGAAACGAGCATTGACAGAGGAGTTTGATCAATTTCTGGGAATGTTTATGGTTGCGTCATTTCTGATCGGTTGGATCAGACCCAACACCCAAGAGCTTGTATTGTGTGGTCTATGAAGGTATGCCCCTTACCCCTGGTTTCCTGTGTGTACCCAGAGTGTTATATGTCCAAATCCAGATCTGAAAGAATACACCTTTCTTCTTGGTAGGGATAAAGCTATAAAAGTTTGTGGTGGCAAGATCTATATTAAACAAGTATAGGCAAAGCCAACCGGTGTGGTTTTTGTAAACGCAAGGGACCTGCATTTTCTAGGCACTGCCATAATGGTGCTTCCTGGCCATAAGACGGCAAAAGCTGCCCAATGGTGCCAGTACGTGGGCATATTGTATCAGTGCCTTGCAAATGCCTATACAAGAGACACAACTGCTGGCTTTGCCAATGCTTGGTTTTAAAGGAGCTTGGAGCAAGGAACTGAAGCAAGGGCACACATACTGCTTATAAATCAAGTGGTTGAAGGCACACTTGGCTAAAACGGTTTTATTACATCATGGTATAGCTGATTTATAGCAGCAATCAAGCCATTACCTCCCAGAAGGCTGCTTCGAAAGCCCAAAGCTAGACGCAAAGGGGCTTGGGGGTGCTGCAGGGCAGGTAGTGGGACTAGCATGGCGCCCACCTCTAGCTGAGGATACTTTCAGCAGCCCTACAGGTGCTCCCTGAACCAGCAGTCACTTACAGGCCTGTACAGGCCCTTTCTTTGCTGGGTTTGGCCTTTCCTCTGGCCTGAAGCCGACACCACGGGGGTAGCTGGGCCATGAATAGCATGTTTTAAAGGCAGGCTTCCCGTTTGCTGGACACACTGTTGTTTGGTAAAGGCGCGGCTTACAATTTAATATGACACAACAACAAAAGGCATTTTAAAAACACTATAAGAAGGAAATATCCTCTCTTGTTTTTGTGTGTGTGTTGATTTCATGAAAGGCGAATGCCATTCGTCCTGTGCAATTTGGGTGGTTATGCAAAACCTATTTAATGAAATGTGCGTATTTGCGTATTTCACCTTGATATGCTTATGCTCATTTCTGGCGACGTCACACCCCATTGTGTTCGTTGATGAGTCCCTTCACGTTAATTTGTAGAACTTGACCCTCTATCTTGACCTTCTATCTGCCATATTGGCTTCAGGCAATTCAATGAGACATGGGAACTGTGGACAGGAAAGGGTGTGTGTGGGGGTGAGGGTGAGACACCTTCCCAATCCTTTGGCCCTCTGCTGCAGAATGCAGTTACCATAGTCGAGGCTTCAGTTAAATCAAGAATACTTTTAGATCAGGGAGTCAAAGACCTCTAGTAGTCACGTTGATCCTACAAATGCTTGCATGCAGTTCTTATGTAGCATGCAGGATGCCCTCCCATTGCCATTGGTATTAAGCAACCCCTTCCCTGCTAGACGCCAGTACTCCTTACCATTAATCCGGCTGATGGTCCAGTTCTGAGAGAGCTCAGTGGAGGCCGGGTCCAACTGGAAGTCAAACGGTTCCGCCTGTGGCGGAAGGTCCTGGTCAATGGCGCTCATCACAACCCCGCTATCCTTTCTGGGCGTGCTGCACACAAGGCCAACCAACGGGAACAAGTGCGGCGGCGAATCGTTCACCTCCAAGATCTCTATGGAGAGTGTCCCTGTCGCGGTGCGTGGGGGGTCCGCTATGAATGAAGGGACAGCATTTAAAGCAAGAAGACACACCTAGTTCTATAGATAGTGCAAAACAAGGGTTAGCATTCTTTGTAGTCAATGTTGAGAACCTGGCACAGGTGGAGGCAATGTGAGGAACTTGGTCCACATGGACATAGATTGTGAGGAGCTTCGGGGAGAATGGACCGTAAGTGACAAGCTTTGAGAACACGGTTACTGTGAAGAGCTTAGTGCATAGGGACCTTGGTGCACAGGGACAAAGTGTGAGGAGCTTGGTGCACAGGAACATAGAGTGTGAGGAGCTTGGTGCACATGAACATAGAGTGTGAGGGGCACAGGAACATAGAGCGTGAGGAGCTTGGTGCATAGGAACATAGAGTGTGAGGAGCTTCGGGGAGAATGGACCGTAAGTGACAAGCTTTTAGAACACGGTTACTGTGAAGAGCTTAGTGCATAGGGACCTTGGTGCACAGGGACAAAGAGTGTGAGGAGCTTGGTGCACATGAACATAGAGTGTGAGGTGCACAGGAACATAGAGTGTGAGGAGCTTGGTGCATAGGAACATAGAGTGTGAGGAGCTTGGTGCACATGGACATAGAGTGTGAGGAGCTTCGGGGAGAATGGACAGTAAGCGACAAGCTTTTTGAACACGGTTACTGTGAAGAGCTTAGTGTGCAGGGACCTTGGTGCACATGGGCATACAGTGTGAGGAGGTTGGTGCACAGGGACAAAGAGTGTGAGGATCTTGGTGCACAGGAACATAGAGTGTGAGGAGCTTGGTGCACAGGAACATAAAGTGTGAGGTGCACAGGAACATAGATTGTGAGGAGCTTGGTGCACAGGAACATAATGTGTGAGGTGCACAGGAACATAGAGTGTGAGGAGCTTGGTGCACAGGAACATAGAGTGTGAGGAGCTTGGTGCACAGGAACATAGAGTGTGAGGTGCACAGGAACATAGATTGTGAGGAGCTTGGTGCACAGGAACATAGAGTGTGAGGAGCTTGGTGCATAGGAACATAGAGTGTGAGGAGCTTCGGCGAGAATGGACAGTAAGCGACAAGCTTTTTGAACACGGTTACTGTGAAGAGCTTAGTGCGCAGGTGCACATGGGCATACAGTGTGAGGAGGTTGGTGCACAGGGACATAACTTGGTGCACAGGGACAAAGAGTGTGAGGAGCTTGGTGCACAGGAACATAGAGTGTGAGGAGCTTGGTGCACAGGAACATAGAGTGTGAGGTGCCCAGGAACATAGATTGTGAGGAGCTTGGTGCACAGGAACATAGAGTGTGAGGTGCACAGGGACATAGAGTGTGAGGAGCTTGGTGCACAGGAACATAGAGTGTGAGGAGCACAGGATCATAGAGTGTGAGGAGCTTGGTGCACAGGAACATAGAGTGTGAGGAGCTTCGGGGAGAATGGACAGTAAGCGACAAGCTTTTTGAACACGGTTACTGTGAAGAGCTTAGTGCGCAGGGACCTTGGTGCACAGGGGCATACAGTGTGAGGAGGTTGGTGCACAGGGACATAACTTGGTGCACAGGGACAAAGAGTGTGAGGAGCTTGGTGCGCAGGAACGTAGAGTGTGAGGAGCTTGGTGCACAGGAACATAGAGTGTGAGGTGCACAGGAATATAGATTGTGAGGAGCTTGGTGCACAGGAACATAGAGTGTGAGGTGCACAGGGACATAGAGTGTGAGGAGCTTGGTGCACAGGAACATAGAGTGTGAGGTGCACATGAACAAAGAGTGTGTGGAGCTTGGTGCACAGGAACATAGAGTGTGAGGTGCACAGGAACAAAGAGTATGTGGAGCTTGGTGCACAGGAACATAGAGTGTGAGGTGCACAGGAACATAGAGTGTGCAGAGCTTGGGGCACAGGAACATAGAGTGTGAAGAGCTTGGTGCACAGGAACGTAGAGTGTGAGGAGCTTGGTGCACAGGAACATAGAGTGTGAGGTGCACAGGAACATAGAGTGTGAGGAGCTTGGTGCACAGGAACATAGAGTGTGAGGTGCACAGGAACAAAGAGTGTGTGGAGCTTGGTGCACAGGAACATAGAGTGTGAGGTGCACAGGAACATAGAGTGTGCGGAGCTTGGGGCACAGGAACATAGAGTGTGCGGAGCTTGGGGCACAGGAACATAGAGTGTGAAGAGCTTGGCGTGCATGGACTGTGTCCGAGAGTCTTCGAGCACACAGAACACGTGAAGAGATTGGTGTACAATGTGATGAGCTTAGTGCACAGATACATACCGTCTGATGCATTTCGGGAACTTATACATAGATTGTGGGGAATGTAGTCTGTGTGTGAAGAGCATTTAACACACAGTTTATGTGAAGGGCTTGGTGCAAAGGGAGAGACAGTGCAATTAGCCCTGGTGACGATAGCAACAGGGTAAGGAACACATACATTCGTTGACGGAGTGTGAGGAGGGTGGAGCACAGGTGCAGACATGCTTGGAACACCTGGGCAGTGTGAGGAGCTGAGGGCACAAGGACAGCCAAGGTGAGGCGTGTGAGACACAGGAGAGGCATTGTAAGTGCCTGGAACACGTGGAGTTTGGGGATATTTAGGGAATGAGGCCATGTGCGGATCTTGGGGTGTGGGACTTTCCTTCTTTCCTACAGGAGGGGGTGTGGGAGAGGCTCAGCCCCCCTTTGGTTCTCACCATTGTCGCTTGCAATTATTAGTGCCTTGTACCAGCTGCCTTGCAGGAAGGGGGACTTGCGATCAATGTCCTTCTTGGCATGGATGGCTCCGGAATCGCGATCGACAATAAGCCACTCCGCCGGATCCTGCTCGATCTTGTAGCTGTCAACACACAACATGGCGGATTAAGGTTATCCCGCGGCGGTCACACATATTTGACAAGAGGATGAAACCACATAGACTCCCAAATACCCTGAATATTTAGCTTCGTATAATACCAGGGCTCAACAGCCACTCGTGTGGAAGTGCCAGCGGCGGAGGTGGGCAAGCCAAAACTCCATCAATGTGGCGTCAGAGTGAATGGGAAGTGAGAACGCACTTCAGAACAGCATGCTCAATGAGTTACTCTACCCTTCAAAATAGAGTTGGCACGTAGTGTGATTTACTTAAAAATGTATAACGAGGATGAGAATTGTTGTCATAGTCTGCATTCCTTTCATTTCAAGTAGATACTTAAAACACTGGACCTCCTCACGAGTTCAGTGATGCTGTGAAAAAGTGGTGCTGGTAGTTCCGTTATAAACACTTTTTTTGGTAGTAATGGAATTGCCGCCACTTTTATTGCACCGCTGAATTCCGAGTTTATTGGAGGACTCGCAAAATGCTGGAGTTGAATCTTCCACTTTACCTCACAAAATCAGTTGGATTACCATGCTGTATTACCACTCACGGTAAATCCGCCAAAAATCCACACGGGGTCCTATGGACTCCACAATTGTGCATATGCACCACCAGACCACGACTCATAATCCAGTGGTAATACCGAGTGGTGATAACACTAAACGAGCTAGGCGGTCAATTGGCAGATTTGCCCCTGATTTACTGAAAACCTGTAATGAGGCCCTATGCCTGTAACCTTCCTTCACAGCTTTGAAAAAGAGCCTGGCTAGGCTTGACACACGTGTTGGCATAAGTGTTTAACGTTAAGTTCCACTATAAGATATTTTTTGATTTCTCAGAAAAGATGTTTTAGGAAATTAAATTCAGTCAATTCAATCAACAAAAGCAGATCTTTATTGCTGTGCTACAAATTGTTGTATGTATTAGAATATTTTCTTTTTTGCAACTTTATATAATATCAAGATTCCAATTTTAGGATAAACTAGAATATATTGGTAATTTTAGGGCGCAAAAAATTCGAGACATTGGGCCTCATTATAACTCAGGCGGTCCGTAAATAACGGTGGCGGTAAACCCGCTGCCATCATTGTTTCCGGACCGCCAGATCCCGACTCCTGCAGGCAGGTGGTGAGGTTCCCGCCAGGTCTGACCTGGCGGGTTTAACACCGCCCGCCTGCAGGCGGACGAGGAAACACCGGCAGCATTACGGGATGCTGCCGGTGTTTCCATGATCCCCATTCCCATCGAGTCCCATAGGACTCAATGGGAATGGGGATTAACACCATTCCGCCTCCGTGATTCCCGGGAAACCGGGGTTGTAATGCCCCAGTAATTCCGGGAATCACGGAGGCGGAATGGTAAGACTTTACCGCCGCGGTTACCACTGGACTCGTAATGAGGCCCATTCTCACTTAATAGAATTTTGAATGCACCCTGCTTTGCTGAATGAAGGTGCAAGACCAGCCTGTACTATCATCAGCTCCACTGCTTCTTATGCCTCTCGGATGTCTTAAGTGGGTGAAGGGCGGGGGGGGCGGGGTGCTGTTGCCCCAATGGCTACATTGTCGCCTGTGGCACCAGGAGATCTGAGTCTGAATTGCTGCTTCCCCAGAGAGTCATATTGTGGCATCCAGGACAAATGACTTGCTATGTTTCCTTATCCTGATGCCTTGACTAGTGCACAGCTGCCAATGACATGGTTTCATAGCGCTGTATCCTTGTCAAAAGTTGCACTCACTGTACAACTCAGCTGTCCTATGGACTAGAGACTGCTGCCAGGATGCATAGTACCCCGCATGTGGTTTGCCTGCATGTGGTGATGCGCCCAACGTACGTTGCATGCTTGTGGGTGAGGCTAAATTGCCCTGCGGGAGCCTGTTAGGGGAGCTGGGTATGCAGTGGCTGGCACAGTGCTTTAGGGCTCTGTCATTGGAATTCTCGCAAACTCCCCGGTGTGAGGGTGATATTCCTTTATCAGGCTCTAGCATAGGTCTGTCGAACTCCATGCCCCGAGGGCTAGAAACATGTCAGATTTTCAGCATAACCCTCATTAATATTCATGAGATACATTTGGATCCAATGATTCGAAATGTATGCAAATCTGTCTCTGAATATCAATGAGGGACATCCTGAAAACTCGCCCGGTTTACTGCCCTGGACTCCTGTAGTTGGACACCCGTGGCTCTCGCCAGATTGCAGGTGTGACGGCTGCATTTTGCCTAAAATGACGCGTATCTGCTGATACTGTGCAGGATATGTAACGCTGGAGATCTCCAAAACAGGTGCATTCACTCACAAAACTATCTCACCAGTTTAGCAGAATATTTTACACTACCTTCTTTATATCCAATGATAAGGTTTTAGTTAACGTTTGCCAGAGGTGTTGCTAGGTCGGGGCTACGCTGATGTCGGAACTGTCGGGACTGGGGGCTAGCTAGTCTTTTGGTTGTAGCTCCTGAGATTCTATCTGGGGCTACAAGCAAAAGACCAGGGGCTATAGCCCCCTCATCCTCCCCTAGCAACGCCTCTGACGTTTGCACATCATTGAGTTGTTCAAAACAGATGTCAAGAGTGAGTGGATTGGCCTGTATGTAGATTACACCAAGAAATCAACCACAGGCACAGCTGCGCCACCCTCTCTTGACTGGGCCCTTCCATCCATCTTTTAGGGAGGAATTCTGAGACTGTTACAGCTGGCGGGTTCTTCCCTCTCACGAATGGGCCCAAACCAAGAGGGTAAATGGGGTGTGCCGTGTTGTCATTGGGCCGGATCTTCCCGGATCTGGGATCTGGCAAACAATGTCTCTCTGGGTTTCTCCCCAATCCTGGGTAATCGATGTGCACTCCCGTGCGCACTTTACGTTTATTTTCGAAAGCGCAGTTTGCTCATGATGGGGCCGGGAGAGGCCTGTAAGTAGGGTGCCACTGTGGTGAATGGGTGTTTGGACTTAGGCACACATAGAGATGCTCATCCCTGCCCACTTGAACTCCCACAGTGACACGGCCCGTGATGAATCCGGACCTTTTCTGTTTTCTCTGGCAAAAAAAGACCCTGCCAGAGAAAGGATTAAGCAGTCTGAAAAGGGTAGGTAAAATACCTTTAAAAAATAGTGCTATCCATAGCACCAATTTCATGGACGTGTGGATGAAATAAATAAACAACAAAAATTCCCCCGAAGTATTATAAATGCGGTGCACCCACTTGGCGCGGCCGGTTTTGCGTGGTCCGTTAGGAGCGACCAGTCCGGCGCTGGGATCTTTTGGTGCCAGCATGTTTCGGCAAGGCAGCACAATTTTTGTTTTAATAAAATACAAAAATGAAAGATTGATGCTGTCTCAAGCCCTGGCCTGCAGGGATGTGAGAGCGAAGCGCTAACCACTGGGCTATCGAGACCTTATCCTTTTCACGTGCACCAGTTACTTAGATCATCGTGGGTCATTAAGAACGCTCGTAAAGCTTCATACAAGTAACTGGCCGACACATTCAAGAAGACCTCTAGTCCCTTGGTTAACTCTTCAGTCACCCAGCCCTGCAGGCCAGGGTTTGCAGCGTCCCTAATTGTATATTTCTTCTTTTATGTTAGTAAAAGTGCAATGTTAATTAAAATTGTGGGGAATGGCTGCGCCGGACAGACCACGCCAACCCGACTCCTGCGGCGAAACGTCCGCATCAAAACTGCTGGCGCCGAGATGTTCTGCTCCGTTACAAATGGGTATTTTAATGTATGTATTATTCAACACTGCCATCTGCCGGTTTGTACTTGTACTTTTCTTGTTTTCCACTCCTTTATGACACCTTCCTATATTACAATCCCTTCACTTTACCGTCTCATTCCCGCCGTGGGTACGAGGCTAGGAGGAGGTAATTCGATTAGTCAGAAAGAGCGTCCGATGCAATTGGTTAATGGCGTCGAACCTCTCCCTGTTACCGACGTATGAAAATGTGCCACTCTGATTGCCCGCAGTGCACAACTCGCCATAACGATCAGCCTCGTTATTTTTATTTCAGGAGACTCGGAGGTCTTTTACCCCCTCATATTGTCACCTTACCTAGAATCATCGGCCCGTGTGTTTTTGTTCATATGTGTGGATCATGGAAAAGTGCTTGATGCAAAGTTGCCCAAGTGCCTTATCCCAAAAATACAGCTAGTGCAGGATGGCGCTGCTTGAGTGCATTCAGTATATTTATTTATTTATTTTTGGATTTTTAGAGCACACTACAGCCCACAGGCGTTATTATATATATTATATATACCTCAAAAAATATATATTATATATATTGCCCAATTCCCTGCAACCTACTCTCAACGATGATAGCTTCTTTGTGCAGTGGACAAGCGCTGGGCATCATGCCCTTTGCAACGTTGTAATAGAAGGGGCACTGAGCCAGCAGGCCCATGGGGGGCGCCAGAGAGGGACAGCACACTACCTGCAAGCCACAGTTGTGACTCATTATGCAGAGGGTTCTTTTCTCTAAGCTGCAGTAGCACGCCTCCCCGAGGGTGGCTCTAAAGCTCTGGAATTCTCTGCCAAATGAACAAGATGGATACTGACATTGCACCTGTTCCGGACATTCTCTAAAACCCATTTCTTTCAATGTGACATTCCCTGTGTAACATTATTCTCTAGGGTGTTTTTCATGTTTTGCTGGCAGTTTTTCATTTGATCGTGTTTGGTTACCTTTCTCGAGTGGGGGGATTTAAGAGTTTGAGAACATTCAATTGATTTTCCAAGTTACACTGTTAGTTTCATGTTGCGAGAGATTTCTTGTGGAGGAAAGAGTTGCTGGACTAGATGGAGAGCCTGCTGTTTAGAGCCAAGAGAATTCTCCAGGGCAGTGGTCTAGCTGGAAAAGGGGGCAGGGAGGTGTTTGCCTCCCATGTGCCCCTCCTCGTTGGCTGGTTTGCCCCCTTGCCTACCACAGGCCTGGTGCTCTGATTTTTAAATGGTGGGCGAACCCCGCATTTGTGGTGTGCTGCGCTTGCCCACAGGTAAGTGGTTGCTGTCAATTTGGCTCAGGTTGCTAAGCGATCATGTTGCGTTGATCAGTGGCCCCCAGTGCGCCCATGTGTCGTAGTCCTTCCAGGGTGCTATGGCACTGCCTGGATTTGTTCCTGCCCGTTGCCTTGGCCAGAAGCGCATATCTTTAGATAAGTGTGCTTGCTTGTTTTTATGCGCGTGCGAATGTAATGCATGCAGTGTGTGTGTGCATGCGGGTGTGTCTGACTGAGTGTGTAGGCGACTGGGCATGAACGTGAGCATGAATGCAACGTGTGCATGCGTTTGTATGGTGATGGGGGCAGAGCAATGCTGATTTCCATTGTGTTCTCACACTTGACCTCCTACACGCGATTTACAGTGCCCATTACTGGCATTGATAGGTTGTGTTCTCAGGCTAAGGCAAGTGATTTACAGTGACCATTACTGTCATTGACAGGTTGTGGCCATAGGCTTAGGCAAGTGATTTACACTGAACACTACTGGGATAGATAGGTTTTGTTCTCAGGAATATGCAAGTGATTTACAATGGCCACAACTGTCATAGATAGGTTGTGGCCTTAGGCTTAGGCAAGTGCTTTACAGTGACCACTACTGGTATAAATAGCATGTGTTCTCAAGATTATGCAAGTGATTTACGGTGATCATTACTGTCATAGATAGGTTGTGGTCCCAGCTTCATGCATGTGTTTACAGCCAGTAAGCATGACTGTGGGCACATTAGTGAGCATATGTCTTTTGTGTGAGCATGCAAATGTACATATGTATTTATGTGCATGCCTAGCTGTGTGTGTGGGGGCGTGCATGTGTTTATGCACATTACCGCAACTTGGGGTGTTTCCCCCACTCACCTGAGGGTCTGTGGCTGTTTAATGTCAGGATCTGTAGCTGTGTATCTGGTGATCTCACTTCCCGCCATGCTTCCTTCTTTTATGCTCACCACCTTTGGGTTCTCTCGGAAAAAGGGAGGCTCGTTCATATCTCGCACTTTCACAAGCACTGTGGCTAGAGAGCGGGTGGTCTTTGGAGCAAACCTGCTGAGGTCATTCTCGTTGAGGACCATGATCGTCAACTCCACTTGCTCCTGAGCTTCATGATCCAGAGGCTTGAGGGCGATAAGAAAGAGGAAAGGCAGGGTTACCAGAAGCAGCATCTGTCTGACATTTCACTCAAGCAAGGGCTACTGGCCTCCATGAAGCTCCAGCTTGTCCTAGCATGGGACTGACTCTTTACTAGCCATACCTCTGGCCATTCCGATAAACAATTCTGTCTCAGCCTCACCAGCCATAAGTAGACTTTGGCCTATCTTGACGTTTGGCTGTGCCCCAGTCCTAAAAGTGTCCCAGAAGCAACTGACTATACGAGCATTGCGACAATAGAAATGAGCCATAGTCACCGTCTGGATGGTTGCCTACTTCACCAGTAGCAGTTGTGTTAGGGGGGCATAGACGTAGAGGCTGGCCATAGAGGAGGCCTGACAAGCACAGATCACCTGCCCTTCACCTTATTAATCTGACCACATAACCAACCAAGCTTTAAAAAGGGCACTTACCTTCACCACAGACAGTATTCCGTCGTTGGTCACAGGGTCGGTCCGTATCGCAAAGTCTCCGAGTGGGTCAGTGTTGAGGAGGATGATGTACTTTGCCAGCCAGTTGGGGGATCCACGGAGGTCTTTGTCCTGCACGCTCACCCTTCCAATGTCTACGTCCACGGTCTGCTCCATCACCTCCATGACGAACTGCAAAAGAAGCCAGTGAGGAGCACGCATCTTTGACCACTGCTTCGAGCGATACAGCTATGGTGCTGACCGGCTACTATGCTTGACCTTAGCCCCCCACCCCTCATTTTCATTTTTGAGAGACCCCTGCACCAGCTTCCCCCATGTCCTCCTCTTCTCACTCTCGTAACTAACATTTCTCCTGGCCACATGACCTAATCAATATCTTTGTCCCTGACCAGGCCTCAGATGAGGACTCATGCGGAAAATGTTTGGTCAAACCAGTCTTGGGGGCTGCTGCCAGTGGGGTAGATTGGATCTTTTGGTCTCACAGGGCAGTGGCGTGTCCAAACTCTTTTGACTGGGGTGGCCCAAGTGGGGCACTGACTTATGCAGGGATGGCATGAAGTACGAGCGCGCATACGCATCACACACACACACGCACACGCACACACACACAAGTCTGAATAGCATTAATTTACTATTTGTCTCCACTACCCATATCTACTTTAATTACTAACATTTGCGTTTTACATTCTTGTGTTTAAAGTTTAATTATCATAGTTTAGGATAATGGGGTGGCCAATCAGATTCCAGGGGTAGCACGTGCCGCCCCAGGCTACTCCCTGGACACCCCTATGTCACAGTGGAAAGCAGAACGCAAGAGAGATCTGAAAGGAACAAAAGGTTTAAGAAAAAACAAACAAGAAAGATTTGAAAGAAGGAAAAGACACAAAAGACAACACAGAATCACAGAAATATGATTTCAATGGATCTGTAACAAGCCAACATTTGAGAAGGTCATACAGTCACTAGTCCATTATCTCTTCTTCGTCTGGTTTCCATACAATTGGTTGGCTAAATATAGGTGATTGAGAATTGCCCCTTATTAAACAGTAGGATTATAATAAAGAATTGAACCTGAATAAAAAGAAATACCACCTGGAAACTAAATGAGAAAGAAACACATACGGTAAAGGAAGTTGAGACAAATAATGGTAGAAAGATTGTCAGAGAAGGCAATAAAAGCCTGTTTGGTACCTTTTGCTGGGTGAACTCTGGCGGGTTGTCATTGATGTCCCCAACATAGATGACAGCCGTTGCAGAGGTAGTTAGGCCGATGCCAGACATGTCTCCCACTTGGATGGTCAGGTTGTATCTATCAACTATCTGAAGACAACAGTACGAGAGGTGGGGATAAATGTTATGTTGGAAACATTTAAAAACAATGATTTTTCGTGCATCTTTTTTACTGCATTTTTGGTCTCCAACATACTATATGCTTCGTCTGTATTTCAGCAAAAAGTTGAAACTCACAGATACAAACTTCCCCCGAAAAACTATTGACTGTCCCATTCCTCTGGGCTGAGTATATGTGGAATACAATTTTTGATAATGCCAAGCAAAGACCAACTATCCAAACCAATATGCAGAACTAAGAATTCACAAAACACTGACAAGGAGTGAACCGTCGAAACCAGTGGAAGGGAGTGGGACTAGACAAACATTGAAGCTGGGGAAAAGTTAAGAAATGAGACCAACCAAATAAGCTGCTGTTACAGAAGGAAGGTAAACTAACAATCAAAACCACTGAAAAGAAATGAGGCTCATCGAAGATGCTGCTTGGTGAACAGGAATGTTCCTTGGCAGCTGGTGAATCTTTTAATTGCAGGGGTGTCGTTTTATTTCCACAAATATGCGGTAGCAACTGAGCTTAGTGGGGAAGCCTGAACTAGCCAAGGAGCATTCAGAGGGTGAGGGGGTTCTTTCCTGAGAAATGTATTAAAACATGGGTTCAAATGGTGCCTTTTATAAACACAGGAGCATTTTCCAAGACATTTTTATGATGCCTTTTCTGATAATATATCCCGGAATAAAACACATTTTCATGCTGGCTGTACCCATACATTTCGATTCTGGTTGCACCAAAATATGCCAGTATTCCCCTGGAAGAACATACTCCTGTTTGATTTATTTACCAATAATAGTACTATAAGAAAACATGTACTTGATAGTTCTGTCAATATATGCCAGTATCCCCATGTTAGAACATACTCCTGTTGGCTTTGCCAATAAAAATGCCATGCCACAATAAGAAAACATGTTCACCCTGGATGCACCAGTGTAGTAATAACACTTATGTTTGCTTTGCCCTTGATGTTCAGTAAAAACGTCCATGCAACAGAAAGAAAACATGTCTAACTGAATGCCCAAATATAGGCCAGCATAGCCATGTATAAACACTCATCAGGTTTGGTTTACTCTTGATGCCCAGTAAAAAAGGTCTTGCCACCATAAGAAAACATGTCCACACAAGATGTCGTAATGTGAGCCAGCCTAGCCACGTAATAGCACTAATTATGTATGCTTTACTTGATGTCCAGTACAAAATGCTGCATCAAAGTAAGAAATAAAAGCTAGACTGGCTGCACCAAAGTAGGCCTGTCTAGCCACGTAATAACACTTATGATGCTTGATTTATCATTCATGCCCAGTAACAAATGGCAAGCCACAGTACAAAAATATGTCCATACTGGATACCCCAATGTAGATCAGTCTAGACAAGTAATACCACTTATCATGTTTGCTTTGTTTTTTGATGCTTTCTAGAAAACACCATGCCACTGTAAGAAAATAAAGCCCCCTAAGCACAATCAGACTCACATTTCCCCAGCATGCATCTCCAACGGGCCATGCAAGGCTGGGGAAGAAAAGTGCCCTCTGCTTGCATGGCTCATTAGCCATGCACGCTGGGGAACCAAACTTTGAAAGGGAAGCCATATTTTCCTGTACAGTTTAAAACCAGCCCAGGAGTGCTCTCTATGCTGCTTGCTGCAACTGGGTTTGTTCAAAAACGGAAATTGTGACATTGATTTGAGAGATTCCTGGACAGCATAAAGTGAGGTCTGTGCTCTCCACACTTAGAAATGGGCCCATGGCTGGACCACCAAATAGACGACAATGGCATGAGCCCAAGATCACCCGTGCCATGAGGGGCTTGCCTCCCCTCTGCACAATGTCAGCGATAGCCAGCACACCCCTCTCCCAATAAAATCTATGCTCGATGATTACAAACAAAATGACAGCGTGCCAGTGTGGGAGCCTTGAGGTGAGCCAGGGACTGTAGTTTTTGGGTGGGCAGCGAGGGTCTCAGCTCAGTCACTCTTGAGGCCAGGCAGGTTGTGCATCTGATGCTGTGGTCTCCCAACCACCATTTTGAAATCCTCACCATTTGACACTCCATTCAGAGTATGAGATTTTAGAAGAAAGATTATTTCACATGGTTGATATAATTTATACCCAAACTAAACCATCCAAAGCATAAGGCATGAACACCACCCAAGGACTAGTTACCTCACGATCAAGGCCAACTTGCACTGTTCTGATTACGCCAGTGTCCTTATCTATGCTGAACATCTGCGGCGAGTCTTGCTCGATGATGGAGTACCTCAGCGCCCCATTGTCCGTTTGTGGATCATCAGCATCTGTCGCCTCTGCCTTCGTCACATAGGTACCTGCCATCCAAAAAGAAATAAACCCACAAGGGTCTAATGAGTGGACATGCCTGTTAGGATGACACCGAACAAGTGCTGACAATGGCTTTAAATGGTCAAACGGTACAACAGAATTATGCATCTCCAACGCTTGGGATACGTTATCTTGGGATATGTGTTGTCTTTCAACTACTGTCTGACATAGATAGTCTTCTGCAATCATTGTTATTATTTTAAGTTGTAACAGTAGAACCAGTCAACACGTGTTTCGCACTGATGCAGCTGGCCCTTCTTCAGGACTTGATATTGTTACATAACTGTGTTTCATTGTCTTGCTGTATTTCTTAGCCCACACCTCTGTTGACAGATGAGTCCTTAAAAAGAGTATCTAAGAATGATAAGGTGTGTAGTTATGTACTGTGAGAAAGTGCCAAAATCCACCTGGCCCTGGACTGTGGAGCAAAAACAAAAGCTCTTACATTTCCATTTGCAATGGGAAAACACATATCAGAAATAGAGATGATGCTTATCTGTGATTAGTATTCTCGACACCAAATCTCTACCCCAAAACTGTGAGAAATAGGGACTCTGTCTGAAAACATGTGCACAAAAGTGACACTGTGAATGAAAGTCACACTCGCCTCCTTCCCTACTTAATAACAATGGGAAAGTAGATTTATCATCTTACTTTGATAATCAGCACTCCATGCCCTTCTCCATCTCCTCCCACGGTTGATCTATGGCGTGCCTTGTTGTGCTATTTGGTATTTTGGTGTGCAATTACTTGTTTGGTGATGTTTTGCTCTGTGATTAGGAGCTCCACGAGAGGACTCATGATGGGCAACCAGCACAAGGCCTGACGGCATAAACAGGGCCTTGCAGACAGTGGGCAGTGAGCATTTTCTTTCTTCAGTTTTTATTTATTTATTTATTTTGCAATTTATATAGCGCACCCAACCCACAGGCATCTGGCTTGTCACCCAGTCTTAGGTTCCCAGGCCCCTGAATGTAGCAGGGCACCTGGAGTTGCTCATACTGTCTCCCCTCTGTCTCCCACTCAGTTGTTGATCTTATTCAATGCCTGGAGGCCTTTGCTGGGCCGTTCCGCCAGGGCACTCTCACCTTGTGAGCATCAGACTGGGGAGCACCATTCAATGGAGGGACGGCGCAAGTGTCAACAGCGGTCTGCAGTCATATGAACTGGGAGCAAGCTTTTGCATGAGTGCTGGAGTGTAGCAGTTCCTCATCGCCTCTAGCACTATGCAGAAGTATGTTTTGTTTCATCAAGCTTGACCTATTGAATCATCTTAATTCACAGCATGTTTCCTTCCTTGTGTTTGAGATTCCATTTTGTAGAAAAACACAGATTGATTTCTAATGTTTTGATTCATATTTTCTACAGCATTGCTTTTGGCAGTTAAGCATTCTCTGTTGTGCTAATGCTTCCTGTATAAGTGAACCATGCTCTGTTTGGCCAACATATTTCTAAATCTTCTTATATATAGTCAGGGCGTTTATGAACCACAGTTGTTTCACAGAAAAGTCAACCAAATGATAGGTTACAATGTTTGGAGATTCCCTGGGGGCATGGGGTCACCGAAAGATATGTTGTATCTGGTCCCCAGTTATTACAATAATTTCTGCCCAATGCGCAATAAATATTTGGGTGGGAGGCTTGGTTAGATTGCTTGATAAGAAAATTCATATCTAGGTCAATCCATTTTTTAAATAGGAAAGCTGGATTCCCCAAATTACCAAAAATAAGTGAACCTGTGAACATCACTTTGTCTCTCTGTGCCACAGTCCACTCAAGAGGAAATATTTACAGTATATAAAACAGTGATCACCTTAGGATCTGCTGTATGAAAACCAAACAAGCACTGGCAAAGCTCCTAGATCTAACTATAGAGGCATGCATTACAAAGAGGGTCAATGCAGAGTGCGGCTATAAGGGGTGGGGAGGAGTGTGAAAAAGAGGTATGGGAAAGAGGGAAAGAAAGAATAGCGAGGGAACGAGTGGGGCTTTCATAGGTGGCGTACAGCACAGCGATGGCAAGGAATTCTCACAAAAATCTTTCTTCAAAGTAGTTCAGGACCCAGGGATGTACACAATCCCATGCCAGCAACTTGGTTTAGTAGAAACTATTTGGAAATAGTAAAGTGGTATTTACAACATGACACTCTGCCTTCAAGAAAGTCAATCGGAGGCAGCAGATACTCGTTGAGGAAGTGGTGGAATATCGCAAGTGGTTTCAAGTCAACTGCAAGAAGCTAATGCTTGTGAATCTCCAAATGCCAGTTACAAATGTGTTCTATTGGATCCAGCTAACACAGATGGGTTTTAATAGTAGAATTCACGTGACAAAATAAAATCACCCCTGCACCTTATGGTATAGCAATTATGAGCACGGTGGTCCGGTGGTACAAGGTTTTGTGAGTCTCTCTGAGAGGTAAGCCGGGGCTGCATTCGCGAGACAGCGGTAGGTGATGGTGAACATTTTTAATTTGATCCTATCCCTGACAGGGAGCTAGTGGCTAGTGTTTGAGATGTGGTCATTCTCACCGAGGCCGAGGGCAGCACAGAGGTCACTGTTCTGGATGATTGGCAGCTTGTTAAGCTTCCTTTCAGTGGTGCCACATAAGAGTGCGTTGCAATAGTTGAGTCGTGAGCCGATGATGGTGCGAGTGATGGTGAGGTAATTGTCAATGGAGAGGAATGTATTACTGGCGTGAATGAGTTTCGTGGTATAGGCTGCCATTGAGGTGATGGCATTGATCTGGTGTGTCATGTTGAGGGTGGCATTTAGGTGGACGCAGTGTTTTTACAGCAGGGGAGACAGTGGTGCTATGGCCATCGATAATAAATGCTTGGTAGGCTGGATCAAGTTTGGAAAGATGGGCCTGGCTTCCGACAAGCTGGATTTCTGTCTTGTCATCATTTATACAGAGAAGGTGGGGGCCATCCAGGTTTGGATGGTTTTATAGACAATGTTTAGTTTGATGGTGTCATGATGGTGGTCGCCATGGAGAAGGATGAGGATTTGTGTGTCATCTGCGCAGTTAGTGTATGTGATTCCGAGGGAGTCCAGATGATCGAATAGGGGCTTCATGTAGACATTGTAGAGAGTGAGGGAAACACAAGATCCATGTGGGATGCTGCAGGAGATTGGTGTGGGCGGGGCAGAGGACTCTACGGAGAAGACTCTGGAGGTTCTGTTAACCAGTAAGGGTGCAATCCATTTGGTGGCTTCAGGAGAGAAGTGGGTGGAGGGAGCGAGGTGGTGACAGAGTATTGGGTGGTCGACAAGGTCAAAGGCGGCTGAGAGGTTCATTGTTCATCATGCTTGCATTATCATAGATGCCCATTAAAAAAAAATCCATATTCACAGTAAGAAATAGCTAGACCTGCTGCACCAAAATGCCAGAGTAGCAACTTACTAACATATCATATTTTCTTTATCATAGATGCCCAGTAGAAAAAGGCCATGCCAAAGAAAAAGCTAGACTGGCTGTTCCAAAATGGCAATTTAGCCACATAATAACACATCCTACTTGCTTTGTCATAGATGCTAAGTAAAGAATACCATCTCATGATAAGAAATAGCTAGGCTGGCTGCACGGAAATGCATCTAGCCTTGTAATAACACATATCATGTTTGCTTTATCATAGATGCCCAGTAAAAAAGGCATGCCAAAGAAATAGTTAGACTAGCTGCACCAAAATCCCAGTCTAGCCACATAATAGCACATGCCATGCTTTCTTTATCATGGATGCTAAATAAAGAATGCCATGCAGAAGTAGGAAATAGCTAGAAAGGCTGCACCAAAATTCCATTCCAGCCACGTAACAACACTTATCATGCTTGCTTTATTATAGATGCCATGCCAAAGAAATAGCTAGACTGGCTGCACCAAAATGCCACTCTAGCCATGTAATAACATGTATCATGTTTGCTTTCACCCAGTAAAAAAGGCCATACCAAAACAATTTCCAGCGGGCGCACCACAATGCCAATCTAGCCACATAAAAAACATAACAACAGTTAGACTGGCTGCACCAAAATGCCAGTCTAACCAAGTAATAACACTTATCGTGCTTGCTTTATTATAGATGTCCAGTAATAAATGCCATGCCAAAGAAATAGCTATGCTGGTTGCACCAAAATACCAATCTTGCCAGGTATTAACACATATGCTTGCTTTATCAGATGCCCATGAGGTGTTGTATCCCCACACCAAGCCTCTGCACCCTATAAATCAGAGGCCCAGCACAAACACACAAGCACATACTACGCAATTTCATACAACATTCAGTCATTCATTCACACATCATTCACTTGCGCACTCATATACCCTTCACTCGCTCATTCATACGTGCACCCTGCACCCACCTATGCATCATACACTCACTCACTCACTCACTCACTCACTCACCCACTCACACATGTACCCATACAAAATAAATTCTTCTTACCTTTAGCCCTGGTTTGGAGACTGCTTCTTGCCACACACCGGCCTCCCAGGAAACAGAAAAGCCCTCCACTACTGCGCCTCATGAACAGAAACCAGGAAGCAAAGAGTGCTTCCTGGTTCTTGCACATTTCCGCTGGAGCTCTCGCAAATCTCAATCCTACAATGTCTGAATGTGCAGGGAGGTGCAAGAGCACTCCTATGCACACTCAGAGGTGCAGTTTTCCAGCCTGCATCCCCAATGGTCCATGTAAGGCTGGCGAAGCAAAACACCCCCGTCTTTGCATGGTACATTGAGCATGTGCACTGGGGAACAGAAGCTGCTTAAACCAGCCCATGAGCGCTTCCTCAGCTGCAGAAAGCAACTGAGGGGGCGCTCAATGTTTACATTAGTCTGGCGCGGCTCCACCATAATGGGCAAGGGCACTGGTGGCTCAGCGCCCCCTCACCCATTATAGACGAGCCACTTCTGGTCAGAGCCCATATATATTGGGCTTCATTGCTTGAATGCTTCTTTAATGAGTTATGCTTTCAGGGGTTTCCTGAATTTCCTGGGATCTTTCTCTAGACGTGCTGTGTTTGGTAAGTTGTTCCAGAGTTTAGGATCTAGCACAGCAAGAGAATTTGATTTGAAGATGGGGAGGTGAAGGAGAGCTGATGATGGGGTGATGATGAGGCGGCAGTGAAGCAGTGGTGATGTGATGGAGAAGGGGATGGCGACACCAAGAGTGAATGTGATGGTGGAGGTCATTGTATGTTGATGGTGAGGTAATGGTGGGGTGGTTATGAGGTAATGATGCAGCTATAAAGAAGGTTATGACGAGATGATAGTGAAAGTGGAGCTGATATGCAAATGTTATGAATGCTATCGTGGATTCGGTGAGCACCAAAAGAGCCCCAGCAGTGGTCTTTTAGGCCCTGGAGTAATACAGTTCATTCCTCCTCTGGTGCTTGATGATGACTCTCACCTCAATGAGAGTCACTCTGCTAAAGACACGTCAACACCCAAGGGAACACATTGATGTACTTTCACGTTTTTAAGGGCTCTGTGGCTCCGTGGCTCCTTGGCCCTTTCATTCTATACAGATCCCATCGAGGTAGGAGCCAGTGAAACTTCTCCTTTTAGTCTCGGGGGATAGCTTAGGGGCAACACACTCGCAATGGAAGCAAGACGATGCAGAGCAACACATGTTCAATCCCCGGGTCCGCGCTTAGAAACCTCTGGGTATTAAGCGTGTTATAAATAACCAATTACAATTACAATTTACCTGGCGTCGAGCCTTCCAGCACGTGCCCCGTGATGTTGATATTCTTGAAGACGGGGCGATTGTCATTCTGATCGACAACGACAATCGTTAGGTTAGTGGGTTCCTCAAGGGGTTTCCCGTGCAGATCCAGAGCGAAGGCTGTGAGCTAAGAGGGATGATGAGAAGAAAGACTGTAAACTGCCAGTGGAACGCGAGAGCCTGGACTACATGCATTATCACTTCGGTTAAGCCTATCCCGGGATTTGGCAAAATGTACTAATGCTGCCACATTACATGGCAGTGTCTGGCCCCAGCAACTCATGATGCTAAATCACGGTGTATAACCAGACAACAGTGAACACAGAACAGGCTGGGCCAGCCATATGGCTTGCAAAGTCTCCATCACCTCATGTTCTCCCCTCTGCCAAACAAGCAGGAACATACTGCCCTGTGGAGGAAGAAAGCTGATGCAGAGAAAGAGCACATATCAGTAGTGGTGTAAAGTACCACAATCGGGTTCCAGACACTCAAGTAATTGAGCCATGCTAGCCACGAAAATAACAAACACGTCGTACTCTTTCACTGTATACCACACACACTGAAACAATCTAAAACAACACTAGACACAGAGAGTATACCAATCCTTCCTTCTGAACTCCTGCAAAAATACAGGCACCAGACCAAGTAGGAGGTATAACAAGACCAATAACAGCCTGGCATCATACAAGGCAGGAGAGGTAAGGCTGTCCTCTACTGGCGTCATTTTGTCTATGGCGGTAAAAATACAAACATGTAGCATTTTAAAAATCTACTATTTTTAAAACACCACAAAATTATGAGTTGAGATCACATGAGATATTTACTGCATTTGCTACAGTGAAAGTATTGCATGGGGTAAATGACACATTTACCGCACACAGTACTTTAGGTTAACCAGTGCAATTGCCATGGGATCCCAACTCATAATTAAGTGGTAATTTAAAAACAATCATCTTTTAAAATATCACGCTATTCTAGTTATCACCATACTCATTAGCTGTGAAGGATGGGCACCTCAAGACAACAGAGAAGGGCATAAAGGAAATGTTGGCTCAGCTATATATCAACATTGCCTTATATCCTACTGACTACCAAACATTACTAACACATTAACAGGCACAGTCGCTTCATATAAAATCGAAAATACTGCATGCGTATCGCAGATGTCAACTCACCGACACCCTTCGGCAAATGTGGAGTGCCCCTGGGGTCAGCACTTTCAGTTGTGAGAAACCAAAGGGTGTTTCACCGACCAAGCCCTTTGGATCTGTCATCCAGGTGGCCGGGGCACAGCCATCACTATTGGATCCAGACCCTGGGGGTGGACTAGTGCGGCAGGATCACCTGGGGAGTTGGGCACCCGGAGGAGAGACGCAGTATCCCTATTCCCATTTCCCTGCACAACACCCTCATTCCATTTTCTATTTCTATCAAAGAACTTTACCCCTCCCCCTCCCACCTTTCCTACACACACTCTGCTACATGGACCAAACCCTTTAAAGGAAGACAGACTCACACACAGCCAGTCTGGTTGACATGTTCCAGTATCAGGGTCAGACAGAGTCAGGCACTTGATCTTGACGACTCACACCTGAATCCTCTTACCTTTCCCCACTGCGATAAAACGCGGAGCATGAGAGCACCCGGAGAGTAAGGCGAGAAGGGCATTCAAAGCGAGCAAGACCAGCAGAACAGAAGGGCAGGAAATCCAGGGCAGGTGATGCGACCATGGAAGCAGAGCAGACGACACCAGGAGGCGAATGAAAGGCAGTGGTTCTACTAGCTGCGGTTTGAAGGTCACTGCAGAATCCCAAAGGGGCAACTCCCTGCTACTGCAGAAGATCACAGCGGTACCTCCTTCATGTGCGGTGTGAGGACTTGAAAGGAGGCGGGCTGCGCTGGGCCAAAAGCCTTGACTAGACGGAAGGTCTTGGTAAACTATATCAGCCACTGCCGGTGAGTAAAATGGGAGACCGGCCTGTGCTGATAAATGAAAAGGACATTAATATTTGAAGTGCTCATTGGGTTGTCAAGAAACTGCGAGCAAAAGCACATTGTAGCAAGAATGAAGAATGGCGAGATTGTGCATGTGAGAGAAGCCGTGAAAGAAATCTGAAGCAATTGAGAGTGTAACTGAGAGAGGAAGTGAATAGTCAAAGTGGTCATACAAGGGTAAAGTCAGGGGTACAAGCCCCCCCTCATACAGTCAAAAGTCTTTGACAAAAGGTGAAATGAAGTATAAAGCTAACATAAGGAATTTTTAGCACTGTGATGCTAACTAAGAACTGCAGATACCAGAAGGCCTCAGGAGAGGAGGCCAGTATAAACCTTTGCGCTGTATCAAGTATTGTGGGTTGCACGTAGGACGGCAGGCATGACAAAGAGAAGCATGACCGTTATTGATATTGATATTGATATTTTATTTCTATAATGCTTGTACACAAATCGTTGAAAGTAAACGCACTTGCTATAATATAACAGAGTTATCTGACGAGATGCGATCGCCTATTGAAAGTCTCTGCATTTAACTGACAAGTACTTTGAAGGGAAAGTGTGAAAGATTACAAAGTAATAAGTGTGATGCTAGCAGTTTGGAGGCTCATGCCCGATCGAGGGGAGCCAGAACTGCCTACAGAGGAAGGTCTGAGCCAGGAGGAGGGGGGCCTGAGTGAATTGGTGAAAGTGAACCAAATAGTTGTTTAAAAGACATTAAGAGCTCCTTAGTGTTATAAGCTAATAGAACTGGTGAAGTTAACTGAACTGTGATTTGAAGGCTACAGTGAACCCGACAGAAGGATGCCAAGTGAAAGCAAAAGAAAGTGAATCCCGCATTTTTGATAAAGTGACTGAACAGATGTATAAAGACAAAGGCGAACCCAACAAAGGGGTATCACGAGAAAGCCGGGGAAGAGGGGAACCCTGCATGATGAGAGCTTGGGAAAAGTCTTGCTGCCAGGCAAAAGACATTGATACGAGGGATGCTGCCTTTTCTGAAGAACCTGTTTCCTGATGCCTGTAGACTCAACGGGTGCTCACACTTATGCCCCTGCTCCGCCTTGTCCCGTGATGTAACGTGGGGAAGGGAGTGCTCTAGTTCAGCAGTCGTGAATTATCAAAACCCTTTTAGACATTTCAATTTGCACTACACTCTTTTGATATACATATCATTGTCTCACACCCTTTTGTTATATAGAGTAAGGATTTGGAAATAGGTTTATTAGTATAGGCCATTTTATTTTGACACCACTAGGACAGTGTTTTCTTTACTTTGATGGTCATAGCTTGCTCCCATCTTAGATTTCGGTTTAGATTAGGCGTTTTTCTCACCCATGTTCAATAAACACCCTTGGATTGTACTCCTTGTGTCTGTCGTACTTCTGATACCAAGCCTTCCTTACACACTGTTTCTCAATACTTACATGAAACCCCTACGTAGTCTCACCAGCATGGACATATGCTGCCAAACTGTCGATAAGTATAACCAATTACTCTTCACGGTCACATGTCAACACGCATTAGCCTTCGCCTCTTAAAACAACCACCTTTGGCTAATGATGAATCTAACTGCTGCTACTTGGAACCAAACACAATATTAGTAAATACAGCCAGATAGCAGCGTCTCCATCCTCATAGACACCCCATCTCTATAATTGTCAAACACTGAGCATCCAATTCAATGCTACTGGAAGCATGGAAGACCATATCAGGAGGCTGTTTCAGGCATTGGAACACCACACTATCCAGAAAGTAGGTATTTATGATATCGCTCTACTAACGGGGCGAGGATCTCCCAACATTCCTCTATAACTTCCACCAGGCAGGGATCATCAGGGCAACAGTAGGATGCATGCCACTTATTATGGAGATTGTGTGTGCCACAGACATAGGGTGACATTTCAGCATTAGCCGCTTCCTCCGGCTCCGGAGGGTAGGCCTTTGGTTGGCGTGTATAAGTTGTGGGATGGGTTTAGAACCCTAAAAGATGGGGGTTCAGTGGAACATTCAGTCAAAGTCGTCTGGGCTTTATGTCCATTACGTGGGATACAAGTTGCCACAGAACGCAAAACAGAGCTTTGGTGGCATTTCCTGCTTGTGCAATTTGATTGGCCTACAGCTTTTTGTATAGTCTTAATGATCACAGCCTTATAATCAGGTATCTTTATGCCATTTTGTCTCCAGCGCCCGAGCTCTGTCCTCGGCTCTTGGACATTGGTATTGAACCTTTCATTATTATCCGGTGGATTGTCTATGGTTTTAGTTTACACGGAACATACCAAATGAATAGAGCCTGAGGGGCCGAAATTAGAAATGTCTAACAAGGTCAGAATTGTGCATGGATGTACAGTCAGATAGCAGATAACGAGCAAGCACTAGGGCTAAGGAGTCTACCTTCAGGTGGAGCGTGTCTCTTGAGCAAATGGTGGACTTAGATGGTGAAAGTCTTCAAGCCATCCTGCGGGAACTAAAACAAAATGGCCGAACACTCAGACCAATCGGCTGCGACGCAATGGGTTTCAAAGGGGAACACTTTATGAGAGAGGGTCCTGTCCAGCGGGTGATTTTATGACAGGATGCGAGGCCACTGGGCTGTCGTATGTATCCATTTGTGGGTGTGTACTCCTAGAAATAAATGATTTGATCTCATGGATCGCTGCGGCACACAAACAGCAATTTTCGTTTTCATGAGACGGGCTGCACCCATGGGCAGACGGGCAGGCCTCCATCATCACGGGCAGCATGGGAGCCACGCCCACTTCAACAAAAACAAAAAATAGTCCCCTCCATGCAACGCCATGAATGCCACTATGCTCAGAAGCCCTGCCATAGAAAGAAGGCTAATCCCATGGCTGACGTGGCTGTGCCACCAGGTGTAATGCTTTTCATAGAAAATGTGGTACTGCATCGGCGAACAAAGGCACACCTACACATAACTGTGATTAGTTTGATTTATATAGTGCTTCTTACTGCGCTTCAGAGGACCAGTGTAAAAGCACATTATTAACCAGAAAGAAAACAAAACTGGTGAGTTGGCCCTTCCTGGGGTTGAGCATGTTATCTACAGTGTGTGCACAGACCTCAACAGCAAGCACCTAACGCAGTGAGCTATCTGTCCAGTAGGTGACCATGAACAGCAAGGGTGCCGCTGACTAGTGACCATCCCTGCTTTTACAATGATGGTCGCAGGAAGGAAGTGCTACTGAAGACTCACAGGCCCTTTACTTATACGAATGTGTGCTTTTCATTGGTATGTCTCTGTTCAGGCAGCCCTTTTTTGAGAGGGTAAGGGGAAGCTGATAATCATATGGAGGGGGCCACCTGGCCCTCCCTGCCCAAAAAACATCCCCCTGGGATATTTGTAAGTGAAGCTCTGTACTTTCTGAGCTGTCTTCTGAAATATAATGCCTTAATTTCAGCTATAAACCAGGTGCCCTCAAACACTTCATGTATAATCTGTATGTGTGCCCTTGCACTGAATATCTTTAAAATCAGGCACTGGCAAAGCCAATAGTTTTGACTTTTGTATAGGCATTAGGTGGGTATGTGCCAGGAACTGCCATGATATGCCCAGTCACAAGCACCATTTGCCAGATGTTGCCATATTAGTTCCAGGTAGCACTGTTATAAGGGTGCCTGCACATTTTCGATGCCATGTCTACCCAAAAGCCAACAATGCTTTTTTAGCAATGCCATATTTTAGCAATACTCACTCGTAAAAAAATGGGTGCTATTCATATCTTATGTAACATTGCCACCTAATGGTACATTTAAAGTAACCAAGACCCTTCGAAGCACAAGTTCGTTTAAAATAGAATAAAAACCCTTCTACATGAAAGTGAGTAGAATAAGTAATTCCAGCTAAAGAATACAAGCCACAGCGCCATCGAGTGGCCATCCCTGAAAGTTCGCCACCAGTTCAGAGCCACTGAGCAATGTATTGTGGGTAACAGTATGCAAAGGAGCTTGCAATGATGCTTTGTGCTGAAGTAAAAAAGGAACTTCACAGATGCTGCCAAAGTGAGAGGCAAAACATCTGACTGCATCTTCCCAAATCCACGCCATGTCAGTGGCAGTTTAATGGCAGTTCTACGCAGCTGCACATGGCATGCACTCTGCGGTTTTTGTAGAGTTGGGGATGTCTCCAAATGCTTGCACGCTTTGGCCCACATTCTGATGTGGGGGGAGGGGTTGGGGGTGGAAGACAAGCCTTTTTCTCAGTGTCTGGGAGATCTGAGGATGGTGGGGAGGACTCCCCATACCCTAATTTCTGCATGGAGTCACCCCACTGCACGGCGTAAAATGCGAGCGGTACTTCAGAATCATAACTGTGGTCCCCGCATAGCACTTGATTTCTGTGCAATGTAAATCAATTAAATCAATGGCGAAAGGGCGGACATGATGCTTGCCGTGGCGGCTGCCATTGGCGATCACCGCTGGCAGCATGGGCACGTGGCGGATATCCCACGTGACTTGTGGCCCGCTGCGCAGGTGAACCACGGATCCTAGAATTCAGTGCCTTTTGCTGCAGAGTGCGTTGACTCCTCAATCGTCTCTTCTGCAGAGACCGATCAAGGCAATGTAGCTACTATGGGAACCAATTGATCTCCTGTCAACCAGCCCCCACGTGATTGGCAGTATGACAGCCCTTTTTCTTTTCCACTGAAAACTAGTTTGCAATTAAAAAGCTTATTGCGTTCGCATGACTTGCCAGCGACGCCACTAATGATCTCCTAACAGTGCTCTCTGGCAACCCTGAGAACCAGAACACACATGAGCATAAAAAGTTCTATTAAGGGGCTCGGAGGATAGCTCAGGGGCAACACAGTTGTCTTGGAAGTAAGACAATGCAGAGCAACATAGGTTCTATTCCTAGTTCCTTATCCACGATATGAAGTGGGGTAGTACACAAGCAGACTCCTGAAAATGATCATTGCTCTGTCCGTGAACACCACAGTGCAAATTCGAATCAATGCCAGTGGAAAGACACAGGGTCTCATTCTAAGTCTGGCGGTCCGGAAATAAGGATGTCACTACCTCCAGACTATGAGAATTCCTTGCCGGAAGAACCGGGCCCTGCAGGCATGTTCATCAAGGAAGCATCAGCACTGTTAGCAACGGTGCCAGTGCTTCTGTGTCCCCATTCCCGTGGAGTCCTATCGAACTTTTAGCAGCAACCCATGTTGCTAAAACTCTTGGAATCCCAAAAATTGAGTTATGTCAGGGGCCAGAGGCATTCAGCTTGTCCACCCATCCGGCACACACCCTACTTGCACTACTCCATTAGCTGCTGCCGACACACTAGCGACATTCTCCTGCGGGATGCACTATACTGGCTAGGAAAACTCACAAAATGGATCCCATCCTTCCTGCAGCAAAGGCATTAAAAGCTGTGCTGCTCGGTGAAACACCAAAATGGATCATAAACTGTCTTTATCAGCCAATCAAAATTAAGCATGTCTTTCCCACTGCTCGACATATTATTCATGTGAACAGCTTTTACGGAACGCTGCTCAGTCGCTACCTCCTCATTATAGTCATCCCCCGGCTGAAATGGGGCCTGTTAAAGGTGGGCTGTGCAAAAAGGCAGTCCAGTCAACATACGAAGTGGCATAATCCAACGCCTTTTGGCCAGAATGCTGCAACATAAATATTTGGTTATATGTGTGTAGAGGTACAGTCAGACATCCTCACTCCAAGCTCCGCCCCTATGTTGCCCATATGTTGGGAACCAGAGATGACGACATGTGCAGTCCCAGTCAGTATACCAATACTGCAGAGAACATTTGAGGCAAGATATCAATTGAGGAAACCTTACATAAATGCACAGAGACATAGTATTCTTTTGGATGAAGTACCAGAAAATAAATGTTCATTTAAACAAAGAAAGGAGCCTGATGACGTCACATGACATAGGAGTTGACGTATCTAGAGGCTGAATGGAGAGAGGAAACATAACAGTATTCACTAAGAATTGAAGAACAGATGGTCCAGATGAGCAACATTTCGGGCTCGAGATGAAGATGCTCATGCTGCACAAAAACGCGGAAGAATATGTAAATCAGTTTAGACGTGTACAGTGCTGAAACGCAAGTAGGGAAAAATATTCACAAGGCTGGCTACGCAGTGAATTAGATTGCGGCGATGCGCCAATGTATATACATAGGAATGTATATAACCTGGATGATTCCATAGGGCACTTTAGCAGGCCTGAAACCCGATGAACAAGAACAAGGCTTTCAAATGAGTGGTGCAGTTGGAAATTACTGATGGCAAGGCAAGTTTCAGAGAAGATGGGGCTGGCCACGAAACAAGCAGATAAGACCACAGTGAAACTGATGCCTGTCAAGAAGGCTACCACGAATGTGAGAAAGGAACACGCTTCTGTTTGAAGCAGCATGAAAAAACACTAAAGGTTTCTACAGTTCATCATTTAATAGGATTAAATGCTGCAAAAGCTGGAAAAGAGTGGTCTTTAAGTCACATGAGTTCGATCGAAATAGCTTGGGTCAGGCTGTACCGAAACTAAAAGACAGAGCGAAGCTGTACTCCCTTTATTTCCCACACAAAGTCAACATTTACAAGGCCAAGTTCAAAAGCCTAATTCTCTGATGGACTGAAGGAGTGTTGATGGACAGTGGGTTAATTGGAGGGGAGGCATGATCACGCCAAGCTTCCATGCACCTGGGATGGTAGCCTGCGTGCTGCTAGCATGTGGAAGATTCTAGAGAGGTACAAGGTTGCCAAACCAATCATAGTGGGCCATGTAATGAAGAGCCCTATAGTTTGAGGAACCAATTGATCGTCATGTATTTAGTGATGGCAATGATGGCCAGTTATTGGGGGTGGGTTCTGATGCCCACCTGACTTAGGTACCCAATCATAACCAGTGGCTATATAGAACGTATACATAGATGTTCACTGAAAGTGAACCACAGGTAATCATACATTTTGAAGTTTGCCACATAGTATGACGTCAGCAGTGACAGATTATTGTTAGAAAATAACAGTTTTTTATGGAATGTTTCGAGATCGAGCTGTGCAGTGTCGGATGATGCCTGTTGTACTCCCTGTTTTAGACAATTGATATTAAAACAGAAGAGCACTTGGCCAAACTTCCTGAGTCGTTTTGATTATTGATGTCTGAGTAACTTCTGCATCCCCACCCGCCTCTGAGTATTGCTACTTCGTCTTAAAGGGCTCTTGGGAGTAAGAGTTCATGTGATTTTACCGACCGCAATTACAGAGTGGTCAATTTCATCACGGACAAAAGACCTAAAAGCACTGTTTTTTTAATTTATTTGGGGATTCCCTCCATCCCCCTGTTTTTTTACCCTTATAACGCCACCCAAACCCCATGCCGACCCATTTTAACCCCTTTACCCCACTACCCTTTATTTATGTAATTCATGTTTGTGGTGTTTTTCAGTGTTATGGTCCACGCTGAAATTTACCACTCTGCAATGTTTGAGATATATTGGCTTGATACCAAATATTTCTACTTCTGATGGTCTCTAGAGTATACAAAACCTCCATTACAAGGCAGGAAAATATAGAAGCCATGGGCAAAATCTTATAAACACAGGCAAACTCAATTCGGCTAAGTTACACAGGCCGGCTATGCTAACCTGCCCAATGTATGTTAGAAACTGCCCCTTACCACAGCCTAGCTTACACTATCCACAGCGCCCTCTCATCACTGCTCTGCTAGCCTCCACTTCTGTTCTGAGAGGGCGGCGTCACACATTTTTCCAGCGGGCTCTGACCTAACCATTGACGATTGCTTTATAATAATGTATTAGATTTTATAAAGAGCAATTGGGTAAGAGGAATGCATTTGTTAATTGTGGATGTTGTAGGGGTGCAGGAAGGGGCCAGACAGGACCTGAGCAATATAAGTTCCAAGGACGAGTATGCTCGTCCTATTTGCATAGACTTGCATAATAGCCTGGCAGTTAAGGGCAGTCCTGGTAGAGCCAACAGAAGAATATTTGGATTGTTGCTGTTAGTTATTGGAAAAAAGCTGTTCAAGTGTGTTATGGTTCAGATTCACACAACACAACAAACTTAGATTGTGTCAAATATGTTCGGTGTTTCAGAGGTCGAGATTTTGATAATATCTGCACGAGAAATTATTGATTTCAAGTAAATATTAGCCTGGGACTTCGTGACTCCAGTTTGAAATGGTAATTGTAATACAAAATAAAATATCTATGATTTCTTCACATACTTTGGGCCTCATTACGACCCTGGCGCTAAGTGTTTAACGGCGCCGTAAAAGGCTGCGGCGCCGTTAAACACTTAGCGCCTTACTACGAGATCCCTTTGCGGGACCCGACCTTAACGGCTGGTCTAAACCAGCCGTTAAAGTAGGGACCCGCAAAGGGACCTTGGTGCTAAGTACGGTATCACAATTTGCGGTACTCTACTTAGCGCCTTCCCCATTCCCATAGAGCCCTATGGGCGAAAATGGGAATGGGGAAGGGCCATGGTTCAATGGGGAATTACCGCCCCGCCAACCTTGGAATGGGGTGGTAATTCCCCATTGAACCATGGCGGACCCGTTAGAACACCGGCACCAACCATGGTGCTAATAGCGCCATGGTTTAGCGCTGGTGTTGTAATGAGGGCCTTTGAATTGAATTGTTCATTAGGAAATTGGGGAAGGACTTTGAGTTTTTAATGTAATGATTAAAAACAATATTTCAGCAGGTTGTCCTACTTGTGTGCACAACCGTCTTGCACATGAGGGACTTATATTTTAACTGCTATATTTTGTAGACATAATTTACGAAAAATATTTCCACTATTATTGTCCTTTTTTCTTATAATAAGTTAAGATGGGCTTACCTTTGTGTAGCTCCTGAAATAATCTGTCTCCTCATGCAGGTTTGTAGACAGTTCGGATTGGCTGGCCTTTGGTTGGCAATTCTCTCCCTTAAACCTTTGCTAGTCTTATGTAAGAGAACCCTGAGGGTAAGAAAAGATGTCGAATCCTAACGTAAAACGGTTACGGTAGCTGTAACGCCCCCTTTTTAACTCTTTGGGGGAGTATCTACATTTTTGTAGGCGCAGTGGGGACACGGAAACAGTTGAAAGTTCAGGCAGTGCCATGCCAGCTCTCCCTGCAAAAACCAAAAGGTTTTATGTCAGTATGATGCCTTAATGCGGGCATAAAAGCAATGGATTCCTATGCAAGCCGCCTGTTTTTAGAACCGGGTAAACGGAGGAGAATTCCATAGGGATTCAATGTAAATGCCTGCAGCAAGCACAACGCGCAGGAGCCATTTACATGATATGATATGTTATTTATAACATGCTTAATACCCAGAGGTTTCTAAGCGCGAACCCGGGGATCAAACCTGCGGTGCTCCGTGTCGTCTTGCTTCCAAGGCGAGCATGTTGCCCCTGAGCTATCCTCCCAAGACATTGTCGGCCCTACGGAGTGCAAGAAAAGTGTTAGGGTGATTTTGCCTGTTTTAAGACTTTTTGTTCAATTTGTAGTGCAAAGAATTAAAATAGCGTAGAGAGGAAATCATTGCACGAAAGTGCAAACATAGACATTCGGTTCTGCGCAGTCTAGACCTTTTGTCAAACCAGCTCCAATAGAGTTGACTGTCTTAGCTTATGCTCCTTCTGGCCTACATGGGCCAGCTTTTCAGCAGGGCTCGCTTGATGAAAATCTTCTAATTTCCATGCAAGCCAATCCAACCACTCCATAAAACCATAACAGCTGTCAGATTACTGTGCATAGACCTTGCACCTGGCACTGACCTCAAGATTAAGCCTGAGTGAATTAATTTGGATAAACTCTGAATCGTCCGAGTACCCACTGATTCGGTCGGACTTTGCTTTCTCGAACTTTCATTGAGGTTTGAGGTTTGGGCAGGGAGGCACTGGAAGGTTATGCAGGGAAAGCCTGGTTGGGGTTCATTAGTCTGGTAGCCAATGGCAGGAGGTTCAGAGGGCAGGTGGCGGAGAGGTAGACAACTGAAACAGGATACTTACAAGGAATGCCATTGGAAAATAAAGGGTTACTGATTCCTCTCAATAGTTCCTCAGAGGGGAGGAACCACCTGCTGCAGAAAAACATAAGAGACGCCACTAATGCCAAGGCTTTATGTAAATAGCAACGTTTGGGAGGTTTGTGTGATCTTTTGCTTCATTGCCACATGTAATGAATAAATGACGCTGATACCAGTTCCTCGCGACCCTTATTATGGGAAAGGTGGTCTTCTGAATGCACCTAGCTTGCTGACCTTAGCCTTTGCAAATACCCCACGTTGCTGTTGCAGTAGCTCTTCACCCTGATTAGTTTGTACCGTTACATTACTTTTCCCCCTGATGAAGGTGATTTGCAGTGAAACAAGTGCCGAGGTCGTTTAATCATGCACACAAAATAATGCAAACATGTGGGACACCAAAGAAAGACATTTTAAACCAAAAGGAACTGATTTTATGGTCACTTGTAGCAACCAAGCAAAAGACCAAACACAAACCTCTCAGCCTCTGAAATAGAATACCTTGGGTCTCATTATGAGTGTTGCGGTAAGGCAACAACGGCGCCGGTAGTGCTGCCGGTGCTGTTATCACTCTACCGCCACATTACGAGTTCTGCTCGCGGGGGCCGCTCTGCACACCAGGTCAGACCAGGCGTGCAGAGCGGCACCCGCAAGCAGAGCAGGATGGTAGCAACGGTCCCGTTATTAGCGGGACCGTTGCTACCATCCTCCCCATTCCCATTGAGCCCTATGGGGGCTCAAAAGGGAATGGGGACGTACCGGGTTCGGGTACCGCGAATGGGAATTATGGGAATTACGGGAAAGGTCGGAATGGCCCGGTAATTCCCATTTTTTGGGACCCGGACCCAAGTTTGGGGGTAGCCATGCCGCTAAAAACAGCATGGCTACCTCCAAACTCGTAATGAGGCCCATTGTTTGTTTTTTTCAGTGGTAGAATTTGTTGGAGGCAAACAGAAGATTAAAGTGTGCCATCGTTTTGTGAGGCAAGGTAAAAAGGAATCCCAGTGACTTCTTTGCATGGCAAAATACACTTAACAGTTGTGGCCGGTGACTATTAAGAAGGACATCCCAGAATTGATTGGAGGCAGGAAATGACATGCAGTAGTGGCTAGCAAGTGTGACATGTGTTTGTGCCCACTAGGTAGCAGGCACGATTCGAGGGTGCTGGTGAGTCCCTCAAGAACTTGCGGGTCTGCTGAATGCCGAATATGGGATGCAGGTGGGATGAGATTTGCGTGCTCAGCAAGATGGAAGTACGCACAAGCTTACCCAAGGCACTACTGACCGCTGCAAACGGAACAATGTGGGCCATGCCCTTAAATGTCTCCACTGGCTGCTGATTAAAGAACACACATACATCACAAACCTTACCATGCACAATTGGCCGCTGTGGGATTTCATGCAGGTCTATCCAGTGCCTTAAGGGGAACTGGAAAATTAGCTGGGGCTCATCAAGGCGGCGTGGCCTAATGGTGGGGTGTCGGACTCGGACCCAGCTAGCTCTAGCCCACTTAAAGCCCTGGGTGTATCAAAATATGTGTCTGCCACTGCAATCCCCACCTGAGTCCTGTGATCTGCTCCTTTGTAATGTGGTATTACAACCCTCTTTTCGGGAGAGAGTCAACCAATGGCAGGCCGTCTCAGTAAAATACCTGGCCCATGGCAAGCAGTCCCAAATCATCTACACAACAGCCCATCGGGCATTCAGAGTTCAGGACAGATCTCGGTAAAAGACTCTTCATGAAAGAACGTGACTTCATGATCAACCGCTATTGGCTGCACATCATCTATCCCAACACACCACACTTCTCATAAATACAACCTTATGCTGATTAGTCAATGCCCCACTCCCTTCCTGAGATAAATGACCTGGACTGGTGTTGCCCCTAAGTGAGGTGCAGATGCCTAGCATAGGACTGCTGAGTGGCGGGCCCTGCATGCACGAGGGCACCTCGCTCTCTGTAGGCACAAGGTGACCAGGCATTACCTTGAAGATGTCGTGCTCCTCCCGGTCCAGCATGGCGTTCAGGTAGATGGCTCCGGTGGTGGTGTTGATGTTGAAGAAGCCTCGGGGCTCCTCGTCCACACCCGGCCCCTTGATGCTGTAGATGACGCTGCCCAGTTTCTGCTTGTCCGAATTAATCTGCAAGAAAGGAAGCATTGAGGGAATGAAGGGGGCGCGCAGGCGGTGTCGCGAAGGGAAGGAAGGGGGTGCGCAGGCGGTGTCGCGAAGGGAATGAAGGGGCGCGCAGGCGCTGTCGCGACAGCATTGCTCTCCAATAGGCAGGGCCTTTCAGGGTAGAGGAGAGTCTTGGGCCAGATGAGATCTACTTTGAGGTTGTGAAATCAGAAGACCTCAGATCTAAGATGTGCTTCTCTGGTTGACCAAATTGTGTGACCCTGAGCAAAATACTTTATTTCTATGCTCTCTGTAGGCCACGCTTCTCATGTTTGTCACAATTAACAAGCTTTGAACCAGGGTGAAGTCTGGAGTATTAAGCCCCACATAGAAATCCCTATGTACCTCGCTCAGCAAAATGGGAGGGTTC
Source organism: Ambystoma mexicanum (assembly GCF_040938575.1). Lineage (NCBI taxonomy): Eukaryota > Metazoa > Chordata > Amphibia > Caudata > Ambystomatidae > Ambystoma > Ambystoma mexicanum. The sequence continues at coordinate 95,125,895 of NC_090922.1, forward strand.
TGGAGCATGAAGCTGCAAGGCAAGCGATGTGTCGGGCGGATGAGGTGGGAGCCTTGGACGAAGACATCAGTTGTGGTTTTGAAGTTGAATGTCAAAGAAAGGGACCTCATGGTCAGGTGGTGTGGAAAAGAGCAGATGGGAATTGCCTGCAACTCCAATCACCCTTTTACTTTGTTTTTACAGCAAACGGCTATCTACCCTGAGTCTTAGCAGTGGGCAGTTTTGCAAAAGATAAGCAAACACACTTTGATGGCAGATTATGACAAACAAGACCTTCGATGCAGCTGGTGAGCCTTCCACCGACTGGCCACCAGCTCTTTGTGCTTGTACTACAAATGCTGGTGGACCTTTGTAAATCATTGTCATCATTCAAATTATAAAATGTGCCATGCAACAACTACTGATAAGAAGTAATTTCTTTATTCTTCTGTGATACACACACACACACACACACCCTCTTCAGCAATAGTGTTCTTGGCTAAATGTCGTCTGTTGCAGGTATAAGGTCACACAAAAATAACACACAATACATCTTCATGCAGAACACACAGAAGCTTCTAAATGTATCTATAACTCAGTCCTATTGTCGATGCTGATTTCAAGAGGGCCTGCCCACTGGGCTGCAGGTGGGCAAAGCCATAGTTGAGTAGCAGGAGCTTAGGGGCAGGGCAGTAAGGGCTGCCCCAGCGGTTCCATCTTTTGAGACCGACACACAGGCCAGGCAGGAGCCACAGCACACCGGGCCTAGCGTACCTGCACCAGCAGCTTGGGTATCTGCTTGACGTTCTCCGAGACGCTGATTGGAGGAATGACCCAGGCTCTCTTCATCCTCCTCAGCCCCCCAGCCCCGGCCTGGTGCATCCTCCATGGATAGTGGGGCGAGATGCCGTCAGTCAGCGCAGGGTCCGCCTCTGACCATGTGAGAGCCTGTACATGGGGGGAGGGATAGGTTTATTGTAGAAGCAGAAGCAAATGCACTCACATGGCTGTACATGAACAGGCCTTGCCAGACACACCTCGATCGCACCCCAAAGCCCCCCACCGCCCGCCCCTGAAAAATTAGATTGGCTTCCTTCCCATAGCATTCAACCAGCACCATCTTCCTTCCTAGTTCACCACAGGTGGTCCTGTCTTAAAATCGCAGCCAGGCACATGGGGCCTGTGTGCCCCGCTCACATGGTGACACTCCTAGATGACCAGAGTCAGTGAGCTACCTGGCGCAGAGGCCATCCTGCATAACCTGAACACTTGACTTATTCATGAACACAGTGGGCCTCATTACACGGACGGCGGTAAGGGTTAACGGTCACCGTTAACCCTTACCGCCGTACTACGAGGTCCCTTTGCGGGTTGGAGGATTTAACGCCTGCTTCTTGCAGGCGTTAATATCCAACCCGCTAAGGGACCTCGGAGCTAATTACGGCACCGCAAAATTGCGGTGCCGTAATTAGCGCCTTCCCCATTTCCATAGAGCCCTATGGGGCAGAAATGGGAATGGGGAAGGGCAATGGCGGAAAGGGGATTTACCGCCCCTCCAACCTTGGAATGGGGCGGTAAATCCCCTTTCCGCCAAGGCGGTGCCGGTATTTTACCGGCATGGACCAAGGTGCTAATAGCACCTTGGTCCACCGCCTACCGTGTAATGAGGCCCAGTGCCTCTTAAAAGGTACTGAAGATCCAGCCACACCAGCGGTGTGATTGAGGTTTTGAAGATGCCAGATGTGCTCAGGATCAACCACAGCGTGCCTGGTTGTGAGGTTGGCGGCAACCGTAACACATGCATGTTTTACTGCTCCACCAAAGTACCAGTGTCGTGTCTGAAACTCTTCAATTCTGCCTGCTTTTGTGCAGAGGTAATTATCACCACACAAGGTAGCACGGCATGCGGAAGTCACTTACGTTACGGTAAGTGAGGAGAAGTGAGCCGCGACGTCACAAGGGGAGGCCAGGCTCGCAGCTGCCCTGGGCTTCGCTGGGAGTTGGGGCACCCCACCCCCCGAGCTCATTTCAGCAGTGATATGTATGTAAGCCATCAATTCACACTTGCCTATCTATGCATGCACACTTTTTAGCGCACACATTACAGAGGGTCATCACTTGATCGCTGTCACCATCCGGTTATTATCCACCATTCCCACACACCATTAGCACCCTGGAAGGGGGCGCTGACCAATCAGGATGTTCGGAACGTGAGCTGTATTGTCTGGTACAAGCCGGCATACTGAGCAACCTGGGTAGCCGGTGCCAGCACTCCCTTCCCTTACCTGCTCTCCCTCACCCTAGCACACGTGCAGTTCTCTCGCGGGGCTTAATGGGGACACTCCTATTAACCTCTCTCAGTAAAAATGGAAGGCTGTGCCCGGGCCCTTAAATTGGGTGACCACCGTTACCGACAGGGTTGCCCGGCCTGAGGGGCATATTGCCTCATTAGCACCTCATTCCACCTCGAGCAGGGCCAGGGCAAGGTATGAATTTACAATGTGAGGACTGGATGCAAGCAATACCCTGTGAGAACATGCTGAGTAACCCAATGTATATGGTTGCAGGGCCTCAGGGTACGTTTTTCGGGTCAGGGAGTGCCCCCCTTAGACAATGCCCATGACTATTTAGACCATGCCCAACATTCAGTCCATGCCCCCCTTGTTAGAGGCCCCCGTCAATTTCACATCCTACTTAAAACACTGTGTTTGTTTATCATCTGTATAGAATTCAATTTCATGTCCAATTGGCCAAGGGTCTAAAGTAGCTGGTGAAGAACACTGGTGGTAGCTGGTATTCTGCTGGGATTAGAAGGAACGCAGCTGTCTGTCGAGGAGGACTTAACCCAATTAATCAAGTTGAAAGAGGACTTTATCTCCTTTGTTTTTGTGCTTGGCAGCATGGTGAGGTCTCCTGTTCCAAATGTGGTATGCAAGCCCAGTGATAAATATGTAGCAGCGTGCTGCAAGAGATCGTCCGAGTCATACCATTGCAGTAATCCCCACAACCATTTGGAGATATGGCATATAAAACAAACATTGGCAATGCCAACCGTTTGTGCTTTTGTGTAGGCAGGGGAAAGGCACTTGCCAGACACCGCCCTAGTGGTATTAACTGACCATTGATGGTAGCAGGTGTAAAATTGTGGAAGCACCTGTGCATTAGAAGTGCCTGGCAAATGCCTAATACGTATACACAAGCCAAAATTGTTGGCTTTGCCAATGCTTGTTTGTAACAGGATTTCAGTGAAGGACATGCATAGTGCTTATAAAGTGAGTGGTTGAAGGCAGACTTGGGCGAGACATTTACATTACACCAGTAGTGAGTTTACAACTCGAATTATGTTATTAACCCTCTGAAGAATGCTTTGAAAAAACACTGGCAGGCACTTTGAGTGCAACGTTTGATGGTAAGGCTTGATAAGTTAGATCAAAGAGCTCCCAGGACGATATGCTCTGTGCGTAGAAGGGCAGCAACTGGGTGGGAATGGCCATAAGGATTAGAATGGGCATGGCTAGTCAGTGGGTGGGCAAATAACCAAACAACACTTTCAAGCTGTGTTTCCCTCCTCATATGTCATTTCTCCCTACCTGTACTCTAATTAAATAATTTCGGCTTATAGGGGGCGCAAGCACCACATAATAATTATTATTATTATTATTATACAATTTATAAAGCGCAGACTATGGGACGAAGGCATCTAGGCGCTAAAAGGGGAGAACAGCTCACACACAAAAAAACAAACCTCAAAGTAATCTAGGAAGCAAAGAAAGAACTTAGTGAGTCTTTAATGCTTTCTTGAAAGGGAAATATTCAGCCAAAGCTCTCAGATGTAGCGGGAGAGCATCCCACAGACTCAGGGCCATCACTGAAAAAGAGCGGCCACCCAGGCGCTTTTGATGACATTTTGGGATTTTGAGGAAAACATGTGTTTCAGAACGGATGCTGCGTACTGGACAGTACCTTTCCAGTTTCCTTGTCAAATAGTGAGGGTCAACATTATGGAGGGTTCGATGGACAATACACAGAATCTTAAACTCGATCGCACTCCCACCGGAAGCCAGTGGAGCCGATGAAGAAGAGTGGCAGAAGGAATCAAATGAGGAGCTTTGAGCGACAACCGTGCTGCTGAATTTTGAAGGACCGGCAGCTGCTGGATGTGGTACTTTGGCTGTCCCAAACAGATCCCTTTACAAGAGTCTACAGAGCCCATTATAGTGGATGTGACCAATGTAATACGTTTTTCCGAAGGAACCAAGGGAAGACGTTTCCTCAGAACTTTCAATTTTCTGAAGCCAGCACTGCAGATGGCAGTAATCCGGGCTTTCCGTGATCCGTTGGGAAGGAATTTCACTCCAAGACTCTTAACCGAGACACAGGGGGCAGGACATGGGCCGAGAGATTCAGGCCAGTAATAGTCCAAACTAAGAAGAAACACTGTCTCTAAACCTCTAAATATGCAGTCCAGCCAGGAAGGCCTGCAACAGAAATAGTCTTGTTGACCAAAAGGAGTTATTTGGAACTAGAAAGCAATCTTTAATGAAAGCCTCATCTGAGCTGCTCTGAGTGGACAAAGAGTTCCTACAACCTGGGTTCCATGGCAAAACCTCACCCATTAATGAGGTCTCTTGTCTATCAAAATACTATTTACATTGTACATAGCCCTAAATTGTAGTCGTAAACTCTGAAATCTAGTCATTTTGCAGATGTCAGAGCCTCTTGTGCCTTCGCTATTCTCATTCCTTCTCGTTCATCGAGCAGATTATGGGGAAAGAATGGCAGCCAAATTAACCAGCAGCACCAATTTTTGAACAGCGCCGTTTCTCCAAGCTCCACGGAATACCTTAAAAAAAAACCACCACGTCCTTATTTCCTTTCCTCCACTGTCTCCACCAAATAACATTACGGAGAGAAAGGTCCATGCCTCCCACACTAAAGTAAGCCGCAGAATCCTCCGGTATCACAGGCCTATGTGCAACGTCTCCACCCTTGTCAATTTCATACAGTGTCTGGACCGCAGACAGCCGTCCACAAGGTACCCTCTTCGGTTCCTTCTTGTCCGGATTTAGAACTCAGCACAACACAGAATCAGCGATGATCTGGTTGCCAGATTACTCTAAAGATTCTATTCCAGTGCTTCCATGGTTCTCCTCACGGAGAAACTCATCATCTCCGGTGGACAGTGCACGACCAGAAGCCAGGACACATGCAGACTTGAAATCAACTGTTGCAAAAAGGAAAGGAGCAGAAAAAAGCCTTCTCTGCCTACGCCCCAAGACTATGGAACCTCCTCCCCGTCAGCAACAGACTCGCCCCCATGCTCCTACAATTCAGAAAAGAACTCAAGACCCACCTCTTCAAGGAGTCTCTCCTTCTTAAAACGTAGTCTATCACGTAGCCCCAGCGCCGCCTGACTCCCTAGACACCGTCTGCCCCCCTCTCCTCCACGCCACCCTGTACAGCTGTACCTCTCCTCTGTGCCCCTTTGCATCCTACCTTTGCTGTATATCTGTTCTGTTGTTACCTCTAATAAGCGCTCTCTTATGCATCTGTACAGTTGTATGGCCCTGTAAGGAAGTAGACTCCTTGAAGGCAGATGAATGATGGTGTTTGGTCGCCTAGGAGAAAAAACAGTGCTGATTTTTGCACTAATAAAGTTGATCCCTCAGATCTTCAAATCTTAATGAAATGGCGGGTAGTAAGCAGACGAGTGGCCAGTACTATTGCACTCCCGGAATGGATGCAAGCCCATAGTAGAAATCCTTAAAGGAGTGATGAAAGGAAGTGGGCTGCTATGGGAAACTACCTTTCACCTTTTTGCAAAAACTGTGAATTGTGTATTTTTTTTTGTGTATTTTGTTTTCTTCTTTTTGGTATTTATTTTAAATGTACAAAGGATTGGCGTATTGTGGTTGTGTGAGATGAATGAAGACTGGGGGAGGTAGATTGCTGGAAATTGTTAAAGGTTTTTTAACAATAAAACCAACAAAAAAAATAAAAAATAGCCCTGTAAAGCGCTCAGTTGGGTATCTGTATTGTTGTATACCTTTGTAGAACGCTCTGTTGTGTATTTGTATTGTTGTATATCTCTGTAAAATGCTGCGTTGTGTATCTGTATTGTTGTATACCTTTGTAAAGCGCTCCGTTGTGTATCTGTATTGTTGTATATCTCTGTAAAATGCTCTGTTGTGTATCTGTATTGTTGTATATCTCAGTAAAATGCTGCGTTGTGTATCTGTATTGTTGTATATCTTTGTAGAACGCTCTGTTGTGTATCTGTATTGTTGTATATCTCTGTAAAATGCTGCGTTGTGTATCTGTATTGTTGTATATCTCAGTAAAATGCTGCGTTGTGTATCTGTATTGTTGTATACCTTTGTAGAACGCTCTGTTGTGTATCTGTATTGTTGTATACCTTTGTAGAACGCTCTGTTGTGTATCTGTATTGTTGTATATCTCTGTAAAATGCTCCATTGTGTATCTGTATTGTTGTATACCTTTGTGGAACGCTCTGTTGTGTATCTGTATTGTTGTATACCTTTGTAGAACGCTCTGTTGTGTATCTGTATTGTTGTATACCTTTGTAGAACGCTCTGTTGTGTATCTGTATTGTTGTATATCTCTGTAAAATGCTCCGTTGTGTATCTGTATTGTTGTATACCTTTGTGGAACACTCTGTTGTGTATCTGTATTGTTGTATATCTCTGTAAAATGCTGCGTTGTGTATCTGTATTGTTGTATACCTTTGTAGAACGCTCTGTTGTGTATCTGTATTGTTGTATACCTTTGTAGAACGCTCTGTTGTGTATCTGTATTGTTGTATATCTCTGTAAAATGCTCCGTTGTGTATCTGTATTGTTGTATACCTTTGTGGAACGCTCTGTTGTGTATCTGTATTGTTGTATACCTTTGTAGAACGCTCTGTTGTGTATCTGTATTGTTGTATATCTCTGTAAAATGCTGCGTTGTGTATCTGTATTGTTGTATACCTTTGTAGAACGCTCTGTTGTGTATCTGTATTGTTGTATATCTCTGTAAAATGCTCTGTTGTGTATCTGTATTGTTGTATACCTCTGTAAAGCGCTCCGCTGCTTCTCGAAGCTAGGCACGCGCTCAGTAAGAACCATAATAACATGGCTGGGTTCTCTTGTGGTGATACCCCTGGATGAGAGTATAGTGCCTCCAGCGGTGGCTAACAGTGGTCTTGGAGCACTACAAAAGCACCCTTCACCTCATAGGGCTCCTAGGTCCCCAGGGCTTGGTGCTCGTGGGCCTTTTCCGCTCAAAGCAGAGGTAGCCAGTACTGGGGATGGATGGTAGGAAGCATGTGTTTGTGGAGGAAGGCACCCCAGCCAGTAAGTCTGCTCTGAGGCTGACAGAATGCGCCATCTGGGTTAACCGAGGAGCCTGGAACAAAAAAGTGGGAAAAAAGGAAATAAATGTTCTTTTAGTTCCAGTTCACAAGGCCTGCCTCTTTGGTGCCACAGATAGGGTGGCCATCACGCCAAAGTGACAACACATTGCCAGTCCTGAGCTTTCCTTTGACAAATTGCTGATACCAATTGTGAGAGTCTGATTGGGTCAGCTAAAGCAGCATTAGCCTACAACTCCCAGAATGCATCGATGCATTGAAGAAAAGTTTAATATTGGTACCATGGTGCCGCAGAGATGCCGAATTAAGCAGTTTCATCAGTCATATACCCAGCACCAACCTAACCAGAATTTATTCCCATTCTGACAGAAAAGGTTGCTTGCCATAACCTGGACCAACCAGATGAGAGCGCTAAGGCTGATGGGCCTCTTGCGGAGTGTTCCGGAAAAAAAAAAACACGGTCTATGACTTCATTTCCGCACCGCTGGTCTACAGCAATGGACTATGAATGACCCTTCGGGGAGTTCCGGTTGGACTCAAATAATGTGTCCAGGGAGAATAGCAGTGCTGGAAATTGACACAATGTCCTCTCCGAACGCCCTCCTCCTTGTTTCCCTGGCTGCTTCTGGACTCAGAATGCCTGGAATGCAGTCAATATCAGTAGTTATTGACTGCATGCTGACCATTCTGATTGGCTCAAAGGAGGTAAATACGGACTTCATGTGCTAATATATATTATACTATCCTGCCCCTCCATAATGGGTAGGGGGACACTGGGAAGTTGGTGCTGAGCGGCAGGGCTACTGCCGGTAGGCATTTGCATGCCGAAATGTGTGGGGCAGGGGTGCATGCAGTGTAGGCGCAAACTTTACAAGCATGGGGGAATATGTTCTGGGTACAGACGGTGGGGGGGGAAATGGATATTTCTGGTGGCACCAGCCAAACATTCTTTTTAAACATGGCTGGAAGGGGGAGGCGACCCTGCCATGAGCGGGAAGGCAGCATTGGTGGCAGCCAGCGTTGGAGATTTAGGCTGGGCTGATGGCAGTTCCCTGGGACCGGACTGGATGAAAAAAGAGCGGGCCACTTGCTGGCCAATGCCAGAGCGGGCACGCATGTGGGACCGCTCGGGCAGGTACGTGGCGGGTAGAATGGACCCGCATATCTCCTCGCTGCAGATGCTCACCCTTGTCGTGCCCAGGACGGGGCACCCAGGGGAACATTATGACCTCAGCCTTAAAGAGCCTCATGGCCAACGACGACGGTCATTTCCATCAGCCTCTGTAAGGCTGTCGCTCTCGCCAGCCAATAGGCAGATGTAAGGGGAGGGACAGGACGCCAGGCAGCGATGTGACCAGTGGCACAACTAGACCCACACTTGGATGGGGGGTCAGCTAACACTGGAAAGGGTGGGGCAGGGCTACCTTCAGAGACTTTGGGGGGCCAGATCAACTTTACTTGCATGGGCCTCTCTTCCATTCTCCCCCAACGAATGCTTGCTGGGACGAGTCTGAAAATGCACCTGTTTACTGGTACCTGCCAGCAGAGGCGTTGCTAGGGGGGGGCTAAGGGGGCTATAGCCCCAGGTCTTTTGGTTGTAGCCCTGGATAGAATCTCAGGAACTACAACCAAAAGACTAGCAAGCCCCCAGTCCCGACAGTTCCGACATCAGCGTAGCCCGGGGTCTTTTCTAGACCTAGCAACACCCCTGCCTGCCAGAATAGTAATGCTGAGGGTGTGGTGTGGTGCGCGGTTACCTTTGTCAGTAGCTAGTTCACGGTGCATGTCTGGCTGCATTGCACTGTAGTTTCAAGTTACCCTTGCGCTGCAGTTGGGGTGTCTGTGAGGTGTCAGTAGGAAAGCCGAAGGGAGACTCCAGGCGTTCCTTTGCCTATTGCGGCCCTGCCTTTGTGCCCTGGCATAAAATAAATGCAACATCTTTGATGTATCAAAAGTCGAAAAGGTTGTCTGCAGTTGGGCGGTCTGCTGGGCGTTGCTATAGCAACAGCAACCTGCTGTAAATCATTCTGTCTCCCGCCATTACTGACAGACTATCCAAACTCACAACTCCAACCCTGAAAAAACACAGATAAAAAACAATGAAACATATACCACACCAAGACATGTGTATGCACATTGTCCCGATTCATGGAATGTTTTGCCCGGTGCAAAGTTACTTTGCCCTGTGCAAAGTCATTTTGCGCTGCCAACACAAACCTAGATTCATGGAAAGTCAGTGCAAAGTTAATTTTGTACTTGAAAAATGACTTTGCACTGCAAAAATACACTTTGCACAGTTCCATGAATCAGGGTTTGTGCCGGTAGTGCAAAGTCACTTTTCAGCAGTGCAAAGTCACTTTTCAGCAGGGCAAAGTCACTTTTCAGCAGTGCAAAGTCACTTTTCAGCAGGGCAAAGTCACTTTTCAGCGTGCAAATATTCCATGAATTGGGCCCTAAATGTCCCCACCCCCCCTACCAGCCACACTTGCCAAAAACACTGCTCTACCAGACCCCACATACAACCACACAAATCATTCATATTATCAACCTGGTGGGCACGTTAACCACAGCGCCAGACAACTTGCAAGATAGGTCAGACTTACATACAACGAGCAGGCTTTTCAGATCTCCACACATAAACCATGCCACACAGCATCCTTGCCCTACCTCCATCACTCCCGCTTTACTCCCCCACTCCACATCCTGCAGTTTCGGACGCACCAAAAGACCAGGAAATGGCAGTAGTTGCTCCAAAAACATAACAGCTGGGCACTGCAAAAAGGTGTACTCATTCTCCAGAGGGGCAGAGGTCTGCTCGGCTCAACCAACTAGGGCAGAACATGAATGTTGGTTCCCCTGCAGTCACTCCCCTACAGCAGATTCTCTGGCTTCTGAACAACTGGCGAGAATGCGCATTTTATTTATTTGTAGCGCGCACCAGACCCGTGGGCATCCGTGCGCGAACTTAGAGGACAAGGTTACAAAGTGACATCATATACAGGAGATACAGGGAAAACGTTCAATTACATAGTGCATATAAAATATATTATAATAAACATAATTACAGAAAGGGGTGGAATATGCAATCAAGCGTAAACTTACCGTGAAAATATACATCATATAGAGCAGAGTGAAGGCTTGGTCCCTCTGAGCGTAGTGTCAGGACCAGGCAGTAGTGAGGAGGTTGGAAGGTAGTGGAGCATAGTCAGACACAAAGTGTTGCAAAGTCAGTCGCTTAATCAGTTTATCAAGGGACAAGATTAAGCGAGACACAGTTTCCGTGGGGGCAGAAGACTCTAGGTGGCTGCTACAAGCAGAGGCCTTCTATCAAATCAAGTGCTAAGGGTCCGAGGCCAGGGCGGTGCAGCATGAATGAAATTCTGGGTGACATCCTAGGCAGACACCAGCAGAGGGGAGCGAGGGGACACCATTTCTTCCCTAAAACATTCAATCTGCCCCACTGCAAGGGTCGCCTTTGAGTATTAGCACCTCTAGGGACCCCCACATTTTGCAGGTAAGTCACACTGGAATGACATTATTTGCCCAGTGTCACACACTTTGGTTAAACAGTGAAGACAAGATTTGAACTCACTCTGCAGTGCAAGCACTTCTGAGCTCTAGTTGGTAGACATTTTTAAGATTTTACTTTGAAGAGCTATACTACTGCCTTATAGAGATCACATGCAAAGGATACAATTCACACGCTAAAGCAACGTGACAACATATACTTTTATTTATGAATTTATTGTTTCCTTGTTAGGCGCTTATACAGGAAATACATTCTGTTTCAAAGCGCCCATAGGCCAGCAGGGAGGAAACATGGGAGAGCAGTACAATTAAATACAAGAAATACAGAAGGGAAGGGACAGCCGAGCCTACTATGCCTTGTGAGTATTCAGACTGTGCAAGTGCGGGAAGGAAGAGGGCAGTGGGGTAGGTGCTGGGGTGTCAGTGCTCGAGGTGAGCCACAGATGAAGTGCAGGGTATGGTAAGTGCTGTGCATCCTGATAGAAATATATCAGGCTGGAAGGATATCATCGTGGCTGTACTTCCCACATTCTGAATGGGAGATTCCCAGAATGTTAAGTAATGCGAGTCTTAGCAATCTCCGTTTCACATCACTATAATTTCAGCCCTTAGAGCCCCCTAACCCCCAATAAAATACGTGATGCTAGCGTATGACCATTGTTTGGAACAAACTTGCTGTTATCCATTATGCTGAGAAAACTTGGAACACCCCACCCCCCCCAAAAAAAGAAAAAAATGTGTGTCTGTCAAACTAACAGAGAAAAGCTTTAAAAAGTGAGTTCTCCTGTGTGGCTCTCTTAAACAGCCTTGGGGGAAGAAAGCACACATTTGGTGGGGTGGACCACTAGGCCTGCCATATGCCGGAATTCGCTGAAAAGGTCCCACCACAGTAACAATCGTCTAATTCGAGGTGTTGCTTTTAACAGGGAGGTGCGTGTGTTGTAAAACCTCTCTGCCGTGTGCATGTTAAGGGGCGCTGGCCACTCACCGTGCCCTGAACACCAGCAGGCGAGCTTCCGAGGACAAGAAAATCCTGCTGCTCGGTCAGAACTCAAGTAGGTGCCCAAAATATAGCAGCGGCTGCCAAAGAGCACTTGCCACCCGTGCTGCGTGTGGGGCAGCACCAAGGTTGCGTGTGGAACGCACCTGAATGCCACAGCCAGGCTGGACTTTAGGAGCGACCCAGGGGCATCTCCTGACTTCCCTGTACTTGTATCTGCTGCGCCCAGCTACCTAAGGGTTCAGTGTGCATTACCAAATTAATAAACAAACAAACAAATGTCTCCATCCCTGCCTCAAGCCGCTGGACCAGTGCAGCAGGGCCCATTGCCCCCTCTCTATACACATACGTGCCCCCGCCGAGTACCGCTTTCATCAGTTCTGCTCTGGACTGCGTACTGTGTAGCTAAGCCTGGGCCATCTTCATGGTTCTCCAGGCTCGAGGCACAGGAAAATCTGTCCACCCCAAACCAGACAAATTAATTAGGATCATTATTATTATAATACGGGTATTTATTGAGTGTGGACCTAGCTGCGGGTAGCGACGAGCGCTTTACAAGTCGTGGGGTGGAAGCACGCGCTGGCTTCCATGTGATAACGTCCCCGCAAAAATGTCGCCAAACAATGGAGGTTGGTTTGCAGGGACATTATCACATTGAACATGCGTGGGACACCCCCGCGACGCCCGCTCCCCCTGACCCCATATATATGCTCACCATATATAAAGTCGCCACAGCCTTTTCCCGACCACCATATACATGGGGATAATATTACCGGATGCCACACACTGGGAGAAGCAGAGAATCACGGGAACGGGAAGCTAACAACGGGGCCGTCGGAGAGCGGGTACTTGGGCAGCAAGGAACCTTCAAGCGAACAGGGGAGGGAACACGGGGGAGCAGATCACCCAGTCTCAGGTTAGTTGGGGAGGGGAGGGTGTGTGGACCGAGGTGTTGGGAAGGAGCGAGTCCTTCAAGAGGAGGGTCTTTCATGCTGATCACAACCCACCGCTTGTGGTGTTGCCTAGCCAGCAATCACAACTAAGAATGGCTGCCCCAGCCCCCTTCACTAGTGCTGGAACCAGAATGATACACAAGTGACATTTCAAGGGCACCATTAGCAGTCCACGAGGGTGGCACTTGTTTTTCTAACCTCGGTACATGACCCAATTCTTATAACAGCAGCTAGGATGAAAGTATAACGACTGCAGCACAGTTGCAGGACACATACCGGTAGCGGAATAAGAAAGGTGCCCATATGCCAACACATTACCCTGGCACTATGTACAAGTGCTCAAGCACGGACAAGCAGAGATACTGGAAGAAACGAGCACGGTGCGCATGCCATAGCACAGGGCAAGGATACAGCACGAGCATGGTACCCATGCCATAGCACAGGGCAAGGATACAGCACGAGCATGGTACCCATGCCATAGCACAGGGCAAGGATACAGCACGAGCATGGTACCCATGCCATAGCACAGGGCAAGGATACAGCACGAGCACGGTGCGCATGCCATAGCACAGGGCAAGGATACAGCACGAGCATGGTACCCATGCCATAGCACAGGGCAAGGATACAGCACGAGCACGGTGCGCATGCCATAGCACAGGGCAAGGATACAGCACGAGCATGGTACCCATGCCATAGCACAGGGCAAGGATACAGCACGAGCACGGTGCGCATGCCATAGCACAGGGCAAGGATACAGCACGAGCATGGTACCCATGCCATAGCACAGGGCAAGGATACAGCACGAGCACGGTGCGCATGCCATAGCACAGGGCAAGGATACAGCACGAGCATGGTACCCATGCCATAGCACAGAGCAAGGATACAGCATGAGCACGGTGCGCATGCCATAGCACAGGGCAAGGATACAGCACGAGCATGGTACCCATGCCATAGCACAGGGCAAGGATACAGCACGAGCATGGTACCCATGCCATAGCACAGGGCAAGGATACAGCACGAGCACGGTGCGCATACCATAGCACAGGGCAAGGATACAGCACGAGCATGGTACCCATGCCATAGCACAGAGCAAGGATACAGCACGAGCATGGTGCGCATGGCATAGCACAGGGCAAGGATACAGCACGAGCATGGTACCCATGCCATAGCACAGGGCAAGGGACAGATTATAATTTAACAGGAAATTGCATGCAGGTACTCGGATGTAGACTACGATTAGAAAAATCAGCATGGTTTCCAAGCGCTGTTGACATGAATGATGCAAGAAACAAATGATTTTGTGGTGAGTAACATGTGATGAGTCATTGCTATTATATATGAAGTAATGCTGCAGCCAGGCGAACTATTAGTGAGGCTTTTTGACACATGTACCCAGCGAACTAAATCAGTCAGAGGGACTGACCATTTGGCTAATATTTAAGGACTGGCAAATCTGAGAGATTGCCACTCTGTGGTCAAACGGGTCGCTCAGGATCACAAACTTTGGTTCAATAGTGACGCTGGGATTCGAGCTCAGTCTGCAATTTGCCCCGTGGCCAAATTGTTTCCCAGTGCAAATATTTGTGAATGTTTGATTTTCAAGAGCTAAATTAATAAAAGTTGATCAACCTCAGAGCGAAGAAAGGAAGCGTTTGCACTGCCGAGATTTGGTACTGTGATCTTGCAAATCAACACAGGTCTCTGCAACAAGTGCTTAGCACACTAAGCTGCCACCTGAATTTGAACCCCGTTGGCACTCAAACGTATTAATATGCTTTTGAGAATGTGTTAGTGCAGGAGCCTGCAACCTGCGGCTCACCACATGTTTTGGACTGCAACTCCCATTATCCTTCACCGTTGACTATGGTGGCTAGGGTTGATGGGAGTTGTAGTCCAAGACATCTGGAGAGCCAAAAGTCGCCGACCCCTGTGTTAGTGCATGTGATTCATATGTTCTCCAGGAAAATGATACATGATAAATGATAAATTGTAGTAGGGTGAACGCAAATCATATTGCAGGGGTAATTGACCAGGTGCAAAGTAAATTAGTTGTCAACAAGAGCCATGCAGATCGCCCAGGGACTCAGCAGGCACTATACAATATGATGACACTTGCGATTTATCGTTTGCAAAAAATGTGCAGTGGCTTCTTTGCATCAGCTGCCAGGTTGGGGCACCCCCCGAGTGCGCGGTCTGGGGTACATGCCCAGTTTGCTCAGACATTTGTTTTGGTCCCAAACTGTCCTGCATTCTTAAGACGAATGACTAAATCAATCAGACCTGTGCGCAGTAAAGATGGCTGTGGAGGAGCGAGGGCCTAAGAGCGGGGCACGGTAATCCAATTACTTCAGCTTTTTATGGAGCCCCAAAGTGCAGTTGGAAGCAGGAAGCTCAGGAAGCTCAGGATGGCAGCCTGAGACCTTCACCAGGAGCCATAAAAAGGGAGGTTTCTAGACCTAAATCTATTTACCATGCTCCTCCTCTGACATGTGGCCAGCAGGTCTGTGCAAGGGGCGCAGTGGGCGGTTGGTTCCTTGGGCGCAGAGTGCCCCCAGCAGCTCCCATTCTTTCTTTCTACGGCCCTGCCTTCCTGACATGCCAGACTGGTGACGGCCCGGAATGATGACCTCATTAAACCTGGCCTCCTCTCTCCTGGCTGGTGAATCACACAGTACGCCTGACTAGCGCTGCATTGAGGGGGAGCTGGGAGCTGCCTGGGGGGACTGTGCATAGTGCAGGGCCAGCTAGTCATGGGCTGTATAGGGACCAGCGCATGGGGTCTTCTGCCCAGAGAACTGGACACATTACTGCACCGTGGAAGTGGCCCGGCACCAGATATAGAACAACAACAATATATTCCACCAAAGTGTTCTGAGCGACATCTGCTAGAGAATGGGTCTGGCGCCGAGGTCGTCTAGTATATGGCTCTGAACACCAAGGCCAAATGGACCCAGTCGTTGACAGGTGGCCAGCTACAATGCATTGTTGGGAATGGCCCACTTACACCGCTGTGCTGTCCCCATGAACCAGCTTTGCCAAATAAATAAAACACTGGATGCACCCAAAATGCACGTTTGAACCCCACTTTCCATTACAAATTGCTCAGTCTTGTACGCCACGGTACACTATTTCTGTTGAATCCTTGGTCACTGGCCATGTTGCTTTACTTTGACATTCTCTTTAAGTTGCTTTCCCCTTTGTTCCTTTTACATTTCTTTGTTGTCGGTTCGTCAGTCTGGCTGCTTCCTCTCATGTAGTCTTTACCTATCTTTTCCGCTCCATCCTAACTCTGCATCTGCCGCTGCATCTGTTGCTGCATTAATCTCTGCTACTGTCTCTTTACTGCCACATTATTATCTCTGCTGCCACATCCAGTCTTTACCTATCTTTTCTGCTGCATCCTAACTCTGCCGCTGCATCTGTTGCTGCATTAATCTCTGTTACTGCCTCTTTACTGCCACATTATTATCTCTGCTGCCACCTCTAGTCCTTACCTATCTTTTCCGCTCCATCCTAACTCTGCATCTGCCGCTGCATCTGTTGCTGCATTAATCTCTGTTACTGCCTCTTTACTGCCACATTATTATCTCTGCTGCCACCTCTAGTCCTTACCTATCTTTTCCCCTCCATCCTAACTCTGCCGCTGCATCTGTTGCTGCATTAATCTCTGTTACTGCCTCTTTACTGCCACATTATTATCTCTGCTGCCACCTCTACTCTTTACCTATCTTTTCTGCTCCATCCTAACTCTGCATCTGCCGCTGCATCTGTTGCTGCATTAATCTCTGCTACTGTCTCTTTACTGCCACATTATTATCTCTGCTGCCACATCCAGTCTTTACCTATCTTTTCTGCTGCATCCTAACTCTGCCGCTGCATCTGTTGCTGCATTAATCTCTGTTACTGCCTCTTTACTGCCACATTATTATCTCTGCTGCCACCTCTAGTCCTTACCTATCTTTTCCGCTCCATCCTAACTCTGCATCTGCCGCTGCATCTGTTGCTGCATTAATCTCTGTTACTGCCTCTTTACTGCCACATTATTATCTCTGCTGCCACCTCTAGTCCTTACCTATCTTTTCCCCTCCATCCTAACTCTGCCGCTGCATCTGTTGCTGCATTAATCTCTGCTACTGCCTCTTTACTGCCACATTATTTCCTCTGCTGACACCTCTTTTCTGTGATGTGACCTTGCTCGTCCTTTCCCTCTGCTACTGCTGCAGAATGAGGCACTAATGCATAGCAGGCAACAGATCTAACTTCAAGATGTGAAGCAACTATAACTTTGTGGCCAGTACATATGACCATTCATTCTTTGCATGTCTTCTAGAGGTTTACTAATGTACCTTCTTATGTAAATTCTCAGACACATGGTTAATGCCAGATGGGTATATTTATGTTGCACCCTTTGGCCTGGGGAGCCAAAAGTAGCTCCCGGTAGTTGTTGGTTTCAGCCTAACCAGGGTCTTCTAGGCCTGCCCAGGAGCTAAAGAGCGCCCGCGAGTGGGAATCAGAACCTTTTCTTTTACTTCACGTGCAGCATGCTCAAAAGGCCTCAAAGTGCCCAGAAGCAGCTGGAAGGCAGCAAGGAGTGTCTTACAAAACAAATCAAGGGTTTTCTCTTTTGTAGTAATCTTTGCTCAGTGTGGTGGAGGGTGCACTTATTCGGGGAAAGCGCATTATATTCTCTACTCCTCGCAAAGAGGGGCTGAGGTATAAACTGACATAAGTAGCAATAGGTCTGTCTTATTTATGTGAGAGCCCTTCATTGAGGCAAAAGGGATAGCCATGCTACTGGTTTTCTGGATTACAAAGGGAGCCTCTTTCATAATAGGTGGCAGAGCACTGCCATGCCAGCAATTATGGAGCAGCCAGTGAGGGCAGGGCTGGCCCGGT
This sequence comes from Ambystoma mexicanum, assembly GCF_040938575.1. NCBI lineage: Eukaryota > Metazoa > Chordata > Amphibia > Caudata > Ambystomatidae > Ambystoma > Ambystoma mexicanum. The sequence goes on from NC_090922.1 coordinate 95,143,623, forward strand.
AAAAGGTGAGTGCTCCCTCAGCTCCAGCAAACAGCCGAGGAAATGCCCCTAAACTGGCCTCCTTGTGGATGCCTGTCCATGCGGTAGCCCCGCCTGTGCATGCTCAATACCCCAGGCAAGACCACGGTTATTTTGCCCCAGCCTTGCATGACCCATTGAGCATGCCAGCTCAGATACTGCCCGGCAATTTCTATGTATGGGGTGCTCCTGTTCATCTTTGTAGTTGAGTGCTGCCTGGGGTGACAGCTTTAAGCTGCCTGCAGCTATGCAGGAAGCAGGACGCGGGACTCAGTGGGAGGTGTGCCTTGAGGTACACTTCGACATGATTTCTGCCTGAAGGCACCATCCTGCTGCAGGAACTGCTAATGTGGCTTGGAGTCCTGCGGTTGGCAGGAGCAGAGCGGGTAAGTTAAAAAACTGTGGCCCTCATTACGACCTTGGCGGAGATCCTTGGTGCTATTTGCACCATGGTCCATGGCGCTAAGCTGCCAACTCCGCCATGGTGGTTGGCGGACTTACCGCCCCATTCCGACCTTGGCGGGGCGGTAAGTCCCCAATCCCCATTTACCCTTCCCCATTCCCATTTTTGCCCCATAGGGTATAATGGGAGTGGGGAAGGCGTTAATTACGCCACCGTAAATTACGGTGGCGTAATTAACAACAAGGTCCCTTAGCGCCATGGATTTTACCGCCTGCAAAAAGCAGGCGTAAAAATCACCATGGCGCTACGGGAACTCGTACTCAGGCGGAAAGGGGCGCCATGGTTTACGCCGGCGTAAACCCCTTTCCGCCAGGGTCGTAATGAGGGCCTGTGTGTGTGTGTGTTTTTCTGTGTGTTAGCATGCTTGCATGTGTAGGGGTGTGTGTGCGCATGCTCTCGTGTGAGTTTGAAAGTGTATGTATGGGCATCTGAATGCAGTGTGTGGGGCTGGTGCTTTCAGGGAAGGAAGGAGACAAACAGCATGGGGGTCATTACGAGGTTGGAGGTAGCCATGGTGCTATTAGCACCATGGCTACCCCCTTACTGCATTCCGGGTCCGGGTTCCCGAAATAGGGACTTACCGGGTCATTCCAACCTTGGAGGACCCGGTAAATCCCCATTCCGGGAACCATTCCCCATTCCCATTCGAGCCCCCATAGGGCTCAATGGGAATGGGGATGGAGCTAATAACGGTACCGCAATTTGCGGTACCGTTATTAGCTCTGAAGTCCCTTAACGGGTCCCTTCCATAACGCCTGGTAAAACCAGGCAGTAAGGAAGGAACCCGCTAAGGGACCTCGGAATAGGGTGGTAAGGGATTACCGGCACCCGTGTTCTTACCGGTGCCGGTAATCCCTTACCTCCAACCTCGTAATGACCCCCCATGTCTTGGCAAGGAAGGGAGAGGAGGTGGGGCTGCTTCGTGTCAGTGCCCGCGGATTTATGATGGCGATCCCGCCATGTTTTGGACCCTCGCAGTCGCTCTTAGACAAAGTGTCACAGGGCAATATGCCAGCATATATTGGGAGAGCCAGTATGAAAATGACTTACTAAAGTGCAATGCAGCATTATTGGGCACACCCACCACATGTGTATTCTTAAAGTGCCAATAATGGCATTACCATGCAAAGCCACCATTAGTGTGTTCGTATACTGGCAATACTGGCCTTAGTAGGTACAGCCACAAGTGCATACTTATAGTGGCAATGCTGGCATTATAAGGCACAGCCACCATGAGTGTGTTCTTAAAGTGGTTATACTGGGATACATTGGCACTGGCAGCATGGGTGTGTCCTTAAAGTGGTTATACTGGGATACATTGGCACAGGCAGCATGGGTGTGTTCTTAAAGTGGTTATACTGGGATACATTGGCACAGGCAGCATGGGTGTGTTCTTTTAGTGGCAATACTGGCTATAGTGGCTAGTCAGCAGGAAACTGTCTTTCTACAGTGGCATTATAGAGATTATTAGGCACAGCCATGATGGCTGTGTTCATACAGTGGCAATACTGATATGTATTTATGCAGCCAGCATTAAAATGTCTTCTTCCAGTGGCAAAAGACTAGCATATTTTGTGGGCACGGCACAGGCATCAAGAAGTGTATTTTGTTGTTACAAGGCTGGCATACATTGTGGGCAGAGACATTAGGAATATTCTCCTTCTTACTCTTGGTGACATGGCATCTATTGGATTTGTAACATGTGTGAATCTTCACAACTGAACCACCTCCAAACCATCTTAATTGGTTGGGGTTCACAATCTATGCTTGGTCACATGCACTCTTTAGTGTTAATGTTAATGTTAAAGGACATTTATACCACGCACTATCACCACCGGAGTGGTCCCCTGGCACTCTGGCGGATTTGAAAGATAAGAGGGCAGGGAGGGCTAGTGGGGTTTAGTGGGGTAAAGGTATAGTGAGATTGGTGATGTCCTGTTGGCAGCTTCAGTTCGGATAAACACTGTTTGCTGAGCATGGGTGTGGTTTATGGATCGGTAGACTCCCATGTGCGGGTGTGCGAGACTACGGGGGTCATTACAAGTTAGGAGGTAGCCATGCCGCTATTAGCAGCATGGCTACCCCCTTACCGGGTACCGGGTCCGGGTTCTTCGAATGAGGAATTACCGGGCCATTCCGACCTTGGAGGGCCCAGTAATTCCTCATTCGAGGAACCCTTCCCCATTCCCATTCGAGCCCCCATAGGGCTCGATGGGAATGGGGAGGGTGCTAACTACGGGCCTGTTAATAATGGGCCCGATGTTAGCACCCTGGTCTGCTCGTGGGACCCGCTAAGGGCGCCTAGCGCTCCCCGTGAGCAGACTCGTATTGAGGCGGTAAGGGGTTGACGGCTCCGGGTGCCTTTACCGGCGCTGTAAACCCCTTACCTCCTCACTTGTAATGACCCCCTATGTGTGGTTTGTTTTTGTTGTTGCAGTGTTGTAAAGTGCATGCGGTTTGCTGTGAAAGAAAGTGGTTGTGTTTGTTCAGGGTGTGAGAGGTGTAAGCGGAGAGTTGAGGGTTTTTAGCAGATGGGGTTACCTCGTTGTTTCGGACATCTGTGTTGGGTGTCTCTGCCCTTGCTGTCTGCAGGAGCGTTCCTTTGGCAGTTCAATCGTCTGGTACTGCGCGGGGCTGCTGCGTGTGTCGTTGGCTGTCTAGTGATCTGTAGGCAGGAAGGTGGTGAGGTCCTCCCCCTCCGCAGGGCTGAGATCGCTATGGTTGTGGGTTGCTCTTTGGTTGTCAGTGCGGTTTGCCTGCCCTCGCTTCCCTGAGCACATGGGTTGTTGTCTCCTCCCTCCGAATCCATGTTCTGTTGGGTGCTAGTTAATGATTAGTGTTCCTTCATCTCAGTCCCTGTCCTTTGTGCTTTGCCTAGCGGAGGGGTTTGGCTTGAGAAGGTCTTGGGAGAAGGTGGATCCTGGGTTTCTTTCCTCCCCAGCTACTTCTTGTCACGTGTGTTTGTTTCTGGCGTGTTCTGTTTCCATTGGTGTCTGTTAGTTGATTCCGTCTGGTTATGAAGTGAAGAGCATGCTTTTGAGTAGTTTCCTGAATTTTAGTTGGCCCTTTGTGTTTCGTATTTCTTTCAGAAGTGTGTTCCAAGTTTTTGCTGCCAGGTGGGAGAATGAGGATCCCCCAAGTTTTTCCCTTGTGTATGGTTTTGGTTCCAGGCCGATGTCATTGCTTGATCTGAGTGTTCTTGTTGGTAGGTAAATTGTTATTTTCTTTTGTAGGAATTCTGCTCCTTGGCCGTGGATTGCTCTGTGTGTTGTGCACATCGCTTTGAACATGATTTGTTGTTTGATTGGCAGTCAGTGTAGCATTTTTAGCGCTGGGGTGATGTGGTCCCTTTGTGACAATTTAAGGAGGAGTCTGGTTGCTGCGTTTTGGATACGTTGCAGTTTCTTCAGCAGGTGTTCCGGCATTCCATAGGCAGTTTATGTAGTCAATTCTTGACATAATGAGGGCGATGATTGTCAGTGTTTTATGGGTCAAGGACAGGAACAGTATGATTCTTTTTATCGAGTGTAGGCATTTCTTGATTATTGCATTTCCTTGTGGTTCTAATGTTAGCGCGTTGTCCATTAGTATTCCAAGGTTTTTGACTATTTTCAATGGTGTGTCGGCGCTGTTCCTAGTTCTGTGGGTAACGGGAGTTAATAAATCACCAGCCGCCATTGAATATTACCCATGGGTTGATAGAGCGAGTGGGGATATATACATGGATGTTTCTTAATTGCATGCAGTGTGATATTTTGGGATGAAATGGGTGGGAAGGACAGAAGGTGCACTTCATTCCACACAGGATGTCAGGATGCGCAAAAGCAGAGGAGAAATGACACCTCTGTGAGTTCCGCATTCTAGATGACACATTAGGTGAAACGATTTAAATTCCTGGGCAAGTACAATTCAATGGGAAAATGGTAGGGCCTGGAAAGGATGGTAGGCTCTTTTCTTTGTTGTTTTATGCATTGTGTAACATGTTGGGATCAAATGTCAGGCAATTTCAAGTTTAAAAAATGGACGTCACTTAATTTATTTGGAGGTCAAACGCCTCCATTCTTTAACCCCTGAAGTGCTTGCGATGAGTATGCTCGTCCGTTTTGCATAGACTTGATTAAAGCTCAGCAGTTAAGGGGTTACATTTTAGAACCCATTTATTAACTGATAGTCAATAAAGCCAGGCAGAATCCTCCTGACTTAGACATTTGAGGGGAATTGTAAGGCAGTGCAGCCAATTGAATTTGTAATGCATAGCCCCGATCTAGGCACAAGGGGTGGAGGGAGAGATTATGCGCCCAGATGCCAAAGGGATTGGCGCGCTATAAAAATAAAATACAATACAATACAATTCAGGGATCAAATTAAGGGTAAAGAAAAGTATTCAGCAGCAAGTGTAGGCATACTTCTTAAGCTCAACATCTGGAATCCATGCTATAAAAGACAGAGCAATCGATGGCCGTTTTTGACACTTCTTAGAGGATTTGGGACTTTTTCTGGACTTAAAAACCTACAAAAAAGGGTTTGAAAAGGCATTGCCAGAGCTGAAAGCCTAGATTTGCACAAATACCTGAATAACGGGTCAGATCCAAGCTCAGCTGCCGCTGTGTATCGGAGTGGCATTCGGCAGGTGGCCAGGAAGTCACTGCAGCAATTTGTCCTCCCACAATCCACCTGTCCAGCAAGCGTGAGCCCGAATGAGCAGATAATGCTTTGCAGCTGCCGAGGGGGCTTAATCTTGGCATTGGGAGGTGGGGGTGAAATGGTGGATGGAAGGGCAGAGTCGCCACCTTCCAGACACAGTACACAGTTGTTCTCAGAAGAGACATGGCAGGTGAAGGCGGCTCATCACTGTGCTCAATCTCACATGTGCCACTTCCTTCCCTTGGGTCTCAGTTCCTTCTCATCCATCTTCTTTGAATAGTGAAGTCATATGATGGCTTACTCTGTCCAGTGCTGTGGAGAATCTGTTGACCTCTGTTTCCAGTTTTGAAGGCCACGTCTGGAGTTTGGCATTCAGTTTTGAGGGCCTCCTCTTGGGCTTTGTTCCTAGTTCGAAAGGTCATAGCTAGAGTGCTGTGATTAGCTCTGAATTCTGCACCTTTAGTTCTCTCTATCTTGTTTGTAGGGTTCACCTGCAGTCAAGGGTGTGTTCTGTTCTGAAGGCTATATCTAAACAAAAATGCTTAGTTCTGGACACCACGTCTGGATTCTTGAGTAGCATTGTGAGGGCTGTGGTGGCATCAATGAATTGTGCTGCGTTCTGGATACCGCATCTTGAGGGTGGTGCCTAGTTTCATAGTCCACACCATAGTATTGCTTCTAGCTCTGCAGCCCATATTTGGCACATAATGCCCAGTTCTGGAGGCTAACTATACTCTGTAGGTATCCATGCATTTTTTGTCTAGTTCTGTGGAGCTGCTTTTGGGGGGTTATATTAAATCTTAGAGTCCTCAAATGGAGGATTGCAGTTATGATATGATGGGATATGGCACTTATAACGCGCCTGTACACAAGTGTTTCTAGGGGCGACAAGACAAAGAGGGAAAACAGAGGGAGGACGAGACAACGATTTTACTAGGCCTTGTGTCATTCAGATCGCGCAAGTGCAGGGACACGGAGCCCTTGTTTGCATTATTGTAATGTAATGTGATGTGAGCTTCTATGGCGCCAGTAGCCCGCAGGCATCGGGCACGTAAACAAAGAGAAATATAAACTATCTAGGGAGACTCATTAGACTGCTAGTAGCACTGTGTTATAAATGAGGAGGGTTACTTGAAAAGATGAGTCTTCAGGAGTTTACGGAATTGTAAATTGTTCTCCTGTATTCTCAAGTTCAATGGAAGAGAGTTCCACAACTGAGCTGCCTGTACTACAAATGACCTGCCCATGGCCAGTTTGAGTTTATATTTTTGTATTACCAGCAGGTTTTTTCCTGCTGAGCGCAGCAGTCTCTTCGGTGTGGGGATTTCTAAATTCTTTTTTAGGTAATCGGGTGCATTTCTGAAAATACATTTGTGCACCAGGGTAAGAGATTTGAACTTGATCCTTTCTTCAACTCCAAGCCAATGGAACGATTTCCTGGCCTTGTTATCATGGTCCGTTCTCGAAAGATGTTTCACTAGTCTTACAGCATCATTTTGCATGACTTGACAGGTTTGCATATCTTTGACATGGGCACCTATTAGAAGGGCATTGCGGTAATCCAACCTGGATAACACAACTGCCCTAGCTATCATAGCCATATTGTTTTCACTCAGATAGGGTCTGATAGCCCGCATGAGCCTCAGATAGTAGGCTGTATTTTTTCTCAGAAAATTGGTCTGAGCCTCTGAGTTGACAGACAAGTTCATCATCATACCCAGAGTCTTGACCTGATCAGATACTGTTATAATAGCCTCCTTGATCTGGAATGATTTGTACTCCCCCCACCAATTTGTATAGTAGTCGGCTAGAACTGAACAACGTGAGTTCCGTTTTGGAGTCGTTTAAGCACATCCAGTTGGATTGCATCCACTCGTCAATTTTACTATATTTTAAACCGAGTTTTGCGCTGTCTACCCCATGAGATCCGTCTAACTCTATTATAAGCTGTGTGTCATCTGCGTAGTTGGTAAACACAACTCTGGTTTCCATCAAGATATCACACAGTGCACGCATATATAGGTTGAAAAGCATGGGTGACAGACTAGTGCCCTGGGGCACACCAAAAAGTATTAAGATGGGTTGGAGAAATTGTCACCCCAGTGGACTCTTGCTCTGCGATTTGTAAGGAAGGAAACAAGCCACTTTAATGCCATGTCGGAACAACCCACAATATCTCACAATGCTTTAACCAGCAAATCGTGGTCGACCAGGTCGAATGCCGCACTGACATCAAACAACATCAATATCCTAATTTTGCCTTTGTCCATAAGATTTAACATATGGTTCTGCAGATCCAACATGGCTGTTTCTGTGCTGTGAGCTGCTCTGAAACCAGACTGTTGGTGGTGTAGAGATGCATTGGTTTCTACATGGCTCTGCAACTGCTGGGTGGCAATTTTATCTGGAATTTTAAGTATAAAATTGGAGTTGGTAATCGGCCGGAGATTATCTGGTTCTTTAGGATCCAATCCTACTTTCTTCACTAATGGTGTAATCGTGACTTTCTTGATTTCCTCCGGAACTATACCCTCTTTGAAGGATGCATTAATAATCATTAGCAGGATGGCAGCAAATTGCTCTTTATTTTGAAGAATTATGTTAGGTGGCAAAATATTTTCCGCACAGGACGTGGGCTTCATATGGCCAAGCACATCTAAAAGCTCTGTTTCTTTTATGGGAGTGAATATAAAAGTCTCCTGTCCTGGATTGTTTCCGGTCTCCTTAGTGGTGATGTCCAGTTTAAGTTTGTTTCTGGCATTGATAATATTTTGCCTAGCTTTAGCTATTTTGGCTGAGAAGGCATTTTGCACCATATCACAATCTTCTTTCGAAGGTTGTAAAGGCAGGGTGAGGTTTTGCGGTTTCTCTACGCTCTTTAACATTTCAAAGAGTTTGCTGGTCTTATTGTCTGCTAGTTCTATTTCTGCATTAAAATAATTAGCCTGTGCTTGTTTTATTTTATCGTTATACTTCTTGTTTACTATTTTCCATCTCTCTTTGTTTTCAATGGTTCTGTCTGAGAGCCACTTCCTTTCAAGGGCTCTTTTTTCAATTTTAATAATATCTATGTCCGCGTTGTACCATTTCTTGTGATTGCTAATCTTCCTAGTTAATTTGGTTTTAAGTGGCACAATTTTGTCTACCAAATCTTGTATATGTGTGACGTATGCAGACTGTATACATTGCCATCATTTCCCAAATAGCCACACAGTGGGGTTAAAATGGATAAATACCTTGGAGTAGATGACAGAGAGGTGGCAGAGCAGAGCACAACCGGAGCAATTGTGTCCAGTTCTGGGCTCCCATTTGGAGCATTGTTTCCAGTTCAAATGATGGTTTGCTTCATTCTCTGGATGCCTCCTTTGTACTATTGTGCCTGGTTTTGGTGGCAACACCTCGAATGTTGCACCCACTATTGGAGATCTGATATAAAGGGTATTGTTATTTTAGGGTTCCTTGTAGGGATTTTAGGAACTAGGTTTCGAAGTTGCATCCCTATACGTTTGCCGATAAGGTAGGCAAAGCCTAGAGGAGAGCTGCTTAGATATTCAACTCTCTCCAGCATAAATCTTGTGCATAGAGGTTGTGTAAGATAATCAGCTCATTCAAAGCTCAGTTCGAAAGAAATGTGTCTTGATGGTCACAGTGATCAGTCATCTTTAATGGTGATGTAATACAAACAAGTGAGTTCTATTTGTTGTGAAAAGAGGGCATCCATTTATAAAAGAAATGTCATTGTTCTGTCTCACTTCGCCTACACATGTTTCATCCCAACACCCAAACTTCTTCAAGTCAATCCATTTAAATTGGTTACTCCGAAAGGATGGCTCTTCATGCCTTCATTAAGACCACTTTCCACCACAAATCAGACCCAGCTCTCTATATTACTTTGCACTCGCTGTACATCCGACTAAACCTAAACTTACCCAAGCAGAGAGGCTGGATCTATGCACGGTTCCTGTAGCACCCCACGTAGGACCTAAGCACAGATACAGCTTACCCTGTGATTTTGCTTTACTTGCATAGAGGTGCCAGGACTGCCTCATTACGAGGTCGGTGGTAACCCGCCAGTGCGACTGGCAGATTGCCGCCAACCCCGTAACACTGAATCCGGCACCTGAATTCCCGGTGCCTTTGGGACATTGCAAGTCCCGGCGGCGCAGGAAGTCAGGTGTAGATTTTGTAAGTCCCTATTCCCATGGAGTCCAATTGGACTCCATTGGAGTTAGGAGATGGAAGCAACGGTGCCGGTGGTTCAGTGACAAATCTGCCTACAGGGGGCCAATGCTACTGGCAGGGTCAGACCTGTCGGGCTCAGTGGCCCTGGCAGGCAAACTCGTAGTGTGGCAGTAAGCTTACCGGCACCCTTGTTTCCGGACCGCCACACTCATAATGAAGCCCATAGTCTGGATAAGGGGAGATCTAAAGGAGTCACTGAAAAGCCCCAGGTATATAAACTCAATAAAGGATGGGGAGGAGGATAATAAGAGTAGAAGAGGTGAGTATACTCTAACAAGAAAAATATCTCTGGCACAAGTGCTCAAGGGATGCAACTTGCCAGAAAAGACTTACCAATAGCATAAGGAAGTTATTCCTTACAGAAAGGGTGTAAGAGTGCAGATAACAAGAGAAGATTAAATAGTGTTACGGCATAGTTAAACTCCCTACTGAAGGGAAACATTGAAAAAGTGGCCCATTTGACTAGGCAGAGTCTTTGGGGGCAGGGAGAGGAAGCCATGAAGGTCTTTGGCGGAAAGCTTAAAGAAACTGCAGCTCCAAAAATCCAAAGGAGCAATCAAATCAGAGCCAGGTAGAATTGTCATCACTTCCACTGACATACATGAGGGCTTTCCAATACTGTATCAACATTTATATAAATCGGGCAGCAAACCAGAAGTGAGAGCCCTGGGACCTTTTTTGGCTGGTTGGAAGTTACCGAATCGGGGATAGGGACAGAGAGTAGACCTGGTGATCCCTATCTTGACACAGGAAGTCAGCACTGCCAAGCTGGCACCCGGAAAACCTTGGGGAACTTTTCCCATTGACTACTAAAGAACATTCTCAGGTGTACTGTCACTTGTGCTTTGGGATCTCCTTAATTCCTGTGTCAATACTGGGCAATTTGGGATTTGTCAAAGGAAGACAGGATCGTGCTTACTGAAATTCAAGGGCAAGATCCTCCTGGAGGTCAGATTTACAGACCCATATCGCTCCTGAACATTGATGTGAGGATCCTAGCACATGTCTTCACCCAAAGACTGAGTAGGTATATGGATAAACTGACTCCTCCATCACAATCTGGCTTCATGAGTGGTAGGTACGGAGCAAACCATGTTAGAGTAATTTGAATGCTTTACATGATACAGAGAAGAGATGACAGGAACTGCCCATGTTTAAGATGCACGGGGTTATGACTCTCTGGGCTTGTTCAGCTCCTGTTGGGAAAGATTTAATATTCCCAAAAGTGAGACCGGTGGTGTCACAGCTTTATAAAGCCTGTTGAGGGGGAGGTTAGGTATGCAGTTAATCATCCAGATGTTCCAGATAGAGATGGGCTGTTTGCATAGAAAACCACAGCTAAGAGCACAAGACATAGTAAAACTCTTTCCGAGCCAGCTAGAGGGTTACACCAAATTTGCAAAGGTTAAAACGAGCTGGGTGAAGAACCTGGGTGCAGATTTGTGAGAAGATCATTGGACAAAGATTCTGGGCAAAGGATTTCAGGTTAAGGTAGACCTCGCATTGTGGTTGACACATCCGAAGGTGGTGTACAGACTGTTCACAGGATGCTGTGGCCTTGTTGGCTGCTATGGGCTCCTTGGTGTGGTGGAATGCTACTTGGTGTTTCATGTCCAGCTCACTCTGCTGCCTCTTTCCGCATATTTTTCTGGGTTTCATCAGGGTGGCCAGGTTGGGGGATGAACCTCCCGCAGTATTTCACCAGGCCTATGAAGCTGCAAACCTGCTGTGCATTGAGAGGTGCCAGGGCAGACTTGATATCCTGGATCTTCTTCTGTTGTGCTGACAGCTCATCTGCTGAGAAAAGATCACGCAAGAGCCAACTTGTTTTGGGAAAATTCGTATTTCCTTTGATGAAGAGCCAGGCTGCTGGCGACCATCTTTTTTTTATGACCGGAAGCTGCTCATGATGTTAATGCTCTGTTACTGTATAGATATGAAATGCGCCCCTCACATTAACGATGGCCGGCAAGTCCACTGTCATTCCGGAACGCGTCGGCGGATGATGATAGCACAAAACTAGGATGATTCTTACGTGTCAGAAAGCGATGATAGTAGCAGCAGTCGGGAGTAGGTGCAGCTGGAAGTATCTCACTCTCAGGTGAATTTGGGGGAACCACTGACCCCCCATTGAGGATGGCTGTGATGTTGTCATTGTTGGTGCTCATATGCCATTCTCTCTTGATGGCTTGTGCCGGAGCCTCCTGTCTTCACCTGCTTCGCTATGACCACTGGAGAAAGCCCCTTTGTTGGCCATTACACTTGCGTGATAATGTCCCCCTTTTCCAGCTTTAAATTTTTTTGTTCATTCTTCTCCCTGATTTGAAAAAGGGTACATTGATGTTGAAACGCTGCCGGCTGTACTGTCTTATCTGTGTGACAGTGGGTTTGTTTCCCCCACAAATATCTCACCACATGGAGAGGCAATTGAAAATTTGCTAGGATCTCCTCTAGCTCCCAAGTGCACACGCTGATCGCAAAGTGTATTGGCTGTTGTGCTACCTCTATGTTACAGATGAGGAGTGTTCTTGTTCCCGTTCCTGTGACAAAGATCTTTATGTCAAATATGTTGGATTATAATTCAGAAGGTGTGCTTCAGTTGTATTGGGGACAGGTTGCCGTATCCATAGATCCCTGTGACTGTGTCCCGAAGCCTGTGCCTCGGTTTGAGCCATCAACGCCATTAGCTCCAGGTCCCGAATGAGCATGCACCTTGCAATTACGATGAGATGCAGGAGCTTCATGTTGGGGTCCACCAATGGGATGATTTACATTTCCTCATCCTTTCCAGCTCTTGACTAACACAACGAGCTGACCATGCCATCCTCATATTTTCGTACCCGCTGCAAACCACATTTTGACCTCACTCTGTCTTCTGGAGGCTGGGATGAGCTGCACACCATTGCACCATTTTGTTGGCTTGCCACAGGAAGAGCATACCTTTCCCCGTTTCGACACATGCCATCATGTGGCATGCCACTGCTTCAGTGCACACATGCGCTCCATCCCGTCGAGGAGCATCAGGTTCTTGATTTGGGAGCACCTTGGCCAGAGCATCCTTTATATGAACATCTCTCACATCAGACAATTTATGAGATGTTTCCAGAATGTGATGCCGAGAAATTACATTTCCATGAGGATCAGGGCCTCAATTCGGCCGATGTGTGGTCTTGCGTAATTTGCCACAAACCTGCTTATCTGTGTCAGAGGTCATTCAGGTGCTCACCAGTTCCCGTAGCCTGATGGCACCCATGGACTTATTCACATGGTGCTTGCTTGCTCTGCCGCATGCCAAAACACACATAATTTGCTTTCACCTAGGGGTCATAGCATGCCCTGTGGGCCACCACTGCTGTGTCATAGTCGTGCATGTCGCCTACACTGAACAGTGTCAAGAGTAGAATATGGACATCATCAACAACCAGATGTGAAGAAATTGAGCGATTTGTCGTCCTGTGCGACTCCTAAATGGCCTTCAAGCTGTTGTTGTGTCTCACAATGTACACCTTGCATCGCAGGGAATCCCACACCCACAGCACCTGAAGTAGGATTGATGATAATGGAGTCATTGACACTGCTTTTAAGGGCCTGGAGAGGGCGCTGCAGCCTCTAGGGTGCCTTTCTCTAACAGAGTGACACTGCGGATGTAGTGGGACCCAGCTTGCTGTTAGTTTTATGTTGCTCTTCCAGGGTAGTTTCAAGCTAAAGAGACTGGCAGGAGCTGTCAGTGTATGAGGGTTTAGAAGAGCGGAAACTCTGAGACACGTCCTGTCTCTGAGTCCCACACATGATGCGCAGGGAACTCCTTTTTATACTTCCAGGCTGTCTTCGTCAGCTGTGCGGGGCCATGCATGTGTGGGCATGGTGACCTCTCTCAAAGGGATCATGGCACTAATACACAGAAAGCACCACCATAAAATACAAAAGCATTCTGCACCCAAAATAAAGATGGAGGCATTCAGAGTTCAGGAGGATGGAATTCCTCTGTGACATGGAATGTCGCAGCTGCCCCCTTCACGTCCCGCTGCAATGGTACATTCTTAAATCAGGGCCCATGCGGTGACCGCAGGAGGAGCTTAACGAGTTGACCATTAACCCAGATCATAGGCTCAGCTCATCTGGTTGGAGTCTGCAACATTTGGAGGTCGTCCTCTTTCACCAAACTCCAGAGGACCGTCTGATTTTGATTTGCAAATGAAGCATAACCCGCTTCTGATCCTTGACAAATCCTCCACAAAAGGAATAGCTGGGATAGGCCACACTGAAATCCTCCAGCATGCTCAAAGTTTGCCTTTGGTAACTCTTGTACAGAGGGCTGGGCTGAGCAGGCTGGGGTTCCTTAAGGACGCCATGATGCATGTTTATATCTGCCAGCTAGGGGAAGGCTCAGCCAATCTCTCATGACTCACATTTCTCACTCAAACCCACTCCCCGACCAATTCACTGATGCCCATTACTGCCACACCTGGGAGTAATGGCACCAACCCTGCTAATCTAAAACGATAAATGGGGACCAAATCACCCCCATTCTAATCCTTGTTCACCCCAAATGAGTCATGTACTCAGTTGTTGCTTAATCCTGCATGTACTTACCTTACCTCCAGTTCGCTATTGTGCCTTCTATAACCTGTCACTTGTTCTCGTCCAGTGTTTCTCTATTTTGCATAATAGTCGAAGTTACGCAGAGCAGGGTTCTACGTAATTCCAGGCTTGGCGGCTGGGAAGGGAGGCACAGCGCGACAACGTGGATTTCCCAGGGATACCATTTAGAGCAAATGGGGTGTGCCCGGTGGAGGCACACAATTACAACTCAGTTCTCCTGGGTCAATAGTGGGCAACTTGGCCGCAGATAGTCCACTTATCCTGGAATGGGATGGCACCAGCCTACTTCCTTCACGTTGCCTCCACATTTGCCAAGTTAGGACGCCTCACGCACCCTACATTGTTCTATTACCTGTTAAGCTCTGGGACCCAAAGGTCTTGGCTCTCAGGGGAAAAATAAAGATTCCATTTTGAAAACCATGGTTCTGATGTTTTTCTGATACGTGTCATCCTCTGATGGCACAGAGATGACTGCTCTGCAGTTATTTGATATGAACTGATGTTTGCCTAGTGTATATCTGCCCTCCCGCATGGACTTGTGTCACTGTTGACACGCATGGCTTCTCTGGAGGGTTGCTGGCTGGAGTATAGATTTGTGGATGGAAGGGTGCGTGGGTGTAGTTTGCCTTAAAACATGGGTCTGCAAGCTTGGCTCTCCAGATGTTTTGGACTACAAAACCCATTAGCCCAAGCTAACTTAGCCAATGGCGAGGAATCATGGGAGTCATAGTCCAAAACGTTTGAATAGCCACAGGTTGCAGACCTCTGCCATAGAAGGATCATGTTGGGCTTCATTTGTGAGGACCAAGGATGTGCTCTGATCATGGCTCTGCATTCTTCTCATTGTGTAGAATGCTTGGATGTGTTTGTGCGCAAGGTGGTAAGTGCATGGTAGAGGCATGTTGCGTCAATTCGTCTGGACGGATCTTGCGAGGGATATGCCTTTTAGTTCTGTCCCCTGACTTCAGTTGAGAGACATCAATCCATCAGAAAACATTCCCATTTCCATAAAGGCCAAGCCCCCCCCCCCCCGCACCAACCCGGCAGTCACCCGCTTGCTGTCATATTTTACACATGGCATTGTGGACAGATGTGGATGTTGAAAGTTGCAAGAACAAATCACAAAATAGGACCCTTTTTAAAATATTGAGGATGATGTATCTCTCTGCCTTATAATTCTGTGTATTCTGTGTTTAGAGCGCTCACTTATTTATTTATTTAATCATATTTTATAACGTGCCTAATACCGTACGCAAGTTCGGTTTCTAAGCGTGGATCCGGAATTTGAACATGTGTTGCTCTGCGTGGTCTTGCTTCCAAGACCAGCGTGCTGCCCCTGTGCTATTCTCCATTCCCAATGCTCATTATTCATGCTCATTGCATCAATATTGGCTTCTTGGCACTTTTTGTAGTTTTCCAATGGTTGTTCAACCTGATCGTCTAATCTGAACAGATGGATCTTGAGTTTGGCCCTGAAAGACATCAGGCTGTGGACAAGTTTTATGTCTTCTGGAAGATTATTTCAGAGGCAGGGAATAATATCTGCCAATTCTTTTTTTTTTTTTTCTTTTTATTGTTCGGTTGCAAATTTTCAACATAAGGAATTTAAAACATTTTACTGATAATAATTCCACAAAAGAAAAGAAAAAAAAAAGAAAACTGATTCTCCTATAAATGTACATCAAATTTGGAAAAATACCAGTTACAAGACCTCTGTACATTACCTAATAATTATTTCATTTCAATTTTCAATACACGTGCAAGAAAGGTCAGATACAATTCACATTAGTTGTGTGGGTCTACAGGTTTAATCTTTTCCAGCTTCCTATGCGTAAGCTTACTCCTTTGTACTCTGTACACATTTTAAAAACAGCAAATAGTTGATCACGGTTCAAGTTAATGAGACCGAGTGGTCACTAAAAATCATTTCCCACATTTTATCAGCAGTCAAAGATGTGGAGTCCATAAAATATCTGTAGAAAAACTGTCTTATTTGTATTACTAAATTAGGACAAATCAATATAATATGTTTTATAGTCTCTACTTCTGTCATGCATGCGCCATGGGCACATCCATTTTTGCTCCATTTGGACTTTGCTAATTAATGATTATTGTCATCTAACTACGCATACCATAATGCACCTGGCCGCAAGCATTGTTTCCTGGCCGTTCCTATTGGATTTCTATGGAACTACACCCCCCAGAAGCCTTAGAGTCTGGTCCTGCTTCCACCAGCCCAGGAACAGAAAGGGAGGTGGCCGATTGCCTGCAGGTGTGATTCGCCAGGTGAAACCAATTGGCCTGCCTCTGTGCTGGGCTAGGCAGTATATAAGGCTGCTGTCTGCAGTGGCTCAGCCTCTTGCATTGAGAGTCCTTCCTCCACCTTTCGCGAGTGTCTTCGGATCCTTGTATGCTGTTTATCCTCACTCCTGCTTGGACCCTGCCTTACAGCTTGTTACACCCTGCTGCCTACAGCCCTAGCCTTTTGGGCTCCCTGCCTTGTTGCTTGCTCCACCCTGCAGCGGATCACGCTCTGCTGCCTTCCAGTCTCCGCCCTTGCCCTGCCGGGCTCTCCACACTGCAGCGGATCTCGCTCTGCTGCCTTCCAGTCTCCGCCCTTGCCCTGCCGGGCTCTCCACCCTGCAGCGGATCACGCTCTGCTGCCTTCCAGTCTCCGCCCTTGCCCTGCCGGGCTCTCCACATTGCAGCGTATCACGCTCTGCTGCTTTCCAGCCTTAGCCCCTGTCCTCTGGGCTCCCCGCTTGCAGCCTATCTCACACCGGCTGCCTTAGCCCTTGTCCTCAGGGCTCCCTGCTCTGCAGCCTGCCTCTCTCCGGCTGCCTTTGCCCTTGTCCTCTGGGCTCCCTGCTCTGCAGCCTTCCTCACTCCGGCTGCCGTAGCCCTTTTCCTCTGATATTTCTACCTTACCGTCCCACTCTTGTGGGCTTACTCCTTGCCTTCCTGCTCCTCTGAGCGCTCCACCTACCTTTCTGTCCTCTGTTATCATATCCTGTTACTCGACTTTCCCTTCCTATCCTTCTGCTAGTTTGCTATCATCTCCTTTCCTGGATTTGTCTGTTGTATCTTCTCTTGTACTGTTTGTAGACCCTTTGTACAGAGCTTGTCTGCTGGTTCCCATCAGTCAACCTCTGCCCCTTCCCTTGTCTCGTTTCTATATCACAGACACCCATAGCTGCTGTTCCAAGTTATGAGCAAACAGCGTGGGACTCTGTTATAGCAAACTGTGCAGAAGGCTAGAGTATTTCCAAGGTTCGTGGAATACTCTTTTCCTATTCTGCATACACCCCAAGAGGGTATTCACTCTATACCTTTTCCCTTGCTACTCTTCCCTACTCTTCACTCCCTTTCCTTTCCGCGGTGTGTGTTCCTATCTGTCCACTTTATTTCAACACCCAAACTCGTCTGGGTGTCTTGTGCCACTCGTATTAGAGTGCCATCCCTGACAACTTCCTTCAATTTACCACAGAATCTACACATTTTCTGCTCAACTGGCCATTTCAAGTAAACTCCCATTACTTCTTTAATCAACCATAGATTTAAATGTAGTCTTAAAATAAGTTTCTATATCTAGCATTAGGGAATTTTTCAAAATACATTGGGATTTGATTAAGAGGTTTTCTAGTGAACTTTCCTATGTTCAATATTTTATAATTATTGCACTCTTTCCAGGTCTTTATCAAATCATTATAAAACAGTTCTTTCCCCGCCTTATCCGGATCTTGTAATATGGAATGAAGGTCAATTTCTGCCCTTGGCATCAGCTCCTGGCACTAATTTCCCCAGGATTTAAGTGAGGTATCGAACTGTGTTGTTAATATTTGCGCCAGTGCAGATAACATGGAGATATTGGAGAGAGAATTTGTAAAACCTTTCCTGTATAATGCTTATATACGCCATTCCACCATCCCTCTCAATTATGGTAGGCCCATTTCAAATCAGATTATTTGGATAGGGCAACTTTTGGCAATAGGAATATTTCCTTCCAATATAGGCCTTGCAGTCTCTCCCAATTTGGTCTGTGCCCTGCCAGCTTTGTCTCCGTCCCAGTGGGCACTGCCTTTTGTTTGTAAAAGGTGACCACTGGGATAATTGAGAATGCACCATATCTTTTAAGGAGAATGGATGCTTGTGCGGTCATTGTCTCCATCTTCCGCCTCATCACCAATTTGTAGGACTTTTCAATAAGGTTGTTATTTATATTCACCCCCAAGTGTGTGTATTCTTGGACAATATGCAGTGGTTGATTACATATATGCCAGGTAAATAAGGAATTTTTCTGATTTTTCTTTGATGCAAAGATTAATATTTTAGATGTCTCTACATTCATAAATAGAGAGTTTTCCGCTGCGTATTGCTCTAGGGCCTTCAGCTTTCTTTGAAGCCCTATTGGAGTTTCATCCATCAGGACTAAGTCATTCGCATACAGCTTAGTATTACTGTCCCTACTTTGGGTGGGAATGATTTTGTTTGGGTGAGGTGGTCCTTTAGGAAGAAGTTAAAAAGTGCCACTGCTAACATGCAGCCTTGCTTTAGGCCTCAAAACGTAAAAATGGGTGCTGTTAGTAATCCTTCCTTATTTAACTTAACTTGTAGGTATGTTTCTGAGTATAATTGTATAACCAAGTTGAAGATGTAATCTGGACAACCTGCCTCCTTCATTTTGTTCCACAATAGTTCTTTAGGTATCGAGTCAAACGCCATCTTGAAATCTATAAATGCAATATAAATTGGAAGGCCTGTTTGGATTGCTCCCTTTTTAATAGAGGACAGTATTAGAAGGTTTTGGGTGGTTCCAGTCCCTGTTACAAAGCCTGATTGGCAGATATCAAAATGGGAATTTTCAGTTATCCATTTCATTACATTTTTTTAACAAATAACTTTCCCGGTGAGTCCAGGAGGGCTATTGGACGGTAGTTTAACGGGTTGTTTCTGTCTCCTATTTTGAAGATCGGAATAATAACTGAGTGCTTCTATGTCGAGGAAATTTTTTTTGTCGTGTAGCACCTGGCAAAATATTAGATGTAGTATGGATGGCCATCGTTCTGGGTGAGTTTTGAGAATTAAATTAGTTAGCCCATCTGGACCTGGGGCCGAGAGTTGCTTAGTCTTTTAATTTCATATAACATGTCTTCCTCATCGAACGCTAGAACGCTAGCTTCTGTGGATCATCAATTGGGTGTGTATGTCGTCTGAGGGTGGCTCTGTGCTCTTTCATAGAGTTTACCAAAATATGCTTTCCACTCGTCTTCCTGAATTGAGTTTATCATTAACGGCAGCGTTAGGTCGTTTGAGGCCAATTCTTTGTCCCTATAGGTCTTGCCTGGCATTTTAGGGAATCGCAGGTGGTTGGCCTGTGCAGCAGGAATGGCTCTGTTGGGTCAGTATCCTGAGAACTTTCCTTGTAGGTAGTACGGCAAAAGGCCCTTGAGGAATTTGCCTGCAAGGTGCAGGGTCTTCAGGTGGATCCTAGCCTCCAGTGGGAGCCGATGTTTGCTCTTCAGCTGGCTGCTGACTGGTCGATGCGTCCTTGAGCTAAAGAGGAGTCTACTTGCAGCGTTATGGACTTTTTGCAGAGGTTTGTTTTGGCAGACAGAGAGGTCCACCTAAAGGGCGTTCAGGATTATTATTATTAAAAATAATAATAATAATAATGGGTTATTTATAATGTGCTTAATCCCACAGGTTTCTCAGTGCGGACACCGCAATTGAACTTCTGCTGCTCCACATCATCTTGCTTCCAAGGCGAGCACATTGCCCCTGAGCTATCCTCCAAGTACTCCAGTAATCCAGCCAGTGCTCCTACCACCATTGGGTAGCTCTCTATTCATGTGTAGGATGTGATTTCTTTAAGGAGATTCATTTGAAAGTATGTCCATTTGACCAATGCACCTATGAACTCAGTCCAGGGTCTGTATCCCCGCTGAATCAAGGAGTGTGTAACTTTGACTTTATAAGGAACGATTTCTCCAGAAAAGGGGGGGGTGGAGACACGTATTCTATACCAATCTCAACTCTCAGTTTAGGGTAAGACCAGCCTCATTTGCGTTATTTTTTTGAGCTTTTTGTTTAGTTACCTTTGCATAACGTGATTAAACATTAGCGTAGCATCAGCACCCTTCAGAGAGTGGCTGCAGAGTCAGGTCACTGTATGCACATTTACTAAGATGTCCAGATGGAAGGGGCTCGCGCAGGTACCAGATGTGTGCAGTACTTTAAGCATGAGACAGAATTAGGGGGTCTAGTTAGGAGGCATGGCCTAAGAACGGATGGGTGGTGTTGGGGTTTGATGCCACCCCACCCACCTGTACTTAGTCCACAACCCTGACTTGATCCCCCTCGCCTGTGGGGGGTGGCTGGCAATTGCTTGGCTTCCAGGCAGTGGGAGCCAAGCAGGAGAGTTTGGGTGCACTGCTATTATACCTTTGGTGCGTCTAGTCTCTGCTTGTGTTTCTTAGAGTGAGGAGCCAACCCCAGCAGGCAGCAATTTCAATCAGGGAGTTATTTGGTTAATGTATAATGGTTGTGTTGAGCTATCCCTTGATAGTGCGCCGAAAAATAATGGAATGGCAAGTAGTGATGATTAATCAATTCCTGTTTATTTTTGTGATGTTAGAGCCTTTGTGGATGACACGTGTTTCGGCAGAGCTGCCTTTATCAAAGAAGTCTTTGTATCAGGAGGGATTCATCCCTGTGAACTTCAGCACCTTTATGCATTATGCAGTGACTTATGAGCTATCTATATAGCCTGGATTCGATAAAGGCAGCTCTGCCGAAACACGTGTCATCCACAAAGGCTCTAACATCACAAAAATAAACAGGAATTGATTAATCATCACTACTTGCCATTCCATTATTTTTCGGCGCACTATCAAGGGATAGCTCAACACAACCATTATATATTGTCACAAACGGAGTGGAGGGACTCTAAGTCTCCGTAGTAGCTAAACCTGGTGCGACGCAAGATCTTTAACATCACCTCAACTCTCATGGACAAACCCTTTTAATTTAACAGGGCGCGTAGGTACTGCAGCAGGTGTCATCACAAACAGTCCCTCACCAAGAATGCAATTATTTGGTTAATGGGCTGCCTGCGGGTGTTGGCTCATCTGATTAGAAAAAAAGAGAGGCATCAGATGCCTCTTCTTTTTTCTAATCAGAAGCCCCAGAGCAGCAGGCATGCCTTCAGCCAAGCAGCACTTTGGCTAAACGGGCTGCCGGAGGGGGTCAGTGTATCTGGGGCTAGTCGGGGAGAGCCCCGGCAGAGCTTCAGCTCAGGAGTCCTTTTTGGAGACATGCCAGTGCTCTGCCCGGGTAGCTCTTGACCACTCAAAACCCTGGCGATGTGGCTCTTGGCTGTACAAGGGCCTTATATGTTACAAGAAATCCAGTGTCTCCAGGGAATCATGTTCTCCCTGTAACACTACGCATGCATAGCACGTGGATCTCTTGTTAAGTACTCGGATAATGAAGATGCCAGGTAAACTGCAAATGCTCTTTTAGTGCAGCACCAAGTTTTCCTCTCCTTGAGGCACTGAATATTTTACAACACTGAGTTGTTTGTAGTTGGAATCCTGTTACAGCATTGTGGGCACACTTAACCTCAGGCAAGTAAAGGTAGGTGGGTTGTAATAGGGTATCTAGGTGCGCTATCCGTGTTTTGGTGTTTTGGTGTTAGGCACATACTGGCCTATAGGGCAACGGGGCAATGCTCGAAGGGCCAGTCCAATTGGACAGAGCGGGCCAGCTTTGTGGCCTTTGGTGGACAGATTGGGCAATTGGTGGACACTGGGCAATTGGTGCACAGTGTAGCTGATAGCTTGGCCACGTTACTGGACCCTGGCTTTTTTAAATGCACCATTTGCCACACATGCTCTCAACACGCACCTCATGTACTTACTACTTTATGAGCTTGTCGCAAAAACTCATACACTATGAAAAGCAACTGGGGGCCACCTTTTGTTTTGGTGCCCAGGCTTTTTTTTATGTCCCAGTCCAACACTGTGAATTGAGCATGCTATCGGCGCGGTAAGGGGCAATGAGTGGTTGGCATTGGGGTTCATTGCACTGGGAGGTGTATGGACAATAGGCTTAGTGTTGGATTGGAATCCTGGTTACCATACCCGAGAGACAGTGGACTTGGCTGGCAGTGTTGTGTACTTCTTCTAAACACTCCCACCATGCGCTTCCACCTTTTTCCCTAACATGCCCTGTAACCACCACATATTCCTGAGCCTCTCAAAACAACACATGGCATCTCCTGCTCGTCAAAAATATGCCTCCCCGTCCACCTCCACCCCATCGCACCAAATACCACAGGGAAGCAAGCAGCTGGGAACATACCTTCCTCCAAAGGGGGTCAGAGGTCATGATGTGCAGCACTGGGCGTTACTAATAGAAGATTCCTGGAACACCTAGGGGAGGAAGACAACTGGTCTGGGCCGCGCTGCTGCGGAGCGCGCGTTGCTTCTACTGCGGCTGCTCCAAGAAAAGCGCCAGCAGCTGCTGCGCTCAGAGCCGGCATTTCCTTCAGCTGCTCCACATGTCACCACGTGGCTTGCCAGGAAAGACAATTCCCCTTTGTATGGACACTGTCTGGTGGATTACTGTTGTTTTAATAATTTTTAGTACATTTTAGTTTTTATAGGCGTTTCTAGTATTTCGTTGGCTTCTGTAACATTATAGACCATAGTTTCTTTCCACTTGCACTGTTCCTTTGTGGACGGCAAGAAATGTTGTGGTTTTTTCACCTACCCGGCCTACGGGCGACATTTTATTCTAAGCCGCCAGCAGGCTTTCCATTAAAAAGCTGGCTTTAGTGCATGAGCCCTCCGTAAGTCAAATTAGACTGCAGTGATGCTGTCTATGTGTTTGTGGGTTGCCCAGCCACTGCGGAGGGGCTGCCCTCTTCCCAGTCTCTAATTGCATTGTGGCAGTATTGAGGGTTAGACTCTCTAACTCATGCCAGGCATGAGGGCTAGACTCATATCTGCGCTTAAGACGCAGAGGTTTCTGAGTGCGGAGCCGGGGATCGAACCTGTGCGACCTCTTGTTTTCAAGGAGAGTACGTTGCCCCTGAGTGAGCTATCCTCCCGTGTGCATCTGAGTGATGAGGCCAGCTCATGAAGGACCATTACGTGGCGTGCGTGTCTTCGTGAATCTCGAGCTGGGCTCTGCGGTCTCGCCTGATGTCTGCCCACGTTTCTAAGACCCCGAGTCTGTCTGAATCTGCGCCCCGAGCCTCGCGTTTCCAGGATACACTCGCGCGGCTCACCCGAAGCACAGACATATTGGAAGGATAACCTGGAGGGGATGGAAGGTGCAGGGGAAAGGGAGAGGTTGGGTGGGGGGAGGCAGGGTGCACAGGTGGGCAATGGACTATAGAGCCCACGCATCTGTGAATAGTAGCCAGACACGACTGCGTATTAAGCTATGCAGAAAGACATCTCAGTGAGTCGGTGCCCTAGCTGCAGAAACACTCTGTGACCAGCAGGTTGAAGGTGAAGGTTAAACTGCATTTCATCCTACTAAAGTCTTTGAAATAAGTGCAGTTACAGTTGAACATTGTGAGTGTTCATGTTAGTGACGCCCTTCTGTAGGCTGCAGCTGAACCACTCACAATGTCAGGCCGGTCTGCATCTACTTTTCACCCTTTGGAGTGCCATTCAGGTGTGCGAAATGACAACATGGAGACCTCGTGGCTAGCAGGCACTTACCTTGGAAAGGCTGTTAGGGATGGGGTAGAACCAGTCACATGTCAAGCAGGTTTGATGGGGCTGTTTGTGCAGGTTTGTGCAGGTTTTTAACTTTATAAAGGCCGGTTGGTGGGCTGGGGACGTAGGTGCCTCATGCATGACCGAGTCACTCACACCTCTGATATTGCTTAAATGACCATCACTTAGACGGCTGACATTGCATTGGCGTGAGTTCATGGCAGCCCTGTACCTGCAGAAGGTCAGCACAGTTGTGCTGGGTTTTTCTGACGGATAGGCAAAGCATTCCGTGCTATGTCTGGGGAAGATAACCTGCCCAGCAGCTGCAAGAGATGCTTTGTTTCGCTTGCTGCTTTACTTGCAGAAAAGGCCTGGTCCCACGAAGAGAGGAGGAGGGATTGCACTGATGTAGATCAGGTGTGAACGTTTCCCATCTTGAATCCCTAGAGTGGGGCAGGCTCCACACTGATTGGCCTTTTAGTTTTATGGACCTCACCTAGTAGCTACGTAAACATTCTCCTTGGCTATAGGCCGCCGGGTCCCGCTACACCCTTTTTGGAAAAGATAGACAATTATTGTAAGACCACAGGGAATAAGTATAATGACTTTCTATGCTTAGATGACCTCAATATTTGGCTGGAGGACCATATGGGGGCATACTCTAAAGGATTATGGGAAATCGTGGAAAACTACTATTTAACTATCTTGATGGTATCACTCTCCCATTTACACGGTCGTTGCCTGGATGGATTGCTAGCTAGAGGCGAGGGTATCGTTGTGAGCCGTACTTGCCCAGTATCATGGTCTGACCAGTCTATGAGAATGTTATCTGTTACACAGAATAAGTATACAGAGCAACCTTCTAGGGCCAAGGGCATGCTATATTCCCGGAAGCCGAAAGACTTGGGAAAGCTCTCAGGACCAGAATTGGGAAGAGCTTTAGCTGCTATCGACCCTTCTCTTGGTTGTGATGAATGTTTTGAGCAAGGTGCAGCAATTATGGACACTATATGTTCAATGGCTGCCCCGTTAAGGCCAAAAACATCGAAACATTGTTCAAAACATTGGTTCACTCAAAGTTTGACTAAACTCAAGGATGATTGTAGAGCCACTGAACGGATGTCGATAAAACACAGGCAGCCAGAGTGGGCCATTAAGGTCCAAACGGCCCTAAAAGAATACAAAGTGGCGATTTGTACTGCTAAGAACGGGCTGTTTAACTAAAAGGATGGAGTTGGCGAGCAATCGATCTAGCAAATTATTCTCGGTTATTTCTAATTTTGTTCGACCCAATGTTATATCTCCGGTTAGGGGTGTGTCACTTGACGAGTCTAATTCTTCAAATATGTTTTTTCTTAATAAAAATCAACTGATTCAGGAAAAGGTCTCCTTGAACAGGCAGCCAGGCTTGGAGATGGGTACAATCTATCCTGGTCAAGGTTTTGTGAGGGAGAAGGATTCCATCGCCTGTGTTATGCCATTTGATTTTAAACCTGTCTCAGAAAAAAATATTCTTGCTCTGCTAAGAATGCTTAAACCAACAGATGATGTACTTGTTCATCTACCCGCATGTACTGTACTGCAAAGCATTTGGCAACAGACATTGCTCCGTTTATGACCCTTTTTCTCAACAAGCCATTGGCTCAAGGGCGAGTTACGTTGGATTTGAAAACATCTGTAATTTCTCCCCTGTTGAAGAAATTCAATTTCGATCCTGATAATCTGCAAAAATATCGCTCAGTTGCAGGTCTACCATGGTGGGGTAACATTTTGGAGAAAATTGCTACAGGCCATTTGCAGGATTTAGTAGAAAAGCAATCATTCTTGGATCCTCTCCAATCCGGCTTTCACCAAAATATGGGACAGAAACTGCACTTGTACCAGTTTGGGATGAACCTATGCGGGTTGCAGACCAAGGACAACTCGATTTACTTGTAATGATGGACCTGCCTGCATTGTCTGGTATGTGGATCACTGAGAGAAGTAGGACACGTCTCAGTGATGGCAATTAAGTGGTTCATCTCTTTTCCTTTAGCACGTCAGCAAAGAGTGAGGGTTTGAGGCTAGATACGAAACCACCTGGCCTAGATATGTCAGTGAACAAAAACAAGTGGCCCAGATATGTGATGTCATCAGTGATGTCATCAATGACATTTGTGATGTCATCTTTGATGTCCTGGGTGTTAAGCAGTGCACGGTGGTGGCGCAGGTTATGGTTGCTTAGCTTACCATAACTTGCGAATTTCTGATGTTTTTCGGTTTTACTTGTAACCATAACATCCCTTTAACAACGTTTTTTCATTGAATTTCATAGGTTTTTATCAGTGCAACTTAACCATAACGTCCCTTTAACAAAGTTTTTTCACCCCGGGTCTGGTGCGCAATACAAAAAAAATACGAGTGCATGCTATTTTCCCACAACTTACTCATATCATACTTAATAGCGCAACACTTCTGTCCAATTTACAATGTTTCACCTTAAAACTCTGCCATTTCCCACCTTCTAGCATCATTTTGAACTCTTCTATACACTTTTTGCAACTTTCTGAACTGTTTTTGCATCTGTCGATGCCCGCAAATGTCTGATATCATCACAGACCTTCTGGACAGTGCCACGTGACCATACGCTCGTACCCAGCATGATGACATGTCTGCGAAGGCATCCGCACTTTGCAATCAGGTCCATGGTTCGAAGACTGTTTGGAACTGCATTTTCTCCGACTGATCTAGGAACTTTCAAGCTCAAAATGTACCCTTGCACAGCTCCTACACCTATACTTACTCATTATCCATTAACAATCTAGTGCAAAGCACATACTTGGAAGAATATTAGTAAAACTGCTATTTCTCTTACAAATGGCATCAGCTATTGCCCTCGCTCCTCCCCAAGAGCCACCACCACCAGCTGGAGGACCTACACAACAGAAAAAGTGCATTACTTCCAAAGACAATGAAGAAGACCAAGTGGATGAGGTAGAGGATATTCCTACCTCTAGTACCCACAGGGAATCATGGGTGTGGCAGTTTTTTTAACACTGTTGGGAGTGTACCAAAGGCTTAAGATACCAAAGTGAAATGCACAAAGTGGGAACCTTTTCCAAGAAGGCCACCATGGAAAGAGAAGGCGTTGCTCCGTACAGAGCCCCGCTTCCCTTTAAAACCTATCCTTCTTTCGAATACCTTTACCACATAGCCGGTCCCAGGTGGTCATGGCCACTTGAACACAATTTTTCATCCGCAACAGGGGATAACAGCCCAGCAGCCCAAGTTATCAGCCCAAGCAAAGTGTGTCTGTGTGCGCCCTGATGTCTGCAGGCTTCTGCGTGTTATAAATAAATAAATAAATAATGAGGACTCCGGATCATTATCTTCCAGAGCATCCCTGGTTCCCAAAGCAGGAAACCGGGGTGCTAAAAAATTGATTTTTCTTCCTACAGCGGGACGACTCTGGCGTCTGTAGGAAAGACAATCCTTTTCCAAGATGGCCACCATGGAAAGAGAAGGCGGGGCTCCATACAGAGCCCCTCCTCCCTTTCTATGGCAGCCTGCAGAGCCCTATGACCATATTACCACAAGCACATTTTTTCCCTTTCAAACCTATCCTTCTTTCAAATGACTTTATCACATATCCGGTTCCAGGTGCACATGGCCACTTTAACACTATTTTTTGTCTCTCGTGGTCCTGGCCAGTAGCCAGATTGTCCACGTCATGACCTCTTGCCATGACCCAGACAATCTGGCTACTGCCCACGGCCACAGGCTATACCTCAGTCACCAAAGGTATATGACTATTTTTTGTACCTACATTATGACACTTGTCAAAAAATAAAACACGGGCACATTTGCAAAACCATGCTTTAAGGTCCGTGCCAATGCTCCTTACACGAGTTTGCTTGAAATCCACCCATGTTTTATTTTTTCAAAATGTATGTACATACAATAGTCATATAACGTAGCCCTCAACTTGACAAAATCCATTCAGACTTTACATAAACATTCACGGTTGGGTCTATAAACTTTCTGAAAACTTTTGTCCACAGGCGTCAAACGGCAACAAAGTTATAAGCCATCTAAAAATGTGAGACCCCCTTTAATTTAGCCCCCTCTTGAGAAAATCCGACAAACTTTACAAAAACATTTATATCTATAGTTAAAATCGTTTTGTAAACTTTTGTGCAGATTCGTCAAGTGATACCACATTTATAAGCCTTTACAATATTTTGGGACCCCGCCTCTTATTTTGCTCCCACTTGACAGAAGCCCACACCACTTTGCATGAACAAGCATATCTAGATTTAAAATTGTCTTGCAAACTTGTGTGCAGATTCGTCAAATGGCACCACATTTATAAGCCTTTACATTATTTTGGGTCCCCCCACTAATTTCACTCTCACTTTACAGAATTCCACCAAACTTTGCAAAGCCTTTCGGTTCCAGGTCTAGAATAGAATCCCAAAAGTTCATAAAGTTTAATTGAGTGATGCCAAAGTTATAAGCCATCCAAGAACTGCTCCC
The DNA here is from genome assembly GCF_040938575.1 of Ambystoma mexicanum. NCBI lineage: Eukaryota > Metazoa > Chordata > Amphibia > Caudata > Ambystomatidae > Ambystoma > Ambystoma mexicanum. Next base: position 95,171,838 of record NC_090922.1, read on the forward strand.
AAACATCGGAAGTGTCCCCGACCTTCACAGGACTGGTTGCGAATATCCGGACCGTTTGCAGACTTTTACGGTGAATACACCTGTTTTTTGGCTTCTTGTGGCCATATCCCATCCCATCCACATCACCCCTCATCTCCCCAGAGATTGTTTGATAAGTTTGACAAGTGTAATGTTGTTTTTTTATATGTTTTTGCCACGATGTCCTACATGGTGGGACGCACTTCATGGTTTTCACCATCCAATCAGGGGGCGCTTCTGATGTCTGCCGACATCACGGCACCCTCCAGACCAATTGTATGCCTGTCTGCAGACCAAACAGGGAAATGGGTCCGCGGAGCAGAGCCAGATGTCACACATTTTTTTACCTACATTTTGCTTGTTTTAAAAAAAGCTACTGGACGGATTTTCACCAAATTTACAAAAGCACGCTTTTGGGACCAAGCCATCGCTCCTGTCACAAATTTGGTGACAATCCATCCAGCGGCTTGCGCTGTAGGCGTGAGCAAAGTTTTTTCCATTCAGTCTATGGAGAAAAAAATGTGGGACACCCCTATAGCTTTGCCCCCCTCACCAAACTGGGATTCGTCCAGGGAAAGCGAAGTTATAAGCCCCTCAAGAAGTGCTCTTCCTATGGGTTTAGCAACTTAACCTGAATTTCTTTTTTCATTCCATTCCAACACCATTTGGCTCTGTTAGTTGTTTACCATGAGTGGTTGGTGTGCACACAGAAGTGTTTTCTGAGCCCCTTCTACCAACAGACTCAAGATGCACTTCAGCAATGATGCCAAATATGGGAGAACACCCCCCCCACCCAGTTGCGTGCATTTACATACAAAGGAACATCCCCTAGAAGTCCATGCTGGTCTGCACCCTCTGCTGGCAGGGCCAAGACTGGTTTACATGTGATTGGTCCCCTTTTAGACTGACAGGCTAAAATACCAGCCAATCAAATACTGTAGTGAGGAAGATCCAGTTGTTAAGAAGTGTTGGCACAAGACTTGTGCTCTAGCACTTTGAAGCTTCTCTTGTGGTAGATGGAATTACCAATAACGATGTCAGTCCAAATAACTAGACAGCCTCAAAATATATGGCAAAGTACTACTTTATTCTCAGTTTAATAAAGCAGGGTCAACTGGCAGACATCTGATGGTTGCTTGCACACTCACACTCAAACTTGATTACACAGAGTTCTTACACCACAATATGCGTCATCTATGATGTCATCCTATGTGGCAAACCATAAAACGTATTAGCGGGAGAGATTGGTTAGGGGAACATATTTGCTTTTAGAATGTGTATGGGTTAGCACTTCATTGACTGTCTTTTATCTGTAAAACACACCTCAAACTATATCTAAGTACATATAATACTGATTACAGCAAACAAAATGGCAGCGGATTGGTCTATGCAACATAGTAAAGCAGGTTCCCCCATAGACCCACTGATTAGTTGGCATTCTCACCCAACCTTGGACTTTCGGCTCGGCTAGCAGTACATAAGGAAACCGAAACCCAGGCGCTTGAATCACGTCAGATTACCTCCTACTTTCCCAATTAGTCCATCATCTCTCATCAGACCAGCCATGAGCCAAAGTTTCTCATCTGTAGTTGACCTTGGTGCTTGCTCTCTGCTCTAGGAGATTCAAAGGAGTAAAAGCACCCCACTCTCTTCATCTGAGGTGTAATGAATAGCCCTTATTTTTGACATCTGAGTCACATGTTAAGAGACCACAAATTGGTCCAGTTCAGCATCTTATTTACTGCTATTTGATTTAATTATACTGAGTGTCATTGCTCCTCTTGGCCTCTAGAGACTTGCTCACTCTACTTTGTATAGACTTCATACACTTTTAATTGTCCAATATTTGGCTCTTGCAGATGTTTTCTTCTTCTTTAATCTAAGAGAATTATGTCTCATCCATAGCTTATCCATCTGCCTCCCTTCCTGCTTTGCAGCTATTCCTTGAAAATTGCATCCTTGATCCTAAGCCAAGACTCCTCTTTGTTTTGTGCACAAAGCCATTCTTCCAGCGTCTCCTGACTCTGCAACCCTGATCTGTTTCTGAGGTAGTTGAATTGAATATTTACACGAGCTGGGCTCCATTTTCCAACCATGGCCATCTTTGCCATGTTATAAATTCCTCTATAGCAAGCTTCTATGTATCTTTTCTACCTTGCATTACTGCATATTTACACTTATTGGTCAGCAAGTTACATGATTACTTTATCGTTTCATGCATGTTTCTCTTATTGCTTCAGTTGCATCGTCACTCTTAAGTATTTTCATATTGTTTCAGTATGGTGTCGTATAGCTTCTTTATGACATCACTCTATCCATGTCAGATTTCACTCAGCGCTCCATGATGTCCAACGGTGCATGCTGATATCCTTCCATACGGCATCCTTCGACACTTTCAGTTCAAGGGTACAATTGATACAGTTGTCTGAGTGCATATCGTCTCTTGTACCCTCAATGTGGCATAGGCATAACACATGGAGTATCAGATAGGGCCATTCTCCTGCTGTGCCAGTATGACGGGGGCGGGAAAATGCATCCAACTGCTCCTCTACAGACTATTTATTCATCACTTTTTGGTTTGATATGCCTTATTGTGGCCCAACTAAGGGGGCACTCCTTTTTAGTGTTGGATATTAGGTAGTGCTGAAGAGCTACCAATAAGCCAAAACGATTCCATTGGAGTAAAGGTAGGAGGGAGATAACATGTGAGCTTGTGGGAGTGGTTTGGTTATTTAACCACCCATGGCCATACTAATCTCTATGACCATTCTCACCCTCTACCTGCCTCTTCCTGCTCAAAAAGCATCCTTCTCTTTGAGTTAGTTTGATCATGCAGTATCATCACACTTTAGCCTGCCAGTGTTTTTTCTAAGCAGTCGCCTGAGAGTTAATAGCTTAATTACAGCTGTAAATGGACACGTATGTAATAAAAAAGGCCTTAGCCAAGAGTGCCTTCAGCCACATGATTTATATCTCTTCCAAGCAGTGAAGTCATGTTAAAAACAAGCATTGACAAAGCCAACACTTTTGTCCAGAGGTATCATATAGACATTTTTCAGGGACTGACATCATATCCCTGAGTAGTCACTCCATTTTCCAGCTGTTGAGATCTGATGGCTATGTAGTCTCATCATATTGGTGCCTAGCAAATGCCAAACCCATGCCTAAACGAAAGTCAAAACTGTTGGCTTTCCCAATGTTTGTTATAACTTGCTATATTCGTACACAATTTATCAGCATTTAGAACGTCTTAATATCATACAAATCAATGGCACTCATCTTGGATGGCAGGAGACATCAGACATTGAGCGGCCCATCCATCACAGAGACACAGCTGAAGGCTGGGCGCTCAATAGGTATGTGCTTGGATGTAAGAGAACGTTTCACATCAACACCGCCATTTTGAATGGGGCAGGGACTGCCAGAAGTGCCCAGATCCTGGTGGGATTGTACCACAGTTCCCATTCGCTAATGGACTGCAGGTGGACTGTGGTCCGAGCTGAGGCGTGCAAGATACATTAGCAGTTCTGTGTGAGGAGCTGGCCCTGCTGCTATGTGTCACAAGTCTCTCCCCTTCTCACCTGTCTTTCCTGTTTGCTTGCGACCTTCTTTTGTGACTTCTTCTGCACGGTCCGGGATTTATATAAGACCGCGCGGGGGTCTTCGGATTCCAGCGTGCTTCGTTCAGATTGTCCAGGATGGAACCAGGAAGGAACAACTTTCCTTACTTTCCATGTTTTACTTTTTTTTATTGTAAACTCCTGCACCTTCATTTCTGTGACTAGGCACTTGCCATAATATTTCTTTTAATGTCAATATCACATCGAGACAAAATGTATCAAAATAACGTCGTACCAGGAATTCTCCATGCACTATTAATTTGAAAAACTCCAGTAAACTTAACCCTTGAAGGTTAGAGGCACTTGAGGATTACTGAAATGGGTATGATGTTTTAAAAGCTGGAGCAGTCGTGGTTACTGGGGTGGCTATAACGCTTGCTGCACAACACACAAGAAACATAATGGATTCTCGATTACTCAGGGACCATTGTGGTTGGTGGCATGCCTCTATTGCTTTACACACTGGGATCAATCGTGGTTTCTAGAATGGCTATAATATCTACATCCATGGAGGCTGTTGTGGATGATGGGATGGCTATGGCACCTTATACAGTGAGGGCAATCGTGGTTACTGCGGTGCCGTGATGCTTAGTGCGCAGCAGTCTGGAAGCATTTTTTCGGGAATAGCTATAATAATTGGGGACAATTGTGGTTGGTGGTATGCTTAGTGCTTTACCTGCTGGGATAAATTGTGGTTTCTAGAATGGCTATGATGTCTACATCCATGGAGGCTATTGTGGATGATGGGATAGCTATGGCACCTTATACAGTGAGGGCAATCGTGGTTACTGCGGTGCCGTGATGCTTAGTGCGCAGCAGTCTGGAAGCATTTTTTCGGGAATAGCTATAATAATTGGGGACAATTGTGGTTGGTGGTATGCTTAGTGCTTTACCTGCTGGGATAAATCGTGGTTTCTAGAATGGCTATGATGTCTACATCCATGGAGGCTATTGTGGATGATGGGATAGCTATGGCACCTTATACAGTGAGGGCAATCGTGGTTACTGCGGTGCCGTGATGCTTAGTGCGCAGCAGTCTGGAAGCATTTTTTCGGGAATAGCTATAATAATTGGGGACAATTGTGGTTGGTGGTATGCTTAGTGCTTTACCTGCTGGGATAAATTGTGGTTTCTAGAATGGCTATGATGTCTACATCCATGGAGGCTATTGTGGATGATGGGATAGCTATGGCACCTTATACAGTGGGAGCAATCGTGGTTACTGCGGTGTCTATGATGCTTAGTGTGCTGGTCAGGTGTCTGAAGTTGTAGGAAGTTTTCAGATAATTGCACCTAGATTTGGGAACACTTTAATTTTTTTTAGAGGGATGTGATATCCAGTGATGGGCACTGAGTGACCCTTTGACCTGCACGACTTTGCTGCAAAGCCTCATTCTACTTTCACATTTCAGCAAACGTTCAAAAGAAAATATCTCCTTTTTGTGAAAAATGTGTCAATTGTGGGTCGAAACTCCGTTCCTTTGATGTTATTCTAATGTTCTTGTCTTTCTAACTGAGAAGCAGAAGGCCGAAGCACCAGCCGTCTGATGGCTGAGCGGATGCCTACAATGTTGCCACGTACAGCAACGCGCTGCATGCAAGCTCACAGCCCGGAAGTCATCATTGCGAAGTTCCGAAAGGTAGACTTCAGTGGGAAAACAAAATGGCGGCCGTCCTGTTCTTGCGAGGGACTGCAGCGATTCCCGCCACCTTCGTCAAAAAGCAATGGCCTTGGGCCGAGCTGCTGGCCCATGAATCGCATCTTGCAGCACCGCACCACAGGGCCTGTATGGGTGCCCATGAAACTATTCTTGCGAAGGATGATTGAACGCTTGGGCAAGGGACACAAGCCTGAGTGGGGGGGTGGGGTGCTCTGCCTTTCTGACTTCACAGTCAAACAGTCTGGGCTGCATAGGGGCCACCACAGGGATCTCCTCCTTTTAACAGGCTCAGCAAGCAGACCATTTACAACAGGAGGTGATTAGTGGTGCTAGCAGCTTACAATCCATGAAACATTTGTCTTTAAGTTCACTAATGTTGCACTTGTGGTAGCCATTAACTCCTCCCACTCTAGACTCTGCCTACCCAGGGCCTCTGTCAATCTTGCCTACGGGGGCCCTGCCACTACTTTTAGGCCCTTCATAGTAGCTGAGAAATCTATGGGTGTGGTCCTGCCAAAGCAAGAGGCCCTCTGCGTCGCGCATGTCAGTGCTGTTGGCTATGCATCATGCCTTTTATTCTTCAGAAATAAGGCATCTTTGCCAATTGTGCTCAGGAGGATAGCTCAGGGGCAAACAAGAAACAAGACGACACGGAGCAACACAGGTTCGATCCCCCGGTGTGTGCTTAGAAACCTCTGTGTATTAAGCGTGTTATAAATAACCTATCATATCCTTTGTTGGGGTGTCCAGATGGCTCTGTGGCAGGGGGAAAGAATTTTTCCAGCATGCAATTTCATGTTACAAACGTTTTGTGACTTACCACTTTAGTGCAAATGATTCCATTGACACAACTACTTTAAGACATGACTCGCAAGTTAAAGGAAGAACCTGGCTGGAAACGAGCCACCCCTCGCGGACTTGGGAGCCTTGGCAAAATTACCTATTGCTGAGTTCGGCCGGGCGCCTACTCTGGGAGTTCACGCAGTGAGCATTGTGATTGGCGGGCACACGCAGAGCAGGTGATGGGTTCTTAGGAATATTTACACCGCCATGCTTCTTCCAGCCAGCCCTTCCCCGCTGGGTGGCAGCCGCCTAGAATGCCCAGGGCGTGCTCAGCTGCTGTCCCAACCAGCATCGGCCTGTAGGATGCCGATAATTTTAGACCTCCCGCCCATCTGCTGCCAGTCATCCCCTTGGCATCAGTGACATGGGAAGGGACGGGACCTGGGGGCCAGACTATCTAACATTTGCACCAGTGCTAAAAAGTCAGCAAATGCTTTGATAATACAGAATGGCGCAAACAGGTTTTGCCACGATGCGTATGATCGAAAAACGATCTCTGATCCGGGCATAGCACTCCTTGCAAAGTAGAGTGGGTGCCCTGGTGGCTGTGGAAAGGTGCCCTTCTAGAGGTCAATTGGAAACTGTTTCTAATTCTACGTGATTAGTTCCCAGAACATAGATCCTGAAAAACTGCAAAACATCATGTTTGTCCTCCTCCTTCCCATTGTTTTCATGAGGGGTCCATGCCCCTCTTGCTAGTCCACTTGCTACCACCTACCCGTGTAGAGATCCTGTGCTTTTTGTCTAATTCATTTTTTTAACCAAAAAGCATTTTGCTCACGTACTCATTTTAGTTATTTCTTGAAAGTACTAGTAAATGCCCACCTGGTTATGGGGAGTATCCAGCATTGCAAGAATGGGAGGTGGGTGGGGGTCGTAGATTGAACCACGAAAACAAGACCTGCTACTTTCCCCACCCGATGCACCCTGGAAAAGGAATGCTAAACTGACACGCAATCGTGCGCGCCCCCATATGATGACTTGACTCTGTCCCCTCTCCCTGCAACATTCGAACCAGAGGGGGACATGGAGCTGTGTGCTCCTGCTCTGCATCTGGCTCTGTCCCTTAGTGGGTCTGCAGTGCAGTTAACAGCCTGGAGTGGGACACAGAGCGTGCTCCTGCTATGACCTCCATTGTGCATGGAGGGCTCAGAGCAGGAGCACACAGCAACACTGCTGTCAGAGTCCTGCTTCAGGCCGCTGTTGTGCAGGCTGCGAGGCCAAGCAGAAGCACATGGCAACACTGCTGTCCCGGACAGGATGCCCAGAAGAAAATACGTGCCACAGTAAGAAAGGGATAGACTGGCTGCCCCAAAATGCCAGTCTAGTCAAGTAATAACACATACCATACTTGGTTTATCATAGATGCCCAGAAGAGAAATGTCGTGCCACAGTAAGAAAGGGCTATGTTGGCTGCTCCCTAAAGCTAAGTCTAACGCATACCCTAGGTTACGCCTTGTTACTTGGCTAGACTGGCATTTGGGGGCAGCCAGTCCAGCCTTTTCTTACTGTGGCATGATGTTTTTTTCTGGGCATCTATGATAAACTAAAGGTTTATCATAGATGCCAGAAAAAAAATGTCATCATGCCGCAGAAAGAAAGGGCTAGACTGGCTGCGCTCCAACGCCAGTCTAGCCAAGTAATAACACATAAAATGTTTGGTTTATCATGGATGTCCATTACAAAAGTGGCAATGCCATTCTGTCACACTGTCCCTCAACTCCCACCCGCCAAAATCCACTCCACTGCTGCCAGCCCATCACAAACACACGTGCACACACACACACACACTTAGTCATACAGCATTCACTCACTACACATACATCAAAAACACACCACACAGCACCACAAATACAGATACATACACGAACATTATTGCTCTTACCTGCTCCAGTGCACAGCCGACTCCTGGGTCCCCTATGCAGACAGGGAAGCAGGAGAGCTTCCGGGTTTTCTGTCGTGCGTATTTGGGCCGGAGTTGGACAGAAAGTAACATTCTAGTTGCAGGGAGGCACAAGCACTGCAACTAGAATATTATTTTCTTAAGTGTCTGCCTCCAGTCCTGAGCGCATTCACTCCGAAGTCAAATCATTTCTTTCTGGAGTCAGATGCACTCCGACTCCCAGAAAGAAATGATCTGACTTCTTTCTGAAGTTGGAGTGAATGCGCTCAGGACTGGGGGCAGAGCACACAGTAACACTGTCTGGTGTCTGGCTGTGTCCTGCATCACCCCAGGCTGCTGCTGTCACCCAGAGTGGGGTGGGACACGGACACCTGTTAGCTGTGTAATCCTGCTTGGCACCCTCATTGTCCTGCAAGCCGGGCATCTTTCCCGAATGGGAGAGGTTTCCCGCTGGCAGGACAATCAATGACAATGAGTCATTGTGCCAACAATGTCCCGGTCGGCTCACAAAAGAGCCACTGAGGGGGGTTTAAGTCCCCCCAACCCTTCCCCAGCTTAGTACACTACTGACCTGGGTATATACACATGTGTTGTATAATAACAGGTCAGACCCTGGGTGCGGTTGAACTTGGGGTTTATTGACAATACCAGTTGCAGCATAAATAAAGGTAATAGCAAGGTACATTTGGATTCACTGCAGGCCATATCCAAGTCTCAGGGTTTCTACTCAGTCTTTAGAGCTGTGGCAAGTCTCTGACTCTCAATGCCGGACGAGTTCCAGCAGCCGCTGCTGCTCTGTGGCTCTGGGGCCTCATGGAACGGATGCGGCTTCCTGCAGCGTTCTGTGCCTCTCGCTTCCAGATCTCGCGAGATCTCAGCATTGCCGAGACTCGCGAGTGGTCCTACATACCTCCCTTTTGTAACACAACCAAGTTTTAATTTATAACATAGTCGTTATACTTCACCGGTCTTCTGCGCTCTCTCCTTGGCCGATCTTCCTTCTCACCCTCACTGACCGGCATGTGGAATTCTTCGTTGGTCATCTCTGGCAGTTCATTCTCTGTTTCACTCTCCCTGCGGGGTGCCCTCTGTGCCTCTGGCTCAGGCTCCATTGCTGCTCCTCAGTCGTAGTGCTCACAGCTGCTTGACTCTTCAGTCACTTTCTCCTCTTGTTGAAGCCTCTCCAACAGTGCCACCCATTCCATGTTCCACGTGCGGCCGTCTTCAGTGCGGACGTGGTTGGTGCCTCTGTGCACCACCTTGATGGGCAAACTGAACTCGGATCCCGTCACCTGATCCTTAAGGGGGAGCTGAATTTTGACCCAGTCCCTTTTTTTGAGTTCAGGATTTTTAGTCACTCTCCTCCCATCATACCATTTCTTCATTTGTGCCTTGCTGTTCTTTAGCCGCCATACCACATCTTCCATGTTCACTTCTTCATCTTCCCTCACGCTGGCCAACCAAGGGGGTACTAGCGTGGACGCTACTTGCTTTCCTGCCCCTCATCATGCGGAAGGGAGACACGTGGGTGACCCTGTTGGGGGTCAAGCAGTGGGCTGCAATGGCTTCTTTGACTGTTTTAGGGGGTCCATTCCCAACGCCATGGCCTGCTGTATCGTTCCCTTGATGAATCGATCTGATCATTCTACCAGTCCGTTGGCCTGGGGATGGTATAGCGCTGCTTTTATTTGCTGTATGTTGTTTCTCTTAAAGAATCTCTCAATTTCACGTGAGACTAGTTGGACACCATGGTAGTTGACGATTTCCTTGGGTAGCCCCTCTCTCTGGAATACCTCTGTCAATACTTCAATGACGGTTGATGTGGTGATGTTAGGCACAAATTAATCATCTACCCACTTTGATAAGTAGTCAACCATGACTATTCCATAACAGTGCTCGGCCGACATCGCCTCCAGGGGGCCTGTCTTGTCTTTAACCTCTTATCACTGTTCAAGCACTCGAGACATCTGTTGATCATCACACGGATTTCCTGATCCATGGCCAGCCACCAGTAGGCCTCTCTCACTCAACGTCATGTCATGGTGTTACCTAAATGTCCTGAATGGGCCCTACACAGGATTACTTTCCACATGCTCACTGGCAGAATCACCTGGTCGCCCTTGAAGATCAGTCCTACCGCTTCAAATATTTCCCCCACTACCTTCCAATACGGCCTCATGCCTTCTAAGATAGCTCTTTTCTCATGCCATCTTTTCCTGACCCATTCTCTGAGTCTTGCCATTGTGGGGTCCTTGCAAGCTTCTTCGTTCCAATGGCATTCGCTCATTTTGAGAAATTCAGTACTTCTCAGATCCTGAATGGACGCTACCACGCATTCATCCTCTAAGAACGTGGCTGATTTCTCGCTGCTCCCTGGTAGCCTGGACAGGCAGTCTGCTTGGGAGTTCTTCCACCATGCAATGTGTACTATGTCAAAAGTGCCCTCCTGAAGTTTTGCAGCAATGCGCACTATCCGCAGCATGGATGTTTTTGTTCCTCCTGGGCTTAACATGTGGATCAATGGTTTTTGGTCAGTGACCAGTTTGAATTGTGTATCCCAAATGTACGTTCTGAAGTACTCCATCGACCATGCGCAGGCTAGCATTTCCTTTTCCACTGTGGAGCAATTCCTCTCGGCTTTGGATAATGCCTTGGATGCAAACACCACTACGTTTTCAGCATCTCCTCTCTTCTGAGTCAGTACGGCTCCCAACTCGTACGCACTGGTGTCGATGGTGATGATCATATCCCATTCGGGATAAAATGACTGTAAGCATGGGGCTTTCATGATCCTTTCCTTAATGGTTTTGACTGCTCCTTCTGTGCCTGGGACTATGTAACCTTGCTTGCTTTTTTGAGTAGATCCCATAACAGTGCTGTGACATCCAAAAAGTTATGAATGAATTTGGCATAATACTCGGCTAGCTCTAAAAAGGATCTTAGCTCATCCTTGTTTGTGGGTTCGGGGGCTTTGACAATGGCTTGTACCAGGTTTCGCTTGGGGCTGATACCCTGACTTTTTATCTTGTATCCTAGGTACTCAAGTTCTTTGGCCCTCAGCACACATTTGTCATACCTGAGCTTGATGCCAGCCTCTTGTAGCCTGTTGAGTACTTCTCTCAGTATTTTGTCATGCGTGTGCTCTTCTTTAGTGCAGACCAATATGTCGTCTCGAAAATAAGAGACGTTACCCACGTCGCTCAGCAGGGAGGCCATCATTCCCTGAAAGGCAGAGGCTGCTGATGACAAGCCGAATGGCATCTTGGTGAACTGATAAGTGCCGAACGGGATGATGAATGTGGTTAGGGGCCTAGATTCTTTATGTAAGTGTATCTGCTGATAGGCATCCCTCATATCCAGCTTCAAGAATACTTTGGCCGCCTTCATCATTAATATGAGTTTGTTTATGCTGGAGAGGGGGTAGCTGTCCATAATGACCTCTAAGTTTAGGCTGCAGAGGTCTATACATACTCTCAGGTCATCAGAGATCAGTTTAGTTTTTTTATTAGCACAACCGGAATCAACCACTCTGAAAATTCTACCTCTTCGATGGTGCCTTCTTTCACCATTTTCTCCAGTTTCATTTTAAGTATATTTCTGGCTATTGCCGACACGGGAAGTACTTTGTGCTTCACCAGGGACTGCATTGGATTATCTTATCTACATATTTCTTGATTCCCGGTCCTTCAGAAAATTATTTGGGGAAATCTTCTCTCGACACCGGCACTCTTCGTGCATTGACTGCAAATACTTGATCCTCCCTGCTGGGATCCAACTTAATTTTCAGCTTGGCTTGATCCTCCCACCCCAGGACTGCCGGGCCTTCCCTGGCCAAATACAGTCTGGTCCTGGTCTCCCTTCCTTTGAACTCGACAACACTGTTAATGTAACCCAGAAAACTTACTGTGATGCCTCCAAACACTGTGAGTCTGTGTTTGGTACTGAGTATTTCTACTGTGTCCCTTCCCATCATTTCCTTATATGTGTGTATGGGTAGTATGGTTCACTCGGAACCTGAGACGGCCATGACTTTTGTTTCCATGCCGTCCACTCGGAGGATGCAATGGGGTTTTTCTCTCCTGGCTCTTGAACTATTGACCATTATGACGGTGGGTCTTGCTTCCTCTTTGGACGATGTTTCTACTTCCTCGCCTTCTTCTGCCTATTTGGTGCTAACGTTTTTGTTGCGCCACCTGCATGCGATCGCAAAGTGCCCAATCCTCTTGCAGACCGTCCATTCTTTGTCCCTCGCGGGACATTCCCTGTCATTGGCCAGGTGCTTTGTGATGGTGTATCTGCAGCATTTGAGGTGTTCCTTCCTCACCCATCTTCCTTCGATGGGCACTGCTGATTGTTTCCCTCTAAACGTTAGGGCCTGTGTTTTGGAGGCACTCGAATTACCGGTGAACTCTTTGCACCTTCCCACTGTGGAGCTCCTTTGCCATGATAAACTTGTCCTGCACCTTCCTGCTATTTGTGTGTACTGTCAACATGTCGCAATTCGTGCTTTCTGAATTATTCCCAAAGTTGCAAAAAGCCGCCAGCTCGCGTAGCTTTGTGACGTAGTCATCCACGGGTTCGGATGCCTCCTGTTTGCGACTATAGAATCTAATTCTGTGCAATACTGTGATTTCTTTGCTGGCGAAGTGTCTTATGATCCTCCTCACGGCTTCCTTGTACACTTCGTCATTGTCCCCCACCACTGCTTCTGGTGTGAGACTGGCGAACACTCTTTGTCCTTCTACTCCTAACGCATTTAGGAGCATTGCCCTGCGCCTCATAGCTGTGTATTCGGCACCTCCCAGAGCATCAACATAGGTTGTGACTAATGGTTCCCATTGAGGCCATGGAATTGCGGGCCTACCAGGAGTTTGTAGAAAAGTCCCTGGTGGCGTTGCACCTTGCATGGTGGGTCGCGGGGTCTCCGTCCAGTCCTCGTCACCAAATGATGTTGTATAATAACAGGTCAGACCCTGGGTGAGGTTGAACTTGGTGTTTATTGACTAGTACCAGTTGCAGCATAAATAAAGGTAGTAACAAGGTACATTTGGATTGACTGCAGGTAATGCCCAAGTCTCTGGGTTTCTACTCAGTCTTTAAGGCTGTGGCAAGTCTCTGACTCCCAATGCAGGAGGAGTGCCAGGAGCTGCGGCTGCTCCGTGGCTCTCCAGCCTCATGAATGCGGATGCTGCTTCCTGCAGCGTTCCGTGCCTCTCGCTTCCAGATCTTGCGAGATCTCGGCGTTGCCGGGTCTCGCGAGTGTTCCTATAGCCTGTTCGCAGGAGCTTTGAGCATTTGCTCTTTTCTGATCAGCGATATATGCTTTGATCGTCCTTCGGTGACGCCACAGGCATGCAACTACCGCACACTCTTTCTTAGCTCTACTAATCTTTCACCTACACTCTTTCTTAGCTCTACTAATCTTTCACCTACACTCTTTCTTAGCTCTACTAATCTTTCACCTTGTTCTCCCCTTTGCTCTTTCCCCTCCTCTTTTTCCCTTATGGATACCCGGAAGGCGTCACAGTACCCCCATTCTCTGGTACCGTCCATCGGACTTTCCTTTCCCGGTTTTAGCGACGCGTGTTCCCGTTTTTCCCACAATTCAATCGAATCAAGAACATAAACAAACAACTGTTTCCCTAGTGCCCATCCCGGGTGTGTGGCACGGGAACAGACCGGAGCCATCGCTTAAATGTGCTTATTGCCAATAACTGGCATTCCACGCCAACTGACCACGTGCCTCTGGGGACGGGGCAGCGGCCGCGACCAGCTGGGCACGGGCTGCACTTTACTGAAGGAGGCTGGGGGTGTGATGCACGGAATGGGGGAGGTGAAGAGGATTAGGGGGAAGGGAGAAAGGTCAAGAGACCCCCGATACGGACAGCTCCGATGAAAGCCCAGGGGGGTCCTCCGGATCTAATAGAAGCCACACTCAGCTGCCTGTTTAGGTGCGCTTGGAGGGGGGTGGGGGGGGAATAGGCCAAGCCTTCCAGGCCGAAGCATTCCACAGGTTTCACGCCTGTCACTGACTCATCGGGCACTGCCTGGCCTAGGACAGCTGTGCCCCCCACCGGACAGGAGGGCGGCCTGGGAACAGCTCCACTTCACGGAGGATTGTTCCGGGCGTTGATTGACGGCTTCGGTTGCTGTGGCGGCACGTGAACCGGGAACTCATTCCCCGCGCACCCCTGCCCCGTGCCATTTAGCGCAGTTCAGAAAGACGGAACCTGGTTCTAAACTGGAGTTCAGAGAACTAACCTGCTAAGGGAAGTGACTTGCCCAAGGTCGCACGTGTGGTCAAATGGGGGAGCAGAGATTAGAATGAAGATCTTCTGGTTGCCCAGCAGCCATTTACATGCCAACACCAGGTATCCGCCCCCTTCGATTCTGTAATTGGTGAGGCTTAGGTGCAGAGATGATAGGCAGAGTGGTCCCTCTGAATCCACTGCCTTCGTAATCTGCCCTCCCGCCGCTATCCCAGTTCAGCGAGTACTTGTAGACCCTGCTGTTCAGGACCCCTGCTAGCGAAGCCTGCTCTTCCTGCCCCCGGAAGTAGTGTGCATTAAGGCCAGACCCATCCCGAACGTGAGCCGGGTGTACGTCTTGATTGGGTGCAGGTACTGGCCCCATTTAGGAAGGACCCGGTGTAAGACTGCGAGCATTTGGCACTGGGCCGGACACCCCCAGTAATGATGTGCCCCACTCTGCTCCCTCCTACATCAAGGGCAGTTTAGGTGGTCCCCAGCTTTTTATTGGCGTGTAGGGAAAGAGAGTGGGGTTTGCCTGACAGCCCTATGATGCGGGGTGCGGCTGCAGGGTATACATTATTAGGACAACGAGGGCACTACGCTTAAAAGCCCAGATGGCTAATGTAACAATCAAGAACAGCTGCTGTTTTGTTTAAAATTGTTTCCGATCTGGGTAGGCAAGAGAGGCAAGGCAGGGGGATACCTGATTAGCTCAGGATCACACAGCGTGCTGAAACGGGGGAAGTCGTAGGTAGGATCCCAGCCGTCAGGTTCCAGAGTTGGTCACTTAGCCAATAACCACATCCTCTGGTTGAACACTTTCCCTCCAGCGCTTCAGCCCTTTGAACAATAATGGGATCGCTCTATGAAATGACCTGTGTGGGGTCACCATTCCCCTCCTTAAGTCTAAATCCCCTTAAAGACGCGGTCCACGAAGAATGAACCGCTCTGTACTACCAATTCCCAAAACACAGCCTCCCGCCTTTCCACCAGAACTGAAATAGAGGTGGGGTGACCAGATTTTAAAAGTGAAGAACCGGACAGGGCAATTAACACAAAAGTAGGACTAACTCTTGAAAGCGGGTGTCAAGGCACTACACTTCAACGGCGTTTGCAGGAGAAGGGGGGTTAAGTGTTACTGTTCAAAGAAACGCATATTATAATTAATTTATCACAAACTAACACTATCTTAAGTTCAACCGGGACGTCTAGTCACCCAAGATAGAGGGTTTGTTTTAAGCCTGTTTTAGGGTCTCTGAGCATCTAATGTTTAAAGGGGGGACACCAGCGGTGGTGATAGTGGGTCCCCGTAAACCTCGTCCTTTCAGATTCTGATGGAATCCCCACTCTCACCCAGAAAGTAAAGGAAACGGTACTGGACACTTTTCCCCAACACCCGCCGCCCACTGGAGCAGGTGCATTTCCTGTGCTGGAGACACCCCCTCCTGCTCGGACCACATGAGACGCCTGGTTCCCAGTAGCCAGGCTTTTCGAGGCTCCGGGGGAAGTGTTGTGACGGGGACCCCGAGAGGAAGGCGACTGATGGCCCACACCTGCTGGCCTGGCCTCGAATTGACAGCGATGGCAGGTGGCGAGGAAGGGCTGCCACATTCACAAGACTGGCGGGCGGCTCCAGTTCGCAGGTATTTATCGAGCTGTCCTGGTAGGTGGGTGGTGCCATCGCCACATTTGCAGCAGGCGGAAAGGTGGGCTGGGCACGGCGGGGTGCCTGCATGGCAAAGGATTGCAGACGCCCGTGTTTGACTTACTGCAAGCGCAGATTTCAATATCGTGGCAACCTGACGGGATTTGCTTTGTAAAGTCAATGCCGCCACTGGACCCGGGAGGCTAAGGGTAAAACTAAGCGCATGGCTCTCTGGACGGGCCTCCCTCTGTGGTCCCTGACAGATCACAGGACGCCCTGCTTTCAAAGTCCAAAGGGTGACTATGTTCGTCTTGAATTCCCATAAGAAATCATTGTAGGTTCCGCCCACTCCCGCACTTAAATGGACCGAGAAATAGACAGGCGGGCAGGGCAGAATTCTCCATCACAGTAGGTAGCTCATTCGGTTAATGCGCCCGCTGCAACGATCTGTATGTAACGTGTAATGCATAGCGTTCTTCCGTTCAAACAACAGAAGTACTCTGGTTCCTCAGCCCAACACTAAAATTTGTAAAGCACATTTTACACAGCGACTTTGTCTCGCAATCCACAATAAATAAATACGTCAATAAAAAGAAAAAAAAGCCAACAAACAACTGTGGGCCACCTCCCCTTCGAGAAAAGGTGCAAGACACATTGAAAAAAGAAAAAAAGTTCAAGCAACACCCTCTGCCATATTCCATGAGGCGCTCATGCCCTGAACTGGCTCTCTTCCTGCAGTGGCGCTTGAATAAGCTTGGCATGGCAGATGGAGCTTGCTAGGGGAGTGTGCAGGAGCCCCCCCCCCCCAGGCCGTGGGTGCCTTTTTACAACTATGCCAAGGCCTCACCCCATCCCACTTAAAGCCAGCCAATGGGTGGCTATGCTATTCACACTTCCATCAACTGGCTTATTCTGCAATCCATCCATCCCTCCCTTCCACCCTCCCTCCATCCATCCCTCCCTCCCTCCGTCCGTCCGTCCGTCCGTCCGTCCATCCCTCCCTCCCTCCGTCCGTCCGTCCGTCCGTCCGTCCGTCCATCCATCCATCCATCCATCCATCCCTCCCTTCCACCCTCCCTCCATCCATCCCCCCGTCCGTCCGTCCATCCATCCATCTGCCTACCTAACTCTTTCACTACCTGTTAACAACTTTGGATGGATATGGGGGGTGTCATTACTAGGCTGACATCATCCAGCTGTATTATTTAAAGCTTACCGAGTTTAATGTAGTTGACAACCAAAGATTTGACCAGCTTTTCCGTGTCAAATGAGACTGGATGCAAAGCGATTGGCCCAGCTTGAACTGCGATCACAAGGAACTGGCCATAATGTGCACACGTTCAAACAAGCTTCAACTCCACTCCAACTGCCCAGGATTCACCATTGAGTTAGTGGCATCCAGCCCGCCCCTTTTTTAACCCCATGTGACAACACTGGGAATCACTTTTGATAGCCCATTGAACATGTCATGTCACTGGCCAAATCGACCAGCTATTATATTAATTTATTCTGACGCATTTGCCCCTAGCTTCTCAAAGCTCACATTAACACCTTAGCTAGGGCAAACGTTGGGGCTAAATTGGATTAGAGCAAGTTACATTACCTGGGTGAAACCGTTCATCGACTTCAAGTTATCCAGAATCATGTAGCTTATACAACTATCAAGTCTCCTTCAGGCGCACACGGCGCGCCACAGCGCTACTGCGCAACTGCACTGGCAGCCTGTGCAAGCCCGCATTCAGTTCAAGGCAGAGGCACTTACCCATCGCAGCCTCTGCCAGGTCTTTAGGATTCTATGGTATGTTAGAAACCTTTTAGACGGCACCAGAACACAGCATTACAAAAAGTTGGCGCACTGTGTTAGACCATAGTCTGCGAAAGGAAGAAGGAAGAGGCAGGGGTTAACCAGTGCCAAATTCATGCACAGATGTAGCAATCCCCAGCATCCTACAGCTGCTTTATGGAAATAGTGCGCACACCATGTACAGGAGCATCCGATGTGATTGGAGATGTTGGTTATTGATAACATTGATAATAATAATACCCAGTGGTTTCTAAGCGCGGACCCAGGGATCGAACCTGTGTTGCTCCTTGTAGTCTTGCTTCCATGGCGAGCACGTTGCCCCTGAGCTATCCTCCAGGGACAATCCAATCCCGATTGGTTGGGAGGGAACGTATCTTGAAGGACCTTTGGAAGCGGCTTCTGATCCTGCGACACGATCTACAAATTACTACTAGCAATTAAGAATGATTACACTAATATTAAATATTACCATCCGTATAGCATAAATTATAGACTGTACCTCTCTCAGCGCATAAGTGATCAGTGCTCTTTTTATGCTGGTTCAATAGTACAGCGAGCTGAGTGCTCGTTTCTGACATCTGCGCGCAGCCTGCTGACACAGGTTCGAATCCCGGTGGGGCCAACTCATCTTTCTGAGGTCGAAACATTGAGTGCCACGTGGTGGGTAATGATATTAACTGTTATTACAGCGCTTTGATGCTGGTGGGTGAGCTAGCGCTATATAAAAACTGGCATTATTATTATTTTGTCTAACCCAGCGAGGCTCATTTATTTACCCACGTACTCTGGGGTCTCGGCTCAATGCCTTGTCCTTCAGAGCTGCCAGTTCCCACTGCAGGGGTTTTCTGGGTCCCCAGGCGCTGCCTGCCTTCGGGGATCCTGTTACTTTGGCCGTGTTGTTTTTGTCAGAAATGCTTCAATGCCTTGTCGAGCGGCCCCAGCTGCTACATTTGAGATAATCTGATACCCTACTCGTGGGCCCGGGCGGTGGACCGTCTGACATTACAAAGCACCACTGTCTCTGCACGGGGATATGCAAAGCTCTGTATTGTGCCCCATTACCACCCATGGGGTCCCACTGCGCTCAGGCTTGGCCAGAAATTGCCGTATTGCGCCCCTGCCTGAGATTTCTGTGGAGGGAAAGAAAATGGCGGCGGAGGAGAAGGGAAAAGCGGGAACAGGTAGAAATGTCCATTAGATGTTAGGGAGAGAGTATAAGAGAGGTAGGTGAGAGGGCATTGTTGGAGATGGATTAGAGTAATGTCGACTCAGCACAGCTGGGTCAGAAGAGAAGTGCGTGGGGGCAAATATGGGAGGCCTAGTCCTAGATGCCAAATCGCAGTGAGGGCCACTTCCTGGTGCTTGTTATGGGTGCCTTGCTGTATGATGGGCTCCAGGTGTGCTCAAGCAGTCCCTGGAAGCACAGAGGCTTCCTCGCAAGTGCTACGTGTAAACCACCCCAAGACTAACCCCTGGAGCTTCATCCAGGGGCGTCGCAGACAGACTGGAGTAGAGGACCGAGCCAAGGCTTGACTGCGTAAAAAGGGATAGCAGCAGAAAGCGCAATGGCAATAGAAATAGGAGGGGCTGAAGAGGGGCAGGTAAATCCACATGCCATGCCTACTCGGTCACTGGTGGGCCCAAGTGTGTGTGGTCGAAGAGTGCAAGGGGCGGAAGTGAACCTGGAATCCGTTACCATAGAGAAGCGCAACGTGCACGTTTCCAGGCTAAGCAAATATCCTGTACGTGCAGACTTGCTTAAAATGTGGGAGGGGTGGCCACCCAAAAAACATGCGTGGTTTTACACGTCATTATAATCAAAGAGGAGCAAATTGGTAGAAAATACATACGGAAGTCTCGGGAGGATAGCTCAGGGGCAACGCGCTCCTCTCAGAAAGCAAGAAGACACGGAACACCATAGGTCGATCCCCGGGTCCGCGCTTAGAAACCTGAGTATTGAGCGCGTTATAAATGACCAATTATATACAATCTGATTAATACAAGTTGAAAAGGGATGAAGAGAATGTGGCTTGATTTGTAAGTTCCCTGATTTGTAAGTGTGCTTTCGCGCCTTCCCTGTATCGCAGGCCCAGTGGTTGAAGCGAGCGGGAGCGGTTGGGAGCGGTGCTCCTCTACTTTTTTGTTTTTTCTTTTACTGTGCCTATGTTTTTATTTAAAAAAGAAACAGTTCCGTAATGGTTTCGTTTTAAAATAAAAGAGTAGGCAGAAGTAGAAACTTGAACTTTCCCTTAAACAGCAGGCGCATGTGTTTGGGGGGTTGTATTGTGCGTGGGAGGGGGCGTGGCGGTGGGGTTTGTGAGGAGCGGGAACATAGTTCCACTGCTTCTTTTCGTACACTTCGATCACTGCGCAAGCTGCTCCTTGGATTAAATGTGGGAGCAAGGTGACCCCGGAATGAGTGCCTTCAGGGACAAAGGTAAAAGTTGAGCAGATCCCTGGACTTAACACGAGAAGTTGCTTTTCAGTGTGTCCTGGGCCAGCAGCAGCAGCACAGCTTCACAGCTCTTGCGCCCCAGAGATGTTACTGCACAGTTATGTGGGTCGGTTTGCTGGTGTGCGCTGTGTGGGAATGCTAGCTCACAACGCTGGTTGTGCTTTCAGACAATTAACTAGGTAGGGCAGCGGGCAGGGTTGTTTAGTTTGGACTCTTGCTATGTACATTTAAGCGGTTTAAATGTTAGCAATGTCTTATAGCGGATGTTAGGATTTCATTCCTGTTTGTATCTTTTTCTTTTTGTTGCCTATGTGTGTGTATCTTGCTGGTGTTTGTATTTGTGTAAGGTTGATCAAATTAACCGATCACAATAAAACATAACATTAAAATAAAGTTACGTGGCACATGTCAACCACCACGTTCTCCGAGGGGCAGCCGGGCTTTGAGGCCTTCTGCAAGACTTCATTTGTCATGGTTGTGTTGAAGCAAGGCACAAGGGAACACCCTCCTACTTACGCCTTAGGCCCTGAACACACAGGTAAGGCCAGGTTCTGGAGGCAGGAAAGCTGCAAAGAGCTACAGGAGCTCCTACACAAGGCTAGGCCTTGAACTGTGGCTCCTCCGCAGGCAATGCTATAGGCCAGCAGGCTGCCTGGAAGTTCTGGAGACCAGCTCGGAACTCAATGGGGATGGTGTGGGAGGCTGGATTCCTCTTCTGCTGAGGGTGGAGCTAGTCTGCATAATCCATCCTTCTCCACCCTTCTCAATGTGGGCCTGAGGCTTGGTCCAGTGGCACGTTGACCCCATTGCTTGCTACCACTCTTGTCCGCTGATTGCATCCCAGGTCTGAAACCCGGTTGTTGCTCTTGGATCAGGTTGGTGGATCATAGGTTTCTCCAGTGGACCACAGACCACCCATTCAGACCGGCTTTTTTGTGTGTTTTTTTCAGACATATTTAACATTTCTATCCCCCCGCCCTGCAGATAGGGTGACCTCAAAAGGGCTACCGTATTCCCCTTTCTAAAAAGTTTGCAGCACAGGTGATGGCAGCACCCCGCGAAACATCTGCAGGCCGCAATTGGTGGTCCTCTCGAAAGCGTTGCCTCCCTCACAACCAACGACATTGTTGGTCTTTCATGTGCCAATCTTTTTACGCCTTACTTGGCCAGAAGGCTTAGGACCCACCCACAAGTTGTTTGTTTTACCACGACCCAGGAAGCTAAACACGTAGCCCATAAACCATATAGGTCCGTGGATTGTTTCTGGTGAATTGAGATCGAGCAAATTCATTGTTAGCTACTTTTGGGCAGATTTAAAAGAAACCTCTTGATGGATTTGCACCGAATGATAAAAAACATGTGTCAGACCAGAAATGAGGTCCTTGCAAAGGTTTGGCACACATTTGCCCTGTGCTTTGGGCTGTAGGCAAGGATAACATTTTGTCCATGGGAAATAAGTGGGAAAAGGTGAGTTTGGGACAACCCTATCATTTTGCCCCACCTTTGATGAAATAGTGCAGAACTTTCCAAAAAAGAGATGGGTCGATAATGTTTTGTGTTGATTCCTAAATCGATGAGAAAGTCAAAAGCCACCCAAGAAGTGCTCTTCCCACGGGGAGTGCTACTTTACCCCACATACAGTGTTGCAATCACCAAATTTAGAGACCGATTGATGGAATTTTTAGCACGGTGCAAAGTGACTTTTCACTGTTGCAAAGTGACTTTGCAGTGCAAAAATACACATTGCACTGCTCTATGAATCAGGGTGTTTTTTGCAGTCCAAAGTCACTTTGCACCAGTGAAAAGTCACTTTGCACCGTGCAAAAAAATCCATGAATCAGGTCCTGAATATATCGGAACAAAGATTTGACAAATTGAGTGCTGGAGACTAGGACATCTACGGGCAATAGCAAACAAGTATTGAGAGGCACAAAAGGAATGACAAAGTTGTTTTGCTATAGACCGAGTACCAGAACCCCTCTGCGTAAGTAATCAGGTTGAAAAATGGCACAACTTGAATCACGTTATGTCATCAGATTAGACACGACAAGTCGATTCCAACCTATTTTACAAGACTGTTTTCTTTCTAGACTGAATCCGTATTTAAGATATTTCTCGCCTGAGGATGTACATAAATGTGCATTATTTGCTCCTAGAGTCTTGAATGTGGGAAACAAGCACACAGAAGTCTTTAAAACGCTGCCCGGAGGCTACATCATTTATCCTGTGAGTGTTTAATTTTATTACCCATTTCAGCTAAATCATGTCAGTGTATGATACCATGTTTGGATGGTTATAATAGTAATGCTGGGAGAATTCTTTCATTGGCCACCTGGGAATTATTGCACCAATGCATATAATGGCTCACGTGAAGAATTTTATCTACAAATGTGATTAATGATATTTAAGTTTTTTGTCTTTTATTTTGAACTATTAGCATCTTATACTGCTTCTTGTCACATTTATGTTCTTACTTTATATAATCAAGGCATATAACATTGCTATCATTTGTCCAAACTCTTTTACACGTATTCTTCTTATTATATTAATAAAATAAGAGATTTGATTTCAAGAATATTTTCTTTCTGTCTCTGGCTAAACACACAGATAACATCAAAAATGTTGGATGTCACCTATACATGTTATCAAAAGTGTACATCTGTGCAACATGATAGGGTAAAACCCATGGGGTCATTAGGTCGTAAGAAAGCGATGTACTTGTAATTAATTTGAATGCCCGAATAAAGAATAATTCAGCTTTTGTCACCAAAACGTGGAGTGCTGAACAGTTTTGCCTTCCATAGAATAGGGAAGATGCTTGAGCCGGTGGACACGGAGCTCCGGCTTGAACCCTCACACTTTATCATCTTGGGACAGAGCGCTGTAGCGAGACCAAATGAAGGAGCAGCAAACACATCTTACAGATCACTATTTATTTGCGTTTAAAGTTGGAATTGTATCCTGGCTTCTCCTGATGTGTGGCTTTATACACATCTGTTCACCACAATGATGGGATCACAGCTCTTAGACACTATCTTGACACCTGTTTGGCCTCCTGTTTTAGACATGTGGAATGTATACTTGGTACAATGGGATTTAGACTAAAAGCGATGTATTCTCCTTTAAGTGTTCCCATTGCAAATGACTAGGTGGCATCACCATGAGGACCACATTCGCCCCTTTTATGCAAACTTAATGATGTCGTGGTTTGAGGACGTTTTAATCGTCCCTACACATAAGAAGTGTACCAGCCACCTTTCCTCCCTAGAAACAGGTAAACACTCCCAAAAAAGGTGACAAAAATACTCCCAACAAAAAAATAGGAATTAATGAGCACCCAGGAGCTTCCACCCAGAGAGCCCTTAGGATATGTTTGGACCAGTGATACCAACAGAGCAGTGTCATGATTAGGTGCTCCACTGGGACTTTAAGGTAAGATATAAAACTAGGTCCAATGAAGCATAGATTACAAAACGCTAGCTATTTAGACATTTATATATATATTTTCACTCACCTAAGAAATAGGCAATAGGAATACTTTTTTACCCCTAAAAAATCATTTTATTCACAACTTCAAAAAAGGGGAGATACTCACATTTCAACATCTAATCTGGAGCACTGTTTGCAATGTTACAAACCAAATATCGCCCTTTCATGCCTGATGTGAGTCTATAGGGCTGATATTCCGGTGATGTGATCTTGGTTTGCTCTTGGTCTAAACAAGACCTATCAATCTATTCATGTATTTTTCAAGGAGAATGATGTTAACATCAAATTGACCATGACTCTTTCATTTATGCAAATACTCTATATTGGTCTGTATATTGAGGTCACAGGCAGCAAGCACAGTGGTTGATGAAATGTATAGAAAGCCAACCTAATAAAATATTACACCCCACTACTGTTTGCCTATAGTCAACTATCAAGACAATTTCTTAAGGGCAATTGGTATGGTATGAGGGCATATACATTGTATGGGGAGGTTCTCCTAAAATTAGAAGCCAGCACTGCCCTATTGCTGATCAAGATGATGCAATACAACACCCGACGTCGAGAGAGCAGTATGAGATATCAGTTGAAATGTTGTCGTTATATATTTTATCCTAACATAGGCATTTATCATTGATAAAAAAGTACAGACTTGTGTCTATATATATAAAGATCATAGCTTTCTGATGCCAATAACAAAACAATACATATAGCACTAACAGAGAAATGTGTACCATTATAACAAACAAATATGTGTTTATTTCTTGTCTGGGTCTAGTTTTGTACATCTAAATTGTAACATGATTGATGCCCTAAAAAATGCTTAACTGATGCAAGACACCGTTAACGGGAGAGAATATAAGGAATTTTATGTAAAACAACATTTACCGGGGCATTTGACAGGAATTTCCTGCTCCCGGAAAAGGAGATGCATATCCCTGAAGGTTTTAGATCAGCCAGTGACCCCATAAGATTCCTTACTGGGCATTCTACTGATCACGTTACTGTGAGAAAGATCCTACAGTGGGATTGGTATTTGATGTGCAATGAAACAGTGTAGGATTGTCCAGACAAGAACACGATACTTACAGGAGATCACCAAACTGAAAGGACAGATTATGTGCGTGTTATCATAGAGGGACACCGATAGACATGGGCACTTCCTAGTTATCTAAAACTTTGCAGGCTTTTGTAGGTTTGGAACGCATAAGACTATGCTTGTGGTTGAGTGAGTGCGCTCCCGCGGGGCTGACACCTAGAGACATTGCTATGGTTCACCCCATTAAATACTGGCACTAGGCTACAAGTCTAGGCTCTATTAGAAGGGAGTAAATTACAGGAAAGAACAACACCAACGAAAAGAAGATTTCTTCATCTTGCTGCAAAACAGCATTTTTTTCCGAGAAAAAAAAACAGAAGAACTATAACAATGACGATTAGGCTACTGGCCAAAAAAAATTGCCATTGCTATTTTTATTGCCCGCAGTTGAGCATGTGAAATCAGAGACTCTGCAGGTTGGGGTGCATTCCCCTTTTCCAGCTTTATTTTAGCCTAGCCATGAACACGGGTGCACAATAGAAAAATAAACAGATAGAATACAATTAACATCAGCAGTTTTGTCAAATTAAAATGTAATTTATAAAACCGAGTTATGCTTTTTGATTCACAGGAAGCAAAATTGCTGCATGAAATTATGTTGTGGATTCAATGCTCTGGTTAAAAAGCCTCTAAGCAGACTTGCTAGTAATTTGCAAAAGACGAGAGATTTGGCCAGTGTAGTTATGCTGTAATTTCCAAAAGATGGAATCAGCTCTCTACAATTTAGACCGCTTAAAATAGGGCAGAAAAGTAAAAAGTGATATTTGTCCTCTAGATTATGAAGACACATTGCACAAGCCGTTGAATTTGACGTCTTCCATGATTTCATGTGACATCGAAAAGGAAGAATGCCACACAAGCACATTACTTTCTATTGAGGAAAATATCCAATTGAAATATGGTGCAAATCCCATTAATTATTTAATCGCCATGTACTTGAGAACCAAGGGTTTGCACTCACTTTCATCCAACAGGCCAATTGAAGCCCCTTCCCAGCAGAGCTTCTCTACTGAGCTCAGTGGAGTGTGTAGGATCAGGAGTGGGCTGTTCATGGATGTTCCAAATGGATCTTGGTCAATACTTTCTTAACATGAGTAAACCAGCCCAAGGGCTCCACTCGCTTAGTAGACCCTGCATTGCTCCTCTATATTCCTCCGCATACTAAGGTCACAGGCAGCACACTGGTGGATGAAATGTATAGAAGCTAGACTGTATTTTGTATCCACAAAACAATGGGTTGGATTTAGTCAACACAACCCATTCCCATTGGACCTAGCTCCATTTGCCTCATTCAGAGTGCCCTGGGCCAGTGCTAATAAGCTCTTACAGAACGCATTACTAATGGCCAATAGTTATTTTAATGTTGGAAGATTTCAGATATAGCCTTCTTATCCTACAACGTTATCTTTGACAGCTATACATGTAAAACGAATCTGCTGGTTGTGGGGACTTGCACAGATACATCACGGATGAAATCCTTGAAGTGCTGATTTTGTACACCTGGTGTATTTCTTCTATTATGTCCCTTTCTTGCAAGCATTGGTTTGAATAACTGTTCCATTCAAGGGTTACCTTTTCCTTCCCATGAGCAAGATGTATGCCTTCAATTAGACTTCAATGCAGGAACTTTAATGGACCAAATTGCCCATAACAAAGATGGCCTCCACAACAGTGCAAGTGAAGGACTACCACTACTCAGCTGGACCCACGTAACCTCACACTGGGTGACCTACAAATCCGCACTGCATGCTGTAAGCTTCACTCAAAAACACCAGGGATCTACCATGCATCTTCTCCTCTCAGCTCTGAGTGAGAGTGACCCCCAAGTAAGCCTTACCCCATGCTAAACACAGAGATCTCTGTAGCCACTCCCTGCAGCAGTGTCCACATCCCCTCTTCTATGAGACAGCCAGGTGAAATAACACGCGGCAGGAATCCAGAAAGCAGCGCATTCTAAGCTCTCTCTGGTACCAGCCTGGGTCACCTCACATACCCCTCATAAGAAGGCCCATGAGGACAAGGCGAGGGATAGCTGAGCCCTCAATGATTGCATTCATCCATGTTCACTACTAGTTCGCCACAGGGCCAGTTCAGCTAGCTTCCTCTGTTTCCAATCCCCTTCACACCATCTTGCATGGACCAACTAAGAAATGGGGCCATCTTGCTTGCCCCTCAAACCATGCTCCCATATGGTGTTTCTTAGGAAAGGGAAACACCATTATTCTGCTCAGTCCCACTGACCAATTTCCCTTCTCGTTAGGGGGAATTTGATTTATGCAAAGGGATTGTCGATCAGCTGGCTCGTGTTTGGCAGAATTCACGGGACCATAACAGCATGGGTTTGTATCTAATTGATCAACAGTGGGCCACTGCAATCTTGCATATATGGTTATTGACATTGTCACCCAGGGGCAGCTACCCCCTTCCCTGTACTTTCCTGGATGCTGAGAAAGCATGAGTGGGGAAGGGAAAGATGGGCATTCCAAACTATCTGACCCGCTCGATTAATATTGCAGCCTCTTTTTCACAGTTATAATTAGCAGTAAACAGTCCCCCAGATTCAAGGCTAAGCATGGTACAACTCAAGTGATGTCCCATTTCCCCACTGCTATTTGAGTTCTACTCAAAACACAAATGATGCAGCAAGAAAAGAATATTTACCCTTTTGTGCCGTTATCAGGATATGCAGCCAGTGAGGAACTATTTGCTGATGGATTAGTAGTACACAATTTGAATACCGTTTCTCAAGAAAAAAATGATAACAAAAATGCCCGCCAAGGATCGTGGAGAAGGAACTACACGTAGTCCCTTCTCACTTTCCATTGTGGCCATTAAAAACATTGAAATAAAAACTAAATAAAGAAAATGGCCGTCATGGATTGGGACGAATAGGGACTACACGTAGTCCAGCCCTTCTCCCTTTCCATGATGGCCAGAAAGACAGGAAAGGAACAGCGAGGAACGTGGCCTGCGTCCCTCGCAGAGGTAAGTCTTACCCGACCGGGTAACGACCCGGAGAGGATCAATCAGATTAATTCTGACAATTGATTGTCCTTCACCGAGTACTAATATAGAATGGCTCCTACCTAACACCTAGGTCCATACACCTCCCACTCCACACCTAACCTGAGATTGGGTGATTTGTTCCCCACTGTTTCCTCCCCTAGTTACTTGCAGATCCAATGCTGACTTTTGCCCTCCCTCCCCTGTTGTTGGATCCCCACTCCCTTGTTTCTCTGCACCCTAACTTTATTCTGCCCCTTTTACTTCTAAGGTGCTCCTTTGCTTCTCAAAACTAGGTCTCTACTCAATAAAAACCCTAATAATGATAATAATAATTTCGCTCATGTCAATTTGGTATGTGTGATCGTCTATCTTTTATTTATTTTGGTCTATTCCTTTTTTTTCTCATGGAAACAATGGTATCATTTATTTGTATATATGATACAAAATAAACCATGTTGCAGTATTCACAGACTGTAAAACAATTGGCCGGTGGATGGTTTCTCTCTGCCAGATCAACAAACAGCTAACTTGGCCACTTGAACAAATGACCCGCAGTTTATATCTCACCTCCTCCATTAGTTATATGTAGATATAGAGACCACATTTTGTGACCTTAAATTCTTTAAACATGTTAGATTTAAGAAATAAGCCCCAGGCCGTGGGTTGGGGGGAGGGGATATTACTGCATCCGGTAATGCCCCAGGCCCATAGTTAGCGAAGCAAGGGCCGTAACGAAGGCCCTGGGGCATCGCTGCATCCGGTAACACCTCCCGCCCCGGCAAGGGGCTTATTGCTATTAGTACCCCAGCACGTTGAACTGGGGTACTAAAAGCTTCTTTCTTCAGTTGTGAGTAGCTCTGATGTTTCGCAAATGAAAAGAAAAAATGCCTGCGGTGCAAGGGAAATCAAAGTCCGTTCTCCCTTTCCATGGCGACCATTGAAAAAGTTTAAAAAAGTAAACAAATAAGATGGCCGTCATGGAACGGGAGTAGGGACTACACAAAGTCCTTTCTCTCTTTCCATAGTGGCCATAAAAAATAGGAAAAAATGTAAACAAAGAAAATGGCCACCATTGAAAGGAGAGAAGGAACTACATGTCGTCCTTTCTCAATTTCCATGGCGTGTCACAGATTGGGAGTGGATGCGCTGGGGACAGCATTCCCGGCGTGTCCGCTCCTGAAAAGGAGAAGTTAAGTGGGGCGGGAGGAAAATCTGTGGAAAAGGGGTGTGGGGGATAGGAAGGGTGGGGTGCAGACATGGGCATTTACCTTTTTCCCCTGCAGGGAAGATGGGGGCTTCCAGCTCTGCGGAGGCTCAGCGTGGCGGGATTACCGTCTGGTAATGTCCCTGTTCTGAGCCTCGTCAATGGCTGGGAGGCTGCCACACCCACCTCCGCCGGGTACTAATAAATGATCTACAGGCGTGTACATGAACATGGTCTTACATGAGATGTATCATAACGAACCCTAGCCATCACATGGCTACGTTCCCCTGGTTCCTGAAGGCTCTTTTTAATGTATTTTCGATTAAAATTTTGATCGTCTGGGAAGCTGCTTGTCCTTTGTGCCTCAAACAACTTTTAGTTGATGACAAAATGAATTATTTTCAGCAATTATAATGTCGATATAGTTTGCTTAAGCCAACTTTTTCGAATGTCTTCAGGTCTTGGGCTTCATTGTGGCTATCCTTTCTAACTAATTGACGTTATATCTGAGAGCCATCTCAGACATAATATATCTCAGGTCATAAATCAATTTCTAAATATTAGAAACTCTTCTGCAACAAGGCCATGCTTAATCCTGACCCAGTGGTTGTTTTTTGGAGCAGACAATTTCCTGGCAGGGAGATGGCAAGTACATTGCGCAGGAACTTATTGTATGGATCCAAGATGCCAATCACCACCAAATAGCTGCCATGCCACCACAGGCTAATATTTGAATGCCTGTATATACCCCATGAAATACATGGATGGAATCCTAAAGGAGATCACAAATGCCCATGGTGGGGGCACTCTCATTCATTTGTTATTCACTTGGCCAACGTTATTGGCATTCTGAAGACATTTTTCAGTTTTGTTTCTTTGTTGATTGGTATCAAACTGCCCTTTTTATTTGTTTTATGTTATCTTTATGTTTTTAAAAGTTATATTGATTGGTCAGCTACTTATTGCTCGCCGCTGTACAGGTAAAGTACTCCCTGGGGGATAAAGCGATATCGTGAAATCAATAAAATATTCCAAGGTGGCTGCATAGTTGGGACTTCTCATGGGTGGCTGTGTGCGGCAAATGCAATATGGGGGCCTGGTTGAGAATGATGTGTGCAACCTTTGAGAAGGCCTTTCCAGTAGGTTTTCAGAGCTGCAATACAAACACTGTAGAAGAACCGGGAACACCACAAGGTGCACGCCCATTCATTTCAATAGGAACACAAGGGCTTGAGGGCTGCAACCAGACCTAGACTCCAGATCACAAGGCCCAACCTTATGATGCTCAGGTGACATCAGCAGACCCCCACCCTCTCACCTCTCCACCCCCACAAGCATATCAGGGTATCCATTTCAAGATTCTACACCTTAAAGGGCGGTTGTAATGGGCTTCCCTTTGCCTCCAGCAATCAATATCGTCCCCTGAGCAGCTCCCTTGGTAACCTCCTAGATGGCCCTTCCGTTAAGAGTCCTCACCGCTGCCCTCTTTTGGCAGAAGGTGGTAACTGCATCGATTGCGCACTTTTTTTTTAACAGAACATGTGGACTCTCCTCTTTCTGAACCCTGCTCCCAGATATTGTTGCGAAGCTGCGTGGCAAATGCTTGACAGGTTTACGGGTTTAAAGTAGAATTTTATTGCACTGGCCTGACCTTTTGCGAGGAAAAAACAGGACTCGAGTACTTAAGAATGCTGCCCGCTAGACTGACTGCGCCAGGATCAAAGAGCCGTAGGAATTTGCTGACACGCCAGATAGTCTCACTCTGGGGTTGCCACGCGGATATGTGACATTAGAAACCATCAAAGCCCTGCCCACCTTTGGGCCTCCACATTTGGGAGGAGAGCGAAGGTGTACTCGCTGTGCCCAGGAACAGGCTCTGCCAGCCGCCTGTTCTGTCTAGAGGGACAAGAGAGGAATGGGGAAGCCAGTAGATAAAACTTGGCGGTCGATCCCTATCTGTTCCTGACTGCTGTAGTGGCAGCCCACATTTCTGCCAGGGAGCTGGCCTACCACTCGCCTCTCCTCCACTGAAGAGAACAGGGTTGTGCAGCGAGATAAACGCCCCCTGGTCTCGGGAGGATAGCTCAGGGGCAACGTGCTCACCTTGGAAGCAAGATGACACGGAGCACCAGAGGTTCGATCCCTGGGTCCGCGCTTAGAAATCTCTGGGTATTACGCGCATTATAAATAACCTATCATATCAAGGCTCTAAGGCAGGGATCTGACACCTGCCGCTCTCTGGATGGTTTGGACTACCACTCCCATGATTCCCATGATTCCCATGATTCCTCACCACTGGCTAGGGCTGGCTAGGGCTGGTAGAAGTACTGCAGAACATCTGGAGAGCCAAAGTCGCAGACCCCGGCTCTAGGCCTTGCAGCCGCATACATTCAAGAGAGAGAAGGTCCCTTTGTGGTGTTCTTTGGGGCCTTATGCTACATGGACCCTTTTAAAGTGCTCATCTACCATATATATGAGCCAATGGTGCAGAGGTCGCTGCAAGGGACCTCTGTCAAACTGGAGTGTGCCAGAGATATCACAGTGTATAGGGTAGGTGCTGCCGGGGGGGGGGGTCAGGCACCTATGGGCCCCCTTCATCTCATACTTGTCAGGGTTTGTTTGCTGGTGTGACATTTGAGTCCTGGTCGCTGATGCCTGTAGCATTTGCTGCCACACAGGCATGTGGCAGGGAGGCATAGTCTGTCCGTGTGGTGCAGTCATGGTACTGTGGTTAGGTATCCGCGGTCCTATCTGTTTCTGATTTCCGGATGTTGTGTTTGAGTATCTGCACCATTTCAGACCAGTGCTCTGGCGTGCACCCTGGCATGTGGAGGGCATGATGTGGTCTATGCATTGGTGTTAATGGGCTGGTCCTACCTGGCCCTCAGTACCTCCACTTAATATTTTTACAGAGACCAAGGAATGGGACTTCTGCAAGCTGAAATACAGCATTATTTATGCATTTATGCATTTACATGGCGTACCTAACCCACAGGTATCTGGGCGGGTACCACTAGTACTCACCTATGTGGTTGTCAGCAAGACATTTTGAGCTTTCATGCCCGTCAGGGGTGGGGAGGACATGGGCTTTAATCAGCCAGTAGCCCGAGCTTTGGTAAGCCTGAGTGAAGCAAGGGCCACAGCTTGGGCTGCGGGCAGTTACAGCCCATGTCCGCTCCTCCAGCACAGCGAGGCGATTTACCGGGGTGCGGATAGTTTTCTTTTTTATTTGTCCCATGGGAGATCAGCTCAGCGCGAGCCCTGTTCCCCTTGGAGAAAAAAAAAGACATTTTAAAAAAATGCCCGCTTCCATTAAAATGGAAAAGGGACTAGGTCCCTTTTAGGATGACTGTGACCATGAAAAACATGCTGCAAAATGACTGCCGTCATCCGAAAAGCAGCCCTTTTGTATTTTAATGGCGGCGGTGCCGGCGGGGAAAGCGCAGTTGCGCAAGGCAGATTGTGATTGGCCAATCTGTCTTTTCCAGGTGCAAATACACTTTATGAAATGTTGCCGAATGCAGTCCGAAGCTCCAACAGCCTTTTTAGAAGCCGTACGTTCTCGTCTCTTCCCCTCTATCCAATGCTGTGTGCCAGCTTTTAACCTTCTCCTCCAACTCTGCATAACAAAAGACAGCCACAATCTGTGCCTGTGTGAGCCATTGTCCTCTGACCTAACAGCACACACCTCTCACTTTACACCTTCTATGATTGATGGCTTGGGGTAGGTTTTTTTACCATACTTTCCCGTAGATTTTCCGTGAACGATAAGCTGCACATCGAAAATAATTAACAGGACTACACCCAAACTATATGTCTCTTTAACTGTCTATATTGCGTTCTTTTTAGTGTTACCCCCGGATAAGAAAAGGGACTTGCACAGAGAGAGCATGATTGGAGGGAGAGAAAGAGAGGGGGGAAGTTTCCGGGAAGAGAAGCGGAAAAAGAAGGAAAATTGACAGAGACTGACAGGCTCATCAAATATAGGAAGAGACAATAGAAAGTTGGGGCCCGCAGTGAGAGACTGAGCGAGTCAAAAGAGGGGAACAGAAATGAAGAGGGAAGCAAACATGGAGTGAAACAACTGCAGACAGCCAGACGGTTAAACAAACGCAGAGAGAGGTGCAGAGGGACACGGGGGACACGGAGTGGGAAACAAATACAGACACAGATGGAGAATAGGAGCATTTGCAATTTTCTTTAAGGATACTATGTTCATGCGCGCATCAGAGTGGACGAGAGACAGGAGAGAAACGTAGAGAGAATAAAAAGGCCAACTTCCCAGAGAATTCTCTGAATGGTATGTTGCGCTCAGTAAAAAATGTACAGGAATTTGATAAGGTGAGCTGGTTCGACGATAGGTTATACACCTGTTTTCATCGATGCAGTCACCCTGTGTCCCTCAGCCAGTTTTAACGGGGATTGTGTTATCAGTGTCCTTTTTCTTTTTTGCACCTTCTTCACCCATAGATCATAATTATTAATTTATTTTTAGTTATCTTTCTGACCATCATCCTTTCTCTTAAGGCCTGCCAACTTTTGTGCATCACAACACTGGAGCCAAAACAGGGCATAATCAGTCTGTATTTAATGGACATTTTTGAGAGGTGGCCGCTGATGGGATTTACATTAAACAGGGAGTAAAATGTGGAAACACAATTGGAATGCAGGAAAGGGTGAGTGGGAAGAGAGAAAAATAGAAAGTGATACAGAGAAAGGAAAACAAAGAGATAGACACTCAGAAAGTGAGACAAATGGACGACTATCCAAATGGATGGGGAGACAGAATAAGATGAATAGAACTGGTTTTGCGAGCCACAGAAGGCCGCAGCACTAGAGCAATTTTTGGATCTTGCAGGGGCTGAGCCCCAGCCCACTTAAAGCCTAGGTTGATGAGTACATGAACTTCATTTTTTCCATTTGATGCACGGGGTCTATGTGCCTGGTGTTCTCCTTTCATGGGATGCAGCGGGTAGGCTGAGAGGAATGTATGACCTCGACCCAGTTTCCATGACTGATATGTAAGGTAGGGCCTCCTAGAAGTTTGTCCATTGGGGCAAAGGACAGAGTTTGTCAGGCAACCAGGTTTGGGACCAGAATCCCAAGGGTGGAGCTCAAAAGGCCCTCCATGTACCCGCGAGGGTGACCAGCAGAAGGACACAGACTGGGAGTTACTGGGGGTTTACAAAGAGCGTGCGAGCTTCCGGGTCTAATGAGCAAACAATGTCTTCCAGGCCCGAAACAAACCCTTGCTGCACAACACACACATGCCCTCCAACATGTGTACACACAGCCAAAGGCCAAAGGGCCCATCACTGCCTGCGCATGATGCCCCAACGTAAAAGAAAACGGACAGAAAAGGCCTGTCTGGTGTTGGTAGTCAAACTCTATGGTTGGTAGTCAAACTCTATGGTCCTGCAGATCGGTGTTTACAAGTCGGAAGCAGAATAATGGCGATAGAGAGCCAGGGAACGGATAGAGGACGAGGTGTTTAGGAAGTAAGAGAGGGTGTTGCCAGGCTGTGTAACGCTGTGGCAACATCCGGTAACTGGAGAAGAAGAGGAGAGTGCCAAGAAGTCCGGCCCTCTCAATCAAGCCACATGGGCCTGATATTACGTAAGTTCAGGGGAGGAGGCAAGGGGTCTTTCTCGTATATTGGAACCTGCTTAATCTTTGCTTCGTGCCATGATCGGCCAGTCAAGGCAGAGAACATGGATAGAGCGTAGGGGTCAAGTCCTAAAAATTAAAGTGGGGGGACTCATCAACAAACGCAATCGGATGTGACGTCGTCAGAAATTAGCATATCAAGGTGAAATATGCGCATTTCATTAAATTGACTTTGCATAGCCACCCAAATTGCAGAGGACGAATGGCATCTGCCTTCCATAAAATCAACACACACACGAAACCAAGAGAGGATATTTTCTTCTAATAGTGATTTTGAAAATGTTGAAATGTGTGCATGTTTTAAACTCCAAGAACCAATACTAATGTTGTCCCTGGGACTTTCAGTACCGAAATGGGATATTTCATCTTTAGTTGTTTGTTATTTTTGATCAGGTTATATAGTGCAGTGGTAAAGTGTCCAGCCTGCAAACCTGACCACTGCGGTTTGATCCCTGAGGTCTTCATTAATTCAAAGAGGACATCCATGTTTCTCTTTTAGCTGGGGGGACTGCGTCCACCCTCTGAATAAAGTGGGGGGACTCCGTCACCCCGCGTGTACCCTCGACTTGAGCCCTGATAGAGCGCCCAGAATTCCCTAGAATGTAGACAATGTGGGGGTCATTATGGGTTTGCCGGTATCCTGACGGTAATTCTGCCTGTGGGGGCCTGATTTACCTCCAGGTCTTGGCTGGAGGTAAATCAAGTAACCCCCACCGGCAAACCTGTAGTTTGAAGGGTGTAAACGTGCTGGTAATGGATTTACCACTCTGCCAAACCTGTAACGTCCCCCTTTGATCCTAGAGCATGCAGAAGTACAGGGTGGAGAAACGAGAAGAGAGTATTATGTCAAACTATGCGCTGTGCCCAAGAGCACACACAACCCAGCAGACATACTACAGTGTGGGGAAATGGCCTTGCTGCTGTGAGGAGAGATTGTGCGGTGCTGCCGCAGTCACCGTTTAACAGTTATGGACTACTGGGGCTGTGATGTATTTTCCTATGCAACACTATGAGTGTCCATAGGCCAACTAGATAGGCCCTAAAGAAGTGGTCTCCTTTTCCCCCAGGAACACCTCCTAAATTGGGGGTGAAGAAATCCCTGTTCACCCCTCCCCCGCATGGCAAAACCCAAAACCTTGCTTTACCTCTGAATTCTGGGTCCCTGGGGGTTTGGGCACTCAAAGGGTTAACCTTAAACAGAGAACCGATTTTGCATCAGTGTTTTGATAGTTTTGTTGCTTTCCTTAGACTTTTTTGGTCAGTGGTTTATTTATGTGGGTTTTTGTACAGATCCCCATGTTGTTTTGCAGCTGTTTCAGGCAGTGGTGTCATTAGTGCTAGATTGGCCGAGTGTTTATATCATCTGGGATTAAAGGGTGAGGAATGTCCGAGTGTGTGTGGGGCCCAGTCCCACTGCTGAAACTGCAGTGGGCTGGTCCTAGTCAGTGCTGTTAATTGACACTTTTTACTGTGGGATCCCACCAGTGACAGGAGAGGGTTGATTCCTCTTCCCCAACCCTTCCTCCCTCAAGGACTGGTGATTTTGTAGGGCAAAAGTACTTCAGCAATAATCCTCTCGCTGGGGGGCCATTACCACTTCCTGTAATGCCCCAGGGCATTAATGGAAGTGGTAATGGACCCCCAGCGAGGGGCTTACTGCTAATAGTATCCCATCCCGCAAGACCGAGGTACGGATAGTGTATTTTTTAAAGTTGCAAGACACCTTCAGAAGAAAAATATGTCTGCCTTGGAATGGCGAGAAGGAACTGTATCTAGGCACTTCTCCCTTTCTATGGTGGCCATTCAAAAGTAAAGAAAAAAGTAAACAAAGAAGATGGCTGCCAAGAAACGGGGAGAAGAACGTAGTCCCGCCATTAAAAAGGGATAAAAAAAAGGTAAACAAAGAAGATGGCCGCAAGGGAACGGGAATGTCCGAGTGTGTGTGGGGCCCAGTCCCACCGCTGAAACTGCAGTGGGGTGGTCCTAGTCACTGCTGTTAATTGACACTTTTTACTGTGGGATGCCACCAGTAACAGGAGAGGGTTGATTTCTCTTAAAAGCAAAGAAGATGGCTGCCAAGAAACGGGGAGAAGAACGTAGTCCCGCCATTAAAAAGGGATAAAAAAAGGTAAACAAAGAAGATGGCCGCAAGGGAATGGGGAGAAGGGACTTGATGTAGTCCCTTCTCCCTTTCCATAGTGGCCTTTCGAACAGTGAATGTGACTGGGAGGAAGGGTTTATCGGACAAGTAAGGAATCAGCAAGGGCCAATGAGATTGCTTGTTACAAAGTTCAAAGCGAAATATGCACATTTGAATCTATTTGCCTTTCTTAATTGAAGAAAGTGCAGGGGAGAAACCGAGAGTACAGATTGTTCTGTAACGTTCCTGAACATGAGCAGGTAAATGAGAATCCAGTCCGTTTTTGAATTTCAACTAGCACATTCGTTTATCAAAATTCAGTAAACATTACAAATCAGTGGCGTCGCTAGGGGGAGCCGTGGGGGGCAGTGCCCCCCCCTCTGAAACCCTGTGCCTCCCCTTGTGCCCCCCTTACCTAAGGCGAGCAGTGATTATGTTCTCTGTTCGTGCTGTTATTTGTGACACTCACTGAGGCAAATGTCTGCAGATCACATGGCAATACTCCTTGTCTCCAAGTGAGCAGTGATGGAGCAGCTTGCAGCCCCTCCCATCAGAATGTAGTCCCCGAAACTGCTAATGATGGGCCATTAGTCGCTGAATGCTTTCGTGCCTGCATTCTGATGGGAGGGGAGGTACAGTGGGGTGTGGGTAGTTGGTGTGCACAATAGCCTCTGCAGGAGTGCTTGTGACATCACACATTACCTTTCACAGGTCCCCCCCGCCCACTTTTGTCTGTGCCCTCCCTACTTTTGTCTTTGGCCTACTCTGTGCCTCTCCTAAATTTGATTCCTGGCGACGCCACTGTTATAAATGTCCAGCCTTTAAATCAGCTCACTGCATGTTCCATGCATATTTTCAGGGCACTTTGTGCAGAATAACATCTTATGATATTTCCCTTCAATGAATCCCACAGCCATGAGGGACCTAACATTATTAATATGTCATAAGGAATGGTGAGCGTTCCTAAAGCTCCGTTTGAAACAATTCCTATTAATAATAAGTTTCCTGTATATAAGACATACAGACCAATTATAATCTAGTGTTCCTGTATTTCGAATTTCACAGATTGCATTAATGAGAAGAGAGGAGGAAGGTCCTAAGTACGTTGTGGGTTTTTCCTTTTCTTTTTTTTAAAGCAACATCCAACAAGTGAAGCCGCTTTCAAAATGGATCCCTTTGATAGAGGAATAGGGGATGAATAAGGACAATGTCTGCATACACAATAATTTGTCATGGTATTTGTTAGCACTCTTGACACTATCTGCCTGGTTCATGGAATTATTTGCGTGAAAAACGCAGATTTGCGCGCCTTTCTACCCGAAAATCCCCATACTTCATTTTCGGGCAGAAAGGCGCGCAAATTTGCGTTTTTCACGCAAATAATTCCATGAATCAGGCTGTATATATATATATATATATATATATATATATATATATACAGATCACATGTATCTCCCAACGACAGTGCACCCAATAGCAATCAAAACATTCATTTTAGTGTTCTGTTTCCTTTATCCCCACAGATTGTACACAGATAAAAGAGTGTTTTGTCTTGGACTCCCCCTTTACATTGTGGGAGTACAAATTACATGAGGGTCAAATGATGTCGAACAATTGGTTACTATGATAAGTGTAAACGGATTAACGTATTTACACCATTGTGGATTATCATTATTAACATTTAAATGGCCCTGATGAAGACTGTGCTGTATAAATTGTTCTTTGCATGTTTAGCCGAAACATGTAGGTACGATTAATTGTTTGTTTTGTCTTAAATGAGCAGTGATGAAACAATATGTGGAGCTCTTCTTTTACCCACCAAGCATGTTGATTGCTTGTAATGTTTTCAGCTCTCCAAACACACTCTTATGCTGGTCTTTTTAAGTAAGGTATGATTGTGATATGATTGGACTAAGCTGAATGCATGTGGTGTAAGATTTCTCTCTTTTGTTTTTTTCTTTCACACAGCGGTGGGATTTATTATATGAAGACTTACATTGGAATAATCCTATACTATCTTTTTAAATACATATTGTAAACCCCCTTTTTGGTAATATATGAGTGTCCCCAGTTTCTTACTGAGATGGGTACATCTCATGTTTTCTAAATCGAGAAGTACAGAGGTCTCAGCACTCACAGTGGACTTTGGTCACAGTTAGATCT
The DNA here is from genome assembly GCF_040938575.1 of Ambystoma mexicanum. NCBI lineage: Eukaryota > Metazoa > Chordata > Amphibia > Caudata > Ambystomatidae > Ambystoma > Ambystoma mexicanum. The sequence continues at coordinate 95,210,806 of NC_090922.1, forward strand.
CTGGGCTAGATCTCTAGGCACTCTGGAGCAATTCCCACATACAGCGCATTACAAATAAGGCTCCCTGTTTTCTATCATTTATTTTTCTGCCATTTCCGCCTGTATTAATCTATATTTATTTTTGGGCCTTTTTGTCTTTATTTATCCACATTTATTTTTTGTCATACAGAAAGATAATTTACAAGCAGTATTTTATTTTTCTGCATTTATTCTAATAAGAAATGCATTTATTAAAGCACACATGAAGCCATGTAGGAAAGAAATGCTAGCTCAATTTTTTTCCATAACAACAAATGGTTGCTCTTGTGACTGCTGCTGCCTTAAGATATATGCTGTCACCAATTTGAAGAACTTTAATGCTATTGTTATACAGCTTTTACACTCTCCATGCTGCCAATCTGTAATGCAATTGGCCTGCGATGCATGTGTGACATCATAGAGAACCAGACAGAAAGGCCTGTTTTTCTGTTTTTTTCCATTTTTATAAATAAATACAGACAGAAAGCAGAATGATTCCCGTCTGTATTTATGTGTAAACATCTGTAAAAATGGAAAACTGGAAGCCTTAATTACAACTCAACTCCAATGAAGGAATACATCAACCCGCAGCGCACACTATCATTTCAGTTGTACTCAGCAGCTTGATGTGCAAATACTACAGAAAACTCAAGTTGGTGCATGTCACTAAACACCCATCCCAACATATTTCAGGACTTGTACAATTATATCAACAAACTACAGTCCTAGAAAAGGTGGGGAAAGAGCTGGATAGTGGGTAAAGACAATGGGCCTCATTACGAGTTTGGAGGTAGCCATGCCCTTAATAAGGGCATGGCTACCCCCAAACCCAGGTCCGGGTCCGGCAGAAGGGTACTTACTGGGCCATTCCGACCTTGGAGGGCCCGGTAATTCCCTTTCGCGTGACTCGGACCCGGTACGTCCCCATTCCCATTTGAGCCCCCATAGGGCTCAATGGGAATGGGGAGGATGGTAGCAGCGGTACTGTTCACAACAGTACCGTTGCTACCATCCTCATCTGCTCGCGGGTGCCGCTCTATACGCCTGGTCTGACCAGGCGTCTAGAGCGGCACCTGCGAGCAGACTCGGAATGTTGCGGCATGGCAACAACGGCGCCAGTAGCACTACTTGCCTTATCGCAACACTCCTGAGGCCCAATATATATCGTTTCTCCAGCAATTATTTGCATTAACGATAAAATCACTTGCGCAGTCCATCCAAACCAGATGCTCTTTTTCCTTTGCATTTTGGCACCTATAGTCCTGGATTTATAGTGGAAAAGGCATAAAGTACCAGTATAAAGAATGCCAAGAAGTAAACCTTTCAGGGGCATGGTGTGAGGGAATATATAACTCAGCTTCACAACCACCATTCGGAGACAGTAATTAGCCACGGGAAAGTAGCTGACATGTTGCCGCTCTTTTATTTTTAACCAGATGCTCTGTACATTTAACTATTTGTAGGCCCACATGAATGGGAAATCTTAACTACAAGTCCCGGAAATCAAACTGCTGTTGATTGAACAGCCAGTGCTAGGTGGTGATACCACATATTTTTCATCAATTAGTGTAAATGAAGGAGTAAACTTAGATAACAAAAGAAGTGGCTAGTAATTTTCCAACAATGGACATGTTTTTACTTGAAAGTTACATCGCATGTAGACAACTATTATGTGGCTAAATAACCCATGCTATTCTGCTTTCCTATATTGCTAGTTGGGAAACCTCATCATGAATACACCCTCAAGGTTTTTGGTAGTAGTTTATAACCCAGTAGACTGATATCTGCATTTCTTTGTTCCTGCACAAGCAGTGAGACTTAGCTCTTGTGGGTGGCAGCTTGTGGTGAGTAAGCCTTTTGCAGGAGCTTAGTGGCAGAATGTGCGCAGTGTAAACAGGGCCAGAGTTGTTATTCTCTCTGCACGTAATTAATTAAGCCTTACAAACCACTGAAGGGGTTATTATCATGGGATAATGACCCGCCCCCAAGTTATTGTGCAGGGCGAACTAGGGAAGGGTTATTATTTATAATGACCTCTCTCATGGTCTATAAGGCTCTTAGAACATGACTTGATTGTACTACCAGTTTCAAAAGGCTTTTAAAAGAATACAATGTTCATTTGTAATGATCACTTCCAGTATACATTGCAGTCATAATAAGAATGTTAGACCTGTCTTGCTGAGCAAAGCGCATTATCAAATCGTTGAAAAACCATAGAAATTATTTTCTGATATACATTTTATCACATTGATTTTATTTGGTTTTCTTGAAAAGCGTTGTTTGAGCTGGCCAGTCTGGTACACTTCCATACTCTTTTGCAATACCCCCATGACAAAGGCGAGGGGGAAAATAGCACCATTGAGGATTTCTGACAGCTCTGCATAAAATCAAAGTGTGTTCTGGGAGCATAGGAATGAGTACAGATATATTTGATAAGTGTGTCTACAATGCAAGGGTTGCATGCTTGAACCACTTAACTTCATAATGCTCACTGGGCTTGTTGTCTATATCATTTTTCACAACAATAACAGTAAGGTATATGTAAAAATGAAACATATGCACTCAATTGGACATCCACAGAATTCTGATGTGTGAGCGAAAGGACCACCGTTGATGGACTTCTTGCTTTCCCAGAGGCAGGATTTGGGGTTTAAGAAGAAGTGTAATAGGTGTGGGGAGAGGTCAGAGTGCACATAATGTGGCCTATGTCATGAGAAATAAACTGCATTGCAAGCATTCCGTTTGGTGGAGGAGGGATGTTCCCTGTTTATAAAAGCAGAAACACCAAGTCTGGACTACCAAGTTTTAAATATGTAACCTGAAGAACACACACATACACACATATGTCTACAGCGGGCCTTCAACTTACTGTTGTCATAATTACCTTTCATATTTAGTTATGCATGGTTTTGCATGCATCTGAACGCATAAAACTAATCAATCGGTAAGTGATATGTGGAAGCATGTTCTATTTCAGCAAGTTTGTAAACTTCTAAAAGAGTTACTCATGGGACATCATGTTAGTGCACTGCTTTTAATACCGTGGAGAATGACACATTCTTTTTTAATCCACATAATTTACGGATGGCCTCGCTTTCATTTTGCCACATTCTCTTTTGTGCACTTTGGTCCTTCAAAATTAAATCATACTTTTTGCACCCAACATGTTTTTCTAAATAGTCCTTAAATATTGTCAGTTTGCTTCACCATGTGGTTTGATGCTTTACAATTCAGCTCTATTGAACACATGGTACTAGTGTAGCTTTTGAAAGGCGACTAGAGTAAGCATTGTTCGCTTATGTAGCTCTAACGATGGGATGGGACGAGGTGTAGTTTACTGCCTGAATTACTGTAGAGCCAAGAAATGTGGCCTGAATTCCAAGTTTCTGTCATTGCCTTGAAGCATGGGATCCTGGTCAAATCACTTAGCATTGCTGTACCTTAGTTTCCTTAGCTGACAAAGTCTGTCTCACTCACAAATGATTAATTTAGGTGTGCACTTCCCAAACAGACCAATACATGATTTCACAGATTCATGCATCTAATAATAACATGGACCACTTATATAGTGCTTGGTACAGGCTGAAGTTTCTATTGTCACACTCATGGCTACACCAATAATAAGTAAGGCTCCCGGTGTTGGGGTATTTCTTTTTTCAACATTTCCTTAGGAAATTATCCATACACATCCAGCCTAGCGCACACATAGCCGTCCAGACTGAAACACCTACCGTACCTCAACACCCCTACCACTAGCATGCGGCGACCAACACCTGAAAGGAATTTGGTATAGCCGAGCCAAATAAACTCTCTGAAGAATAGCATTCTATCTCTAAACCCTCAACGGCACCCACCCATGCGCCTGACCTCTCCTGGGCTGCTTAGTCGAGCCTTGCCAGCCACCCAACTCCTAGAACGGCAACATGCACACACACATCAACTAAACTAATGCCCTAGAATTTTCCAACGACATCGACTACGGTCACCAAGGGCGTTCAACCAAGGTAAAAGCGCATTGAGGCCACACAAGTGGGGAAAGAGCGCTATATAAATAACAACATACAATGCGATATATATTTTGTACTCATTTTATCTGTATTTATGGACATTTATTTTTTGCTGTGTAAAAAAAAGTCACATCTAGTATTTTTCAACATATATTAAAATGAAAAGAATGTGTGTTTGGGTGCCTGTAATGGGATGCTCACAGAGCCGGGTCCTTGCACATCAAGCCACGATTCAGTTTCACTTTTTTTTTTATACGGACTGCTGTTGCTGCTGACCCGAGAAACATTTCTGCAGTCATTTAAACATCTTGAAATGGAAAGACATTCATTTGTAGAGCCTTTCTGTTGTGTTTCTTTCCACACACATTGGACTGAAAGGTCTGATTGATGACCCGAAGACCTAAGCAAGAGACCTTCATTACTTCTTTTTTCAATTTTTCAAACAAATACTGAAAGGAAACAGAGTGATTTACGTCTGTATTGATTTGTAGAAATCAGTAAAAACGTCAAACTGAGAGCCTCAATAATGAGCCATGATTCTCTCCTCATAGATTAGGGGAAAGAAAGGACCCTATGATAAGTGTTATGTGGTGTTGGATGGTTGGGAGGAGTTTTGCAGTCAAATACAGAATTTGGGGTTTCAGTCATGAAAGGATGTCACACAGATTTGAGATACACCCTGTAAACGTAGGGAATCACATTAAAAGATTGGAATGTACAACAGTCAGTGTAAAATAGAGCTATTGTTTCGACCAAAGTACATAATGAAGGGCCAGTTCCCAAGTTACCATGCTCTCCTTTTTAATTGGGTAGACAGCATAGTTTGCTGGAAAAATTCAGAACTGTCAAACCAATAATATTGACTAAGATACATCCAGGGATGGCATCAAGGCCTTTCAAGCTTTTCATTCGAAATGGACCTTGAGCCTCAGGGGGGTCCTCTGAGCATATGCCACCATGCTGGCACTTCTATGATAAAGCAAAGTACTTCCTTAATTTACAACATTAAATGTGGGCTTTGCGTAGCACATGCTATAGGCTACTTTTGCTGGAACTCAAAAGCCGTCACCTCCCTCATGCTTTGCAGTATCCATCAGCATTCTCATCACCTTGTTTCCTTTTTACAGTGATTTTGACTACATTAGCACCTTGCTGACAAAGAGTGATGAATAGATTTTCAGTGGACATTTTGTATTTCAGCTCCATGTCCCATGACAATCTGCAGATCTTAACTTAAACTGCCCTTTTTTTAGGCACCCTTAGTGTTCATGAAAAGGGAAGGAAAAAAGCACTTATAGTTATTGCAGTCCAAGCTTCCCACACTTTCCTTCTGTGCTCTCAAAATTCCTCACGCTATCTATCCATGGCCTCCACGCTTCTCAAAATTAGGGGCGGCTCCTTTATAATGGGCGACAGGGCACCAACTGTCCCGTCACTCAATATGAATGAGTCCAAAGCCCTTGAAAAGCGTTCCGAAGCACTCTCGGGCTGCTTTTAACTGTCAAAGGGAAACATGGTTTTTCATGACAGTTTACATTTCCCCAACACACATGCCCAATGGGCCATGTAATGCTGGGGGCGTTTTGCTTCCCCAGCCTTGCACGATCTATTGGGGATGAACGCTGTGGAACTGCTGCAGTAAATGTGCCTATGGGTTGCTCTGGTGCCTCCCCCCACATTTAGGCGGAGGTGCGCCGGCTCCCCGATAACTGCCCTCAGGAACCAGAAAGCTCTCCTTGTTTCCTGGTTCCTTTTACTGCAGCGCAGAAGACAGAGGGCCTCCGTGGAAGACAGCATTTGGGCTAGGTCTGCAGGTAAGGAGCATGTTTTTTTGTAATGAATGTAGGCATGTATGTATGTATGTATGCCTGCATGAAAGTGTATCTGTAAGTGTGCGTGAGTGAATGAGTGTCTTGTATGTGTGCGTGAGTGAATGGAGAAATACATGGCTTTATGAATGCATGTTTGAATGAGAGCAATGGATGAATGAATTTGTAAAGTTGCATGTGTGTGTGTGTGTGAGTGAATGGAGATTTTACGCGCAATAATTCCATGAATCAAGCCCTATATGTGTTATTGTGTGGATAGACTGACCTATTTTGGTGCAACCAGTCTGAATATATTTTCTGACATGACAGTGCATATCTTACTGGCATCAAGGGCAAAGCCAGTAGGATGTTCTTATGCGGCAAAACATGTCTATATTGGTGCAGCCAGTCTAGATATGTTTTCTTATTGTGGCACTGCCTTTTTGCTGGCAAAGCCATAAGGAGTATATTCTTACATGTGGATTCTGGCATATATTGGCAGAGCCAGCGCGGACATGTTTTTTTATAGTATCTTTACTGGCATTAAGCACAATGCAAACATGAATATGTTCTGATGTGAGAATGCTGGCAATATTCAAATATGGAATATGTCAGCGGAAATGAAAATGGTACTTGATAAGCAAGGACAAAGCCGACTAAAGAGGGAAGAAGTAACCCATGTTTGCACAACAGATCAGCCCAAAAGCAACTGAATTTTGTAAAAACACTATATTAATTTTATTATTATATTCAATCCTTTAAAAATACATACTTGAATTCACATTAAACTCATAATAAATATTAGCTTGTTTCATTATACAAATAAAGTGCATCACAATAAATTGCTTGTCTACAACCAAAGGGACGTCTAACTGGTCCTAACCGCCAGAACGCAACTGGACTGCCTGCAACCCCAAGTGAGTGAAAGGAATCACTAAAAAGGGGGAGCCGGCAAGTTCCAGTGCGTGGGCGGACTGCTAACTGAAATACAGTCAAATAGTCATGATATGCACAAAGACTGGCATTGGGGCGCCGCACGTCGACTACTAAAGTGTCAATACAAACCAATATACAAAAATAGTACAAAGCATGTCACTGATTGTCTATAGTAGTTTCGATGGTACAGAGCATCTAACTGTATCACAGTTGATGCTCATCTTCTTCAGGACGTCACACTCCCTTTGAAAAGGTTGTTGTTTTTAGCCGATTAGTATTTAATATCAAAATGTTTACATTTTGTGAGGCAATCATAAAATCGGTATAAATGTTTAACAATCCGGAACCAATGATCACACCATTGTCTCTAGCAGATCGGCTGGTCCCAGTATCCTGTGAATTAATTCAGGAGTGTATATGGGCCATGCCTGAAGTAAATCACAATGAAATCAATCACAGTAACAAGAATAGGCGTCTCGGATAATTAGTGTCAGAAATGCAGTCAAAGGAAGTCCAAAAGGAATTTTGTCATGGTATGCTGTATCCTTGTGTTCACCATGTAAGCCAAAATAAGTAGGGTATGGCCTTGTCTTTCAGAGAAAAGGTTGAGAGGTAAAATACCAAGCGCTGCCACGAACGGGGTCAATCCCTGCTCAACGTTCAGAAAGAAGGTACCTTTCACGAAGCGCGTACTAGCTGGCGAGAATGCTGGCAGACGCTGGCGCAGCCAGCATCAAAATGTATGGGCGCACAGCCAGCATAGCAATGTTTCTATACTGGCATATATATTGTGGGAAAAGTCCTCATGTAAATGCACCAGGGCACTGTTTATGACTTGCATCACAAACTGTGTGGCTTGACACCCACATTTTCTAAAAAGTGTGTTGTAAAATGCAGTATTTTAACCCATTATTTTAAAAATGTTCTTTGGGAAATCCACACTTGGTTGGTTCGGGCTCACTCACTACGCTCTGTTCCTCCTGCATATTTGAGGGAAACATTTATACCCCTCCAATTAAAGAAATCACCAGCCGCCACTGTAAACTGATCTATATGCATAGGAGCTACTCAAACTGTCTATGTGGCCCCAAGCCAATCACTGTGTCTGCCCATGAGCTCCAAGACCCTGACACTTTGAGCAGACGGGTTTGAAAAGATATAACGCTGCTGCTATCCTGCCAAATTACATATTTTAGCTTTCTCCGCCCGCAGAGAAAGAAACAGGTGGTGCGGGTGGGGGTCGGACATTCCTTCATAACCAGGGCTCCCAAGAGATGGGATTCAAAGCGAGAGATCAAAGAGCGGGGAAAGCGGCTTGTAAGAGACAATCGCCCCCACGCTCCCACAACCTGGGAGCACAGTGAAGGCAGTCATACATTTGGGGAGGGGGGTGAAGATCTCACAAGCCTAGACGCAGGGAGGTTTCAAGTTTCATGAGTGGTTCTTTCCGAGGACTCGCTGCGCCCCTGGGGGACACGCAATTGTTTGGTCAGAAATAGTGCCAAGATACAATTGACTAGGCACCCCGTCCCATTGGGCAGTGGAAAAATTAAGCACAAAGGTTAACAACGCCACGGGGACATTTTGGAAGGGCTGGGGGTTGTCTGCACTTTCCACGCGGCTTGATCCATTTGGACAATAACAGCTCACGCCTCTCTCTGTGCATCATCCGGGGGGGGCTCTGGAGGCATATGGATCTATACGGTGCTGGAAATGGAAAAATAATTACTGGGGGAACCCTCTCATCCTTGGAGGGGTGGGACCACGGGGATGAGGGACGTGGGGCCTAGGGGTGTCGCCACAAGGTAGGCCATGCAATACAGTGGCCCTCATTACGACCCTTGCGGAAAGGGGTTTACGCCGGCGTAATGCATGGCGTACCTTTCCGCCTTACTACGAGTTCCCGTAGCGCCATGGTGCTTTTTTCGCCTGCTTTTTCCGGGCGGAAAAATCCATGGCGCTACGGGACTTGTTGTTAATTACGCCACCGTAATTTACGGTGGCGTAATTAACGCCTTCCCCATTCCCATTATACCCTATGGGGCAAAAATGGGAATGGGGAAGGGTAAATGGGGATTGGGGACTTACCGCCCCGCCAAGGTCGGAATGGGGCGGTAAGTCCGCCAACCCCCATGGCGGAGTTGGCAGCTTTGCGCCATGGACCATGGTGCAAATTGCACCATGGTTCTCCGCCAGGGTCGTAATGAGGGCCAGTATCTCTTCATAGATCCCAATCCTGTTGATTTGCATAAAACCAAAGAGCATTATGGGTACATAAGAATGTCCACATTTTTTAATTTGAAACATGTCTTATAGTGATTTATTAAGAAACCCTTAATAATGCGAGTTCAGCTCTGCAGTTTTGATTGGTCACACTACTTACCCTAAGAAAAAAATGTCTGTACATTGCAGAACATATATAACAGTTTAGACAGCTGCCACAAGCATGTGAGGCTTTGGCTGTTTTTGCTTTCGGTTTCCAGTGTCTGTTTCTTTAAAAGGTGGGCTGCTCATGCATGGTATGCAGGTTACCCCCATAACTCGCAACCTTTTCTGTCCCCGGGGCACGTGAAAACAGATTTACTTTTTTGGTAGATGAGAGCCCATCGAATTATATTTATTTATTTATTTAACATTTATAAAGCGCTCACACAGCCCACAGCTGTTACAGGAATTGTTTGTTTTTCTTAGTTGTGTAATTGTGTTGATTTTTTTGTCTTAGTTACATATTTATAACGCGCTTAAACACCCAGAGGTTTCTAAGCGCGGACCCGGGGATCGAACCTGTTGTTGCTTCGTGTCGTCTTGCTTCCAAGACGCGCACGCTGCCGCTGAGCTATCCTCCCGGGGTATATGTGGGGTTTACGGGCTTGGCAGGTGAGTGAACTGATTCCACAGTGGGTGACACCCACCAAAGCATGTGAGATGAGAGGTTTAGACCCCCTATTGTGGCGAGGTGGCTTCTTCAAGTGACCAGACTGATCAGTAAGAAAGACAACGGCTAGGAATGTAAATGTAAGGTGTGTGCTTGCGCACCCCCAGCATTCGTGATTGTAAGGGTGACTTTCTCCCTTTCAGCCCTGCACAGGGATCCCGGCGCAGTGGGGTGGCTCCAGTGATGCGCATGGTTGGGGAGTTGTAGCCCCAGAATGGATTTTAAGAACAGGGGGAAGAAATAATGTGCAAAAGGGAGAGGAAGACGCCTTCTGACTTCTGGTCAGCTGGTCGCTAAGTAAATGTGTACTTGTTGATATCTTTTGACTTTGTAATGAGCCAGCTGCCTTTTTTCGCCATTCTATCTTGGCATCTGCCCCAATCTTTTGTTCAATCTTGCCTTTCCCTCTCCTCACAACTAGCCAAACCAGGCCACTCTCCAGATCTGCCACACCAGAGAGCCTGGAGACCATGCAAATGGCTTCTGTGTGCGGTACACATCCTAATAATACAACATATGTTAGTCACTGTGTAACAGGGTGGCCAGGTGCTGATGCAAACTTGTTCCTGTTTTTCTCTCTCCTCTACTTGGTCTTGCTACTATTCTTGACCCTTTTTGGCACACCCTGCAATGTTTCTAAAAATTACATACTTCTTTACAGCAGTTCATCGCACTGTAGATCCCCAAGCCAGGCCCTGGACCCTCAGGGACGTCATTTCACCAAAATGCCAGGGGGGGGAGCGGAAGTGAAATCACATGACCTTTGACCTCTGATGACATCACAGTAAGTGATGTAATTTGACCCCACCGCGAAGTGACATCACAGGAAGCGATGGAACACAACCCTTTACCCCTTGACAAAACAGGAAGTGGCATCACATAGCATTGTTCCATAGTACACCATGAAAAATATAGTTACAATATCACAGTAATGTAATAAACATTTCGTACACGAATGGGTCACCATATGTATCGGCAGAAAATAACATGCTGTAACTGCAACTTGCGAAAAGCAAAATACATAGCCCGAAATTGATGCTTATTCTACTTTAAATGTTTTTGTAGTATTTTGTCGGCATCGTGAATTTGAGGTGTTTAAGAACAGACTAAATCAGTGACTCACCCCCTGAAGTGTACCTGAAGTAAACCTTTAATGAGTACCAATTATTGCATAGAATTCCAGAAAGACAAATTATTTGTTATTCCTACTCTTTCTTATTTAGGGTCACTGCTAACAGTGTTACACTCGTGGAACCCCCTGTTTTTTTAAGAGGCCTGAACAAGAAAGCCAGCCACTCTAGAAACAAAGAGCCACATGGCACTGGCAACAGCCCAGGAGCTTCAATTTGTAAAAAAAAAAAAAAATACGTTTTGTTTAGGGGTAGCAAGGGAGACCACAGGGGTCGCAATTACGTCGCCTGGCAACCTCTAAATGACGTCCCTGCCCTCACCTCTCATAAACGCCTGCAGACGCAAACACACATACACACACCCCCACAGCCCTCTCACCCTTGCTGATTCTCAGTTTTGGAAGGAGAATGGGTGCACGCACCCTTCATTTCCATTTCTTTACTCTCCCTGGCCATCCTGAAACCTTGTCCTTCCAGCAGAGTAAGGTGAGTTATTCCCCTTGTAACTGGGGTTGACTCTGGCGCCTCTTTTGGCACATGCATGCAACTGCAGAATAACCTGAAGAAGGAATTGGATAGAGGTAGTTAATAGAGGCAGGCCCACACTTAAACACCCACATGCATGCATGGAAAGGCCCCATATACCTTAAAGACAAGCTGACTCTACATGAACCCAAGAGAATTCTACGGTCATCTGGCTCCTGGCTGCTTCCATGTCCAGAAACGAAACGACCGAACGGCAATGGACGCTCGTTCCTATCCTTGGCCTAGAATTCCTTTCCCTTAGAACTTCAGCAGGAAAGTCATTTACTTTTGTTTCCGGAAACAGTTGAAAACATTACTGTTTGAATAGAAGTCCCTATTTCTGCATTTACTCCTCTTAATAGCCTATGCTAGATGTTTTTGTCTGGTGTCTTGGTGTGAGCCCTGATACCTGGGGCTGTTGGCGCAGAATAAATAAATAAATAATATAGGCAGGTGATTTCCCGAAGACCAGCACCCACAAAGTCACAGGCACCCATCAATGATTTTCTAGAGAACAGGCTTGGGGTATTTCACTTAGCGGGGAATTTACAAGCTCAGCCCCCCCCACCCCCTCACCTCAGTGTCTCTGGGTCGCCCTGAGATCCTGCATATGGGAAAAGGGCGCTTGTCGGCGTTCTTGGGCTTCAGGGCTTGGAGCCCTAGCATTAACCCTTTGTGCTGCATGGGTGAGCTCTCTGGTTGCCATAGCGTTCTGGTCCATGCTCTGTTTTGGGTATGCTGCTTCCTGCACGCACAATCCCTAAGAGCACTCACACAGTGTGCTCGCCCTATTCTCTTCTCTCAAATACAACATTAGGTTTGGAGTGATCCGATTCTCAAGATAGAAAACCGGTACGGCCAACGACATAAAAGAAGGACTAACCCACTCCCCCTCTAACCCAACGACCATCTTCCCACCCCACCCGCCCCCCAATCCCATGGCTTCTGCATACACATTCTGTGGCTTTGACTTTTGATAAAAGCATGTAAACAACATGCAAGGTATATTTGAAGTAATGCTGATTGATGCATTTCATGTTATATGTATTCAATCAACTTGATTATTATTGGTATTTACTGGGAAAAGTTGAGCATCTCAGTTAAAAAAAAAAAGCGTGTAAATATCAATGGGCCGTTGCTCAGTTTGACAGAACATGACCAGATGTGTAGATGTTTTTTAGCCTGCCTTTGTGGCAAGCAATTAATGCACAAAGCTGATACCTGGGAGGTGCGCGGGTTCGAGCAAATCCTCCACCAAAATTCAGAAAATCGTATCTTTATTTATTTTATAACTGTTGGCGATTAAAAATACCGTGAGAGTCACCACCCCTTCCCCCAAAACCGGGACAGGGATTTTAAATAAAAACACAAGGACAGTGCCTGATTGATTGATTGACAGCACCTTCTAATTTTGTAAACATCTATTTTTGATTAAATACAAATAAAACAAAAAAATAAATAAATACAAAAAAACACTCTCGGGACAGGGGGACAGAGGGCCCAATTCCGGGACATCCAGTCACCCCAATTATGCCTCTCCATTCTATCCCTTTCGTCTTCCTGCCCTCCTCCCCTCTCATATCTGCCCCACGGCACTTTCAAGTTCCTCCTCGGAAATACAGGCGCTATAGAACCAGCCAAAATGAAATATGGCAGAGCAGTATACAGTAATCACAGTAGACAACACTCGCCCAGAAAACATTCCAGGAGTTAAACATTTACTATTTTAACACATTTATGCCTATTTGGAGACAGTTTTAACGCGCGAACTGTGCTGTTTCTCAGTTAAACAATGAAAACGTCAGAATATTGTTTGTTGCGTCTTGTATAGCGCCAACATGTTGCCCTCTGGCAGCTGCTGGGAAGTTTGAGGCGGCAGGATACTTGGGGCCACGGAGAGAGGGTGGGCTTCTGATTATCAATGCCCGGCTAGCTGCAGTGCATTGGGGCTGCTCTCCAGCCAGCCCTCCACATTTCATTTTGGGGGTACAGTGGTGTTCTGAAGACAGGGACCCTCCTTCAGAGACACTCCTACGTCAGGGCCAGGCTCTGCTGGGAATCGGCTTCTAAAACCTTCATTGTGTTGCCATCACCTCCTTGCGTTACAAGAAGGCAAAACGGCCAGCCCTGAAGGTGCGCCTAAGCGGCTACACCAGAGCTGGAGGGATTCAGTGAGCTACTTTCATAAACTGTTATTGCAGTTTATTAGCCACTCCTTTCCTCGCACACTAGCTGCCCATGACAAGGAGTGAGAGGGGGTGGTAGGGAGAGAGAGGGAAAGAGGGAGAGAGGGAAAGAGAGGGTGGGAGAGAGAGAGGAGAGGGAGGGATAGAGAGAGGGAAAGGGGGAGAGAGTGGGGAGAGGGGGGGAGAAAGAGAGGGAGGGGGAGAGAGAGAAAAGAGAGATGGAGAGAGAGAGAGAGGGGGGCGGAGAGAGAGAGGAGAGAGGAGAGAGAGCAGAGGGAGAGGGAGGGAGAGAGAGGAGAGAGAGAGAGGGAAAGAGGGAGAGTGGGAAAGAGAGGGAGAGAGAGCGGAGAGGGAGGGAGAGAGAGGGAGAGAGGGAAAGAGAGAGAGAGAGAGAGAGAGAGGGGAGAGAGGGTGGAGCGAGAAAGAGGGAGGGGGAGAGAGGGAAAGGGGGAGAGAGTGGGGAGAGAGGGGGAGAAAGAGAGGGAGGGGAGAGAGAGAAAAGAGAGATGGAGAGAGAGAGAGAGAGAGGGGGGCGGAGAGAGAGAGGAGAGAGAGCAGAGGGAGAGGGAGGGAGAGAGAGGAGAGAGAGAGAGGGAAAGAGGGAGAGTGGGAAAGAGAGGGAGAGAGAGCGGAGAGGGAGGGAGAGAGAGGGAGAGAGGGAAAGAGAGAGAGAGAGAGAGAGAGAGGGGAGAGAGGGTGGAGCGAGAAAGAGGGAGGGGGAGAGAGGGAAAGGGGGAGAGAGTGGGGAGAGAGGGGGAGAAAGAGAGGGAGGGGAGAGAGAGAAAAGAGAGATGGAGAGAGAGAGAGAGAGAGGGGGGCGGAGAGAGAGAGGAGAGAGGAGAGAGAGCAGAGGGAGAGGGAGGGAGAGAGAGGAGAGAGAGAGAGGGAAAGAGGGAGAGTGGGAAAGAGAGGGAGAGAGAGCGGAGAGGGAGGGAGAGAGAGGGAGAGAGGGAAAGAGAGAGAGAGAGAGAGAGAGAGAGAGGGGAGAGAGGGTGGAGCGAGAAAGAGGGAGGGGGAGAGAGGGAAAGGGGGAGAGAGTGGGGAGAGAGGGGGAGAAAGAGAGGGAGGGGAGAGAGAGAAAAGAGAGATGGAGAGAGAGAGAGAGGGGGGCGGAGAGAGAGAGGAGAGAGGAGAGAGAGCAGAGGGAGAGGGAGGGAGGGAGAGGAGAGAGAGAGAGGGAAAGAGGGAGAGTGGGAAAGAGAGGGAGAGAGAGGGGAGAGGGAGGGAGAGAGAGGGAGAGAGGGAAAGAGAGAGAGAGAGGGGAGAGAGGGGGGAGAGAGGGGGAGAAAGAGAGGGAGGGGGAGAGAGAGAAAAGAGAGATGGAGAGAGAGAGAGAGAGGGGGGCGGAGAGAGCGAGGAGAGAGGAGAGAGAGAGAGCAGAGATAGAGGGAGAGGGAGGGAGAGAGAGAAGAGAGAGAGAGGGAAAGAGGGAGAGAGGGAAAGAGAGGGAGAGAGAGGGGAGAGGGAGGGAGAGAGGGAGAGAGGGAAAGAGAGCGAGAGAGAGGGGAGAGAGGGGGAGCGGGAAAGAGGGAGGGGGAGAGAGAGAAGATAGAGATGGAGGGAGAAAGAGAGAGAGGCGGAGAGAGAGAGGAGAGAGAGGTAGAGAGAGAAAGAGTGATAAAGTAGGGGCGGGAGAGTGAGAGAGAGAGAGGGGGGGGCTTGTTTCCATCCATATACAGGAGAGTGAGTGGCGGGCACTATCCCACTCTCCGTGCCCAGGAGTGGCTGGCAGAAAGTATCCTACTCTCCCCCAATCTATAGGAGGGAGTCGCCAAATCCATCACCGGCCCCACTCTGGTCTGTATGAAGGCTCCACTGGTCTTTTCCACCTTTGTGAAAGGGCTCTGACCCCCCCCCCCCCGTACCCCGCCCCACACTTCTCTCAGTCCCAGGGAGTGAGTAGTGTCCATACCCAGGAGACCAGTGCAAGGCACACACCCCAGGCGCCAAGTGGCCTAGGGATACCTCACAGCTGCATGCCACCAGGGTGCCATGCTACCAGTCCCAGAACTTGCATGACAACTGGGGGCGTTTTAGGGGACTTGGTTTACTCCCCGATAATACTTTATTAAAGTTATGTTATGTTAGCAAATATGTATACTGCACCCCTCAACACCAAATGAAAATAGGACGCAGGACTAGAAACGGTGTCCGCAGAAACATGAGTGAATCCCTTGCCCCTCCTACCCTTTCCTACCCTACCTGGACTCTACCCTTAGCTTACTGCACCCCCTCAATTGCTATGCCTTCCCTTCTCTTCTCTTCTCTTCTCTTCTCTTCTCTTCTCTTCTCTTCTCTTCTCTTCTCTTCTCTTCTCTTCCCTTCCCTCTCCTCCCCTCCTTTCCCTTTCCTTACTTCACTTCCCCTTCATAGGCTTTACCTCATCTCTGCCTTCCCTTACTTCACCTTCCCTTCCATTCTCTTCCCTTCCCTCACCATCATTGACTTCGCCTCCTCTCTGTCCTGCCTTCCATCTCCTTCCCGTCCCCCCCTCTATTCCCTTCCCTTCCCCTCCCTCTGCCTTCCCTTTATTCACCTTCCCTGCCCTTCCCCTCCCTTCCCTTCACCTCACCTCTGCCTTCCTTTCCCTTCACCTCCCCTCCACTTCCCTTAATTCACCTTCCCTGCCCTTCCCTTCCCCTCCATTACCCACCATTCCCTTCCCTTCCTTCATCCCCCATTCGTTTAATTCCTTTCCTTTCCTTTCCTTTCCTTTCCTTTCCTTTCCTTTCCTTTCCTTTCCTTTCCTTTCCTTTCCTTTCCTTTCCTTTCCTTTCCTTTCCTTTCCTTTCCTTTCCTTCCCTTCCCTTCCCTCCGACCCTTCCCTTCCCTCCGACCCTTCCCTTCCCTTCGCACTGCAGCGCCATCCTCGCAGCCGAGGGGAACTCGACACATGCACCCGGGGGGCCTTACCTGGCAGCAGAGCTGCTGCAGGGCCGCGAGGCAGAAGCAGAGGAAGACTCGTGGGTTCATGGCTCGGGATATTTGGCACAGAGTTTTGTGGAGGGCCCAATGCCGCACCGGGCGCCTTCAGTGAGCAGAGTGCGTGCCCCGGTGTGGGGTTCCCTGGTGGGTACAGGGAGCGCGCTGATCGAAGCAGGGCAGTGTCCAGGGCAGAGAGGGTGCGCTCCTCGCGGATGAGAGCTCGGAATGTCGCGAAGTCCTGGCCGGGCACCTCCCAACCAGCTCTGAAACTAAAATAAAAGTTTGGTCCGAGTGTGAGTGACAGCAGCACATGTGTCGGGGGAGGCCCGGCCTGCTGAGATGCCGGAGAAGGGCTGGGGACAAGCTTTCTGGCACATGGCGCAGGGGATCAAGGGTGTGAAGGGGGGGGGGGGGGGCAACAGCTGTCCTACTGCACAGTCTAGTGAAGGTCGAATATCACCACTGCCCACTCCAATGGGGAGGGGGGAAAGGGGGTTAGGTGGATAATGGGGGTATGGAGTCACACCGGAAAGCCTTAACCCCTTTGGTGCCAGGGGACCGTGCGGATGTGCTCCAGCCCTCGCTCTCAGCGGGCCTGTCTTCCCAGCTTGTCTTTCAGTCACTGGTGTTCCAGCTCAGGATCAGAGGGAAGCGAGCCCCTGTCACCCCCTGCGCCGGGGGGGGGGGGGGGGGGGCTGTGGTGTGTGGAAAAGGGTCGGGACGTTTTACTGGGCTAGAGGTGGCCACAGAACAGGCCCTGACTGTCGCCGCGCCTCTGACGCACTTTTTTTTTAGTGTTGGAGCCCCTTCAGCCACGTCAGTCTGGCGCCCCTGGAAAGCCAGTGGGGCTGGGGCAGAGCCAGTTGAATGTTCGGGTTCTGCATCTTTCCCTGGGATCCCGAGGTAGAAGACCCAGAAGCAAAAACTGGGAGGTGGGAAGGAAGGCAGGAAGGGCTTCCTTTCATCACCAAAGGAAACGGGCGTCAGACAAAAGGCACGTGTTTTTTTGCACCCAGGTGTGCAGGGAGGCGCACAACAAAGAAAAAAAAAGGCCACCCCAGACTACTGGGCGCCCAGTCCGGGAGAAGGTGGCTGAGGCAGGTAACAAGCACATGGCAAGCAGGGGTCCCAGGACCTGAAAACAAAAGACCAAAGGATGGCCACCATCCGGAGGGATGGGAGGGGGGGGCCACTGGCACTTTACAGTGCATAATTGAGGTGTAGAAATGGGCCTATATCTGGAGATGGCAAAGCAAAGGAAGCCCTCCACAATTCTTCTGCCCCCTTGGCACTGCTAACCACGGCAACAAGGCACAAAAAGCGCTGAAGACCCCCCCCCCCCCATCCATCGGAAAGAGGGCCAAGGGGAAAAAAACCGTCAACACCAGGTCACAATGGATTAATTACTAACGATGGAAACTATGGCACACCTCAAAAACGAGGTGGGTGAAAAGGGGCCATGTTTGGCAAAAAATGGCAAAAAGAAGAAGTTGTGAAATGGAAAGTACGTCACGCGGCTCAATGCCGGTTCAAGTAAAGTCGCGAGCTTTATCAAGGGCGGCGGCAGGGATTAGGCTCGAGTTGGCCCTAAAATGGAGCAGGGTCCCCGCTCACCTGCTCCCATGTTCCCCAAAGTGCTTTTACCATTTCTGGTTTTTATTTTGTTTGTTTTTATGCAGATGTAATAAAGCTTACGGCCTAATTTTTCCACCTTACCTGGTTTGGGTTCCTCATTATTGTGTATGCAGTGGGGGCGCCGGAAGCTTGGGCATTTATTACTTCATTACTCATACATATTTGCAGCCCTTCCCCGCACTATGACACTTCCAGGCTTATAATCAGGGACAGAGTCAGCCTAAAAATTTATTTGGGGGGGGCAAAGGGGGTGGAGGGTGGATGGCAGTAGTAAGCTGGTTGTGAGTGCGGCCATTAAACCCATTGGGCTGTTGACGGCCCCTTCCTCTGTGCCCAGCGGGCTCAGTAGATATTACGTCTTCTTTGGTCCATTAGATGCACCTTCCATCCCAGCTCAGAGGCTATTTCGTTAAACAAAGCAATGCTAATAATTGGAGGAGTGGGTCACCTAGGAGCTGAGTCCAGCAGTTAAGCCTTCGGCTTCGTCACAGGGGTCTGTGGAATCAGGAAAAATAAAATATTACGGCTGTTACACCGAGCAAAGGAAAATACACCGACACGGGCTTATAAAGATTCCCAGAATCTTTATTACAAAACTGAACAGTATTCAACAAAGTACACAAATAGCTATTTGGCCGTCAATACATCACAGAGACCACCAGCAGGGTTCAATATGAGCAGTGAGGGAATTTCCTAGCTGGACATCGACGCTTTTATACAATTTGTAAAATGATGTCCAGCCCCCTTACAGGTTAATCATGCACTGGGCTAGGGGAGCGCCAGGTTCACTTTCCTAATTTACATATCTCGTGCATGCGTTTTACTTTTCAATACATTTACTAACACACTCCATTATTCTTCAATTTAACATTTAAACTCTTTATATATTGCTTTAATACAGACCAAACAATGTTTTGCATATTATATTCGGATAGCATTACTGTTCTTGTATACTTGTAGTTTAACATTGCTAATTCAAGTAATCCCCTGCTCCCGAGATCAACAAAGGGCAAGGTCTACATGACCCTAACATGTAGCCTGAGGGCAGGTTGGACATTAACTTCCCTACAGAGGTTGGAGAGGTTATGGCAAGAACAAGGACACACGAGACGGCCATTTTAGATTACAGGGTGACTTTGTATAAAACCCCAAAATGACGGTTTCTAACCTAAAATGGAGGCTTGATTCAAGATGGCGGCTTACATCAATTTCTAAGGTCAAGACCTTGCCGCAGAGAGTTATTCGCGTACAATTTTTAAGCAACTTGGCGTAGGCCAATATACATACAAATCGTTTGTTATAAGAGGCATAATTTAATATCCGTTTTGACAAACCCTCCTTTTGGCCTATGCCAAGTGCTAATACTATTTCTGATTTGATTGCAAGTAACACCATGCGTCATCGTCCAGACACCCCGAATCATTGTCGGACATATCTATTGCCATTAGGTCTGATACCAGAGTTTTCTTCAACATATAATCTTTGGAGAGCTCCTTTGGGGCGTATATTTCATTCCCTAATATACTTGTTGCTTGCACGCAACATCCCCCTAATACTGAGCATATACCAGGGAGACACTGTATACAACAACAAAGAAACAAAAAACTTCCCAAGATAATCAGTAGGGCCGAGAACAACTTCCATTCCCATGAACGCAGGAGGTCCCAAAACCATGTACCAAGTTCCCAATTTCCCTCAGGAACATGTACTTCTGAACTAAGAACATGTAGATTTTGGATCGCCCTAAAGATCGTTGGAGAGGAGTCTGGAACGTAAACGCAGCAAGCGGACCCCACTAATTTACATACTCCTCCTCGCCCTGCCAGGATGACATCTAATGCCATCCGGTTCTGAAGAGCCACTAATCTTATCGCTCTCTGCTCTAACGTCATATTATAGAGTATGTCAGTAGTCCGATTGATAGTTCTCTCCAATACTCTCGCTAGTCCCCTAATATTTTCTGAATTTGTAATTTGCCCAAAAAATGGCACAAAAGATTTCATAATATCTCCTAAAGTTTGCGCTGGAGTATCCCCTTTTACACCTCGTCATGGACGAGTCTTTGAAATTTCTGTAGTACTGGCAATAAATACCCCAGGTAATAGAATCCCTAAATAACAGGTTCCTTGCCAATCCCTGGGCAACCACGGAAATGCCACATTACCGCAAACAAAATAGACAGGTTCGCCTACGTACAGAGGTCTGTTTTCACTAGTCAAATTCGCAACATTGGGGCACTTTCTAAAATAACCCATTGACCGTGTTCCATTCCTCTGTATGCAGAAGGATACTGAATCGGGGCTGTGATTAACAGAATAAGATGGAGGCGTGGCATCCTTATTGCCCATAGGAGCCATTTTGAAAGAGATTAAAGACTGAAGAGGACGAGACAATCTATCAGAGGGCCTAACAGAAGCAACGTTTGGCTTGCTTCTATTTGCAAAAAGCGAGCATCCCAGGGGCATCAAAACATTATTTTCAAAACTATTTAAATTTGTACCATCAAAGTTGCCTCAGGTGCTGTCATTCCATCGACCAAAAAAAGTGTAACAGGCAGTTGTCAGAGGCAAAGGGTAAATATACCAACCTAGCCCCTTATCCCCATGTTGCGGTAAATGTGTACAGATCCAGCAATTGGTCTTATTAAAAATTGCATGAGTGGCATTCATTATTAATAAAAGGGTATTATTCTAATAATTCCGTCTATGCAAAGAATATCTGGGCGACAAAGTATGCAATTGCACAGAAGGAGTTGGAATCACAGATACATTTTCAATAGGTAAAAAGTCCTCTAACGGATATGCTTCTTCCAGATACCATAACCCAAACCCAAAAGTCATTACAAATACAGTAATTAGTACGAGAAGGCAACAATACACTTTGGGGGTCCCCTTACATACTTGATCATTGTCTCTGCTAGTCACATTTTTATCTAAAAGTTCAATACGAGCGGTAGCGGGTGCAGGCATCGTAGTCTTCAATCGAAAAACACCAATTGTTTGTTTGCTGGCGACTCCAGTCGCGCGTCTTCTTAATGTCTTTCCCACAACCCTTAGCCAACAGTATCTTTCCGTATAATCGGGCCAAAAAGACAAGCCCTCAAATGATTTTTTTATTCAGTCGCACAGTCGGACCATACTGTACATTTATTTCCTTGGGCGCAAATTATATTTTGCAGTTTCTGGTGAGAACAAAGTGTCGTCACTTCCACCTGGAAGTGGTGAACGAACGGAAATGGGATCAAGAAAGGATTGATCCAGAAGTTCCACTGTTGGGGAGTGCAGAGACAAGATGGCCGTTTTGTCCGGCCCTGCGGATTCTGAAGCGGTCTCCGATTCTCCTTTGTTGGTTGTTGCTGTTTCAGGCACGCGAGTTACAGCAGTGTGAAGAGATTCTGTTTCTTCTGTATCGTATGGCACGGGCTGTGGGATCCGTTTGGTGTGCGTCGCATGGATCCAGTGTTTACGACCCGCTACCCGCACGGCAGTGTAGGTGACTAGCAGGACTTGGTAGGGACCCCTCCACCGAGGTGCAAGGCAAGATGACTTCTCAAAAACCTTTGTGAGGATCCAGTCCCCCGGTCGTAGACTGTGACCAGGGCCCTCGTAGTGTACAGGTAATGCCTCTCACACCTGGTGATAAATTGAAAACAGATTTTTAGTCAACTGGTTACAGTAGTCTGAAAGAAGCACATTTTCTATATCCCGTAATGAGCGACTTTTTGGCATACCCCAAATATTAGCAGGTCTCCCCATTACCACCTCAAAGGAAGAGAGCCCAGTCTTAGTTTGTGGTGTCGTTCTCATCGATAGTAACACAATCGGTAAGGCGTCCGGCCATTTTAGTTTGGTGCCAGCACACGTCTTAGCGAGTTTGTTCTTTATAATGCCATTGTGCCTTTTAACTAATCCGGCACTCTGGGCATGTCTAGCTGAATGGAACCTCTTGTCAATCTGTAGTCCTTTGCAAATTTGCAGGATTACAGTGGCAATAAAGTGTGGCCCATTATCAGACCAGATGACTCTCGGCAGCCCGAACCTAGGAAAAAACTCTTTCAACAGAGTTTTTGCCGTGGTTATGGCCATTGCATTTTTAACCGGGAAGGCCTCAACCCACTTACTAAAGGCGCAAATAACAACCAATACATATTTAAGATTGTTACACCGTTCCATTTCAATAAAATCAAAGTGAATAACCTCAAACGGGACAGAAGGTGGAGCGAAACTTCCTCTAGGAGTCGAGGTACCTTTCCCTACATTGTGCTGCAAGCAAACCATGCAGTTCTGGACAAACCACTCCGCAATTTTGAAAATCTTATCATTGGCCCATACACTGTGTAGCATTTTTGTTAGTTTCCTCGCACACACATGTGTCGGACCATGAGCCATAATAACCATCATTGTAATGTAGGCGTCAGGGAGTAACCATTTCCCTTCAACATTGTCTACCCAACACCCATCATCATCCAATCTTCCTGCACCCTCGATCCATCTCTTAGTTTCCTCTATGGTAGCATCTGCTGAATATCTTTTACAACATCGATACTTTCTCCCAAAGTGCAAACATTTACAACTTCTTTTACAGCGTACATTTCTGAACTGAAATCAGTGGCAGTCTGTTTAGCTATCTGATCGGCGAAGGCATTCCCTTTTCCTACATCATCTGTAACTTTTTGATGTGCTGAACATTTTATGATAGCTAACTGAACAGGGAGTGCAAGTGCTGAAAGCAATCGCACTATTAAAGTGCCGTGCTGGATTTTCGTTCCGTGCGAGGTCAAGAAACCTCGTTCTTTCCAAAGTCTACAGAAATTGTGGGCCACCCCAAAGGCACACTGACTGTCAGTATATATATTCACTGTACGCCCTTCAGAAAGCTCACAAGCTCGAGTTAACGCTATAATTTCTGCGGCCTGCGCAGAGTTATGCATAATTGTTTTGGTTTCCACAACCGTGCTTGAGGTAGTGACAGCATAAGCAGCCGTGGATGTACCGTCTGGAAGTTTAAAACAAAAGCCATCAAAAAATAGCTCTCCTTGAGGGCTATTCAAAGGCGTGTCTTTCAAATCGATTCTGCCTTTAGTCTCTTGTTCTGTCATATAAAGGCAATCATGTGACGTATCGTCATCATCAACAATATTTTGTGAGACAGGTAAAAGTTCAGCCGGATTTAATACACAACACCTCTGAATTTGAATGTGGGGAGCAAACAAGACCAGTTCATATCTTGTCAATCGTGCAGAAGTGAGGTGTTGCGTTTGAGTTCTATTCAATAGAATATCTACAGAGTGAGGTACCATTAGGGTTAACGCATGACCCAGGACCACTCTGTTTTACAGACGCAGCAGCAGCAGAAACAGCGCGCAAACATCTTGGCAAAGCGCATGCTACAGGATCAAGGGCGGAGGAATAGTAGCCGCACGGCCTATTCTTCCCTCCATGTTCCTGCGTTAACACAGCCAAAGCACATCCATCACGTTCATGCACAAACAACACAAAGGCCTTATCATAATTCGGAGTTCCTAAAACTGGCGCCGAACACAGCGCGGATTTGAGAAAATCGAATGCTGTCTGGTGTTCCAAGGTCCATGGCAATGGCAAAGAAATGCCCTTCTTTGTCAAAGCCAACATTGGTTTAATTGTTAACTAAAAAATTCGGGATCTACAAAAAGAAGCCATACCTATCAAGGCTCTAACTTCCTTTTGCGTATTTGGGACAGGCATACCAGAAATGGTCTTTATTCGTTCAGGTGTCAACCGTCTTCCCTCCTTTGACAGGAGATAGCCTAAATAGGCGACCTCCTGGCAACAATATTGGAATTTCTTAAGTGAAGCTTTGTGGCCATGTTTTGCTAGATGACAAAGCAACAACACAGTGCCTTCTTTACAGGCACTCTTAAAATCAGCGGCCAAGAGAAGGTCATCTATGTACTGTAGTAACGTGCAAGTAATAGGCAACTCGAGGGTATCAAGCTGCTCTTTCAATGCCCTACTATAAATACTTGGACTCTCAGTGTATCCTTGTGGTGCACGAGTGAATGTAAATGAGCGTCCACCTAGGGTAAACGCAAACAAATACCTACTATCCTTGTGTATAGGAATACGGAAAAACGCGTTTTTAAGATCAACAACGCTAAAGTGAGTGGCAGAAGCCGGAATCATGGTTAATATCGTTGTAACATCAGGTACAATAGGAAATTGAGGAGCCACAATTTTGTTAATAGCGCGTAAATCAATTATAAAATAAAAGGGAATCGCATTATCACCTTTTCTGTATACTGGCAAAATGGGGCTGTTAAATATGCTACCCGTAATCTCCTCAATTACTCCACGATGTACAAAATCAGAAACTATACATTTCAAAGCCTGTTCGCCTTCAACTGAGATCTTATATTGCGGGATGCGAGGCAATTTTACTCCATGTTTCAAAATAATTTTAACAGGTTCAATTTGGAGAATGCCCACATCATTATCATCAATTGCCCATAAGCATTCTGGAACATTACTAAATTCTGGCGGTAAAGGTCGAGTCATTGCTGGGGTGAAATTGTTAGTCGAATTCCATCCGGAGAACAATGAATTACTGCGTGTAATGCCTTCAACAAATTTAGCCCCAGCAAGTTCTCCCCACAGTTTGTGGTAAGTAAAAATGGACACTGTTCCGTGAAGGGACCCAGTGTTATCGTTACCGGCAAAGAGACCGGACAAATTACAGGTGTGCCTACGGAAATGTTGGATTGCCCTGACAGGGAAATATTTGGAACCCGTGAATGGTCAATGGAACATTTCTGTGCTCCCATATCTACTAAAAATAGTTGCTTCCTATTTCCCACCGCCATCTCAACGTAGGGGCCTTTCTGATGAACGGGAATAGGCGTAGGTTCCAAATCCTGCTTCGGGCAATCCTAGCGGAACAAAATATTATCAAAAGGAAGTTCTTCGGAGAGGTACGCGGCAGAAGGGTGATACAAAATGTTTCTATTATCCACATTCAAAACTTGCTTATCTTGTGAAGGAGGTTGCTGTGATTCTGGTGCAAACTGACCTCTGCCAGGGCCCCCTGCACCTGGGCGACCTCTGGATCGTCTACCCATGTTCCCAAATGACCTTTGCTGTAAGGTCGGACATTGTGCGTGCCAGTGGCCTTCCTGCTGGCAATAGGCACACTGGTTAATGGTTACCGGAGCCAAGGGCGCACTTCCCTGTGGAATGTACTGACCTCTAAATTGATTACCCCCTCTAGGGTTTCTAACGATTTGCTGCAATAAAACTTTAGTTTTCAAGTCACCCTTTTTTTCTCAAGTTTCTCTTTTTCAGTGTTTACACGATTTTCATAATACTGAGCCATATGCAATACTTCTGATTGGGACTTCGCCTGCCAAGCGCTTTCAGAGGACATAATCTGTAACTGGATGTCAGGCAGCAATCCACGTACAAATTTGTCGACAAACAACCTTTTCCCTGACTCTGTGCCCAAGTCTTGTCCACTGAAATACGAGAATACCTGCTCGAACCGATTGAAAAAATTGTTAGCACCCTCAGACTTTCCTTGGACACAGGCCGTAAGTTTGTCCCATATGATTCTTTTTTCTGGAACCATAGTTTTCAATTTTACAATAATTCTATCAGGCAAGGTTAATATCACTTGAGGTGGTCGTTCGCCAGCTGGTCTTTCTCTGTCTAGCCTAGTCATGTTATCCCATGTATCTCCCAACCCAGGTATGTCATCTATAGTCCTAATCTGCTTCCACAAATCAACTGGCAGGAGTACGGGAAATAATAGGTCAATATCACTTAGAGTGAATACCGACGACTGTAAGATCGACTCTATTTCTTTATAGAATCCGGTCAGATTTTTTCGTATATCAGGAATAGATTGCTTTATGGTGTTCACTTCCTGTCTTGAAAACGGGACGTGAACAAACTATGAACCGTAATGTGCAGGAATTTCTCCGGCTACTATACCTCGTGCAGCATCAGCCACAATCTCAACTTTTGGGACAAATGTTGGAGGGACCTCTCTCATAGGCAACTGAGAAGTAGGCAGCTCCGAACGCTTACTAAGCAACAGAGCCAAATCAAGCGCTAAGGCAGTCGAAGAAGTATCAATCGAAAAAGCTCTCTTATAAACACTCAACAATTCTGCGGGACAACAAATCTTTCTTCTTACACACTCATTCTGCAGGTGCTCTACCATCACCTGTAAAACTTTCTTTTGCATTTCTAACGTATATTGACTGTATGTGTCATATACTTCATCTGAAGTTATCGACATATCCGAAATCCATCTTATTGCGTCCTTTGTACAAATTTGTGCTTCCTCACCTCTTGATTCTCGACGAGGAGAAAACCGTTTCTGTAAGTACATAATACCTAAACTATCACCATCTACTTCCTCGTTCTGTAACTCTTCCAACTCCTTCCTATACTCAAAAATCCTCTCAACATGCTCATATACCTTCTCCACAGTATCTCTAGACAATGCTAAGGCGTTCAAATCCCGTAACCCTTGTGGGAAATCTACATCATTTAGTCTATTCCACATTATACTTAAATGAGTCCCTAATCCTTCGATAAAAACATTTTTCTCAGGAATATCTTTTAAATTTTAGAGTGTGGAAAAAACATCAGCTTGTTCACCCTTCTCTATACAATGTTTAGCCCAAGCAGTCAATTCACTCCTCTTGTCTGGCGACACAGTATTATGAGTCACAACCCTTGGCCTTGCTCCCTGGTCTACTACAAGCGATGCAGGATCACTTGGAAGAGGAAGAGTAGGCACATTCTGAATAACAACAGGTGAATGCAAGGGGGCAGGCAAAGGGGCGACGGCTGGAAGAACAACAGGAAGAACAACAGGAAGGACCGGAGGAACTATGGGAGGGGGAACTACAACAGGAAGGGGCAAAGCGCCAGGAGGAGGGACTTATGGAGGTGGCGTGGAGGCATCGGGCATTCGTTCATGCAAAAGTTTTTAATAAATTCGTCTGACGTATGAAAATCTTTTGAAGGGTAGATTTTCTGAATGCCTAATTGAAATTCCCTGTCTGTGTTCCTAACTGACTCCAATTGCTTATTTTGATCATATAACCGTGCCTTTTCGACACTCCTCATATGTCAACGGATATGTTTCTCTCTACTCTTTTGTTGCTGCAAAGTTTCTATTTTCCAACTGTGCAACGCGTCAAATGCTGCAGGCCTAGCCTTCTTCTTTACTAATACAGACTCTAAATATTCTATACGAGGGATTTCAAAACTACCATTGGTCGGCCACCGAAGATTAGAATTATGTCTGGTTTGTCTGTGCCAAATGTCATTAAATGCTATACTACCAAAGCCTTTCTTACAGTACATAATACATGCCGGCGACCCCTCCTGCCCTAAAGCAGGCAGACAATTTCCCAGGCATATCAAAGTTCTGGTGTTACCTGGTTAAATAATTGTGCTCGCGAATACAATGCTCCAAATTCAAATTTGTCAGGGTTAAATTAAGAATCGGGACACGATTCACCTGACCAAAGGACTGGGAGGCCCGATCGGGCTACTAAGGACAATGCAAAGGACCCACGTTTCTGGTGATTTTCAGCAAATTTACCCACCTCAAATATATGGACCCTCGTTAAGACGTCGTCTCGGGCTATAGCTCACTGTCCAGGGATCGGATCGTGCAGTTTCGTCGAGGAATTCACTTCTCGTCTTAGAGTGGCCGGTTCTGTTAGCACCGTCCGATCCCGGTCCGATAGCCGAGCCAACCTTCAACGAGACAAAGTCAATCTTGAGGGTCCCTATTCGGGCGCCATCTGTGGAATCAGGAAAAATACACTATTACGGCTGTTACACCGAGCAAAGGAAAATACACCAACACGGGCTTATAAAGATTCCCAGAATCTTTATTACAAAACTGAACAGTATTCAACAAACTACACAAATAGCTATTAGGCCGTCAATACATCACAGAGACCACCAGCAGGGTTCAATATGAGCAGTGAGGGAATTTCCTAGCTGGACATCGACGCTTTTATACAATTTGTAAAATGATGTCCAGCCCCTTACAGGTTAATCATGCACTGGGCTAGGGTCGCGCCAGGTTCACTTTCCTAATTTACATATCTCGTGCATGCGGTTTACTTTTCAATACATTTACTAACACACTCCATTATTCTTCCATTTAACATTTACACTCTTTACATATTGCTTTAATACAGGCCAAACAATATTTTGCATATTATATTCGGATAGCATTACTGTTCTTGTATACTTGTAGTTTAACATTGCTAATTCAAGTAATCCCCTTCTCCCGAGGTCAACAAAGGACAAGGCCTACATGACCCTAACATGTAGCCTGAGGGCAGGTTGGACATTAACTTCCCTACAGAGGTTGGAGAGGTTAAGGCAAGAACAAGGACACACGAGACGGCCATTTTAGATTACAGGGTGACTTTGTATAAAACCCCAAAATGGCGGTTTGTAACCTAAAATGGAGGCTTGATTCAAGATGGCGGCTTACATCAATTTCTAAGGTCAAGACCTTGCCGCAGAGAGTTATTTGCGTACAATTTTTAAGCAACTTGGCGTAGGCCAATATACATACAAATCGTTTGTAATAAGAGGCATAATTTAATATCCGGTTTGACAGGTCTACTGACATCACCTGGGCAGGTTTGCGTCCTCTGCCACTGAACGTTTGCCGCTGCTGCTACCATCATGTTAAGTAAATGCAGCGCTCTCTCTGAGATGAGAAATTGGAAAGGCTCACCCTCTGGCCATCGAAGACACGGGCCGGGCATCACAGCCTCAAGCCCTAGGCCCGCACCGCCCATGCATCTAATAGCCCAGCAGGGCTGGCGCATAGCCAGTTGCATGCCATGCTGTAGGAAGTGGCCCTGGGCACAGTCTGCCACAAGTCAAGCTGGTAGGGCTGACCTGAAACTAGATCCATACAGGGTTCTAGACTTTCGGTTTTTCTAGCAGGGGACAGGAAGGGGAAGTGACAGCAAGAATTAAAATTCCATTGTAACGTATACAGACTTTCATGCAATTGGCCTTTCCTGGTGGGAGCCCGGGGCCCCGGAGCACCCTCGTACTTTGCGCCCCTGGACCCAGATAGGGACACTGTGTTGCTGCATGGCTGGAGAGATTGGGCAAGCCACCACCTGCCTGTCTGGGCTTAATGAAAACTTAAAATGGCTGCCATAGGGCAGAGGTCAAAGTGGGAAGGAAATAAAGGGTACGAGGTTCCTTTACTTCTCGGTCAGGTCATAGTTCCCTTTCTTTATGTGACCTGGAGTACCGTTCCAGGGCGGTAGGAAATGCCACTTTAAAAAACAGACAAAAAGAAAAGAAAAGTTCCCCTGCTGGGGATTTGAACCTATGCTCTGGTTTAACAATCCTGTGTTATACGAAATTGTGCTATCTCACGCGGGCTGGCTGAGTTTTTTGGTTTTAAATGGGCTGCTTGCGAATGAAGCCTATTCCCAGGCAGTCACTCAGCAATTTGGGAATTGCTGTAGGGGCAAGGGGCTTGTTTAGGCACAGAGGTGTTTGCAGGTAATGGTGTCAAACTAGAAATTATATCGTGCCTCCTATTTGCTATGAATATATGTATATTGGCCTACGCCAAGCTGCTAACAAGCTACTTGTGAAGAAATTCGTGTTGCAAGGTCCTGACCCTAAAATCAATGTAAGCCGCCATTTTAGGTTCTCTCTCCCAGTAAAGTCACCCTGTGAGTCAAAATGGTGGACAATGTCATTCAGAATAGAACATGGCCGACATAACCTCTGTGTACAGCTAATATGTAACTTGCCTGCAGGCCACTTGTTAGGCTCATGAACTGAGACCTTGTCCTTTGCTGACTTGTGTGTAATGGATTACCTGTATCAACGAAACTGATCTATGAACATATATATATTAACTAGAATGTCGTTTGAATAACTGAATCGGAACGCCTGTTTAACTACATTGTATAAATTAAGTCCTGTGGCGTAATGTTAGGCCTAGAGCATATACGGTTACTATTTTTACTTGTTGATGTGTAAACCAAAGATGAACTAGATACATATAGATGAACAAATTAGAAGTGAACCTGGCATGAACCCAAGGTCAGTAATATATTAAAGGAATATTAACCCGCAGTAGGGCTGGACAGCAGGCTAAAAAATTGTATAAAAGCCTGACTGTTCTAAGGTATTTTTGCACTCACAAAGCACACCGAACCACGCTGGAGTTCGCTGTGTTGTACTGAGGGCCGATAGCTATCTGATTTTGTTCTGTTCTTTTTGTAACTGGATTCAGTATAAAATAAAGTACTTTGTATGTTCCTTTGTAACCTGTGTTTGGTGTATTTCCTTTTGGGCTACCCGGCCTCATATTATTTCTCTGTTTTCACAGTTGGCGCCCGAATAGGGACCCTCAAGATTGATGCCGGATTGTTGAAGGTTAACGCGCGCTATCGGACCGGGATCGGATGGTGTGACATAAGGGGCCCCACTGAACGAGACGCGACACCTCAGCAGCGCTGCACGACCCGATCCTTGGACGATTAGCTTGTGGTCTGAGACGGCATCTTGACGAGGGTCCATTTTTTGAGGCGGGCAGATTTGCCGAAATCACCAAACAGAAGGTAAAATTCGTTAGGTAAGTTCTTTAAAATCCGATCGGACCTCCTTAGGTTTGGTCAGGTGAGTCGTGACCTGATTCTTAATTTAATCCTGACAATTTGAATTTGGCGCATTGTATCTGCAGACACAATTATTGACCAGGTAACACCAAGATTTTGAGATATGCCTGGGAAATTGTCTACCTGCTTTAGGGCATTATTCCTCAGCGATAGACAATCTTTGGAATTTAGCCTTCCCGCAACATAGGAGGGGTCGCCGGCGTGTACTATGTACTGTAAGCATAGCATTGGAAGTATAGTATTTAATGATATTTGGCACAGAAAAACCAGACATGCCTCCAAACTTCAGTGGCCAATCAATGGTAGTTTTGAGGTCCCTCGTATTGAATATTTGGAGTCAGTCTTGTTAAAGAAAAAGGCTAGACCTGCAGCATTTGATGTTTTGCAGAATTGGAAAAAATAAGCGTTACAACAGCTTAAGAGTAGAGAGAAACATGCGCGCCGTCATAAAACGAACGCCGAAAAAGCGTTGTTATATGACCAGGATAAACAGTCTGAGTCGGTTAGAAATATGGATAGGGCTTTCTCACTCGGTATTCAGAAAATCTATCCTTCTAAAGATCTTCATATTTCTGATGAGTAAATTGACAAATTGCTAAATGAACGAAGGCCTGGTGCCTCTGCACCACCT
This sequence comes from Ambystoma mexicanum, assembly GCF_040938575.1. NCBI lineage: Eukaryota > Metazoa > Chordata > Amphibia > Caudata > Ambystomatidae > Ambystoma > Ambystoma mexicanum. Next base: position 95,242,218 of record NC_090922.1, read on the forward strand.
CCGTATGTTCCTCTTCCCGCTGCTGTACCTTTTCCTGCTGTTATTCCTGCTCTTCCTGCTCAACCTGTTGTTCCTGTTCCTCCGGTTGTTGTCCCTCCACCTGCTCCTCCGCCTCTTCCCATTGCACCGGTAATAGTATCTCCGTTGAATTTGCCTGCACCCTCACTCCCAAGTAGTCATGTACCGCTTATAGTTGATCAGGGTGCGGGGTCGAGGGTTGTTACTCATAATACTGTTCCTACAGAAAAGAAACAGGATTTGTTTGCATGGGCTAAGCATTGTATAGAGAGGGATGATCGATCTAATGTTTTTGCCACACTTTATAATATCGATAATTTTCCTGAGAAAAATGTTTTCATTGAAGGTTTAGGGATTCATTTGTGTGTAATGTGGGAAGATTAAATAATGTAGATCTCCCTCAAGGGTTAAGAGGTTTAAACACTTTAGCATTTTCAAGAGACACTGTGGAGAAAGTAAGTGATCATGTTGAGAGGATATTTGAGTATAGAAAGGAGTTGGAAAGGTTAAAGAATGAGGATGACGAAGAAGAAAGTATGTATGTACAGAAACGATTTTTTCCGTGTCATAAATCGATATCTGAGGAAGCACGAATTTGTACAAAAGATGTGATTAGATGGATTTCAGACTTGTCGATAACTCCAGTTGAGGTGTATGACACATACAGTCAATATACACCAGGAATGCAGAGGAAAGCGATACAGGTAATGGTAGATTACCTGCAGGATGAATGTGTAAAGAGAAAGATTAGTTGTCCCACAGAGTTTCTGGGTATTTATAAGAGGGCTTTTTCACCTGACACTTCTTCGACTGCTTTATTGCTCGACTTAGCTCTGTTGCTTAGTAAGCGTTCGCAGTTGCCTATATCTCAGTTGCCTATGAGAGAGGTACCTCTGACATTTGTCCCAAAAGTTGAGATTCCCGCTAATGTTGCAGCAGGTACACCTGCTGTGGACATTCCTGCACATTATGTATCGCAGTTTGTTCACGTCCCGTTTTCACGACAGGAAGTGAACACTATTAGACAATCTATTCCCGACATTAGGAAAAATCTGACAGGGTTCTATAAAGAAATAGAGTCCGTCTTGCAGTCCTCAGTATTCACCCTAGGCGATATTGATTTGTTATTTCCTGTACTCCTGCCCGTAGATTTGTGGAAACAAGTTAGGACTATAGATGATGTACCAGGGTTGGGAGATACATGGGCTAACATAGTTAGGCTCGATGGGGAAAGGCCAGCTGGTGAGAGACCGCCTCAGGTGATACTAACTTTGCCTGACAGAATCATTGCGAAATTAAAAATTATAATTCCTGAAAAGAGAATTATTTGGGACAAGCTTACGGCCTGTGCCAAGGAAAGTCTGAGGGTGGTACCGAGTTCTTTAATCGGTTCGAACAGGTATTCTCGGATTTCAGTGGACAGGACTTAGGCACAGAGTCTTGGAAAAGATTATTTGTGGACAAATTTGTGCGTGGATTGCTGCCTGACACCCAGTCACAAATTATGTCTTCTGAGAACGCTTGGCAGGCGAAATCCCAATCAGAAGTACTGCACATGGCTCAGTACTACGAGAACCGTGTCAATAATGAAAAAGATAGAGTCGAGAAGAGAAAAGGTGATTTAAAGACTAAAGTATTGTTACAACAAATTGTTAGAGGCCACAGAGGGGGTAGTTCGCAGATTAGAGGTCAGTATGTTCCACAAGGGAATGTGCCCTTGGGTCCTGGGAACATTAACCAGTGTGCCTATTGTCGCCACGAGGGTCATTGGCGTGCACAATGCCCCGTCCTTCGACAGAGGTCGAATAACACATTTGGAAATATGGGTAGACAATCCAGAGGTCGCCTGGGTGTAGGGGGCCCTGGTAGAGGTCAGTTTTCACAGGATCCTCGCAACCTTTTTCACAGGATATCGGACTTCGAGTGTGGATACTAGAAACATATTTGATCATCCTTCTGCTGCTTACCTCTCTGAATAGCTTCCTTTAGATGATATTCTATTTAATTAGGATTGCCCGAAGCAGGGTTTGGAGCCTACACCTATTCCCGTTAGTCAGAAAGGTCCCTACGTTGAAATGTTAGTGGGAAATAGGAAACATCAGTTTTTGATAGACACTGGAGCACAGAAGTGTCCCATTGATCATTCTCGGGTTCTAAACATTCCACTGTCAGGGCAAACCAATGTTTCCGTAGGGTTTTCTGGCACACCAGTTGTTTGTCCGGTTTCTTCACCGGTACCTATCTCTTTGGGTCCCTTTACGGACCACTGTCCATTTCTGTTGACTTCGAATTGTGGAGAGAATTTGTTGGGGTTGAATCTGTTGAAGGAATTAAATGCAGTCATTCATTGTTCTTCTGATGGAGTGAGCTTGACGATTTCACCACAGCAATTTTCTGTCTCTCAATTTTTGACTAGACCTTTACCGCCAGAATTCATTGATGTACCAGAGTATTTATGGGCCACAGACAACCATGATGTCAGTGTTCTACAGATTGAGCCTGTTAAAATAGTCTTGAAACATGGAATTAAGCTGCCACGCATTCCACAGTGTAAGATCTCAATTGAGGGCGAGCGAGCTTTGAAATGCATTGTTTCCGATTTTGTGCATCGCGGGGTGATTGAGGAAATTGCAGGTAGTTTGTGCAATAGTCCGATTTTACCCGTATACAAGAAAGGCGATAATGCAATTCCATTCCGTTTCATAATTGATTTGCGTGCCATTAATAAAGTTGTCGCTCCACAATTTCCAATTGTGCCTGATGTGACGACGATATTAACTATGATTCCAGCTACGGCTACTTACTTTAGTGTTGTGGACCTGAAGAATGCTTTCTTCCGTATTCCTATACACAAGGACAGTAGATATTTGTTCGCGTTCACCTTAGGGGGACGCTCGTTCACATTTACTCGTGCACCTCAAGGTTACACCAAGAGTCCTAGCATTTATAGTAGGGCATTGAAAGAACAGCTTGATAATCTTGAATTACCCTCTACTTGTACGCTGCTTCAGTACGTTGACGACTTGCTTTTATCTGCAGATTCTGAGAGCTCTTGTAAAGAGGACACTGTATTGTTGCTTATCCATCTAGCTAAGCATGGTCACAGAGCTTCGCTTAAAAAGTTTCAATATTGTTGCCAAGAGGTCACCTATTTAGGCTATCTCCTGTCAAAGGAGGGAAGAAGATTGACACCTAAAAGAATAAAACACATTTCTGGCATGTCTGTCCCAAATACACAGAAGGAAGTTAGAGCCTTGATAGGTATGGCTTCTTACTGTAGGTTACGGATCCCAAACTTCTCACTAGTGATAAAACCGATGTTGACCTTGATGAAGAAGGGCATTTCTTCGCCATTGCCATGGACCTCGGAACACCAGCAATCGTTTGACTTGCTTAAGACTGCATTATGCTCTGCACCAGTTTTGGGCACACCAAACTATGAAAAGGCCTTTGTGTTGTTTGTGCATGAATGTGATGGATGTGCTTTGGCTGTATTAACGCAGGAACATGGAGGGAAGAATAGGCCGTGCGGTTACTTTTCTTCCGCCCATGATCCTGTAGCATGCGCTTTGCCAAGATGTTTGCGAGCTGTCGCTGCTGCTGCTGCGTCTGTTAAACAGAGTGAGGGAATGGTCCTAGGCCATGATCTAACCCTGATGGTGCCTCACTCTGTAGATGTTCTATTGAACAGAACCCAAACGCAACACCTCACTTCCGCACGGTTGACAAGATATGAATTGATCTTGTTTGCCCCTCACATTCAAATTAAGAGGTGTTGTGTTCTTAATCCGGCTGAACTCCTACCTTTCCCGCAAAATACTGTTTGCGGTGACGAAGAGTCACATGACTGTCTGTATGCTACCGAACAAGAAACAAAAGGTAGAATTGATCTAAAGGATACTCCTTTGGTTAATCCACAAGGGGAGCTGTTTTGTGATGGCTCCTGTTTCAAACTTGCGGATGGTACATCCACAGCTGCTTGTGCAATCACTATATTGAGCACAGTTGTGGAAACCAAGAGAATCACGCATAACTCCGTGCAGGCCGCAGAGATTATAGCATTGACCAGAGCTTGTGAACTTTCCAAAGGGCTTACAGTAAATATATATACTGATAGTCAGTATGCCTTTGGGGTGGCTCACAACTTTGGGAGACTTTGGTCAGAAAGAGGGTTTTTAACTTCGCATGGCACCAAGATTCAACATGGCTCCCTGATAGTACAACTGCTCTCAGCGCTTGCGCTCCCTACTCAGTTAGCAGTTGTAAAATGTGCAGCACATCGAAAGATTGTAGATGATATTGGAAAAGGGAATGCTTTCGCTGATCAGATAGCTAGACAAACTGCCACTGATCTCTTTACTGAGATGTATGTTTCAAGGGAGACTGTAGATGCCTATGTAATGGATGAGGGTGTTGGGTCTGTACGGGATATCCAAGCCGATGCCACATTAGACGAATCCAAGAGGTGGGCTGAGGGCTTGGGGAAACTCGATGATGATGGGTGTTGGGTGGACATGGTTGACGGAAAATGGCTACTTCCTGACGCTTACGTGATGATGATGGTCATCATGGCACACGGTCCTACGCATGTGTGTGCTCAGCAGATAACAAAAATGTTAGAGAAAATTTGGGTAAATGATAAAATTTCAAGAATTGCTCAGCGTTATGTCCAAAACTGCATGATTTGCCTACAACATAATGTGGGAAAGGGGACAGCAACTCCAAGGGGTAGGTTTGGGCCACCCTCTGTCCCATTCGAAGTAATCCACTTTGATTTTATTGAAATGGAATGATGCAACAATCTAAAATATGTCCTTGTGGTCATTTGTGCCTTTAGTAAGTGGGTCGAGGCTTCCCTGTCAAAGATGCTACAGCCATAACCACTGCAAAGACCATGTTAAAAGAATACTTCCCGCAGTTTGGTTTGCCGAGAGTTATCTGTTCGGACAATGGTCCACATTTTATCGCTGCTGTAATTCTACAGATATGTGCGGCATTGCAAATTGACAAACAATTTCATTCTGCCAGACATTCTCAGAGCACCGGACTAGTGGAAAGACACAATGGTATCATCAAGAACAAGCTCGCTAAGACGTGTGCCGGCACCAAACTAAAATGGCTGGACGCCTTACCGATCGTGTTACTAGCCATGCGTACAACCCCTCAAACTAAGACTGGGCTCTCTCCATTTGAGGTGGTAATGGGGAGACCTGCTAATATCTGGAACCTTCCGAAATGTCGAACTTTAAAGAATTTTGAAAATGTATTATTTTCAGACTATTGTAGTCAGTTGACAGAAAACCTGTATTTGATCTATCACCAGGTGCGAGAAGCTTTACCTGTACGATACGAGGGCCCGGGTCACAGCATAGGGCCTGGGGAGTGGGTGCTCATGAAGTCTTTCGAGCGGTCTTCCTGCCTTGCACCTCGGTGGCGGGGCCCATTCCAGGTCCTGCTGGTCACCCAGACAGTGGTGCGCGTCGCAGGCCGGAAGCATTGGATCCACACGTCGCATGTCAAGAAACTTCCTCACCCTGTGCCACACGTTACAGAAGAAACAGAACCCTTCACTAACGCTGCAACCAATGATCCCAAAGCAGTAAATAGCGTTGAGAGTGTTTCGGAGAATCTTTCCGAGCCCGTAGAGCTTGGGAAATCTGCCATTTTGTCTCCACACTCTCAACAAGTTTTGTTCCCGGAAATTGCTGTTCCAACTTCACTTGCCGCTGATACGTTGCTTCCAATGGGAAGTGACGACACATTGTTTCCGGATCAATCAGTACCAGGAACAGCAAGATACCATCTTTGTCCGAGAAAATAGACATACAGCAGGGTTTTGCTGTGCATTTGATAGACATACGGCACGGTTTTGCTGTGCATTTGATAGACATACGGCACAGTTCGGCTGTGCATTCAAAGAAGGAAAGGATCATCGAGGGCTTGCTTTTGCCCAAATTTGAGAAAGGGGATTCTGTTGGCTAGGGTTGGGGAAGGACTAAGAAGTCGCGTGACCGGGTGGTCGCCAGCAACGAACATTGGGGTTTCCATCCGAAGACTACAATGCCTGCTATCGTCACCGCTTGTATTGGACTTGTAAATGATCAGGTGACCAGCCAGGACAATGGACAAAAAAAATCTGGGCCCCGAAAATGTATTGCTATGCCTTTGGTACTTTGAAGAAACTCATCCTTTAGAGTCTTTGCTGCCGACCGAAAATGTACCCACTGTTCCCACACCTTTTGTACATTCGCACACTTTGTCTCCTAGAGATTTCCAGCATATAAAAAAATATTATAACAATACTTTGCTACTTATCATGAACGCTACACATGCTATCCTTAATAGATCCAACTGTTGGGTCTGCTCACATTTACCGCAACATGGGGATAAGGGGCTAGGTTGGTATATTCACCATTTACCATTGACAACTGCTTGTCATGCTTCTCTCAGAGCACTGTTCTTTGGCCGTTGGAACGATAGCATCTCGGGGTACTTTGATGGCACTAATTGAATAGTTTTGAGAAACGTGTTTTGTCTCCCCTGGATGCTCACTTTTCGCAAATAGGAGTAAGCTCAGCATTGCTTCTATTAGGCCTTCTGATAGACTGTCTCGTCCTTTCCAATCTTTGATTTCCTTTAAAATGGCTCCGATAGGCAATAAGGACGCCATGCCTCCTTCCTACACTGTTAACCATAGCCCCGATTCAGTTTCTTTCTGCATACAGAGGAATGGCACTCGGTCAATGGGAGATTTTAAAGGTTTTGCCAACGTTGCAAATTTGACTGGGGAAGACAGACCTTTGTATGTAGGCATACCTATCTGCTTCGTTTGCGGTAATGTAGCATTTCCATGGTTGCCCAGGGACTGGCAGGGAACTTGTTATTTAGGGATCCTGTCACCTGGGATGTTCATAGCAAGTACTATAGAAGTTTCAAAGGCTCGTCCACGGCGGGACGAGAATGGTGACACTCCAGCACAAATCTTGGGAGATGTAGCAAAATCAGCTGTGCCATTTTGGGGGCAGATAGCGAATTCCGAAGATATCAGGAGACTAGCGAGAGTACTGGAGAGAACCATCAACCGGACCACAGATATACTCTATAACATGACATTAGAGCAGAAAGCGATAAGATTAGTAGCACTTCAGAACCGGATGGCAGTACATGTCATTCTGGCTGAACGTGGAGGAGTATGTAAATTAGTGGGCTCCGCTTGTTGTGTTTTTGTGCCAGATTCCTCCCCAACTATTTTCAAGGCAATACAGAATCAGCACGTCCTTAGTTCAGAAGTGCATGTTCCCGAGGGAAACTGGGATCTTAGCGCTTGGTTCTGGGACTTCTTGCGATCTTGGGGTTGGAAAGTGCTTTCAGTCTTGCTGATCATTTTGGGAATTCTGCTATTTCTTTGTTGTTGTATCCATTGTCTACCTAGTATATGTTCGATGCTAGGGGGATGTTGCACTTAGGTGATAGGTACAATAGGACATAAAGTGTATGCCCCTGATAAAACCTCTAAGGACAGACTGTCGTGGATGTCTGTGTGACTGGATCATTCCAGAAAAACGCATGTGCTGTATTGGACCGTGGTTTAACACAGCCCACATTTTCTTACCCCCTCACACAGGCCCTGCACTCGCTTGTACACCATCTAGATAAACCCGGAATCTTCCCCATTGACCAACTGACCATTGGTGAGTCAAAGCAAAATCTCAAGCGATAGTGGGTTTGCAGAATGGCGTTGGGTTGAGGGACTGCACACATACACATCACTGATAGCTCCAAGGCCAGGAGGAGGTGCTTTGGAACAGGACAGTGCAGTTCACCATCAATGTGCACTCACACTGTGGGACAGCACAGATATCCATTTGATGCTAGGATTCTGGTGAACGTTGCCTGTTACACACACACATACTGGCGAGACAAGTGACACAGAAAATGGCCGACAGGTTCGGATGAGGATCAACTCTCTCATGCACTGTGAAGAATCCAAGCAATTTTTCCATTCTCCCCAAGGGTCAGCCACCCCTTTGGGACTATGGAAGTTAGTGTGATGCTTAACACCCGCTAGGGGACAGGGCAAGCGGGATCCCACTGGGGGTGACAACACCTTTAGGGGACAAGGAATCCACAAGCAAGGGTTTTACGCCACCTCCCTTTAACTTAGAATCCCAAGTCTCTGTTTGCAATATGGGAACTGAGCAGGGTTATACTGTACAGGTCCCTTCAAAAGTGGATGGTTTGGTTTCTGAACTGTACTTGTTCCTGTCCTTGCATGAAGAGCGCAACAAATTTATTATCCCATCTTGTTCCAGGGAGGATCATAAAGATCAGAGGTCCACACCACCAGGAGAGAGAACCAGCCAGAAGGTGAACGAGGCATGGCTGCGTGGAAGCGCAGATGAGGAACTGTTCTCTTCCAGGAGGAGCATGGAGACAGAACTACGCAGACAGCGTTGTGGGCGGTGGAACACAGAGGACCGTGGGGTGCTGCCCTTTCCAGGAACGCAGGGAGCCTAAAGAGCTCAGAGCCAACAAAGAAAAGGGAGTTGAAGCCACCCCAGAAGCTGCATAACCATGCCCTCCAGAACCTACTCCGAAGACCTGTCCCCCGAAGACAGGAGGAACCGCAGCAAGAGGCCCGAATGCGAGGGACGGAAAAAGGTCAGAGTTGTGGTTCCGCGCAAGTCCGAGTGACCACCTCCACCAAGCAACACCGCAGCTGAGAACCAGGTACATGGTGTAGACCAAGGACTGAGTAGAGCGCAGTCAGGCCATGAGATAGAACACGCAAGGCTGAGAACTAAGAAAGCCCACACAGGGTGATGGACTTGATAATCCCAGAAGGGCGGAATAGCCACATACAGCACACCAGGCTGAGAACTAAGATACCCCACAAGGAGGTGAGAGCATTGATAATCCCAGAAGGGCTGAGAAGCCAGACAGCCCACGCCAGGCTGAGCATTGCTATACCCCATGAGGGGGTGAGAGCATTGATAACTTCAGAAGGGCTGAGAAGCCATGTAGCCCACGTCAGCCGAGAACCTGGATACCCCACGAGGGGATGGGAGAACTGATACCCCCAGAAGAACTGAAGAGCCAGGTAGCCCAAGCTGGTCTAAGAACTGAGATACCCCAACAGGGGGTGAGAAACCCAAAAACCCAAGTAGGGTTGAGCAAGAAATACACCCGAAGTGCGGTGAGACACAAGAGACCCTGAGCTTGGGTGAAAGACTCTACCATTTATGGAAATCAAGGCAAACGCAGACCAATAGAGCCTGCTATATCTGATGAGGAGGAGGTGGAGGAGCATATATACAGAGATATTGGACAGACTTGAGATTTGAATTATTGGAACTGCTTAGCCAGGCAGAGTGACAGTGAGGAAGGATAAGAACATTTGGGTGGAGGCCCGGACCAAGCACCATCGGAACACTGTATCACCAGACCCAAGAACTCTTTGGGCGGGGGTCAGGAGCCAACCACCACTAGCCAACTAAAAGGGAAAACATTTTCCCAACACAATGTTACATTTTTGCATTTGTGGTAGGGACAGACGTTAGGCTACATTCGGTTTGGAGATAGAACAGAGTTTTGTGTGACACATCCCTACAAGCACCTGTTTGTTATTTTCTTCTGCGATTAGGGAAACCATCATCGTAGCAGTAGGAGAGGAAAAGCATTCTTCCCTTTAATAAAACTGATGTGGTTAAAACATGTCCTCCTGTCTGTCTGACCACAGTTCACACTGGATGGAAATGCAACTGAATGGCCAATTACTGTAAACCAACGTCAACACACCAGCACTAACCTTGTACCTGTTGGTGTGCATATATAGTGTGAGCCTAGTCCCTAAACGGGAAGTAATGGGGACATGTACAACAATGAGATGCCGTGCCATGATACAATAATAGAGATACACTTAGGCGAGAATCAGGGCTATGGTTGGAATGATATGATATGATGGTTATTTATAACGCGTTTAATACACAGAGGTTTCTAAGTGCAGACCCGGGGATCGAACCTGTGGTGCTCCGTGTCGCCTTGCTTCCAAGGCAAGCACGTTGCCGCTGAGGTATCCTCCCGAGACATGGGGACATGGGGATCCGGGAAACAGAGGCCCACAGGTTAGGCAGGGAAAGGAAGACCCATTCTGGGTGAAGGAGGTTCTACAGCTGTGCTTCTGTCGTTGCTATATTCCTGTGAGTGTCCACTTATCTGACATTCCTTACTGCACTGTTGAGTGCCTGGGTCGGCTTCAGCATTTCCCGCCGTTGCCATCTTGTTCTATGAGAGGAGAAGTAAAGTATGGTCCAGAGGTTGTATTTTCAGGACTTTAAGTTGGTGGGGCTGTCACATTTTTAAATTTGGTTGTCCAGTAGGACTCCCGTTAGGGTCCATGGCCAAGGTACCTTTTGGGCAAAATGGTGCCCAGGGCAAGCAGCAACAAGCATTGGAAAAGCCAACAGTTTTGGCTTTTGTGTAGGCATGGAATAGGTCTTTTCCAGCCAGTGGCCATTAGATTTCAATAGCTGGAAAATGGTGTGAGTACCTGGGCATGTGAAAACAGTACCAGGCAAATGCCTTTCTAATACCTACACCAAGGCTAAAACTGTTGGCTTTGACAATGGTTGTTGTTCAGCAGGACTTCAGTGCAAAGAACACATATAAATCAAGTGGCTGAAGGTACACTTGGTTAAGACAATGTTATCACACCAGGAGCACATTTACAGCTGCAAATACGCCATCACCTCTCACAAGACTGCTTAAAGTGAATACTCAGAGGCCAACATTTGCTGTTATTACTTGATAGAGCTAGCTCAAAGAGGTCCAATGAGCATGTGGTTTTGGTGGGGAGAGGCAGGTAGCGGATGGGAATGGCCATAGGGATTTGCATGGCCATGGGCAGTCAATGGGGTGGTAAATAATCAAACAAAACCTACAAGCTGTGTGTCCCCCCCATAGATGTCATCTCTCTCCTAGTTGTTCTCTAATGCAATAGATAATCTAGTGGCCTTAGAAACGGTAAATCTAAAGGAGCCTTGTATGATCAAGGGGATAGCCCACATCACCCCATTAACATGATTGGGTTAGAGGGCAAAGCGGAAATACTAGCTGGTGCGCGGATTAATCGTAGATACCTGTTGGATTTGTTATTGTTATTGTTATTTTGCATTTATATAGCGCCTTATATACCATTGGTATGGTCTGAAGGTGCTGGTAGGTTGAACGCCCTTGGGAACCGAAGTTCAGATCAGTAGAGAGAGTCAGAAGGTGCGTGTGAGCACCGGGTATGTGTGCAGCTGGTGGGTATTCGTGTAATAGCTGCTTCTTAGCGGTAGGTGTGATGGTTGAGAGATCAGGAGTATGTGTTCGTTCTGGCAGGATTTTTCCAGACCGGATGTGGCTGCATTAGGCCTGAGGAGAACGCCTGGCTGGGGTGTTGTGGAGTGTGCGGCGGATGTTGGTATGAGAACAGTTATACCGAATGGTGTCATAGTATCTCTGTGTTCTATTTGAGTGGTGATGTAAAGGAGAGAGTAAGCATGGTGGTATGATATGATGGGTTATATGCCCTTTCAAACGTTCTCTGCATTCCAAACCATACTGTATACGTCACGCAATTCTATGCGCTCCAGGCCATTCCACGCACTCCTATCCACTCCATGCACCTCAGTCTGCTCCACTCATGCATTCCAGCCCACCCTGCGTGCTCCAGTCTGTCCCGCGCGCTCCAGTCTGCCCTGCGTTCTCCAGTCTGCTCCAGGCATGCACTCTTGTCTGCTCCACGCTTGCGCTCTTGTCTGCCCCACGCAAGCACTCCTGTCTGCCCCACGCAAGCACTCCTGTCTGCCCCATGGTCTACGCATTCAGTAGCTCTACGTACTCTTCCATTCTACGCACTCGTCAGTACTGGATGCAATCTGTGCTCATTCGTTCTACGTACTCATCCACTCTACGTAACACGTCCATTCACTCTAGACACTCGTTCGCTCCAGGCACTCGTTCGCTCCAGGCACTCGTTCGTTCCAGGCACTCGTTCGTTCCAGGCACTCGTTCGTTCCAGGCACTCGTTCGTTCCAGGCACTCCTCCGCTTTATGCCCTCACGCGTACTACGCATTCACCTGTTTTACGCAATTGATAGCCCGTATCCCTCCCCTAAGAATGTTGACAAAGACTGACTTTGAAAGCATCTCTCTACTTCGCAAAAATAACTATAGAATGACCTGTTATGTTATCTGTGAGTATTTTCAAATTTATTTGGGCCTACCGGTCTGAACTGATGGAATTAGGCTTTACCTTGCATACATTTAACAACGAATCAGTGACAAAAGATTTTCTGCAATATCTACCACCTAGTAGAGGTAAGGAAGAGGGGTCATTGATTGGTACTTACGGTCAGAACTCGGATGAAAAAATGTGTATGACTCAATTACTCAATATTGCATCAAATAATCAACCTATGCACAGATATGACAGTAATCCACTGGTCTGAACAAGATATAAAGTCGGCAATTGGAAAGTTAAATCTATCCAACAGAGCGGGACCGGATGGGATTCCACCCTGTGCTTATAAAGCTGATCCAACTCTTTGGGCAGGAATCTTAAAAATGGAATTTGATAACATCATGCGCACTTCAAAAATACCGGACTCGTGGGTCACATCTATCATAGTGCATATTTTAAAAAAGAGTGATCCTGGTAACCCTGAAAATTGCCCTCCAATTTCACTCATGGATGGAGTTGCTAAAATCTTTGCGATATTGCTCCTGCGTGATATTGAGAAATACATTGCATCCCATGACATTTATTCCAAATACCAAATAGGATTCAGGAGTGGCATGAGTACAACATTGAATGCCACCACTATTGCACACATAATAACCGGCTCCAAAACAAAGGGAGCATGTCCAGTTTACATCGCCTGTATTGATATGACCAATGCATTTGACTCTGTCATAAGAAATTTGCTGTGGAAGAAAATGCTCGTGCTGGGCATCCCTGTATATTTGATGTATTGGATTGTACAGTTACATGTCAACACGGCATATAAGATTAGATTAACAATAGAAGGAGCAACAACCAACCTAGTACCGACATACCTTGGGTTGAAGCAAGGATGTAACCTAGCTGCACTATTGTTTAATCTATATCTATGCAGTTTGGATAACTTGTGGTCTGATCCTAGGGTGTTCGCAGTAAGACATGGTCGACTGAGACTGCACTGGCTGGCTTTCGCCGATGATATTATTTTATTTGATCCAACACCATCAGGGTTGCGAAGAAAGCTTGAACTCTTTGAGCCCTTTGCGTATGAGCACAACTTGAGACCAAATGCAACTAAAACCACAATGATGGTCTTTAGTGCCGGGAACAAACAAAAGCGGCTTAGGTGGAAATTGAATTAAATGTATATCACTCCGTCAGTTGAGAGAACTTATCTTGGGTACATTGTTTCCAACGCATCATCAGTTAGGACTTGGAATGAAAGGCTTAAATTAAAAACAAGGCCTCTTTTGAGTCAAATGAAGCTTATCTTCTCCAAATACTGTAAATGTTCCTTACTACCATTGTTTGCATTTGTGAATGTTAAGGTTGAACCAGAAATTCTGTACGCCTTTGATATATGCCTGTATGATCTAGGTAAACAACTCGATGTATTACAAGGAAGTTTGGTTAAAACTGCACTCCGCCTCTCTCGGTCTATCCCAAACTGCATCATCAGACATGAATTTGGGTTAATATCACTATCATGTAGAAAATAATGGAGGGCCTTAACGAATTACGCAAAAATGCTCGATCCACCAAGCAATTCCCTTTATCAGGACTATCTCATAATCGTAAATGGTGATAGCACAGGCTCGATCATGCGGTATCACAAGAGGATGATGAATGTTCTGAATGAATTACCGCTTCCAACTACCCATTTATGTACCAGACCAGTGTATGTTAAAAAAAATGGTTTGAACTTGATTGGAGTCGAACATGAGATGGTATGAAAAGGTATTCTACGTACACTGAGTATGCAATGTTTACGCACAAGAGAGATCTTTGTGGTACATACATAGCAATGCTTCCATGCAATCGTACACGTATGCAGTAGATTCGTTTCACATTGAACCAATTTCACACCAAGGGACGTGTTAAACATTGGGGTGACCCTGACAGGAATCAAATGGGCACTTGTCGCTTTCCTGGGTGTGACGAATCAAATGAAACACTGAAGCATTTAGTTCTTGAATGCAGACATTTTAAGTTTGCAAGAACAAAACATCTAATGAAGTTTGTAAATATTGATTGCATTCCTATGGAACAGGTTGATGCTGGGGACACACGTTCCTCTGATCTTTGCATTGGCGCGTCTTCTGAAAGTAATTGAAGCCAACTTGGAAATATATGTTTAATAATTTTCCGTTTAGTATATTTGAAATGTTTATAAGATAATTGTTTGATATTATTGATTGATGTTTTGTTGTTCTTGCTTTTATAGCCTGTGTGGTTTTAATGTTTTAAGGTATATTTATTTCTTCTTTTGTAATATAATGTTATTGTATTTTATTGGAGAAATTTTGTAAAGGCTTTTTAAACCAAGAACAAAAAAACCAAAATAAAATGCAATAGATTTGGTTTATAGTTGGCACGCAAGCTCCCCCTAATGGGAAAACTAAAAATGTGCTGGCCTTGGGTGTTGCTATGTCTGCAAAAGTATTTCCTGGGAGCTAACTGTCACACCTTGCCCAATGCCAGCAGGGCACCATAAAAGGTGAGGACCTCTAAAGAGGCACTGATGTTTGGGATGGTGGAGGAAGAGACGCTTTTCAAGAAAGGCTAAGCTGTCTGCATGTCGGAGTTGGGTAACTTTGCTAAGCACAGGCCAGAGCAGGCTTCTACCCTCTGTCATTGTGCTCCGATGTGCTGTTGTAAGTCTAGGCTAAGCTGTCTGCATGTGGAAGGGGTAACTATGCCAAGGAAAGGCCAGATCAGGCTTCTACCCTCTGCCAGTGTGCCCCTGACGTGCTGCTGTGCAGCTACGCTGTCTGCATGCGAGAGGTGGGTAACTTTGCTAAGCAAGGACCAGAACAGGCTTCTACCTTCTGCCTCTAGCAGTGTGCCCTGATGTGCTGCTGGCTCGGCTAAGGTGACTGCACGTGGAAGGAGGAAACTATGCCAAGGAAAGGCCAGAGCATTCTACCCTCTGCCAGTGTGCCCCTGACGTGCTGCTGTGCTGCTAGGCTAAGCTGTCTGCATGCGAGAGGTGGGTAACTTTGCTAAGCAAGGACCAGAACAGCCTTCTACCTTCTGCCTCTAGCAGTTTGCCCTGATGTGCTGCTGGCTCGGCTAAGGTGACTGCACGTGGAAGGAGGAAACTATGCCAAGGAAAGGCCAGAGCATTCTACCCTCTGCCAGTGTGCCCCTGACGTGCTCCTGTGTGGCTAGACCAAGCTGTTTGCATGTGGGAGGGGGTCACTTTGTTACGTGCAAGCACCAGCTAGCTTCTGCCATCTGCCAGTGTCCCCTTGATGTGCTGCTATGCATTATGCAAAAACCTAACAAGTATTTATGCATTTCCCTGGGGCGGATTCACACCTGCTTCTGCAGCGCCTCTCCACACTTTGCCCCCCCAACCTTTGGGAGTCTCCTGATTTTCCTTCCCCTAGAAACGGCCTTGCCTATGACCAGCAAGAAGGAGTCCCCATCCTCTCCTGGCCACGTGCCGTCCGATGTTGCTACAATTGGACCCATGATCACCTCCTTAATCACGGCAAGAAAACCCTTTGTGTTGCTGAAAGGCCCCTTCCCCCTTTCTAAAAACGAATAGGTTTTTTAATGACTGTTTTTCTTTTCTGATTAGGGAATTGAAGTCTTAGGGCCCGATTCATAGATTTTTTTTTGCACGGTTCAAAGTGACTTTGCACTGCTAAAACATAACTTTGCGCCAGCAACATAAACCCTGATTCATGGAAGTGTGCAAATTGTATGCTAGCAGTGCAAAGTCATTTTTGCCGTACAAAATGACTCTGCACTGACATTGCAGTGAAAAAATACACTTTGCACAGTTCCATGAATCAGGGTTGTGTCGGCAGCGCAAAGTCACTTTGAACCGCGCAAAAAAATCCATGAATCGGGCCCCAAATCTGTCCGTTTTGGCGGGTTGAGGTGTCCTGAGACAGTGAGAGTGGGCCTACCCTTTTTCGGTTTCGTGGAGGCATCCTTCGCAGCACGTTACACACAGATCTGCACAGCAGGCACAGTAACACATCAAACTACCTGGCACGGATAGTAAAATGTGATCAGCACATTTCTGCGTCAGGCACTGTAACTTCCTGAGCTATCACAGGGCTGGGAATCGGCACTGGCCTATTTGGATCTGATTTCGTTTTGTAATTTAATATGTTTTATTTTAGTGTAGTGTGTGGCTGCTGGCTACATATAACACTTCTTTCCTAACAGATATGAACATTCGACCAGTTCTGTTTGCCCATTCCTCTTTTAAATGTTCCGTGGGTTTCTGTGTTTGATTCTGAGGCGCCCGTCCATAAACATTGTTTAATGACTCATTACGCCCCTCCCGCCTCAATTTCTTATCTCACTGACTGCGCATGCTCCGGGGATTCTCAATCTAGCAGTGGCACTTTAAAAGCTCCTGAGGCTTGCCCTTGTCTAGCAAAAGGTCAGTCGCGCACCATACAAATGCACCATTATAACTGCAAACCTGACATGCATTTGTCATGCAGCTTTGCAACAATATCTGGAAGCCGGCTTCAGAAAGTAAAAGAACCAGATGTTCTTTTAAAAAAGAAACGTTGAAATCAGTGCAGTTACCATCGTCTGCCGAAAGATGGCAGCAGTGAGAACTCTTTGTAGACTGGACCATTGCCGAGCCAACCAAAAGACCTGACATGGCGGATTGGGAGAGCGGCGCGGGAGGGAACTGATTGAAAAAAAAAACACTATTGTTTAGGTGTAGATTCGGGGCTAGCCAGCATCTGCAGCGTTCATAAATAATTAATTTAGAGAAAAGCCCCCCCCCCGCCCCTCCTACCCCACGATATAGTAGTGTTGACATAAAAAGTTTGGGGCAAAAAAAACACGAAATACTGTGGTACATCTGCAGGTTTTGCAGCATTTATGCTTAATTAAATTATTAATACGTAGTCTGTAAAGTTACAGAGGAACTTGGTGATGCCCAATGACCAGGCCCCGATAGATGGGGCGCCCTCGCTTGAATGATGTGGAGGGGTTGGAAACACTGGTGCTATGGGCAGCAAATATCCTACATTGGCATTGATTTCTCATTAAGATTAATTAGATGGACCACGTGGTAAAATGTGTTCACTTGAAGCGTTGTCAGAGAATTGTTGCAGCACATTTGAAAATGTCAAATTTTGAAGTTTTTGTTCAGAGCGCAAAATCGCTATAAAGGGCAGTGTCTGGATAATGGGGCATTTGGGACAGCATGAACGTCTGGTCGAAATGGGGGAGAACATCAACACAGCAGCATTCCCCTGGCAGGTAGGAATGAGGAGGGATCACTTGTCAGTTATGTGATTTCCCCCCAACCTCTAGCAACCTCTCCCTCGCTGAGGCCTACAGAGAAGGCCCCAGTTTCTCTGTAATCGTTTCGGCTCTAGACTCCCAGCCATTACATTCTGCTGTTCCAGTTCTGACTGCAGTGCCTCACTTAACATTTTTGGCAAGGAAGTCATTTAAAGCCTAAAAAGGTGCAACCCATTACATTTTTTTGGGCAAGTCTGGACACTTGGGGGCTGGTTCATGGAATTTCATGCATAAATCATGCAAGGGCTGCACTCCGAGAACGACACTGCGCGAGTCTGCGCGCAGAAAGAAATATGCGTGCAACATGTATTCATGGAATTGTTCGCTGAAAGTAAGTGTATTCGCAAGTCACGGTTGCAATGCCCAGATCAGCTACATTTGCGCGGTCCCGCAGGTGTGAATACACACACCCTTCAAACAGTGCGTGCGGTTCACCATAAGCAGGCCTCTGACTCGGGCGCATGCGCGGGGTCCCCCATAACTGTATCCGGCACCCCGACAACATGCGTATGAAAAATCGTAACTCAGCAATAACTCAGGAAATGTGCGTGCAAACCCACGTAAAACGTTCCTGTACCCCGCTACACAGAGTACGCGCACACCTACGTTACATCAGAATCCTGATTGAGTACACGCACCCCGAAATACGACATGTAATCCCACCTGCGTTCTGAAAATCCTACGCGCAAGTGTACTTATGCCAGCCTTTGGATGGCGGATCCTCTGAAGGACTTGCGGGGACATTTCCCAGCCGAGATGTTGCGCGAGTGATTCCATGAATATGTCTCTTGCCGTGCAATAGTAGACGTGCGAGGCACTGCCTGCAGACCATCACTGGAAACACCTACTTCTTCGCAAGTGGGTCCCTATTTCTGGTGTTCCGCCTCTTTCCCAGCACTCTGCGCAGGACACACCCACCCTCTGCTTGGCGCTTCGTGCAAGACCCTCGACGGCTCCCACAGGCATGCCAGGCCAGTGCGAAATCCACGCAAGTCCAGGAAAAGTGCAGCGCATTCGATTCCATGAATCGTTGAATAGGGTTGTGCCTGCACATTGGGCGCAAGTACCCTATTTTCTGCGCAATAAATTCCATGTATCTGCCCCTTCATGCCTCAAATTTTTGAAGTAAATCAATTCAATTCAATTCTTTATTTCGACGGAAGACACCATAAAAGATTCACATACATATGTTGCAAACCGTCATAAAACAAAACACAAACATCTTAAAATTCCTCAGTATATAAATATCAGAGCATTAAAATGCAGCCATAGCATTCTCCATATGTCAGTGGTGCATCTCTGTGCATATAACCCAACAATAGCAAAAATACCAAAAACTATGAGATTCCCAAGGGAATTCAAACATTCAAACTTGAACAGTTCCATCGAAAACATTGGAAAGACTATCGAACTGCGCACAGACTCTACAAGTTTTAAAATCTTCAGCATAATGAGATGTTCGGTCTGGTACAATGCGTCAGGCAGCAATAAAAGAACTATCAGGCAACTACTATGATCATTTGTTGATGGCTCTAGTTGCCTTAGTTCTCTGTGCTCAGGTACCACCCCAGAGCGAAGGCAACTCTCACTTCTAAGCACAGGAGTAAGAAGGTGAGAGCAGGTCTATGGTGTCTAAACCCACTATCCATAAGAATATTTGTCAACCAGGTCTTTCTGATGCATAAATTGAACAAAACAGGGTAAAAAGTGCCAGATCTTCTACGGCAACACAAACAATATTGGCCGGCAACCACTGCCCATCTACAAGTGGGCACTGCGAGCGACTAAACCTTCAGTCTCACTCTGGTGATCTAAAACCTGTGGTGTTGGTTAGTCACAAATGAGAGATACCCTGGCAGTCCCCTCAGGGGTCTAAAGGGAAGATATGTCTTGACACGTGTGCTGGCCAGCATCACATATTCCCTTTTATCCGCCGTTCAAACATAAACTTCAAATTGCTTTTAGGAATTCTAATCACCAATTCGTGATCAGCAAAGCAGGATCCGAGGCCCAACCCACACAAAGCTTGGGAGGATAGCTCAGGAGCAATGCGCTCGCCTTGGAAACAAAAGGATGCAGAGCAAGACAAGTTCGATCCCCAGGTCCACGTTTAGAAATCTCAGGGTATTAAGTGTGTTATAAATAACCAATTACAATTACTAAGATGGCTTGATATAGGTGAGACAATCGATTCTGCTCCAACCGCATAGTGACAGGCTATTTCAATCAAAGCCTTTGAAAGATTCTCTCCATGGTCCTACCAGAGGTAATGCAAACATAAGATAGGTCTGGCTTGTCTGTCAACCTGGACTCCAGATGAGATGTACAGATAGAAGTAGACTGATGGACACAAAGTAACTTTCTTAGAAAAACATGTTCTGCTGTCTGCAAAGGGATGGGGTTATTATAACCCCATATCTTGCAGCCATGTATCCCTGCTGTGACTGCTTTCCCTCTGTAGATAGTCAGCATGAAATCTGTCTCATTCTGGTCCCTAATTTCAATAAATGGTCCTCCCAAGTTAGCTTGCAATTGAATCATAAACTGTGGTAATCAAATGTTTTGCACACCTCGGGTAGGTGCCCGTTCAAAAAGATCCTTGGGGCAGGTGTTGTTTTCCCTGAGATACACATTGTATGGCCCTTTCTCGAGTTCACACTCAGCCCCTTTCAGTCATGTATGCCGAGTATCCTTCGACTAACGGTTGTAGGATTTTGTTGTGGTTGCTATTAGAACCGCATCATCTGCATAAATAAGGACCGGTGGTGTCCTACCGTCACATCCTGGGACATCAGCCTTTAAGCAAGCAAGTACTCTTCAGCAGAGTTAGTATTGTGCAGTAGCACCTTTTGGGCGTGTCTATTGGCAGAGTGGGATCACCATAGCAAATAATTTTGGACCCAAATAACCAGACAGACTCAAAGAATATGGCAAAGTGCTACTTTATTATCAGCTCAATAAAGTAGGGAAATCTGGTGAACAACAAATTGCAGTCCACACACTCAGTTATATTTCATGTACACAAAGGCTTTATACCTCGATGTACGTCAGCTATGACGCCATCGTACGTGGTGAATAATAAAGCCTTTCGGATGGAGGGATTGGTTAGGGGAACATATCTACTTATAGTCCCTATAAGTGTTAGTAAAATTATTGGCTGACCCACATCTGGCAGGCATGCCTTGAACTTCCCTCTAACTACGTATAATACAGATTATAGCAACAAAACAGCAGCAGATTGGCTTCTGCAACAATGTATGCTCACCATTGCATAGGCCCTTTGTTTGGTTGGCATTCTCTCCTAACCTTGGACACTCGGATCACTAGCAACACATACACAAATTGAAACCCAGGTGCAGAGAACAACGTCAGACTACTGCCCACTTGCCCAATTAGTCTACCATCTCTCATCAGCCGAGCCTTCTCCTTTGTACTTCACCTTGCTGGATATTCTCTTCTCTGGAACTTTAAGGTAAGATAAGGGACATCATTATCCTTGCTTGAAGCTCAAGAATAGGCCTTGTTTTCTGGTACACCAATTGTCAAGAGACCATCATTTTGTCAATTTCACCTTTTATTGAATGCTAATCCATTCACTTATCCTGAGTGTCATTATCCTCTTCAGCCTCTGGAGACTTGGTTGTTCCGTCTCACATATGCTTTTCTGCATCTTTAATCATCAATACTTGGCATTCTCAAATGTTCACTCATTTACTTAATCTAAGAGCAATATGTCCTGCTTGCATTGCTTATCCTCATTGACTCCCCTTGCACCCTTCAGTAGCTTCTTGCTGTGGCATCCTTGATCTTTGGCCAACAGCTATTCTTTGTTCATGCATCAATTGGTATTTCCAGCCTCTCCACCTTTTCAATATAGCCGCTTCACCCATGTTATATTTTTTACTGCAGCAAGCCTCTATGTGACTCATCTACCTTGTGTTTCTACGTATATACATTCACCACTAATGTGGTTACTTACCTTCTTTGTATATATGGTTTCTTCTCACTTGTATGTATGCTTACTTTTGTTTCTTCAGTTATCTCTTTGTTCTTTAAGTATTCTTATATCGTTTCAGTGCGTCATTGTATCTTCTCCTTATGACATCACTTTGCATCTGTCAGGTTCTCTTTACAACTCCTCAATATTCAGTGACGGTTGCAAATCTCCTGCTACCACTTCAGGCATCACTAATGACATCATGCAGGAAATCACTGATTTCAATGGTTTGATTAATTACAATTTGAAATATGACAACTCTGTTTTTTAACATAACATATGTGTACATATTTCATACTTGCACAGTACAAAGTATTCTCCCCTTGTTTCTTTAAATGTAACATGTGGTATACAATTATGCAGTGTAAGTGACAGATTATTTTTCATATTAACCAAACTTCGAGTTGTTAGATTATATATTATCACAATGCACACAGGCACGCACTTTCTTTTGTATGTGATTGTTTTTTTAATTAAACTTACAGTGAAGAGAATTGTAAATTTAAATGTGAACATTGACTATTTTCATAACACTATTAAACATGTTTCAACTTAAATCTATTCTTATTTTGTTTACTGCTGCATATGCTTATTATAGTACGTTTGAAATACCTGAATCAGGTACTTTCACTGCAATGAAGTATTGTACTTGTTTACTAATACTTGAAATTCAAACCATTTCTATAAGGCTACTTATTTTTATTATAACGTTTTAAGTTGACAAGTATTACAAATGAATGCGTGACATGTAATCACTGTTGTAAAATAGAGGGGGCAGAGCGAAAGATTTGGCCACATTCATGTGTTAAAATATACAATTGGCACAGCCAACGGCCGTAACCACTGACCATGGCCGAAGGCCAAGGCGAGTGGCCCCTTAATGTGTTAAACCATACAGTGGGCATGGCCAAAGGCCGTGGGCACTGCCCATTGCCGGTTGGTGTTGTAATCTAGTTAGAGATTACATCAATGAAGTCATAGAGGAGGAAGGATAGCTCTGGTACAACGTGTTTGCCTTGGAAGCAAGACAATGCAGCGCAACACAGGTTTGAATCCAGATCTCGCGCTTTGAGACCACTTGTTGGTATTAAGTGCGTTATAAATGAACAATTATAATTATAGAAAATGTAATTAGTGATGTCATCACTGATGTCATCATTGTGGTCCTCGGCTGCCCAGCAGGGGGTGCAAAGTTAAGGTGGTTTTAGCTGAATTTCAGGTGTTTTGTTGCATTAAGTTCTCACATTAACATGCCTGCAACAAAAGTTTTTTCCTTGAATTTCAAAGCTTTTTTTATTCCATAGATTATTTTCTGCCCCACTGGTTATGGCGTTCGGCCATGGCCGGTGGCCACAGCCTTTGGCTGTGTCCACTGTCCATTTTAAAATGCTGCAGACCACTAGCCATGGCCTTTGGGCATGGCCAGTGGGCACTGCCTTTGAGCGTGCTCATTGTCCATTTTAAAACACTATCAGACCAATAGCCATGGCGTCGGCCATGCCGACTGTATACTTTAGAACACTACCAGACCACTAGTAATGGTCTTTGGCCATGGCCAGTGGTCACGGCCTTCGGCAGTGCCCAATCTACATTTTAAAATTTTAAAACCCTTGCAACCCATTGCTCAAAGACATTCATCAATCACAGACTGATTTTGACTTGTTTTGACAGTGCTATTGTTATGTATAAAAGATGGTAGGCTTTGGGAACTCACAATTCTTTTAGGCAATGCGCAGTGAGCTTAAATTATTTGTAAAGGATCACACACTTTGGTTATGCAGCGTGCTACAAGCCCCTTGTTTTATGGCCGGTCTCTTAGTGACTGCTGTGATACTTCTCACGACCCCAACTAACCACATTTAAGCAGCACAGAAAAGAGGAAAAAAATGACCGGCTGCAAGAATAACATTTGCACAGGTGCTTTTGCCCCCAGAGATTGTTGCATTTGTTTGACAAGTCTTATGTTGTGTTTTTTAATAAGTGTTTGCCGCGATGTCCACGGACTACAGGCGCAGCTCCCAAATTCAAAATGACGTCCATTTCAAACATTCACACCTCACAATTTTAATTGACCAATCGGTGGCCGCGTTTGATGTCCGCGAACTTTACGCACCTCTCAGATTTATTCAGAGGTGTACGTGGATACCGAATCAGCAAGTAGCTATCAACTAATTATTTGGATTTACATTTTGGGCATTTTAAAATGAATCGACTGGGTGGATTAACTCCAAATTTGCAAAGGCACATTTTTTGGGACCTGGCCGCCGCTTCTCGCACAGGTTTGGTGCAAATCAATCCCGCGGTTTGGGCTGTAGGCGTGAACAACTTTTTTTTCCCATTCATGTCTATTCGGATTTTAAACGTTTTGGGTCCTCCTCCTATAACTCTGGCCACCCTTGATGAAACGCACATAACTTTACGGTTTATAGTGATAATGTTGAAAAACATAATGTCGAAAGTCAAAATGTCTAAAACATAATGTCGAAAAAAATAAATGTGAATGTCTTTTTTTCTTTGTTTTTTGTTCGAAATGGGGGGGTTCCCCCCCAACCCCCCTTTTTTAAAAATGTTTTTCTGTTTTAACCTTTTTTTTACTTGTGGAACCCAAAATAAACATGTAAATAAACAAATAAAGCATTCAAAAAAGAAATGTCGACATTATTTTTTCGACATTACGACTTTCGACATAATGTTTTTGAATTTTTCACTGCACACCTAACTTTACAAAATAATTCAGAGGTGGCCATATAGCTTTTTTTGCAAAATGTTGTGCACATTTGTCAAATGGTGCCAAGTTAGAAGTCGCCCAAAAACTGCTCTGCCTATCGGTTGAGCAACTTAACTGTAACTACGGGCCGCTACCGCAGGTGCTGAAATGTGGCACTGTGGAATGTGCGACTTGGTTCAAATTAACTATTCTGCATATATATATATATATATATATATATATATATATATATATATATATATATATATATATATATATATATATATATATATATATATATATATAAAAAATCCATAGAACTGATGCATGCGCATCCTGCTAGTGAACTCCTTCGACTCGTAACAATCAAGTGCAGAAGAAAAATCGCTGATGCGAATTCCAAGCAAAGTTCTTTAATAACAGAAAATCCCCATGTCCCTGGAGATTAAATCAGCAGAAAATATGACACGTTGCGCTACACACTCGTAGCCTGCTCACATACAACCTGAGTGGTTTCTCTCACTTATTAATACATTCTCTATGGTGTAGAGAAGGAGCCAAGTATCCCCACCTCAACCACTTCACCCATATTGCCAATATGTTTGGACCCAGAGTGTGAGACACGTGCAGCACCATTGAAGATACAGATACCAAGGAGAATCCTGGAAGCAAGATTCCCATTGAGAAAACCATACCTGCATATGAGACAGTATGACAGCCATTTGAATGAAATCCCAGAAGAAACAGGACAGCTGAATCGAAGAGAAGAATGGTGACGTCACACATGAAGCAAAACTGACGTACATAGAAGAGATTCAGAGACAAGAGAATGTAGACATTCCATAAGGCATCAAGAAAGTATCAAAAATAAGTGATATCTTGGGCTCAAGATGAAGAAACTTATGCTATAGAAATGATGAGGATATGAAGTCATTTTACACGTGTACATATGCAAAGAAACGCAAGCAGGCAAAGTATTCTTGAGGCTAGCTTTATAGTGAATAGATTGCGGCATGCGCCAACATGTGTGTGTATATATATATATATATATATATATATATATATATATATATATATATATATATATATATATATATATATATATATATATATAGGAGTGAGTAAACAATGGATGTTTCCCCTACATATTATAGCAGAGCTGGACTAAGGAAGGAAAGGCCTTCTTTTCCAGTGTGTCGCAGTTAAAAACAATTGAATTAACAGGAGTGAAACTCAGAAAAGCGAGGCTGGATGAGCCCCAAGAAGCCAAGGCCGTATCAGGCTGGGGTGAGCAGACATTGGATACAAATCGTGTAAAAGAACGAAACTCCTGTTCAGAAGGAAAGGACAAAAACAAGGAAGACGTCAGACGTCTATTAGAAAATAATATTTAAAATACACTAGAGCTCGATTTTGTGGTCTTCAGTCACGTGGAAGGATGAAGTTGGACGAACAGGACTATCGCACCTACGCATGAAGGCAGAGCGTGCCTTCACTCCCCTGAATTCTCCAGAGCAAAGAACACTCCCAAGGACAAGTTCAAAGTCCTAATTGACAGCAGACCACTGAGGTGATGATAGATGAAATGCTAATTGGTGAGAAGCTATGGTTAAGACCAGCTCACCAGCAGCTGGAAGCCCAGCCTGCGTGCTGCTAATGTAGGTGGAAAAGTACTGACAGAGGTCAGAATGCCAACCAATTGTAGGAGGCCGCGTGATTAAGGGTCCTTTGGTTTGTGTAACCAATGGGACCAATGGGACATTGTGTATTTGGTTTAAGGGGAGGGCTTAGTTGCCCCACCTGATGTTAAGAAACCTATCACTTTCTTAGTCTAGTATGGAACGTATACTTAGATGTTCCCTTAGGCCCAATCAAAATAGCCACTAGGTTTTTGTAGTTTGCCACATAGTATGACGTTAGTAGATAGGTGGGCTGACGTCATCAATAACGATTTTTGGTTATAAAAGTAAGCTTTTTTTTAAGATGCCTTGAGAAACCATGCACTGAGGCGTTTGTTGATGTCCGTTGTACTCCCTCTTTTAGATAATTGATATTAAAACAGTTATTCTTTTTGCCAACTACCTGAGTCGTTTTGATTATTGATGTTTGAGTAACTTCTGCAACCCCATTCATCTCAAGGGTATTGCTACCTTGTCTTAAAGGGCTGGAGTCTCCCAGTTCAATGGATTGCAACATTTTGTTCATTAGTCCATCATTCCTGTTCTTAGCTAAGTGAAGCACTGACATAGCATGCACAAATGCAGTTGGCCATCTTAGCACTGTGTCCATAAGAACATGGTTTAAGGGAGAGTCCAACATAATGTGAATACATAGCATCTAGTACTCTATTTAAAAAGTCATATTTTTCAGTGAAAAAAAACCTTTGTTAATAGTTAATACAGTGATCTGATTTATCTCAACAACACCCATGGAATTCAGCGGATGTGCGAAGTGACAACCATATTAGTCAGAA
The DNA here is from genome assembly GCF_040938575.1 of Ambystoma mexicanum. NCBI lineage: Eukaryota > Metazoa > Chordata > Amphibia > Caudata > Ambystomatidae > Ambystoma > Ambystoma mexicanum. Next base: position 95,268,970 of record NC_090922.1, read on the forward strand.
TCCCCCCTTAGATGCTCCCTCTGATGTTATGAAGTACATTTTTATCTCATTCTTAATCCTTGCTCTGATGCCGTGTATGTGCTGATAGGCCCATATGTTGCTGCTTTTTTCAATATCAATGTGTATCGGCGTTACAAAGGAATTTTGATGTTCCTGTGTTTCTATTGCTCAGTAAGATAAGTGTAGCATTCTTATCATGGCTACCCTTTCATTGATCAGTAGAAATGAACATTGTAAACTTTAAAAAGAACCAGTTTAAAATGTCAGCACAACTAAATAATTTCATTTTTTCTAATAGTCTTTTTTTGGGACACAGACTATTTTGGCACTCAAAATGTCTGCTCTTTTTTTAATTAAAATTGATGGCCTGTTTTTTCTGCGAGGACCAAGGAAATGTTTCATGCTGGCCATTGATTGGTTGTCAGTGCTGCCGAATCTGTGCATTCGTTACAGTATTGCACACACACTAAGCATTAGCTCAAAATAAAAATTAACCAACATAGAAGTAGACCCTAAATCTTGTGTCATATGTCACACACAAGGTCTGTCAGAACCGACCACCCCCTGCAGAGACTATCCAAGTCCCCCTCATACGACATTGCATCCTGTCTGTGAAGGCTACATTCCTGCAGAATACAAGTAACGACACTGTTTGTCTCCAAATACTGGACTGGTCCTCATGTTGGGGAATGCCTATGTTGTTGCTGCTCTCATTTTACTTTTAACCATAAAAAATGCTTCAGCTTTCCACTATTTGTGTAATTTCTGTGGTTGTGCTGCTGTCAACAACGGCTATAAAACCAGCATCTGGCAATGTGATTCTCACCAACAGAGAGAGACAGAGAGGTTGAAAGTGGGAGGGAAACACAGCAAAAGAGACAGAGAGGAGGACAGGGAGAGAGAGAGAGAAAGGGAGAGGGAGAGGGAGAGAGAGAGAGAGGGAGGGAGATAGAGAGAGATAATGAGGGTGAGGGAGAGGGGGAGAGGGACAGAGAGAGGGAGAGAGAGAGGGAGCGGGAGAGAGAGGGAGAGAGATAGAGAGAGAGGGAGAGAGAGAGAGGAAGAGGGAGAGATAGAGAGAGAGGGAGAGGATGAGAGAGAGAGAGAGAGAGAGAGAGAGAGAGAGAGGGAGCGAATGAGAGAGAGAGAGAGAGAGAGAGAGAGAGAGAGAGAGGATGAGAGAGAGAGAGAGAGAGGATGAGAGAGAGAGAGAGAGAGAGAGAGAGCGAGAGAGAGAGAGGGAGAGATAGAGAGTGATAATTATTTCTCTTTATGGCCATTTTCTGGTGAAACCTGACACCCATATATTTAAATTATTGAGCAATCTCTAAACAGAGGGCTCACAATTTACAGACTCTCATCCTTTGGCCCTCCCACCCCCCAAAATTCCATAAATGTACATTTGTCATAGCTGAGCTTGAGACCGTCCTCTTTGTAATATTGGTCGACCTGATGACGTGGAGTTGCATCTAATAATACACAGTAATAATAATGTAAAATTAATTAATAATTATTATTTAAATTAATTAAATAATGTATAATTGTAAACTATGTAATGTACCTTGTAACCTGTACCAAAGCGCCCTTTTACCTCTGGGTCTGGAGCGCTATACTAAATAAAATAAACAAACAAACAAGCAGCCATCTGCATAACAGGGATTTCGAAGCAATTGTTTTCCCAACTTCGGTGGCAGGTGGAGCACCCTCGCCCGGTGGGCTGCTAGAGCTGCCAAGTATAGATTGAAAAGTAGACGTGCAAGAATGCATCCATGTTTTGCCGCTGCGGCAGTGTCTGCCCCCTCTGATAAAACATCATCTTGGTTCAACCACATCCTTACTGAGGTACTGTCATACAGGAATACAATCATTTATAAAAGCCCTGCCTTTATATTCCAAGCTTGCAGCTTGGACCACAGTTGATTCCTGTTCACCCCAGTCAAAGGGCCCCACTACGTCTAACAAAGGATGCTTATTTATTTATTTATTCATATCTTTGCAAGCTGTCACTTCATGGCACCCCAAGAATGGAATGCGGGCGGGAGACATTGATCTTTGGAGCCTCAGAACATTCTGATAAGGTAAGTGCAAGAGGGGAAAGGGGAGGTGCAGAGGAGCTGCAAGAAAATACAATACAATGTAGTAGAGGGAAAACACTACAGTGAAACAGCGCTATGATTCATTATCTGAAAATGGCACAATCTCTTTGGCAGCGCAAGAGAGCAAAACGATAGGGGTACAGGGCAAAATAAAATACTGGTCAAAAGGCCAATACACCACTGTCTTGGAGAGGGGATAGGGACAGCACAGTCTGGAGGACAGGACTAGATATCAAATATTTCTTTGAAGAGGACAGTCCTGAGGCCTCTACTGAAGCACACAGGGTTTTCTTTGACTCCGGGGGAAGTGGACAGATTGTTCTAGAAACTGGTACCTGTCGCACCAAGGGTGCTGGTGCCGAGCTTGCTTCTTTCCGCACCGGGAAACCAAACACCTTTAGCGAGGCAGCCTTAAAGGTCCTGGAAGGGCAGACCTTTGACGACGTTCCTCTGGAGCTACTCCGGGCTGTGCCGCAAGGCCCTGTGGATAATGCACGGGGCTCTGAAGGCAGGGATACGCACCTCCATCGCTAGGTCTGGCTGCCACGGTCTGCATGACCTGCAGCAGGTGCAGCAGAGGTTTGAGGAGGCGCGATAGAGAATGTTGCAGTGGCCTGTCCTAGAGAGGGCCGAGCCCTGGTCAGCTCCAGCCTGTGAGGGAAGTTGAGGAAGGTCGGGGTGTGCTTGGGCAGGCGCTTAAACTGGAATATGACATGCTTCAAGTGCATTGCAAGTGAGCAGGAATGTATGAAGCCGGTCTCTGCAGTGGACTCCTGGCCTCTGAGTCTAGTGTTTGTAGGTGGAAATAGTTGTTTTATTTAATCCCATTCCTTTAGTTAAAGTAGCAGGTGTTAGCAAACTCTGTTCTCAGAACTTCCAGGAGAGCTATTAACCTGTAATTTACCAGACCGGAGTAAACGCTCTCTCTTTTTTTTGTTTGAATACATTTTGATTAACGGGCTTTCCTTCCCAGGTGATGGGACCATGCACACATGCCCCTCTTCTGGGAAGCAGTTGAGGGAATCCGGGGTGCTCGATGACTTTTCGGGATCATAGTGTGTAAGCTGAAAAGGCCGGCCGCTATAGAGGGCTATCATTTGGCGATGATATGCCTGGCTTACAGCAGGGATACTTTACAGCTCTATGTCCAGTCCCTTCTGCTCAGACCAGACACCTGAGCAATCTGGATCTATTGTGCCCACGCCACTCCTGGCACTCAATCAATTGAACCGGATGGGGTCCCTTGTGGCGTGGCCTTAAGATCAAGCCTGTGCTACCTAAAAGCATATGCGTCTAAAAGCTCTGCGTGTAGAAAAATAAAAAGGCAGAAACCAGCTGGGAAAAAAACCCATCAACTCAGAAAAAAAATCTCCTAACCTCCCTCACCGCTAGATACAAAAAGGAAATTATACAAACCATAAAAGAAACATTCAACGAGAGAATTAAAAAAGCAAAGTCAAGCACCAGGGCCATTTTCTCTATTCTTAGAGAATTAGAATCTCCCATTGCACCTATAGATTTGTGCACCAAAAATAAAATCTGGTGCACAAACATCAAAAATGCCTTGTGCAACAAAATATCCATGCTTCAAGACAAAATATTAGCTAAGAAAAACCTCCCTCCACAAGATTGCGCTTGCCACCCAGGAAGCCATCTTGTTAGAACTCGCCAACAACCAAACTAAACCACATAATTCAATTCAAATTTAGGTCAATCTCTGCGATGGAAACGGAAAGTATCATCACTTTTCTCAAACCTTCCCGATGCCTTGGGGATACTTGTCCAGCATCTATCTTTAAAGAAGTGGCAAAGGACCCAGCTCCATTTGTTACTACCCTCATGAATTCTTCTTTCAAATCCTGCTCCGTACCCACCAATCTCAAAGATGCCTGGGTACTACCCCTCCTTAAAAAGCCTAACTTGGACCCTAGCGTTCTGACCAATTACAGGCCTATAATGACAGTCCTGCTTCTCCTTAAAATTTTAGATAGAGCTGCCTATCTACAAATTCAATCTTATTTGGAGATCAACAACTTATTAGGCACTAGACAATCTGGTTTCAGACCAAGGCATGGGACTGAGATGGCCCTCCTTAATCTCAAAAATCAATAAGACGAATGGAAAGACAGAGGAGAAATCTCCATTCTCCTAATCCTAGATTTGTCAGCTGCCTTCGATCTGGTTGACCACAAAGTCTTAAGTTACCACCTCAAATCGGCAGCCAACTTCTCTTCAGACACCACCACATGGATAAACTCTTCTAGACAATAGAACCACAAGAGTCTTCTCGTCCTCCTCAGCTGCAGACCCTATACCTATCATATGTGGCGTACCACAGGGGTCATGTGTTTCTCCTACTTTGTACAATATTTTTACAAAGTCGCTTTTCGACATATTGTACAATCTGGTTGTCTCATACACTAATTATGCTGACGACACCCAGATTCTCATCCCGATCCAGGGAGATTACAACAAAGACACTAACCTCATAAACAAAATCTACCAAATCATACAAACCAGGGATGGCTACCCATGGTCTAAGTCTTAACAACGAAAAGACTGAACTACTAATTATAGGGTCCTCCAATAAACTAAACAAACTCCCTCACCAATACAAATCCATCACCATTGAGGGTATTAAGATCAAAGTCGCTAAGGAAGTAAAAACCTCAGGTTTTTACTTAGACTCTGCTCTTAACCTCAATGTAACGCTCACCTGATTCCCGCAGAGGCGCCGGTCTTGACTGGGTGAATGCCGTATCTTCAAAGGTGATGTGTAACACACGGTTGGCTCTTTGGGCAGGACCTCTGTGCACTGTATGTCTGACTCGCAGAGTAAGATGTCTGCAGATAGAAAATATGAGATTAATGAACTGGGGTTATTGGGTGCCTCTCTCCTCTTCCCTTTCTCTTCTCCTGTAGAACCCCAAAGGTTAACGCCCTCACCTTAGGTAAGTGAACGCCGAGCTCTCCATCTGCATCGGGGCAGGGTGCCGTAACCAGTTTCTTCACTGGATAAGGGTGCAGGCCTCTTGACCTCAGAGGACTGCTGTCCGTCGTTAACTGCACGAACGGTAAGTTCTGGGCACTTCAAATGTCTTAAAAGTCTTTTGTAATGATATCTCTTGTTTTGCAGGGTTCCGGCGATGGAGGATGGCGGGCTGATGAGAGTTGAGGATCGAACCCGCGTGAGGAATAGAAGCGCCTGGAAGCACGTAAGTAAGCCCTTGTAGCCTGCTTCACGATGCGCACTAACTGTCCCTTTTATCTTGCAGGTACAAGTTCGGAGCTTTAGAGAAGCTGAAGGGTGCTGGAATACCCACTGGATTCGGCGTGGGAAGGAGGAATGGCACGTGAGTAATAAAGTTGCCCAATGTCTTTAAACGCACCTTCTTTTGTCTTTCAGATGCGGGATGCAGTGCCGAAGGCCTCCGGAGCGTGCGAAGAGCTGGTAAGCTTTTGTCTTTCAGATGCCGGAATGCAGTGCGAAGACCTCCGGAGCATGCGAAGAGTAGATAAGCCTTTGTCTTTCAGATGCCGGAATGCAGCGCGAGGCGTTGGTGACAGCCGATGGACCAGGTAAGAGATGTGCTGCCACTGAAGACCGTAGTGCTAACCTGTTCTTTCTTTGTCTTTACAGGTGCTGCTGAAGACTGGATTCCAGGATGGTAAGCCTTTGTTCCCTTAGGCCCAGGATCAGAAGCAGAAGACACGATGAGCGTTCTGCTGCAGAGAATGCAGAATAACACAAAGCAAGATTCATCCATCGGGTGTGGTTTAAATAGCCTCCTGTAGTGCTTAGGTGTCTCCTTCCACAGCCACGCCTAGGTAAGAAAAGAGTTCCTGCTTTCCAGAAGAGCTCCAGTGTTCTGAACCTAGGGAGTGGCTCCTGCCCCACCCAACAGGAAAAGTAGTCCCAAACAGAAGAGGATCAGGGGTTCAACTGGCAGGTAAGTAAGCAGCATGGTCTGCTGCAGGTAAGTCCACCCAAGCATTATGAGCCCGGCGCTTCCAGCGCTGGGACTGGGCATCTTTATGAGCCTGGTGCCACTGGCGCCAGGACAGGGTCCAAAAGGTCCCAATTGGGACTGGCTGGCACTCGGAACCGGGGTTATGGGTCTGCTTCCAAGGGAGTCGGGCAAGTCCTGATCTTTTGGAAGCAGAGATAATGACACTCAATACGCAAGTAAATGCCACAGCCTCTGCAACAAGTTACACATGCAACTAATCTATGCATGTAAACCATTTCCAACTACAGAGAGCTCCACCACGATTGCACGTGCACTAATCCTTTCGAAATTGGATTACTGTAACACACTCTACTTAGGTACCAGTAATCATAACACCAACCAACTTCAAACCCTCCAAAATAATGCCCTAAGAACAGCCCTAGGCATTCCTAAAGGTCAGCACATATCTGACCATAGGAGATCCGTCAACTGGCTACACATCAAAGACAGAATTAAACTTAAAACACTAAACCTAACATACAATTGCCTCAACAACAATGCACCGGCTTACCTTACAGAGTAATTCACCAAGCATACATCTGAACGTCCTATCAGAAAGGCACGATCCAACAGTATCAAAGTCCATAAATTTAAACTCAAAAGAACTGTAGGATCTAGCTTTCCAGCCCTGGCAGCACAACTCTGGAACTCAATCCCGGACACCCTAAGAGCCGCACCCTCCCACCATTCATTCAAAACCAACGCCAAATACTTGTTACACTCTAATGACCACTGATGCACAACCCCATGACCCGCATTATGTATATATACTATTGTACCTTTATTCAATCTACTGGATCACCAACTTTAACATGTACATATTTTTCACTGTATATACCTTGTAATGCATCTTTGCATTCTTATGTTATCTTGTATCCGCTATCTGTATCTTGTACCTTGACTGTGTTATGTTATAACTGTAACCAAACATTTCTTACACGCGCCCAGATGCCTGACGGCCCGGCGCGCTCTATAAATAAATAAACAATACAATACAATATGGATGCAGGTTAGGCTACCAGCGCAAAGTGACTTTTCGGTCACAGAATAAAGTTGCAAACATCTCAGAAAGTCACTGATGCAGTAAAATGTCGAAAGCATCATAAAACATTCCAAACGTCGAAGAACAAATTCTCTCTCTCTCTCTCTCTCTCTCTCTCTCCCCCACCCCCCCCCCAGTCTCTCTCCTTGACAAGTAAACACATTGCACACATTGTGCAACAAGGATCAGGGTCTGGGAGGGTGGGGGGGGGGGGGCGGGAAGAGGAATTGCTTCCTGGGGAATCCTCTAGTTGTCCTGGTAGACATGGACCTTTAGGTTGCAAGAAAGAGCTTGCGGGGATGTGAAAACTGCACGGCACTGTTTCTCATTTCTTGGTGTGCAAGTGGCAGCAGTAAGCAGCATGATGCCTGCCACTACCTTACGCCGGTACTGTATCCAAACCTGCCTAGTGACCCCAGCACGCTGCGAGACCCTTTTGACTATTAAGCCCTCAGTGGATGAGATGAACCCTAGCAGGGGGCGAGAGTGTACTGAATGTGGGCCGGCAGTTCTGCATTTTTTTTAAATATTTTTTTTTAATTGTATATACCACAGCCATTCAAGACTTTTCATACAACATCATTCAATGCATTCTTCCGAGATAAACACAACATAACCATTTACATCCAATGGCAACGCCTCCCAAACAAGATCAATAACAATTATCTACAGAAGACCCCCAAAATGTCAAATGAGTTTTAGTCACTTCCCTGCATGAACGATTTCCATAAGACTTCCTTCCCCATACAGGTCACCCCTGTGTTACTATCTGCAAGCCAACAACTTCTGCTTGGTTGCTTCAAAGTTGCGCCTTGAAACACTTGAACACTTGTGTATAGCCGTGTTATAAATGCCTTGTCAGAGCATATTGTTGGGTTTGACCTATTCTGGCTATGAGGCTATTTCCTGTATGTGGGTTTGTCTGAGCCTGGAATGTTTGCTATTTATTTATTTATTTTACATTTATAGAGCGCACTGCAGCCCATAGACATCGAGGCGCTATTACATGAAGGCGTAAGCAGCAAGATTGTGTAAACATAGGAAACATAAGGTACTTAGTTACAGAGAGAAGAGCGGAGCATAGTTACAAATGACGTTCGTAAGCCTGTAAATATAAAGGCAGGAAGGTTTAGACAAACAGCCTGGTTTTTAAGGCTTTGCGGGAGGCTAGGTGAGAGCCAATCCCCCTGAGGAGCGAGGGTAGGGCGTTTCCAATGTGAGGCTGCTAGGGCTGAGAAGCTCGAGCCGCCCGCACGTACTCTACAAGTCTTGGGAGTAGAAATCAGGTTGGTGTAGGCAGATCTGGTGGGCCTGGCCGAGGTGGGTCGTGAAATTCTCTGGGCAAGGTAGGGGGGAGCAAGGTCATGGAGGCATTTATGGGTGAGGGAGAGGATTTTAAAGATGATCCTCTGCCTAATGGGCAGCCAGTGGACCTGCCTCCTAAGGTCAGAAATGTGGTCTTTCCTGGAAAAACCTGTAGCGGCCCTGAGGGCGTTGTTCTGGGCAAGCTGGAGTTTAGCGATGTTTTTTCCGGAGGTCCCACCAAGGAGTGCGTTGCAGTAGTCCAACCTAGATCCTATGATGGCCCTAGCAATAGTGAGGCCATTTTGTGAGGATAGGAAGGGTCTTGCTGCGTAGATGAGTTTGGAGTAGTATGCTGATGAGGAGGCTATGGCATTAACATGCTTGTCCATGGTGAGATTAGAGTCGAGGTAGACTCCTAGAGTCTTGACTGATTGGGATACCGCAATCGGTATGTTGTCGATGGTAAAAGAGGTGTATTGTTTGTCAAGGTTGCCTAGAATGGTTGGTGACCCAATAAGTAAAAGCTCGGTCTTCTCGCTATTGAGACAAAGCCAATTGTCAGCCATCCAGGCTTGGATGGTGGCGTAGATGGAGTTGAGGGTGTTCTTGTCCAGCTCATAGTCACCTGTAAGCGGGATGAGTACTTGGGTGTCATCCCCATAATTCGTGTATGAGATGCCCATAGAATCAAGGAGATTGAAGAGAGGACGTGTGAACAGGTTGTAGAGGGTGGGTGCTATGCAGGAACCCTGGGGCACCCCACATTTGATGTGACTAGGAGATGCACATGCTGAGTCCGAGAAGACTTTCATGGCCCTTTCCTGTAGGAATGAGGTGATCCATGCGCATGCTTTTGGGGAGAAGTTGGCTGCTATAGAGAGATGGTGGCAGAGTGTGTTGTGATCAACGAGGTCGAATGCTGCTGATAGATCGAGGAGGAGCAGGAGCGCTGGTTTGCCTGCATCACGAATGTCATCCATTTGATTTTTTAGGTCAAGTAGGGCTGTTTCCGTCCCATGACGAGGTCTGAAACCAGACTGCCGAAGGCCGAGAAGGCGGTGCTCTTCGAGGAATTTTTGGACTTGATGGTAGGCCGCTTTGTCCAAAATTGTCAATAGAAAGGGGACAGTAGTGATGGGTCTGTAGTTCCCTGGTACTGATGGGTCAAGTGAGGGCTTTTTGAGGAGCGGACAGACCCAGGCTTCCTTAAGGTCAGTTGGAACATGGCCAGACTGAAAGGATGCATTTATGAAGGCTGTGAGGAAGGGGGCCAGGGTAGGACCGCAGTCTTTGACTAGCTGTGCAGGGCATACATCGCCTTTACAGTTAGATGGTTTGATGGTTTTTAAGAGCGTGATGACCTCAGATTCAGTGATGTCTTTGAAGTCGAAAGGCGGGCAGGAGTGGGCTTTGGTCTCCTTGTTGGAGTTAGTATTCTGATTGGTGATTAGGAGGGTCATAGCTTTTTGGTGTGCCTGGATTTTAGTTTGCAGGGTATTTAGTTTATTAAACATGGCGGTTTGGATGTCATTACACCATTTTTCATCTTTCTGGATGGTGGATGGTGGGGTGGACGGAGTTTCAAGTTCCCTGAAGATGGTGAAGATTTCTTTGGTAGTAGATTTGGCGTTGGCAATCCTATTGTTGAAGGAGTTAGCTTTAGCGAAGATAATAGCTGTTTTGTAGTCCTTAGAGATAGTCTTAAAGGAGGATTATGGAGTGTTGGCTGACTAGAATGTGATGAGGTAGGTGCTGTGTTCCAGAAAAGTCAGTTGGGAACTTATGCTTGGCACAGGGGGACCGGTGGATGTTCCTCTACCTTGGACTTATCTTATGTGTACCTTACTTATCCCTGTGTACTTACCTGTAACCAAAAGAACCCAGTAAAGACTATCTATAACATATAAGACTCCTGAGCATCTGTACCACCCCAACTTCTTAAACGTTCACAGCGCAACATGAAGTACGTCACTGCTTCTTACTCCGAGGCCCCACACAGTCCACACCTTCTCACCTGTCTCAAGACCCTCATCCTTGGACCAGTAACTTCTAAAGTTTCGGCACAATTACATTTCATTTTCATACATGCGTGCAATATAAAATTATTTGGGAAGGCAATCACATATCACGCGTCATAATGGTTTAAACAATAATGCTCCCGACATAAGTAGCTGTTTACCGTTGTTGCCAGGGCGACTATGCGTTGCTCTTTGCTCATTAAAGCGTGTTTTAACCTTTAATGTCCAGGTGTTGGCTAAGCTTTCATTTTCCCAGTGTGCTTTCCGTTTTTTAGCTGTGAGAGACATTGTCTATATAGCACCACCTCTCGTGTGAGAGGAGGGTCGATTTCCTGCAGCCCTAAATGATCATTTAATGCAGTAATATCCCATGAGATGCCAATGTTCCTCAAGTTAAACTCTCCGTATGTTTGTAATCAACTGGTAGTTGGTTTCTAATTGGTCAAGCTTACACCAATAGAATTGAGACCGTGCACGGTCCTGTAATTACAAACGGTGAGAGGGCTCAGCTTCACTCAAGTCACTCTCCGACACTTTGCAGTCACTGTACCCTCCACTGGAGCCTGATACGCAGCATGGCCGTGGGCACTGCCTTCCGGAACATGTTCCTCCAGCCACAAACTCATGGGGACTCAAGTCCTGGGCCTAACCAACATTGCACACATGCTCTACTGCCCTTTGCTTTGCAGGAGCATCTCCCTCAAAAACACAACTTCATCTCCATAGGCCAGTGCACCGCACTGTGCTGTGCTTCAGCTGTCCCTCCTAACTCAGTTCTGGCCAGACCTCTGCCAAATGTGCCAGGGCCGTTGTTTCTCCCCTGCACCTTGAATTCCAACACATATGATTTAAGTCCACCACTTTTGACCTTTTAGCAATTAAAATAACCCGCATCTAAAAGGAGTGCGGTGGCAACCCTTGTACTAAATTTTGCTTATCTCTGCCAAACACAGAAATGTTCTCCGGCACAGAGAAGCATGCCCCTAGTCTCTGTGACAGCTTGGCCATATTGGTTAGCAGTGTTGGTACGGTTGGCACAAAAAAAAATGTATTCTCACCCTGCAAATATGTTGCCAGAACTATTTGTGGGGTCCTTGCAGCAGACCTGCCTACATATGAAAATCAAAAACTCTGAGATTCCTCTGGCGCGTCATACGCGCGCGCGTGCCTCACAGCTCATATAAGTACTATAAACTCTGCCATTGCCACACACACATTCATGCCAAATGAACATTTAAGGCCCGATTTATGGAATTTTTTGCACTGTGAAAAGTGAATTTGCACTGCTGAAAAGTGACTTTGCACTGCCGAGACAAACCCTGATTCATGGAACTGTGAAAGTGTATTTTTGCAGTGCAAATTCAGTGCAAAGTCATTTTTGCAGTATAAAGTGACTTTGCACTGACTTTGCACTGCAAAAATACACTTTGCACAGTTCCATGAATCAGGGTTTATGTCGGCAGTGCAAAGTCACTTTTCAGCAGTGCAAAATCACTTTGCGCAGTGCAAAGAATTCCAGGAACCGGCCCTTAGTATGTACAAATCTGAAAAAAAGAATACAGCAATTGCAATTTACTATCAGCATGTTTAATTCATTTCTCTCTGTGTAAGCATAAATATTCCACTTCTGTTAAAAACTACAAATCGCTGCACATATCTGTTCTGTTTTAGTATTTGGTCATCATCTATTCAGCGCAAAAGCAGAGCTTAAACATCATGAAACTCCTTAGATAAGGCCCAGGGAGGCAATCTGACTTGCGCAGGATCACACGCTCTAGCAGGTGGCGAAGCTTCGATTTGAGACTGGTCTACAGCTTAAGTCTTAAGTTCTTGACCACATATCTTCTCGGGCCTAGTTGTTAGGAGTATGTGTTAATGTTTGCCTTTCAGAATACTGTGTTATAGAAAAATAACTTGAGCAGCACAGAAATCCTACGAAAATAGCTGCACCAATATGCAAATCCTTAAAGAAATATATTAGGCAAAAACAGTATAATTGTAGCTACCACCTTTGTGCTCCCATGAATGCAGGAATACAAGTTCCAGAATGCAAAGTAATGCAAGTCTAAAAAAATGACCTCTAGGTTACGCAATATGATATATGATATGTCATTTATAACGCGCCTGTACACAAGTGTTTCTAGGCTTCAACAAGACAATGGAGGGAAGACTGAGGGAGGACAAGCAAACAGCTTACTAGGCCTTGTGTCATTCGGATCGTGCAAGTGTGACAACGCCAAGTGTGAGGGCAGGGAATAGTACTTTCAAGGCTGAACGCCACATAACAAAAGCTGCTGTGATATATCGCCTCCTTGTAGCCACGGGCACCCTGCTTATTTATATGTGGGGTGAAGACAATGTTACATTCTGCTGGTCAAAAAAGAACACCCCAAAACATGTGAGACAGTTCAAATGCTTTTGTCTTTAAATAAGTCACATAATGTGATGTTTCACAGGCGGTTGGTTTGGTCTTCCTGGTGCAAACTGGCCAATGGTACCCCCATTTCTTATCATTGACCATTCACAAAGTCGTGTGAAGTGTTTAAATGCCCCAGCGGGCCCCTGTGGACTTTGCTGTCTGAGCACCGTGTACCGCGTCTCTCACAGACATCCTTTGACCCCCGCTGCGGGACGACGGCTACTGCACTTTATTGCAGCCCTATACATTGCCGAGGTGTCATGCTCTTACTGGAGATCCAGCACGCAGATGGAGAAGAGCAAGAAACCCCGTATGCTGCTTAGGCAGGTCTGCTGGGCAGGGTTCGTGTGTCTTATTAGAGTAGTAGGCATTGTCACTTTCAGCTATTGCTTTTCTGCGGGGTTTTGTATGTGTCTTTTGTCTCGTTTTCTTACGTTTGCTTTATGTGAAGGAGCAACCGAGCTAGTTACTGGAGGTTAAATCGCCGCGTACGCTGCGGGACTGTGAGAAGTGGGGACGGGGCGCCACCTCGTGGTTTACTAAGAAAACTATTTGAAAAGAAATAGAATCGCACTGGGTTGAATCGGGAGCTACTTTTTAGGCGAAGTCTTTAAAGAGTTTTTAAGGTTCTTTTGTTGGGATGATTGATAACTTTTTTTCACTACAGGGGCAGACTGCGAAAAAGGAACTCAGTGAATAGAGCCAGCCTCTGCCCACGTCAGACCAGTGCAGTTCATAGGCACATTTTAAAGAAGAAATTCAAAATAGCAGTGGTCGAAGTGCATTGAAAATAACTAGTGGGACTGTGTTCCTTGCTGGCCTTCCCCCATCGCCACGCCCCCCTGCCCCCCCCCAACACATGTGCCTGCTGTTTAAGACAGTGTGCAGTGCACTGAAGTGCATTTTTCAACTGTTTCCTACACTTTTATTTTAAAACGAAACCATTCCGGAACGGTTTCTTTTTAAAATAAAAGTATAGGAACTGTAAAACGTCATTTAAAAAAAAGTGTCGGAGCACAGCTCCCAACCGCTCCCGCTCACTTTGACCTCTGCAAAAGCAGCCTATTATCTGCAGGCAGCACTGAACAGGCATCTCAGAAGCAGTCACTCAACCTGCTAAGCTACCTTTGCAGCTTTTACACCCGGGCCCATCCGGATGGGAGGCCCGGGGACGTAAGCTGGGAGGTGGGGGATTTGTGGGCGCTGCCCCACTTAGCATGCACATGGTGGGGTGGGGCTGCTGGGTCCCTTAACAATGGGAACCCAGACAGCATGTCTCCAAGACAGAAGGGTGGGGTGAGAGGGGCAGGTGACAACCATTAGTCGCTGCCCCCTGTCACCTTGCCCTCCATACTTCAAAGCCCCCCCTTTTGAAGTTCAAAGAAAGGGCCGCCTTGCTCCCAGGCTGAATTTTGCCTTTATCTGGCGGGGGCAAGGTGGCCCTTCTCATGCTTCCTCCCCGTCAGCCATGCACAGCAGCAGGACGGCTGCAGGTCTAAAAAACCATCCCTCCCACCCTGCAAATAACTCTAAGGAAAAGCTATAGCGAGGGCCAGGTAGAAGATGGAACACAATCATATCATTAGGGGAGGCTAAAACGCCTCAATTTTTAAAAATAAACATAAAAATTCAACTCCAAGAAGGGCCTCTTTTTCTAAAATACCGGGGGGTCTTTTGTCTATTAGTTAATCTTCTAGGAAAATACAGTTATAGAAGACCCAGGCGCTCATAATCCACCAGACAACATCAATACAGGTGGGAGCTCTAGGGGTATTACAAAACTGAAAAGGAGAGAGGAACTCGAGCAGAAACATGTACTAGTAAGCCTCAAGCATCCACCTCCATGCATAGGGGGGTCTCACCACAAGTGGAGCAGGAGCAGGGTAAGTTCCTAGTAAGGCTCCGGAACCCACCCCCCTCGCATTTTTTATGCAAGATAAGCGCACTGGGGTACGCAAGTGGATCGTGGGCAGGGGAAGTTCCCAGCTAAGCCCTTAGAACCCACCCCAGCAGCGAAATAGTACAACACAAGCACTGAAGGGGTTTCACAACACAAGTGGATCGGGAGCAGGGAAAATTCTAGTAAGGCTCTCTTTTTTAACACATTCCAGCTGTAAAAACAGGCAGCCTTAAGCCCTGAGGGGGTCTCACAACGCAAGTGGATCGGGAGCAGGGTAAAAACCTAGTCAGGCTCTTTGAACCCACCCCGGCTGTAAAAACAAGCAGCTCTAAGCGCTGAGGGGGTTTCACAATGCAAGTGGATCGGGAACTGGGTAAAAACCAAGTAAGGCTCTTTGAACCCACCCCGGCTGTAAAAACAAGCAGCTTTAAGCGCTGAAGGGGTCTCACAATGCAAGTGGATCGGGAGCAGGGTAAAAACCCAGTAAGGCTCTTTGAATCCACCCCGGCTGTAAAAACAAGCAGCTTTAAGCGCTGAAGGGGTCTCACAATGCAAGTGGATCGGGAGCAGGGTAAAAACCCAGTAAGGCTTGTTGAACCCACCCCGGCTGTAAAAACAAGCAGCTTTAAGCGCTGAAGGGGTCTCACAATGCAAGTGGATCGGGAGCAGAGTAAAAACCCAGTAAGGCTCGTTGAACCCACCGCGGCTGTAAAAACAAGCAGCTCTAAGCGCTGAGGGGGTCTCACAATGCAAGTGGATCGGGAGCAGGGTAAAAACCCAGTAAGGCTCTTTGAACCCACCCCGGCTGTAAAAACAAGCAGCCTAATGCGCAGAAGGGGTTTCATAGCACAAGTGGATCAGGAGCAGGGAAGACCCTAATAAGGCTCCTAGAACCCACCCCCGAGGAAACAAATAGCCCGCAAACGGAATTAAAAAAGCAAAGTCAAGCACCAGGGCCATTTTCTCTATTCTTAGAGAATTAGAATCTCCCATTGCACCTATAAAATCTGGTGCACAAACATCAAAAATGCCTTGTGCAACAAAATCTCCATGCTTCAAGACAAAATATTAGCTAAAAAAAACCTCCCTCCACAAGATTGCGCTTGCCACCCAGGAAGCCATCTTGTTAGAACTCGCCAACAACCAAACTAAACCACATAATTCAATTCAAATTTAGGTCAATCTCTGCGATGGAAACGGAAAGTATCATCACTTCTCTCAAACCTTCCTGATGCCATGGGGATACTTGTCCAGCATCTATCTTTAAAGAAGTGGCAAAGTTCCTAGCTCCATTTGTTACTACCCTCATGAATTCTTCTTTCAAATCCTGCTCCGTACCCACCAATCTCAAAGATGCCTGGGTACTACCCCTCCTTAAAAAGCCTAACTTGGACTCTAGCGTTCTGACCAATTACAGGCCTATAATGACAGTCCTGTTTCTCCTTAAAATTTTAGATAGAGCTGCCTATCTACAAATTCAATCTTATTTGGAGATCAACAACTTATTAGGCACTAGACAATCTGGTTTGCACTAATCCTTTCGAAATTGGATTACTGTAACACACTCTACTTAGATACCAGTAATCATAACACCAACCAACTTCAAACCCTCCAAAATAATGCCCTAAGAACAGCCCTAGGCATTCCTAAAGGTCAGCACATATCTGACCATAGGAGATCCGTCAACTGGCTACACATCAAAGACAGAATTAAACTTAAAACACTAAACCTAACATACAATTGCCTCAACAACAATGCACCGGCTTACCTTACAGAGTAATTCACCAAGCATACATCTCAATGTCCTATCAGAAAGGGACGATCCAACAGTATCAAAGTCCATAAATTTAAACTCAAAAGAACTGTAGGATCTAGCTTTCCAGCCCTGGCAGCACAACTCTGGAACTCAATCCCGGACACCCTAAGAGCCGCACCCTCCCACCATTCATTCAAAACCAACGCCAAATACTTGTTACACTCTAATGACCACTGATGCACAACCCCATGACCCGCATTATGTATATATACTATTGTACCTTTATTCAATCTACTGGATCACCAACTTTAACATGTACATATTTTTCACTGTATATACCTTGTAATGCATCTTTGCATTCTTATGTTATCTTGTATCCGCTATCTGTATCTTGTACCTTGACTGTGTTATGTTATAACTGTAACCAAACATTTCTTACACGCGCCCAGATGCCTGACGGCCCGGCGCGCTCTATAAATAAATAAACAATACAATACAATATGGATGCAGGTTAGGCTACCAGCGCAAAGTGACTTTTCGGTCACAGAATAAAGTTGCAAACATCTCAGAAAGTCACTGATGCAGTAAAATGTCGAAAGCATCATAAAACATTCCAAACGTCGAAGAACAAATTCTCTCTCTCTCTCTCTCTCTCTCTCTCTCTCTCTCTCTCTCTCTCTCTCTCTCTCTCTCTCTCTCTCTCTCTCTCTCTCTCTCTCTCTCTCTCTCTCTCTCTCTCTCTCTCTCTCTCTCTCTCTCCCCCACCCCCCCCCCCCAGTCTCTCTCCTTGACAAGTAAACACATTGCACACATTGTGCAACAAGGATCAGGGTCTGGGAGGGTGGGGGGGGGGGGGCGGGAAGAGGAATTGCTTCCTGGGGAATCCTCTAGTTGTCCTGGTAGACATGGACCTTTAGGTTGCAAGAAAGAGCTTGCGGGGATGTGAAAACTGCACGGCACTGTTTCTCATTTCTTGGTGTGCAAGTGGCAGCAGTAAGCAGCATGATGCCTGCCACTACCTTACGCCGGTACTGTATCCAAACCTGCCTAGTGACCCCAGCACGCTGCGAGACCCTTTTGACTATTAAGCCCTCAGTGGATGAGATGAACCCTAGCAGGGGGCGAGAGTGTACTGAATGTGGGCCGGCAGTTCTGCATTTTTTTTAAATATTTTTTTTTAATTGTATATACCACAGCCATTCAAGACTTTTCATACAACATCATTCAATGCATTCTTCCGAGATAAACACAACATAACCATTTACATCCAATGGCAACGCCTCCCAAACAAGATCAATAACAATTATCTACAGAAGACCCCCAAAATGTCAAATGAGTTTTAGTCACTTCCCTGCATGAACGATTTCCATAAGACTTCCTTCCCCATACAGGTCACCCCTGTGTTACTATCTGCAAGCCAACAACTTCTGCTTGGTTGCTTCAAAGTTGCGCCTTGAAACACTTGAACACTTGTGTATAGCCGTGTTATAAATGCCTTGTCAGAGCATATTGTTGGGTTTGACCTATTCTGGCTATGAGGCTATTTCCTGTATGTGGGTTTGTCTGAGCCTGGAATGTTTGCTATTTATTTATTTATTTTACATTTATAGAGCGCACTGCAGCCCATAGACATCGAGGCGCTATTACATGAAGGCGTAAGCAGCAAGATTGTGTAAACATAGGAAACATAAGGTACTTAGTTACAGAGAGAAGAGCGGAGCATAGTTACAAATGACGTTCGTAAGCCTGTAAATATAAAGGCAGGAAGGTTTAGACAAACAGCCTGGTTTTTAAGGCTTTGCGGGAGGCTAGGTGAGAGCCAATCCCCCTGAGGAGCGAGGGTAGGGCGTTTCCAATGTGAGGCTGCTAGGGCTGAGAAGCTCGAGCCGCCCGCACGTACTCTACAAGTCTTGGGAGTAGAAATCAGGTTGGTGTAGGCAGATCTGGTGGGCCTGGCCGAGGTGGGTTGTGAAATTCTCTGGGCAAGGTAGGGGGGAGCAAGGTCATGGAGGCATTTATGGGTGAGGGAGAGGATTTTAAAGATGATCCTCTGCCTAATGGGCAGCCAGTGGACCTGCCTCCTAAGGTCAGAAATGTGGTCTTTCCTGGAAAAACCTGTAGCGGCCCTGAGGGCGTTGTTCTGGGCAAGCTGGAGTTTAGCGATGTTTTTTCCGGAGGTCCCACCAAGGAGTGCGTTGCAGTAGTCCAACCTAGATCCTATGATGGCCCTAGCAATAGTGAGGCCATTTTGTGAGGATAGGAAGGGTCTTGCTGCGTAGATGAGTTTGGAGTAGTATGCTGATGAGGAGGCTATGGCATTAACATGCTTGTCCATGGTGAGATTAGAGTCGAGGTAGACTCCTAGAGTCTTGACTGATTGGGATACCGCAATCGGTATGTTGTCGATGGTAAAAGAGGTGTATTGTTTGTCAAGGTTGCCTAGAATGGTTGGTGACCCAATAAGTAAAAGCTCGGTCTTCTCGCTATTGAGACAAAGCCAATTGTCAGCCATCCAGGCTTGGATGGTGGCGTAGATGGAGTTGAGGGTGTTCTTGTCCAGCTCATAGTCACCTGTAAGCGGGATGAGTACTTGGGTGTCATCCCCATAATTCGTGTATGAGATGCCCATAGAATCAAGGAGATTGAAGAGAGGACGTGTGAACAGGTTGTAGAGGGTGGGTGCTATGCAGGAACCCTGGGGCACCCCACATTTGATGTGACTAGGAGATGCACATGCTGAGTCCGAGAAGACTTTCATGGCCCTTTCCTGTAGGAATGAGGTGATCCATGCGCATGCTTTTGGGGAGAAGTTGGCTGCTATAGAGAGATGGTGGCAGAGTGTGTTGTGATCAACGAGGTCGAATGCTGCTGATAGATCGAGGAGGAGCAGGAGCGCTGGTTTGCCTGCATCACGAATGTCATCCATTTGATTTTTTAGGTCAAGTAGGGCTGTTTCCGTCCCATGACGAGGTCTGAAACCAGACTGCCGAAGGCCGAGAAGGCGGTGCTCTTCGAGGAATTTTTGGACTTGATGGTAGGCCGCTTTGTCCAAAATTGTCAATAGAAAGGGGACAGTAGTGATGGGTCTGTAGTTCCCTGGTACTGATGGGTCAAGTGAGGGCTTTTTGAGGAGCGGACGGACCCAGGCTTCCTTAAGGTCAGTTGGAACATGGCCAGACTGAAAGGATGCATTTATGAAGGCTGTGAGGAAGGAGGCCAGGGTAGGACCGCAGTCTTTGACTAGCTGTGCAGGGCATACATCGCCTTTACAGTTAGATGGTTTGATGGTTTTTAAGAGCGTGATGACCTCAGATTCAGTGATGTCTTTGAAGTCGAAAGGCGGGCAGGAGTGGGCTTTGGTCTCCTTGTTGGAGTTAGTATTCTGATTGGTGATTAGGAGGGTCATAGCTTTTTGGTGTGCCTGGATTTTAGTTTGCAGGGTATTTAGTTTATTAAACATGGCGGTTTGGATGTCATTACACCATTTTTCATCTTTCTGGATGGTGGATGGTGGGGTGGACGGAGTTTCAAGTTCCCTGAAGATGGTGAAGATTTCTTTGGTAGTAGATTTGGCGTTGGCAATCCTATTGTTGAAGGAGTTAGCTTTAGCGAAGATAATAGCTGTTTTGTAGTCCTTAGAGATAGTCTTAAAGGAGGATTATGGAGTGTTGGCTGACTAGAATGTGATGAGGTAGGTGCTGTGTTCCAGAAAAGTCCGTTGGGAACTTATGCTTGGCACAGGGGGACCGGTGGATGTTCCTCTACCTTGGACTTATCTTATGTGTACCTTACTTATCCCTGTGTACTTACCTGTAACCAAAAGAACCCAGTAAAGACTATCTATAACATATAAGACTCCTGAGCATCTGTACCACCCCAACTTCTTAAACGTTCACAGCGCAACATGAAGTACGTCACTGCTTCTTACTCCGAGGCCCCACACAGTCCACACCTTCTCACCTGTCTCAAGACCCTCATCCTTGGACCAGTAACTTCTAAAGTTTCGGCACAATTACATTTCATTTTCATACATGCGCGCAATATAAAATTATTTGGGAAGGCAATCACATATCACGCGTCATAATGGTTTAAACAATAATGCTCCCGACATAAGTAGCTGTTTACCGTTGTTGCCAGGGCGACTATGCGTTGCTCTTTGCTCATTAAAGCGTGTTTTAACCTTTAATGTCCAGGTGTTGGCTAAGCTTTCATTTTCCCAGTGTGCTTTCCGTTTTTTAGCTGTGAGAGACATTGTCTATATAGCACCACCTCTCGTGTGAGAGGAGGGTCGATTTCCTGCAGCCCTAAATGATCATTTAATGCAGTAATATCCCATGAGATGCCAATGTTCCTCAAGTTAAACTCTCCGTATGTTTGTAATCAACTGGTAGTTGGTTTCTAATTGGTCAAGCTTACACCAATAGAATTGAGACCGTGCACGGTCCTGTAATTACAAACGGTGAGAGGGCTCAGCTTCACTCAAGTCACTCTCCGACACTTTGCAGTCACTGTACCCTCCACTGGAGCCTGATACGCAGCATGGCCGTGGGCACTGCCTTCCGGAAAATGTTCCTCCAGCCACTAACTCATGGGGACTCAAGTCCTGGGCCTAACCAACATTGCACACATGCTCTACTGCCCTTTGCTTTGCAGGAGCATCTCCCTCAAAAACACAACTTCATCTCCATAGGCCAGTGCACCGCACTGTGCTGTGCTTCAGCTGTCCCTCCTAACTCAGTTCTGGCCAGACCTCTGCCAAATGTGCCAGGGCCGTTGTTTCTCCCCTGCACCTTGAATTCCAACACATATGATTTAAGTCCACCACTTTTGACCTTTTAGCAATTAAAATAACCTGCATCTAAAAGGAGTGCGGTGGCAACCCTTGTACTAAATTTTGCTTATCTCTGCCAAACACAGAAATGTTCTCCGGCACAGAGAAGCATGCCCCTAGTCTCTGTGACAGCTTGGCCATATTGGTTAGCAGTGTTGGTACGGTTGGCACAAAAAAAAATGTATTCTCACCCTGCAAATATGTTGCCAGAACTATTTGTGGGGTCCTTGCAGCAGACCTGCCTACATATGAATATCAAAAACTCTGAGATTCCTCTGGCGCGTCATACGCGCGCGCGTGCCTCACAGCTCATATAAGTACTATAAACTCTGCCATTGCCACACACACATTCATGTCAAATGAACATTTAAGGCCCGATTTATGGAATTTTTTGCACTGTGAAAAGTGAATTTGCACTGCTGAAAAGTGACTTTGCACTGCCGAGACAAACCCTGATTCATGGAACTGTGAAAGTGTATTTTTGCAGTGCAAATTCAGTGCAAAGTCATTTTTGCAGTATAAAGTGACTTTGCACTGACTTTGCACTGCAAAAATACACTTTGCACAGTTCCATGAATCAGGGTTTATGTCGGCAGTGCAAAGTCACTTTTCAGCAGTGCAAAATCACTTTGCGCAGTGCAAAGAATTCCAGGAACCGGCCCTTAGTATGTACAAATCTGAAAAAAAGAATACAGCAATTGCAATTTACTATCAGCATGTTTAATTCATTTCTCTCTGTGTAAGCATAAATATTCCACTTCTGTTAAAAACTACAAATCGCTGCACATATCTGTTCTGTTTTAGTATTTGGTCATCATCTATTCAGCGCAAAAGCAGAGCTTAAACATCATGAAACTCCTTAGATAAGGCCCAGGGAGGCAATCTGACTTGCGCAGGATCACACGCTCTAGCAGGTGACGAAGCTTCGATTTGAGACTGGTCTACAGCTTAAGTCTTAAGTTCTTGACCACATATCTTCTCGGGCCTAGTTGTTAGGAGTATGTGTTAATGTTTGCCTTTCAGAATACTGTGTTATAGAAAAATAACTTGAGCAGCACAGAAATCCTACGAAAATAGCTGCACCAATATGCAAATCCTTAAAGAAATATATTAGGCAAAAACAGTATAATTGTAGCTACCACCTTTGTGCTCCCATGAATGCAGGAATACAAGTTCCAGAATGCAAAGTAATGCAAGTCTAAAAAAATGACCTCTAGGTTACGCAATATGATATATGATATGTCATTTATAACGCGCCTGTACACAAGTGTTTCTAGGCTTCAACAAGACAATGGAGGGAAGACTGAGGGAGGACAAGCAAACAGCTTACTAGGCCTTGTGTCATTCGGATCGTGCAAGTGTGACAACGCCAAGTGTGAGGGCAGGGAATAGTACTTTCAAGGCTGAACGCCACATAACAAAAGCTGCTGTGATATATCGCCTCCTTGTAGCCATGGGCACCCTGCTTATTTATATGTGGGGTGAAGACAATGTTACATTCTGCTGGTCAAAAAAGAACACCCCAAAACATGTGAGACAGTTCAAATGCTTTTGTCTTTAAATAAGTCACATAATGTGATGTTTCACAGGCGGTTGGTTTGGTCTTCCTGGTGCAAACTGGCCAATGGTACCCCCATTTCTTATCATTGACCATTCACAAAGTCGTGTGAAGTGTTTAAATGCCCCAGCGGGGCCCTGTGGACTTTGCTGTCTGAGCACCGTGTACCGCGTCTCTCACAGACATCCTTTGACCCCCGCTGCGGGACGACGGCTACTGCACTTTATTGCAGCCCTATACATTGCCGAGGTGTCATGCTCTTACTGGAGATCCAGCACGCAGATGGAGAAGAGCAAGAAACCCCGTATGCTGCTTAGGCAGGTCTGCTGGGCAGGGTTCGTGTGTCTTATTAGAGTAGTAGGCATTGTCACTTTCAGCTATTGCTTTTCTGCGGGGTTTTGTATGTGTCTTTTGTCTCGTTTTCTTACGTTTGCTTTATGTGAAGGAGCAACCGAGCTAGTTACTGGAGGTTAAATCGCCGCGTACGCTGCGGGACTGTGAGAAGTGGGGACGGGGCGCCACCTCGTGGTTTACTAAGAAAACTATTTGAAAAGAAATAGAATCGCACTGGGTTGAATCGGGAGCTACTTTTTAGGCGAAGTCTTTAAAGAGTTTTTAAGGTTCTTTTGTTGGGATGATTGATAACTTTTTTTCACTACAGGGGCAGACTGCGAAAAAGGAACTCAGTGAATAGAGCCAGCCTCTGCCCACGTCAGACCAGTGCAGTTCATAGGCACATTTTAAAGAAGAAATTCAAAATAGCAGTGGTCGAAGTGCATTGAAAATAACTAGTGGGACTGTGTTCCTTGCTGGCCTTCCCCCATCGCCACGCCCCCTGCCCCCCCCCAACACATGTGCCTGCTGTTTAAGACAGTGTGCAGTGCACTGAAGTGCATTTTTCAACTGTTTCCTACACTTTTATTTTAAAACGAAACCATTCCGGAACGGTTTCTTTTTAAAATAAAAGTATAGGAACTGTAAAACGTCATTTAAAAAAAAGTGTCTGAGCACAGCTCCCAACCGCTCCCGCTCACTTTGACCTCTGCAAAAGCAGCCTATTATCTGCAGGCAGCACTGAACATGCATCTCAGAAGCAGTCACTCAACCTGCTAAGCTACCTTTGCAGCTTTTACACCCGGGCCCATCCGGATGGGAGGCCCGGGGACGTAAGCTGGGAGGTGGGGGATTTGTGCAAAGTCTGGTGGGGCAGGGCCTGTTTGGCGCTGCCCCACTTAGCATGCACATGGTGGGGTCTGGCTGCTGGGTCCCTTAACAATGGGAACCCAGACAGCGCGTCTCCAAGACAGAAGGGTGGGGTGAGAGGGGCAGGTGACAACCATTAGTCACTGCCCCCTGTCACCTTGCCCTCCATACTTCAAAGGCCCCCCTTTTGAAGTTCAAAGAAAGGGCCGCCTTGCCCCCAGGCTGAATTTTGCCTTTATCTGGCGGGGGCAAGGTGGCCCTTCTCATGCTTCCTCCCCGTCAGCCACGCACAGCAGCAGGACGGCTGCAGGTCTAAAAAACCATCCCTCCCACCCTGCAAATAACTGTAAGGAAAAGCTATAGCGAGGGCCAGGTAGAAGATGGAACACAATCATATCATTAGGGGAGGCTAAAACGCCTCACTTTTAAAAAATAAACATAAAAATTCAACTCCAAGAAGGGCCTCTTTTTCTAAAATACCGGGGGGTCTTTTGTCTATTAGTTAATCTTCTAGGAAAATACAGTTATAGAAGACCCAGGCGCTCATAATCCACCAGACAACATCAATACAGGTGGGAGCTCTAGGGGTATTACAAAACTGAAAAGGAGAGAGGAACTCGAGCAGAAACATGTACTAGTAAGCCTCAAGCATCCACCTCCATGCATAGGGGGGTCTCACCACAAGTGGAGCAGGAGCAGGGTAAGTTCCTAGTAAGGCTCCGGAACCCACCCCCCTCGCATTTTTTATGCAAGATAAGCGCACTGGGGTACGCAAGTGGATCGTGGGCAGGGGAAGTTCCCAGCTAAGCCCTTAGAACCCACCCCAGCAGCGAAATAGTACAACACAAGCACTGAAGGGGTTTCACAACACAAGTGGATCGGGAGCAGGGAAAATTCTAGTAAGGCTCTCTTTTTTAACACATTCCAGCTGTAAAAACAGGCAGCCTTAAGCCCTGAGGGGGTCTCACAACGCAAGTGGATCGGGAGCAGGGTAAAAACCTAGTCAGGCTCTTTGAACCCACCCCGGCTGTAAAAACAAGCAGCTCTAAGCGCTGAGGGGGTTTCACAATGCAAGTGGATCGGGAACTGGGTAAAAACCAAGTAAGGCTCTTTGAACCCACCCCGGCTGTAAAAACAAGCAGCTTTAAGCGCTGAAGGGGTCTCACAATGCAAGTGGATCGGGAGCAGGGTAAAAACCCAGTAAGGCTCTTTGAATCCACCCCGGCTGTAAAAACAAGCAGCTTTAAGCGCTGAAGGGGTCTCACAATGCAAGTGGATCGGGAGCAGGGTAAAAACCCAGTAAGGCTCGTTGAACCCACCCCGGCTGTAAAAACAAGCAGCTTTAAGCGCTGAAGGGGTCTCACAATGCAAGTGGATCGGGAGCAGAGTAAAAACCCAGTAAGGCTCGTTGAACCCACCGCGGCTGTAAAAACAAGCAGCTCTAAGCGCTGAGGGGGTCTCACAATGCAAGTGGATCGGGAGCAGGGTAAAAACCCAGTAAGGCTCGTTGAACCCACCGCGGCTGTAAAAACAAGCAGCTCTAAGCGCTGAGGGGGTCTCACAATGCAAGAGGATCGGGAGCAGGTTAAAAACCCAGTAAGGCTCTTTGAACCCACCCCGGCTGTAAAAACAAGCAGCCTAATGCGCAGAAGGGGTCTCATAGCACAAGTGGATCAGGAGCAGGGAAGACCCTAATAAGGCTCCTAGAACCCACCCCCGAGGAAACAAATAGCCCGCAAACGGAGCGTGGGGGCTTCAAAAACTCAAGTGGAGCATGTGTGTAGAAAGTGCCAAATTCATCTCCAAAGAGTGGACCAAGAGGATAAAACGCCTCCATCCGTGGAAAAGTACAAAACACATGACCAAAAAATGAAAATGGCTCTAAGAACACATCCCGCGGAGGATCAAGTGAAAGGCTTCACAACGCGGGGTTTTGTTTTATCAAGAAATACGGATCAAGAGCCATAACTTCAGCGAAAATCACCCTGTGAGCAAGAGAGGGCGCAAGTGCTAAACCTGGTCAGGTTGGACAGCAATAAAAGGCACACAAGCGCACACCTCCCCACCTCACTTGGAAAGGACAAGAGAAAGCAGGATGAACCTGCTCCAAAGACAAGCAATTATGAACATGTCACAGCTCACACGCTGAGGCCAAACAATTGTCACAAGCTTTCATATGAATGGCGGCGGGGATCAGCCTCGAGCGGCCCCTAATTGGGATTAGGGCCCCCCGCTCACCTGTTCCCTCTGTCCCCAAAATATAGTATTGTTATCCTTATGTGATGTTATGGCTGGTTTTTCTTTCGCACCATGGCTGGTACTAAAATAAAGCTTGTGGCCAAAGTTCTTTCCACCTCACATCCTGGTCGTCAGTCTCCTCATTCCTGCAACTGTCATTACTGTATTGCCGTCTTGTCACACTTGTCATCCATCCATGTCACTCGCATGCCACTCCCCAGCACAAAAACACTTCCAGGCTTACTTGCTTTCGCTTGGAACTCAGCATTGAAAGAATTCAGCATGCCTGTGGATCCCTGATACTGTTCAAAAGCACCGCATTACACGGGTCACGTGCATGACTTTCAAGTGAGTACTATTTCATCTCCAGCCTCATTGGCACTGCACACATATCATTTTGGATCTATGGCCAGAATGAAACTGAAGACTGTAAACATCTCCATGGGGCAAAGTAAGGTTCCTGCCTCCATTGCTAAAGATAGAAGGGGGTACTTGACCCATTTGCTTCCGTTATTCGGCACCTTCGTTTGGTGGTATCGTAAAAACACGCGGTTGTCCATGAAAAAATGGAATGGAGAAATTAATGTTTTTTTTTAATAAATGTGGGGTAGGCGCCAACCCTCCCCCTTTCCTGCCAACCTTAACTATTACCCTTAACCCACCCCTATATTTCATTAAAATGTCCCCAAACGTATTTATTTATTTATTTATGCATTTGTTTCAGCGCGCAAAGCCCATGGGCATCCAGGCGCTAGTTGCAGAAGGGTGAACACAAGTCAGCAGGGGAAGGGAAAGGGGAAGATGGTCAGTTCTACAGCAAGGTTTTGATGTGCCTTCGGAACATGTATAATCGGTAAAAAAAACATGCAGTCATTTCTCCATTCAATTTTTTCAATTCGATCATTTCTACGGATGCCAAAACACGCCATCTGCTTATTTTTGCCCGCTATAGATGGCAGGGCTTGGGATGCGCTGTGTGCCTTCCCCATAGAGGGAAGTGTTGCTTGGCAGGCACGCTTCAAAACCACTTGCATGTGTTGGGAATAGTTTTGTTAGTACAGCTTCTCATAGAGTTCAAGAGCTCCTTTGCTGTGCCCATGTAAGGACACATTTCTCTATTTTGGCGGCAAGAGCACAGACCCGTTTACCCAAAAGGAAATAACTGAAAAAGGTTGGCCACCATTGAAACGGCAAAGGGAACTCTTGATCCTCCATATTGTGGTGGCGGGGGCCCACCCTGGGCAAGGGCAGTCTGTGCCGCTACCCAGGCCCTGCTCAGCGGGGGCTCCACCAGCACCGCCTGCCATGTATATAACACAGCTGCCAAGCTGCCCAATGCCATGCGTGGTACCCTGTGTCAGGCCTGGTTTTTCCAATTGCATGCTGGGAAAGCCATTCACCTTCATGGGTGCGCTATACATGGCCAGAAAGTAAATAAAATAAACCTAGTGAAATGTAGAAACGTAAACTTCCTCTTCCCGACATGTTGGTGGCTAAAGTAGTGAATATTGGCCCGACAGGAAGCAGGGGAGACAAGGGCTTGCAGTACAAGCAAAAACTAAAAGGGCCTGTCCACTGCTCTCCTAACCCTTTTCTTTTCATTGATTTTCTGTTCCAATTCTTTTTTTTCACTTGCATGCTTTCCAAAGGGGTTTGGGCCTATTTGACCTAAAACATTTCACCTACTCACATTTGATCGAATTTAGTTGACCTTTTTTTTTGTGTCTAAAACCATATCTATACCCTTACCCAAATTTGACCGACAATAAGTCAAAAGAATTCGATCAAATGTTTTAGGTCAAATGTTTTCAGGTCAATTATGCTAATACCATCCAAAGGTACTAGTAGTGTGATTTCTTCATCATTCTAGAACCATGATTCATGTCTGCTGGGCAAAGAGAGGGTCCCTGCTGGAAACATACAGCCCTCAGCGCACACCAGATGCCTGATGCGTGACCCTTGGTGACCAGAGGTGGCCTGGGCTATTGAAACATTGTGATCATTCCAATACACCCTGTGCCTTCGCAAGTCTCGATGACCAGTACGGCTGCTTGATCGGTGGCTGACTCTACCCCATCTCTGCTGGCCTTGTAGAGAGACTGGGTGTGAGGGATGCCCTGCAGCACAGCCCAGTTATAGGGATGAACATTGCAGACCTGCAAGCCACAGCAGAAGGAGGTGGGAGCATGCCTTCTTTGCAACCTTTCTATAGCTGTCATTCAACCAGCCGGTTGGCAGGGGTCCCAAAAGTATGTTCTTCCTCCACGCCTCCTATGTCATTTTTTAAGAGCGCCTTTTCCCATTGGTATGGCCACAAAGCGCTGTAGGTGAACGCCCTCGGGGGACCGGAATCCATTGTATGGGAAGATTCGTCAAAGGAGTTTAGAATGCGTGCGCTCGATGCACTCACTGCCGCGGCTTCCACAGCATAGAGGACTTGCCCTCGCAGCTATCCACCCGTGCGGGGCACCGACCCATGCCTCAGTCCAACCCTCTCCACGAATGAGGCCCCATACAGAAAGTGGGGTGGTGGGTGGGCCACCTATAGGAAAGGGGGCATGTGTATTTGCACCTGCTGGGCAAGAAGGCGTGCTCTCCGATTAGGCATGGTGTGCATGGACAAGGTGTCTAAGTTGAAGTTATTTAGCAAAATATTTGTAAGATTTGCGCTCTGATGCCTGCGGGCTATGGCGCAGGAGAAATAAAATGAATAAATAAATAAATAAATAAAATGAATAAAGGAGTTGAAAAAAAAAGAAAAGAAATGCTGAGCATGACAGCATTGGACAGAGCACCAGAGCTGAGCGAAGCCTCTAAAGTCCTCGGCCCTGTTGATATAACGATATGTTCCGTTTTTTTTATGGTATGGTCTCTGCCTTTGGCATGGCTTTGGATCCTGGAAGAAGAGGGCGTGGCTTGGTTGGCTGGGCGGCAGGGGAAGAACAAGGTTTCTGAAGCGTAAGTGATGGAGTCAGGCAGGTCAGAGGAAGTGTGCTCGGCTGTGGGCAAAGGTCCAGATATTGAAAACATGTGCGCTGTGTGTTGCATTGTGAGATCTGCGTTGCTTCACACTGCATGGAGTCTGGAGGCACCATGCCAGCCAGCCTTCATGGGCAGAATATCAGGGACCCGGTTGGTGTCTTGGTCAGTGTGTCATGACATGGCCGAGGAGGGTGGGAGTTTGCTTGCCCAGCGTGAGTAATAGCGGCTCTTCAGTTCTAGAGTTGGAAAGTCCAGTGTGAGGTGGAGGATGGGTGGCAGAGAAGAAGGGCCTCATCAGGGCGCTAGTGTAGAGTAGCAAGTGCGAGGGATACGGCACAAGGCGGGTTAGATAGTAGTGTTGGCCAAAGCTCATGTCAGCGCCGTGGAAGGGCTGCCGCAAGGGGCCTTTTGCGGTCCGTTCTTGTGTCCGCTGCTGTCTACGGCTAGCGGTGGGCCGGTCACGTGTGCTGAGGGGTTCAATGTTTGGTTCCGATAGTGATGTTGGTTGGTTTTGCAAAGTATGGCTGGAGGTGCCAAACCTATTTTCATAGCTGTCTGGGACCTTTATATGGCCCGAAGGAGTGATGAGATAAGTCGCTAGAAATTACACATGAAAGGAATTCTGCTCTAAGATAGTTTATTGCTTTGTCAGTGTGGTTGTACGTTTTTCTGGGGTTTTAGATTGCTTCCACATTATAAAATAGTCTCGCTCAGGTTACTGCCCTGCTCACTCTTCTAACAACTCGTCTTCTCCCTGGTTTAGTGTCCAGGCCACTCCTCCTACTCCTCTTTGGGTATTAGTGCTCAACGGACTCCCTCCCATATCTGTGCTCAAGGCCTCAGCCCTCTCTTTCTGACTTTTCCTTGGCCAGAGCTTCAGCTTTTTCCCCTATGTGCATTAACCTTGGTTAAAGAGGTGACCTTGTCTCTCTCCAACTTCTAAGTAGCCAAAGCCTCTACCTTTACCTGCCTTTTCACCGGACAGAGTCTTTACCTGTTCATAATTAATGCAAAGTCTCCTGCATGTGCCCGATTTCCTTTAAAAAAAACACAAACAAAGATGGCTGCCAAATGAAATAGTAACGGGAGCATGACTCTTCGATTGTGTATGGGGGTGACCAAGCAGGCAGGGCCCTATCGCCTCATAGGTGGCTTGGTGGCCAGAGGAACTATGGTGAGGTTTCTCTGAGTGCCCCAACACGTGTACACAGCAACATCTATGAACATCAGGATGGCAGACTTGTCTCATATAAGTTTGGTTCTGCAGAGCCAAAGAAATCAATCTGCCACACCTGAAATAATGCAATGGCTACCGACCTGCCAGTGCCCGAAGGGGAATAACAATGATGAACATGTGCCATGCATTAGCTCAGGCCCAGCCCAGGGGGAAAGGGAAATACAAGCATACAAACAAGGAAGGAGACAGTGGGTGTGGGCAGTTTAGCAGCTAAGCAGTGAACGGTGAGGAGTGGGGGGTGAAGGTGCAGGAGCGAGTGGAGATGCAGGACTAGTGGGAGGTAGAGGAGGTGGTGAAAGAGCAACAGGAAGGGAGAAAGCAGGAGAGGTTGGAGGAGGTGACCAACCAGGCAGAGGAAGGGAGAAAGCAGGAGAGGTTGGAGGAGGTGACCAACCAGGCAGAGGAAGGGATAAAGTAGGAGAGGTTGGAGGAGGTGACCAACCAGGCAGAGGAAGGGATAAAGCAGGAGAGGTTGGAGGAGGTGACCAACCAGGCAGAGGAAGGGAGAAAGCAGGAGAGGTTGGAGGAGGTGACCAACCAGGCAGAGGAAGGGAGAAAGCAGGAGAGGTTGGAGGAGGTGACCAACCAGGCAGAGGAAGGGAGAAAGCAGGAGAGGTTGGAGGAGGTGACCAACCAGGCAGAGGAAGGGATAAAGTAGGAGAGGTTGGAGGAGTACAAGAAGTCTTGAAACAGAGAAAAAGGCAATTCATCCGGAGATGGGAATGCAGAGAAGTTGAAACTGGGAAAGGGGTTGGAGGTGAGGAGAAGCAGGAAGTAAGGGAGCAGGCAGAGAGAGGTCCATTGCAGGAAAAGGGAGCGTGACAGTCGGAGAGCGAGACAACACAAGCCTATCTATTGTCAGGGAGAAGTGGGAGGCGGAGCAAGCATGTGGTGAAGTGTTGTAGAGGTTAGATGACAGACAGCTTGGAGGCTAGAAATGAGGTCAAGCGACAGGCCCATATGCATGAGTGAGAATCAACTTGGCGAGGAGGGAACTAAGGCGGGGCTGTGTGGTTGTAGGTTGAGGACCTCGAGACAAGGAGGTGAGCCAGAAGCCGATCAGGAACCTTAAGACCCTCCTGGCCAACCTCACCCCTGTGCAACTTGCATCACAAATGCCTATGAACCCTGAAACAAAATCTTTGTCTTTGAAACTTTATGTCTGGTGCGCTTTTCCCAATGTCTTTGTAAACGTCCCTTTACTATTTCCATGGCGGCTTCTGTTTGGTCTGGACGGGAGAGGCAGGTGTGAGCAGAGAGAGTACAGGACTGCTGGGGTGAGGTAGGTAGAGAAAGGGGGTGGGAGACGAAGCTGGTCTTGGGTTGGGGAGAGAACGGCTGGGCGAAGGGGTGCCCGTGTGGGCAAAAAGGCAAACAGTTTAAAAGGGCCTGTGAGAGAGGTGCAGGTGGCAGGCATGGAACATAGGAGTTCATTGCAGGATTCAACCACCTTTCAGGGCCTCCTGATTGACTAGCTCCTCTCAACAGGAGCTAAGACTGTTTCCATGCCATCCTCATTGGTTGCCCTGCAAATCAAGGGGCACTGTGCTCTTTGTGCATTGTGCATTTTAAAGACCGTCCACAGCAAGAGCACTACACATATTCTGAATAGGAGGCATCGTGAATGAGGCAAACAGTGACCCTGCTTCTTGGATTACATCAGAGCTTTCGTGGTGTTGTAGCTTGGGGTTGTGTAGGTGGGTGTGATGTCAGAGGTTCCATGCCTCGTGGAATGTATGACTTCCTAAGGTTCTGAAAGGGACGGTTGAGAAGGAGCTGGCTGGAAGGGTGTGGGGGAACACGTGTCTGTCGCGCCGTGTCTTATAAGCCTATCATTCCCACCTGTGTCAACCCTGAGTGTGCTACAGACTAACAGATAATAATGCACGCGTTTATACTACTTGCATGGGTCGTCCACACTCTTCCAGCCAGCTCCTTCTCCTAACGGTTCCATGTGTTAATATCCCCGCAAAAATATCGCCATACAAGAATGGCACCATATTTTTGCTGCAATATTAACCCATTAAACCTGCGGGGGACACCCTTGCAAGTACCATATTATTTTAAAGGGAGCGCGGGACACCCCTGCAACTCCTGCTGCCATTTACCCCAACAATTATCCCCACTAATAATATAGCCTATGGCCGTTCCCGACGACCACATATATATGGCGATATTATTGGTGGGGATAATATTACCTTATATCCTCCTAACGGACTCAGCCGTAAGGCACAACGATGCTGTGTACCTTTGAAAAGCCACAGAGGCCCAGTGTCCGTTGACATGGGATCCAGAACAATTTTGCCTACATGCCTCATTGGCAAAATCCCAGGTAGGCCTGGGGTCTTCTGGCCAGCGAGGCCATTAA
The DNA here is from genome assembly GCF_040938575.1 of Ambystoma mexicanum. Lineage (NCBI taxonomy): Eukaryota > Metazoa > Chordata > Amphibia > Caudata > Ambystomatidae > Ambystoma > Ambystoma mexicanum. The sequence continues at coordinate 95,301,933 of NC_090922.1, forward strand.
CTCATTCTGGATAAAGTGGCACCCTAATGTGCAGATTATGTTGTGGTCCATCCTGACAGCGAGGTGCTTCCTCAATGACCTTTAGTGATGTCCATCAAGAGGCAGCACTGCTGAGTCTTCATTTTTATTTATCATCTGCAACACCTGCAGCCCCCAGCTATGGACGCCCCAGTGAGTGACTCTGAAATGAAATAAATAAAAGACAGCTGGAAATGTTCCTCACTCATTAGCCTTAAAAATATTACAGGGTTGAGGCTGCTGCACAACCCTAACACAGGGTTCTACCTTTCCGCCTAGAATGCCTGGCTCTCCCCGCAACATCAGTATGCTCCCAAACCATGATTAATTGCACAGTGAACATGACCTAATCAATGTGTTGTGTAAGTGAAGAGTTTCTTTCCTCTAATCTCTGCACTTTTAGTGGGTTAAATTGATGAACGGTAAGACATGATCTTGTTCCGCTAGTTATGGATACTACATTGTTGCTCCTAATGAAACGATTGGTGTACTACTGCATGTGCACGAGTCTACCAGGAAGTAATACACTTTGCGGGTATTTGGAGAGCTGTCCTCTTTATAAATATATTACACGGCCTGCGGTAGCAGCCGTGTAGTTATGGGTAATTTGCTCAACTCATAAGAAGAGCACTTTTTGGGTGACTGATAACTTTGCTCCCCCTTGATGAATCCTTACTAAACTTTGCAAAGGAACTATATGGCCAGCTCTGAATATCTTTGGTAAGTTTGGTGAGGTTTTGTAAAGGCGGGGCAAAGTTATAGGGGGGGTCCCAATTTTCTTTTTTTCCCCACAGATGCAATGGAAAATGTGTTTTTCTCACGCCTACAGCCTCAACCGCTGGACGGATTTTCACCAGATTTGTGGCAGGAGCGGCAGCTTGGTTCCAAAAAGCGTGCTTCTGTAAATTTGGTGTAAATCCGTCCAGTAGTTTTCTTGAAAACGGGCTAAAAGCAGGTTAAAATAAATGAGTGATATCTGGATTCGGTCCGCAGACTTACTTCCCTGTTCGGTGCACGGACGGGCCTCCGATTGGCCTATACAAATCTCTACTTTATTATGATCATGACATTATCAAAACAGACAGTTCTAGCACACTACAAAATACAACCCACCCTGTAAAGGAATGCAGAGGACGGACAGTTTCAAGACGGAAAAGGGATGCACTCTGGATACTGACAGGAGGGTAGTGTAAGGAAGGCATGGTATCAAACTGTGAAGACAGACGCAAGTGATCACAGTTCAAGGGTGTTTATTGAACTTCAATGGGTTGGTTGAACGCCTATCTAAACCTAAATCTAAAGATGGGAGCAAGCTACGGCCATCAAATAAAAATAATGCAGTCCTGGTCAAGTCTGTCAAAATAAAGGGGCCTATACTAATAAACCTATAGCCAATCCTTACTTCTAAATACAAAATGGTGTGAGATAATAGTGTATGCAAAAAGAAATGTGTTCAATAAATAATATGTCAGGATAGCTGCGCAGTTGGCTTCCCTTCCTTGCGTTTTCAGCACGGATCAAGGCTGCACGTTTGAGCTTCCCAAACACTTTGGTTTCTCTGCCACGAGGATACAGTTCCAAGCAAAGGTATCAGGGCCTTTTACCACAGATTCTTTTCCAATAACAGTCTCTTACTGCAGAGGGCCTGTCACAACAAATAAGCACCAAAGTTCCTTTCTTATTAGGGCTTTCACATATACAAGTTCTTGTTTTCAATATTCATCATGGACCTCTCTCCTGCAGGCTTGGACCCCTTTTTACCACAATGTTCACAACTGGTCTCCCTCGTTCGGATTTGGACTATTGATCTCCATTGTTCGGGCTCATATCCTTTTATCACAATATTCACATTTGGTCTCCCTCCTTTGGGTTCGGACCATACAATCTCACTTTCTATGGTTTTCTCTTGATATCAAACATCAAAGACTTTCGAATGTGCAATGTGTTTTGCTTAACCGTCACAGTACCACTTCTATTCACTTCACACAATGTTCTTACTTTCGTTTCTGCCACCTCTTGGCTGCATACCTTTACAGAGACCTTTGATTGAGCACCCACGTGGTGCCAGACCACTCTGTCACTTGTATCGTATCTTTCCTTCTCAGAGTTCAAACATTTATCAGAAATGTAGCTTTACTTGCTTTTCTCATCACACGCGTTTAACAATGTTCGTTCCTGTGCTCGTTATACAATGTTGCCACTTTCATTCTTGATTTCAAAACTGACCGTCAGCATCAGTCTCCCCAGCTCACCGGCTGTGGTAATCTCTCTGACGCTACTTTGTTCTTGGAGCCAAGGACGATAGCACAGTGGCTGCTGCTCCTTCCCAACTTGGTCAGCTACGCAGGACAGCCTCTGGTATCTCCAACACACAATGCAGGATTCTTTAACCTGGTATCCTGGCCTTACATTTTCTGATATACAAGGGTTTTGATAGGAACGGTTTCCTGTCGGAAAGGTCAACGGTATTTCCCTCCTTGTGAACCGTTGTTGGTTTGCCGTACTTCTCCCCTCGTTCAGCTGCCTTCTTGAAACTACTGCTCCTTCGTGGGCTTTGCCTCGCTCAGAGTGTGCTCTTGTGCTCTGTCTTTTAACCGTGTGGGGAAGTTTAATGGAAGTCAGGTGTTAGTGATTGTCAGTAATTGCCTGACTTCGCTTGACCATAGAAGCGGGACATGTCAGGTACACTGCTCGGGTATGAGTCTGTTTTCTCCCCGAGTGGGCTGTCCATGTGGAAGTGTTTGTGAAGGGAAAGGGGGGGTAAAGTTCCCACATATCTTACCGGGTACTATAGGGTAAAGGTGTTACCGGGGAGGGATACCATGTCCGCCATCCGGTGTCCCACTCCCACTCACCGAAGACCCCTCACCCAGGTGATCCTCCCGCACTGGTACACATTAAGGGTCTGGATCCAAAGGCAAAGGTGATGGCCACCTGAGAGAGAGATCCCCGAGGACTAGCGGGTGAGAAACATTCTAGTTTTCACAGTAGTCAGTAAAACAATGTATCACAATAGTTCAAGGATACTTGATTTCAACAGAAAGAGAGCAATGGGTCGTGAATTGTCACTAGGGACCTTCGGAGAAGGACCGGCGGACAGAACAACAATGTACCTTGTGCTTGTAGAAGTTCTTGGTGATCAACAGGGTCGTGTCAGTTTCAGGGTGCTTTGCAGCTTCTGCAGCAGAGTTCAAGATGGGAGACAACTGTGGGTATCAGGCGGCAAGCAGTTCAGCGAACAAGGCTGGATGGGGTCAGGAATCATTGCCTCAATGCTGGCTGGTGAGTCTAAAGCACTGGTCGAGGTTTCTTGGACGATGTTAGCGACTGAGGCATGACAACAGGCAGTGGTGCAGTCGGTTGCAGCTAGAGTTGCAGTTCGAGGGGCTCGACTGGCTCGAAAATGTCCTTTAAAGCAGATGCTGGTTGATGCTTGTCTATGCACTCCTCCTAGCTCCTTCACTGGGTTTGTGTCATCTTTTAAGGCAGACGGGTCACAGCTGAGGAGAGTGTAGCAGCCAATGGTCTTGTCCTTGGTTTGGTTCAGTGACTCTCTGGCACTTCTCATCTAGAAAGTTTGCTGCAGAACCTAGCAGGACACACTGTGTGCTGGCTGGGTACTGGGTCTGGAGCTGCTTGAGGGTCCTCTGGATTCAATATCCTCCTCTGTTCACCTGTAGGTGTTTAGGGGAGGGGTCTTGCTTCCCTCTTGGAAATCCTGGCCTTCCTTCACTGGCAGAAGTTGTAAGGCAGACTGTGCCTTCAGCCAGGGTCCATTGCTGAGTTTTTCTTGCTATTCCTTGCGAAATTTTGAGATAGCCTGGCCAAAAGATGGGCTCGGCCCTATTTTAAAGCCAAATGTGCCACAGAGATTGGTGTAACCAATCTTGGGTCCTCATCAACAATCTCCTGTATGCATGAGGTCATAACCAAAGTACTTTGCAACAGAATAGTAAAGGGGTGAACAGATGTAATTCTAAGTCTCATCCATCTTCCTGTCTGTTGTGGATCAAAGGGTCTCTGTAGCTAATTGAGCTCTCTGTGGTTCCTGATTAAAGTGGCAGGTCTCCCTTGAAGCTGCGACAAGAACAGACTTTCTGTATCCATCAATCCACATACTCTAATTCTGAATTTTGTGCCCATGAAGGCATGAGTAGTGTAAACAGCTCTCTCAAACATGACAGTTCACTGCTCTTGATACTAAGAGGTGTGAGCTGGCTTCAGGTTGACACAGATGCATATCAAATGTTGTCTCCTGTCTCCTCTGTTCACATCTGCAGCTAGGCCCCATGTGGGCTTGTTTGAAGTATACTCTGTTAGTATGCTAATTATGTCAATTGCTGCCACCATTCTGTATGGCTTACACAAAAGGACAGGGTGGATCCATTGAGACTTTGATAAATAATTAGGCTGGCTATGGCAGGAGAAAGGTGTTGCCCTCCCCCTTCTGAGATGCCTTGATGCACTCTTGACATCGCATCTGGATGGAATTGTGAATATTAGCATGTCCACACATAGATAGAATTGTGAACATTAGCCTGCGTCGCATCTAGATGGCATTGTGAATATTAGCATGTCCACACTTAGACAGAATTTATGAATATTAGCATATGCACACTTAGATAGAATTGTGAATATTAGCATGTCCACACTTAGATAGAATTGTGAACATTAGCCTGCGTCACATCTAGATGGAATTGTGAATATTAGCATGTCCACACTTAGATAGAATGGTGAACATTAGCCTGCGTCGCGTCTGGATAGAATTGAGAATGCTAGCATGTCCACACTTGGATAGAAATTGTAAAGGTTGGCATGTCCACGCTTGGATAGAATTGTGAGCATTAGCCTGCGTCGCATCTAGATAGGATTTTAACGGAAGGATAGCAGCCCCGCGCCTAGATGAAACTTGAATGTTAGCATGTGCCACACTTAGAACTGTGAACACCAGCCTGCACCGCATCTAGATAAGGCTATGAATGTTAGCATGCCCACACCTAGATAGAATTCTGAACATTTTACCTGCGCCGCATCTAGATAGGATTGTGAAGGCCAACAAGTGCCACACTTAGACAATACTGCAAATGTTAGCATGCTAAAGCTCAGGTAACCCACTAACCAATATAACCTCAAACTCTGCATACTTATTTCACTCATAAACTCACACAACCATCTCTCGCACCACAAGCCGCACACACTTCACAACACTGCAACAACACATAAACCGGAGCAACAGCACACGAGGACTGACACCGATCCAATACCCGCACCAAATCTCAGCACCCTGTGTATACCGATTTGAAGCTGCCAACAGAACACCAACAGAACACCACTCCTCTCACTATCCTACTCCCTCTTCACCTTACTAACCCATCCCCACTTATCGTTTACAGATCCGCCAGAGTGCCTGGGGACCAATTCCTTTGGTGACGGTGCGCGGTACAAATACCTTTAACATTTAACATTAACATATCCCAACAAATATGACAGGGGGGACGGCGCTGTGTCGTGCAGTGAGCATAGGATTAGCCCCACACATTTTCCGGAGGCTGATCTACCATAATTCTATTTCATTTAAAATGGCAAAAAAGCCCTTGAGAGTGCATACACACCCTGCAGAGGGTCAAATTCCTCACACAGCCATGGTAACGTTTGTGAATATTGCCCATTATTGGGGCGCTCTGCAGCCTGAGACCTCAACATATCACAGGGAGAGTCATAGTGGTGGACAACAGTGCACCCTTGGCTTTCCTGACCTTCTAAAGGAATGGACGGTCTGATTCCTAATTGGGAGTCTCCGGGAATTATAAAACAGGCAGAGGGACTTCTAGGGGCAATATCAAGTCTCCTACTCTCCAAAGGTGTGGTTCCTGTCTCTGGGACCAGGTAGGGCTTCCCTTAAATCTGATTAATCTCCTAGGTCTTGGCTCCCGTCCCTTCCTCCCAGGATTCCCCCTTTTCCAGAAGACCCACCTCTTTGTTCCTGAGCTACCCGTGGGGTTGATACAAGCCTACCATGCCTCTGGTTGCTGACGGGCTAGGGAAATTCAGGGTCACACTCTTTTCCTCCTCAGGGCCTTACATTGGATAGATGGAGGTAGCACCCATCCCCCACGGCTGCCCCAGCCCTATCACTCAACTCACAACAGGCGGCTTCATCACAGTGTATGCAAGTCCTGAAGGCGGGGTCTCCTGCTCTTCATGTTCATTCTGGTGAGTTAACCACACCCTCTGATCTGTGTTGGGCATTGCAATCTTCCTGAATTGCTATGCCTAGCCATTGTGTCTTTTCTTTTGGTTGCTTCTTATTTTGCCTGCAATGACTGTGCCTCTACACCTGGGCAGTGTCAGTGGTTGGACCAGTCCGTTCTTGATCTTTGGTCAAGTAGGACAGGAAGTAGGCCGTCTGTGGCCTGGCTGCGAGGTGCCCTCTTCAAGATGCGGGCCGGGTATAGGCGCAGCAGTAGGCATCCTCTAGTTGGTGGGATCTGTGGTAAGTGTCTCCCTTGTGCATTCCACTGTGGATTCTCTTCTCCTCTGCCCTTGGGATGCCTCCCCTGTGTGTCCATGGCAGTGCTCTGGTATTGAATGGTCCAGGCGAAGGCTCTAAATGGGGAATCCTGGCCACTGTTGGGGGTCCCTAGTGACCTTAACTGGTGGATCTTTGGGCTGGGTGCCCTGAAGTGTAATACAGGTTATGGCTTCAGTTAGTGGGCAGGTATGGGGGTGCAGGTTGGTTTCCTTTTTTGGGAGCTGGTGACAACTCACAGGGAGGAGGAAAGCTGAGAGGGACTGTCAGGCAGGCAGAAACAGCACAGATAGACCAAAATACAGTTTAGGGGATTGGTCTGGTATGAGGCCTAACAATTGAGTAAAAACAAAACAAGTAAACAGTGACATACTTAAGCCAAGCTTGCTGTGTAGAGCGCAAGAGGGTCTCTTTGAGGAGTGACGAGGGAGACACTGACAAAGTCTGTTTATTTTGATTCATTATGTGGAGTATTAGCATTGCAATGAAATCGGGCAAATAGAGGAACTGTAATAAGAAAATAACTAGAACGACCCAGTGTATAATTGCATAATACACCTCTCTCTCTCTCTCTCTCTCTCTCTCTCTCTCTCTCTCTCTCTCCCCCTCTCTCCCTCTCCCCCTCTCTCCCTCTCTCCCTCTCTCCCTCTACCTCTCTCCCTCTCTCCCTCTCTCCCTCTCTCTCTCTCTCTCTCTCTCTCCCTCTCTCCCTCTCTCTCTCTCTCTCCCCCTCTCGCCCTCTCTCTCTCTCTCTCTCCCTCTCTCTCTCTCTCCCTCTCTCTCTCTCTCTCTCTCTCCCTCTCTCTCGTTGTGTCTCTCTATGTCGCAGGCTCTCTGTCTTACTGCCTATAGCTCTCTCCGGGCAACTGTTATGTTGTCAGGTGTATGCTTACTAGAGCCACCATAGACATTGCTGACAGGAAAGAGACCAGAGGAAACACATACATTTTTAAGCAAAGCAATGGGACATTTATGCTTCAAAGTACAATGTGAGCAGCAGCAACAGAGGCATCGCCTGAGGTGGGGATCAGCCAGATATTTGGCGACATACACTGTCATTGAATGTGTCCTGCTGGACTGCTGCCATCACACTGAGGGCCTTGTGGTCATATGGGGGAGTTCAGAGGGATGTGGATAGGCTCTGCAGGGGGCGCTGTGGTTCTGACAGACCTTGTAAAGGACCAGAGGAACAGAAAGCAGGGACTACAATTGAGTTTGTCATTATCTATTTAAGTGATTATGCATACTGTAACAAATGCGCAGGTTCAGTAACACTACCTATTAAATAATAATTGTCAACAAGGAAAATTAAAGACTGCCTTGGTTCTTACAGAAGAAACAAATGATTGTTCTTAATCTGTGTGCAACCCTTTGCAAGAAGTAAGGACACCTTGAGAGGTAAATAGTGAGTATTTTCAGCAAAAAAACGAATAGAAAGGAAATTGTTTTTAGAATGTTACTATGAGCATCTCTTTTTATGTTGTGTCATTTTTAATTTCTATTCATTAAAATGTTTATACCAGAACAAATAACATCACAACTTAAGTCAAATAAGAGGTCAAACCCAAACATAAACTGCACTTCACAATCCTACAGTTCTTTCCAACCCCCCAAAGCGCTCCCATGTTCTGTTCCCATTGTGGGGAGACATGATAAGTGATACACGAGGTGGAGGGTAGGTGGTAGGAAAGAAAGAAAGAAAGAAAGAAAGAAAGAAAGAAAGAAAGAAAGAAAGAAAGAAAGAAAGAAAGAAAGAAAGAAAGAAAGAAAGAAAGAAGACAGAAAAGAAAATAGAAAAACATGAATACCATTGCCACTGCACTCCCACAACAACATCCACCCAACCGACATAACAATACTGTGGTTTATTGTCCTATTTGTTGTGTGAAGCGCTATCAGGTCTAGCTGTGGGGCAAATACAGAACAATAGCTATAGTACAACAGCTCTGGGCACAGTAAGATGGGCGGGTCCAATCGAGACTTGGGAAGGAAGAAAGCAGCCAGGGAACCCAGTGACCTGCTTCTAGATTCTCATGAACTGTGTGAGGTGGTAGCAAGAATTATATTTATGTCTGACCATTCTACCACATTAGAGGAGGGTCAGAAAGCCTTAAGCAGGTTGCCTGTATCGTCTCTTGCCAGCCGGCTGTCATTGGATGCACAGTTGCCGGCTCTAGGTCCATGCAATCCTACATAAGCAGGCCCCTACTGACAATGCACCTACCCTAGCAACAATGCCCGCGAGGGTGATCCGGATGGGCTCGCCGGTCCTACATTCGAGTATCAGCCAGTCCCTTCGCTTCTGCTGGACCGTCAAGGAGAAGACGCATAAAGGGCCTAGGGGACCAACCATGGTATTGAATGAGGTGGCAGCGCCTGCTCTAAAACGAAGTGGCAACGCCTGCAGAGTGGGCAGATTTTTTTCCTCGACCTCTGTTTATCCTCAATGCAAGAAATCAATTTATAAAAGTGGCCCTCCAACGCCTGCAGTCTACAGAACCAATGTTAGGGGGCGCAACCACCGGATGTCACACAAACATGAGATTATCAGTGCATGAGATTATCGCGCTCTGAAACACTTGTGTACGAGCGCGGTATAAATAAAATATCAATTCAATTCAATATGTAATGGTATTGAGGGCTTCTGGAGAAAATCGCTTGGATTCAAACATTACCCAGATAGGAGCTCGCCCTGCTTACCCAACTACAAAACATAAATACAACTGCAGTCAGGCTCGCAGGGCACAGAAGACTGTTTTGCCTTTATCTGGAAGAGGAGATCACAGAACAGAAATGCAAACTGTGATCAGGAGGATGGTACTTCCCAAACCACAGGGAAGCCACTCAGATGTGCTCAGTTGAGGAGTCCCACACTTTCCCCAACCACAGAACTCAAATTGGACTGCACCCGGGCACAGAGACTCAACATAAGGGGAATAAACTGCCTCCCCAAAACCTGGCCACTGTGGGCACTGTGTGGTTGCATAGGGGGGTGAAAAACAGGGGATGGGCGCTGGGCTTCTTGAGTGCAGTCTGGTTGGAGAGAAACACGGGGAGGCTGAGGTTAGGGAGTATGGTGACCTCATTCAATCAGCAGGAGACAGTAAGTTCACGAATATTACACATTGAATAAACAGTATATCATAAACAACGGATATAGACATCCGACAGGTGTTTATTATTAGTATTATTTTTGCATTTATAAAGGACACAAACAGCCCGTAGGCATCGTGGCGCTGTTACATGGAAAGCGACTTAGTTACAGAGGGCTTACATAATGTGATTGCATGTTGAGCCATTGAAACATTACATAGAGCTGACATAATGTGATTGCATAATGTGATTGCATGTTGAGACATAGAATCATTACATAGAGCTGACATAATGTGATTGCATGTTGAGCCATTGAAACATTACATTGAGCTGACATAATGTGATTGCATAATGTGATTGCATGTTGAGACATAGAATCATTAAATAGAGCTGGCATAATGTGATTGCATGTTGAGACATAGAAGCATTACATAAAGCTGGCATAATGTGATTGCATAATGTGATTGCATGTTAAGACATAGAATCATTAAATAGAGCTGGCATAATGTGATTGCATGTTGAGACATAGAAGCATTACATAAAGCTGGCATAATGTGATTGCATAATGTGATTGCATGTTAAGACATAGAATCATTAAATAGAGCTGGCATAATGTGATTGCATGTTGAGACATAGAAGCATTACATAGAGCTGGCATAATGTGATTGCATAATGTGATTGCATGTTGAGACATAGAATCATTAAATAGAGCTGGCATAATGTGATTGCATGTTGAGACATAGAAGCATTACATAAAGCTGGCATAATGTGATTGCATAATGTGATTGCATGTTAAGACATAGAATCATTAAATAGAGCTGGCATAATGTGATTGCTTATTGAGACATAGAAGCATTACATAGAGCTGGCATAATGTGATTGCATAATGTGATTGCATGTTGAAACATAGAAGCATTACATAGAGCTGGCATAATGTGATTGCATGTTGAGCCATTGAAACATTACATAGAGCTGACATAATGTGATTGCATAATGTGATTGCATGTTGAGACATAGAATCATTAAATAGAGCTGGCATAATGTGATTGCATGTTGAGACATAGAAGCATTACATAAAGCTGGCATAATGTGATTGCATAATGTGATTGCATGTTAAGACATAGAATCATTAAATAGAGCTGGCATAATGTGATTGCATGTTGAGACATAGAAGCATTACATAAAGCTGGCATAATGTGATTGCATAATGTGATTGCATGTTAAGACATAGAATCATTAAATAGAGCTGGCATAATGTGATTGCATGTTGAGACATAGAAGCATTACATAGAGCTGGCATAATGTGATTGCATAATGTGATTGCATGTTGAGACATAGAATCATTAAATAGAGCTGGCATAATGTGATTGCATGTTGAGACATAGAAGCATTACATAAAGCTGGCATAATGTGATTGCATAATGTGATTGCATGTTAAGACATAGAATCATTAAATAGAGCTGGCATAATGTGATTGCATGTTGAGACATAGAAGCATTACATAGAGCTGGCATAATGTGATTGCATGTTGAGCCATTGAAACATTACATAGAGCTGACATAATGTGATTGCATAATGTGATTGCATGTTGAGACATAGAATCATTAAATAGAGCTGGCATAATGTGATTGCATGTTGAGACATAGAAGCATTACATAAAGCTGGCATAATGTGATTGCATAATGTGATTGCATGTTAAGACATAGAATCATTAAATAGAGCTGGCATAATGTGATTGCATGTTGAGACATAGAAGCATTACATAGAGCTGGCATAATGTGATTGCATAATGTGATTGCATGTTGAGACATAGAATCATTAAATAGAGCTGGCATAATGTGATTGCATGTTGAGACATAGAAGCATTACATAAAGCTGGCATAATGTGATTGCATAATGTGATTGCATGTTAAGACATAGAATCATTAAATAGAGCTGGCATAATGTGATTGCATGTTGAGACATAGAAGCATTACATAGAGCTGGCATAATGTGATTGCATAATGTGATTGCATGTTGAAACATAGAAGCATTACATAGAGCTGGCATAATGTGATTGCATGTTGAGACATTGAAACATTACATAGAGCTTGCATAATGTGATTGCAAAATGTGATTGCATGTTGAGACATAGAAGCATTACATAGAGCTGGCATAATGTGATTGCATAATGTGATTGCATGTTGAGACATAGAATCATTACATAGAGCTGACATAATGTGATTGCATGTTGAGACATAGAAGCATTACATAGAGCTGGCATAATGTGATTGCATAATGTGATTGCATGTTGAGACATAGAAGCATTACATAGAGCTGGCATAATGTGATTGCATGTTGAGCCATTGAAACATTACATAGAACTGACATAATGTGATTGCATAATGTGATTGCATGTTGAGACATAGAATCATTAAATAGAGCTGGCATAATGTGATTGCATGTTGAGACATAGAAGCATTACATAAAGCTGGCATAATGTGATTGCATAATGTGATTGCATGTTAAGACATAGAATCATTAAATAGAGCTGGCATAATGTGATTGCATGTTGAGACATAGAAGCATTACATAGAGCTGGCATAATGTGATTGCATAATGTGATTGCATGTTGAGACATAGAATCATTAAATAGAGCTGGCATAATGTGATTGCATGTTGAGACATAGAAGCATTACATAAAGCTGGCATAATGTGATTGCATAATGTGATTGCATGTTAAGACATAGAATCATTAAATAGAGCTGGCATAATGTGATTGCATGTTGAGACATAGAAGCATTACATAGAGCTGGCATAATGTGATTGCATAATGTGATTGCATGTTGAAACATAGAAGCATTACATAGAGCTGGCATAATGTGATTGCATGTTGAGACATAGAAGCATTACATAGAGCTGGCATAATGTGATTGCATAATGTGATTGCATGTTGAGACATAGAAGCATTACATAGAGCTGGCATAATGTGATAGCATAATGTGATTGCATGTTGAGACATAGAATCATTACATAGAGCTGGCATAATGTGATTGCATGTTGAGACATAGAAGCATTACATAGAGCTGGCATAATGTGATTGCATAATGTGATTGCATGTTGAAACATAGAAGCATTACATAGAGCTGGCATAATGTGATTGCATGTTGAGACATAGAATCATTACATAGATCTGGCATAATGGGATTGCATGTTGAAACATTGAAACATTACACAGAGCTGGCATAACGTGATTGCATAATGTGATTGCATGTTGAGACAAATAATCATTACATAGAGCTGGCATAATGTTATTGCATGTTGAGACATTGAAACATTACATAGAGCTGGCATAATGTGATTGCATAATGTGATCGCATGTTGGACATAGAAGCATTACATAGAGCTGGCATAATGTGATTGCATAATGTGATTGCATGTTGAGACATAGAACCATTACATAGAGCTGGCATAATGTGATTGCATGTTGAGACATAGAAGCATTACATAGAGCTGGCATAATGTGATTGCATAATGTGATTGCATGTTGAGACATAGAATCATTAAATAGAGCTGGCATAATGTGATTGCATGTTGAGACATAGAAGCATTACATAGAGCTGGCATAATGTGATTGCATAATGTGATTGCATGTTGAAACATAGAAGCATTACATAGAGCTGGCATAATGTGATTGCATGTTGAGACATAGAAGCATTACATAAAGCTGGCATAATGTGATTGCATAATGTGATTGCATGTTAAGACATAGAATCATTAAATAGAGCTGGCATAATGTGATTGCATGTTGAGACATAGAAGCATTACATAGAGCTGGCATAATGTGATTGCATAATGTGATTGCATGTTGAGACATAGAATCATTAAATAGAGCTGGCATAATGTGATTGCATGTTGAGACATAGAAGCATTACATAAAGCTGGCATAATGTGATTGCATAATGTGATTGCATGTTAAGACATAGAATCATTAAATAGAGCTGGCATAATGTGATTGCATGTTGAGACATAGAAGCATTACATAGAGCTGGCATAATGTGATTGCATAATGTGATTGCATGTTGAAACATAGAAGCATTACATAGAGCTGGCATAATGTGATTGCATGTTGAGACATTGAAACATTACATAGAGCTGGCATAATGTGATTGCATAATGTGATTGCATGTTGAGACATAGAAGCATTACATAGAGCTGGCATAATGTGATTGCATAATGTGATTGCATGTTGAGACAGAATCATTACATAGAGCTGACATAATGTGATTGCATGTTGAGACATAGAAGCATTACATAGAGCTGGCATAATGTGATTGCATAATGTGATTGCATGTTGAGACATAGAAGCATTACATAGAGCTGGCATAATGTGATTGCATGTTGAGCCATTGAAACATTACATAGAACTGACATAATGTGATTGCATAATGTGATTGCATGTTGAGACATAGAATCATTAAATAGAGCTGGCATAATGTGATTGCATGTTGAGACATAGAAGCATTACATAAAGCTGGCATAATGTGATTGCATAATGTGATTGCATGTTAAGACATAGAATCATTAAATAGAGCTGGCATAATGTGATTGCATGTTGAGACATAGAAGCATTACATAGAGCTGGCATAATGTGATTGCATAATGTGATTGCATGTTGAGACATAGAATCATTAAATAGAGCTGGCATAATGTGATTGCATGTTGAGACATAGAAGCATTACATAAAGCTGGCATAATGTGATTGCATAATGTGATTGCATGTTAAGACATAGAATCATTAAATAGAGCTGGCATAATGTGATTGCATGTTGAGACATAGAAGCATTACATAGAGCTGGCATAATGTGATTGCATAATGTGATTGCATGTTGAAACATAGAAGCATTACATAGAGCTGGCATAATGTGATTGCATGTTGAGACATAGAAGCATTACATAGAGCTGGCATAATGTGATTGCATAATGTGATTGCATGTTGAGACATAGAAGCATTACATAGAGCTGGCATAATGTGATAGCATAATGTGATGGCATGTTGAGACATAGAATCATTACATAGAGCTGGCATAATGTGATTGCATGTTGAGACATAGAAGCATTACATAGAGCTGGCATAATGTGATTGCATAATGTGATTGAATGTTGAAACATAGAAGCATTACATAGAGCTGGCATAATGTGATTGCATGTTGAGACATAGAATCATTACATAGATCTGGCATAATGGGATTGCATGTTGAAACATTGAAACATTACACAGAGCTGGCATAACGTGATTGCATAATGTGATTGCATGTTGAGACAAATAATCATTACATAGAGCTGGCATAATGTTATTGCATGTTGAGACATTGAAACATTACATAGAGCTGGCATAATGTGATTGCATAATGTGATCGCATGTTGGACATAGAAGCATTACATAGAGCTGGCATAATGTGATTGCATAATGTGATTGCATGTTGAGACATAGAACCATTACATAGAGCTGGCATAATGTGATTGCATGTTGAGACATAGAAGCATTACATAGAGCTGGCATAATGTGATTGCATAATGTGATTGCATGTTGAGACATAGAATCATTAAATAGAGCTGGCATAATGTGATTGCATGTTGAGACATAGAAGCATTACATAGAGCTGGCATAATGTGATTGCATAATGTGATTGCATGTTGAAACATAGAAGCATTACATAGAGCTGGCATAATGTGATTGCATGTTGAGACATAGAAGCATTACATAGAGCTGGCATAATGTGATTGCATAATGTGATTGCATGTTGAGACATAGAAGCATTACATAGAGCTGGCATAATGTGATTGCATAATGTGATTGCATGTTGAGACATAGAAACATTACATAGAGCTGGCATAATGTGATTGCATGTTGAGACATAGAAGCATTACATAGAGCTGGCATAATGTGATTGCATAATGTGATTGCATGTTGAAACATAGAAGCATTACATAGGGCTGGCATAATGTGATTGCATGTTGAGACATAGAAGCATAACATAGAGCTGGCATAATGTGATTGCATGTTGAAACATTGAACCATTACATAGAGCTGGCATAATGTGATTGCATAATGTGATTGCATGTTGAGACAAATAATCATTACATAGAGCTGGCATAATGTTATTGCATGTTGAGACATTGAAACATTACATAGAGCTGGCATAATGTGATTGCATAATGTGATTGCATGTTGAGACATAGAAGCATTACATAGAGCTGGCATAATGTGATTGCATAATGTGATTGCATGTTGAGACATAGAATCATTACATAGAGCTGGCATAATGTGATTGCATGTTGAGACATAGAAGCATTACATAGAGCTGGCATAATGTGATTGCATAATGTGATTGCATGTTGAGACATAGAAGCATTACATAGAGCTGGCATAATGTTATTGCATGTTGAGACATTGAAACATTACATAGAGCTGGCAAAATGTGATTGCATAATGTGATTGCATGTTGAGACATAGAATCATTACATGAGCTGGCATAATGTTATTGCATGTTGAGACATTGAAACAATACATAGAGCTGGCATAATGTGATTGCATAATGTGATTGCATGTTGAGACATAGAATCATTACATAGAGCTGGCATAATGTGATTGCATGTTGAAACATTGAAACATTACATAGAGCTGGCATATTGTGATTGCATAATGTGATTGCATGTTTAGACATAGAATCATTACATAGAGCTGGCATAATGTTATTGCATGTTGAGACATTGAAACATTACATAGAGCTGGCATAATGTGATTGCATAAAGTTATTGCATGTTGAGACATAGAATCATTACATAGAGCTGGCATAATGTTAATGCATGTTGAGACATTGAAACATTACATAGAGCTGGCATAATGTGATTGCATAAAGTTATTGCATGTTGAGACATAGAATCATTACATAGAGCTGGCATAATGTGATTGCATGTTGAGACATAGAAGCATTACATAGAGCTGGCATAATGTGATTGCATAATGTGATTGCATGTTGAGACATAGAATCATTACATAGAGCTGGCATAATGTTATTGCATGTTGAGACATTGAAACATTACATAGAGCTGGCATAATGTGATTGCATAATGTGATTGCATGTTGAGACATATAATCATTACATAGAGCTGGCATAATGTGATTGCATGTTGAAACATTGAAACATTACATAGAGTTGGCATAATGTGATTGCATAATGTGATTGCATGTTTAGACATAGAATCATTACATAGAGCTGGCATAATGTTATTGCATGTTGAGACATTGAAACATTACATAGAGCTGGCATAATGTGATTGCATAAAGTTATTGCATGTTGAGACATAGCATCATTACATAGAGCTGGCATAATGTTATTGCATGTTGAGACATTGAAACATTACATAGAGCTGGCATAATGTGATTGCATAATGTTATTGCATATTGAGACATAGAATCATTACATAGAGCTGGCATAATGTTATTGCATGTTGAAACATTGAAACATCACATAGAGCTGGCATAATGTAATTGCATATTGAGACATTACATGGTAACGGTGCAGGCTTTTCATGTAAAGGTTTAAGTAAATAGCCATGTTTGGATGGCTTTAACAAAAGCCAGGTGTGAGGGTTCAGATCTAAGGGAGAGCAGCAGGGAGTTCCATTGCCTCGCGGCAATGAAGGGGAAACTTACGCCACCCTTTGCTGGTGCTGCAGTGAAACTTAAAAGCTGGAGTGTAATGGGATACCATATACATTTTGAGAAGGAACTGGTTTCCCATTTTTGAAGGGTGCTGACCCATTTTTTAGTTTAATTTCCTATAAGTTCTATCCCCTTAAAAAAGATCTTAAAACTATTGCCCAGAATCCACTAGTCAAATTAATTTTCTCTCAGTGTTATCTATCATGAAATACTATGTTTTTTAGGTTTTAAATGTATCATGAGCTGGTTTCTTTTTGTATTGTTTATCATTGTATTTTTATGTATAACAATATTGAAAAGGTGATTTATTTCAGCTAAATCAATTAAAAAAAAATTAAAAAATTGTTTTAATGACACCTGTGTGGGCTTTTGGAAATGAGAGGGCGAGGATACAAGAATGCTTGTATTTAGCATATCCTGTAAAGGCCGGGAGTATGACCGGCGATGGGGGTACTCATTTCCACAAATTACCAGACTGAAACAGTGGTTACTAAGATCCTGCAAAACACGGATCTGTGCTTTGAGGCAAGTGCTCTGGGGTGCAGAGAGTGTCCCTATGCTTAGGGTTGCAGGCCCTTCTCTTATGTGCGGTTTGATGCAAATCCTATTGTGCGGAAGTTCAGGTTCTTCAAGGACCTAATTGTGTGTATAATGGCAATGTTAAATCCTACTTGCATTAAAAATACCAGCTAACTATGAGTTGTGCTGGCATGGGCTATTTACCGCATGGAGTGCATGGAAAGTACTTGCATTTCTAAGCCCCCAAACAGGAATAGAAAGGGTGCTTTTTTACAATTTCACAAGGACAGGTCCTGTAGGGGCACATCACTTTTGAAATGACTTTCAATGTACCCATGTGGGTGCTGGGAGCCTGATATACAAAGGTGCCAGGAGCGTGCCCCTGACACTAATGCATGCAAGGGGGCTGGCCATTCCATCATTTCTAAATTAGGGTGACCTGCTCATTTCAGAAAATCAGGAAGCTAAAAATTTCCATTTTCTGTTCTATCGTTATACTTTTATTTTATTTTTATATTTTATTGTTTAACGCGTGGACATAGCTCGAGAGCAGCGAAGCGTTGTACAGAGTGTGGGAAGCCAGCATTTGGGCTGTCATCATTTTACAGTAATGCAGTACTGTGAGGTCTGTATGTTGGTATGTGTATCTATTGGAATTTGTTCTTGGTCAGGTGTTGCTGAAAGAGCCATGTATTGAGACATTTGCAAAATTGGAGAATTGTGGGGGCATTCCGAGCCGACACCAGGATAGAGTTCCAGAGGGTGGATGCATGACAAGAGAACAATTGTTTGCAGGTCCTCTCTTTGCGGACAAATTGTGATTCAAACCGGTTGGTCGATCTTCTGTGCGAGGAGCGTATGCCCCTAGATATGTGGAGTTTAGCCACCTGGTATGCTGGTGTGCTACTGGTGACTGCTTTGTAGATGATACAAATAAATCCAGATAAAAATATAAAAACACATGCAGTCTTCAACAGTATCCTGGCTTGGCGTGGAAGTCAATGTAGTTCGCGTAGGATGGGGGTAATTCGGTCAGAGTTCCATGCTCCTGTAATAAGACATGCTGCAGCGTGGTAGACTGATTTCAGGGGAGCAAAGTGAGTAGCTGGGAGTCCTGTCAGTAGAGCATCTCCACCATCGATGTGCGAGACCACAATGGCCTGCACTACGGTCCAGAAGTCCTGCGGCAGGATGAAGGGTTTGATTTTTCAAAGGGTTGAGATTCTGAGCCAGGCTATTTGGGCCTTCTTAGCTATTTGTTTCTGGAAGGACAGGCTGCCGTCAATGGTGAAGCCTAAGGATTTTGGTGAGTCTGAGAGCTGTGGATCAAATTCTTCTAGGCGCATATATCATTGAGCCCTTGCTGGACAAGTTGTTTTTTAGCTGCTGGACCGATGAGGACAAATTCAGTCTTGGTTGGGTTTAGTTTGAGGTAGGCAGTCAACATCAGCACTGGATGATGACTAGGTAATCACAGAGACGAATGATGTCCTGCGTGCTATTTACTCTCATGTACAACTAAGTATTGTCCACGTGTTGGTAGATGGCTATACTGGGATCTTTGAGGAGACTTCTCAGAGGCTCCATGTAAAGGTCAAAAGGGATTGGTGAGAGCATGGAGCCTTGGGGTACTCTGTTGGAGATCTGTAGATGGTTAGAACGCAACAAGTTAATTTGAACAGCCTGGTGTCTGCCTGAGAGGTAGGAGGTAAACAAATTCAGGACTGTGCCAGAGAATCCCATCCTGTGAGCAAGTAAGGAGAGAAGGATGTGGTGGTTGACAGCGTCATATCCAGCTGAGAAGTCAATGAGTAAAAGGAGGCATGAGTCGCCTGTACCTGTGATTTGGAGGGCATCATCCACCAACTGGATGGTGTCTGTTTTGATGCTGAACTTGGGGCGGTACCTGACTGTCATTTAGGAGGTGGAGTTGTTCGATTCTGGCGAGTAGTCGTGTAGCAACTACGTTTTCCAAGATTTTGCCAGTAAATGGAAGATTGTAACGGGCCCGTAGTTGCCTAGGTCATCTGGATTTAGGGTTGTCTTTTTCAAAAGAGGTCATATGAGACCAGTTTTGAGGGTGTCTGGGAATTATCCTTCTGCGTGGGAGGTATTGATGATGCTGAGGTGCGCATTGAGCGCTGGGCCTGTCAATTGTTTAATGATGGAGAACAGAAATATATTGTCAGTGTAAGAAGTAGGTTTGCGGGAGGCAATCATTTGTAGGAGATCTGGGGAAAGAGAGGAGAGAATTTCGGTGCAGAGGGGCAGTGTGCATGCGGGGGTATAAGGGATGCTAATGCTGTAAGAGGTTGATTCAAAGGTCTCTCAGATTTTGTCTATTTTTTCTATAGGGCGGGTGAGGGTTCGGTACAATGCTTTACTACTTCAAAGAGGTCTTTGCTCCTGTTGGAGGCTGCCGCAATGATAGTGGAGAAGCTGCTTTGGCCTTGGTACGAATCCTATGACAGATTTGAGGTTGGTGAGGTCTCCCGAGTTATGATTTTTGTGCCACAGTTTCTCTAGGGCTTTGATTGGGCGGTTATTGGAGGCCAGCTTGCGGGTATACCATGGAGTGAGTGGTTTGGTTTTTGGCAGGCTGGATTTTAGGGGGGGGGCATGAGGGTCCACCCGTTTCGTATTGGAGTTGTTGTATAATTCCAGGAGGCATAAGGTGGTGGGGATGTCTGCAAAGTTTGCTTCCAGCTCATTGACCAAGAAGGCTTTGAATGAGCAGCGTTGAGTGAGTGAACATTTAGCCTGACCCTTGTGAGTAATAGTCAAGTGGGTGACTGATAATAGGAGAGCGACATGGTCAGACCAGCCAAGTGGGAAAGGGTCTGCACGGGTGCTGCACAGAGATAATGTGACGACTAAGTCCAGGGTGTTGCCTTTGTTGTGCGTGGGGGAGAGCACAATTTGCTTAAGATCCATGGAGGCCATCAGTGTGAAAAGTGTGCTTCGAGTGTGGTTGTCAGCCTGTGACTCGGAACATTAAAATCACCAAGACAGACATTTCTAGAATGTGCTAATCTGGCAGAGCAGAGTAAGTCGGAGATGTCTTCAATTAAAAAGTCACTCCTGTGAGGAGGTCTGTAGATGAGGTGGAAGGTGATGAATTCCTTGTGTGATAGAGGGAAACGGCAGGTGAGTGATTAAAAGGCGCTTGTTCTGGGATAGAGGATGATGGAGAATGGCACATCGCTCTGTAGATGATTGCCACTCCACCTCCTGCCCTTCCTGGCCAATCGGATTGCTGGATGCAGTAGCCTTGGGGTAGGAGGATGTTGAAAACATGGGGGGAGGATGGGGTAAACCATGTTTCAATGATGAACAGGGCATCAAGGTTGTTGTATGAGATGCGGTCTGCAGTCTCTGCAGTATCAGCTCGATTTCCTGTGATTTGGCCCAATGACAGGTTTGAGTGCAAAATCAGTAATGGCCAAGAAGGACACTGGTGAGTGATCATAGACTGAGCGAATAGACTGAGTGGAAACAAAATGCAGCCTGTGTTGTTATATCACGGATGGGAATTATCCAATTGGATGAGCCTTTGCTGCTCTTGTGTGCCATTAATACCTGCTGGGACTCATTTTGCAAGCCGAGTTCTGACCGATGATTTTAACTTCTTGGCCACATCTGAGGTATCTGATTGAATTTTGGGTCCACTAGTCGCTGTAATGCATTCACACATAATCTTGTGCCTATCAATTGGAAATCTTTCATACGTAAAGCCCTTTTGATAGCTCAGTTAGTTCCGCTAAAAGCTATCCAGTTTAACCTTTCATCTGTGCACAGTTATTAAAATAATTATAATCCTACCTTAGAGAGTCATTTTTCCTAATCTTACTTGATACATTCATTGCTGCTAATTCTGCCTAACATCGCCATCTCTAACCCTGGCTTATTGTGAGAGGAAGCGGGTGTGTAATAAGGAAAGAGAGGGGGTTTTGCTGTGACCATGCCATAAAAAGACAGTTTAAAGCAGGGTTGTCCAACCTGATGGGTTTTCAGGATATCCATCATTAATACTGATGAGAACAAATTTGCATACATTTAAAATCACTGCAGGCACATTTATCTCATGAATGTTTATGAGCTGCATCCTGAAAATCCAACATGTGCCTGGCCCTGGAGTTGGACACTCATGGTTTAAAGCATGAAAGGGAGTATGGAGAAGAGTGGAGGGTGAAATGACTCTGCTTTGGGCAGGATAAGTACTTGCACCAGCTGAGGATTTCCTGAGGTTTTGGACTAGAACTCCCATCAGTTCTAGCCAGCATAGCTAATGGAGGCGGATCATGGGAGTCATAGTCCAAAGCATCTGGTGAGCCACAGATTGCAGACACCCGCCTGTCAGCCCAGATTTCTCTTCCATTGACACCACTTGCTCTGAGGCCTGCTCATAGAGGCAGTTTGCTGCTACTGCAGAGATCACTCTCTTCATTGGCCCTACAGACCTTTATGTTGACATCCCCACCGCCGACCAGCGCAATAGTGATACGTTAATGCCTACAAATCGATGTAAATGGCGGACGTGTGCTTTATAAACCCTGTATAACATGACAAAACAAGCATCATAGCTTGATGTGGGCATTGCTATAGCTCCCAGACCTTAACCCGGGTTTTTAGCTCACAAACCCTTAGGAACTTGCATACGCTGTTGATGTTTACGCGTGATTCCGTACTTATCCATGTATTTATTTAATGCTTCATATCTGTGAAGATGGAGTCAGATGGCCGACCACTGCAACCCTCCATCTTGACAGAAGCCGGCCTATCCCTACGCCTGCCAACTCGCCGGGTGCGTCTTGCCCAGCCGCAAGTGGTGCAGGGTGAGTTAAATTTTCCTGCAGCGTATTTGTGGCGACGCTATCAACTCCCTGACAGCCGTTCTGCTCAGCACCTCTCCAGATTGCGCATTCACAGACCAGGTGCTGCCGCCATCTGTCCCTTTCGCCGAAAATTGGAAAGCGCCCAAGGCAGCGCCGCAGGAAGTCACCTTGCATGGCGGAGCTCACGGAGCATATGGGAGTGGTGGGGGGCGCAAGAACTGCTAGAGGGATGACACTGAGAGTGGAACCGTGGAAAAGGCAGTAGAGGATGACGCATGTAGCCGCATACCATGCGCAACGTCAATATTGCTAAGTTCCTTGATTATTTTGTATGTTTGATCATTAAAAACAATCACTTAGACCGTCATTATAGGCTAATCAGCTAATTGTCCTTGAACCATAGCACGTGTTTTGAAAGACTGCTTTTTTAAAGTCTGCCCTTGCGTTTTGGACGGTTGAATTCGACCAATTACATATACATGTATCGGTGTATGTGAGGATAGGGGAGTGGGGAGGCGGGGGAGTGATACGGTGGGGGGTTCACTGTGGGGGGTGAATTCAAGACGACCAAAACTGCACAAGCCAAGTGCAGGCTTTACATAAGAGGAAGGTTCTGAAAACACAGAGAACACCTTGAGTTGTACAATCTGTTGGGAATAGCCTGAGCGCTGCCACGTCCCCTTACGGTAATGGCGGCCACCATGAAAAGGCACAGCTGCCGCAATCACACCGGATCCCTTTGGGCTCGCGCCTTCTCTCAGCACACGCTAAAAAGCGAGTAGGGTGCGCGTAGGTATGGCTACCTCTCGGCTCGCGCCAAAATACAGATTCTCTGCACCTGTGGGGAAATGCTCCATGCGCAAGGTCAGATCCGAGATATTGCCGGTGCGTTCTCACACCTGGACCATTTTCCACCTTCATAAAGATGGGATTGTTAGAAGGGGAAGATGAAGTAACTCCGTTATTGCACTTTGTACTGTGCTAGCCCATTTAGAGACATACCGCCTGTGGGGTTCCATGTGGCATTATCCAAGAAGCAAAGCCACACGGGGTAAATTAGTCCCAATAGGGTTTCCTTGCAACCGAGCAAAAACACAGATTTTACTCACAAATTTACCACCACCCAAAGCCCGGCGTAAAAGGATCACTCAAGCCTAAAACGAACAAACCAACCCCCTCAAACAAGTGGCCGATCGGCAGTTGCCACGCGGGCAGTGGGCAGGGCTTCTGGTAGTTTTTTGGGAGAAGAAGCCTTTAATTCAAAGTCTAAATATTTGTAAATAATTCTGTCATTTTGCAAAGTCTCTTTCATGCTACAACGTTTGGGAATAATCGAGTTCCATGACGAAAAACAAAGATAGGTGGCGCTCTTCTAAGAAACCAACAGAGGATAATGTTGCAACTGGATTTTTAAAACCTCACGATTTGACCACAGGGAGTGTGGGGAGGGAGCCTGGGAGACAATCAAAGAAAATACAAATGTTTACGACTACTTCTGAGGCAGCAGAACCGGAAGTGAAAAGGCCCTTCACTTAAGCACTGGGTGTGGGACACCAGAGGAAGGGGGACTTGGTATTTGCTGCATGTTTGCGACTCACGCAGTGCAGATGATTTGCACAAGTTTTCCTGCAGAAGAGAAGCAAAAACAAAGATAGAATGTAGAGACTAAACTTAGGTTGCACCAGGGCTTTAAGTGGGGTAAGAAGTCAAGGAGGGACCCTCATTAGGGGGCGTGACTTGCGGGATGGACGTGGCCTAAAAAAGTACCCAAACCATACTAAGGTAAGCACATAAATATATAAATGCTTACATTTGTATGTTTGTTTGCGTGCCTTACTATAGTTTGCATACTTCAAGATGGCTTGAATATAACATTTGCATATTTGCATGCATACCTTGTGATTTGCCTAATTTTCAAGCCACTTTTTCAAACAGAAATATTTCTATGTTTATAAAAGATGGCTTGAAAAGTACACAATTCAAGCCATCTTTTATAAAGCTTGACGACGGACAAAGGCCGGGGCGCCTTTGACCGTTAGCAAAGCTTTATAAAAGATGGCTTGAATTGTGTACTTTTTAAGCCATCTTTTATAAACATAGGAATTAGCACAGAGTCCATAGCTGCTCCGAAGGTTAAAGACGCCTCAGTGACCCGCGGAGGGGGCGGGGAAACAAAAGGACGAGAGGTCACAAGAGGAAGTTACAGTGACTGACAGAAGTGCCAGCCAGTCACAGCTGTGGCAGGCTGGCACTTCTGGCAGCTTGCTTGACTCGAAAATGGGAGGCGTATCTTCCAATCGCGGCTGCAGGCATGGTGGGATAATGTGTCCTGCCAAGGTTGTGGTGGTACTGGGAGGCCCTGGCAAAGCCCCAGCTCAGCCCCACTTATTGGAGATTGCCGGGGCCTGGCCCCGGCTGGCCCCAGCCCACTTAAAACACTGGATCTCACACACCTGGAGACAAAATGGAACCATTTCGACGCAGGGCCGGATCCTGGCTTCAGCGAGGATGGGAACCTTAGCCTAGATGCGCACGTATGCACAAAGGTGAAATCAGTATACAGCCAAATGATATTTATCAGGAAAAGCCTACCCTTCATTCCCCTCCCCAACCACTGGAGATGGTAGAAGCATTGGCCAACTCCGGCCTGGAATACGTATACTGTGCTATATACAGGCCTACCAGCTTACCAGATGAAAAGCCTGTAGACCCCAGAGGCTGGAAAGAATGGAAACAAAGACAAACCCTGACTGGTGATACTCTTGGGGGGCTCCTGGCGTTGGGGCCCTCTTCCTGTGACCTGGGAGATGGCCCCTGACAGATGATTTCCTGTACTGAAATCCAGAAGGGCACCATGCTGGGATTTTAATTATGAGACATGGCATAGGGGCAAACCGGTGTGGTCAAGCCTCTTGCTGTACTTCGGGCCCTCAACACATATCAGAGGACCTGACATTAAGCTTCAGAGGCTTGACTGAGTAACTTGGCTCAGAGGCTAGTGAGTTCCTGTCCGTTGGTGGTTAGGTTTCTTCTAAGCCCAAGCACTGGGTGACTGTGAGATTTAAAACTATGTGAGGCGGATAGACGTCTAGGTATATGCTGGGAAACGAGCAAGGTCTAAGTGAGATTAGAGGAGCTTGGCGTAAAGGGAGAACAAATCCTGCAGTTTCTGATAAAATCTCCCACCAAAGGTAGGTACATGGTGACATTGGGTGTGCAGACTCTTAAAACAGGCAGTGTCTGTAAATTGGGAGTTTCTAACTCAGGAGACTGCTATACCTGTCACTCTCCAGATGTTGTGGACTACGACTCCCATGACTCCTCTCCTTTGAGTATGCTGGCTAGGGCTTATGGGAGTTGTAGTCCAAAACATCTGCAGAGCTACATCTTGCAGATCCCTCTTCTAGCTTCCGATGCACGCTTACCAGAAAACCCCAGCCTCTTTGAGGATGTGCCTGGTATGCTTTCCATGAATTTCAGGGGGCCCTAAATTAGAAATACTGAATGGGCCTCATTACACGGATGGCGGTAAGGGTTTACCGGTACCGGTATTTTACCGGTACCGCTAAATCCTTACCGCCTTACTACGAGGTCCCTTTGGGGGTTGGGGAATTTAACGCCTGCTTTTTGCAGGTGTTAAAAATCAACCCGCAAAGGGACCAGGGAGCTAATTACGATACCGCAATTTGCGGTACCGTAATTAGCGCCTACCCCATTCCCATAGAGTCCTATGGGGCAAAAATGGGAATGGGGAAGGGCAATGGTGGAAGGGGGAATTACCGCCCCGCCAACCTTGGAATAGGGTGGTAATTCCCCTTTCCACCAAGGCGGTGCCGGTATTTTACCAGCATGGACCATGGCGCTAATAGCACCATGGTTCACCGCCATCCGTGTAATGAGGCAAGTTGAATGGGCTAGATATCCAGGACTTCTAGCCAGAGTTCAGCCCGTCAGTCTCCAAAAATTGCCCTCGACCCAGCGGTAAGCTAAGGTACCCTCCCATGATTACCCTACGCTGAGTGACATTCATTCATACAAAAAAAAAATCCTGGAAATCCTGGTTTCTCTTCAAAAGAATTAACTCCATGGGCCCTCATTACGACCCTGGCGGAAAGGGGTTTACGCCGGCGTAAACCATGGCGCCCCTTTCCGCCTGACTACGAGTTCCCGTAGCGCCATGGTGATTTTTACGCCTGCTTTTTGCAGGCGGAAAAATCCATGGCGCTACGGGACTTGTTGTTAATTACGCCACCGTAATTTACGGTGGCGTAATTAACGCCTTCCCCACTCCCATTATACCCTATGGGGCAAAAATGGGAATGGGGAAGGGTAAATGGGGATTGGGGACTTACCGCCCGCCAATGTCGGAATGGGGCGGTAAGTCCGCCAACCACCATGGCGGAGTTGGCAGCTTTGCGCCATGGACCATGGTGCAAATTGCACCATGGTTCTCCGCCAGGGTCGTAATGAGGCCCCATGAATGAATCCTGCATTGACCTATTTTGAGTTGATTTCGTTTTTACATTTGATTGTTTTTATTTTACTCGATTTTCTGACTGAGAATTATATTTGTTTTAAAACCCCTTCTTAAAATCTGTTTTAACTCTCTTTCATGCCAGGTACGAGAGCCCGGCTGCATCTGTTAGGCCTCTCCTTTAGTGACACAAACCACACGTCTTTGAAAGGTTTCTTAGCTACTTGCGATTCTTAAGCCACGTCAGACCCTTCTTAGGTCCTGCCCGGAACATGGTTTTGCTTCATTCATTAGGGCCCCCGTCGATTTCCTATCCCGCTGAAAGCAGTGTGTGCTATGTGGTTTGTTTTTCCCTTCGGCCCGCCTATGTATATGTGATGATGTCGTGAGTGCGTTTCATGTCAGTTCCGACGGCCACATTACGTGTTGGGCGGTATTCCGGTGCTACATCTGCCGGAATACCACACAACAGAATTACTGTTGCTGCCACTTGGCCCAGTCGATTTACTGCCAGATTACAAGTGGGGCTGGCGGTGTAAGTCCCTATTCATTTGGAGTCCATAGGATTCCATGGGGGATTTTGGCGGATCCGCCGATTTTGTTTTCTTTCCGGGGAAAGTGCGAGGATGTAGCTAAATCATCCACTCCAGGGCCAAACTCGTGGTGTGGCACCGCTGGAAAAGTGTTGGTAATTCCGTTACTGCCACTTTCTTCCAGCACCACCATAATCCTAATGAGCCCCTCGAGTGTTCCCTTACCCAGGGTCCCAACAGTGTCAGTGGGGACTGGCATGCCTGGGTGATTAGGGCCAGTTGGCGCATCTACTGAAACCTATGTAGTGATATATGTAATTGGAACTTAATAAAGAAGAAACCTGTCTGGAGACTGACCTCGCGGCTACCTGAGTGATCGCTGAGTATGCCACATTTGACAGTGCTTATATCTAAGGCGTTGAGCCACGTTCTTGAGATGCCCCATGGGCCCATTTATAACCGCTGTTTCTATTAAATAGATGAACTGATCAGGGGCGTGGTATCCGAGCATGCAGATTTGGAGGCACATGTCCTGGCGGTGAATAGGATTAGTCTGCAGCTGTGTTTGACTGTTACTAAGAGAATCCTCATGAAACAAAGATGGGGCTCATTATGAGTTTGGCGGTGCAGGAAATAAGCTGAGGTAATTCTGTTTACCTCAATTTATCCCGCATCGCCAAACTACAAGTTTGCCGGTATTACCTCTGGCGGTTTTACTGCATGGTAATACCACCGATTTTTGGAGGTAAAAGTGGAGGCGTTACCTCCAGCTTCAAGCTACCCGTAGGTAATGTTGGCAAACATCCCAGATTTACACTACCAAACCACAACTTGTAATCTGGCGGCATTAAAGGTAATTCCATTTGCTGGTGTTCTGGCAGATTTACTGCTGGAATACTGGCAAACTTGTAGTGAGCACCCCCCCACCTCTAGTTCCCGATGTTGCATTGTGGGAGTATTCATTGCCTTCAACAGGTTCGTTTTGCAACTTCTAGTCACTATAAAATCAGGTCGGGAGAGTACCTTAGGGGGTCTTAAAAGATTGATCAGGTTCCTTGTGCGTGTAGCCACCCCCTCCCCCCCCCCCCCGTTCACAGAATGCAGGCATAGGTGGCATATGTAGGGTTTGATTGGCTAGCGTGTGTTGGCCATCAAATGCAGTTTGTGCCCACTGGGGATAACTACAAAAAGGGAAAGAAGGCAAGCATTGACAAAGCCAACAGGTTGGGCTTGTGTTTTGGCATGGGATAGCCATTTGCCAATACCTGAGTCTTTGGATACAGCACAAAAGGTTGCTCCCATTGGATTGCTTTAAAATAATGTAATAATCATGTATATAATACAACTTAATGGCAACATTGTCCCATGACAGGAACAAAGAACACATATATTCTTGCTATCACAATTAAATAGGACAAATAAGAGACAGAGAGTGTAGTTGAGGAAGGGTTAAAATAAGAAAGCTACTTTAATGAAAAGCAAGTGTCAAAAAAGATGAGGTAGGTTTTGCCCAACCTTAGTGATACATATAAACATGTGTACATTTTTATATGCCTTGATAAGGGGAAAATAAAAAAACAGGTTAAGTGCATGAAAATGAAAGAGAATGAGATTGATGAGTGTCATCAATCATATAAATTAGAAGTTAATTACTTGTGAAATAAAACAATCATTAGATCATTAATCAAATAGATAAAAGCTATTAAATCATTGGTCGACGTAACAACCGTCAAATGATTCAGCAATGTTTCGGCAAATATTAGTCAAATGCCTTCATCAGGAACAGCCGGTGGTGCAATACCAATTATGCACCAATTGTTAATGTTGAATGCCACTCTCGTAGTCAATTAATTGATTCTTTTGATTAGAAGGGTAATAATTGGAAATCTCCCAATTGTTATTTTAATTCTCCAGCCAAAGAATGAGTCCTTGGTTAAAAGTTGGTTCTTGAAATATGGGCATACAAATGATAAAAGTCCTACATTTATAAAATGCCACTTAGAAAAATGATAGTATATTCTGCCGTAGGAATAGCTATCCACCTACTTGTAGGAACGGCATTAATGGTACTCCAGAAGGATCACCTGTGGTCATTGTGGAAAAGTAAATCTGGTTTCAGACTCTTGAATTCTGCTGCGTCCAAAAGGCTCTGAAAATAAAATGAATAAACGAGTCTTAGGAATCATCTGCATCATGGGAAACCAGGAGGACATTGTACATTTTCATAATCCCAATCAGGGAAATGATACCTCAGGAACCCCTCCAGAAAGGTTGCTGTACATAATGCATGTAGCTTAGAATTCCTTTATTGCTACAGCAAATAAGATGTTCCTCATAAGGGGCGACTTTAATTTGAAAATGGTTAATTGTGTCAATGGAGAAAATGGTGTCAGAGAAGAAGATGCTGTGTGCAATATCCCCACCATGTTTCTACAAGATATCAGGTCAAACAAAGGTGGTTGAACCCTAGCAAAAAGCCTTTTAGGAGTTTGGTTTGTAAACGGCAGATTTGCATCCAATGCTCCCTTGAAACATGTGTGTAAATGCCAGGCATTGGTCAATTTCTGATTATTTTCTAGTCGACATTGGGAACTGGTCATGCATAGTTGATTCCAAAGGCATTGTCAACAAATCGGAAATAGCAATCCCTGATATCACAGACGGCCAATCAGTGCACACCATCAAAACTAGCAGCGGTAACCATGAGATTGGGCTCATGGAACACCTGAGGCTTCTTCCATCTGATGGTGCCCGCCGACGTAAATCTGGCTACCTTCGACATTCTGTGTCTTCAGGAAACATGGCTTATGGAGAAACCCACTCTAGATGGCTATGTACTTGCCCATGCTTCAGCCGGCAAAGGAACCAGAGGACGCCCATTCTCCGGCCTTATAACAGCAATTCGGCTGGGAAACGGAATCACCATGAAAGAAATCCTTACATCATCGCTCTTTTTACTCACGGTGTTAGTTACATGTAACCAGCAAAATATGGACACTGGGAAGATCACAGCAGTATCAGTAATTACTATCAACACTTATTGGAACCCAGAGTCCATTTCAAATGCCAGTTTTCTCAACATGCTGGAAAATGAGATAGATCGATCTTACATTACGCACCAGGCATTCCACCTACTTATATGTTGAGACCTCAATGCCATCTGCACAAAAAAAATATTTCTCCTCGAACAACTTTGGCAGAAGACAGAGGCCATGTCTGGCTCACTTTGATTGACTCAACAGAACTGGTTAATTTGGACAGTCTATATGCATATACAAGCCGGCTG
This sequence comes from Ambystoma mexicanum, assembly GCF_040938575.1. Classification (NCBI taxonomy): domain Eukaryota; kingdom Metazoa; phylum Chordata; class Amphibia; order Caudata; family Ambystomatidae; genus Ambystoma; species Ambystoma mexicanum. The sequence continues at coordinate 95,332,928 of NC_090922.1, forward strand.
CCAACTTGGGAAGGCAAAAAATCGACAGCAACAATTGATTACATCTTCGCCTCCCGTACATTAATCTCGACGCTAACCTCTTTCGATGTGGTTCAAACTGCAGCCAGTGATCACAACCTTTTGGCCACAACATGGACTGGCTATCGGACAGTACATCAAACTATAGACTGTGCCCTAGACGTAAACAACAAGCAAAATCGTCTCACGTTGAGCTCCAACAACATATCTAATCTTGCAATCAACTACTCCCTGTTGGGGCACTCTAGCCAGACCAATAATAAGCCAGATTATTGTCCTTTACTCACCACATACAAAAAAACGACGACAATCAATCGGCCAAGACAGGAAACCTGCCTTCACAAATATGATAACATTTTGGTAGCCGAAAGAAGACTAGTGAGAACAGCAAAAAGAGCGGTAGCTCGTGACAGCAACACAACCACCAGAAAAGCTCTTTTGATAGCATCCAAAAATTACAAATCCTGGTTAAAAAACTACCGCCTTACCCTCTATCAAAATGACTCGGAGGAGATGTTAAAGCAGATTTGCGGAAAAAATGCCTGCAAATTCTGGGCACTGATTCGATCTAATGACCGCCACTTAAACAACGGGCTAACCATCTCCATAGCGGAAGAAGTATGGATAGCTCACTACAAGTTCCTATTTCGAGGTGTGACCCAGGAACCAGATTATCTGACTCAAGAAAATGACCACGGAACTTGCAGCGAAGAGACCTCATGGGTAAAGCTCCATGACAGGAGGGACATTTTGGAGATAATCCAGAAATTAAAAAACTCCAGAGCACCGGGACCAGATGGTCTTTCTAATATGGAACTGAAAAAACATCCGGAGGAATGGTCATCCTTTATCAGCCTGGTATTAGAAAGATGCGCCGAAACAAAGCTGCTCCCCATCCTCTGTGGTCGTCCCGATATCTAAAAAAGGAAACAGCGACAACCCTTCAAACTTTCGACCAATCGCATTATTGGACGTGATTGGCAAAGTGTACGGCTCCCTGTTACTATGCCGATTTCAAAACTGGTTGCGAGACGCAGAATGTAACGAGCTTTAAGAAGAACATGGGCACCACAATAAATATCTTGACTCTCAGTATTCTAAAGGGAAAAGCGATGGCTCGAGGATCTCGACTTTACCTGGCATTTATAGACCTAAGCCAGGCCTTTGATCAAGTCGACAGACCGACCCTGTGGAAAAAACTGCGCGCATGGAGATGCCCAGAAGAGATCCTGCAACCAATCATATCGCTACACAAGATTACCAGAATGCAGGTCAAACTTAACAACCAAGGCCTGCTATCTGTAGCAATATCCACAAACCGTGGAGTAAAGCAGGGATGCCCGTGGGCCCCAGCTCTCTTTTTGTCATACATGAGAGACTTCAAAGACTCGGAGCACGCTGTGCAATCCTTTCCTCCACAGCTAAGCAAATGTGAAATTTTGAGATTGCTTTATGCAGACAATGTCATTCTGCTTGACCAGACAGCCATCGGTCTTCAGAGGCAACTGACCAATTTTGCGAAATATATTATCAACAACCATCTGGAAATTAATAAAAGCAAGACCAAAATACTAATCTTGGGAAAAAGTGGAGGAATTTCGGGAGAATTCAAATGGCAAGTGGACGGTGCACAAATTGAAAGAGTGGTCGAATTTAAATACCTAGGAGTCACGCTGGACAACTCAAAATAGGAAAAGGCGATGCAAACAGCATTACGAACAAAAATAAGAAGCCTAACCGTCCAGGCCCAGGCTGTGGACAAGAAATTTGGCCGTTTCTCATTTTCCCCGGTCTTAAATTTCTATAAATCTAAGCTCGTCCCCTCCATTGCGTACAGAGTCGAAGCCATGCCATTCCTACCAAACTCGATCTGGACAGAATTAGAAAGCTACCTCTGGAGAAAGGTCCTTAATTTTCCCAAATCTACTCCTATCGCACTCATAAGACGAGAACTAAGCCAGCTGTCACTGAAGGGAGTAATAGAACGAAACGCCTTAATGCTACATAGAAAAATTCTCTTAGAAGATCGTCCCAAACTTCTAAATGGTATACATGAAGAACAAATAGGTGCTCAAAGCCCTCATTTAAACCGATGGATAAAAGCCCAGGAGGAAAAACTGAAAGAGATCCAAAGTACGCAAAAAGAACTATTAGAGAATCCCACAAAAACACACAAAAGACTAAATGAGCGAGATTGGATTTTAACGCTAGACTCAGCAGTAACCTATACATTGACAGCTCACTTACCTCTGCAGGCTTGGAAGCTTCACGAGCCACAACCTTTCCTGGAAAAACATCCCAACAGGAAACTTAGAAATGTATTCTTAAGAGCTCGACTGAATCTCCTACCCACCAACAAAATTTTAGAGATCAGAACCCAGTCTGAATCCAACACTTGTAGATTCTGTAAAAACCAGTCTTCGGTGGAGACGACCCGACATCTGCTGCTATTATGGCCAGCAGTTGACCATATTAGGAAACCGTACTTGGAAAATATTTTCGCCTTGTCATATATACATGACAAAGAACTTTGGTGGTCTCGCCTGATAGGAGGGAAGAAACCAGCTTGGGTGACGGCCACGCCAAAAATTCTGGATTATATTCAAAACCCCAGCAAATGATACATTGATGACACAGTTCATTGACATTTCTTGCAATTGTCATTTTCTTGTAAAACCCTTTTTTAGCTTATAAATCAGTGAATAAAAAAAATTAAAAAATAGTTGATTTTGAAATATTTCATGGATTGAGAGTGACCATGACCCCCTGATCCTAACAGTTCAGGGTGGAAAGGAAATTAGACATATGCACAACCACCAAAAAGAATGGGACCAAGGGGATATCTTAGCCTACAATCACTAGCATAGGAGCATGTCGATCAAGATTTAAAATAAGCCGAGTTCATGCATTGCACCTTATCTGGTACTGAAAATTGCCTAGATTTCCCATGAATTAAGGTTATCGGCACAGGGGAATATAATGTTCAGAACTTGTCAAGCATTAAGAAGTGAACATTGGTTACCCAGAGATGCCAGGAAGAGGAAATCAGGGTTTGATGCCAAGTGCAGAGTGACAAAGCAGTCCCCCCTGAAAGCTATGAAAGATCAGAATACAAATCAAATGGAAATAGTCAGAGCGAGATCAAGTTCTGAAATGGCAATCAGGGAGAGGAAGTAAGAATTAATGGAAGAAGCCTGGTCAAACTTAGACCAGGCCACATTATCCAGTAATCGAAAGGCTTATTGGAGGGTAGTTGGAGCTTGCTTGAGCGACATCTCAAACTCTTCACCAACTCCACCAGATCAGGTGGACTGAATGAGGTGGGTAGAGCACTTTCCAGCACTTTATAATCCCCATGACGATGAGACTGAGGAGAGAATGAACGGTCAACGTCTACTAAGAAATGAAGGAATTAAGAGAAACATAAAACATCCAACAGTACTCACTGTCAGTGAGGTAGGAAAAGTTCTATCCAGAATGACAAATGAAAGGCTGCAGGGCCAGACTCAGTAACTATTGTGTTATTTAAACGCGATAGAACTATCTAGTTACCTATTTTCTTCCTTTCTTTATAGTTAATGAGTATCCCCAAAAAAACTGGAAGTAAGCTATAATTTTTACCAATTTCTTCAAAATGCGACAGAGCAGATCCTGCATGTTACCGCCACATCTCCTTAATCAATATCTCAGTCAAATGGTTTGGCTGGGTGGCTTAGCCGGGTGGTAAATGTAAAGATAATAGGATGGGTACAAATTAACAGAATCCTTTCAGACTTTCAATGTGGATTTCGGGAGGGCATGGGGACCATGGACCAGATCCTGAACCTAAGATTCATTTTAGATGAGTATGCTTGAGGATATAAAAGCCTGATCTACTAATAATTCAGGGATCTGTCCACAGCATGTGAATGCGTAAACCGTTAACACACTCTGGATTATATTACAGGATCTCGGCATGCCCAATACGTTACTCCGAATATTGATTGAAATGCAAAAGCATGTTTCTGAACCATAGTGATAGCCCTCAATTCTCCACGAATCTCTCTGCAAGCCATTAACCTCAAGGGATATTCGAGAATGGTGGAGCAGTTCCAGGGGATTTGAAGGTTAAAAAGATAAGTGCAGGTCGCATTACCCAACTAAAATAGCGGGAGGAGTTAATAGACCTGCTGCAGACATCCGTTTGCAACCCTTAGATCATAGGCTGGACTGAGTGAAATGAGGACCCGCATTTTCACTGTTCTCAAGTTGATAATATTAATATCACATTTGTATGTAGTGCTTTATGCATGCCTCCCATTTCTAAGCTCTGTAATAAGAGTTGGTATTATCACCCAATTCAATGGTACTCAATGTATTGACCATGGAAAGATGAAAGGCTGAGTAGGCCAGACTGGATTTAGAACTATTTTTTCAGAGGCCGCACAGAGATATCCATGGCGGGCACTTAACTCACTATTGTCCTTTTCATTCAAACAAAATTATTGGTATCAGCACCCTGGATAAAAAAACTGGTGTGCTAATGGCAATAAAACCCAAACCAGCAGCTGCGTCGGGTGGTATCAGTGCCGAGAACCCAGGGCTACCGGATCGTTCTTCTTCTTCCATAGTAATATTTCCAGTTACCAGTTACATTACTCATGAAATGAGCATCACCGACATCCTCATCCTGATGGCGACAGGTGTGGGTGACTCTACAAAATACATTCAGGGGTTTCCTCTACGTCCTCACATTATGATACTGTGGCAGCTCCCTACCATGGTAGTCTCCAAGCACGTAGGCTGTGTCCGTGTTAAAGGTGCATTACGTCCCGCCCTGGTACAGCAGGACCTTACTCTGCTTAGGATGCATTTGTAATACAATCAAATAGAGATATGTTTAGGTACAAAATGGTGGCAAGCCTGAGAATGCGTGTGAGCAGATGGACATGTCTGTATATTAAATATAAATGTAAAGTCTGGGTGTGTGAGGGGCTGGAAATGTGCTCGGGCTATCCTAAGTATATTGTGGGCATGGTTGCCCAGGCTCTCTCCGATGGATAGGCTGTGTCTTCTTAAAAGGTCTCGATACATGGGCTGCCCAAGGCCAAGAGCAAATTTCCTCAGTAGACGTATTGCTTATGAGGCCAAATAAATGAAATAGTTAGAAAGGGTGAGCAAAGAAGGATGACGTAATGTAGGGAGGAGGCAGAAGGATAGACTGGTCTCACCATGTACATCTTCTGATTGTGGTTCCTGGTGTGCACATCGCATACACCGCCTCTATGCACCACCCTCGTACGAGTGCTGAAGCGTTCTTAGCATGCTCATGGCAGACAGTTCAACTCTGACGGATGCAGATTCCTGCATGTATAACTTCCAATGAATAATAATAATACGAATAATGAAAAATAAAACCGTTTTTTTCGAGGATAGCAAAAATGTTGACATGGGGTGAAACTACTCTACAATCCTCACAATGTTGTAGCGGCACCGTAAGCACGTCCTAGTCAGTCCTTGCCATGCTCCGCAGACGCTGTGTTTGCTATGATGCCGGCATTGCAGATATCTGCCGGGTGCATGTGTGCGCAGCAGAAATCACCATGGATTGGCGCGTGCGTGCGCCGAAAGGCATGGCGTCCAGAATGCCTCCGGCTTGAGGAAAGGATGAGCGCTCATCATGACCGGCACTCCACCATGCCCATGATCTCCCGCCAGGGCAGGCGGATCCAGGACAGTTTCGGTTGGGGGGAGCTTTGGCCTAACAATAAAAGTGGAGTTGGTTGGAACTAAGGAGCAAGCAAGGAAGTTGAGATGTAGTCGGCTGGTCACTGCACAAGAATCCAAATTTACCAAAGCGTGTTTTTGCAGTGATGACAATCATGTAGGAGATTTGAATCGGTGGATTTATTTATTTATTTTAATATTTGTTACGTGCCACATGCCCGTAGGCCTCAGAGTGCACATGAAGAGCAGACAGAATTGCTGTGTACGTTTAATAAGCCTGCGGCCTTTCAAGCCACAAAGAGACAACTGACTCTGAGCAGCGCTATAAGAGGGATGCCCGTAGGGATTCCATGGGAGGTATGGGTTGCGGTCCTGGAAGTGGCTTTGTGCGCCATTCCGCCCGCAAATCCCCATTTGTAAAACAGGGATTTGCGGGCAGAATGGCGCACAAATCCCCGTTTTTCGGACCAAATAATTCCATGAATCAGAATGTATGTGTACCCCTTTGTGAAGGGGTACACATACATACAAAACACAAGGCTGTTGACTATTTGAAACTATAAAGGGAATGCCTGAAGGCTTTCCCAGAACCCCAGACTCCCCCGAGTTATTCTCATCCGTTTCCATCTAAAGGTGTAAGGAGAACTTTCATGAAATTCAGATAACTCAGGCGTTGAGGGTTAACGCCGTCGTTAACCCTTAACGCCTGATTCCAATTTTAACGGCTGCTTTTAGCAGGCGTTAAAATCCATGGCGCTAAACCGCCTTGGTGCTAATTACGGCACCGTAATTTACGGTGCCGTAATTAGCGCCTTCCCCACTCCCATTATGCCCTATGGGGCAAAAATGGGAATGGGGAAGGGTAAATGGGGAATGGGGATTTACCGCCCCACTCACCTTGGAATGGGGCGGTAAATCCGCCATCCACCATGGTGTAAACGTAGTTTACACCATGGTGGTAAAGTTGGTGTACTTACCGCCTGGGTCGTAATGACCTTGATAGTCTCCTTGCAATCCATGAGAGCACCGGGGCTTGGTTCAAAATACCAAGAGCGCAGATGCCGTGAGATGTGCTGGAAGGATTCAGTAGCCCAGCGGGTGAGGCCTCTACTCAGTAACTGCACTAGGTTTTATGGGTAAATATGTACAGGAGGAACAATAAGTGAACTGTGTATTATTTGGGAATTGTGCACTTCAGGGTGAGATAACTCTTTGAGAATGGCAGGCATGGCTTATTGCATTAATATTAGCAACATATCAGAGAATGCATGTTCATTTGGAATAACACGTTTGGACTGAACTGCGTTATTTATTTTTTGTTTTAATGTAGTGCGTTATGCGTTATTTCATATGAACATGTCATGTACATTGATACAAATGCATATACTTTTTTTTAATAAACCTTATTGCACCTACATTTAAAAACTCTTGTGAGTAGTTAATGTTTGCCCTTAGACCAACTACCAAAGCAATCACCTACAAGGAAGGATAGCTCAGGGGTGATGTGTTTGTCTTGGAAACAAGACAACGTCGTGCAAGACAGGTTCAAATCCAGATCCTACGCGTTGAAACCATTCGTTGGTATTCAGTGTGTTATAAAAGAACGATTATAATTAATTACCCTTGAAACTGATATCGCTTCTTTTGCCTGCGATCCCCTGAACGTTCCAGCCCAAACCTCGTCCAAAGTAGCGGAGGCCCGATATGAAATTCAGGAGGTTCAATTTTGTCTCATGTCAGTTCCCCCAGGACTAATTGTCACAAGCAAAAAATTGCAGTGTTGCAATGGCAGGCTCCGGTAGAACACCACATGTTGCCTTAATGCAGACATCTGTGCTTGTTTCTCTATTACACCCACGTCACGTCTTTCAGCAACTTTGTCCACCAAGCCACGAGAAAGGTTTGATGTCAAACTGTGCGCTCTCTGGCAGACGCCTGGCAAGAAGTCGATGCATCAATATGATGTGGCAGGTGTGGAGAGGGGCATGCAGACATTCCGAGCGCGATCAATGTCTCGGACGCCATGCAGTCGGTTCTTTTACATTGGTTATACCTTCCTTGCTAGCATTGGTCTTTCATTAAAGTTATCATTCAAAACATGCTTTTGTGTTTTGTTTCAAAATGGCCGTGCAGCATTTATTTATTTCATGAAAATACCACCGAAAAAAATGCATTTTTGGCACAAAAATGCGTACAAAACGTTTTAACATTGATTTTCCAGAGACGAGGGCCAGTGTCCTTAACAATGGTCGAGAGGATGCGGAAAGAAGGCCAGATGATTAATATTTAATTATTTATTATGCGCTTACGGGCATCAAAGCGCAATACCAGAGCGCCAAAACAGACAAGGGAGAGGCAAAAAAGCAAAAGCCAAGATGAAAGAACAAAGCGTAAACTTAAAGCTGGAAAATATCAATCAGACGCTCAATCAGAGGGTTGCTTTTATGTAAAAAATTCAGTTAATAAGAAAGTTTTAAATGTTTACCTGAAGGATAGGAAGGAAGGTTCAGACCTCATGGAGGTAGGAAGACAGTTCCACAATGCAGGTGCTAAGGCCTGAAATGATTTATCGCCCGTACGGATGCGTATGGAGCCTTTGCAGACCATAAGATGTTGAGGCCCGAGCGCAGTGCGCAGGTTGGTTTGCGCCACTTGAGACTTTCTTTGAGATATTCCGGCGCACTGCCATATATGCATTTGTGTGCTAATGTTAATGTTTTGAACTGAGTCTGTGAGACATTGCAATGAAGTTTCTTTAGTACACGCGGGATATGCTCACGACGGCCAGTTTTAGATATTATTCTTGCTGCGGCGGTTTGCACTACTTGCAGTCGGGCGATTCCATACGCTGGGGTCGCCAATAGCAATGCATTGCCATTTTCCACTTTGCGTCCTATGATTGCTCTGGCAATAGTTGCAGTATTAGAACCGGTGATAAATGGAATAATCTGCCTAAGCAATCTGATATGGTAGTGACAAGCACTGACTGATCAATCATATTCACATTAGAGTTGGCAGCAATGCCTAATGATTTAGCTTTCCTTAAGATCGGGATATGGTGAGTACCCAACGTTAGTGACTCATCAGTGTTTGCAATATTTTTCGTCATGGCCGGTGTAACCAACAGTAGTAGCTCTGTATTTTGCTCTATGAGACAGAGCCAGGTGTCTCGCATCCAGACACTGACCATGTCAAAGATTTCATTAATCAGCCAGGTATCAGCGTCCTTATTCCCAGATCAAGTAGCAAATGCCTGCGTATCATCGGCACATTTTTGAATCAGAATACTATTGTCAACCAACAAATCGTTAAGCGGCTTGATGTACAAATTGAACAGTAGAGGTGATAAACGCGCTCCCTGTGGGACTCCAAGTGTAATGTGATATATGTCCAATGAAGCTTGGCCCAGCACAACTTTAGCAGCCCCATTCCTTAAAAAAGAAGCAATCCAATCGCATGATTATTGATTCAAGTTAAAAGATTTTGACAATCTTGCCAGTAAGATGTTATGGTCCAAAACATCAAAGGCAGCGCACAGGTCTAAAAACATCAAAAGACCAAGTTTGCCTTTGCCGAGAATGTCCAATATATTGGATGCAGGGGAGCTTGCAGTAGAGCAAGATATAGGAACGGGATAGTGGAGGAAGTGCTAAGTGTTTACACATTCGTAAACAGAATATCATTCTGAGGGAGTGGCAGCCTGCAGAAGCTGAGGAAGAAAGGCAAACACAACCAATGGCTGCAGCTAAGTCAGCCACTGCCAATCCATGGCAACGTCCTCCACAATGCGGACCCGCAGAGGCACCTGCACATGAGACATTAAACAAGTGTCTCCGTGCATAGCCTAATTTGTAACAAAATACGTGCCAGGCTGCAAATATTGTCTAGGACGCCTGTACCACGTCAAGGCAGACAGCTCTCCACCCAATGCTGCCACCGCCCGCGGCTGCTCCCCACCCTGGCGACCTACATGGGGTTGCACCTGATACGTGTAGACCAATTTGGCTTTTTGCCAGGGTGGAACACCACCCTGAATCTGAGATGTCTGCATCATGCTGTTGCTGAAACAGAGAGTGATTAGGGTCACTGTGCAGCCTCCCTTGCTGTGGTACAATGGGACTGCGTGCTCACCACATTGCAGAGATACGTAATAGGGGAGGGAGTAGTAAGATGGATATGTCTTGTAGATACATCTCCAGCGATAAAGCGTTAAGGCAGGTCATACCCAATGGGTTAAATGGGAGCCATGATGCAGAACTAGGCAGGCAGGCATCCCCACAAGTGAAGCGTTACTGTGCTTTCTTAGATAGGAATTCAGGGATATGATATATGATATGATATGATATGGCATTTATAACGCGCCTATACACAAGTGTAACAAGGGGTGATGAGGCAAGGGAGGGGGAACAGAGGGAGGACAGCTAACGACGTGCAAGTGCATGGGATGGGGAAAGGGGAAAAGTGCAATACATGGGAATAGAATAATAACAAAATGCGGAAATAGAGTTCTGGGAAGAAAGCACGGTGTTCCCTACGGTATATGCAGATGTTATGCTCCCACTTTTAGGGACCCAGATGCTAATGTGTCCCATAACCTAGAGGGAATGGACAACTTTGGTCTGTTCTCTGGTTTCTAACTCACCTGCTATAAGTCTTGTTTTTCCTCCTCATAGCCCTCGTTCGCGGAGGCACAGAGGGAACCCCTCTCCTTTCCTTATCTGAGTGTCAGTAAGGAGCTGAGGACATACAGTCACAGTTAAGTACTGGAGTCAAGGACAATCTGCTGTCTCTTTGCCTCCTTAAGAGTTTGGGGCCTGACAATGGGGTGGGAGACGCAGGAACAGCTGCTCATTGTAGATATCGGGAAAGAAATAGAGAGACATTCATGCTCGTGATCAAATGTGCATGCAATGTGCATGAAAGGCATTTCAGAGCTCTCGACTGCAGTCAGTTGTTCCACGTTTAGTCACGTGTGTACATGTTACTCGCTCCGCCTTTTAGTGCAGCACTGAGAACGGCCCTGGGTGCTCTTGGATGGCTGCAGGGCTGACTTGGGGCAGTACAAAGGGAAATTACCATAACATAACTTTTATCTCCTAATATGCCTCCCTCTCCAAGGAGCCAAGCAGATGTGAACCCTGAGGGTGATAGCTCTTATCCTTACCTCCCCATTCCCTCTATCTGCTTGTGTCGCAGGGACGTCATTTAGAGATCACCAGAGGTCGCAACTGTGACCTCTGAGGTCTCCCTTGCAACCTCTGTGATCTCCCTTGCGACCTCTAAATAAAAAATATTTAAGAAAGATTTCTTTTTTTTTCTTTTTCTTTTTGTAATGCAAGCTCCTGGGCTGTGGCCAGTACCATGAGGCTCTTTACTTTGGGAGTGGCTGGCTTTCTTGTTCAGGCCCCTTAATAGAAAAGAAGAACAATAAGAACAGGAGGGCCACAAGTCTAACACTTTCAGCACTGACCATAAATAAGAAACAATAGGAATACCAAATAATGTGTCTTTCTGGAATTCTATCCAATAATTGCTAGACTCATTAAAGGTTTATTTCAGGCACATTTCAGGGGTGAGTCACTGATTTAGTCTGTTCTTAAACGACTCAACTCAGTCTTTCATCCTTCTGAGGTCGATAAATGAGTACCAACACAGGTTGGGTGATATTGGGTGTATATTTTTTCTATATAAAGCGCTTAAGCGTAAGTGCTATATAATAACACATCATTATCATTTTGTCATGGACGTCTGCTTGCTTTCACAGTAATTTGGTAACATGGGCCTATGCACACTGATCTTAACGATACATATGGCAATCCATTCTTGTATGAAATGTACATCACATTATAGTGATATCGTAACCATATTTTTGTAGTGTACAATGCTATGTGATGCCACTTCCTGTTTTGTCAAAGGCTGGAAGGTTGTGTTCCATCACTTCCCGCGATATCACTTTGGGGTGGGGTCAAATGACATCACTTCCTGTGATGTCATCAGGGGGTCAAGGGTCGTGTGATGTCACTTCTGCTACCCCTGGCATTTTGGTGAAATGACGTCCCTGTTGTGTTCCTGCAGATTTCAACCTTGAGGGTGATAGTTCTTCTCATTATCTCCCCATTCCCCTTTTTTGCTCGTGTCCCTGCAGATTTCGACCTTGAGGGTGATAGTTCTTCTCCCCATTCCCTCTCTCTGCTTGTGTCCCTGTAGGTTTCAAACTTGAGGGTGATAGTTCTTCTTCTTATCTCCCCATTCCCTCTCCCTGCTTGTGTCCCTGCATTCACCTATGTGTGCCTCGCCCGTTCTCCCGGCCCTTCTGCCAGCAGGCTCGCCAATTCTAGATATTCCTCCCTGCTACAAGGTTTGGAACTTTTGCAAGTGTTCTGGGTAAATTGTGCATAATTCACGGGTGGTCTCGAGTACTTCTTGAGTCCATCACACATCCATGCAGAGCATTGGAATCCTCCGTTCACCAATAATGCTCCAACCTCCAGATGAGGGCTAAAGGACCTCTTTTCTGACCAGCGCCTCCTCTGATCCTCCCACACCACCAACCATGCATTCATGCCACCTCAATCACATCCCCTCCCCTCACATTCCCAGTATCCTGAGTCATCTTTCTGTCACTTGTACAGTTTTTGGGCCTCATTACAAATTGCCCGGTATGGAAACAACAGTGGCGGTAAACCCGCCGCCACTGTTGTTTCCATGCCGGGCGATCACAACTCCTGCAGGCGGGAGGTGATGTTCCCACCAGGTTTGACCTGGCGGGTTTAACACCGCCCGCCTGCAGGCGGACGAGGAAACACCGGCAGCATTACGAGATGCTGCCAGTGTTTCCATGATCCCCATTCCCATAGAGTCCCATAGGACTCGATGGGAATGGGGATTAACACCATTCCGCCTCCGTGATTCCCGGAAAACCGGGGTTGTAATGCCCCGGTAATTCCGGGAATCACAGAGGCGGAATGGTAATACGAGTCCGGCGGTAACCAGGCGGTTTTACCGCCTCGGTTACTGCCGGACTCGTAATGAGGCCCTTTGTCTTCTGTCCTTCCTTCTCTTCACACTACCGCCTGCTTCCACAGAGCAAGGTCTGGCTGACCACAGGAGATGGCCCAATATGCCACATCTGTGGATACGCGCTGGAACCATAAAACCATTCCGGTGGGGTATTAAGTGAATGAAAAGGACCGATTTAGAAGGAGCCCCCTGAGAACTCTCAGAGCGATCTTTCTAAATTTTACCTGTCACTCCCCTGCCGCACACGAGTGAGTGCAGGGCTGATGGGTTGACCGAGACGGGCAGGGGAAGACGGGTTTCAGGTACGTGTATGTCAGTATGCCTGAAAGAGGACAGTGCTTGTAGTGGGGAAAGGGCTGCGGATAAGGTGTGTGTGTGTGTGTGTGTGTGTGTGTGGTGTGTGTGTGTGTGTGTGGTGTGTGTGTATGCAATGTGGGGGGCTGGGGAAAAGGTGTGTGTCTGAGTGTTAGTATTTGTCTGTGAGGCAGGGTTTGGGAGGGGCAGAGGTTGAAAGTGGGTTCTGGGGTTAAACCCCCAATTTCAAAGGGTACGGGTTGGGGGTGGAATTTATGTATTTTAAATATTAAACAATGCACAAAATCGGCCGAAAAAAATTGGTCTTTTTTGTGTGCAGCCTTTAATATTCGAGATTATCACATAGAACCATCCGGTGGTGACGGGCAAGGTATATATATAACTGCTCAGTAACATGATCTAAGATGACATAAATCAACATAACATATAGCAGTACATTTTTAACAAACAGTAGGGGACAGTACATTGGGTGCTACGTGGCAAGGTCTCAGCTTTCCATTGGGGTACTTGTGGACCTGCCTTTGGTAGCATAGGTGTAACCGGGTGGATGGCATGTTCATGTTTCATAGTAGTCTTGGGGTTCTTATTGTCGTTAGCGACTGATGTTTTGTAAAATAATCTCTGCGGGCTTAATTACTTTAACAACACGCATTGGCAATGCCAACAGTTTGGGCTTTTGTGTAGGCATGGGAAAGGAACTTGCCAGGCACAGCTATAGTGGTATTAACGGGCCATTGATTGTAGCAGGTGCAACATGGGGCGAGTACCTGGGTATCTAATAGCAGTGCCTGTCAAATGTCTAATACTTATGCACAGGCCTAAGCTGATGGCTTTGCCAATGCTTGTTTTAACAGGACTTTAGTGAAGGACACACAGAGTGCTTATAAATCGAGTGGCTGAAGGCAGATCTGGTTAAGACATTTTTATTACACCAGCAGCAGTTTACAGCTCCAATTAAGTCATGAACTCACAGAAGATTGATTTGAAAAGACGCTGGCAGGCATTTTGAGTGCAAGGTTTGATGGCAAGGCTTGATTAACACACGCTCAAAAAGTTGCCATGAGGCAGTGTTCTGGACCGGGAGGGGCAGAAGCTTGGTGGGAATGGCCATAGGGATTGGCAGGGCCAGGGCCAGCCAATGGGTGGGCAAAATAGCCAAACACCTACAAGCTCTGTGCCCCTCCTCATAGGTCATTCCTCCCTATTTGGACTCTAATGCAAGAGTTTTGGTTTATAGGTGGCACCAGCCCCACCTAATGACCCAAACTAAAAATGTTGAACACTGTTAGCATGAAGAACATTGATGCACAGTGACCATTTCCAAAAAGTTATCATTTTAAACTCTTCACCAAAGCCCTGGCTTTAATCACATGATGAGAATGTGTTGTTGAAAGTGGAAGAGACTGCAGCCGTAACATCGGCAAAAGGCGAGTGACATCAATGACCATTGGAGATTCTGGGGAAGACGTACCTTTCCGCATCCAAGAGTTCATGAAAGGAATGCAACCACAGCGGTCTTCTCAAGCGCAGTCCCTACTTCCTAAGAGCCCCCTATGGACAGCAGGTATTCATTAATGCCCCCTCCTTCCCCACAATGCCCCCACACGGGACTTTGTCAGAATCATTATGCTGTACGGAATTGCAGCTGGATGCCATTGGTATGGTATGCGGTGCAAACCATTTGCAATCAGCTGTTGAAATCATGGCTCTGCCCAAATCATGGCAGGTTCTCCAGCCATGCACCGAGGGCAGTTCACGAAGAAGCTACTCGGACTTACCCCTTACCCGCTGCTAGTAAGTCAGGAGTAACCTCTCGCATAGCTCAGGAGTCCTTGTGTTCGATGAGTGTGTGTGGTGTTACTAGTGCGGCTGCATCCTGCACAACCCTGAAGTGAAGGGCAAGGTCACACAATAGAATGGATACAGGGAAAGGAAATAGTCAACAGATCCTGGGATATGTCCATTTCCACCACTACCCATGCAATGGGCAGAGAAATCCACTCTGAACCGCATGACATCATCACTACTGCTGTGAATGCACGTGGAATAAGTTTGCATCTACTTAATGTGTTGCCAATTGGTGAGGACAGAGACCATCTGTTTTCGGAGCAAAGCTTGCAGGAGCAAAACAAATATCTGTTGCTCAATTCCCCAAACCTTCAAAATTTGACAGTGTAGAATAAAAAGGCACCTACTTCAAAAAGCGTGCACTGGACCTTAGCCAAGGTCTCCAGTCGTGACTCAATCCAGCAAGTGCGAATATGACATGGTAGAACTCTGCCGCTATCCCTTAATGGCATCACCCCACTACCATTTCAACGAGGGTTTCAGAAAAATCGCAGCTGCTACAAGCACTAGATGACCACTGTGATGCCGTTTGGTACTTACCTCAAGGCGCCATCGGCAGAACTGCTTGCGTTATTGATAGCACGGCGGCATTTCTGAGAGTAAGGATGACTGATTTCAAGGTAGTTGGGACCTGATGCATGGTACATTTTAGCACGGTGCAAAGTAACTTTACACTGGTGCAAAGTGAATTTGCACCGCCAACAAACACCCGGATTCACAGAATGGTGCAAAGTCACTTTGCACTCATGCAAAGTCACTTTACAGTGCAAACAAACAGAATGGTGCAAAGTGTATTTTTGCAGTGCAAAGTGACTTTGCACTCGTGCAAAGTCACTTTGCACCACCAACAAACACCCTGAATCACAGAATGGTGCAAATCGTATTTTTGCAGTGCAAAGTGACTTTGACTGGTGCAAAAGTAGTGCAAAGTAACTTTGCTCTGCAAAAATACAATTTGCACTGCTCTGTGAATCAGGGTGTTTGCTGGCAAAGCAAAGTCACTTTGCACTAGTTAAAGATTCCATGAATCGGGCCCTTGGTGTCTTGCCTGGTGCTATTTCAAGGAAATGCTCTGAAATCAAGAAGTAAACAATAATATGATGTTTTAATATCATGTGGGATGTGTGATGCTGGAAATGCATCTGAGGGACAGGGCCTCTGAATCCTTGTCCTTTACTGCTTTTTATCGTGTGTTCTGTCGTGTTTTCTGCCCAGGAGTCCATGTCGGACTCCTGGCAGTGCAGCTCTCTCTTTTGGTTTGGTGAACAGACCCATGGGATATCCTTATGGCACCCATGGGTAGGGGTACAACCCTGTGCCCCTAGTGTATGTTTTTGGGCACCTGTGGGTGGCCCACAGAGCAGGGTATGGGCTGGTGGCAGCTCCATGCTGAATTTGATAGGTGCTCTAGGTGTCCTCCATTTTGGGATACCCAGGCCCTGCCATTGGGATCAGTTGATTCCTGATAGGAAACAAGATGGCCCCTGTGGCCTCTTGCTTTCTATTGCCTGTTACCTTGTTTTCCCAAAGTCCTGGGAAGCCCTGACTCTGTCCCTTCCCCCTGACTGGCTGTTGGGTGGAAGTTCCATATATGGTGTTGTTGTGAAGGCCCAGCTAGACTGACTGGAGCCTTCCCAGTGACTGTATGTTGTGGGTACCTCCTGTGGGTGGGACCTGGGTGAATGGAGTGTGTGACCAATATACACTCCTTGTTGTGGTTGTCTGGTTTCTGGCATGAGAGACAAAGTCTAAGACAGCCCTGCCCGAAACTGGCCTGAATGCAGTGTGTAGTGTTGAATGGCTGGGTACTTGTCCCAATCCACATTCCTTGTTGTGAGTGTCTGAAAGGGAGGAGTGTGGCCTGAATGCACTGTGTGCCTGATTGGCTGACTGACTGCATGAATGCCCTTCTGTATGATTGGCTGCTGAGTGTGTGCCAGCAGTGTGGATGAGAGACAGAATAGTATATCTGGGGACTTCTCACCACTGGCAATTGTTCAGAAGCGTTCAGGAGCTGAGTCTCCACTCTAAGAGTAACTGGAACTGCTGATCCTCGACGTCCAGCTGGAAGAAGAAGACTTGCTGTTGCATTTGCTTCGACCGATCCGAAGGCTGCCGAAATCGTCGAAGACTGACCCGAGAGAGGACCTGGTAAGGCGCCCTCTTCCCGTGCTCCAAGGGATCATCGAGCACCGCTTCATCTTCGCCGAAGCCCCCTGGAAGTCAGACCCTCGAAAGGCTGCCGACCCGAGACGGGACCGCCGAGGAGATCGAAGTGAAGCACCCGGACATCGCCGCCGTCGAAGTCCATTGCCGTCGACCAGGGTTCGCAGGTCTGTGTAACCGCTGGAGACCCGTCGAAGTTGTGTTGCCCAGCCGTGGGAACCACTTGACGCCGTGCCGCCGACGACCGGAGCCGTCCGCTCCTTGCCTAAGAACATTTGAATCGAAGGACTCCCTCGTCCGCACCGTCGACCGCTTTATCCTGCCGGAGAAAGTCGAGGACGACCAACGCGCCGAGGAGAAACCTACCGGTGGGTTTCCCGCCACCCGAAGACCACAAAGACTCGAACGACTCGACACCCTTGCTGGGCCCCCGTCTCCACAATCTTTGCGGTCCAGAACAATTGTCATCGAGGTGCCCCGCACGCCTCTGCCTTGCAGGTCGCCGACGCTCCGTCGTCGACGAGCACCGCTTGGATCGAAGCTGCCGCCTCATCGACGCCGTTCTACCCTGTTTGTTGTCGGACGTTCGACGCCCCAGTCTCCCGCTTGAAAGGGAAGGCATTCAAGAAGGGCCGTCGATTCCCCGACGCCGAACGCCGAGTTCCTCGACGGACGTTCGACGCCCCGTGTCTCCCGCTTGAAAGGGAAGGTTTCAAGAAGGGCCGTCGATTCCCCGCCGCCGAACGCCGAGTTCCTCGACGCTTCTCGATGCCTCTCGACGATCCGTGACTCCCGCTTGAAAGGGGGTCGCTCAAGAAGGATCTGTCGCCGCCTCTTCGAAGAACTCGACTCCACCAGGTACATTGGGGGGGTAAAAACATTATAGGAGGGAATAAGACTTGCAGAACAATATATGGACTGGGCTTGTGCTATATCTTTATTTTACAGGTTGCCCAGGTGGGGGGATCTCCACACAGAACTGTGTCTAGTGATAGGGGCCAGTATTCTGCCTATTGCTCAACCATCTTATTTTCTCTCCTCTCTCTATTGCTGGTTTCACTCTATTGATCTGTGTGGCATTGTTACAGTATTGTTGATGCACTTTAATGAGATCTAATACAAAGGGTGGTACCACTTTAGAATTGTATATATTTGCCATTGTTGATTTTCCTAAGTACAAAGTGAGTTATTATGATAAGTGTACATAACCTTGAATATTGATTATATAAAGACTGTGTTCTAACCAATACAGTGTGTGGACATTCCTTTGTGGGGGCTTGGGGAATACACTGTACTTAAGAACCAGCCTGCATCACCTCCTGAGAAGCTAGGCCTTGATTGCTCGACCATAGCTACCGAATAGAGAATCTAGGCTGGGGTCCTCTGTGCCTCCCCTCTACCATATAGAGAGCAGAAGTACAGACACCCCCCACCGGTCTTCTTCACACTGGTGGCAGCGGTGGGATGCTTATGGTTTTAAGAATCAGTGTATAACCGTGCCACTTACAAAATATCTGCACTTTATTAAATTAAGGTTTAGTTGTGTACAAGATAACTGCATTACAAACAATGGAGTCTATTGCAAATGGCAAATTGACTCGGATGAGCTTGGAGGCTCTCCAGAGTGCTTGTGAAGCCAAGGAGTTAGACTTTGTGGATAAGTCTGGGGCTGAGCTGATAGCTGCCCTGGTGGACTACCAGACTGATGGTGAAACTCTTGATGAGGGGGGGAATGCAACCAATGAGGACTCTGCCCCTGGGGTTTCTGCTGAATCTTTTTCTGGGAATGCCGCCATTCCTGCTGCCTCTGTTCCAAACCCCAGCAATTCCTTGGAGCTTGAGTTATTAAGGATGAAATTGGCCTTTGAATACCGCAAGTTGGAAATAGATGCTGAACTTAAGAAAGAGGAGTTGGCTCAACAAGTGGAGCTCAAGAATAGGGATCTTGAACTCAGAAATAAGGACCTTGAACTCAAGAGCCAGGACACTGAATGTCAGAGAATCCAGCTAGAGAAAGCTAGAGTGGAGACTTCAGCTAAAACCAGTGAGAGTGTCAGGTCCCCAGCCACCAAGTTTATGAAAGATTTGGTTGGTGTATTTGTGGAGGGTTCAGATATCCTCCAATGGATTGAAGCGTTTGAAATGGCTTGTGCGATTCATGATGTTGATAAAAGAGATTGGGCTAAGTGTTTGTTAAGCAGAGTGCCTCAAACTGGATATGACTGTATTCTGAAGCTGAGTGTGGAAGAAAGGGGTCAGTATGAGTGTATGAAGTCTGCTTTGATTGCCAAGTTTGGCAAGACACCTACCCAATACCTTAAAAGGTTCAGGGATTTTAAGAAAAGAGAGAATGTGTCTTGGGTTGACTGGGTGAGTGCTGCGCACATGAACATGATGGGGTGGATTGATGGATACAAGGTTAAGACTTTTGTTGAATTGTCCCACCTCTTGTTTTTTGAGCATTTTTCTGAAGCCTGTTCACCAGAGCTGCGTCAGTATGTGGCTGACCAGAACATTTTGGACCCCTTTAAGCTGGCTAGGTTGGCTGACAAGTGGGTCTCACACCGGGTGTCCCCTAAGGACTCCAGTGGGAAGGACAAGGACAAAGAAAAGGGGGCCTCTCAGAAAGCTGAGGAGTCCCACAAGCAGTCACAGTCGGGTAAACCTAAACCTTCCTCTCCCAAGACCCAAAAATCTAATGGGGATAAGTCATCTGTGGGTGGGAATAAGAGTAGTGGTCCACCTGCTGCAAAGCAGGCTCCCAGTGGTTCCAGTACCGTACCCCGCACTCATGGCACTTGTTGGGACTGTGGGGCTCTGGATCACAGAAGGGGTGACTCCAAGTGTAAAGGTAAGGCACTTGGAGTACAGGCTGTCGGCCTGACCTACCCTTACCCCGTGTCTGAGCTGGAGGCCACTGTCCTCCCCTCCTCTACCGGGATCACATTTGGTGCTCCGGTAGAGATTTCCTTAGTGTCCCTTGGGGCCTGGTACCAGTATGCAGAAGTACTGGCGACTATCCCACAGAACACCCGTAGGTTTTTGAGAAGTGTCCTCTTGAATGGCCAGCCTTCTACTGGTTTGAGAGACACTGGGGCAAGCATGACAGTGGTGGACAGGACCCTGCTCAAGCCTGAGGACTATGTAGGTGCTCCTCTGAGAACCACCAGGTTAGCTGGTGGGCCTCCCAAATTATCGCCTGTAGCCTTAGTCACACTCATGATTGGAGACCAGACAGCAAAGCTTTCTGTCCTGGTTCAGGACAATGTCCCTGCTAACATTCTGTTAGGAAATGATCTAGTAGAGTTGGGGTTGATCTCGGATGGTCTTCCCATGACTGCTGCTGCAGTCACTAGGTCACAGGTGACACCGGGTCTGGCTGTGAGTCAGGTACCCGAGCCAAAGGCGAGGCCTAAGGCAAGAAGAAGGAAGACCAAGAAGGCCACCTCTGTGGAGGGAACACCTTCTCTTCCTGCTGTTCCGACAGCACCCATTGGGATCCATGCTCCGGACGGGCTGGGTCCAGTGGAAAACCCAAACTCAACTCCTGTGGGAGAAGAGACAGAAGACTCTCCTGTGGGAGAGGTTCTCAACCCGGAGGATCATCCCGACCTTCAATGCTTGTTAGCTGAAGGGGGACCCTCCCGGGCAGACTTCTGTAAGGGACAGAGAGAGTGCCACTCTCTCGAGGGACTGAGGAAACAGGCCCTGCCCCAGGCACAACGAGAAGTTCCTAGGACATTCCGGATTTATTGGGAGGGTGAGCTCCTTGTTAGTGAGCCCACTAAGCCTGAACCTGGTGCCCTCAAGAGGTTGGTGGTACCCCAGGTTTACAGGCCCTTCCTACTGCAGTTGGCGCATGAGGTGCCCTTGGCTGGTCATCTTGGGACCAAGAAGACTAAGCAGAGGCTCTCTACCCATTTCTACTGGCCACGGATGGGAGTAGAGGTGGAATCCCACTGCAGGACCTGCCCAACTTGTCAGTTGTCTGGCAAGACTGGAGGCAGTGTCATTGCCCCACTGCAGCCATTGCCAGTGGTTGGCACACCATTTCAGAGGGTGGGCATCGACATCGTCGGTCCCCTTGACCCTCCCACTTCAGGTGGACATCGGTTCATCCTGGTCTTGGTGGATCATGCCACCAGGTACCCTGAGGCAATACCCCTTCGGACTGTTACTGCCAAGGTGGTTGCCAGGGCTCTCCTGGGCATTTTCACCCGTGTTGGATTCCCCAAGGAGGTTGTCTCTGACAAAGGATCCAACTTCATGTCTAGTTACATGAAAACCATGTGGAAAGAGTGCGGGGTAACCTACAAGTTCTCCACCTCTTACCACCCCCAGACCAATGGTCTGGTTGAGAGATTTAATAAAACTCTCAAGGGCATGCTAGGGGCTTTGGAAGAACCCCTAAGGAGGAAATGGGATCTCCTCCTGCCATGCCTGCTGTTTGCTTACAGAGAGGTACCTCAAGAGGGTGTTGGTTTCAGCCCCTTTGAGTTACTCTTTGGACATCCCGTGAGGGGGCCCTTCGCCTTGATCAGAGAAGGCTTGGAAGCCACCCCTCCAGGTCCCGCCAAGCAAGTGGGGGACTATGTGTTAGGCCTCAGACGGAGGATGACACAGATGATGGGTCAGGCAACAGCAAATCTCAAGGCCAGCCAGGAATTGAATAAGTACTGGCATGACCTTAAAGCCTCGCAAGTGGATTGGACTCCGGGACAGGAAATCCTTGTGATGGAGCCTACCAAGCCTAGAGCTTTGGCAGACAAGTGGACTGGACCCTTCAGGATCATCTCCGAGATGGGCGAAGTCAATTATCTGGTTGACATGGGAGCCTCTGGGGTAGCCCCTCAGGTATTCCATGTCAACAGGCTCAAGCCTTTCCACCGGCGAGCAGAAGTCTCATGTCTCTTGCTAGCTTCAGGGCAAGAAGAGGATGAGAGTGAGCCCCTTCCTGATTTGCTGCATAGCAACCCTCAGGATGGCTCAGTGGAGGGAGTACATCTCTCTCCGGATTTGACAACAGAGCAACAGAGGGCCTGCAGGGCTTTGCTCCAACAGTATGCCTCTCTGTTTTCACTGACGCCAGGCCTTACACCATGGTGTAGGCATGAAATTGACACTGGTGACAGTGTGCCTGTCAAAAGCAGGCGCTACCGTATGTCAGATACTGTCAAGAACCACATCCAGGCTGAGGTCGCCAAGATGTTGGATCTGGGTGTTATTGAACCCTCAACCAGTCCCTGGTCCAGTCCAGTGGTCCTTGTCCCCAAGGCAAGTTCCCAGGCGGGTACCAAGGATTGGAGGTTCTGTGTGGACTACCGAGGAGTCAATGCCGTCACCAAAACTGACGCGCACCCATTGCCCAGGGCTGATGAGCTCGTGGACACCATAGGTGCTGCCAAATTTGTGAGCACCTTTGACCTTACCTCAGGCTATTGGCAAATAGCTCTGACAGACCATGCCAAGGGAAAGACGGCCTTCTCAACACCTGAGGCACTCTACCAGTTTAGGGTCATGCCTTTTGGGTTGAAGAATGCCCCTGCCACCTTCCAGAGATTGGTCAACCATGCGCTCAGTGGGCTGGAAGCCTTTTGTGTGGCTTACTTAGACGACATTGCCGTCTACAGTTCCACCTGGGAAGAGCATTTGACACATCTGGATAAGGTGTTGCAGGCCTTGAAAAGGGCTAACCTCACTATCAAGGCCACCAAGTGCCAGACAGCTCAGGGGAAAGTTACCTATCTTGGTCATGAGGTAGGGGGGGTGAAATCCAACCTCTCTCCAGTAAAGTACAGGATGTACAGAACCAGGAGACTCCCACTACTCAAACCCAGGTGAGAGCCTTTTTGGGCCTCACTGGGTACTGTCGAAATTTCATGGCAGACTATGGAACCATAGCTGCAGCCCTGACAGCTCTAACTTCACCCAAACAGCCTAGGAAGGTTAATTGGACCGAAGACTGTCAGAGGGCCTTTGATGGCTTGAAAGAAAGTCTGTGTAGGGCACCTGTGTTGTGTGCGCCTGACTACAGCTGACCCTTTATCGTCCAGACGGATGCCTGCGACACCGGAATTGGAGCTGTCTTGTCCCAGTTAGATGACAAAGGGAGAGAACATCCTATCATATTCATCAGTAGACAACTCAAGGGTAGATAACTTAGGTGGGCTACTGTTGAAAAGGAGTGTTTTAGCATAGTTTGGAGCCTTAGGCGTTTTAGGCCCTACCTTACGGGGTCTACCTTCAAGGTCCAAACAGATCATAAGCCCCTGAAGTGGCTTATGCAGATGAAGGGTGAGAATCCGAAATTGCTCAGGTGGTCCATTAGCCTGCAAGGGCTAGACTTCACCATAGAGCACAGACCAGGGAAGAGTCATGATAATGCAGATGGCCTTTCCAGAAGGTATGTTGACCATCTGGATGAGGGTGTCTATCCCGTGGGAGATTAGACACCCTCCACCTCAGTCTGGGGGGGGCGACTGTGATGCTGGAAATGCATCAGAGGGACAGGGCCTCTGAATCCTTGTCCTTTACTGCTTTTTATCGTGTGTTCTGTCGTGTTTCTGCCCAGGAGTCCATGTGGGACTCCTGGCAGTGCAGCTCTCTCTTTTGGTTTGGTGAACAGACCCATGGGATACCCTTATGGCACCCATGGGTAGGGGTACAACCCTGTGCCCCTAGTGTATGTTTTTGGGCACCTGTGGGTGGCCCACAGAGCAGGTTATGGGCTGGTGGCAGCTCCATGCTGAATTTGACAGGTGCTCTAGGTGTCCTCCATTTTGGGATACCCAGGCCCTGCCATTGGGATCAGTTGATTCCTGATAGGAAACAAGATGGCCCCCGTGGCCTCTTGCTTTCTATTGCATGTTTCCTTGTTTTCCCAAAGTCCTGGGAAGCCCTCACTCTGTCCCTTCCCCCTGACTGGCTGTTGGGTGGAAGTTCCATATATGGTGTTGTTGTGAAGGCCCAGCTAGACTGACTGGAGCCTTCCCAGTGACTGTATGTTGTGGGTACCTCCTGTGGGTGGGACCTGGGTGAATGGAGTGTGTGACCAATATACACTCCTTGTTGTGGTTGTCTGGTTTCTGGCATGAGAGACAAAGACTGAGACAGCCCTGCCCGAAACTGGCCTGAATGCAGTGTGTAGTGTTGAATGGCTGGGTACTTGTCCCAATCCACATTCCTTGTTGTGAGTGTCTGAAAGGGAGGAGTGTGGCCTGAATGCACTGTGTGCCTGATTGGCTGACTGACTGCATGAATGCCCTTCTGTATAATTGGCTGCTGAGTGTGTGCCAGCAGTGTGGATGAGAGACAGAATAGTATATCTGGGGACTTCTCACCACTGGTAATTGTTCAGAAGCGTTCAGGAGCTGAGTCTCCACTCTAAGAGTAACTGGAACTGCTGATCCTCGACGTCCAGCTGGAAGAAGAAGACTTGCTGTTGCATTTGCTTCGACCGATCCGAAGGCTGCCGAAATCGTCGAAGACTGACCCGAGAGAGGACCTGGTAAGGCGCCCTCTTCCCGTGCTCCGAGGGATCATCGAGCACCGCTACATCTTCGCCGAAGCCCCCTGGAAGTCAGACCCTCGAAAGGCTGCCGACCCGAGACGGGACTGCCGACGAGATCGAAGTGAAGCACCCGGACATCGCCGCCGTCGAAGTCCATTGCCGTCGACCAGGGTTCGCAGGTCTGTGTAACCGCTGGAGGCCCGTCGAAGTTGTGTTGCCCAGCCGTGGGAACCACTTGACGCCGTGCCGCCGACGACCGGAGCAGTCCGCTCCTTGCCTAAGAACATTTGAATCGAAGGACTCCCTCGTCTGCACCGTCTGCCGCTTTATCCTGCCGGAGAAAGTCGAGGACGACCAACGCGCCGAGGAGAAACCTACCGGTGGGTTTCCCGCCACCCGAAGACCACAAAGACTCGAACGACTCGACGTCCTTGCTGGGCCCCCGTCTCCACAATCTTTGCGGTCCAGAACAATTGTCATTGAGGTGCCCCGCACGCCTCTGCCTTGCAGGACGCTGACGCTCCCTCGTCGACGAGCACCGCTTGGATCGAAGCTGCCGCCTCATCGACGCCGTTCTACCCTGTTTGTTGTCGGACGTTCGACGCCCCGAGTCTCCCGCTTGAAAGGGAAGGCATTCAAGAAGGGCCGTCGATTCCCCGACGCCGAACGCCGAGTTCCTCGACGGACGTTCGACGCCCCGTGTCTCCCGCTTGAAATGGAAGGCATTCAAGAAGGGCCGTCGATTCCCCGCCGCCGAACGCCGAGTTCCTCGATGCTTCTCGACGCCTCTCGACGATCCGTGACTCCCGCTTGAAAGGGGGTCGCTCAAGAAGGATCTGTTGACGCCTCTTCGAAGAACTCGACTCCACCAGGTACATTGGGGGGGTAAAAACATTATAGGAGGGAATAAGACTTGCAGAACAATATATGGACTGGGCTTGTGCTATATCTTTATTTTACAGGTTGCCCAGGTGGGGGGATCTCCACACAGAACTGTGTCTAGTGATAGGGGCCAGTATTCTGCATATTGCTCAACCATCTTATTTTCTCTCCTCTCTCTATTGCTGGTTTCATTCTATTGATCTGTGTGACATTGTTACAGTATTGTTGATGCACTTTAATGAGATCTAATACAAAGGGTGGTATCACTTTAGAATTGTATATATTTGCCATTGTTGATTTTCCTAAGTACAAAGTGAGTTATTATGATAAGTGTACATAACCTTGAATATTGATTATATAAAGACTGTGTTCTAACCAATACAGTGTGTGGACATTCCTTTGTGGGGGCTTGGGGAATACACTGTACTTAAGAACCAGCCTGCATCACCTCCTGAGAAGCTAGGCCTTAATTGCTCGACCATAGCTACCGAATAGAGAATCTAGGCTGGGGTCCTCTGTGCCTCCCCTCTACCATATAGAGAGCAGAAGTACAGACCACCCCCTACCAGTCTTTACAGGATGCCCCTCACTTCTAAGCAAATATAGCCTATAGACCTAGGGTGCGACTCATTATCTCTGGATAATGCCCTGCTTTTTCCCCTCGCCATAAATTGTGAAAGGGCCATTATCCCAAGCAATAGTGCCTATTAGGCTATTAGTACCATTAGTAAAAGCTATAGAGGTTTTTGAGTTGTGGTGCTTGAGTAAAAACACTAGTTTAATAGTGTGCTAAGTAAATAGAAAAGATGCACTAATGAAGTAAAGGTTTTATTGTGCACTATTTACATAACAAGGTCGCGTGTATATGTTGCGTGTATATGTTACGCTTTTGAATTGTAAACTTGGTTAAACTTTAACCGTTCATCAATTAGCATGCATTATATGTAATGTAAAAGTGGATGGTTTCTGTTTAGGAAGCTGAAAGCATTTCTTCCATGTTTTAGCATCCTCTGCAGTTTTAAATTGCGTTTTGTCTGTCACTTTGACAGTGCAGTGAAAGAAAAGATCCTCTCAGAGTGAGTGGAAGTAAAGGGGCTGTTTTATTTCCTGAAGTGCGAGCAGTGTAATTGTAGGTAGGGTGTTGCTGACAGGATTTGGTTTTCTAATGTTTCTGTCTAAGGGGAACACGGCTGTGCTTGTAGTGCTGATTAATTTGCTGTTCCATGTTGGTCCTGCTGAATGAGGATATTATGAAGAGAGCTGCCTTCTATTGTTCCTTTTTATGCTCCTGAGTGCGGTTAACAACAGTAGTTATTGACTGTACTCTGAGCATTCTGATTGGCTGAGAGGAAGAATGTTCAGTTAAAAACAAAGGAAGACAAAGCAGAAACATCGGAATGTTGGCACAGAGGAATTATACTGTTGCATTATGTACCCATTCCACGGGCAACAACGGGGGGTAGTGTCTCTCAGCCCCAGTTAACAACGTGGGCCCAGGGCCGTTAGCCCCCCACACCACCCCGCTGTGGCCTGTGGAATGGGTACATAACGCCATTAGCACGCTGGGTTACCAAAGCGGGACAACAGGTTGCTAAAAAAAAGCATTTTCCTTCCTACAACAGGACGCCGTGGGCACCCCGTTGTAGGAAGGAAAATCCTTTGCCAACATGGCCGCCATGAAAAGGTAAGGCGGGGATCCGTACAGAGCCCTTCTTCCCTTTCCATGGCGATGAGAGGAAGGTAAGGCTTGGCCCGCCGCAGCCAAAATAAGGTAAGTGGTTGGCGGGGATTAAAAAATAAAAAAACAGGGGTGGGGGGAAGATGGCGGTGCGGAAAGCTGGCCATCAGCGACTTGGAATGCGGGCTTGTACCGGTGATTCAAGCCCGCCTTCCTAGACACCTGATTGGCTGGCTGCCCGCCTGGGGTGCTAATAGTCAATATGGCCTTTAACGGAAATGCCAACACTGCAATGTTCTAATAGCAGTTATTATTTAAACAGTAATACTCATGTGGGTGGGCTTTCACCAGCGTGTAATAGCTCAGGGCCCAAGCGAAGCAAGGTCCTTAATGCAGTGAATGGCATCATTACTCTATGGTGAAGCCTGCCAATCAGGGCGTTAGGGCTATTAACAGCCGAGCAAGTTGGGCAGGTGTGCTAAAGTCCAATTAAAGTTATTCAATCGATCAACCTTTGAGGGATGAAGGGTTGAGTCGTATCTGCCAGAATTTGAACTTACGAAGTGCGGGCTTGCCCCCTGAAAGGGCCGAGTATTCAACCTATGATCTCTCCACCCAGTCTCCAGCTTCTAATGGACTTCATCCAATACACATTGACTTGGATTTCTGGAAAACGGTAAAAGGGAGTGGCTGGTATTTCTTTCCCTGAGATAACAATTGCTGTTCTTGATGTTATGTTGCCTCTCAGAGGAATTATTTCATATCAAACATACTTAATGTCAGATCCCACAAGGATTGTGTGAAACTTAGATGTGTCAAGGAGGGTGGGGCTGGGGGTCTTGTATCCAAGACCTCCTAGTAACCATTGATGTGAACAGCCTGTACATCTCGATTCCTCACTGTCTTGGCAAACTAGCAGTGGATTGGCTTTTATTACAAGAAGAAGAAATAGGGGCATGTAAATAATGGATCATGATGTTGCTTGACTTCATTGCACCAAATGCTTATTTTCAATATGATAAACAATACTATTCACAAATCAGCGGCACGGCCATGGGGGCCACCATGGCACCAGCCTATGCCAATTCATTCATCTTGAAATTCGAAGAGGACCACATTATCAAACATCCGGTTTGGCATCAATACATTAAGCATTGGGGCAGATACATTGACGATATCTTCCTAGTGTGGTCCGGTCCACACGCAACTCTAGACTCATTCTTGGGATACATCAACTTGGTAGATGAAAGCATTCAATTTACACATGAAATAGGCCATCCTAGTGTACACTTTCTAGATGTTCTAGTGATTCCAAATGCACCATCATTCAATACAGACGTTTATCACAAACCAACTGACAGAAACAACCTTCTCCACAGGATGAGTTTTCACCCAACAGCTACAATACGCAGTTTGCCATATAGCCAACTGCTACGTATTAAAAGAATCACCAACATAGATTCTAAATATACGCAAGAAAAAGAAGAACTGTTCCGCAAATTCAAAGCAAGAGGCTTCAAAGAAGGTGAACTGAACCTTGCTGTAGAGAAAGCAGATACACAAGAAAGAACCCATTTACTGGCGACAAAAGTATCTAACAGCAAAGAGAATCCACTGTTTTTGTCAGCAAATACAGTGTTCAGTCATCTAAAATCAAGAAGTCCATTCTCAAACATTGGCCGATGCTAACCTGCAATGAGAAATTTCAGAATCTGTTTCAAGAAAGACCTGTCTTTGCTAATCAACGGAGCAGTAACCTGAGGGATCTGTTGGTTAACACCAAACCCAAAACAACCAAGAAAGTGCTGTAAAAATAAAGGGACATTTCCGTGCATGTCGTGCAGTAATTGCAATAACATTACTAATGGCAACACAGTCACACACCCCAGAACTGGAGAAAAAATTAAAATTAAGGACTATTCTACTTGCAAATCAGAAGGAGTCATATACTGCATCAACTGCCCTTGTGGCCTACTGTATATTGGACAGACTAGCAGAAAGGCACGAGTAAGATGGAATTAACACAAATCAAATGTCAGAACCAACAACCAACACTCACCAATTGCTAGACATTTTAATCAAGCAAAGCATCAGATAGCACAAATGCGATTCCAAATTCTCGAAGTAGTGCAAATGGGGAACATCAACACAAGCGCTACCAAAAGACTTGAACAACGTGAAGCATATTGGATCGAAAGACTCGATACGGTATCGCCCCGTGGGCTTAATGAAGAACTGAATCTATATTGCTTTATATGAAAGAGTTACCATCCAGTTGATTTTGCCTTGTCTTAACTTGTTCTCTTTCTTTTACAGTAAATGCATTTAGTAACCAATTATACTGGCTGATGTTAAGCCAGATATAAGACCCTAAAACATGCCATAAGTGATGTGTAGCTA
Source organism: Ambystoma mexicanum (assembly GCF_040938575.1). NCBI lineage: Eukaryota > Metazoa > Chordata > Amphibia > Caudata > Ambystomatidae > Ambystoma > Ambystoma mexicanum. Next base: position 95,362,471 of record NC_090922.1, read on the forward strand.
GGAGAATGACATTGATGAGAGTGGCACAATATTGCAAGAAACTGCAAGGAATGATTGGTAAAGTTTCTAGTACCTGTGCACTCTGTCTCCTCTTGGATAGACATACTTGTGTGACATTTGCGCATAACCCAACAGGACCCATATGTTAAAAATCAGGATGAGTCAATGATTTTTCATCTGAACCTCTCTATTGCGTTTTGCATAAATAGGTTTGGTACTCACGGTTTTTTAGATGTTTGGAATATGTCTTGCAATGTTTATTATTTGATCTATATTCTTCTGTAATCTTTCTAACTTACAGCCCATTATATCCGACATAACAATTTCTTTTGGTTTAATGGTCGGTTTAAATAACTCCATTAGACTTATCCACCTTTTTCGTTGCCTTGTTTGCTTTGATTTTGTTAGATGCATTGCAAAAAGATGTGTTTGTTTATTGTAAACTGCTCCATACACCTGCGTACATTTTGACAGCATCATAGTTATTCTAATAATTATTAGCCGCGATTTACACCTTGCAGTCTTGTTGCCATTATATACATCAACAAAAGCGCATTGTCACGCTGTTATGTAACGTTCCATACATGAGCAGTTCTTAGATAATGCTTGCGCTCTACCTGTATACCACTGTTGTTTCGTTTTACTTGTAACTCCGCGCTGGTGCTTTCCTTGCCAGTAGCCCAGTGTTTCTGGCTTTCAGTAACCACTGTTTTACACATAACTAAACCCGTTGTCACGTCCCTTTAGTAGCAGACGGTGCTGGCTTGTTGCCAAGACTCCGATCAACACCAGCGTAAGATCACGTAACCACGTTATGCGTCTAACAAAAGCGTCTCGATGACAACGCTCGCACTCATTCACTAACAGCTCGCGGCCAGATCAAGATCACGTCTAACTGTGTCTCTGCTTCCATTTCCACCCTACGGGGTAGGTTAATTATGAATGTGTATTTATGCCCATACATTTGTGTATGGCTAGCTAGTGAATGCCATTTTGACACTCAGATCTCCTTTGCTTGACAGGCGGGATTATTTGCGCTCTGGTAGCTTTTCTACAGAGTGTAAGCATACACGCACCTAGTTTACAGGAACTTTGCTCACAGCCCTAATGACTTCCATCACCATCCTGCAATAGAATGAAGAAAGCTTTAGCATTCTATGAGGTAAGCTTTCTCAGTTTCATACCAGTTTCCTTTAAGTAATATTAGGCACGTTAAGATATCTTACCACTGAATCCATCCAACCTAGTTTTCAGATGGGATTGTTATAAGTGGATTTACATTGGAATAAAGGCTTTTAACAAGCAGTACGTGCAACAAGACTAGTAACGCGTGTGCCACAATAGTTTCTAATACAGCAATATATATAAGCAGGTATGTGTTCCTTTACCATCATACTGTAGAATGCAAAATTGCAATTCTAAACGAGATGTCTATTGTTTGTATGTTGACGTAAGAATTTGGGTCGCATTTAAAATGATTACATTTGAAGGTTTCATAGATGCAAAGCTGTGTATTCTCAGACTACTCGAAATTGTATACAGAAACTAGTAGGATATTTTCGATACTTCTGACCTTTGGAAAATAATGGCGCAACTCATGGCTTGATGTGAATGGAAACATCATGAGGACAATAGAAACATTATTATGATGAAATAGTGACAAGGACAGGCATAATTGCAGGTTTTTGTTCTACTTGGGATGGTTACTTGTGGCAAGCAGTTAAATGGGTTTATGTAAGTACTCGATATGACTGTTTTTTCTTGTTCTTACTGTTTGTGTTTTTTCCTTGTACTACAGAAATTCGCCCGGATGAAGGATCAAGCATAGGTCCGAAATGCATTGGCATAATATTTCTGCTTCTTCTAAATAGATAAAGTAAAGAAGTCATTTACTAAAAGTTCTGTTTCGGACATATTTTTTCCAAGAACATTTGGTGTCTTTGATGCGCAATTATCTACAATTTATTTATCCTCTAAATATAAATGAACCCAATATCCTTCAGTAGTCTTCACTACAATTGGCGACCCAAGGTCTGACGACAATTTTTTCTCATCAGACATCTATGCAACTTTTCTGTACACCCAGTATAGTGTATATTGGTTTACTTGGTGACGCCATTAATCGCCTGCTCTAATCAACTAACAGTCATACGAATGTAAGAGAAACTCAGCGGTGCCCGCCCTAACCACTTTTTCTTTGCCGGTCTTGTATCCATCCTCACTTGTTAATAGGTTATGTGCAAAGACGTCAATTCCCCAAAATGCCTAGTGGTAGCAAAAATGATGTCATTGGCTGAATGACTTAATAGCCATCACATGATCCTTGACACTAGACTTGTAACAGGAAGTGAACTCACATGACCTTTGAAGCCGAAAAGATCACTGGAAATTCATTTTTCAAATACAAATTATAATATGTGCCAGATTAATTAAATAAACTGCTACTATAGCAGGCCAAGTGTTACATTATGTTCTGTTATGCTATGTAGTTAGTAACCTGCTAGTACAAGGGCCATTTTAGCTACCAAACATTTATCGCACTTGCACGATCTGAAGGCACCATGCCTTGAAGATCGTCTATCCGTTTTTCCCTTGTCTCCTCTCCTTGCATGGTGGCGCCTCAATACAGTTGGAAAATTGTATTACATTCACTTGTTCCATGCACCCAGTCTGCCTGTGTAGACTTGTATCATTTAGAAATTCAAGGGCTCTGAATGACTGTTGTTTTTTCGCCTTGCTCCCTCCCTCCTTGAGCGCTTTGAAACACTTGCTTTGTGTATAGGCGCTTTACAAATAAACAATACCATACCATGCCAAGAGCGCAGGTTTGAAATGCTGGGGGCGCACCACACAGAGCAATGGCAGGCCAGCAGCACAGCCTTATGATATGATAGGTTATTTATAACACGCTTAATACCCAGAGGTTTCTAAGTGCGGATCCAGGGATCGAATCTGTGTTGCTCTGTGTCGTCTTGCTTCCAAGGTGAGCACATTGCCCCTGAGCTATCCTCCCGAGACTCTTTCATGTCCCATTTCAGCCTTATATTGCCAGTTACTGCTTTCATATGGCACTTAGCACTTCATATGCCATGCAGTGTACCATATGCTAAATACAACCTCATCTGCCCAGGTACCACCATCCCATGTGCCAGCCACCCAACGTACCTGCTCTCGACGTCTACTTGAAGAAGAGGGGAGGTTGGGCTGGTCCCTTCCTGCAGTAAAATCCGAAACCAGACAGACCAGGAAGACAGAATGTGGGAAGATGAACCTGAGGGAAAAAGGACGAGCAGACAGGAAACAGGCCTAGAGAAATGGAGAATAATTTGAGCAGGTGGGGGAAGGAAGAAAAAAACTCAATACCTACCTCTTCATCTAACCCACTGTATGTTCTGCTCTCTCTTCATGCTTGTATATATTAATGCAATTGTTCACCCTATCTGTAACTAAGTAAACTGTCTGTAACAAGCTCCACAATGCCTCTGGGCCGTTGCACGCTTAACAAATGCGAATAAATAAATAAATAAGGAACAATCAGGGAAACACTGAAGACCAAGCGAGAGGAAGATGGAAAGCAACAGAGAGCAGGGGAACAAGGTCCTGGAGTCCACTGAGTCGCGTACTGGAGCATTGACACGGCGAGATTGCTCCGCTTTCTCTGGAGATGACTGCTTCTTGAATGCGTGATGTCACCAGGCCACGCGCGGCACAGAGGGCTGTGGGGGTCATCTTGCAAAGGGAAACGTGACAGTCCCCAATTCGTATAATAGGACCAGTTGATAATATACCAATTGACAATATACCAATTGGAACAACATATGTTATGTTACAAGACTTTAATGCTGTGTGAAATCACCAACGTAGCAGTCTCAGGGCTCTGGCTTGTCTGGATGTTGGCATAGTGTGACCCTGCCTGGGGTATCCATACCTTGCTCTCAGAAAAAAGGAGGTGGGAGAAGATAAGAGGATGGGAAAGCAGTTAAAAGAGAAACACACCATAGGCGAGAAGATGTAGAAGGGAAAAGGAACGTTTTTGATAGCATGAATGCATATCAATCTGGTTAATTGGATCTAGGTCTGGATTGCAAAAGGAAAGTATAGTCTTAACATAACCATGTACCGCCATCTTAAGCCAGTTACAGACTAACAGTCAGCCAGAATCATCATATGTAAATCAATGCCTCACGTGCTCTGGTGCTGACTGGCTCATTTGTGCAAGGCTCAGCCTCATAGGGCCATCAAACACTATGGCGAGGGCATAGAGAGAGGACTGGCCAGGCAGAATTCACAGAGATACGATCTGTATCATAGGAATGTTATTGAGCCTATGTTGACAAACATGGCACAATTCAAAAGAAGGAAGTCAGTTTCTCAGCAAATATGGACATAGCACTTCAACGGGTGACCACATAGACATAGAAATCAGACTATGTATATAGAGTATTGTCACTGTTAGTGTTGTTTCCTCCATACCACTACAAAGAATTGCAAAGCAGAGCTGTGTGCCAGACGAAACTTTGTAACAAGCCGTTCGGTCATGCGTTCCAAAAGAAAAGTGAGCATTACACTACTGCAGAGTGATCCCAAAACAGGGTGGAACATCACGCCATTCAGCGCTCCCCAAAGTAGCGCTGTGCATCATACTATTTTAGAGCGCTCCCGGCAGAGGACTGTGAATCATGCCACTTGAGCGCTTAGTGTTCTTAAAACAAAGCTTTGTTCAAGTGATTTCAGAGGCTCTCCGGAAGAGAGTGTAACATATTTCTATGTTTATAAAAGATGGCTTGCAAAGTACACAAACCATAGTAAAGTATGCACACAAATATATAACATTTATATATATTTGGGTGCATACCTTATGGTTTGCGTACTTTTTAGGCCACGCCTCTCCCACAAGCCACACCCCCAACCGAGGCCCCCCACTTAAAGCCCTGCTGTTATCAGTGAAGGACAGTGTTACACCACTCATTTTTAGCGTATGCGCTTCCTACATGTGACTCCCCGGCGTTAGTGCCCGATTCATGGAATTATTTGCAGGGAAAATAGGGAAGTTGCGTGCCAAACTGCGGTTATGGGGACCCTGTGCAGGGTTCCCGAGATGCAGGCCTGCTTGCGGGGGACCCGGGCACTGTTCTGAGGGTGCATGTACTTGCGCCCGGGGAACATGCAAAGGTGGGTGTTTCCTGCTGCTTTTGATTTGCGTGTGGGAATGTCGGGGGTAGTCCGGCTGCGATTTGCGTATATCTTTACTTTGCGTGAACAATTCCATGAATATGAGGAGTGCGCAGAAAAAAGTCTGCGTGCAGGCTTGCGTAGAAACCGTTCTCGGCGCGCGGGAATTGCAGGATTTCTGCACACTTTTCCATTAATCGGGCCCTTAGGATTTTCAGGATACATGGAAACATGCTCCATGCCATTCAGGAAGTGCTGCTGGTTTTTTGTGCTTTGTGAGACTTGGAGTTTTGTCTTAGCCATTATAACTCCAGGACTACATGTCGCAGAGTACAAATAAAAACAGGATTTCAAACGCCTGTCTCCAATGACATGGGGCATGAAGACATGTAATTTCCCCAAACAGTAGGTAGTGTATGCAAGCAACACTGAACACTTCATGTAAAGAAAGGGGAGAGTTGCTACCCCCAGATTCATGTGTTCATCAAAGAAGTAGAATGAAAGAAAGAAATACTAACAATAAAAGTGTGTGTACTTAGTTCATAGTTCAGTTTGATTTGTCGCCCATGAACAAAGAGAAATTCATTCAATTGCAGGTGGTATAAGGCGACGTTGCGTTATCCTGACGACCAAGGCGAGAGAGCACACTAAAGTTTGAGTATGTCAATTTCAGCTGCCACAAGATGGACCCTTTCTCTGTGCTATGCCTGCAGGACCTTTGGCCTCCATTAATGACTCCACACCGCTGTAAATGCATCGTCAGCTTTGAAATTCCCTGTACGTGACGGGCACACATTTGCGCATCAAGCATTTTCATGCCATTATGCTGTAAATGCAGCTGCAGTGTAGCAAGGCGAGGTGGCTTCCGCCCGGCCTGTCATGGCGGCCGCAGGCGTGCAACTGAAGGCAATTGCGGTTCTTGCTGTGGCCACTTGATATTCTGGACACTGCCCCTGCCAACTCTGAGCCAAGGGTGCCATCTACTGCCCCTGGCGATCTGCAAATGACGTCTCTGCCCAGGTGCGGGATTTTCAGACTTTTGGTAGATGCGTTGCCTTTTCCAGAGAGATGCTCTGCTTGGTGGCAGATCTGGTCGGCTGTGATATAGAAGCTGATATGTGCATGCTGCCACATACGCAACCCCCAGTAACTGTGCAGAGTGCATGCACAGCGATTCCAGACCACAGCGCCTTAGAGTTGGGATGTGTTATTCCTCCAAATGGGGACTGGAAACCATCAGCGTTATCTACCGCCTCTTGGTATGCATATCAAATTAGAAACCAATGTGGTTCCAATCCCGCCAGCATTCCGCCCTTTGACCCCGATATGCATCAAGCAAGCATGGAAGCAAGCAAGGTGCTCTTCTGATGGCCCTGTCAAGGGGTAATGATCAATGGTGCCTTGATAGAACATGAGATGAGGAGGCCCAGGGCAGAAGATGGATGGAAGTAGGGGGTCATATCATCTGTCCCGCTTAACAGCGCGCCACTGCGTATGGACCGCGGCACGGGGCGAATCATCCTTGAGTAAGTGCACATCGGAATCCTTCTCCTGTGGCACCCAACATCTCTCTCACGAAACATCAAGTGCACATCTGGAAGGGGGCCATCTTACCTCTCGTAGCACCCATGTCTCTAATGAACTGTGCCCTCTACCCGGTGGTGGACCCGAAACTGCTGCGTGTATTTTTTAAAGTGTAAAACATGAGGATCTGTGAAATCCTAATAACTTTTGCTTTTATACTATCCATCTCTCCTCCACACACATCCATTAGAAGCAAATCATTAGGTATAACCCGCACTCAGCAGGAGTGTCTTTCTCCCACAGTGTAATATAGAGTCACTTTACAAAACACTTTCAGGGCTACTTTTGGTTCCAAGTTCACCCTTGGCTGACACCTATCAATTGCTTTGTCATAAGGCGATGGACAAGTCATTGCAGGCTTCACAGGTACCACGCCATTTCTTTCAAGCCGTATCTTTTACTACTGGGTTGGGGACAGACACAAGTGTGAAATGGAGAGTATTAATGTCTCCCTTCTCTGTGAAATCACAGCTGACTGGAGACGGGTCATTAGCATTCCAAAGCCCCTCACCCTGTGTATTCTCCACAGAAAATACCTTCTCCACATAAGCCTCCATTTTAATTATGTACCCATGTTGACTAGTCTATGGTGTCTAATTTGTTGTCATGTCAACAGTGTGATAATAATGCATTGTATGTTTTCATATTGTATACACAAGAGGCCTGTGTGAAACAGTGGCGTCTGTGGTGTGAAGATATCAGGGCAGTTAACAGAGCTGTCTGGTTGTCTCTTGGAAGGTAAGACATTTTCAAGCATAAGGGTGCTGCAATTGTTTTACTGACTCCTTGATTTCGGGAATAGCACAGTCTTGTGGCAATACGGCGGTAACATGGCGGTGACAGAATTACTGTCACGTAACCACTGTTTTTTCCCTGCACCATCATACTCGCAATGAGGCCTATGTATTGGACTAAATACCTTGTCAGTGTGCTTGACATTAGGGCCTGATTCATGAAGTTGTTTGCATGGTGCAAAGTCACTTTGCACTGCAAAAATACACTGTGCACTGCTCCTTGAATCAGGGTGTGTGTTGGCAGTGCAAAGTCACTTTGCACCAGTGAAAAGTCACTTTGCACCATACAAAAAATTCCACGAATCAGGCCCTTGTGTGTTTGGGGAAAATGCTGACATTTGTCTATCAGTATAAAATGAGTGTTGCTGTGTTACTGGTTGTAGAGTGCACTTCTGGGCCGCAAAATTGGAAGGTATCCATTTTGTGTTCGTTTGTTTTCTGTTTCTTTCCTTAAAACAACGTTCAGAAAATGGCAAGAAATGGAAATTCCCTTCCTAGGGGACACCTGCATTATTAGCAATGTGTTGAGGCCAGTTAACCCCTTGTGGCCCTGGACAGTGGTCTGCCCTTTGTGAGGGAACAGGGATATATGTAGTCAGATGAGAGCACCTCAGGGAAGAGTTGTCAGTGGGGGTGCCATAGGGCCACCCTTGACCTTCCTGTCAGGTGCACCCTCACACCTGGGTCAGGCCTGCAACGCCTTCCCAGTCAATCCCCTGTTGGCCATTGCAGCTCCCTGGGAGGAAGGCCCACAATACTGCACTCCCCACTACTTGCTTTTAATAAACGTTTAAAAAAATGCTTTTCATTGCTTTAAAAACATGAGGGGAGCAGGGTGAAGATGCAAAATTGTGCATCAAAATACTGAGGGGTGGCCCAAGGGGTCTTTTTTGTAAAAGAGCAAAATATGAAAAGTAGTTTGCAGTGGAAACTCCCCCATAAAGACAAATCCTCATCTTCTTGTTCCCTGCATTATGTTATGTTATCAGTCGATTGTTTAATTAGACAATGTCCATAAACCTTACATGTTCGTAATAGTAGACATTATTTACATTACTCTATGCTCTTGAAACAGACCACCTAGAATCTGCCTGGGGACCACAGCTCCCTCCACCGGCCAAAATCAGCTCCTTGTGCGAGCTGCTGGGGGGCTCAGGAGGCAGGTATGGCATTTTTTCTACTGTCCATCTATGATAAAGCAAGCATGATAACTGCTAGTATGTAGATGTAGCTAGACTGGCATTTTAATGCAGCCAGTCTAGCCATTTGTTACTGTGGCATGACATTTTGCATTGGCCAACTTTAATAAAACAAGCATGATAAGTGTTATTTTGTCACTTCAGCTAGACTAGAATTTTAATGCACCCAGTCTATCCATTTCTTTCTGTGGCATGACATTTTGTACTGGGCATCTTTGATATTGGAAGCATGATACATGTCCTTACATGGCTAGATTGGCATTTTGGTGCAGCCAGTCTAGCCATTTCTGATTGTGTAATGCCATTTTGTATTTGGTATCTTTGTTAAAGCAAGCATGATAGTGGTATTATATAGCTAGACTGGCATTGTGAGGCTGCCAGTTTAGCCATTTCTCACTGTGGCATGCCATTTTGTATTCGGCATCTTTGATGAAGCAGACATGATTCGCGCTATTATGTGGCTAGACTGGCATTTTGATGCAGCCAGTTTGGACATGTTTTCATACTGTGGCATGGCATTTTTTTAAAAACGTATTTTTATTGTTTTCACAGTATAAACCAATCACAGAGTTCCAACAATCCCCCTAAACGTCCCCCCCCCCTTCACACCCCCTTCCAGAAGAGGTATCAGAGTTCTGTTTGTCCTCAGGCTAATATATGAGGTAAAAATGTCTGTTATTCTAATGTTATGCGGGCACCATTGCATCATGTAGTCCGATAGTAGGTATTCTAGTACACCCCCCCATTCCTTCATGAAGGAGTCCTGTGTTCCCTGAAGGTTATGCGTGATTTTTTCCATGGTCATTTGCGACCAGACCTTTTGAAGCCAAGTGTAAATCAGTGGTGGGTCTTGCTTCTCCCAGTTCTGCGCAATTGTGGCCCATGCCGCTATGACCAGGCCCATGAAACTTCTCCGTTGTACCTTGGTATATTTTTGGGTTTGTTGGTCTTTCAGTCCGCATAGCCAAACTTTCTCCCCTACCTGGTCCGTCTCCAGGAATATCTTTTTCATTTCTGAGATCAATTCTGTCCAGAAGCCTTTGACCCTTTGACAGTCCCACCAGATGTGTCTCCAAGTGCCTGCTTCTGTGCAGCCTCTCCAGCATCTGTTTGGCAAATTAGGATACATGCTGTTAAGCCTCTCTGGTGTGTAGTGCCATTGTGTGATTATTTTTATCCACATTTCTCCGGTCTGGGCTGCTCGTGTTAGTTTGGGGATGTCAGCCCAAAGTGCCTGCCATTGGTGTTTCGTGATTTCTTCCCCCATTGCTCTTTCCCAATTTTTCATGTAGGCCCATTTTACATCCTCTTCTCATTTGTTTATGAAGTTGTAGAGTGTGGAAACTAGCTTCTTGTCCCCTGAGTTGGTGAGGAGGAATTTTTCAAATGTGGTCATTCCCTGGTTGCCGCCTGGGCCATCTCAGGCGTTGTTAGTCAGTGTCTGAGCTGTTCGTATTTGTACCTGTACGCACTCGTTAGGTTCCACATGGTCTTGCATTCTGCGTAGGATCTGATTTCATTGTCCTGGAACATCGCCCCTATTTTTCTGCACCCTGCGTCTTTCCATTTTTCAAAGGCCCCTTGCTCTAGACCTAGTGGGAACTGTGGGTTCCTGCATATCGGTGTGAATGGGGCGGTTGCCGTGGTTATGTTTCCTTTCCGCGTTTGCTCGTCCCAGGCATTCAATGACGCTTTCATGATCTTGCTGATTCGGAGGTTTGGGTGTCTGTGTTGCTTATGTTTCCATAAGAGGTCTTCTAGGGGGGTTCGTGCTACCGTCCTATCCTGGGTCACCCATATCGTTATTTGGTTGTCCCCCAGCCATTCTTTCAGGACCCAGAGTTGCGCCACATGGTAATAGTTTCTGGAGTGTGGGAGTGCGAGTCCCCCCTCTCTGACGTGGGTCATGAGGACTGCTCTGGCAACTCTTGGGGGTTTCCTATTCCATATGAATCGTGAGACAGTCCTTGCCAGCTCTTTAAAGAACGAGTTCGGGATTGTAATCGGGAGGGCGTGGAAATAATATAACAGCTTAGGGAGTGAGTTCATTTTCACCGATTGTATTCTCCCCCACCATGAGATATTTAGCGGGCACCAGCGTTCCATGTCTTTTTTTACTCAGGTTAGTAAGGGGGTAAGGGGTTAGTAAGTTAGTAATTCCGTTTGTAAAGCGCTTCTACTTTATGCGTCAGTGTTATGCCCAGATATTTTATGCCTAGCTCCGCTATATTTAGGCCCGATGATCCCGCCTCCATTTCCAGTAACTCTCTACTCCCTACTAAGTGTAGGATCTCTGATTTTTTCTTATTTATTTTCAGGCCCGAGATGTCCCTAAATGACTCCAGGACCTGTATCGCACTATGGAGTGTGTTCGTTGGGTCCTCTAGCGCCAATAGCATATCATCTGCATAGGCTATCACCTTGTGTTGTCTGCCCGCCATCTCTATCCCCTTAATTTGAGTAGATTCCCTTATTTTGATTAAAAGTGGCTCCAGAAATATTGTGTACAGGAGGGGGCAAAGTGGGCAGCCTGTTTCGTCCCCTTAGTAATCATTACCCTCTCTGTGACTACCCCGTTGACCGCTATTCTTATCAAAGGGGAGGTGTAGTTGGCTTTGACCATATTTATAAAGTGGTTCCCGAATCCCATGTGTTCCAGGGTTTTAAAGAGTATGGACCATTCCGCCCGGTCAAATGCCTTTTCAGCGTCGAGTGATAGTAGTATTGCTGGGGTGTGGGTAATGTTTATTTTTTCTATTAGGTGTCTTAGTCTTCTGAGATTATCGTGAGTTTGCCTCCCCGGGATGAAACCGGATTGATCCAGGTTTATCAGAGAGGGCAGTAACGGGGAAAGCCTGGCAGCTAGAATTCTCGTGTAACTCTTAGAGTCCAGATTCATCAGTGCAATGGGTCGGTACGAGGCGGGGAGGGAGGGGTCTTTCCCTTGTTTATGGAATACCAGGACCTTTGCTTCGTTCATGGATGGGGTTACATTTCCGTTGTCTTTGAAGGAGTTTAGCAGTCTTGTGAGAATTGGGGTTAGAATGTCCGCATATTTTTTATAGAAGGGGGCCGTGAACCCGCCTGGGCCCGGTGCCTTGTTGAGTGGAAGATCTTGTATTGCCTTTTTTACTTCACTTTCCGTTATCTGGGTGTCTAATGCTATTTTGGCCTCTTCTGATATTTTTGGGATGGGGAGTGACCTCAGGAAGCTGTTTTGGTGTTTCTCATCTGGATGTTCTGTTGCATATAGTTCTTGATAGAATACCTTAAATGTTCCCCAATATCTTTGGTATGCGTTAGCGTGTCTCCTTGTGCGTTTTTGATGTTGAGGATGGTCATGGATTTTTGCTTTGCAGCGAGTTGTCTTGCTAGAAGTCGATCTGCTTTGTTGGCTTTAATGTAGTATCTTTGCTTGAGGTAGAGGAGGGATCTCTCTGCCTTTTTGTTACGGAGGAGTTCCAGTTGGCCCTGCGTGTGTTTTAGTGCCCTCTTTAATTTTCTGGTGGGGGTGGGTCAAACGTTCTTCACGGATGTCAGTTCTTTTCTTTTCCAGTTCTCGTTCCCATCCTTGCCATTGTTTGTCCCTTGAGGCCTTTAGGGCAATCAAGTGTCCCCTGGCTACCGCCTTAAACGCCTCCCAGACGGTGCCCAGAGGGACGTCCCCCGTTTCATTGTGCTCAAAGAATTCTAAAATGATATCTCTAATGGCCTCACCCATCACCGGGTCAGAGAGCAGTTCATGAGGTAGTTTCCAACGCCATAGGCCTCCCTCGTTCCCTGGGGTTGATAGATCTAGCCAGAGCGGCGCATGGTCTGACAGTGCTATGGGGCCCAGTTCCATTCCCTGAACCTTACCCAGAATCCCCGCCGAAACCCAAAAGTAGTCGATTCTAGACATCGTATTGTGTACGTGTGAGTAATAAGTGGACCCCTTGTTTAGACCTTTAAGTTCTCTCCATGCGTCGCATAGTGCCATACATTCCATCCTTTTTTTGAGACATTCGGATGGGGCGCCCTGGTTGTGGGGTCCCCCCACGCTCCTGTCTAACTGAGGGTGCCATGCCATATTAAAATCACCCCCAATAATTAGCTCTCCTTTCGCAAACCCCTCCAGTCTCCCCATAGTATCCCGCAGGAAACCATCTTGGCCTATGTTTGGAGCATAGATGGACGCCAGAGTAAACATGGAGTTGTGTATTTTAATATTGGCAAATGCGTATCTCCCTTCCTTGTCCGTCTGCTTATCTATCATAGTTGCTTCCATTCCCCCCTTTACTGCTATCATTACCCCTGCTCTTTTCCCTGGTGCATTTGATTGTGTTAGTACATCGTATCCTCTAAGGCGTACCTTCCCCCTGTCCAGGGCTCTAATGTGTGTTTCCTGTAGTAGAAGCACTTCAGCCCTTTCCTTCCTGAGCATATACTCTCCTTTTCTCCGTTTCACCGGGGAGTTTAGGCCCCTAACATTTAGGGTAAGTATTCTTATCTTGCCCATTTCAGGCTACACTTCTTGGCCTTCCGCTAAGCCCTGGACTGATGGTCCTCCATTTCTTCCGGATAAACCCTCCACCCCCCAAAACGCCTCAACTGTGCCCCAACTAATAACCATATAATAACTTTGTTCCCGAGGAGGGCCCGGGTACCTATGGTAGCTCTGGCGTTCCGCCTATCGCTCCCTGCCCTCTGTAGGCTTGAGACTAATTTTGCGGGGGGTCCTAAACCCTGCATCTTCCTCTGACCTTAATGCGAGTCATTCCTGATCCGCACCGGGCCTAAGGATTCCGTTGAGATCGATTCCCTTCATTGTGTACCTCTCCGCGTACCTTGGGTGTGTATTTGTCCCATTCTTGTTACTACAGAGTTGCTGCCTGTCGGGGGGAATTCTCCCGGGGTCGGCTGGGCCGTCCGCGGACCTCCGGGCTGGGAGGCCCCAACTCCTCCCGCGTATCCCAAAAATGAGTATGAGACACACACAAGAAGCAAGGTGGTTCTGCTGTTTATTGAACAACGGCAAGGATGGGTCTAGGATCGTACGCGTCCGTCCTGACTCTCGAAATTCGTGGGGCTCGCAGGTCCCTTTTTGCCTCAGTATAACGCGCTACTTGCGTCACCTGGGAAAGTTAGCAAAAAACCTATCGCCACTCTGGATTGGTTCCTCGAGTGGTAGGGTTAGTATAGCATACGTATAGAGAACGCTGTTAGTGGTTAAGGGTCAGTCAGGTGGTATACTTGGGTTGTCCCTTCTATTAGATACATGAAAATTGTTACACGAAGACCCCTGATGATTGGCTAATGTTAATGGCATCAGTGATGAATGCCCCATGTTCTGATTGGTCCACTCGCGAGCCCCCCAGCCTGGGACCATCGTTGTTCCCAGCTCGCGGTGTACCTGTCATTTGCAACAATATGTAACTATGTGTTTATGCAGACAATGCGTGTATTTGCTCATATGCCTGAGAGCAGACTATTCCCACCTCTGTAGGTGTCCATTGGGTCATTTCATTGTTGCAGCCTGTGTCTCAAACGTGGGACCTAGGCGACTTCTCCCTCCTGGGTCTGGCACCCTGTCAGGTTCGGCTTGGTCACGTGAGGAGAGACCGTGGTTGAGGCAGAATTCTGCACATTTAATGTTGTATTTTCCACTGTGTGTCTGGCTTAGTTTGCAGGTGTGACCTTGGCTTCGGCTTGTGGCATGCGAGTTGCAACATTGCCCCCTTGGCTGTCAGTTCTCGCTGGGCTCATTCTGCAGGGTCAGCAATTGTACTCTTGTTCGTTCAATGTTCGTGGAGGCTCTTGCCTTCGGCCTACTTGGGCCTGGTGCATGGGTGGGGATGTTTAATGCACGGCACTTTAAGTTACGGTATCATATTGCTTCATATCCAGTATCATGTCTTCGTTGCATTTTTCATCACAATGCATGGGTTAGGAGAAGCGTCAGCAAGCATTTCAGATGAGTGCTTTGTGCGTCTTGCGTTTCTGCATTTTGAAAAACCTATGTGAAAAATAATAAAGATGCGCGTCAGTGGGTGTGTCCGTCACCTACGTCATAGCACTGAATATGTTCTTTGTGTGGATTGGTGTGGGGGTGTCCAGTGTGCATGGTTGCACGGGTGTTCTGACCGTTGGCTAGGTCGTCATGGCATCTCTAACGATGTGTTTATTTACTGTTGAATGGTTCAGTCGAGTTCATCCATGCCGCAGGTGTCGGCTTGAGCAGGGCAGGCTGGTGGGCAGGCTGGTGGGCACATCCGTATGTTCCTGTACCAGGGTATTTGGTCGTCTGGTAGATAGGCAAATTCATCTCGTGGCGGGTGTCTGGGTCGCGATCCTCTAGGCCAGGGGCGCGAGGGGGTTGGGGGGAGTCTTTTGTCCCATTCTCCCACTTCAGTCCCCCCTCTGGTCGACTTGTCGACCACAAACATATCTTTTTCCTTATCTCCTCTTACTCTCCATATTTTAGTTACTCCTCCCAGGTGTCCATAGTGGTTGACATGGTCTTCAAATGACCAATACATATACACACAGCTTCCTCCAGGTGTGCAGTATACCCATTTCCCGATGTAGCTCCTCGGGTTTCTTGGGTTTTCGAGCTTCACGGATGGCGGGTCCAGGTGGTTGGTGATGATCTGTTTGCGCAGTTTTTCTCTTTCTTTTATTATTGTGTCTGTGTACTGGCCATCATCAGTCGGCATCAAGGGGTGCATACCAACCATTTTGATCATTTCATCTGTAGTGCGTGCTTTCCGGGCTTTCCAGAACCTTATTATGATCAGTGCAGCTCCACCCGGTATTATACATCCAACTATAATCTTCAGTCCGTCCGACAGCCATGATGGCATCCATGACCATAACAATGAAAACCAGGTGTCATCCTTCTTCACTCCTTTACTTTCTTCCATCATTTTGGAGTGCATCTGGGCCAGTTGTGATACTGCTTCGGTGAGTGTACCATTGTCAGCATCGTTAGCAGGAATAAATGTGCAGCATGATTGTCCTATCTTTGCGCAAACTCCTCCTTCCATTGCTGAAAGGAGATCTAATAGTTATCTGTTCTGTAGTGCTACCATCCTTACTGCTCGCAGTTCCTCTTTTATTGCGTTGAATCCATTTACTGTAGAATTAATTGTCATCATCAGCTCTCATCGGGTTATCTGGAGCCATTTTGCGTTTGCGTAAGCTTGTAGTCCCGGATGTATTATTGACGAGAAAAACATTGCTGCTCTGCTGAATAGTCTGTGTTCTGGTGGGATTGAAGTGAGTGCTGTTTCCGACCTTCCCCATAGGTAATTTCCTGTCAGAGGTTCTCTTTGTCTCTTTTTTCTATTCAGGACATTATTGTTGTTGTTGTTTTCGTTGTCTGACCCCCTCTGAGATTGTACAGATCTATTCTTCCTCTTGTTTCCTTCATCCATTTTAGGGAAGTTCGCCATGTTCACATGTTTCTGGGGCACCACTAGCGATGGTACATTAATGTGTACCATTGTGCATATACCGTTCCATAGAGGGGGCAGTGTGTGGTATGCCTTGTTTCCGCAGGCCCAGTAGTGGTCCATTAATACTGCTGTTCCTGCTCCCCCCTCTGGTAGTTCTAGCACGCTGGCACAGTTGGTGTTGTATCCCACGTCCACTTCTCCTCTATGTTGGTAGCATAGCTTAGGTGCAGACAGCGGCAGTATGCTCATTGGGTCTTCATCCTTCTCCATCCACGTCAGCATGGGTACGTACTTGCCCCAAATCATCCAACATCTGTTATTGTGTTCATCAATAGTGGTAATATTTTCCCTTGTTACCATGTTGCTGCCAACCACTCCTATGTCCCATTTGTTGTTCATGTACACCTTCCCTGTTATTGTTACCAGTGGTCTTTCCCAACATCCTTCTGTACCAGGAACTTCAGTGGCGTACCAGTCCCATGGTAGGTATTGTAGTGTTACTTTCTTCGTTTCTCCCTTTTCAGGACCACTTGTCGTGTATCTGAATGCTTCAGCATGCAAACTGCTCTTGTGGTAACTCAAATAAGACTTGAGGAAGTTGTTTTCGTATGGATATGTGTCTCGCGTTTTCCACACCAGTCTCACCACCGTCCCTTGAAATCTCCCTCTCGTTTGGAATAGTGCCAGGTATATTATACATCGTGCTGTCCTTTCATCTATTTCTGTGGCAACGAATGTTCGAGAAGCACTCATGGCGTATGGGATCAATGAGCAGACATAGCAGCTGTCTTCTGTTGTCTGCTTACCTATTTCGGTCATGTGCTGGTACCACATGTTGTTCGAGACGTGTGCTGAATCTGTTATGTAATTATCAATGCCTTTATTATCTGAGTATGTGCTGCGTTTAACTCTATTTCCCTTATGTGGATGTTTGCTAGTACCACCTGACGTAACACCTGTTGCAGCCGTGGGTGGGGGTACATTAGGTTTGGGTGCAGCCAAAATATTGATAGCGTAACTTTTCTGCCATACAGAGGCAGCCAAAAAACCAGTGATTATCAAAACCCCTATCATCTTTATTACAAAAGCTAGTCTCACCGGCATTTGCTCTTACCTTGCTGCAGTCCGGCAGCTTATTCTTGCGATGTTAAAGTTGCCCGCCTGAAAATTCTCAATACGCTTGTTATTATTGTTAGTTGTTGTTATCAAGCCCTCCCTATCAAGTAGTCGTTCAGTGCCCAGGCGAAGAGCTGTTCCCACGCCAATCTAAGCGATCTGTCTCTTAGGGCAGGTAAGTGTTGGTGAAGATGGGGCATTGATTGTTCTATGGCCAAGATAAATGCGGTATAGTAAACACATATCCTCCTTCTTTTTAGGTACTTTGGCCTTTTTATGTGATATACAAATTGGTGTGATAGGGCTTCAGGGTAATTATCATCTGAGGGTAGCATCTACTCCTGGGCAATGTACGCTGTTAGTTATCTTATTTTCTTAGCAATACAATAATACACAGTACCTGCATGTGCGAGAAAGAAAAAGAAAACATACAAGTGTTTACATGTGTATATGTGCAAAACAATGTCCTTCAATTGGGTGGTGGCTGTAGTGGGTAGGGGTTTGTGGGCAGAGGGTTTGGGGCTCAACTGGCGGAAGTCTCTTTACTCTTTGATCGTGTGACCATGGGGTGGGCGGTATGGGAATTACCAGTTTCTATTTCAGTACTTGTCTCTGGGGATTCTGGGGGGTGGCAGGGTATGGAGACACTGAGGTCGTCAGCTGTGGTAGACGTCTCTTTCTCCGTAGGTGACGCTGTCGCTGCTCTTCCAATGGCCCTGTCGGTGACGCTAGGGCGGGTCTGGAGTTTGCAGATCTTCACGTCGTGTAGGTGATTCCAAGCATGCTTATCCTGCAACTTTACTGCTCTCGTAGATACCTCCGCTACCAGGTGGGGACCAGTGAAGCGTGGGCTGTTCCACGTTCGATTGAAATTGCGGAGTAGCACGTGGTCACCTTTAGCAATTTTGCACCGTTTTTCCTTTTCCAATTCTTTGTCTGCGTCTTCTTGTTGATAACTCTTAGACCTGCCCCGCGTGCGCTCAAGCTGTTGAGACACAAACACTACACTAGTAATCAAAGAAGACACATATTGGTACATTTCATCACCAAGAACAGTTGCAGTGTTTTCATAGTCTGTGAATGCTCTTGATGTTGGCGTTAGAGGAAGGCACATTTGACGTCCGGTCACCACCTTGTGAGGAGTGCCGTGGTGGTCGGAGCCTGGTCTATTCCTCAGCTCAAATAGAGCTAGCGGAAGGCAATACAACCAACTCTTCTTTGTTGTTTGCTGTATCTTTGCAATTGCCTCCTTCAGTAGGCCATTCAGGCGTTCGCATATACCATTGGCCTGCGGGTGATATGCGCACGCAAATTTATGCTTGATGTTCAGTAAGGATGTGATGTGCTGGAACATTTCATTAGCGAAATGCGGGCCGTTATCCGACCGCAGTACCTCGCACACTCCCCACCTGGGAAAACCTCCCTCACTAGAAATTTAGCTGCTCTGAATGCATCTGGATGTGAGCAGGGTCCTGCCTCAATCCACCTGGAGAATGGGCATACCACTACAATCATATACCTATTTCCTTGACATTCTGTGGAAATCAAAATAATATTGTACCTCCTATCGCATTGTTTGAATGTATGTTGGCCTACGCCAAGTTGTCTAAAAACATCGTGTACATAGATTCCGCGGCAAGGTCTTGACCTTAATGTATTGTGTAAATCGCCATATTGGATTTAGCCACCATTTTAGGTTCTCTTGTAGTGTGGAAGTCACCCTGAACAACAAAATGGAGGCCGAATGACATTTCGAGTGGGATTCTGGCTGTTGTGACCTCCGCACACATGAATAAGTAATATGCCCGCAGGCCACTTGTTAGGGTCGTGAACTGAGACCTTGTCCTATCGCTGACCCATGTGTAAATGAACAACTGTATCAGCGGAACTGATCAAAAATGCATACATTATGGGATTGACCTGGCAACGAACCCTAGGTCTGGTTCTGAGAATGGTTAACTTGCGAGTGGGGTTGGCCAGAGCTGGATAACAAGTATAAAAACCCGAGTATCCCAATGTTGGGTCTCTCACACAAACACGGCGAACTACCGTTGATGGTTCGTTCTGTTACTCTGAGGGCCGAATAGCTATCTGTATGTTAATTGACTTTTGGTAATTGTTGTATCTTTGAATAAAGCGCTTTGTATGTTCTTTGTAACCTGTGTTGGTGTGTTTCCTTTTGGGCTTCCCGGCCTCATATCAATTTTTCTGTTTCCACAGTTGGCGCTCGAATAGGGGCCCTCAAGATTGATGCCGGATCATTGAAGGTTGACGCAGACTATCGAACTGGGATCGGACGGTGCGATTCTGCGGGCCCGACCGATCGAGACGCGATACCTCGGCAGCGCTGCACGATCCGATCCTTGGACGATAGTCGTGTGGTCTAACACGGCATCTTGACGAGGGTCCAATTTTGAGGCGGGCAGATTTGCCGAAACCACCAAACACAAGGTAAAATTCGTTAGGTAAGTTCTTTGTAAACCGTACGGTCCTCCTTAGGTTTGGTCAGGTGCAGTCGTGACCGGCTCTTAATTTAACCCTGACACTTTGAATTTGGCGTATTGTATCTGCAGACACAATTATTGAACCAATTTTTTGTGAAATGCCTGGGAAATTGTCTAGCTGTTTTAGGGCTCTGTTCCGCAGCGATCGACAATCTTTGGAATTTAGCCGCCCGGCACCACAGGAGGGGTCGCCGGCGTGTACTATGTACTGTAAGTATGGCATTGGAAGTATCGTATTTAATGATATTTGGCACAGACAGACCAGACATGCCTCCGAATTTCAGTGGCCAATCAACGGTAGTTTTGAGATCCCCCGTATCGAATACTTAGAATCGATCTTGTTAAAGAAAAAGGCTAGACCAGCAGCCTTTGATGTGTCACAAAATTGGAAGAAAGAAGCATCGCAGCAGCTTAAAAGTAGGGATAAACATGCACGTCGTCATAAAACAAACGCTGAAAAAGCGTTATTATATGATAAAGAAAAGCGGTCAGAATTAGTTAAAAATATGGATAGAGCTTTTTCACTCGGAGTCCAAAAAATGTACCCCTCTAAAGATTTCCATGTTTCTGAAGAATTTATTGAGAAGTTATTAAATGAACGCAGGCCCGATGCCTCAGCGCCACCTCCGTATGCTCCTATTTTGGGCGCTCTGCCTATTCCTGTTGTTGCGCCTGTTGTTATTCCTGTTCCCCCTGTACAGCCTATTGTTCCTAGTCCTTTGGTTGTTGTTCCTCCGCCTATCGCACCGCCCCTTCCCCCTGCACCGATAGTTGCACCTTTGTTAAATTTACCTATACCTTTGCTCCCGAGTGGCCCCGTATTGATTGAAGTTGATCCAGGTGCAGGGTCAAAGGTTGTGACTCGTAGTACTGTTTCTGCAGATAGGAAACAGGAATTGTTTGCATGGGCTAAACATTGCATGGAGAAAGGTGATCAACCTAATGTTTTTTCTACATTATCTAATTTGAATAGTTTTCCCGAGAAAAATGTTTTATCGAAGGTTTGGGGACTCATTTGTGTGTGATGTGGGGTAGATTACAAAATTCGGATCTTCCAGAAGGGGTGAGAGATCTAAACGCTTTGGCACTTTCGAGGGACACAGAGCAGAAAGTATATTGACATGTTGAAAGATTGTTTGAGTTCAGGAAAGACTTTGAAAAATCACGAGATGAGGATGATGAGGACGATAGAATATATGTACAGAAACGGTTCCTTCCGTGCCGTAGAGCGGCACCTGAGGAAGTACGAATTTGTACCAAAGATGCGGTTCGATGGATCTTGGATTCATCGATAGCGCCAGACGAAGTGTATGACACATATAGTCAGTATACAGTAGAAATGCAAAGAAAGGTAATTCAGGTGATGGTACAGCACCTGCAAGAGGAATGTGTAAGAAAGAGGGTTAGTTGCCCCATAGAATTATTGGGGATTTGTAAAAGGGCTTTTTCGCCCGACACTTCTACAGCTGCCTTAGCGCTCGACCTGGCTCTATTGATTAGTAAGCGGCCGGAGGTACCTATGTCTCAGTTGCCTATGAGAGAGGTTCCTCCGACCTTTGTCCCAAAAGTTGAGATCCCCGCCAACGCTGGGACTGGTGCCCCCGCTGTGGATATCCCTGCACATTATGTATCGCAATTTGTTCACGTCCCGTTTTCACGACAGGAAGTGAACACAATTAGACAATCAGTTCCCGATATTAGGAAAAACCCGACAGGGTTTTACAAAGAAATAGAGTCCGTTTGACAGTCCTCCGTGTTCACCTTGAGTGACATTGACTTGTTATTCCCTGTACTCCTGCCCGTAGATGTATGGAAACAGGTTCGGACAATAGATGATGTGCCGGGGTTGGGAGATACGTGGGCAAATATGATTAGAATTGATGGAGAAAGACCAGCTGGTGAGAAACCGCCACAGGTAATACTTACTTTACCTGAGGGGATTGTCGCTAAACTAAAAACTATAATTCCAGAGAAAAGGATTATTTGGGACAAGCTTATGGCCTGTGTCCAAGGGAAAACTGAAGGCGCCACCGAAATTTTTAATAGATTCGAGCAGGTATTTTCTGACTTCAGTGGACAGGATTTAGGTACAGAGTCGGGAAAGAGGTTGTTTGTGGACAAATTTGTACGTGGGTTGTTACCTGACATCCAGTCACAAATTATGTCCTCAGAGAGCGCTTGGCAGGCAAAATCTCAATCTGAGGTTTTGCACATGGCTCAGTATTATGAGAACCGTGTTAATAATGAAAAGGAGAAAATTGAAAAGAGAAAGGGAGATTTGAAAACCAAAGTATTATTGCAGCAAATTGTTAGAAACCCCAGAGGAGGTACGACACAGACTAGAGGTCAGTATGTTCCAGAAGGAAGTACTCCTCGAGTACTGTGAATATTAATCGATGTGCTTATTGCCGCCAGGAAGGTCATTTGCGAGCACAGTGCCCCGTCCTTCGCCAGAGGTCAAACAGTACGTTTGGGGGTATGGGTAGACGACCTAGGGGCCACCCTGGAACAGGGGGCCCTGATAGAGGTCAGCTTTTACAAGATTCTCAGCAACCTTTTTCACGGGAAAATCAGACCTCGAGTATGGACTTGAGAAACATATTTGATCACCCTTCTGCTGCCTACCTTTCTGAAGAGCTTCCTTCTGACGAGGCTCCATTTTATTAGGATTGCCCGAAGCAGGGTTTGGAACCTTCGCCTATTCCCGTTAATCAAAAAGGCCCCTACGTTGAATTATTAGTGGGGAATAGGAAACACCAGTTCTTGATTGACACTGGAGCACAGAAGTGCTCCATTGATCATTCTCGGGTTCCAAACATCCCACTGTCAGGGAAAACAAATGTTTCCGTAGGGTTTTCTGGTTTACCAACTGTCTCTCCGGTTTCTGCGCCGGTATCCGTTTCTTTGGGTCCCTTTACGGACCATTGTCCCTTTCTTCTCACTTCGAACTGTGGAGAGAATTTGCTGGGGTTGAATTTGTTAAAGAAATTGAATGCAGTAATTCATTGTTCTTCGGATGGAGTACGGCTAACGGTTTCACCACAGCAACTTCCTAATTCTCAGTTCTTGATTCGACCTTTACCTCCCGAGTTTAGCATTGTCCCGGAATGTTTGTGGGCGGTGGATGACAATGATGTCGGAGTGTTACAGATTGAGCCCGGTAAAATACTCCTGAAACATGGGGTGAAACTGCCACGCATCCCGCAGTATAAAATATCAGTCGAAGGCGAACGTGCTTTGAAATGCATTGTCTCCGATTTTGTACATCGTGGGGTGATCGAACAGATTACAGGTAGTTTGTGTAACAGTCCGATCTTACCCATATATAAGAAAGGCGACAATGCAATTCCATACCGGTTTATAATTGATCTTTGTGCTATTAACCGAGTGGTCGCCCCACAATTTCCAATTGTGCCTGATGTGACGACGATATTAACAATGATCCCTGCTACGGCTACGCACTAGAGCGTTGTGGATCTGAAAAACGCCTTCTTTAGTATCCCTATACATAAAGAAAGCAGATATCTGTTTGCGTTCACCTTGGGGGGACGCTCATTTACATTTACAAGGGCACCTCAAGGGTATACTGAAAGTCCCAGTATTTATAGTAGAGCTTTAAAAGAGCAGCTCGACACCCTTGAATTGCCACCTATGTGCACGCTGCTTCAATATGTTGACGATTTACTTTTGGCTGCAGATTCTGAGAATGCCTGTAAAGAAGGCACTATACTGTTGCTTGTTCATCTAGCTAAAAATGGTCACAAAGCTTCGCTTAAAAAATGTCAATATTGTTGTCAGGAGGTTGCCTATCTAGGCTACCTCCTGTCAAAGGAGGGGAGAAGATTGACACCTGAAAGAATAAAACACATTTCTGGCATGTCTGTTCCAAATACACAGAAGGAAGTCAGAGCCCTGATAGGTATGGCTTCCAACTGTAGGTTGTGGATCCCGAATTTCGCACTAGTGGTAAAACCGACGTTGGCTTTGATGAAGAAGGGCATTTCTCTGCCACTGCCATGGGAATCAGAACATCAACGATCATTTGAGCTTCTCAAAACCGCGCTATGTTCGGCACCGGTTCTGGGTACTCCAAATTATGACAAGGCCTTTGTGTTGTTTGTGCATGAATGTGATGGATGTGCTTTGGCTGTGTTAACACAGGAACACGGAGGGAAGAATAGGCCGTGCGGCTACTACTCCTCCGCCCTTGATCCTGTCGCATGCGCTTTGCAAAGATGTTTGCGTGCTGTCGCCGCTGCTGCCGCGTCTGTAAAACAGAGTGAGGGAATGGTCCTAGGCCATGATTTGATTTTGATGGTACCTCACTCTGTTGATATTTTATTGAATAAAACCCAAACGCAACACCTCACATCTGCATGCTTAACAAGGTATGAACTAATTCTGTTTGCCCCTTATATTCAAATTAAGAGGTGTTGTGTTCTTAATCCGGCTGAACTCTTACCTTTCCCGCAAAACACTGTTTGCGGTGACGAAGAATCACATGACTGCCTGTATACCACCGAACAAGAAACGAAGGGCAGGATAGATCTCATAGATACTCCTTTGGATAATGCAGAAGGGGAGCTGTTTTGTGATGGCTCCTGCTTCAAACTTTCGAATGGTACATCTACAGCTGCTTATGCAGTTACTACATTGAGCAAAGTTGTCGAAACTAAGAGAATTTTGCATATCTCCGCGCAGGCCGCAGAGATTATAGCGTTGACCCGAGCTTGTGAACTTTCCCAAGGGCGAAGAGTACATATATATACTGATAGCCAGTATGGATTTGGGGTGGCTCACAACTTCGGAAAGCTTTGGTCGGAAAGAGGGTTCCTGACCTCACATGGGACCAAGATTCAGCATGGCCCCTTGATAGTGCAATTACTTTCGGCACTCTCATTCCCTAAACGGTTAGCGATCATGAAATGTGCAGCACATTGCAAGGTCATAGATGATGTGGGCAAAGGGAACGCTTTTGCGTATTTCATAGCCAGACAAACGGCCACAGACCTTAGCACGGACATGTATGCCTCGAGGGAAATGAGAGATGTTTGCATAATGGATGAAGGTATTGGGTCTGTGCGAGATATTCAGACTGATGCCACGATGGAAGAATCTAGAAAGTGGGCTGAAGGAATGGGGAAACTGGATGACGAAGGATGTTGGGTGGATACATCCGAAGGGAAATGGTTGCTTCCTGTTTCTTATGTATTGGCAATGGTTACGATGGCACACGGTCCTACGCATGTGTGTGCCCAGCAGATCACGAGAATGTTAGAACAGGTCTGGGTGAATGACAAGATTCTGGACACTGCAAAGAGGCATGTCCAGAACTGTATGATCTGCCTACAGCACAATGTGGGTGAGGGGACAGTGACTCCAAGGGGAAGTTTTGGGCCCCCTTCTGTCCCCTTTGAGGTTATACATTTTGATTTTATTGAAATGGAGCGATGTAATAATCTAAAATATGTTCTTGTAATTATTTGTGCCTTCAGTAAATGGGTCGAGGCTTTCCCCGTCAATGATGCTACCGCCATGACCACTGCAAAGATTATGGTAAAAGAATTATTTCCTCGATTTGGGCTCCTGAGGATAATCTGGTCGGAAAATGGTCCTCACTTTATCGCAGCAGTAATTTTGCAAATATGTGCAGCCCTATGTATTGAGAAACGATTTCATTCAGCTAGGCATCCTCAAAGTGCTGGGTTGGTAGAAAGACACAACGGTATTTTAAAGAATAAACTTGCAAAAACATGTGCTGATACCAAACTAAAATGGCCAGATGCTTTGCCTATTGTGTTATTAGCTATGCGTACCACACCTCAGACTAGAACTGGGCTTTCTCCATTTGAAGTTGTAATGGGGAGACCTGCTAACATTTGGGGTCTCCCAAAACCTAAAGCCCTGATGGAGGTGGAAAATGTATTGCTTGTAGACTACTGTAACCAGTTAACTAAAAACCTGTATTTCATCTACCACCAGGTGCATGCTGCTTTACCTGTACGGTTCACAGGCCCAGGACATGATATACAGCCTGGAAGTTGGGTCCTCGTGAAGGCCTACGAGAGGTCTTCCTGTCTCGCGCCTCGCTGGCGGGGACCCCATCAGGTATTATTGGTCACCAGGACAGCAGTGCGGGTGGCTGGAAAGAAGAACTGGATTCACGCGACGCACGTCAAGAAACTTCCTCACCCGACGCCACGCGCTATAGAAGAAGCATAACCCCTCGCTGATGCTACAGTCTCTGATCCTGGAGTAGCAAACAGCGCTGTGAGTGCGTCGGAGAAGTTCTCTGAGCCTGAGGAGCTTGGGGAACAGTCCATTTCGTCTCCGCACTCTTTTGAAAAATCACTTCCGGAAAACACTGTTTCGAGCTCTGCGACTTCCGTCGCCACCGACACGTCGCTTCCCTCAGGAAGTGACAATACTTTGCTTCCGGACCACACAATTTTGGGTACCATCAGGTACAACCTTCGACCACGGAAATAGAACTACGGCACGAGTGTCGTGCATCTGGAAAAGGAAGTGATTGGAAAATTGTCTTGTTATGAGAAAGTTTTGTTGAGCAAAAAAGGGATTCTGCTGGCTAGGGTTGGGAAGGACTAAGAAATCACGCGACCATAGAGTCGCCAGCAACGAACATTGGGGCCGTCGATCGAGAAACTACGATGCCTGCCACCTTCACCGCTGCTCCCCGCACTGGACTTTTAGATAAGGGGGTGACCAAATCGAATAATGAACAATGTGCCTGGGCCCCGAAAACGTACTGTTGTGTTTTGATAATGATTATTGTTATTTTTGCAACTGCTGCTGTAGGACTTTGGTATTTCGAAGAAATCTATCCTTTGAAACCTTTATTACCGACCGAGATCGTACCAACTGTTTTGACTCCCTCTGTATACCTTCATACTCTGTCCCCTAGAGACTCCCAACATAGACAGAAGTATCATAATAACACACTGATGATAGTAATGAATGCTACTCATGCCATTTTTAATAAGAGTAATTGTTGGATTTGTACTCATTTACCGCAACATGGGAACAAGGGACTGGGATGGTACATACATCCTCTACCTTTAACAACTGCTTGCTATGCCTCTCTTAGAGCACTATTCTTTGGCCGATGGAATGATAGCATCTCAGGGAACTTTGATGGAACTAATTTAAATGATTTTGAGAAACGTGAATTGACTCCCCTGGGATGCTCGCTTTTCGCAAATAGAAGTAAACCTAACGACGCTTCTATTAGGCCGTCTGACAAACTATCTCTTCCTTTTCAAACTCTGATCTCCTTTAAAATGGCTCCGATAGGCAATAAGGACGCTGTACCTCCTTCTTATTCTATAAATCATAGCCCTGACTCAGTTCCCTTCTGTGTACAGAGAAATGGCACTAGGCCAATGGGAGATTTTGAAGCTTGTAAAAACATTGTAAATTTGACTGGGGAAAACAGGCCTCTGTATGTAGGGGGACCTGTTTATTTTGTTTGTGGTAGTTTAGCATTTTCCTGGTTGCCCAAGGATTGGCAGGGAACCTGTTATTTAGGAATATTGTTACCCGGGGTATTTGTAGCAAGCACATTAGACATTTCTAAGGCTCGCCCGCAGCGAGACAACAACGGAGATATCCCTGGGCAAGTATTGGGGGACATAGCGAAATCAGTTGTGCCCTTTTGGGGAGAAATAGCAAACTCGGATTAGCAAGGGGTACTGGAGAGAACGATCAACCGGACCACGGACATACTCTACAATATGACCTTAGAGCAAAAGGCAATAAGATTGGTAGCACTTCAAAATCGGATGGCATTAGATGTCATTTTGGCAGAATGAGGTGGAGTATGCAAATTAGTGGGGTCCGCTTGTTGTGTTTTTGTACCGGACTCCTCGCCAACAATTTTTAAAGCAATTCAGAACTTACATACTCTCAGTTCTGAAGTCCATATCCATGTAGGAGACTGCAACCTTAGTACTTGGTTTTGGGATTCTTTGCAATCTTGGGGTTGGAAAGTGCTTTCCGTTATTCTGGTTATTTTAGGGATCCTGTTATTCCTTTGTTGCTGTTTTCAATGCCTCCCAAGGATGTGTGGAATGATAGGGGGGTGTTGTGCTCAAGCAGTGAGCACAATATGGCATAAAACATATACCCCAGATACAGCATCTAAAGAATTCATGTTACAAGAGGTTCGTATGAACGACCTTATGGCTATAGACATTACAGACAATGATGCGGAATCTATGGATGATAATACATGGAGTTATTTTTGAAAGTATTCGGGATGATGTTTAGCACTTGGCATAGGCCAAAAGGAGGGTCTGTGGAAATCAAAATAATATTGTACCTCCTATCGCATTGTTTGAATGTATGTTGGCCTACGCCAAGTTGTCTAAAAACATTGTGTACATAGATTCCGCGGCAAGGTCTTGACCTTAATGTATTGTGTAAATCGCCATCTTGGATTTAGCCGCCATTTTAGGTTCTCTTGTAGTGTGGAAGTCACCCTGAACAACAAAATGGAGGCCGAATGACATTTCGAGTGGGATTCTGGCTGTTGTGACCTCCGCACACATGAATAAGTAATGTGCCCGCAGGCCACTTGTTAGGGTCGCGAACTGAGACCTTGTCCTATCCCTGACCCATGTGTAAATGAACAACTGTATCAGCGGAACTGATCAAAAATGCATACATTATGGGATTGGCCTGGCAACGAACCCTAGGTCTGGTTCTGAGAATGGTTAACTTGCAAGTGGGGTTGGCCAGAGCTGGATAAAAAGTATAAAAACCCGAGTATCCCAATGTTCGGTCTCTCACACTAACACGGCGAACTACCGTTGATGGTTCGTTCTGTTACTCTGAGGGCCGAATAGCTATCCGTATGTCAATTGACTTTTGGTAATTGTTGTATCTTTGAATAAAGCGCTTTGTATGTTCTTTGTAACCTGTGTTGGTGTGTTTCCTTTTGGGCTTCCCGGCCTCATATCAATTTTTCTGTTTCCACAATACGTTGATCATATCAACGTAATCAATATGGATGTGCAGGAAGGGTCCCTCTGGCCGGGGTATAGTACCTTTTATCACTTGCAGTGTGTGACCGGCCGTAAACTGTTGACATGTGAGACAACTGCTGATAAAATTTGTCACATGGGAATTTAACTCGGGGCAGAACCAATCTTCCCTAATTCGTGCTGCAATAACTTCCTTGCCTGTATGAGCTGGGTGATGGAGTTGGCTCAGGGCGGTGTTCAATAGTGCCAATGGCATTACCATCTTTCCAGTGTTACCCTGACGCCATAGTGCGTCAGTTGGCGACATTGTACATCCTCTTTTTACCCATATTTCTTTTTCTGCCATTGGTGCAGCCGCTTGTAACTCCATTATCTGTGTGGCTGGGAGATGAGTGTACCCTTCTCTCATCAACATCTCTTTAGCTATCCCCTCCCTCTCCCTCTCTCTGACTCTGGGGGGTTCCATATCTCAC
Organism: Ambystoma mexicanum; assembly: GCF_040938575.1. NCBI lineage: Eukaryota > Metazoa > Chordata > Amphibia > Caudata > Ambystomatidae > Ambystoma > Ambystoma mexicanum. The sequence continues at coordinate 95,391,751 of NC_090922.1, forward strand.
CAAAATAAGCAGCATACTTCGCATGTGCGTCTTCTGCTGCATTTCCTTTTGAGATATGATCTTGTCCATTAGTGTGTGCGAGACATTTGACCAAAGCTAGTTCTTGGGGATCATTTATTACTTCAATTAACTCAGCTAATAAGAGATCATGTTGCACTGGGGTGCCGTCAGCTCTCCTAAAGCCTCTTCTCCTCCATTTTGTCAATCCCGAGTGGACAGTAGACGTGACATATGCGCTATCAGAATATATAGTTACTCTTTTGTCAAAGCTTTCCTTCAACGCCAAGATCAGTGCAACAAATTCTGCTGCTTGAGCAGAGTAATGTTGTGGTAATTGTACACATTTCACCGCCACACACACCAATTCCTCTGTCATTTTTACAACTGCTGCCCCAGTTCTCCTTATCCCATCACTCTGGTCTATTTTTGATGACCCATCAATGAACAAGAGCTCTCCTCCATTTAGCGCATCCTCTTCAACTTTTCTAGTACATGAGTACATTTCAGTAGTCTGCGTACAATCATGAGCATAGTCGCCTTCCTCAATAACTTCCGCTATAAACCTTGCAGGATTAACTGTGCTGCATCTAATAATGGATAATTCTGGTCTAGATAAGATGATCTCATAACCTGACGCCCTCTGCGTGGTTAGTGTGGACTTAGGCTTGTTCAATATTGCAAATAGTGCATGCTCCACAAATAGTGTGGTTGGGCACCCCATTGTAATAGATGATGATTTCTCTACCGCAAAGGCAGCTGCGGCGAGACCTTGTTCGCAAGGGAAATGACCTAACATAACAAGATCCAAGTGACCGCTGTAAAATGCTACTGGCTTCTATCCCATGCTTGTTTTTTGAGCCAACACTGCTTTCATTACTGTTGAGTCGCAATGTGAAAATATAAAGAATTGACGTTCATAATCCGGGGTGGCCAGTACCGGAGCAGTTGATATTGCGTCTTTCAATTCATCAAAGGCCTCTTTCATTTCCATTGTGCACCCCAATTTTTTCTCCCCTTTGTTAGCTTCTCTCAATGCTTCAAGTAGGGGTCCTATGTATGAGCTGTAATCAAATACCCATGCTCTACAGTAGTTGCACAGTCCCAGGAACTGCTGCAGCTCCCTCACTGTTTGTGGCAATGGCATTTTTGATATAGCCTGTGCTCTTTGTGGTGCAATCTTTCTTCCGTGTTGGGATATCAGCTGACCAATGTATAATACCTGTTCCTGACAGTACTGTAACTTTTCTTTGTCTACCTTGTAACCCTTTTCAGCCAATATTGTCAGCATCTTCAATGAGTCCTCCCTGCATCTTTTTTCGCTTGTGCTGCAAATTATTATGTCATCAACATATTGCAACACTGTGCTTTCCAATTCAATGTTTCCCAAGTCCATCTGTATTACTCTGTTGAAAATTGAGGGTGACTCGCAGTACCCTTGTGGCAATCTGGTGTGTTTACATTTTGTGTTTCCGTACGTGAAGCTTGTCAGATCTTGTGAATCTGGATGCAGGGGTATGGAGAAAAAGGCATTTTTGAGGTCAATCACTGTAAATCGTGATGCCTCTGCTGGAATTCCACACAATATTGTGGCCGGGTTTGCTGCTATGGGGTTTTCTGCTTCCACTATGTTGTTCAAGGGCCTGAGGTCCTGGATGAAACGCCAAGACCCTCCTTTACCTTTGCGCACTGGATATACGGCTGTGTTACATGGTGATTCTGATGGTACCAATATGCCATTATTTATAAGGGCCGTTATTGTTTCATATATGCCCTCATCTGCCTCTTTTGATAGAGGGTATTGCTTCACTCTAGGGAGTATTGCACCTTTTTTCAATTTTATTCATACTCCCCCGATACTTTTTATACACCCCACGTCATAGGGACTAGTAGTCCACAATGATGTTGGAACTTTTGCCATATCCTCCTCAAAAAAGGGAACTGGGGTGGATGTGGGTGCTTCAAGTGCCATTGCAATTTTCTGTGCCACTTGTTTGTATGTCACTCTTAGCCATATATCTACACTCATCATAAATACCATTTCACCCTCTTCCTTTTCTTCTGAAAAGAGCTCCTCGTCTGACACCTGGGTGAGCCTGCATCCCTCAGCTAGTGCTATCACTGCCCTCCATGCTCTTCCTTCCCTGTCTTGGGCATGTACTGCGATGTAATCAGCAGTCGCTATAATGCTCTCCATGCTCACTGAAATCACCTTTCCTTCTGGTTCATTGGCTGGTGTTTCTGGTCTAAACAAATAGGCTGTTGGCCTCCTCCAGATCTTTCCTTCTATTCCTGGCATCCATGCGAATGCCATGTCTGTTCCGTACTGGAACAGGTCGCCATCTACTGGCTCAGCCCTAATCACTGTCTGTCCACAGTATGCTTGCATAATTTGCCGTGCAGTGAGCATGTTTATTCCAGGAGTGGAACAAATTATGCCGTCCTCCGTGAAGGAGATTGTCATATTCAACCTGCTCGTTATGTCTCTCCCAAGTATGTTTACTGGTGAGTCCCTTGAATATAAAAGCGGGACGGACATGTCATAATCCCCTATCGATAAGGGGATGTTATCAGTAAAGGGAACAAACCCCCTAGCCCCAGAGAATCCTTGGGTGTTCATGGCCTCACCTGACATCTTAAATTTACCTTCCCTTATGCAAGACCGGGTTGCCCCGGTGTCGACAAGGAATGATAATTTTTTGTCACCTATCGTTACCTCTATGCGTGGTTCCTCCGCACTATTAGGTGTTACCGACAGGATGGGACACATCAAGGCCGTCTGTGGGCTGTCCTATTGTGGGTATAATGATTGACCACTTCCTGTGTAAGGGTTGTGTCCCAGGACCGTCACCCTTCCCAGTTGTGTTTGCTGTAGCTATGTATTGGTAGAGGTTATTTTATGGTCTTGAATTTGAGCGGGTTGCTGTACTTGCTGCACTTGAGGTTGTTGTGTTATCGCTATCTGTTGTTGCGGTAGTGAATATGTCTGTGGCTGTTGTTGTGTTACTAGTTGTTGCTGCACATTTCCCGGTTGCAGTGCCTGCTGTTGTTGGTGGCCCTGCTGTTCCCTTGTAGGCCCTTGTTGTCCCTGTTCTCCCCATGCTGGTGTGCCGGGTCTCATTCTACATGTGCGTGACATGTGTCCTAATAATCCACAAATCCAACATACCGGTGGTTCCCTGATCTGCCATGGGAAATTCCCTGAATTGTCCTGGTATACTGGTTGCCCAGTGGGGTAGAAACTTCTGAATCCTCCCCCTTGCTGTTGCGTGTAATAGCCGTATCCCCTCCCCCTCATCATTCCTCCCCTTCCCCTGTTGTAATTATAATATCCAGCTCCTGGTGTTGAGTATCCTCCTCCCATGTTAGTCGTGTATGGTGGGGGTGGTGGCAGCTGTTGTGCTAAGATCTGTGGTGATTGTATTTGGGAGGGATCTTGTGCAGCCACTACTTGCGTGGGGTTTGGTGTCATTGTTGTAGGTGTAGTTATTAGTGCACCCTCCATCGTGTATTTAGTAAGTTTTTTCTGCACCAATTTAGCCTCTTCCGCTTTTCTATCCTCTTCCTTTTGTTTCATCTTTTCTTGCCATGTCCTACAATGATGTACTATCGTCAGTTGTATTTCTGGCCATGCTTTTGCTTCCATCCCCACTACTTTCTTCAATTGTTTCTGCACTGCTTCTGGGAGCCCTTGTATTAGTATATGGTAGAATATTGCTGGTGTTTTGTCCCATTGCTCTCTAGTTTCCATACGCCACTTCTCTTGAATTTCCTGGATATAATCAACAGGATCTTCGTTCTCACGCATCTTGCGTGATGTAATCGCTCCTATGTCTGATGTGTCTGGGTATTGTACCCTCAGCGCTTGCCATAATGCATGTCTGCAGTTTGCGAATGGCGCCCCGTCGTGTGATGTGTTTGTTATTGTGACCCCGGGGAAGCCTGCTCTCTTCCAGATGTCATCTGCTGCATCCCCCAATATTGATATTAGGAGGCCCTTTACATCTCCTACTGCCAGTTTCTGTCCTGCGGTGTGTTTTTCCATTTCATTATCCATTTCCCCGCACCTCCACTTAATGATGGGAGCCTGCACTTTATATTTTCATTGTCTGCATGCTTCCAAGGGACGTATTGTGGTCTAACCCCTCCCCTCTCCAAAAGTGGCATTAGGTTGTGTCCTGTCTGACCCCCTGGGTTCCCCAGAGTCGAGTCCTTGTACCCCTCCTCTTCTTCCGTGTCGTCTACATCGTCTGTTGTGTCCATATTTCCCCTGCTCGTAACTGTTTCTCCTCCATCTCTTCCCCTTCTTTTATCATTTCCTTTATTTAATGCGGGCGTGTGTATTCGTTCTTCCTGCCTGCGTCCAGGGAGATCTCTAAGCCTGCCTGCATAGGGTGTGTGTTCGTGAGGGGCGGGTGCGGGTGTAGGTGGGCATGTTGCACGGGATGAGTGTGGGGTGGTGGAGCATGTTGGACGGGATGATGAGGGTGTAGCTGCACGTGTGTGCCTTCCCGACATTCCTTGCTCTTCCCCCTCAGTTTCCCCCAGTTCTTCCTTTCTTCTGCAGGCCCATGGTGATTCCCTGTTAGTCCGGGTGATGTACAATTTATCTAAGCTTTCCCTTTCACTATTTCTTCCTTCCTTCTCCATTCCTTCTTCTTCCTCGCTACAAACGTCATCCAGGAGCGACAACCCCCAATCTGTCTTTTTTCCCCTAATCGTTACTGTTTTTAAGTCTATTAAATCCGTTCCTCCCGGTTCTTCTTTACCAATTGCTCCCCTTTGTGCTGATGTTGTTGCTACTTCTGTGTCTCTGCGTACATATCTCATTACTTCACTCTCCCCTCTGAACCTCGTAATTTTAATAATACCTGCGCAGCTACCCACTCATCATGTCCTATTGCTGCAATTTGTTCTTCGCTAGTCTTCCCCTCCCCTGCGGGCATCTTCGTATAAATTGACCCCGCCGTACTTGTCTGCTCCCCTCCCGTGTAGCCACCTGTAGCTGTATATGGTGGTGGGCTGTATGCCGGGTTCGAGTACCCCTCAGCCGCCCTTAATTGTTCTCTCACTATTTCTCGTAGTTCCGTTAAAGGATATAACCCCCCTTCCTCTTTTTTCACTACCTTCGCTAGGGGCATGTCGTCGCCCTGTTCCTTTTTTATTTCTTTTTCGTTTAGGTTGCTACTCTTTTCTCCTCCCTCTTGTCCGTTCCCCGTGCACTGTGTGCCTTCACTCTCTTTTTCCCCAGTCTCTTCTTCCTCCTTAATCTTCTTCTCCTCCTTTGTTTCCCCCACATTCCGTTTTGTCCTGGTCGGACCCCTGGAACATTCTCCATAAGTTAAACACCTCCACGTGGTGTGTCAACTTCTTCCCCTTGTATGTGTTATGCAGATGGGTTAATAGTGAGTGTTGGATGTATGGGTCGAAACTGCCATTAGGCGGCCATGGTGTCGTCATTTTGTTGTCCGTCCCCTGTGTCCATTCTATGCTGTATTTGATCAGTTTCTCCCTATGGGGTGACAGTGTTTTACATATATGCTGTAGCGGGGTAGTGAGGGTGTTCCCCCACCCTCCCGATCCTGTCCCGTATGACATAGTAGCACTGAGTTGTTATCCTCCCTCTATATGGTAGCGGTTATCTTGCTAATAATGAACGCTATACAATTTCAGATGTTTTACCTGGCCCCGTAATTTTGGGGACTTGCGATTGTCCGCTAAAAGAAAATAGTAAAATATAGCATTTTGATTTATATATTCTTTTCTCTCTTTTCTTCCTTCCCCTAACACCGTTACGGCCCCCTACGGCCGAGGCGCACGTAGCCCCCTGCGGCTGCGTGCCCTGTGTGACGTTCTTATACAGCCGTCCCACTTATTTCACCCCTCCTCCTCTTTCTTCACTTGTCGTGGCCGGCGTTCTCCGTGCGCGGCCACGTCCCTCTCTTCACCTTGCTCCGATCTAATCGTTACCGTTTATCTCCGTCTCCACTTCCTTACCATTATTCTCTTCCCCACCACTCTCCAACAATGCCTTGTGCTCGAGATATCCTATGAAAGCCCTACTGATGACGTCACCGACCTCTTCCAAAACTACCGGTAAGTTCTTTACATGTTTTTAAAAGTTTGAAATAAGTTTGCAATCTACCCCCGTTAACCCCACAGCTGTCCTCTTGTCACGCCTGGAACAAGGTAATCAACAATATAATCAGACTGCGCACGCTGTGTCGCCTCGCGTGTGATACGCCCCTCGACAGGAGGGCTTAACCAGCCAATTATCTTCCGTATTAGGCAACCAGCTAGCTACCGCCTACATGGAAACGTCATCTATCTATCGAGTTTTCTGCTCGATCAATAGGGATCATCATCTACTCATTGATCAATAATCACCAATTCGTAGGAAACCGCACACACACCTTTACAGGTTGTCGCGACCTAGGCCAATCAGTGTCTACGAGCGGCCGCACGTGATGTTTTCGTGCTCCGCCCCCTCCTTCTTTGTAACGTAGCGGACTGCTCTCGCACTTGTCCAGCTACCATTCACTTCACCGTCAACACTAATTTATCAAACCTTCACCACGCACCTGTGTAACACCTCCCACCTCCCGTATTCTATTCCTCCCCCCTCCCTCACAATTTCACATTGCTTGTTGGGCGTGGCATACTCACCAAGTTCTCTTGATGCGGGGCCGCTCGACTGCGTGCACCCCTCCAAGCGGCTCGCCACCTCCCCTTCTCTGGACTACGTCTGGACACTCGCCAACCGCGGGCGGGATACTTCTCAACCGGCTCCCGAAGGCCAATATCCGGATTGCGCTGTCTGGTCTTCTCGCAGTTCCGCGATGGTCCTGTAGTCCTCAAAAAGGGGGCAGCGGCAGTGGGGACCGCGCCGCCGGGCCTCCTCGCAACGAGAGCACTCGGAAAAATAAAAATGCGGATCTTAAACAGATCTCAGCAGTGCCTCCAACTTGTCGGGGGGAATTCTCCAGGGGTCGGCTGGGCCGTCCGCGGACCTCCGGGCTGGGAGGCCCCAACTCCTCCCGCGTATCCCAAAAATGAGTATGAGACACACACAAGAAGCAAGGTGGTTCTGCTGTTTATTGAACAACGGCAGGGATGGGTCTAGGATCGTACGTGTCCGTCCTGACTCTTGAAATTCGTGGGGCTCGCAGGCCCCTTTTTGCCTCAGTATGACGTGCTACTTGCGTCACCTGGGAAAGTTAGAAAAAAACCTATTGCCACTCTGGATTGGTTCCTCGAGTGGTAGGGTTAGTAAAGCATACGTATAGAGAACACTGTTAGTGTCAGGTCAGTCAGGTGGTATACTTGGGTTGTCCCTTCTATTAGATACATGAAAATTGTTACACGAAGACCCCTGATGATTGGCTAATGTTAATGGCGTCAGTGATGAGTGCCCCATGTTCTGATTGGTCCACTCGCGAGCCCCCCAGCCTGGGACCATCATTGTTCCCAGCTCGCGGGGTACCTGTCATTTGCAACAATATGTAACTATGTGTTTATGCAGACAATGCGTGGATTTGCTCATATGCCTGAGAGCAGACTATTCCCACTGCTGTAGGTGTCCATTGGGTCATTTCATTGTTGCAGCCTGTGTCTCAAACGTGGGACCTAGGCGACTTCTCCCTCCTGGGTCTGGCACCCTGTCAGGTTCGGCTTGGTCACGTGAGGAGAGACCGTGGTTGAGGCAGAATTCTGCACATTTAATGTATTTTCCACTGTGTGTCTGGTCTAGTTTGCAGGTGTGACCTTGGCTTCGGCTTGTGGCATGCTAGTTGCAACATTGCCCCCTTGGCTGTCAGTTCTCACTGGGCTCATTCTGCAGGGTCAGCAATTGTACTCTTGTTCGTTCAATGTTCGTGGAGGCTCTTGCTTGTGGCCTACTTGGGCCTGGTGCATGGGTGGGGATGTTTAATGCACGGCACTTTAAGTTACGGTATCATATTGCTTCATATGCAGTATCATGTCTTTGTTGCATTTTTCATCACAATGCATGGGTTAGGAGAAGCGTCAGCAAGCATTTTAGATGAGTGCTTTGTGCGTCTTGCGTTTCTGCATTTTGAAAAACCTATGTGAAAAATAATAAAGATGCGCGTCAGTGGGTGTGTCCGTCACCTACGTCATAGCACTGAATATGTTCTTCGTGTGGATTGGTGTGGGGGTGTCCAGTGTGCATGGTTGCATGGGTGTTCTGACCGTTGGCTAGGTCGTCATGGCATCTCTAACGATGTGTTTATTTACTGTTGAATGGTTCAGTCGAGTTCATCCATGCCGCAGGTGTCGGCTTGAGCAGGGCAGGCTGGTGGGCAGGCTGGTGGGCACATCCGTATGTTCCTGTACCAGGGTATTTGGTCGTCTGGTAGATAGGCAAATTCATCTTGTGGCGGGTGTCTGGGTCACGATCCTCTAGGCCAGGGGCGCGAGGGGATTGGGGGGAGTCTTTTGTCCCATTCTCCCACTTCATGCCTTTATTCTGCTGTGGCCGGCATGTTGTTTCCCCTTCCGTTCCGTTTCTTTTTCTGTCGAACCATGTTCCAGCCTCTCGGCCTCTTTTGCTGGTCCCCATTTGCCTTTTCACGCCAGCTAGGAACCTCGTCTGCCGGTATGCCATAATGTGTAGTCCCTCTTCCCAGGTGGTCACCCTCCTTTGCTTTCCTTTCCACTCAAACAACAGACCAAAAGGAAATGTCCATTTGTATTTTATCTCTCTCGAGACCAATTCCCTAATCAGTGGGGCCATTTCTCTTCTCTTTAGGAGTGTTACTGCTGACAAGTCTTGGTAAAGCTGAATGTCCACACCGTTCATCCTAATTTGGTCCAACTGCCTTGCTCTCCTCAGGATGAGTTCTTTTTGCGGGTACGATGAGATAGCCACCAGCACGTCTCTTGGTCTTTCCCCTGGTGCCCCTGTGCGTTTGGTCTATCCCAATGTTGTCCGGTTCTTGTGCTTCGATGATGTCCCTGAACACTTCCTGCACCGCTTTCTTCAGGTCTTTGTCTAGGACTGTTTCTGGCATATTTTTGATGCGAATGTTCGATCTACGGGACCTATTTTCTAGGTCTTCACACTGTATTTCCAGGTTGTGGGTTAATCGCACCAGGTGTTCTTAAGTTTCACTGTTCTGAATTGCCTCGTCTTCTACATTCTGCACTATTTTCTCTAGGGTGTCTGTCCTTTCTTCGAGGTTGGCAATATCACGTTTGCAGTCCTGGACTGCCTGTTCCATCGCATTCTTTATTGAGCCGAATTGGTCTTGCACTGTCGTCATAAGCTTGTCTTGTAGTTCAATGAACCAGGCGGCATTATCGTCCTTTGATGGGGGGCTGACTGCCGCCGGTGGAGTGGGTGGAATCAGTTGTGGGCATTATTGGGTCTTCCTGTGATCTGCCCCTGGTGGTCACCGGGGTGTCAGTTGCCCACAATTGAAGCAGATTCGAATCTTGTTTGGGGGGAAGTGGGTTCTGTTGGGACCCCCCTTTTCCTTTCGCTTTGGACATGGCCCTTTGAAGTTGCTTTGCCTCCGGTGTGCCGCGGGCGTTCCAGTCTGTTTTGGGATGCCTTAGCTTCACCCTGTTGATGGTGCCTCTGTGTACCTGGAAATGGGTACTGTGGCTTGGTTTGTCTTGTCCCTCCCCTCCGTTCCTCTTTGCCCCTTCTCTGTTCAATTAACCATATGCGGGATGTTGAGGGAGGAGAGAGTCTTCCCCCCGTTGACATTGGGGGTGCAAAGCCTCCTTTATCGGCAGTCTGGGGTGTGTGGGAGTCCCCCCTCTGCTTGCAGCTCAGAGAGTCCAGTTGTGTCTGTGCGGGGGCTAGAGGTGGGGAGGGGGAGCCTCTCACCTGTCTGACTGCCGGTCCGGGTACTGCCCCCGGTGTCTCCCGCCTCTGGGCCGAGGCGTGTGTCGATCTCCGGCGCTGCTTCTCTGCCTCTTCCCCAGCGCCTTCCGGGTAGTTGGGGGGAGTGGTGGCCGTGTCCCTCTGTCCTTGTGCGCTCCTGAAGTCCTCTGTGCTTTCCGGGCTCTGTGGCGTTGGGTACCCGCCAACTCCCGCGTCTCCCGCTCCTTCCTCGGTGCAAGCTTCGATGATCTCCGTGAGGGGTGAAGGGGGGGCGATCCCGCCACCACACAATCGCGGCTATCCTCGGGATCAGAGCTGACCCCTTGTGCCTTCCCCCGCTGTGTCTCTGAGACGCCAACGGAGTTCCTCCGCTCTGGTTCCGGGCCTCCCTGGCGCAGCAGCCCTCTGTTTCCGGGCCGCTCGGGGATGCTGTTGCCGCGGTGGGGGAGGGGTGTTCCGCTCCCGCTACGCCGCCTTCGATCGTACGGCTGGGAAATCACCCCCGATCATGCCCACAGTCTCTGGGCATGTAGGGCCGCTTTTTGCTGTAGCTGGTATCCTCGGGGTCGATGCTAATAGTGATGCTGATGTCTGGCCCGGCCAGAGCGAGACTCACACACGTCTCCCTGTGCCGGCGGCCATCTTGGATCCGATGTGGTATGGCATTTTAATGGTAAAGTCAGCTACAGTATGTTCTAATGTGGGGATACTGCCATTTATTTGCAGAACAAGCATGGGCATGCTTTCTAATAGTATCATGACTGGCATTAGGCGCAGAGCAAACATGAGTATGTTCTTGTATGGGAATACTGGCAGATATTGGTGCAGCCAGCATGGAAATGTATGGGCACAGCAAGCACGAAAATGCTTTTATATTGGCATCCATTGTGGGCAAAGGTATCATGAACATGTGTTTGGGAAATGCACCTGTGCTCGGTTGGTGACTTGCATCTATTGGATTTGTTCCTGAGTTAACCCAGAAAACCGATTGCAAACTGGCTTTTTACACACAGACTGTCCCTGACTATCAATTTAAACTGAGGTATGAGTGACATCTCTTCTGTTAAACTGACTCTTTTGACTGGCTTTGATTTAGAGCTGAGCTGGAAGCATTGTCTCCTCTGCTAAATGCCACCTTTAATTGCACGTGTTGTGAGGTTGTGCTAGGAGTGATGATTGCTTGAGTTAAAACAATGCAGTCTCTTGCTGAGTGCATAGGGCATTTTTGCAACTGTTGAACATGAGTTCACATTTTAGGATGTATATTAACTTGATGCAAAACTTGTGTTGTCTTAAACCTACCTTGTACATGCTTAATGACACATTTGTTTAACCAGCTTGGTAAGATATAGGTATACTTAAACCTGTTTGGCCTGTTCACCCTTATCTGATGTGCCACCACGCCGCTGCCCCCTTGCTGTATTTCTGCCACCCGGTTTGCATCCCAGTGAACACTGATTTCTAGTGACAACACTGCCCTTTGGGAGTTACCCTAGAAAGACACACTCAGGTGTGGAACGTGTGTCTCCTTGAGATCCTCGCAGTGAAAGCCTGAGCCTGGTGTCCTTGAAGCACCCGCCACTGCCAGAAGTGACGTGACTCGCGCTGCGCACATGAGTGCCACGTGCTTGCATATTACTGCTCCTGTTAGTGACCCAGTAAACCCAGGCACACACATTGTGCAATGAACGCGCCCTTCACTCAGTAGCAGCTGGATTTCCAATTCCCACTGGAACCAAACGGAGGAAAGAGCTTGTTTCCGTAGAGCAGTAAACAGTGTGGAACAGATAGCAATAGAACCGAAGGAAAAGGTTTGAAGGGTGAAGCAAAATCTCGCTTGCGTTATGCCTTTTTGCTATAATATTTATGCGAATTTTAATTTAATTGTTCAAACCAATCCTTCTTCTCCCACCCAATTCCACCTTGACAGCAAGGAAAGAGGCTGTGCGTGGGTGTTTCCGGGTGTTGTTGTGGGGACTACATCACTTGAAGTGGAAGGCCCCTGTACTTCAGGGCCAATCACTGACCCTGTGGTAATGTGGTTCGTTAGCGGTGCCTTCTACAATGTTATGTGCACTCAGGCTGTTAGTCTTCCATTTCACTTTCCATTTTTTTCCCCTTTCTATTGTATTTCCTCAACAAAATCAAACTGTTCTGTGTTTCAAAACACACAATATCCTCGGGATGGGACCAGAGCAATTTAGCATGGTAACAGTCACCTGATTTAGGTCTGGGCTGGAAATCACCTAGAAGCTCCCACTGACATAGCAGATTATCTACAAATGTTAATACAATGGCTGAAATAGCACACGGGATTCAGTCAAATTCTCGCTCTCCAGTCCCTAGAAGACCACGTCTACAAGCCCATGGGAGTCAAGTCAAAACGAAGGAGACGAAAACAGAAAAAGACAGCGAAATAATCCAGCCAGCCCTAATGCACACCTTCCCCACCACCTCCAATTTCATATGCCAGTCCTGGTGCCATTCCCTCCCCGGGCAGAAAACTCCTCAACCAGGTTGGCAGCTTCAGAGCATCTACGCGTGGGTGGGAATCTCCGAAACTCTCTGGCACAAGAACAACGTGCACCGTACCAATCATGCATGGAATGCACAACTCCCTTAGCCGGACACTAGCCACCCTCCTATGTTTTGTGCATGCAGAGGGGAATGGATCGTCCAACAACCACTCTCAGGGCCTTGAAGCAGCCTCCATCCGCACCACCACACCAAAGAAAATGAAGCACCCCAACAACATTTGCAGAAGCCACCAACAGATCCTCACCCGCTACACCCCAGGATTTGGCGCCTCCATGCCCTGCAAATTCTGTGACCATTGCCACAACATATCCGCAACCTGAGGCCACATCCTGCATATAAAGGACAACATGGAATTATTGAGGGAATACCAGTGTCTGGAGGACTGTGAGGGCCTGGCAACCCACTTCCATACAAGTCCCAATGCAGTGTATGTCCTTGGATACAGCAATCTGGGCCCTTCTCTGTTAAACTGAGCAACCCATCAGTATATTTCCAAGGGGGTGGAGTTTGTGAAAAGTAAGGAAGCATCTTTGAATTGCATGACAGAGCGGAAATAACCAATCAGAGCAGACCACTTTGATGTCTCCTGGGCCAGCAAGTGAGTCATGACAAGACCCCATATTTCTAGCAAATTGACCACTTCCAAAATGTGTCTATAATGGCCTGCTCTGCACTACTGGAATATTCTTTATTTAAGTAAGCAGGTGTTTGTCATGAAACCGACAGCACACAAGTCATGTAATTACCCCCTCCACCCCCGAAAGTTTGGTCAGCAACCTTTATACATTTTCCTGAATTGTGTACAGGATGAGCCAGACCTACACTTCTGCTATTCTATGACAAACACAAGAACCTATGTATTCTCATTGAGGCTTCCTATTATACCTTTGTCTATATCCACAGAGGTAGCAGAAACCACAGGTCTACAGTATAACTGATGAAAAACAAGTTGATAAAACCAGTCGGCTCCCTTGAGAATTTCCTCCAGCCGAGATCCTCCCCAAAGGTCTTGTCCTGCATGGCTGCTCTTACAAAAGTGGGCCCCAAAAATGAACACACCAATCTCGGCCTGTGATTAGACTCACCAAATCCAACCAGCCAATCAGAGGAAGGAAACAGGATTGTGAGGCCTCCAAAGGGAATTGGAAAGATGATCAGCTGGCAATCTCAAAGAAGTACTCCTGTCTTGTATCCTCTAAGGCATCAGATATCACACAAAGACAGCATGTCCTAGAAGGCAGGAAAGACAACAGAAGAATAGCCGGTCTTAGTACACAATATAATCTGAAAACAAACCCCATCTAGCACAAAGGTGTGGCCTGACACCCAACTGGCGACCAAGCACATGAGCATCACCAGTTTGGCCGAAAAACGATTGGATAGTCGCATTTGAATTGCCCGGCCCGGTAGGAAATAATAACACTAAACCGATGTCCTACAATTAAGAATATCTGGGAAGAGGAGGGTGGGATACTCAAGCACCTCTAAGCAAACAGCAAGCCAGAGGCTGGGATCCTATAGGTCGACCTTCCACCAAATGGAACGATGCAGATACACTGTATGATATGATATGGCATTTATAACGCGCCTCTACACAAGTGGTTCAAGGCGCGACGAGGCAAGGGAGGGGAAAAACAGTGGAAGACAGACAACGATCCTACTAGGCCCGGTGTCATTCAGATCGCGCAAGTGCGAGGGTAGGGAGAAAGGGAAGAGTGCAGGGGGAAGGGAAAGGGGAAAGTGCAGTGCAGTACATGGGAAAGAAGAATAAATACGATAAATAAAAAAGCCTGACGGTGGCAAGTGCAAGGTAAGAGCAGACATAAGTGCTGGTAAGGGGACTGAAGAGATTTCAGAACCAGTCCCCAAGTGTAGGGGGTTGCCAGGGAGGCAGGGCAGGTGAGCAAACTTTGTATGATAAGCAAACTTTGCTGTCAAAGAAGCCATGGAATGTCCCACCTGAATTACATGTGTAGATAAAAGATTCAAACTTCACTAATCACAGCGACATGCAAAACTCTGAAAGCACACTCATTGGACCGAACATTGCAGGGGGGCGAAGACTGCAAGATGAACATGATCTCCATCGTTCAAATGCCTCTGGCGCCCAACTACTACCAAAAGAGGCCAGGCCATCAGGGAAATATGCACTGCAAGAACGAGAGGATGGAGTTCCGCCTGACAGTTCTGAAGGAGATCCTACCTCCTGGCCAACAATGCAGGAATGTCCATTGGGATGCCTAAAAGGGACGGCACCAAGGCCGAGATTGGCAGACTGGAGCAATCAAAACAAGAGAGCACACTTGGCGGCTGGTTTGAAGGAGAGTCATTGATATCATGGAGAAATGGGTGTCCAGTCAACTCGTCGAAAAAAAACTGGTCGACTGCAATTTGGTCGACGCAATTTGGTCGAAAACCATTTCGTCGAAAAAAAATTTTTATTTATAGATTTATTTTTTGGGTTTTCGTTTTGTTAAAAAATGGGTTTTTAGAGAAAAAAAGGGGGTTGGGGGGGGGGACCCCCCCAAAAAAAAAAAAAAAAAGGGTTAAAATAGAAAAAAAAAAAAATTCGACGAAATGGTTTTCGACCAATTTGATTCGACCATTTGTCTGGTCGACCAATTTTTTTCGACGAATTGACTGGCAACCGGAGAAATGATGAAAGGTGTAATGCATCATCTTTCCCCAAGTCTGAAAAAAAGGCAGTTATGGCTTTTGCAAAAGGGCCTGGCCTCCAATTGAAACAGTCCGGCAGCTAGGCTTTGAGCCGGGATGCAAAGAGATTTTGAAGGTCCTCCCGTGATGCCAGAGAGCCTGAAAAATTTACTTCTGGAGCCACCAATCGCTGGGCTCTCTCCAGTGATGGGAGCACCAAGCCACCACATCATTGTGCAACCCCCGAAGGTATCCTGCCCTCACCTTGATGTGGGAGCTGATACAAAAATGCCAAATGGTAGCTGAGAGATCTGAAACATTTGGACTTCATAGCCCTCGACCCCCAGTATGTTGATGTACAGATGACTGATGGTTGTCCATGGGGAGGTTGAGTATGCAGTGCAAGCGATGCTTTGTGAACCTGCGGAGGACAAAAGAGCCTGCCAACAACTGATGTGCCAAAGAGACTCCAGAGGAGACCACCCCTCGCCAGTCAAAACAGAGGCGCACATTGAGCTCTACCCGCTCCAACTTGAATTGGATAATAAGCATAGATCTGGGACAGGAAATAAAATGGTCCTGCTGTTTCATGTCTCCATGTTTGCAATCCACCCCCTAATCTGTTATCTTGATGTGGTGGAAAGTTGGGCACAACCAGAATAGTCTACTCCACCTTAAACGAAATTGAAGAGCCCTGTGAAGAAATAGCCTTGGAAAAATAGCATGGATGAAGGAGGAGAGAAGTCTGAGACGGCGTGAAATGAACCTCAAGCAGGTGACTCAAAGAGCCAAGTTTCTCTCAACTCCTTCCTTATTAAGGCCATCTTTATTCCTGGAGGCGCAAAGTGGAGCTTGAGCAATCCACCGCAAAGCTTTACCAAGGAATAACGATCACATTTATACTCCAAAATCTGGGACCAAGAACCCAGCAGAGTGGCATATTTACAAGAGAAATGTGCAATTGACTCCCAACACCCAACGCAGAACACACTTCTATTAAACATCTCACATAACATAAGCAGCAATTATTTCACTGCCCCATGAGACAAAATAATAAGCAGGGTCTACACTAGAAAAGACTGTCCTTTCTAAGACTGCAAGATGTTAAAATCATTAAAAAAACCTATGTACTAGAGAAAGCCTCAATGTCTACAGTGATTTTAATAGGTTTAGGCCGTAGAAGCTCAACAGCACCAGGATTGCTAAGCAAAGAGAAAATGGGCATGATAGGTTATCAACCGCAGATAGTTGTAGTCTGTAAAATGGCAGCATGTGCCAAAAGGCCAATGGAGCCGCTTAATCATCAATCAATACAGGTGGACGAAGGGAAGAAAGCAACCAACTGAGGATGAGAAGCTTACCCTGGCTACGAAAATGTCAAGATACCCAAAAGTGAGAGGATGGAAGCTTTAGCCAAAACAGCTTCACTCAATCCAGGACCAAAACGCCGGAAACAAATGGCAACAAACATAACCAACGAACCTCGATTCAACACCCAGGAACAAATCTGAAAAATAAATTAGGCGTACACACATCAAAGGATTATCCAGTTCACAAATTCCTGTGACGAGACTATCCTTTAGGTCAACAGGTCAAAATAATATTTTGGAGCATAGCAGGGATTAACAACAAAAAGAGGTGTGCGACTTATTTGAAATATTACCAGAGCTTGACGTACTGGTGCTTCAAGAGACACAGGAAGATAATCTAGCGGACGCACAAGGATTTTATACAGTGCTGCAAAAAGTCAAGAGGAAAATCAGGGGAACTGCAGGCTTTCTTCAATATTAGCACATCAAAGTTATTATTGACCTCCTCTCGGCCAATCAGATTGCAGTCAATAACTGGTATTCACTGCATTCCAAACATTCTCACTTCAAAAGGAGACAGAGAAACAGCAGAAAGAGAAAGCATTTCCCTAAATTCAAGAAAAACAGCAATGAAATTCTCCAGCAAGAGTTCTTTCAACAAGATACACACACCCAATGGTAACACTGCATGGTAAAAAGTTGAAACACGGAACAATGCTTTAACATTTGTAAAGAAAAAACGCCTATTTTAACTATATAAGGGCAACCTAATTTTTTTTTCCATAATACAAGGTGAAATAACATTTAATTTACAAACACATTTTGTGCACTTTACTCTTTATCAAACTAACATGTTTTATTCACCACCACAATTCCAAAAACCATTACTGCCACCAAGTCTGTCGGCTAATATGCTTAATGACCTTGGCTGGGGTCATTATCGCCAGGGATAATGATAATGACCCTTTCTTCACTTACGACCCAAGGCGAAGACTCCTCCCTCATCCTATACGTCTATATTAGCACCATAAAAAAGCAGGTGAAACACTGGAGACCACTCAAATGATCATTAAATAGGGTAGCTTTCCAATGTCTTCCTCACTTTCTTCTATCATTCTTCATTGGTGTTTTCATTCTTTTCTGCCAATGCTATGAAAATCTCTTATTGGCGGTCGGAATCAGCTGCGTGAAGTCCTTTCCTCTAACCCTATCTCTTCCTGCTCCGAGCTCTAGAGCTGCTCGGCCCCCGCCTCCTGACTCTATACTTATCCTAAGTATCTGACTGTGCATGTTGAAGGCTGCAAAACACCCAATAAAATGAAGTGCTAACCCTAAAAAGTGACCAGGTGTGGGCAATAGCAAATTTGTATGTCAGGCCCAAACTAATAGCAAACAAAAAAATCAATTTCGCGAGGCGGTTATGTTCCTTGTAGAGTAAAAATAAATGCTTAAAATGCAAGGATCAAATTTTACACATGCCTTTCACTTTATCTACATTTTTGATTCATTTGTATGGTGAAGGGGGGGGGGGGCAACGAATGGACTTACCATTTGCACCACCATGCAAATGCACACTCATTCATAGCAGTATATCATTTTCATGCTGGCGGAAATGCTGTGGATTCCTGTGAGACCCGCCTTCTTTTTACACCAGGTAAAAGCATGCGGTTTCCATCGGAATCCATTGTAAACGCTGCCTGCCATGCATATGTGGCAGGCGGCATTTACCCATTTAGCACTATGAAGTGCAAAAACAAAGGCGCGCAGGCTTTTATGCCTGCATTTACTGCACTTCGTAGTGCAAATGACGAGAATTGCATGGAAGGGAGCTCTTTGCAGCTAAGTGCAAACAGACAGGTCCCTGCGTGCAGTTTACGCTTGTGAAGAATGTGCCCTCTCTGAAGGTTTGTGGTGATATTTACGCCAAGATGGGAACTTGAGCAGGAGCCAAAGAAGGACCTCCAGAAGGAAGGCAAGATTGGAGAATTCCAATGTAGCTTTATAAACCTGCAGCGAGGGCCGTACCGGGCGTTATGGGCCCTGAAGACCAAATTAATGGCCCGAGCGAAGGTGAAGCGAAGGTGCTTGGGTGGGAGGAGTATCATACTAAAGTGGAATCAGGTGTGGGTATGCCTGCCCCTTGCTCTAATTACGTTTACTTTAGGTGTGCTTTATTCCCCCCACTACACAAAAGTTATGCACCACTTACTCCACACAAACATGCAAGTTAATAAACTTCTACAAGCTCCACATGTACATACATTCACTTAACAGCCAATTCATTTCCTTTCCTTTCTGTGCAGCGTCCACAAATGTCTGCAACATTTCCTCTGATTTCATTGCTAAATATAAACTTTTCCATTTGACCCCCATTATGCTGCAGTGCAGCTCATGTCACCCCCTTTTTCATTTGAAACGCTGCAAAAGCGTTTCCTTTGCTTTTTTATTTCATAACTTAATGTCTATGAGCTTGATGCTGGGAAAGCGTTCCCATTGTGTTGCTTTCCTTTTTTCCTGTCCGTCAGCTTACGTGGACACGTTGGTCTAGTAATGTGTATTTCGGAACGGAAAGTGAACTCTTTCCATACTGGAATACACACGCTGACAAACGCGTCCACTGCTGTAGGCAGTTCTGCTGGCTCTCGTAACTCCTTGCAGCCTGAACGACGGGCTGTAATCAATCAGCGTGCCATATCAGTGCGTATAGCCCGCAGATTGGTCTATCAGCAATGCCAAAAACCCAGTAGGGTGTTCTAATATTTATTAAAACACTCTTTTGACCAAGTATATGCTGGAGGTCAGTTTTTCCAACTCGATTGTACACTTAATTCCTTCAAAAATTGGAGCCTTGTTGCGTCCACTCTTCAGTACAGCTAAAGCGAGGAGCATAGGGCTCAGTCAGAGTTCGGCAGTGCGGAAAAAAAAGTAGCAGTAATTTAGTTACTGCCACTGTTTTGGCACTTTGGCATTAATGGAATTACTGCAATTTTTAGCGAACCAACAAATTCCTTGACCTTGAAGTGGACGAATTTCCTCCAACGTCATGTTGGAGGGAAATCCTCCACTTTAAAGGCAATAATCGGTGGAATTACCTTGGTGAAATGACCACAGTGGAATTACTGCTTGTGGAAATTCAGACAAAATCCCCTTGGAGTCCTTTGGACTCAAGAAATAGGGCTTTCCACCACCTTTCCACGATTCGTACTGCTGTGAAAAACCCACAGGACAGAGTAGTGGTAACAATAATCAATTCTGGCGGTAATTCAGCAGATTTACCACCAAATGACTGCCATACTCGTAATGAGGCCCCATATATTTCTACAAATAAAAGACTAGAACAATTATACAAAATTTTAAATAATCCGCAGAATAGAAAGTGGCTATAATCCTTTCAAAATGTAATTGATGCTGAATTGTAGCAACCAGGCTTCTGAGGAAAATGCACCATCGGGGCAGCTTGAAATTCTGAATCATACTCAGATTAAATGGAATGAGGGAAGAGCAACCAACTTCAATACTGGATTTCAGATATGCAGACGCTGGCCGCAGGAGTTTGGTGAACCAAGGGGCTGATGTGCGGCCAAAAGGCAGCAAACAAAACCTGACCCCTTTCCAAAACACATCTCAAATAAAGTGATAGAATTGGCACTGTTTAGTAGGCATCCTTGAGATTCAGCATTGCCAACCAATCTCCTGGCCTCAACACATCTCATTTCACTGATGTTGTTTTTTTCTTGTTGTTAAAAGATGGAGCTGCTGGGGTCCCTGAGGCTGATGGTTCAATAGAATCCCTTTGGCTCCTTCCTGACCAGGAAAATTATACTCACAAAGCACTTTTGCAGCTGAGGAGGCAACTCTATGGCTTTAATTTCCAGTAACCAGCGTACCTCTCGATCTAGCAAATCCCTGTTCTCATTGCAGAACTGGATTGGCCAATGGGGATGCATCTGGACAGCAAGGCCAGAGAAATGTGGAGCAAACAGCTGCGCCGTCTGCACGACCCAAGGGACTTGACAAACAAGTAACCAATTTTAAAAGAAATAGCAAATTCTTCCCCCAAGGAAAGGTGTAGAGTCAAAAAAAGATAAATACCTACTGGTTAAATTGTCCCTGTCCTCTGATGCGTTGAAACCCCCTTGACCAAACTGTAGCCCCTCTGGGGAAAGGAAATGGGGGCTGGTGTTTTGGATTCTGTGGGATGTCTTGACCCACTTTTGCTCTGCCATGCAGCATCACTGTGTCCTGATGGTGCTAGAAACATCAAAATGGCCGCAAAACCCTGGTGCGCGCCAAAATCTCTGAAAATCGCGCTGTGCAAAGCACAAAAAGATGGTGGCCCAATCTACCACGCATGTTGTCAGTGGTGGAACAGAGATCTCACTCCTGAAACATATCACTGGGCTCTACAACAAGTGAAAATGGAGTAAAGAGGGAAAAGCAGTGCTCTGCTAAAAGAAATCCAAAATCTTGCTTTAAATCCCTTTTTCTTGGTTGCGGAAACTGCAGAATGGCGGTACAAAACACCCTCAAACATCCAGAATTATTGCTGGGTGCTACAATTAACTTGGTATAAGAAATCATTATGAACATACAATGTCCTGAAAAGCTGAAAGTATCAAAGAAATATCCACAGCAGAAGATGCCTGCCTGTGAAATCTGTCAAAATCTGGGCGTAGTACCCTCGGCTGCCTGAATGACAGCTGTCAGAAGCCTGTATGATAAACTTTAAAACTTGTACAAACTGAAATCAAATGTTTGAAAACTAAGTGGCCTGTTACTGAGAGTAACCTATGTTGTAACTGTTTAATCCCATGGTTTAGAATTTGGAAAAAGTGTTCTAGCTGCTCGTTTGAAATTACAAGTTTGTTTTAAGCAAAGAAAAAATGCAACAGAATTAACATTTGAATTTAAGCCTGACTAAAAGCAACCAAACCAGTATAACAGCTTCCCCCACAGTGGCAAGGCCTCTCCCTTCTGCATCCCTCCACCAGGAAATCACACATAAGTGATGATTATTGATTGGGAGAAGAATTTGGTCTGCAGGGGGAAGGAGACAATGGACAATCTCCAGCCAAAGGGAACTACCAAGTGTGAAAGGTCATAAATGGCCTCTGTTCAGGAGGAACTGGGCGGAGACTGCTTCTGAACTGCAAAGAGACAGAAGGAGGCAGAGACAAACAACCATTTGTTGCTTAACAAGGGCAAAAGACACATTTTAAAAAGACTGATAACCTACTGTGTAAAATTGTCAAAAACATAAAAATAACAGCATTGTTAATAAATATTGGCTGCACATTTTAAAAGGCACCAGAATTCTATGACATATTTTGGAAAGAAACGGCGGAAAATGTGATATTACACAAAATGTATTTTTGATAGAAGCATGAAACTTCATACACTTATGCCCATGTTCAAGGCGCAGATTTGTAGAAATTTGCTCCTAAATTGGACATTGTGTTCCGGATGAAAAGGGCAAAATTCTGTAAAAAGCAGACACAAGATCTTACAGCGACGGGGTTTGGAGGAGTAGCTGCTACACAAAATATGTAATCTGTATATATGATTGTTATAGAGGTTGCACATGTGGAAATATGCATTGTACCAAAAGTAGATTTTGTGTTCAAGAGGCTAGGGGTGGACTCTAGGCCTCGTAAACCCACATCATAAAGATGACATACTGTTTTTCTCCTCCTATCAAGGAAGAGAGGAGACCTTGACCAATCCCTGTCCAAGGAGCGAGTTTAGGATAAACCAGCACACACACCCTGTTATCATAAGCATAAATAGAGCTCAGCACTCAAAAGGACACACAGATTCACCCACTCTCCCGATGCTGGCGAAGCGCCTTGCGGCAGAATTATCCATCTTACTTGCTACAGACTCCAGAAACTTGGCAAAGCAGAAAGGCCCATTATGTAGCTGAACCATTTTCAGCAAGCCTTAAATTTCCAGAACCAGAACCAACCACAGAAATCTAAGGGGAGCATCATAAAAAACATACAGCCAGGCTGTGCTGTACTACTTGCCTGCTAAAAGAATTATCATCAGAACCAAAAGATCCAATCCAGTTGTGCCGTGCTGTGACCAGAGCCATTGCAGATCAGATCCAGTCCATTTGTGCTGTGCAGTGTCCAGATTGCCTTGACGCTGCCCAAATCCGATGTGCCCAGCAGAATCCCTGACCAGAATCCCTGACCAGAATCCCTGACCAGAATCCCTGACCAGAATCCTGACGGTTCTGTTTGAAACACATATAGTGAGTACCTATAGATAGAACTGTGTCACTTGCCTATGTAACTTGCTTAGTTAATCCCTATCTTAAACCCACCCTCTCTTTCTTTCCGAGCCAGTATTGTTAGAACAATATTTGCGTGGACTCTTCTCTCATCTGTGTTCCTAAACCCTAACTTCCCATTGATTGATTAAGAAAGTAATTCCCAAACCATACAGAAAGTAGAGTATCACACCTCAACTGTTATGATCAGCCGTGAATGACCTTCCTGTGTGGCATTATACTTATTGGTAGTCTTTAACATAGTGTAAGAAATCCTTTTTGTCATTTTCAAAGTGCATTCCTGTTTTCCATTCTTGCCCCTAACTCGAAAAATGACCTCCACTAAAACGTCCATAACTCACTCAATGTGTGTGCTAGAAACACAATTTCAACTTCTGCTTGTAGCTAACATCCACGGCTTTAACTCGCATCTAAAACCGCATCCCAAATACACATGGTTCTCCCGTGATCGCGATTACCGCGCACTGAAACGTTTGCAGAGAATTTCGTTTTAGGGAAATTCTGACACATGTAAAACAGCGTTTGATTGCTTCCGACCTTAATTTTAAGATTTCACAATGTTTCTTAGTATCAAATCATTGCTAGTGTTTGTGTGTAACTATCCAAAGCGGCTCCCATATGAATTTAAACAATTTCAGCAATTTAAACCATATTTAGTGTTTTTTCCCATTCCATTCTCAAGACAACTTTAAAACCATTCTGACCACTTGCCAATAAATTCTGTTTTTCTCTTGTGTTGCTGGGGGGAAATTGGGATTGATATTGTGTTTGAATTCTGCCATTCCCGAATACCTGCTATCTCTTCTCATCTCTTTACATTGCCTGTTGGGGGGTTGAGGGGTGTGCAGGGGGAACTAGTAACCACACTGCTATCTGGTCTGAACACACACACAAAAGTATTATTTCTGTGCTGAATTGTTTTTCTCACTATTGCTCCTGGTGCATTAAAGAGATTATTTAGTTTTACATCACCCCATTGGTGATCACTGTGTACCCATTAAAACATATTGTGATTGAATTGTAACTACATAAATAAATATTTTAACTTTGCAAACTAGCCTGATTCCTGGTTCAGTGTGACCGGGGGGGTTCCAGCAGAGGGGCGTGATATGAGTGGTACATCGTTCAGAATAAAAGAACTTTTAGACTCAAATAAATAAGGATTTCAGTTGTGCATTACACGCTAGGCTTTGACTTGGGTGGGTGCCGGATTGAAATCACTTACAGATTGGGGGCTTGTCACGAGATCCTGAATTAGACATACCACTTGTGACAGTCTAACACAGCGTGCTAACTGACGGGGTACATACACCTTGTTGGGCTACCACACTGTGCTACACTGTAAAACACCCTTCAATAGAAATACTCAAAGGAGTTGGGCCTGTTTTGCAAAGCTAAAAGTAACCCTAAGATAGGTCAGAAGGAAATGTATATTTCCGGAGTGGCTACCTTAGTGGAAATTAATATGGCAAAAGACCACCTACTGCACAAGTTGTTTGTCAGGGGTGAATGGGTAGAGCAGGATGAGAATGTTTGGCTGCAGGAAATCAAACAACAAATCACTGCCATAGAATTAGATACATGGCAGGACCAGGGTCCATTACACCAGGCACTTAGTGAACTGTATATGGCCCCAAGGGTAAAAGAAGAGCAATGTAAAGTTGCCAAAATAGCGGCGTACCTGTACCTCCACATTGGAGTAATACAGGAAAAATATGCAGAAAATCTAGATCTGGCAAAGAGGCAAGTACAATCCCTAGAGAAAACCCAAACAGATCTGGACTCTGCAGAGCAAAGGCTACAAAAGAGACAAGAATCGGAGAGTGAAACCAGACAGTACCTGACAAAAGTAAAAGAAGATCTGGATCTCCTGAAGCAAGAGAAGGTAGAGCAAGACACCAAATTGCTGACATTGCAAAAAGAGAGTCAAGAAAGGTTGGAATCTTTAAAACAGAGCCAACAAAAACTGGCGCAACAATTCACTTTTAACAGAGTCTGTGCAGAACAACTCCATGTCTTACAAGCCCAGATAGACCAAGTAAAAGAAGAAAATAATAAATTAATTCTTAAAGACCTTGAATCCCAAAGAGAATTTGATGAAGAGCACCAGAAAACTGGTGCATTCAAAAAACGAAGGGAGGACCTGGCTGCACAGAGGGGTACTCTAATTCAGGAAAGGGATGCCTTAGGCCAGGAAGTCAACTATTTAAAAACCAAGGTGGAAGAAAATCACCTGGCCCTTCAGGGACTGGGTGAACTCAAAATGGACTATGAAAAGCTGTTGGAGCACACCAGGAGGGTGGAAGAGGCTCTGGCAAAGAATGACCAGGCTAGTAAAGACAGAACTCAGGAGGTGAGCCTCCTGCAGCAAAAGGTGGCCCAATACCCCCAAATCAGACAGGAAGCACAGAGAGACAATGAGGCACTCTGTGCAAAAAAATGACAGGCTCCATAGACACATAGCCATGCAGGAATAACTAATAGAGACCAGTAAGGCCTTAATAGAAGAACTAACGGGTCAGATTCATGCATGCCAACAGGAAGTAGGGGCTGAGAGAGATGAGGTCAGATGGGAGAGGGAAATCCCTGAGCATAACCTCAGGAACCCTGTGTTCTGGGGAAGAGGAAATCGCTGACGGGCCCATAGGTCAGCGCTCACCCCCAGAACTTGTAAGACAAGATAGCTGCACCATGTGAGGACAGGGGGTGCAGGATTCACTTACTCCAACACGACTCAATAATGAGGGCTCAGTAATTTGGCAAAGGGAAGTCCGTTTAATGACAATTACATCAAACAGAGAAACAAATGGAAATCAGCAGCATTGCGATCACCTGTCTCGCTCCGACTTCCACGAACCTCAGTCGAACAGCAATTCTTATAGGCAAAAATCGTCATCACTGATGTCTAATTTCTATAAAAAATCATCATACAATATAATTGATTAGGAAAGGTAACTTAAGTATAGGTGTTATATCTGTATATGATAATAGGGCATGCGGATTGGATACCACTTATCGGGTGGGCGTCTAAGCCCATCCATCTACATCACGCGTGATAGACATCACTACAACTACGACGTCCTATTGGTTACAATATCTATAGGACTCCAGATAACTTGGTCCATTGTGATTGGGCAGGTTACACCCGTAGACATAAATTTCCACTTTTAATTAGCAGCATGCAGAATGGACACCCCTGTGCCTGCTGTCCCAAGTTTCATCCTGCCTCCCTTCCATCAATCAGTGTTTTAGGGCGATGTGTCAATTAGTTGGCTAAGGATGGCCTCAAAACTGTAGTCTCTTATCGGAAAAGGTTATGGCATCCTCGGGTCCTGGATGACATCAGGCGATGGTACTTTTTTGCCCCTTGCCGGTCACGTGTTAGTTCACCATGAATCTGCTTCAGTTTCCAGCTTTTAGTGCATTTAATTCTGTGTCAGCCTAGCCACCTGCATGGGTCCCCCTTATCTTGACCTTCATGAGGCAGGCTGGTATGCTCTGAAGTTGGAGTCTTGTGAGCTGACGCTCTCCTTCCTTCTTTGGTTGACCTCAATTTTCTAGGCATGAGCCGCTCTTTGTTGGGTTTCGATTCCGCTCCTTCACTTGCCTTTGGCTGGGTTTCGAAACTTGGCCTGTCAGGCCTCTGGCCGCCTGGGTACATTTCTGTTTCTACAAAATGGAGTCGCAACTTGTATAATGTGCCTTATTGAGGTAGATATATGGTTGGCTCTTGTCGCTCTATCTTCCACTAAGCATTGCAAGCAGTATCAATTTCTTAGCATCTTGCGTTCCAAGCCTATTTACACACGTTTAACAGGTCGGTTGCTTCTATCTTGTCACGTAGCACCGTTTCCTCACGTTTTACCATTGTCTATTCTCTGTGTCCATTACATTTATTTCGTAGCTACTCGCACTGGCGTGCTTGTCGTCGATAGCCGCTTTTGTTCATTCACGAGTCTGTTCAGGCCCTTAAGTCATTTCCACTGGCCTTCCATTAAGGCTTTTGGGGTCTCTTCGTGGACCGTATGTTGGTACTCTTCGTTCCGTATCAGTGGCTGGTATGGCTGTCTGATAGGGTACCGTGCTGCCCAGGGTTGTCTGGTTATGGGTGCTTCAACAGGTATGGATCTTCTGATGTATACCGGGCAGAGTCCCAGTGCAGCTCTTTGTAGGTTCATTTGCTCTTCATATGTCACATACCTTGGCGAGTATGCTCCTGGTACCTCGAAACGAGGGCAAGGGGTGCAGGCCATGTCTGGGACAACCTCTACACCTGGCACCAGAGACTTTAATCTATTCCATTCCATGGACTCTGCCATCCCCATGTCCACTGTCTCACATGAGCCAAGGGCCACGGGGATGGTAGACTTCAACCCAATCGGAAATATGGGGCTAATAGGTCAGCGCCTCCCAGAAATGGATGGGCGGACATTTAGGTACAGGTTCCCAAGTGCTAGGGCCATCTTCTCTGAACAGGGAGACTCCAGTGAGGGGAGAATCAGAGAAATGGATCCTCAGAAATATAACTCATCAAGAGATCAGACGGTAGAATTTGGTGGGGAATTCCATGAGACTAGGCCCACCAAGAGCATATTAAAAACCTCTTCCCAACTAGGACAGTGGGGGGGGGGGGTACTCAGCCAATCCAGGGAGAAAGGAAGAGTCAGAAGACTCTTCTGAGCACCACAGGACCCAAGAAACTAGGCCCCCACATTCTGCCAGCCATTCTTTTTAAAAAAAATAATTTTATTGGTTTTTACAAACCTTTAAAATAAGTACAACATGTACACACGCATATTAACATATATCATATCACAAACTCCAACAAACCATCCATTTCCATGACTTCCACATCTAACATCAACATATGTTATTTCATCCAATGTTACTGTTTACGAGGAATATTCCTTCTGTTGGTGTCAAACGTGTTTCAATTATTTCCAACAACCGTGTTAAAATAAGTATTAGTTTTAAATCAGTTCCCTGAAACATCAACTTCCACCAGTCGTCTGCACACAAGGATGGATGGTTTTGGCTCCAGGGACCCAGGTGAATTGTCCTCTCAGATCTTAGTTTAGTAGTTAAATAGCACTAAATGCTTAAGTGATTTGTTTTTGCTAGAACACAACCTACATTCAGGTGTCAGATGATCATAACCCTTCCATAGGCGAAGCCGATCAACGGTTTTAAACATATTCAGTCTGAACAACATGAAAAGTCTGCGTGCCTGCGGATTGGGAAATAATCCACGTAGTTCTGAAGAGTGTTAAAGGCATGTGCGTCTAATGGAACATCACTCATTCGACTAGCGGCCAATCTCTCCACACAAGTTCATTCCAATCTGTACGCCAGATTTTAAGCTTGGCTGCATCCGGATTCTCATAAAGCATGTCAACTTTGATGTCATATTTTTTTAAGATTGCGTCACATCTGTTTGTCCACATGTTGACAATTTTGGAGTTAACGGGAAAGACGTCGTGAAAGATATCGAATTGTGGGATCTGCGCACGAATGCAGGTCTTTCGATAAAGGTTCAACAGACTCCAACATATTCTTGCCTGCATCGGTATTAATGCAAGCTCATATCTTATACAAGACGTCTTCACACCCCTAAGGAGGGTTAGTGCCTTGGTCCAAAAGCAATTTTCTAAAGAGGCCCAGGTCTCATAAGGACAACCAAGGGAATTTTCTGCCCCTTATGTCACAACCGGGATGACCTTCTGTTGATAGAAAGACAAGACGGGTAGTAATGAAAATTTACCAAATTTCTTATGGATTATCAATGCCTGGCTTGCTAGTTGATTACATTTCCTTTTAGTTTCCGCAAGCCAGGGCCCGTCATTTATGGCAGAGCTTATTGTCATCCCAAGATATTTGACATTTTGAGAGATCTGAAGCGTTTCTTGTCCTAGGGACCATTTTATGTTTTTTCTATTGGACACTCCACCGCCGTTCAGGTTCTGCAGGACCAATATTTCACATTTCTTAGTGTTGATCGCTAGCTTGTTGGATGTGACGTATCGTTGCACAGCATTTAATTTTCTTTGCAACCCGATAGATGTCACATCCATAACGATCAGGTCGTCTGCATAGAGCAGCCAGCTTAAGTGTGTGTTGGCGACTTTTGGAGGGAAGGATGTGACCTCGTTGATTGAGTCGCCTATGTCAGAAATAAAGAGGTTAAATATAGCTGCGGCCAAAGGACAACCCTGTTTCACTCCTTTAAAGGTGTCGATAGAGGCAGATAAAAGGCCAGATTGATCCAGGCGAACTGGAATGGAGGTCTTTGTGTGGAGTTCTCTAATGGCTGCAGCTAAGTCCAGCGGACACCCCCAATTCTTCAGTTTAGCCCACAAGAGCGTTCTATCAATGGTGTCAAATGCATACGAGAAATCTATGAATGCTAAATACACCTTTGTGTTTGATTTAAAAGCCTCCATTTTGATTATATTTAGCAATAATAGATTTAACAAGCCACCCACCTGCTTTGCAAAGCCTGACTGGCGTTTGTCCACATGGGATGATGTTATCGACCAGGCTAGCAATTATTTCTGTAGCATTGTGGCATAGATTTTGCCTAGCAGATCCAACAATGCGACAGGCCGGTAGTTTTTTGGGTTGGATCTATCGCCCTTTTTAAAGATAGGTACGATGATCGCACACTTCCAAGATTTAGGCGTCTGACGGTTTTGGACTATCCTTTTAAAGAGTGTCTCACAAAACACTGCCCATATCTCTGGGAACTGTTTGATGGTGAAGTTTGTGAGCCCGTCAGGGCCTGGTGCTCGTGAATTATTTGTTTTTTTGATAATGTCTACTATGTCATCTTTTGGAAACTCTAGGTCCTACGGTTTGAACATTTCCTTTGCTGGAATTTCCGAGGACTCAGATGAATGATACAAGACTCCAAAATGCATTATCCAATCAGCTTCTGACACCATACATGCTTGAATAGCATTTTGGGGGGCATGCAAGTTATTAATAAGGCACCAGAAGTCCTTTGTGTTTTTGTTTTGCAAGATCCTCAACATTCGTTCAGCGTCATTTTGCAACATGATATCCTTGTGCGATTATACCCAGTTTTTGTACCTTTGCTTTGCATCCTTAGCTGCTTGCAGACGGACGTGTTCTTCTAGCATCTTAGAGTGTCTTAACTCACTACGTAACAAACGCTTGTGTTTCAAGAGCTCCAAATCAAAGCAATGAGTACGTATGTAGGACTTGTTATTAAGGCCCGCCTTTTTAGGTTTAAATTGCATCAACAGCTGGACATATTCCAGAGATTTACTAAAGTTACAGTACTCACTTGTAAGGTGTTCAAGCTCAAGCGAGTCCAGTTTCAGGCGAACTCTGTTTGATTCAGCCTGGATTTTGTGCTGCCACATCGGTGTTGGGGCTTTTGGCCTCGTTAGAAATTCTGCTACCAGCATGTCATGGTCGCTCCCATTTTTCTTTATGACCATCAATGAGCTTATTCGCGGAAGTAAGGATTCCGAAACAAACATATAGTCAATTATTGAGACCAGGCTTGCCCGATGCCAGGTGTTAGCAGGTGGCAAATCGTTGCAGGTGTTCCCGTTTAACATCTGAAAGTTGCGTACAGCCATCTCTTCTGTCCATGATTGTATTAATAACTTTTTTTCTGTATCTGACGGTTTAAACAGATCAATGTTCAAATCACCACAAATGATTATGTTCGGCCATCCAGAATCCTCCATCAGAGAATCCAATATTTCCATTACTTTGTCTATAAAGACTTGTTTTCCGGCCATTTTATGATTCCAATACGTGTTTACCAACGTTATTGAATCAGTACACATACCTAAGGGGCCCAAAAATTCTCTGGAGGTAATCTGAATAAATGGGGAATGGTTAATTGAATTTACAATCCTCCAGCCTGAAGATCTTCTAGTCATGGTGAGTAAGCCTGCCATTGGACCACCCTTTAAAGGTTTAATTGCAGGATTTAACGCAACCTCAAAGTCATTGGTGACCGGGGCTTCCGTTAGCCACGTTTCCTGTAAGCGAAAATCTGCAGTTGATCGAGCCAATTTGAATTAAATAGATGCAGGAAACCACGGGTATTCCAAGATGCAAGACTGCACACGTCCTGGACTATTGCTTTTTGGCATTATTGTAGGGATTTGATGCTCAGAACTTCAGACAACCAAAACCACTCATTAGTTTCCATAGTGGGTTTCTCGAGAAGGGCTCTCGAACCTTCAATTGAGGGCGGGCATATGATTCCATTTATTGTTGTTGTCATCTTGTCTTTTTGCTGAGCTGTTTCCATAAGTGGCACGGATGGTTCTTGAACAGAATGCTTTGAAGATATGTGATTTTTGTCTACCATTATGTCCTTGTTAGTTCCAAGGCGAGAGCGTGTTTTTATTTTACATTCAGTCAAGTTATTGACTGACAATGTTTTAAAGGTAGCGGCCCCCGCTGAAGGCGTACGAGAAACAGAGTCATCCTGTTTAGAGTCCAATGAGTGATACATTTCATCAAACTTGTAGACATCAAAGCTTAGAGAGAACAATGCTACATTGGCGTCCATGATAGTTGACGCAATCAAGGAAGATAAAACATGGAGGACGACTTTGTCGTTTCTGTTCTTGTCAAAGAATTCCACAATCTTCAAGTCATTGGAGCTTATTGCTCGCAATGATGGCACCAAATGAAGTAGCCTGATGGTATTACCTCAGTTCAATATTAAATTATCAGAGGGTTCCAGCCTCTCAATTATCAATTTTTGAACCGAGATTGACGAAATGGTGCTTCTGGGGGACGAACCTTTAATGAATTACACACGCTTTGGCGGGCCTTTTAGCTCTTGAGGTCGGCCGAGGCATCGGCCAGTTTCACGCACTCCGGCAGAACATTTCTGGTCCCCTTTTTTCTCCCATGGCATCAAACTGGGGGACACGCGAGAATTGAGCCCTAAGATGTTGGGATACTGAATTCCGCATCCTTTTTTCTTGTAAGGTTAGGAAGACCAGACTGGCTGAACACGTTGGTTGTGGCAGCAAACTGACGTCCTTGCTGATAATATGACAGATTCTGCCATGTGGGATTAGGGCCTCTCGAGATGCTTGTGAGGACTCCTTTGAATTGTAAGCGTTATTGTGCCCTCTTGAGGCCATGCTGGATACCTGAGGCTCCTTTCAGCAGCCTTGTGCATTTAGGTTCGTCGTGCCCTTGGTGCTGATCGGCTCAGCAATCCCAGGCATTACAGGATCGTTTTCCAGGTCTATATAGTCAGTGTCTTTGTAAATTGACAAATTTAACAACTCACTAGGTATGTCCTGTGCTGTGTCCATTAAGGCCGCTTTGATGTTGTCTATAGGGACAGCCTGTGCAGCAGATACTTGTTGCCGTGGATTATTGGGTTGAGATGCTGACATTATACATTTATTTATGCTGCTAGCCACGTTCTGTACTACGTTTATATTCCGCAAGAATTTTCGGGTCCCTTGTAGAGACTTGTTTTTACGACTTATTTGATTTTTTGTTTTTTTCATTTGCTTTGGTGGTTGCGTGATAACCTGTTTTGGTAAGACGGGAATTGTCGGAATTTGGGGGCCCCCATTAAATATTGATTAAACGGACTGTTGCGTCACCTCGGGATCCTTTGAAGGAATGTTGCTGACCACGGCCACGCTCTGCTCCAACCGTGAGGAAGAGGCCACCTGCAAGTCCATCTGCGCCTGATTTGGGCTGCTCCGCGCTTGTTCAAATGCAATATTGAAAGAGATGTCTGCAGTTGGAGCAGTTTCACCACTTGCAGCGGTTGGTAAACCCGCGGTTCTTGGAAAAGATGTTTGTTCATTTATTACTGTCGAGGAAGAAGTCCTCAACTCGATTAAGGCGAGAGAAGTTACGGACTGTGACACAGGCACGTCACTCAATCTCGACAATGGTCTAAGGTCAATGGCCGTAGAGTCCGCCTTTTCTAAAGAAGTTGATTGAGGGGCCTGTGTACCTCGTTGGTCAGCTTTTTGATTAAATGAGGTAGTATCAGGCACAGATGTTTCAAGGTGATGTTCTCTATTTGGGAGATGGCCCTCAGATTTAAATAACGCGAGAGCCTCTTTTGCAACTTCCGTCAGCAATTGTTTATCAAGGGTGTCATTTTTCCTTTGATCGTTTAAACAACTGAAGGATGCATCAAGCCTCTTTATTCCTTCATATTGTTCATGATATGATCGGTCGCACAATTGTTCCAGATGGATTAATTTCGATAGCACTAAGGCCATCGTTGTCGATAGATCCCTGGTTGCTTCGTGCATACTTTCATATAATTTCATGAACAGTGCCAAGGAAATTGCCGTTGATGAAATCAAGATTGCTTGAAGATCATGGGGTAAAACACGGATGGTTTTATTAGGAGAGGACTCGTGGACCTGAGTGTTTATAATGGGAACTTCCCTGTCTTGACGAATTTTTGGGAATGGACGTTCCATAAGAGAAGAACCCTGAGAGTCCTCCAAGCATGACCCATTCATTCCAGGAGACGGTGGAGTAACCATTGACAATTCGTTTTTCAACAGTTGTTTTGTGTTGTCTCGATACCTCTTTTGAGAGGATAGCAAGTGGGTAGATACGTCGTCAAGATTAAAGTTATTATCAATATGGCCATCGGTTTTTGTTTGTTTATAACATACTTTGTGCCAAATGTCCTTGTTAGCTCCTGTTAATTGGCAATTTAGCCTTTTGGCTGGATGTCTGTTCATTTTATTTGGTGAATGCAAACACCCTCTATGGGCGTTCTCGTTACATGTTTTGTTCATTGCTAACAAGTTTGCCAGCACTTTATTTGCAATTCCCAAAACGTCTCTTCTGTTTTCCTTTTGCGTGAGATCAACCTTAAGTAGCTCGATTTCCTGTGTGTTTGTGATGTATTCTTGATCACTGCTGACTGTAAGAGGGATTGGAAGTGCAAACACGTCATCCAGCAGCGCCTCACACAGGGGGCTGCCGAGCGTTGCAACCGTCGAGCTGGCGTCTAGTGGAGACCCACAAGGAAGGACACCAGAGCTGGCAGGCTCCCTGGCTCCCAGAGGCCCCAGCGGGAGAGCACCGGCGCCAGTCTCCGCACCCATCACAACGCCGGTATCTCCCCTAAACCCGAGGCCACCACCCCGAGGGCACAAACGCTCCTCCATTGGCGCCAGCTTCAGCCCCCCCTGCAACTCCCCCCGATCGACGAGCCGAGCCATGGTAGCGTCAGATCGGGCGCATCCACTCGCGGCAAAGGTGCCACAAGCCCCCCACTGTCCCCGCCAGCCCCCAGGACTCCCACGGCAGCCACGGAGGAGGCGGAGGAGGCGGGGCCGTCGCACGGTAAGTTCACACAGTGAACGACGGCAGCTTTGTCTTTATTAGAGGCGTTTTTTCATGTGAAAGTTCGTTTGCTACAGTTTGAGCCTTATTTTGCAGTATAAACAGAGTATATGCATTATCCCCTGTCCCCGTCCCTTCAGCTAAAACACAGTCAATCGGTAGTAAATCTGCCTCTTGGAACAAGTCAGCCGCAGCCATTATAGTATGTGAATTAGTGGCTTTGCTGCAGTCAAGGGTACCAGGGAGAGGGGAAGGGGGCGCATGTTCATCTGTAGTCGATACACACGAAAAGTAACGACTTACTTTGTTGGCTGGCCCACGCTGGATGAATACATCAATCACAGTGCTGCCAGCACCTTCTGGCTTCTTTTGAGCGCGGGTCCTTGAAGCTGATGATAATGATGTTGAATCCGGCATAGCCTTCCAATGAGCTTAGAGTGCCACCAGCTCACCACTCGCCACAGCCTAACAGCCAGAAAAGTTCACAGCCCTTCACTCCACAGGGCTTCACGCCACAAGGGCGCTTGAGGCGGCCTTAAGTAGTCAGCTGACCCTCAGCTACTACAAACGTTAAAGGCACACGCACCTCAGATGATAATGAATAGGAAGAATAGGCTCCAGTTATAGTATCTCCAGCAGGCACTCGCCACAGCCTAACAGCCAGAAAAGTCCACAGCCCTTCACTCCACAGGGCTTACCCGGTAGCAATGCCTCTGAGTCAGAGGATGAGTGGACCAGGATGACCCGAACTAAAAAGGCCAACAAAGTCAAGAAGGCCTTGCTCAAGGATCCCCTGAAACAAATAACCTATTAGGAACGTCATCTCGCCCTACCACAAAAATGCTCAAATATTCGGTTTGGGAGCACCTTGAATTGTTTGAACAGATGATGGAGACTTTCCATCTGAAGGACAGCAAAAGCTGCACTCAGTATGTAAAGTGGACACTTTCTCCTGAATGCTCCAGCTTCTTTACGGGGTTGGAGGATCAGAATCATTCCAGATGGTCCACTTATAGGGCGGCCATCCTGAAACATTTTTCCATTCATAGGAATCCTCAAGGCAGCCTACAACTTACAATGTGGGGAAGACCAGGCCCCACAAGAATTTGTTCAGGAATTAAAATGTGCCTTTGCGCAGACCACTAGAAGGGTGCGCACTGACAGTAAAGAATTCGTAAACACCTTCTTTCATGCTCTCCCTAAGTATATTATGACCCAGCTAGTGAGGGACTTTCATGAGAAAAGATCACTAGACTGGGTCATTGAACAAGCCACGCGCATCTATGAAGTACAGAAGCTGTTGGAAAATAAAAATAATAGCAAAAACCCCAAAACAACAAACACCCCTGCTGCTGCTACGGTGGCGGAGGTGAAGGTTGCCCCCATTTTAGATCTGGAGATGGGGGGGGGGCTAAGAACCTTCCTGCACAGAATCCAACCAACTCCAAACCCAGAAGGCCCTCGGGCTAATCCCAAACAGGGAGCCAGGGAGGTAACCCCACAAATGGGACCCCTAACTCCCTGACTACATCAGCCCACGCTACAAGGGAAATAGACCCACCCTGGGCTATGTGTGGACTCCTCCAGCCCAAGGGGGGGGATCCAACCAGACAGCAGGAAGCCCAGGAAACTTCCCTCCTTACTTTTCCCAGGAGGGCAGTAATCCCCCAAATGCCAGACCAAATTTCTTTCCCAGGTACCCACCAAACTTCAACCCCCAAAACAATCCTTCTTTCTTTCCCCACTTTCCTGAGCCCAGACAGCCCAATCCGGGAGAGGGGAGGCCAAGGGTGGAGGGGTACCTGAACTTTCCTAACCCGGAGTATTTTGCGAGAAAGGATAGTTACCCTTCCCTGGATCAACCCAGGGTAGATCTGAGGACTCCGTACAGGGACAGCGGATGTCCCAACTAGAGCTCTAGGTCCAGAACATGGCACAGGATCTGGGTCTCATGCTGAGGGCTCAACATGGCAGCTCAGAACTCCTCGAATCCAGGATCTGCTGCTCCAGAA
Organism: Ambystoma mexicanum; assembly: GCF_040938575.1. NCBI lineage: Eukaryota > Metazoa > Chordata > Amphibia > Caudata > Ambystomatidae > Ambystoma > Ambystoma mexicanum. The sequence goes on from NC_090922.1 coordinate 95,427,754, forward strand.
CAATGACGGGGGAAGAACCCTGACAACCCACCGGTTCCCAGGAAGGAGGCACAAGGGGAAGGGGGGTGTAAAGCCTTGGAGGAAGCTTCCTTCCCCACTTGTGAAAAGCCCCTGGAAACCCAGGAACCGGAAACAAAATCCCCTGCCCCCGAAAGTCTGCCACCCAAGGAGAGGAGAGGGGGTAGGAGAAATAAAGAGCCTAAAAAGGCCCATTTTGTGGAGGAGGTAAAAATCTTCCAGTTTGAAGGAGAGGGGTCCTCAGAGGATTCTAGGAAAAGGATCTTCTCCTTCAGGGATGGGGGAACCCCTCCCAAAGAAAAATGGGTCCCAAAGGATCCAAATCCAGACTGGGTAGATGTGGGGACCGAGTTAGAACCGGCCATCATCAAACCCCAGAATGATCAGCACGAGAATTCCCTGGTGCAAACCCATTTTGGTGACTGCCTCCAAAAAGGGGGGGCAGCAGCCCAGAATCAGAACCCGGGGAACCCAAAACTTCCCCCATATCTAGCTGTCACCTTTTTCTTACAGGTTGCCAAGATCCCAAACAGAATCCTGCCCAAATCACCTCTCTATCAGTATCCAAAACAAGGAAATTAACCCACCAGTTGGCCAAAAATGTGCCTTATCTTTGCCCCCTTGAGGAAAAGGGGTGAATATTTTATGCCCCGGTCCAAATACAGGGGCAATGTGCAATATTGGCACTGGTGGACACTGGATCCCAAGCCACACTTCTGTCAAAAAGGGCCTTTGATCAACTGAATTCGGGAAGGGGGGAGAAATACCAAATTCCTCTCACCCCTCTTCCTGGACAACTTCAGAACTTTGACGGGAAGGAAATTCCCGTCGAGGGGACTGCGGATTTAGACATTACAATTGGGCGACTCAAGGTGAAGCACCCGGTCATAGTTGTGACTCCAGAGGGCACACCTTGTTTACTAGGGAATGACATCCTGCATAGATTTCTCCCCTCATAGATTGTGTAAACAAGGTCCTCTGGACCCAGACTAACAGACCAATAAAATTGAAACAGAGTGTCAACCATGTTAGTTTAAATGGCACATGCCACATGGTTGAACAAAAACCTGACCAAATTGAATTCGACTTCCAGAATAATCAAATCGCAGATATGACAGTAATTGCAGTAGTACAATAAACTGGTGATGGGGAGTCCTCTCTATTTCTGAAAATCAACCTTCCTTCCAGTTTAACGTGGCATTCCACACTTGAAGGAAACACTCTGAAGTTCTATACAAATTCACAATCAGAAAATCCCATTCCTATAGTCCAAAAAGATGAGAAATCAGCTCAAAGCTTGGCTGATATTCAGAAAATTGGAGAGCAGTTGTTCATCCCTATTCAGGTAAATGAATGGAAGGACTCTGTTCTCGCCCGAGTGTGTGTGAGCAACGGAAAGAGTTTCATCAGCGAGGCCATGTTCCGCAAACTCCCAAAATATCCAGCAATTCCCACATTTAAACGTTAGACAAATGGGATATGGACCTGGAAACACCCAATTCCAAACATCTCCTGCCTAGCAGGTGTATGCTCAAAATGTCCATAGGCAACAAAAGCATAGTCCATAACTGTTGGGTTGTGCGAGATGTCCCTGCTGCATTCTACTTAGGCAGTGACATTCTCAATTGCTTTGCCATTAGTTTGTACGTAGAAACTTCAAAGCTTGGTCCCAATTAGCGGGTAATCCCATGGACTTTGATGACCCAGAGCAACATTTCGGTCAGCTCAATTGCTGCCATATGCAGTTTCGGATTGGAGAGGAAGTCACCATCCCAGAACGGACCCGACAATTCTCACTAAAAGTAAAAATTAAAAGAGGACAGAAACTGAAAAACCCTGACGCCTATGTCCCGCTGAATGCTCATTTCCAACATCAAGGGTTAGAAGTAAACCCAACACCACTAGTTAACATAGAACACAACATCATTCCAATAGAGGTGGATCACAGCGACCTAAAGAGTATCACTCTGGGTGCAGGCACCATTATTGGAATGGCAGTTGATGACCGACATTTTGCCATAGAATTAGGTAATTAACTGTTCCCAAGGACTGTTTTGACAGTGATAGCGATGATGAAACAACACCAGACAGGCTCTTCACTCGGCATGGGGGGAATTTCCTGGTGTACTCTTCCTGCCCTTATGGTAAGGAAGTTGTAACTTGTGACTTCAGGAGGGATGAGGTGATCTTTCAAGTCCACAAGCACTGCCTTCCCCACCTGAAGTCATCAGTCCAAATCAGCACTTTGACCAGTGACTTCTCCACCCAGCTGGAGGAGGCCGCTGAGATAGCCAAACCGGAAGTCTTTCCATGCTTCAGGCAGATGGTTGAAGAGAGAGTCAACCTAGCTGATGCCTATGAGACACTGGAGCAAAAGCAAAAATTGAAACAAGTTTTCTTAGATTTTAAAGATCTCTTTGCGGTGGACTCATATGACTGTGTTCGCCCCGACATCCACACAACAACAATTCCCACGGACCCTGGCATGACTCCAGTGTTTGTGAGGCATTATTGCTTGCCTCTCGCATCAATGGAGTCCCTTACTGAAATAATTAAGAACCTTGAGTCCCGTGGGACAATTCGTCCAGTCCACAGCACCTTCAATAATCCGGTGCTGGGGATTTTGAAACCAAACAGCCAGTGGAGACTCTTTGCTGATCTAAGAGAGCTCAACAAATGAGTCCATTCTTCCCGATGGCCTCTTCCCTACGTTGACCAAGGGCTGGCCCAGATCAGGGGTCACAGGTATTCACTGCAATAGACCTGACCAATGGGTACTGGACTGTACCTGTCAGTAGGGAGGACCAATACAAGCTGGCCTTTACCTTCGGGGGGCAGCAGTACACTTGGACGCAGACTCCCTTCGGATACATCAACTCCGGCAATTAATTTAAAATTTTTCTACACAAGGCCATGCCCGTCCTGGGTGAAAGGGGTAAACTGGCCTACGTAGATGATGTTCTAGTCAAAAGCGCAACCGTTACATCCTGACACAGTTGAGGGCTGCCGGAGCAAAACTCTACTTTCAAAAGGCACAGTGGTGCAGAACCCGTGTCAATCTCTTGGGGCATGAGATAACTACTCAGGGTCTCTGTCCCCAGTAAAAGAAAGTAGAAGCCCCCCAGAAGATAAAAGACCCCACAACTCTGCGGGAACTAAAGAGCCTCCTTTGACTAAGTAATTACAGCAGAAAGTTCATTTAGGACTACGCAGAGATCACAAGACCCCTGAACCATCTTTTGAAGGGGAGGTCAAGTGGGAGTGGGTTCCAGAACAAGCCAAGGCAGTAAGACAACCCTAAAGAAGCCTCCCACAAGCGCCTTGCCTAGCTTACTCTGTCAAAAACAAGGAGTTCTTCTTGGAGACAGTGTTAAAGTAAGACTTTATCCTCTGTGGAGGAAAAATTCAACGATTGTGAGAAGGCACTCCTGGCAACGGTGTGGGCATTGAAGAATTACCACCCGTTTATCCAGGGGGAACACGTCATAGTGGAGACTCAATACCAACCTTTGCAATATCTTCAAAGTGACAGAATCCGGGTTGGAAATGTGAGTAATTCCCGAATTACTTCCTGGATTCTGGCAATGCAAGGCTTTCCTGTGGAGGTCATATATGGCCAAAACAAGAAGAGTCCTCTCGCTCAAGGTCTAGCTGACTTGCATGATTGTGCCAGAGAAAACTGTCTTCAGGACGAAAGTCTTAAAATCAAGGACAACATGGAGGCATATCTTAATTCCCCACACAAGGTCTATGAAGAAGACAAGTGTGAGGGAATGCCCACTGTCTATGTGGATGGGTGATCCTACCATGTTGACAACAACGGGGAAAAAGAACTTGTGGCTGGTGTAGGGAATGCATGGGTGAATGATGCCCCCAAACCCTGCGCTGGGTACAATAACGGTCCCCGAAGTAGTCAAGTGGCAGAGCTGATAGCTGTGCATCAAGCCATGTATTAAAGAGCAAAAATGAGCAAGGTCATGGGATACCTGGCTGATGAACCAAGGGTGAACACACACCTATGTGGGTTACACCCTGGTAAGTGTGTACACGTTACTGTGAATGAATTCTGACAAAAATATATCAGGACAATTCTAAGTACTGCAGTCAGATTTTTAATAAAACTGCAGTTTACGTGTTTGTAGATACACTTAACTAGGGGTTACACAAGATACAACAGTATTTACAAATTTTTCAGGTATAGTAACCAGTTTGTAAGTGACAAATTTCAAATATTTGTAATGTCTTTCCAATGCTTACACATCCATTGAGGGGTCCTTGGGAAGGAGACCAGTGGATTTAGTGAGGTGATAGCATGTACTAATCAGCACATATACATCAAAACAAAGTAGGGTTGAACAGTGACAACACAGACAATATAACAGTCAACACAACAGTGTTTCGGCCAGAAGGTGAGCTGGGATGAGCTCTGATGGTGTGGCCTTCAACAGGACGAGATATTCCAAAGCGGGAAGTATCTTGTGAGGTCTGTTGAGATAAACAGACAAGATGTTATAGGAGTGGGCACATTCGTGGGTATCTAGCACAGGTAGAGGCTTAAATACATGAAGGACCGGTGCTTACCAGAACTTGGGAGTGCAGTGGCTAAGGGAGTAGCAGTGTCAGGAGTACACTGGAGGATTTTCGAGGTCCTAGAAGTGGCCGTTCCTGTGGAAGTAGGAAGGACATGGAGGCTGTTTTAAGCCATAAAGAGTGGGGGAGCAAATAAGGGTTAAAAAAAGGGGTAACAGCAAAGCGTACCTTAAGGAGGCCTGTTACAACGAAAATTATGTGTGGAACAGGCTGGCGTGATTAATACAACCGCAAGCGTGAGGGGCTGCAGAAAAAAGGACATATGGGGGTCAGATTGCGGACCTCGGAGTATAATGAGTGTCATGGTGCACGTGAGGGCTGGTGAGGTGTGCAGATCGCAGATGGCCACGGATGAGGTGTGGCAGATGATATCACGAGTGGGTAACATAACATGTGTGTCCCACGAGGAAGTAGGTCTGAGCATGGCTTAAAAATGGACAGAAGTGCGAATCATTGTGTTCGCGGTGTAAGAAACGTCTGTGATGCTAAAAAGGGAGTAATTACCACCTTCAAAACCCAGGCGGCGGATTAGCGGGATTGCCAGTGCAGGATGTCATGCTGGGGTGAAGAAGGTGGAAGTCTAAAATGGAGGCTAGGCTCACGTACTTAAGTGAGACATGCAGCCGAGAAATAGGTGCAAGGGATCACATAGCTGCAGTGGTTGCCTGCGCGTGTACTCACCTAGGGTTAAAGGAAGGATGAGTGCTGCAGAGCAAGCTGTCAGTGGTCGCGGTCCCTGGCTGCGCATGGAGTGAGCTGGGGAGCTGACTGTGATTAAATGGGGTGAGCGGCCATGATGAGGTGCGCGAGGCCGGGGTGCTCGTGAGGGTGCCTGACCGGAAAAAGCGCTTGGTTCCAAAGTCAAAGTAAAAAACACACTCAGCCATGGGGCAGCATACTGGTGTGTACGCATACACATGACAGGATGCGTGGCTCAGGTAGGTTGTCAATGTACAGGCAGGCGTGCGAAGGACGCCTCACTGCCAGGCTAGGATGCTGATTGGTCGGTGTCAAGGGTGTGGTGGTAGTGGTGCCCAGAGCTGCTAAAGAGGGGTAAAGAAATGGAATGGATGGAGTGAGCATAACAACATGTTCTGGTGACACATATCATATTTACAGGAAATGCCCCATTTTTCATGGTGGTTATGTTTAGCAGTGCCACAGGAAAAGGCACATATTAACCAAATAGAGTGGCGTTTACAAAGTCCAGCAGTGCCACATGAGGTCAATTAGGAGTAGATGCATTGTCTCAATTACAGGAAGTGTTTCCACTCTACACAGATGCATGCATGTTAGTGGTGGAGCAGAGATCTCACTCCTGAAACACATCACTGGGCTCCACAACAAGTGAAAATGGAGTACAGAAAGAAAAGCAGTGCTCTGCTAAAGGAAATCCAAAATCTTGCTTTAAATCACTTTTTCTTGGTTGCTGAAACTGCAGAATACCAGTACAAAACACCTTAAAACATCCAGAATTCTTGCTGGGTGCTACAATTCACTTAGTATGAGAAATCATTATGAACATAAAATGTCCTGAAAAGCTGAACGTATCAAAGAAATATCCACAGCAAAAGTTGCCTGCCTGTGAAATCTGTCAAAATCTGGGCGCAGTACCCTCGGTCGCCTGAATGACAGCTGTCAGAAGCCTGCATGATAAACTTTAAAACTTGTACAAACTGAAATCAAATGTTTGAAAACTAAGTGGCCTGTTACTGAGAGTAACCTATGTTGTAACTGTTTCATCCCATGGTTTAGAATTTGGAATAAGGGTTCTAGCTGCTCGTTTGAAATTAAAAGTTTGTTTTAAGCAAAGAAAAAATGCAACAGAATTAACATTTGAATTTAAGCCTGACTAAAAGCAAACAAACCAGTATAACAGCTTCCCCCACAGAGGCAAGGCCTCTCCCTTCTGCTTCCCTCCACCAGGAAATCACACCTAGGTGATGATTATAGGGTGGGAGAAGAATTTGGTCTGCAAGGGGAAGGAGACAATGGATATCCTCCAACCAAAGGGAACTGCCAAGTGTGAAGGGTCATAAATGGCCTCTGCCCAGGAGGAACTGGGAGGAGACTGCTTCTGAACTGCAAAGAGACAGAAGGAGGCGGAGACAAACAACCATTTGTTGCTTAACAAGGACAAAAGACATATTTTAAAAAGACTGATAACTTACTGTGTAAAATTGTCAAAAACACAAAAATAACAGCATTTTTAATGTAAATATTGGCTGCACATTTTAAAAGGTGCCAGAACTCTGTGACATGTTTGGGAAGAAATGGCAGAAAATGTGATATTACACAAAATGTATTTTTGATAGAAGCATGAAACTTCATACACTTATGCCCATGTTCAAGGCGCACATTTGTAGAAATCTGCTCCTAAATTGGACATTGTGTTCCAGATGAAAAGGGCACAATTCTGTAAAAAGCAGACACAAGATCTTACAGCGACGGGGTTTGGAGGAGTAGCTGCTACCCAAAATATGTAATCTATATATATGATTGTTATAGAGGTTGCACATGTGGAAGTATGTATTTTGCCAAAAGTAGATTTTGTGTTCAAGAGGCTAGGGGTGGACTGTAGGCCTTGTAAACCCACATCATAAATATGACATACTGTTTTTCTTCTCCTATCAAGGAAGAGAGGAGACCTTGACCAATCCCTGTCCAAGGGGCGAGCTTAGGATAAACCAGCACACACCCCCCTTTATCATAAGCATAAATAGAGACAGCTCAGCACTCAAAAGGACACACAGATTCACACACTATCCCGATGCTGGTGAAGCACCCTGCAGCAGAATTATCCATCTTACTTGCTCCAGACTCCAGAAACTTGGCAAAGCAGAAAGGACCATTATATAGCTGAACCATTTTCAGCTAGGCCTTAAATTTCCAGAACCAGAACCAACCCCAGAAATCTAAGCAGAGCATCATAAAAAACATACAGCCGGGCTGTGCTGTACTGCTTTCCTGCTAAAAGAACCAGAACCAAACGATCCAATTAAGTTGTGCTGTGCTGTGACCAGAGCCATTGCAGATCAGATCCAGTCCAGTTGTGCCATGCGGTGTCCAGATTGCCTTCACCCTGCCCAAATCCGATGTGCCCAGCAGAATCCCTGACCAGAATCCCTGACCAGAATCCCTGACCAGAATCCCTGACCAGAATCCTGACCATTCCGTTTGAAACACATATAGTGAGTATCTATAGATAGAACTGTGTCACTAGCCTATGTACCTTGCTTAGTTAATCCCTATCTTAAACCCATCCTCTCTTTCTTTCCGAGCCAGTATTGTAAGAACTATCTTGCGTGGACTATCACACCTGAACTGTTATGATCGGCCGTGAATAACCTTCCTGTGTGGCATTATACTTTTTGGTACTCTTTAACATAGTGTAAGAAATCCTTTTTGTCATTTTAAAAGTGCATTCCTGTTTTCCATTCTTGCACCTAACTCGAAAAACGACCTCCACTAAAACATCCGTAACTCACTCAATTTTTGTGCTAGAAACACAACTTCTGCTTGTAGCTAACATCCACAGCTTTAATTGGCATCTAAAACCGCATCCCAAAACCACACGGTTCTCCCGTGATCGCGATTACCGTGCACTGAAAAGTTTGTTTCTTAGCATCAAATCATTGCTAGTGTTTTTGTGTAACTATCCAAAGCGGCTCCCATAAGAATCTAAACAATTTCAGCAATTTAAACCATATTTAGTTTTTTTCACATTCCATTCTCAAGACAACTTTAAGACCATTCTGACCACTTGCCAATCAATTCTGTTTTTCTCTTGTGTTGCTGGGGGGAAATTGGGATTGATATTGTGTTTGAATTCTGCCATTCCCGAATACCTGCTATCTCTTCTCATCTCTTTACATTGCCTGTTGGGGGGTTGAGTGGTGTACAGGGGGAACTGGTAACCACACTGCTATCTGTTCTTAACACACACACAAAAGTATTATTTCTGTGCTGAATTGTTTTGCTCACTGTTACTCCTTGTGTATTAAAGAGATTATTTAGTGTTACATCACCCCATTGGTGATCATTGTGTACCCATTAAAACATAGCGTGATTGAATTGTAACTACATAAATAAATATTTTAACTTTGCAAACCAGACTGATTCCTGGTTCAGTGTGACCGGGGGGTTCCAGGAGAGGGGCGTAATATGAGTGGTACATCGTTCAGAATAAAATAACTTTTAGACTCAAATAAATAAGGACTTCAGTTGTGCATTACACGCTAGGCGTTGACTCGGGTGGGTGCCGGATTGAAATCACTTACTATGCTCTGGTTGGGGTACACAGGATTGCGACCGTTGGGTCTGGGGAACCTTCTGGCTGATTGACCATTGCGTTGAGCATTTTCCTCAGAGCTGACTGTGCTTTATTACTATAAGTAAAAGTATTCCTATATTTTCCTAAATATTGTACACATTTTTTTTATAAATTCTCCTCCCCTTAGGCTGTACTGCTTTCAGAGATTACCAAGAGCGCTGCATGATCTTTGGCTCTGGATAATAAGCGTGGGAGTCTGCATCCTGCATAACATGAAGCCCAAACAGGAATGCGGCGGCCATCCCTGTGCTTCGCTTGGTCCGCCAAACAAACCTGCACCACGCTGAGAAGTCCTGAGAAGGTACTGCAGGCTTAAATGGGACATTTCCATGCGATTCTGGTATACCCGTCAACCTTTGGATTGCTACAGCGAGCGAAAAAAAAGGATTTTGTTTTTGCAGGTGATTGCTCCATTGACGCATCTGGAGAGGCAAAGGGATTAGCGGGTGAATTAACTGATTCTGTGGTGGATAACAACTGTCAAAGCAGGTGAGTTGACAGGTGTGTTCCGGGTCCTTTACTCAGAACTTGTCATGCTATGCGAAGAAGCCCAGGTGAAGAGCAGAATCCTTGGTATGCTTGGCAATCAGCACAGAAGTGTAACCAAATGTAGGGAATTACACTAGCCATCTAGGTGAAGCGTTGCACCATCAAACAGCGATCACATCAAATGAAGTTCAGACACTTATCTTTCCAGAGCCCTCAATCATTCCATGGCCATGCATGAGAAAGCTACCCATCACTGTTTTTTTTCTAAAACTTGTCATTTTGTTTCTTTCCCATTTGAAATGCAGGAAAACTACAAGTCCAAGACTTACAAGAAAATATAGGTCCGGATCTCCTTCTCGTGCATCGCCACGGGAAACTTGAGAGCTATGTCTTCCCCCAAGCAGCAGTACGAAAACAAGAGGGCTATTGCCTGTTGAATGGATGCTCCGATAGGTGGAACACACTGTGGATTGGTGGACAGTTTGGAGCATGAAGAAGGGTCTTGTGACAAGAGTCAAGTGCAAGCTGGACGACTACTGCTTTATACCCAGGACATGGCCAGGGAAGCGGAGCCAGCTAAGGGCACACAGCTCTGCATATGGGACAGGCACGGCAGTCGCTTATGTGTGCAGAGAATCCATGTGGATGTGTGACCAAGGAGCGAAGGAAGAACATGGCAGAGTGATGGTCTGCTTGCCGTGCAGTCTGTAACCCCCAGCAAGGTAAACATCTGTAACAAGAACACATCAGCGTGGCTTCCTCCCATCTACGGACATGGAAACCTGACATCAGCCATGGAAGCGTGCCCCTCTCTCCTTGAAAGGAAAGATACTGGAAGCGCTTGACAAAAAGGTCTGTGTTGCACTTATCCTCCTAGACTTCTCTGTGACATGCCGCATGTCACACCTTTGGTCATGACATTCCTATCACACATCACACTGTCACCTGCTTAGAAGGCAGAACTCTCAACTAGATTCAAAACTAACTGCAAGATCGCTCTGTCACATTACTCTGGGTGACATCAAATTAACTTCTTACAAACTATGTTGCGCTGGCCCAGAGGGAGACATGTTCTACCCACGGCTGTTTCTGCGTTAGCTCATTATCTAAGCTGATACGCTTCTTCACATCTAATTTCCAGATCTATGCAGATGCTTCCCAAATAATACTTAACATGCCTGCAGAACCAGCAGACAACTATCTGATCCTCTCGTTCCACCCAAAAATTTGAGGCATGACTATCGACAACAAACTCTGTCTCAACCCCGTCAAAACAGAAATCCTTTGCTTTGCCTTCTCCCAAATGTCCTCCCTTCTGTTCAAACGACCAGACTCTTGCCTCTCCCCTTCTCCTGCAGCCAGACATTTGGGCATACAGTTTGACAGCAATTTGATCTTCATCGCTCATGTTAATCTCGAGGCAGAGAAAAAAATCCATTGTCTAGCTTCGTGTGAAGATGAAAATCTTTCCCTACCTGACCACACCACCGAAAATGACTTCCACACAAGCCCTGCCCACTCAAGATTGAATTACCTACTAGGGCTAGTAAAGGAACTGTTCCAACTCCTGCAACTTCTCCACAACAAGACTCACAGGCTCATGTTCTCCCTCCAACATTGGGGTTGGATCTCCATTTCACCGAAATGGCTCCTCGTGGAACACAGGATCATCCCCATCTCCATCAGCATTACCCACAAGAGCCAGCCCAGAACATTTCCATCTTGGTCAGCATGGGTCAGACCCCCATCAGGAACTTAAGATCTGCATCCCAAAACCTGTTTGCACTCCCAGGCTAAGCAGAAACAGGCATAGAGGACAAGCCCTCTATATTCTTGATCCTAGAAACACCAGTAAGCTCACACCGGTAATCCCGAAAACGCCCTCCCACCACCATGTCTGCCATCAACTGAAAGCCCATGTCTGAGCCTCGGCCTTCAATTGATTCTCCCAGCTATCCTCTGGCTTTTCCCCAATACTGTTCATCAATGCATATATATATACACCTTTCCCTGAATGCAATTCCCAATATGTCATTTTTAGAAAACACCTTTCCACTATCTGCTACCCCTAAGGATGGCTCCTTAGGATTCTCTTCCTTGCATGCCTCTTTAAATCCCTGCAAATTCGATTATTACCATGCTTATTTGTTTATGCTGTACCAACTTGTAAGGTTTATCTGCCTCCGACCTCCTGGCCCCTACCCTAAACCTTGTATATGTAACATATGTTAATACCCTTTCTCTGATTGTAACCTGAAGGATAGCGCCTCACTTTTCTCGGTTTTGTGGGTTTCTATAAATGTCATGAGCAGCATTCTTTCCATTTTCACTTGCTCATATTTTGTATCTTGTGACTTGTTTCATCACATCCAGCTTTGGAGTGGTTCTGCTGCATCCTGCCTCTTAACAAAATATCAAAATAAATAAATCAAGGATTAAATTAAAGACCCTCTGCACTGTCCACAGGGCTTTCTGGAGCCTGGGTCCAAAATACCTTCAGCTCTCTCTCCGTAAATATCTTCTCTCTCGAGCCCTTTGCTCCTCCACCTCTAACTCCCTCAGGGTCAGCCATTTTTCTAAGAAATTAGCTGGGGGTATATCTCTGTCTTTGTCTGAGGCCTCCCTCTGGAACAGCCTCCCGGTCAATCTAAAACCTGAGGAGAACCACCTCTGGTTCCAGAAGCACCACAAGACCTTCCTCTTAGCTTCTGCCTTCTCTCCTCCTCTTCCATGTTGATCTGCTATGTATCGACATCATGCACCTGGCTTCCCTCGGTCTTCAGGGCCCAGGTTACCTGGTCACCCTGCTACCCACCTGCACTGCCTCCGGGCAATCCCTTGCACAGGGGTCTGTATCTGTAACCCTACAGACCCCCTTTTTTCTTTTTCTGCACCTATTCAGACGTACCCTGTCTTTTGCATTATTCCTAGCACTTGCCACTTGCTGGCTGCACTACCACTGATTGTTGACTTTGTTATATATTTATTTATTCTTGTTTTAGTTACTTATTTTTTTTTCTCAGCACTTTCCACCTCTCCCACCCCCCTTGCACTCACCCCTCTTCCTCTCCCATGCACTTGCACGTTCTCAATGTCACTAGGCCTCGTAAGATTGTTGGTTTTGTTCGCCCTTGTTCCCTTCCCTAGTCACGCTCTGAAACACTTGTTTACGAGCACGATACAAATAAAATATCAATTCAAAAAAATGGAGGGAAGAAAACCCTTCTTCACATAGTAGGCAGCCCCATGAAAAGAATAGTCGACACAAGGTAAGTTTGAAGGTGTGTATTTGTTGTGCCCTATTTTGAGACACGTGTTTCGGCAATAACGTTGCCTTTTTCAATCAGGGCTAATAGGTGTATCATTGTCTGTCTGTCTCATTTACAATTCTCTGGTTGCCCTGTTAATGGGTTAAATCCCGCCTGGAAAGTATCTGCATGAGCCTCAGCGTAGGTTTGCGACGCCATTGCAGGACCATTGAGAGCTTCCTGCACATGCTCTGCGGTGTGACACCATCTGATGACAGGCAACCTGTCAAAACCTTGTCCACAGAAATAGACCCACTGCCACATTGAACAGCATCGTGTACTTCTCGTTATGCTGAGCTGGTCGTTTAGTTCTGGTGGAGTGTTGATGAATTTCTCACTGCCGACATTCCTAGATACATTAACAATTTGGGAGAGATTGGAACTTGGTAGAAATGATGATGGTACATTTTGTAGTGAGAATACCAAAGACACTTGCTGGGATAGTGCACTGACACAATACCATTTCTTTGGAGGTCAACCACTGTCAGATCACAGAAGTCAAACAAGATGGCTGACAGGTAAGCTGCTCCTTGTTGAAGCTCCTGAGCTGACTTTCAGATCAGCGCTGATCTCCCCTTCCAACAATGCCATCTGCCTCTCTCTGCTGCCACCTCTGTGCAGAACTTGAGCCTTCCTCCTTTCCCTTCCTTTATTCTCTCGTCTGGTCTCTCCTAAGAGCTGAACGTGACTCATCTGTTTCCTGAGCTTTAAATACTTGCAGGCCGTTTTCTGGCTGGGTTTGCTGTTTCTCCGGTTGGAGGCGCTATCATTCTTTCCTCCTTCCTCCTTCTTTCTCTACCAGGGGTCATGTTTGTGTATGTCTATGTGGGGAGTGGGGCTGTTAGCAGCCCATGGTTTATGATCCAATTTTCTCAAAATCCTTTGATGACGCCTGGCCGCCTGTGGTCTTCCTCCTGCTCTTTCCCAGCCTCTCAACTGCTGACTCTGTCTTCTAGAAGCACCACTGCTCTTCCATGGTCCATGCTTAATGGGTGCCATTTGAGAGTTGGTCTATTGGTGCATGGTGTAGATGCTCTCTGTGTGGCGGCGGTGGATGTGGTAATAAGGTCCTCATTCTGTCCCATCATTCTTGCGGCCTGGTCAGGAAGCAGTACTGCCCATGGCCTAGAGTGCCATTTGTAGCCAACTCAATCCCCTGCTACTCCACTGCTTGCACCCTCACTCCAGCAGCCACCATGCTGCTACTGTTCCCACTTGTTTGCCCCTTTCTCTCTTTTCATGAAGCTCCCTCCCACCTTAGATCTAACATTGTTTCAATATCACTGCCTTCAAATTGGCTCTGTAACTCCATATTCTCTCAATTGAAGGGCACACCACACTGCCCCACTCCTCTGATCTCCTCCTCTCCGTACCTTACTTGATGTGTATCTTATCTACTTGTAAATATCGTCTGCTTGTAATTACTGTACATCATTTGTCTTGCCTCACTTGCATTCCTCATTCATTGTTGCTACGATGATGCCCCCCTACACCAACTGGATTTCAATTTCCTCATGCAACACTCAATCCTTACTCAATCCTTATGTAAGAGAGATGCTCCGACATCTGTCATGAGTCCCATGTACAGGTCCTTTCACTCTACTTTCCCATACATTTTGTTACTTGCCTTCATCCTTCCCTCTGCACTTTTCCCCTCCCCCTGTCCCCGTCCACGATCTCAATGTCACCTGGCCCAGTAGGATCGCCTGTCTCTGTCTTTCCTCTGTTTCCCCTCCCTTGCCTTCGTCGCGCCGTGAAACACTTGTGTATTGGCGTGTTATAAATGCCATATCATATTATATCACATCTAACTTCCCAGAGGACATCACATATACGACATATTGATGGCTGCCATTCCTCCTGCCGACCGATTTCCCAGCTTGACGCGGACCATGTACATGCAAGAGTAGTGCAGCGTCTGTGGTTGGATCTTTTGTGCTGTTCGTTGCCTTCTTTTGACCGTTTTATGAACTGATCCTCCACTTGCTTTGTATCAAAGCTCCCACCTGCACTAGCAGCTCTTCCCCTTACCTCATGATATCCGCTTCCTCCTGATCCCTATTCATGTCACTGCGCGCGACTCGAGCTCCCTAACGGGAGTCAATCCGTAGAATTACACCCTGGTTCTCCTGAGCGCCAGTGATTAGTTATGAATGATCATGTTACATCCCAACATGCTACGACCGGGTTGAACCTGTGTTAATCCAGAAACAGATGGTTATCACAGCATTGTAAAATTTTATTTCATCAGAGTTTCCCGAAAGCACCCACTAAATTCTCATCCCGTCACAAAATGTATCCAGCATTTGACAACAGCGCTTTAAGGCACTCTCGCTTCCCAACCTTTCCCTTCATCGGAGCATATTAATTCTCAAGCTATAACACTCTCCGACCAACCCATTTACTCAGTCCATCTTGACTACTGACATCTCAATCATAGATTTCTAACAACTTCATCTGCATGGAATAGCAATTCAATTTTCGCCACAAGTAATTACTGTGAACCGTGTTCTGCTTGACTGACACGCACACACACGCTTTCCAAACAATCCTCATTTCGGTTGTCTGTTTCACCTTTTCACCCAAATCTCATTGAAGTGGTCTCTACTAAGTGCACCTCTGATTGTACATGAGAAATGAGAACCATCCCCTGCTTGCTTCGCTCTTGGCTATTTCTTCCTCAAGTAATTCTTTCCAGTTTTTCCTGCCCATGTTCTCCTTGAGTCGTCCTCGTCAATGCCCACAGGAGTAAGGCGATCGGAATATCGTGTATGAAATTGACTCAGTGCAGAGCCCACAGCTGCAGCCAGCTGCCTAGCCATAGATAATTGCGATAGTAATTGGCATGCATGCATCGCTTCCTATGCAGCGTCATTTAATTGATTGAACAGGTCATGCATCTGTGCAACTCCTCACGCACACAACCACCATCAAGAAACGCAGACGAAAAACATGGCCCATTCCAACTATTTGATATGCTATTTTGTCTGACGCTGAGTCGTCCATGTAAATGTCAACAGTTACTGTTATTATGTAATGTGCTGCTAGTTTATACAATCGCAATTCATATTCTTATTCTTATTATGGTATTTATTGAGTGCGGACTTGGCTCAGGGAAGCAAAGGAGCGCTTTACAGAGGTATACAACAATACAGATACATGACAGAGCGCTTTACAGAGGTAACAGCAGAACAGTAAAACAGGCAGGGTGGGATACAGAGGGGCATAGAGGAGGGGTATAGCTGTACTGGGTGGCAGGGACGAGAAGGGCGTGCAGCGTCTAGCGAGTCAGGTGGCGCGACGTGCGATGCAATGATGGACCGCATTTTTTCAGGACTATTGAAATCCGAAACAGCACCACCGCGTCCAGGCTATCACAAAAGCAGTTTAGCTCTCCAGAAATGAAACATCCCAAAACATCATTGAGTACACACTAGATCCACGTGTACTCATAAGACCCACTTACGGGACCGTAATAGGGGATTGCATATGGCATTGTTTAGAATTTGGATGGTGGTGGACAAGCTCCTAACAACGGCACAGGAGCACGAGGCTCATAAACATACTTGTGCATCTGCTTCAAAATAATGGGGGACAACGTTCCTGCCATAATCTAGACGCAGTAATATCTCGCCTTTTTGCTATTTTCGCTCTGTTATTTTGTTACATTACATTTTGCACCACCTTATTATGTTTTATTACATATTATTGGTGTCTATTCGAAATTGGTTCACATTGTTTTATTATTATATATTATCTGTGTCTATTTGTAACTGGTCTATACTGTTTGTTGATTTTTGGTTCTTATTTGCTCTCCAGTCGATATCCTATATTTTATCTTCTTTCATGTGAGTGTCACTTTATGATGAAATGAATTTTGAGTTTTTTAATGTATTTTTCTATTGTATATGTGTACAATTTTATGTTAAAACTATATCACATTAAATCAATTAAATAAACAAATAAGACCGACCTATCACAGATGGATTGCATGATTGCATGCAACATTTGACACTGACCTGCTATGCAACCGAACCCTAGTTTATATGTGTCCTTGTGCTTCCGTCATGCAGCCCCACAGAGGTCTCCATGAAGTCGGTGTTATAGGTTAATTCACATGAAACCTAAACCTATTTCATATGAGAGGCAACAGTGGCGCGCTGTCACACCTGCAGAAAGACGAGCACTGGGGCAGCTTAGTGCCTATGGCAACCTTTTCGTAGCCCAACAATGGTGAGACCATGGTCCCACAATCAAAGCTAATCACATCAGAGAAGGTGTCCTCTAAGAGAGGACAGTGGGGGGGCTCACTTTAAATGTGGTGGTTTG
The DNA here is from genome assembly GCF_040938575.1 of Ambystoma mexicanum. Classification (NCBI taxonomy): domain Eukaryota; kingdom Metazoa; phylum Chordata; class Amphibia; order Caudata; family Ambystomatidae; genus Ambystoma; species Ambystoma mexicanum. The sequence continues at coordinate 95,444,821 of NC_090922.1, forward strand.
TAAAGAGCAAGCATACACGGGTGCATGCTTTTTTTCTGTACGAAACACCACATTTTCATGGATTTCGATGAAAATATGGATTTCTAGAACCCGCAAATTGCAGTCCGAGTCCCCGTACCACTGCAGAAATCCGTGAAAATGTGGTGCCTTGTAAAAAGCATTCACATACAGTTTGTATGTGTGCTTTTTTACAAACCACCTCTTTTAAAATCAGCCCCAGAATGCCCTCCATTGGGTTATACCTTCTCTGATGGACTCAACTATGGGTTCGATCTGGTTTCACCGCCACCATTTTTTTGTTTTTTTATAAAGGACTGTCTGTTGTGGCAATTACACAGTTTCCATACAATTGTTGTCTACTTAACCTACAATCATAGGTGCTCCCCATTCATCCTTCCCCCCAGCGCTGCCCACTCCCTGCACCCCTTATCTCGCTCCTGTGTACCCCCCATTTGGATATTTGTGTCCATTTTGCTGTGCCAATGAACGTGCCATGAGCGCAGAGTGCACACTATACTATTGTGGAGGTGAAAGCAATTCAGAGCAATGTGCGAACGCGCCACCTCCATTTTCTCCCCGCTGGAAACCCCTCAGCGCCACCTCCGCTGCACCGGATTGTGAAGCGGGGGGAGATGCTGCTGACTCCTACGCAGTACCACATCTGTGTGCACCTATTACGAGCTGCCGGATTATTGAAATCCATGAACAGGTCTCCAGCCATGCACATACATGGCGGGAGGCATTTACAGGTGCATGCACTGCAGAGTGTAAACATGCAACAAAACCAGGGCATGCACAGATTTCCATGAATTGTTTGCACTTCAATGTCAAACAATCTTTTTTTACGGAGTGGGATGGCACCTGGATGGGGTACCCCCGCGCAATAACCAGTGACTTGCAAGAGGAATGCCGGTGAGTTGCTCCATAAACCCTCTGCCAACGATTGACTCATGTCACATCAACTCCGGTGAATTTTGTTATCTTAACTGGAAACAATTAGCCGCTCTGATACACTACTTGATACTAAACTTGTAAACTGGGTCAAATCCCACAGATGCTATCCGTTCAAATCTCTACAATTATATCGCTTGGAACGTTTGTGCAGCCTTGTTATTGGACGTCATAGTGGGCTGTACAAGTTGGTGTAGGCCGCAGACTTGTATAGCCCGCAGATTGGCCAGCATGCAGCATTCCAGTTCAACAGTGCCTGCAGCCAATGCCCTGCAATCATCCATGGGGATTCATGGCCTTTTCACATGCCGGTGCATACCCATGGTATTTTAATACCAAAACCGGGTTATAACAGCTTGATAGACTTGGACCTCGTGATTTACTGGGTGTTATGGGTCTGTGAACCCCGCTAAAGGTCCGACTGCCCATAACGCCAGGCATGGCCATCATTCCGGGTCTATGATGCTTAATTCATCGTCACCTTGATGGTCTAGTTCATCAAGGATGTAAGGACATACTGAACTGGCTACACGTGATCACATGAACTTCCAATTACATCTTAATGACACTTGATGGTAAGAGGTTTCTAAGCACGAACACAGGGATCGGACCTGTGTTCCTTCACGTCGTCTTGCTTCCAATACGAGCATGTTTCCCCTGAGCTATCCTCCCAAGACAATTGTAATTGTAATTGGTTATTTATAACGCGCTTAACACCCAGAGGTTTTGCACCTTGAAACACTTGTGTATGGGCGCGATATAAATAAAATATATCATATCACATCATAAATCCAGATGTTTTTATTTGTATTGATTGGTATTTATAAAGCACTTTCACCAAAGTGCTGTACAATTAATTTAAAAAAGCTACATCAAATATGGATCAATGGCAAATAATAATGGTAAATCAGGCATGAATGTAGAGTCAACTGTAGGAGAGGACAGAAAGGAGATGAGTGTTGAGATGGGAGCAGAAGATATGCAGAGATGGTGAAGAACCGAGAAATAAGGGAAGCAAACCCCACGGTTTAGGAGCTAGAAGGGAAAAGGAATGGAAACTGGACGAGGCACAGAGAGGTTTGTGAACGGAAAGAAGACATAGGGATTGAGAAGGAAATGGATGCAGAGGACAGTCTAGGGAGATCAAGAAGGAACGATAGGGCGCGGCAAGGTCATGGATCCACGTGTGGACAATACAGAGGAAGCGGAAAAAGAAGACGAGGGTCAACGAGTCGGAAGGAAACACAGAGAAGACGTCATAGAAGAGCGCGAGGAAAGAGCGAATGGGGGAAGGATGAGAAGCAGGAAGAACAAAGAAAAACGCAGAGCAATAGTCCAGGCAAGATAATAAGAAGTTTAGTGCATTATGAAGACAGGAAAGGGAGAGCATGACAATATTGTAAAAATGAAAACAGTGAATGCGAACAGTGTTGGAAATATGTGCGTAAAAGATGAGAGAAAAGTTGAAACTAACACCAAGATTGCGAGGCAGCCTAGAGGAAGAGAGAGAAGAGAGGGGGGATGAAAGAACACAAGGAGAAGAGGAGGGAAGAGAGCGCACAGGAAAGAAGAGAAGTAGAATGAAGCGTGGCATAAAAGGAAGAAAAGGGGAAGATCTGGGAATTGTCCACTTAGAAGTGACAGGAAAGATTGAAAGTGGCTGAAAACGGCAGAAAGAGGAATCGCATAAAGTGAAAACAGCAGAGTGACAAGTACAGACCCTTGAGGAATGTCTTCTAGAAGAGGACATGCAGAAGAGATGTGGCCCGCCCAAGGCGCAGAGTAAAATCTCTCACAGGGATAAGCGTGAAACCAGTTAAGAACAGAGAGGCAAGTGTGGAGAGCAGAGTAAGGAGATCAACAACATCAACAGCTGATGATAGGTCTAAGAGAGTGAGTGTTGATGAGAGTTTATAATGGTGGGAAGAAATAAGAAAGTTAGAAATGCATTGCGCCTTGAAACACTTGTGTATAGGCGCGTTGTAAATGCCATATCATGTCACATTTATTTATTTATTTTGTTGCTTATATAGCGCGCCAAGCCCAACGACATCTGGGTGCTTTTCTTACAGGTAATGTTACATTTGTTTCCTTAGTTACAGACATACAGTAATCCTCAGTAATAATAGATACAGTTCATTGAGGGGTGATACATTATTTACATCGTTACAGGAAGGATTCCGCAGAGGACTTGTGACGGTTCAATATATACAAAAGACATGTGTGAGGTAAGTTAGTTACCCTGAGCTTTGTGTAAAGAGGTAGGTTTTCAATTGATTGCTGAAGATTCAATAGGATTCTTGGGCTCTAAGTTGAACAGGCAGGATATTCCATTGCTTGCTAGCAATCGTAGAAAACTGCTGCCACCCACTTTTTGGAACTTGAATCTCGGCATGGCGAGAAGGTGCATGTAGGCTGCTCTTGTAGATCTTGCAGACTGAGGTTTTGCTATTTTGTCTGACAGGTATGAGGGGTCTGCCTGGTGAAGACATGTGTGTTTTAGGGTGAGTTTTTTTTTCTCAGTTAAATGGTTTTATTAAACAAATGTAAAGCATTACATGGAAATTGTTTTAGGGTGGCTGTAAAATGAAGGGTCATGGGAAACGGTCCTAGAAAGCAGGATTATATATGAAGACCAGCAACAAGAAAGGCCTACTGAAAGTTCCACACAGGAAGGTCTACTGCTTATTTGATTTAAAAAAAATATATATATTTTATTATTTTCAAATACAAACAGAGAACTGGTAATCGTCCCCCAACTCTCTCCCTACGCCCTCCCGCCGCGGAAGATCTTTTCATTGACCTCAATATGTCTGATATCCTGATATTGTGCGGGCACATTGTTCCATGTAGTCTGATTGCAGGTAGTCCAGAACCTCTCCCCATTCCTTTGGGAAGGTTTCTTTTGAACCCTGTATGGTATGTGTAAGTTTTTCCATGGTCAATTGTGACCATACCTTCTGTAGCAATGTGTACAGTTGTGGTGGTTCTTGCTTCTTCCAGTTTTGGGCTATCGTCGCCCAAGCAGCTATGAGTAAGCCCATGAAGCTTCTCCATTGGGATTTCTTGAATTTCTTGGCTGACTGGTCTTTCATTCCTCATAGCCACACTCTTTCCCCTAACTGTTCCACATCCGGGAAGATTTTTTCATTTCCGTCTTCACTTCTGACCAAAAGCCTTTGATCCCCCGGCAGTCACACCAAATGTGTTTCCACAAGCCCACCTCTGTGCAGCCTCTCCAGCATGTGTTGGGTGTTCGTGGGTACATGGAGTGTAGTCTCTCCGGCGTATAATTCCATTGGGTTACAAATTTTAGCCACATTTCCCCTTTTTCCACTGATCGGGTCTTTTTTGGAATGCTATTCCACAGATCCACCCACTGCTGTTTGGGGATCTCCTCCCCCAATGTCCTCACCCATTCAACCATGTATGCCCATTTGACTTCTTCTTCTTGCGAATTGATAAAGCAATATAGAGAGGAGATCAGCTTTCTTGATCCCAAGTTGGTTATTAGGTACTTTTCAAAAGGAGAGAGGTCCCTTGTGGCCGCCGTTTTGATGTCTGGTGTCACCAGCCAATGCCTGAGCTGTTCGTATTTGTACCTGTCCACCTCTGTTAGGTTTAGTAGAGCTTTGCACTCTTTGAATGATCTTATTTCTTCGTCTTGAAACATTTCCCCTATTTTTGTGCCTCCCGCGGCTTCCCATTTTTCAAAGGCACCCGGTTCCATTCCCGGCGGGAATTGGGGGTTCCGGCAGATGGGTGTGAAAGGGCCTTCCACCGTGGTCATGATGCCCCTCTGCGTTTCTTCATCCCAGGCCTCCAGGGTGTTTTTCATGACCTCGCTGATGCATACATTAGGGTGCCTATGTTGTTTAGTTTTCCATAGGGTTTCCTCCAAGGGGGATCTGGCTACCGCCCGATCTTGTGTCACCCATACTGTTTGTTGGTTGTCTCCAAGCCATTCCCTCAGAACCCATAGTTGTGCTGCCTTATGGTATTTGCGAAAGTGTGGAAGGGACATTCCACCCGCCCTGGTCGGAGCCGTGAGGGTCGCTCTGGCGATCCTTGGGGGTTTCCTGCTCCATATATATGTCGAGATTGCTTTGGACAGTTCTTTAAAGAATGATTTGGGGACCTTAATTGGGAGAGCCTGAAAATAGTATAGCATTCTGGGGAGAATGTTAATTTTTACCGCCTGGATTCTGCCCCACCATGAAACCATCCGGGGACTTCAGCGCTCCAGATCCATCCTTACCCGTTCCAGAATTGGGGGGTAGTTCTCAATATACAGTGCATATATCTTGTGTGTCAGAGGTATCCCCAGGTACTTGATCCCCTTTTCTGCTATTTGTAGGTCTAGTGTTGCTACCACTCTTTCTATTTGCGTTCTCTCACCTGCCAGGAGTAATATCTCAGATTTTTTCCTGCTAATTTTGAGGCCAGAGATTGCCCCGAATGTCTCCAGTTTACTAATTGCTATGGTTAATGTCCTCCCCGGGTCCGCTAAGGCCAGCAGCATGTCGTCTGCATAGGCTATTACTTTATGCTTTGTGCCTGCCATTTCTATCCCTGTTATGCGGACAGACTCCCTGATTCTGATTAGCAGTGGTTCGAGAAATATGGTAATGAGAAAGGGGGAAAGCAGGCATCCCTGCTTGGTTCCCCTTGTTATCTCTACCTTGTCGGTGACCTGACCATTTATGGCTATCTTGATTGTTGGGGAGTTATAATTGGCTTGTACCATGCTCATAAATTGTTCTCCAAATCCCATACACTTTAGTGTTTTGAATAGTATTGACCACTCTACCCGATCAAGGGCCTTTTTGGCATCTAGTGAAAGCAGGACTACCGGGGTGTGTGTAACGCCTGTCTTTTCTACAAGGTGTATTAGTCTTCTCAGATTATCGTATGTTTGTCTCCCCGGTATAAAAACTGATTGGTCAGTGTTAATTAAGCTGGGCAGTAGTGGGGATAGCCTTGTTGCCAGAATTTTTGTGTAAATCTTGGAGTCCAAATTAATCAATGCTATGGAGCGAGCTGGGAAGGGATGGGTCTTTCATTGCTTTATGAAATACCAATACTTTAGCTTCATTCATTGACGGGGTCACATTTCCATTTTCTTTGAAGGAGTTTAAGAGTCTCGTCAAAACAGGGGTGAGCATGTCTGCATATTTTTTATAGAATGAGGCTGTGAAGCAGTCCGGGCCGGCTGCCTTGTTATTTGGAAGTCCCGCTATTGCCTTCTTTACTTCCTCTTCACTGATCGGGTTCTCTAATGCTTTTCTGTCTTCTTCTGGGATTTTAGGAATGGGGACAGAGTGTAAGTACATGTCTTGGTTGCTTCCATTCGGGTGTTCTGTCGCATAAGGTTTTTGATCGAATGCCCTGAAGGCCTTCCCTATATCATGGGTGCGCATTTGATTTTCTCCTTGTGAATTTCGGATATTCATGATGGTCGTCTTTTGTTTTTCACGTAGCTGTCTCGCCAGATATCTATCTGCCTTGTTGGCTTTTATATAGTATTGTTGTTTAAGGTACTGGAGGGATTTCTCTGCCTCTTTGGTGCGGAGCATTTCCAGTTGCCCCTGCACGTGTCTTAGAGCCTCCTTGAGGCTGCTGGAGGGATGGGTCAAGCTTCTCTTGTGTGTCCGTTATTTTTTTTTCGAGTTCTTTTTCCCAGCTGTGCCTCTGACTGTCTTTAGCGGCCTTCACTGCTATCAGGTGGCCGCGGATTACCGCTTTGAATGCCTCCCAGACTGTTCCCAATGGGACGTCCCCTGTATCGTTTTGTGCAAAATATTCTGTGATCTTATCCCTTATCACTTCACCCAGTGTTGGGGCTAGGAGAATATCCTATCGAAGCCTCCAGCGCCATAGTCCTCCCCCTTCCCTGGAGTCTTCACCTTCAGCCATAGCGGGGCATGGTCTGATAATGATATCGAGCCTGTTTCTATTCCTTGAATTTTGGCCATGAGGCACACCGATACCCAGAAATAGTCTATTCTTGACATTGTATTATACACATGCGAAAAGTACGTGTAGCCTCTCTGTTGGCCCTTGAGTTCCCTCCATACGTCACAAAGTGCCATCTGGTCCATCTTTTGCTTGAGATGCTTGGAAGGTGCACCCTGGCTTATGGGACCCCCGTGCTCCTAGCTGTTTGTTAATGCCAAGCTATGTTTAGATTTCCCCCCAAAATCACTTCACACTTTGAAAAGCCCTCAAGCTTCTCCATCGACTCTCGAAGGAAACCATCTTGACCTGTGTTGGGTGCATATATCGTAGCCAGGGTTAGGCGGCATCCGTCTATCTTAACGTTGATGAACGCGAACCTCCCTTCCTTATCCCTTACCATGTCTGTTAGTACCACGTCCGCTCCCTCTTTTACTACTATCAACACCCCTGCCCTTTTATCTTTGGCATTTGATTGCGCCCAGATCTTGTACCCCCTGAGATGTACTTTCTGTTTGTCCTGGGCTTTTATGTGGGTTTCTTGTAGTAGCAGAATGTTCGCCTTTTCCCTCTTTAGCATGGTCTCTACCTTTTTCCTCTTCACAGGGGAGGTTAGGCCTCTTATGTTATATGTCAGGATTCTAAGTTTCCCCATTTTGTCTTAGCCCGTTGTGAATATTTATGATTCCCCAAGGGATGATTCCCTTTCTTCTTCCGGAGTTTCCCCCCTGCCCCTCCCCACTGATCCCCCAAACTTCCCCCCCAACTTTAAACTTTGAACCAACTGTAGTAGCGAGGAGGGCCTGAGTACCTAAGGATGCTAGGGCGTTGAGCCTATTTCTCCTGGCCCTCAATGAACTTGGTGTGAACTTCGCGGGGGTTCCTATACCCTGCATTTTTCTCGGTCCTTCCTGAGTTTCGGTTCCAGGGGCCCTTTGCCGGGCCGCTGATTTGTGCATTCTCAGGATATCCTTACATGATCACTTCTCTACCCTTTTGCTTCTTCTTTTGTCGTACCTCTTCCCCTTTTGTGGTACCCTCCACTTGGTTTGTTGCCCCTTCCATCCGCCCCCTCTGCTTGTATGTCCATTATGTGTAGCCCTTCGTCACAAGTGGTCACTCTTCTTTGCTTGCCTTCCCAGGTGAATAGGAGGCCGAACGGGAATGTCTACTTGTATCGTATTTCCTTCGCTACTAGTTCCTTTACTAACGGTGCCATATCTCTTATTTTCTGTAGAGTCACTGAGGCCAGATCTTGATACAGGTGGATATCCGTCCCATTCATCCTAATATGGTCCAATTGTCGCGCCCTCTTTAAGATTTGTTCTTTTTGCAGGTATGAGGAGAGGGCTGCCAGCACATCTCTCGGTCTTTCCCCTGGCACCGCTGTTCTTTTCGGGCCCACTCTGTGAACCCTGTCGATCCCTATGGTTTCTGCCTCTTGCTCCTCCAGAATGTCTCTGAACACTTCCTGAACTGCACTTTTAAGGTCCTTATCGAGTACCGACTCCGCCATGTTCTTGATTCGGATGTTGGACCTACAGGACCGATTTTCTAGGTCCTTACATTGGATCTCTAGGTTGTGGGTCAGCCTCACCAGGTGTTCCTGTGTCTCGCTGTTTTGCCGTGCTTCTTCTTCTAGGTTCTGGACGATTCTCTCAATTGTGTCTGTCCTCTCTTCTAGTTTGGCCACATCCATCCCTACTTCTTGGACCACCTGCTTCATTTAATTTCTCATTGTGGCGAATTGGTCCTGGACTATGGTCATAAACTTGTCCTGTGCATGTCATCCCTTGATGGGGGTGGTTGGCATGTGTTGGGATGGTTGCGGTCCCCTGGGAGGTCTTCCTGTGCCCTTCCTCTGGTATGAACCTGGGTATCTGATGACCACATTTGCACCAGATTTGCATCTTGTTTGGCTGGCTGTGAGTTTGGAAGTGTAGAGCCCCCTTTCCCCTTTGCTTTAGACATGTCCTCCAAGGGGTAGCCCCACTGCTTGGGGGGGAGGGTGCCTTGTGACGACTTCCGGGCTGTTTCCTCTGCTTGTTGCCTCTTTGGTCTAACACCTGGTGGAGGTGGGGCTGTTGGGGGGTAGTAATACGTTTTTGCAGTGGGGGGGTGCTGACTCTGAGGCCCTCCTGCTGTTGGGGGTCCCCGTTGATCGATCTGGAAGGTTGTAGTCGGTTGCCCCCCTAATCCGTGAAGGGCTTTATCTGGGGGGGTTCCTTGTTTTGTACTCTCCTTTGTCCCCCTCCACCACTCCCCCTCTCTCTGTGGCCAGGTTGATGGGTGGCACGGGCCGCAGAGGGGAGTTTTTTATTGGCTGGGTGCCCTCTTGGGGTTAATTGATTCTTGTGTATTCTTTGTGGTGTGGGTGGTTAGCGGGCGCGCTCACCTTTTGCGCCTCCCGGCGACTGATGGCGTGGTGCGTGCAATCTAGGCCCCGGCACTTCACTTCCCTTGATGTGGGGTCTCGCATTCCTCTCCGCGGCGCTCATGCCCCTCTGCGGCACGTCCCCCTGGAGGAATTGCTCTGTGGAGTGGCGCGCTCATCACTGCCCTGAGGGGAGGCACCCAGCCGCACCCGTGTGCAGCCCCGAGTGCTCTGCGTTTCTGGGGCTTCTGTTGTGGCCGCTGGCCTCACCCGGCAGGTCCCCTCTCTACTGCGGTAGTTCTGCGATGTTCCCTGCAGGGGGAGGGGCGGCCGCGCTTCTTCGCTTCTTCTCTCCCGCGTCTCTGCTCAGCCGCTCCTGCAGGGATGGCTCTCTCTTGTCGGGTGCATCGGGTGCTGTAATCGTGTTTCCTTGTTTTTGCATGCTCTATCCTTCTTTAATGTGGTTCTTTGCCACGGCCCGGCTGGAGAGAGACCTATACACGTCTCCCTACCCCGGTGGCCATCTTGGAATCCCTTAGGGTGAGTGTTTTGAACATAATCCGTTCTTGTACCAGAAGCCAGTGGAGATTCTTTGTAGTTGAGGAGATGTGAGCAGATCTGGAGATGTTCAGTGCAGCTCTAAGGGTGTTATTTTTCAGAACTTGGAGTTTATGGATGTTACAGATCTTGGTACCGGCATATAAGGTGTTATAGTAGTCAAGTCGGGTCAGGACTAAGGCTTTGGCCAGAGTAATGCAGCTGTTGGGTGACAAGAATATCATATCGAAGTGCAGTTTCAGTAGAGTTAGAGGGATGGAAAATAGACTGGATGGGAGGGTGAAGTGTGTGCTGGTTCAGGAAAGAGGGATAACCTTCTCTAGTAAATTGGAATGAAAGGGAAGAAGAGAAACAGGCGGACGTTTCCTGGAAGTATGAGGCCAAGGGAGGGTTTTTCCCTATCGGGTTGATCAGTCCATGCTTGAAGGAAGAGGAGAAGGAAGATGTAGAAAGGGACAAACTGAGAAGGCAGGTGACGTAAGTTGAGCATAGATAGAAGGCACTAAGGAGGATGGAATGCAATTGAGAGGAGAGGTGGTAAGATGAGCATAAGTTAAGAAATAAGCAGTGTCCTAGTCAGCAAGAAAGGAAAATAGGGAGTAAGGAGGGGAAGGGGGAGATGACACAGAATGACCTGAGGTTGGAGAAGAAGAGGTTGGGGTGAAAGAGGGACATAGCGAGGATATTTGGGAAGTTAAGTTGTCCACAAAGCTGGTAGAGGGAAGAGGAAAAGATAGTGGGATCAGGGGAGCAGGTGGAGAGAATGTCATTGATGAGTTGAAATAAATTATGGTTTTATGAGTGAGAGATAGTGAGATTGGAGAAGTGAGCAGAGTGGAGTCAGAGAAAGAGCTAAGAGAGGAAAGGAAAGGAAGATCCCAAGGAGACTGGATGTCCTTTTTTCCATTCGGTCAGTGAAGCAAGGTTCTAAAAGCAATGAGAGAGGTAGACAGCTATCATTATGGGGGTTTAGAAGAGGGAAAAGAGATGAGAGGGAAAAAGTATGCTGAGAGAGGAAAGAAGGCTAGTGGGAAGAATAGAAGCAACATGAGTGGAGGATAGAAGAGTTGCATCATCAATGGAAGGCCAAGAAGAAACGAGGGAAGAGAAAAAGGAAGAAGAGTCAAAAGAAGGTATTTCAGCATGAGAAAAGAATGTAGTGGAAGTAGAAGTTACAGAGGAGGGAGACACGGAGAAAAAGAAACGAGAAGGAGATCAGAAATGTAGTAGGGTGTGCACATATTGCTGTGTTGAAGGGAAGGAGGAGACGATGAGATCAGGTAATGAAGTTGAAACATGAGCCAGGGGAAGATTTTGATTACAATGGCAAGAATAAAGAACTAGACAGAGAGGAGAAGATGAATAGGTAGTAATAAGATTACCATATAGATCACCAAGAAGATGAATGTCCAGAGTGAGAGATATAAGAAAGTAGAGTATTTCTGAGATGTTCAACCTTTTTAACACCTTCTCGTGGGGAGAAGGGAATAGAGAGAAGACTTCTCAAACAGTATTGCAATTCCCAGTCAACAATGGTGGTTTTGGTTTTGAAATAAGGCACAGGGTTTGTTAATTTCTCCAAATACAAGCAAGGGGTACTGGTCCAGGGAAAATGCCCTGCATTAAAAAATGGAAGAGTCAAAAAGTGAGACAAAAGTCTCTGTTTATTAAAAGCTTTTAAAACAGGGATCAAGGCATGGACATCTCAGGATTCCCAATACTCTCTCGCTGGTTACAGGCTTGTCATGGCTTTTTAAATGTGAAACTACATCACAAAATAAAAAACCTAAGGTGAGATGGGATTGGTTAGTATGGTAGGCTACATATAGGAGGCATATATGATTAGTACTGTTATTGGCTAAACCGTGTCTGGTGGCTCCTCCTGTGACCACTTCCTAAATGTTGCAACTGCAAGCATGCCAGGTTAACGCACTACGATTGGGTCTTGACACTAAGTGTGAACTAGTGCAGAAGGTGTGTAGGAATTGCTTAGAGAGGGTCTTCTCAGCCTTGGTACTTTCAAAAGTTACCAGCTCATGAGAAATATTTCATGGTGGTGGGAACAGCCCCAAAGGTGCTGTCTGTACCCAAAAGGGCTACCATCTCCGATCCTCTAGGCCTTGAGACAGAATATTAAGCTTACATTTGTATCATATGTCTTCAGTTGGATGCGAACAACAGTTTCTGTCTGGCTCAAATGAATAGGCTTTGTCTTCCATGTTCAGGTCATGCGTGTAGGGACCACACACTTAATTTTCCTTCTCTCATTTATGAGGATGTTTAGCTCTTACAAATGCAGGTGCCCTAACTCTTCTGCTAATGTTAAATCTTCTCTCCCTCGGTGTCCTTGGCAAGAATATGCACAATGGCTGCACTGACAGCCTGGTCTGTGCTTCTCCGTAAGATCAGTATGTCAGGTATCTGCCTGTGTTCTCGAGCCTTCTCAGTACCTTCCATTTATTTCATTTAGTCTGCGGCTTCCATCTTGGTTTACATGGCCATTCACGTTAGTTGCATTCAGCGTCAACAAGCAGTTTATATGTATTTGTGTGTGGTTACTGCATAGCATATCATATCACCAATGGACTAGACCCTAGAGCGCGGCAGCTCAGGGTGGAGCTGATAAGAGTGCGACTGCCGGTGGTGCATGTCCCCAGCGCTCAGCACTGCGTGGAACAGGTAGTGGAGATCAGGTTCAGGCCCCGCCTGCAGCCAGTACGTGTGCAGCAATTAAGAAGTTCTGTGCTGCTGAAGGTTCCCCAGGCCGGCTCAGCAGGGCCGAATCACAGGTTAATATGACCCCGGGGGGACCCCGGCTTCTGTACCTGCCACCCTGACAAACCCCAGCAATGCAGGGGGACCCCCAGTTGTAGGAGTTTGTTGGTCATTGTAATCCGGGAGGGCAGCAGCCTCCAGTGCCAGCAATGGAGAAGTGCAGAGAGGGGCACACCAGGCCTGTCACAATGTCGGGGAGTCCCCGCAGAGCCTCAGCCTCCTGGAGGGATGGGTATCTAACATTGGTGGGGCTCACGCGGTGGTTCCCCTGGAGGATTGCGACAGAATGCATAAATGTACAGTGGGGGGATCCCACTGTGGGCTCGGGCTGCCGCCATGCCCAGGTATCGGCTGCCCAACACAGAGCGCTCGGGTCACGCTTGTATTTCAGCGGTGCGGGCAGAGAGCCAGGCAACCACAGCAAATGTTCCCCGTGAGCAGAAGGAGAGGGGGACCAGTGCCGGCTCACCGCCGCCGGAGCCGGCGCCCCAGCACCGGGGGATTAGCTTGCTCCCGACACCGCCGTCGCCCTTACCTTGTTGCGCGCACTACCGGTGCGCCTCTGGGGGGCGGAGTGGGAGCAGGGCAGGCGATCGGTGGTCTGGCATGGAGGGACCGCAGCGGCTCAGTCTGCCCGTGGCGTCTGGCCCCGGGCCGCGGGGTATCAAGAGGCACAGGATCCAGCCTCCGGGTCGCTGCAGAGTGAGGAGACCCCAGGGCACGGCATCCAGGCGGCCCGGGTGTGCCGGCCGGGCAAAGGCACAGGGGAACGCCGGGTGATCTCGGCAGAAAGCCCCTCCCCCACAAGGCCGTCCGCACTGGGGAGTAGAGTGGGAGAGTAGAGCCGCACTCGCTGGAGCCGCGGTGCGAGGCAGGCAAGGCGTCCGCAGCCCTGATTTTTCGATGGCCACAGCGGAGGTCTCAGGGGGTCTTCTGGTCTGATTCCTGGCATGTGTGTAGAACGCAGGTTCATGCAGCGGCCCCAGCAGTTGGGAATGGCTCAGCCGTATCTGCGAGGATATATTTCAAAGTATGTTCTCTCATGGTCCGGAGCTCTACACTCAGGCAGCCATCTTGCTTCGGCGCAACCGCGCTCCCCTTACCATCGAATTTCTAAACTTAGCTAAAACAAGTGTTTCTAAACACATCATATCGATAATATATTGTTATTAATATATCCAGTGACCGTACATTATTCGAAAACACAGGACAGTATACCTGTGGCTCTTCAATATCTACCTGGCCCCTCTGCTCCACTTGATCTCCACCTTCTCTCCTCACTTCCAGTGCTATGCTGACAACACTATCCATTAGGCTCCCTTCTACCTCCTCTCCTTCCTCACTCATACCTGATTGCCTGACTGCTATCCAGGAATGGTGCTCTGCTAATGATCTCTGCCTTAATGCCAGTAAAACAGATATCCTTCTCATTGGGACACCTGCTCCCTGTTTCCCTCCCTCTCTCTGGCCACCCTCCTTGGGTCCCCTCTCTGTGAGCATGTGAGGCTAAAAACCTTGGGGTCATCTTTGACTCTTCTCTCTCCTTCTCCCCATACATCTTGGCCTGACCAGGAAGTCCATCTTGCAGCTTCACCTCCTCAGAGGCATTCTCCATTTCCTCACCTTCACCCAGAAGCTCTATGTCTACAGAGGTCTGGTTCTCTCTAGGTTGGACTACTGCAACAGCCTCTTCCTCAACCTACCTCTTCCCTTCGCCCTCTTCAACTAATCCAGAATAGGGCTGCAAGACTTATCCTTGGCCTCAAGCTCATAGACTGCATCTCCCTAGCCCTAAAATCTCTCAACTGGCTTCTTGTGATGGCAAGGATCCAACTCAAGAACCTTTGCACCATCCACAAGGCTGTCTTGGGCCTGGGGCCTGGGACCTCTCTACATCCAGCTTTCTCTCCCCAAAAACCTCCCTGCTAGAGTTCTTCAGTCCTCTTGCGCCAACTCTCCGCAGGTCAGAAGATTCTCCAAGCAGATAGTGGGTGGGAGATCACTTTCCTCGGCAGGAGCCTTCCTCTGGAATGGCCTCCATAACCCCCTCAGACTTGAGCCAGATCTTGTTAAGTTCCAGAAACGTCTCAAGACTTTCCTCTTCTCCTCCTCCTTCCCTCTCCCCCTCCTGTGCTAATCTCCCTCTGCCGCTGAGACTGGTGCCTGGTCCTTTATGAGTCTTATGGGGGCCCGGTCCTCCTTGATCAGTTTCCCTCAGCATCCCTACTAGCACTTGCCTTCGGGCACCCTTCCCAGCTAATATCTGTGTCTGGGTTATAGTACCATGTCCAATGTCTGGGTTTTAATTCATTTTATACGTACAACTTTGCTATCAAAAAGTAAAACACTGTATATTTGTTATATAGATTACAGCAAAGGATTTGACATGGTTAACCGTCAAATTCTCTGGGAAAAGATGTGGAAAGGCAGAAATCACTGTATGGCAATATGGTACAGTTTAGAATTTACCAGGGGGGTGAGCTGAGTGAACTAATCCCTGTCAATTACAGTTTAAAACAGGGATGTTCCCTGGCCCCTACATTCTTCTAAATCTATATCTCAGACCTTGCAGGGGCTTTTAATGATTGTAATAACCATCCTCC